>NC_030827.1:60445720-62845720 GCF_001704415.2 Capra hircus | reverse complement strand
GTGTTCTTGGTGGTCTTGACGGTGTCTGACATCCTGACTTTGGCGGAGTAGTTGAAATTACTGTTTCAAGAATGCTTATATGTTGTGACCCATCAGTTTCACTTTTCAGAAACCCTGCAAAGAAATATTTACACGTGTGCAGGAGACATGAACAAGGTTGTTCTTCTATCCTGTGGTTTTTATGATGTCAGAAAACTTAGAAGCAAGCCAGATGTCCATCAGTAGAAAATGACTAAATAAAATCTGATATATATTTCCTTTTGAATTCAGTGCTGCAGTTAAAAAGAAGTCAAGCTGTGTGTTTCATTTTTTGCTTTTGTTTTGCTGTATGTTTTAATACAGCTTGCTCTCAGATACATTTTTGAGTCTAGGATAGATGAAAGTTGCCAACAGCATGATATCCTTAATATGCTGGATAAAATCCAAAGTTTGAAGGAACAACTCAGTTTTGTTCATCCTTGACTCTAAGCTGTTCTGTGGGAGGTTGGGCTCTTCTGGAATTCTAGCAGAGGAGCTAGTGTGGTGTGTTTTGTTTTGTGGGAAAGAACTGCAAAGCAGAGGATTTGAAAGAGCTGGAACCTCAGTGTTCTGTGTTCCTGCCCAGGTGAACATTAACTTCACTTGGGTGCCTTCTAGACTCCCAGAGGCCACAAGAGAGCTGAGCTGGTGGGTTGAAGCTTCTCTGTCTGGAGCCTGGAAGGACAGAGAAAAAGCAGAGAGGCTTTCTCCATGTTCTCATTGGCAGGCTGTTGGCTTGCTACCCTAGAGCTCTAATGAGCTAAAAGATCCTTTTGCAGCCCTGTAGGCTATTCTCAGTCTGAGCCTCTGAGCCACATTGAGCCTGCAGAGAAAAGTAACAACTGTTGTATGTAAGGAGAGGCCCAGCAGCCACAGAAAGAAAAGGCCCAGTGTCGGGGAACTGCTTGCAGAGCTGTGAGCATCCAAATAGAAGATAAAAACAGGCTATTAGGATATGTGTGAATGCACACACAGCAGCACCCATAAAACACAGAGAAATTGTCGTGGTGTTTTATAGCGTGGATTTCAAACAAATTCAGTAAATGAATTAAAAATGTGACCAGTCACCATTAAGGCTCAGGCTGGAGATCTGGAAGACCAATGCCTAGTGCACAACTGAAGAGCAGGCGATTGAGGGGAGAAGAGGTGGAGGATACAGCCAGGAGACTTAATAACACTCAGAAAACAGGTTCTACAGTGCGAAAATACGAGGCCACATTGACACAGAAATAGACATTCTTAAATGAATTGAAGAAAAGAACTGCTCTGTAGGTTGAAGGAGCTTATCAGGTTTGGTGAAATGGAAATTGATGAGGAAAACACATATTTGGGTATATCTTGGTAAAATTTCTGAATTAAATCACAAGCTCCAAAAAGAACCGTACTGGCAATGCACTTTGTAGCACTGAAACCGTAGAAGGTAGAAAGGTGTTCAGAGATCACTAAGATCAAAGGGACAAAAACCATACTTCCTATACCCAGACAAAATGTCATTCAATCATTCATCTGTCAGGAGAGAGTGGTGTTCAGTGCATGCCTCAGCCTCCCACCCCGTTTTGAAGATGTTTTGGAAAACCAGCCAACCAAACTGGAAAATCAGAACAGAACAGTATGAGCAAAATCCATGTAAAACAGGTACTGCGTATTTCCTGTGGGACATAACACGTATGGAAATTGGTTGGTGCCTAGGGAAACCAATGTAGAAGATACTTAGCAGATGTTAGCTGTGGTTACTGCTGCCAGGTGGTCACAGAGGACTCCAGCCATCCCTGGAAAGGTTTCAGTTTTATGTAAGAATATATTCAAATGTTATGTGATACTTACACAGATATTTTAAGATGAACAGATTATGAAGGGACTGTGTGTGCTATGTTTAGGGTTGTAAGCAGGGAAGGCTCTTCAGATGATCTGATTTGCACTTTTAAGAGATTCCTTGGGTGGTGGGAGTGGCAGTCGCTTTGGCTGCCTGGTGGAGAGGGGGGGTGTGCAGGAGGCCCCCCGTGAGGAGCTCCGTGTGGCAGTGAGGGTCCTAGTAACAGTTCAGCAGAAGTGCCAGTGCACCAGCTCAAAATGCGCTGAGCCCTCGGGATGGCTTCTTCAGGTCAGACAGGGCTTCCCTGTCCAAACAATAGAACAGCCTAAGAATGGTGTGATGAAATAAAAGCAGGGCACTGGTTTATTTATTTGCTTATTGAGATCTCCTCTAAAGTAAAGACTTTTCTTAGTTCTCTTGGGAAAATAATGCAGATTTTTTTTTTGTTGGCTGGGGGAGATAATGAGTTTTGGTAGAAGCACTGAACTTTCCTGAATTTTCTTCCAGTGTACTTATTACTCTTATATAAAATTGTTACTGATCCAACAGAACTTGTGTTTTGAAGTAAATAATGTAAGAAAATTGTATAGCCTCTGTGTTGGTTTTATTGCTAAAAACAAAACCTGTTAACTGATTTTTATTCCCTAGGACTGGGCACTTGGAGTCCTGCATGCCAAAATCATTGCAGCTATAACACTGATGGGTCCTCAGTGGTGGCTGAAAACTGTAATTGAGCAGGTAAGCAAGTTTGACTCATGGGCCCTTTATTTTCCATGTTCCCACTTCTCTTCAGGTTTTCTACATTTCCCTTAATGAGAATATATAATTTTTTTTTTTTAGGAGAAAGGCACTTTTTACTCTTATCATCAACTACTCTTAAAACTTCCCTTTCCTGAAGTTAACTGGTAGCGTAAAGTACCTAGATGCCTGAGCAAAAGTAAAGGCAGAATTTAGCACGTGTGCTTTTCTTTGTTTTTTAGAGCAGGGATTCAGGTTTGTAAACCTGTAGTAGAGAAAAGAGGTCATTGTGTAAGGCAATAAAAAAAAAGTCAGGAAAGGAATAGATTTAAAAAATAGAGCTATTCTAGCTATGTAGCACCTATGATAGTTTTGTATTATGGAAGTGTCAGATAATTTGGTCATTGTGGTGATAACCTTGAAAGAGATAGGTTGTGCTTCTCTACTTGGATAATAAGGCTGGGAGGTAGGATAATTCATTTTAGGAAGATTTCTTCCAAAATAACCAATGTAGTAAATTTTGGTACTTATTTATTTTAAGTTTGGTTTCCTAGAGGATGGACTTAGAAACAACCTACTTGTCCTTAGGGCAGCACCAAATTAAGAAGGTGTTACAGTTTCGTAGCCCTAAAGGTACACCTCCTTTTGATGTATAGGAAATAGTTCTCAGTCCACTATGCACAAAAAAGTAGTCCAAAAATCCCTGTACCTGGAGATTTGTGGGACCGGGAAGAGCCATTGTATGTGTTTGCATATGTCTCTCAAGAGAGGGCTGATTCTGAAGTGAGATGGATTGTGGGGTACATGGCAGCATATCCATTCACTGTAGGGGTACAGACCAGTTCATTTTCAGAGGTTCTAGGTGAGGCCCTGACCCTCTTGGAGAATAAACATTGTTGATCTTTATGACATTTTCTCTCTGATGCATTCTTTCTCATACATGTGTCTAATGGCTGAGAAACAATGAGCTGCTTTGCTGCATTAATTTAAATGCATTTGGTTTAAAAGGACTTTGAAGGGGTCAGAGGAGCCTGTGTGTCATTCACATTCTGATGCTCTGGCCCATGTCTGAGGGACCCAGGGCCCGGAGTGAGCCGCACCACACTATGTGGTCGAGGGCCAGGAGAGGCTGGAGCGTTGGGGAAACAGTGCTCTTCAGTTTTGATCCCTTCTGCACACCATGTTTATGTTCCATTATTCCCAGGATCTCCCCACTGCCATCCATTCTTTCCTCTGCAGTACTATTCAGTAGAACTTTCTAGATAAAATGATGGAAATAGTTTAGAAATTCTTGAATTAAAAAAAATTTCACTGTAGCATTCTTTCATACTGAATTGTTACATAAAATAGCTTTTGATTTGTTCAAATTTGATTCATAACTAGATCTTTAGAAACATGCTTCCTATTTGTAATGTTTTCTTATATTCAGATAACATGAATGTAATCTTGAGTAATAATACAGCTTACTCTCACACAATTTATATATAAAGTTACTTCAAGTTATGTGGTCTTGAGCTAATGTTACGGATGCCACCTGGTGTTGTATAGCACAGAGCTAGTATAGCTGTTATTCTCGATTAGATCTTACTACTGCATCTCTTAGCAGAGTTAACTGCAAAGTGTTAGGAAGTAAATGCATGTCTTTTGAAAATTTGTGGACACCACACCTATGTTGTGTTCCAGAATTTGCCTTGACTTCTGAAAAAAAACAGCCACCTTGAATCCGTTTGGGCTGGTAGGTCCTGCCCCGTGGCTTGGCTGCAGTAGAGATCGCCCTTTTTAGCCTGGAGGAATTTTGTCTCCTATAGTGGCTCTCACCCATCCCCTGTGTTTCAGGTTTACGCAAATGGCATCCGGAACATTGACCTTCAGTACATCGTTCGGAAACTGGCAGCGCCAGTGATCTCTGTGCTCTTGCTTTCCTTGTGTGTACCTTACGTCATTGCGTCCGGCATCGTTCCTTTACTCGGTGGGTTTATCCGCATCAGTACATTCTTGTCCCTTCCAATATGAGGTTACCTGGCTCCAAACGCTTTATTGTAAATATAAATCCAGCTGAAACAATGATTCTCAAACTATTTTTTTTAGATTTCACTAGTCAGGGCAAGATAAGGATAATAAAACTCTGTCACAGTTTTCTTCTCTAGGCAGGTAAGAAAGTATTGAAACGTAAAAAAATCTTTAGCATAAAAGAAAAACCAAAGAGGAGATGCTCATTTGTGACACTTTTAACATGTAGATAGCACCTTAGTAGTTACATGCTGAACAAGCCTCACACGACCTTAAAGCACATGTTCAATAATATAGACAGTTTTCCCCTCCAGGTATTTTTCTTCTACTGAGTTCCCTCTCTCAGTTACCCCCATTATCATTCCAACAAGTAGCATGAATCAGAGACCTTGAAGGTCTTACATGTCACCTGAGGCTCTCTGCTTTTCTGACTCAGCTGGCTTCTGAGTGCTGCTGATCTGACCCCGGGAACCCGTTCTCTCATCTGTGCCCTTGCCTGCCTCCTGTTGAGACAGAGATCGGCTCTCACTGCAACCTCAGCCGTCTCCTTTTTGGGTTTCCCTGCTCAGAACCCTCTACCACTAACTCATTCTCCACACTGCAGCCACGATGACTGAAGGCCAAGTCTTACTGTTCAAGACTTTCTGGTGAACATGCTTTCTTTGGTTGCTCTGTGTCATTCAGAGCACAGTCTAGCTCCGGGGGTAGTTCACAGGGCTCCTCCTCTGGCTAGGACTGGCCCCAGGCACTCCTGGCCTCACTCTGGGTCGTACAGGATGAGTTTTAGTTAAGCTCCCCTTGCCTCTTCTTAGGGAAGGGATGTATTTTCATTTCACTGTCTTTCTGTATACACTGTATATATACTTAAGAGTTCTCCTTTGTTTGGTTTTACAGGTGTTACTGCGGAAATGCAAAATTTGGTCCATCGGCGGATTTATCCATTTTTGCTGATGGTTGTGGTGTTGATGGGAATTTTATCCTTCCAGGTCCGCCAGTTTAAGCGCCTTTATGAACATATTAAAAATGACAAGTAAGTCCAGACTATTGGTTTATCTGCCCTTGTTAAAATGTCACGTATCTTAACTATTGTGTCTGATGTGATAAATCACAGGAGGGAAAAGTGCTCAGATTCTGGATGTATTCTGAGGTAGAATGAACAGGATTTGCTAACAGGTTGGGTGTAGAAAGGGAAAAAGAGATTTATTAAGTACTTGGCTTGGATCAAGTGACTAAAAATACGGAATTATTGCCGGAGATGAAAAAGACTGAAACTCGTTTTGGGGGGTAGATTTTTTTAATGTCCATTTGAAATACTTTTCAGTCTGTTTTCTGATGTCGTGGTCTGGCAGTATATTAAGTAGTTTCAGATAAAAAATCAGAAACCTAAAGAGAGAAAAAAAGAAACCTACTCTAGGAGCTCGCAGTTGTGCCCAAGCCCCTCCTGTAGCCACGGGCCGGTGGGTTTCTCTGCCTGTGGCTGAGAGAAGAGGTCAAGGTTGCTTTAAAGTGTGCCACACTCTGTTTTGAGGAGACGCTGCCACCTGCCCTCCGCGAAACTGAGGACAGTCGATGAAAACCCCTTCTGGGGTAACAGCCCTTTGACCCTCTGTGTGCTGCTGGAAGGCGGAATCCTCTTGTGCTTTAATGGCGTCTCACAGGAAGTGCGTCTGTCATTCTCCGTCCTCCCAGTTTGCACGTGCGCCTTCAAGTCTTTGTTAGCAGCCGCCACCACCCCCACCCCGCCCAACCGGCCCCTGTTTAGTCGTGAGAGCCAGCTTTGGACAACAGATTATTTGGTCACCTTGTTACTCTGAGGACTCTTACTTAAGAGTAACTTTTTAAAGAGTGAAATCTAGAGTGTTCAGGGCTTCTCCATATCATTTACTGGTGATGATAAACACTAGACTTCTTAGGGAGTCAGAGTCTTAAGTTCTGTCAACCATGAAAGAATGGGGAAGGCGATTTCAGTGCTGAAAGTTTTTCTCACCTCCCCTGTCTTGGCAGTGCAGTAATACTGCAGTAACACACAGGAGACACTCTCAGGAGCTGCCCGCAGCCCAGCGCCCTCTGTTGTCTTTCCCCTCTGTCTCTCCGTGCAGGAAACCATTGAACTGCAGGCTCCACGGAGGCCACGTTCTGTTCGCAGTGTACATTCACAGTGCGTGTCTCAGGGCTTGGTCCCTGGGAGGCGCTGAGTGTGCCTGTGGGGAGGGCGGTACCAAGACTGCCTGTGGGCTTAGAGTCTTCTTTTTCTGCCCCTACTTTTTGGGTCCTGGGCAAGTTTACTTTGCTTTTCTCTCTGTGCTTAATATCTTGATATGGTTTGAACTTCAGGTGTGTGTCCGGTAGTGCCCTGTGGATTATGTCAGATATTACTAGGTTGGCATTGTCTAAAACATTTACAAAATCCTCACAGTTTGAAAAAACACTGTTTGGTTGGGGAACAGTGGGATAAGGAATGGTTACCTTCAGAAAGAATATCAGGAGGACAAAAAGAAAAGGGATTAAACAGTGAGCTCATGACAAAGAAGCTGTAGGATTAGTGGAATGTTTTTAATAAGCTCCTTTGCATAAACTGCCAGAGTACCTTGTGCAGCATATGTGTTGGCAGAAGAGTGATAGATGGAAGTCAGGGTAGAGAAGATCATGGTGAAAAAGAAAAGCTGCTGAGTCCTGAGTCCTCAGCACGTGCCAGGCCTCCGTTCCCTGGGCTTTTGCATGCTTGCTGTTGACTGCAGCAGTGCCCGGCGCCCTGTCATGGGCTGGCTTCCCTCTCCCGCTTTCACACACCGTTGTGTCAAGTCCTGCTGGGCACTTCTGGATCTCTGTTGCTGACTCCAAGCGGGTGCACTTGTTCTCGACCCCTGGCCCAGCTTGTTACCATCAGCTTTGCACCCCCTCGTCTCCTGGGGTCAGCCTCCAGGAGAGGCATGTTCCTGCCCCTCCTCCCCAGCCCCTGCGATTGTTACGGGGACACCATCCTGATGGGGACTCCAGCCTCATCACTCCAGCCGCAGGAACTTCCATCTCCGTCTCTGCAGCCCTGCTTCATCTGTCGTCACCTCCCTGCCGCCACATCGCACAGGTTACGGACAGTTAGTCTTCTTTCTTGAACCATAAGCTCCTATCTTCTGTCAGTCCCCTGCACACACACTTCTCCGTTGGACCTCCTTGAAAACTTTGCCTTTTGATTTCTCCTTTTCTTTAGAGCTGGAGCTTTTCAGAGTTTGACTCTCCTCCCTACCCAGCTTCCTGGTGATAATTGCAGTCCATTTCTTCAGATCTGTCCACTTACCTGTTTTGTAAAATAGGATCTGTAAGACTTAAATCCCCTGAGAAAGTTTACTTGACCTTACCTACCTCTGGCCTCCAGGGCTCAGTTTCTGAGGGCCCCTGGTCTGTGGACCAGAGTGTATTCTCCATCGCACAGCATCCGAGGCCACTGACCTGTGCATCTCTGTCTCCTGGTAAGCCCCATGGCTTGCTATGAAATGCCTGCTTTTGTGCTTGTGGTCATTCTAGACCCCCCATTCTACCTCCCTAAGTATTGAAGGGTTCTAAGAGGTAGTGAAGTGATCTGATTTACATTTTTAAAAATGTATCACTGGCTACCCCGAGGAAGGATGTTTAGTAAGGAAGATGACAGAAGAGAGTAACCACCCTGTTTTTACAACCCAGGTACCTTGTGGGCCAGCGCCTCGTGAACTATGAACGGAAATCCGGCAAACAAGGCACGTCACCACCACCTCCACAGTCGTCCCAGGAATAAAGTGGTTGTCTCCACTACCTTGGCCTTCCCCTTGCCTTCACGTGTCCTTTTTTGTGGACTTCTCTCTCTGGAGATTTCCCCAGTGATCTCTCAGCATTGTTTTTAAGTTAGGTGTCTTTGACTTGTGTGCTCAGCACTCAGCGAGCAGCAGCGAGACCCTGCCGCCCTTGCATCTTCTGACATCACTGCTGTCCGAGGTCTGTACATGTGTAAATAGAAGTTCCTGGATACCCTAGAGCCCTGGAGTAAACAGAATGTGCATTGTACATCTTTAAACAAAATGTATATTAATTTATTAAATCTAGTTGTCACTTTATTTTGGACCTGCTGTGATCTTGACAGGAAATGTGCCACAGAGCTGTAGTGCAGAGGCAGACTTTTTAATGACATCGTTTGGAGCACGATGTCCTGGTGTTCCTAGCAGTTCTTTTTAAGTGAACTGTGCGTTCTGTGTGTCTTGGCTGTTCAGACCTTACCAAGAACGTAAAAGGAAACAAGTAGAAATCAACAGTGGAGTGTCTGTGCTAAGAAAACATGAACTTGTGCTTCACTGTCAATCGTTTTTGGAAGTTATTTTGTATAACACCAAAGCTGTTGTACATTTTCTACTGCCTGATTTTTTTTCATATGTCTGTGTTTGTAATATTGTATAGTATCTTGTGCTAGGTGAGGAAATTATTTTTAATTTTGATAATTTAATATTCCTAGTGATCAGCATCGGGAGTAGGGGTTTTGTGCTTGTTAGGGGCATGTCTATACTTAAGAGGAAAAACAAAAGTCCAAAAGTTTTTTCTTTGGGTCCCCCAATTCCCCTTTCCCACACACAGCTGTCCTTTTGGCAGCAGTGGCCAGGAGTCACTCACGATCATAAATCTTAAGAAAATAACATCACCAGTGACCCTACATCTTCCTGGAATAAGGGCATACTGAATGTCTGTCCAGTGTAGCCGGGGTTTGTGGTCTTAGGTTGACAGCATTAGATTGTGGGCTTAGATTAGAGGAGACTGGCTGGAGCCCCAGGTCCCACTGGCGAGCACGTCCCTGGGTGAGGATTAGGGCCAGTGCTTTTCTCAGAAGTTTCTGAAGCTTTTTGTTTACAGAATAAAACTTGTCAGTGAAATCAGCTTGGTTTTATTTGACCAGGAGGAAGCTGGCCACGCTGGCCTTTTAACATAGGAGTGCAAAGTGTATTTCATTGAAAGCATGCTGTAAAATCTCAGAAGGCAGAGCACTTAGAGACTTGGTTTTCCCGTATAACCAAAGCTTCAAGTGAGAGATGGAGAGAGAGAATGGTCGGGCCTGTGATCCCAGTGTTTGATGGTGATGGTATATTGTAAGGGGAGTGTTTGTTTTATGAATGATAACTTAGAAGTTCTCAGAGAAAATGGTCAGCAAAGGTCTTAAAAAACCATAAAAGAGTTTCCATATAGTATTAAAACCCATAGGCTTAAATCCAAGGATTTTTAAAGTGTGAGAGTCAGCCAAACATAAGCTACCAAAATCAAAAGCACCAGGTTCTGATTGTTTCATATTTCAGCAATTTTTCCTGAAGTGGTAAGTGAGAACTTTAAAACATCAGTATCAAAAAAAGAAAAAGCTTGACATAGGACTCAGTGTTACAGTTTCCACACTTGGTGGTGGCCCTTTCTCATGTTTGAAATAAGGTCTTTGCTAGCCCTGCCTTCACTTAGAAATCTAGTCCTACTGTAAAAATCAGCATTTTTTAAACATAATGCCACTTGTTATGGTGTATGTCTATATAAATTGTTCTCTTTGGGGGAAAAATATGATCAAATTGGGCATATAACTTTAATTATGTTAATTTTGTTTCTTTTTAAATTTTTCAGAGAATTTGTAGATCTTGATACAAAGTTATTGGAACACGTTTATCTGTCTTGCCAGAAAGAAATCTAGACAGATACCACAATAGATAAAAATTGTTACTCTACAAAATTTTAAATGAATCTTATCAGATATTTTGTTAAAAAAAAAAAGAAAAAAAGAATGGCCAAAAAGTTGCCCTCCATCTCACTGGCAGATCCCTTTGTTTTCTCTTACTTAAGGGTCTCCCCTGGGTTTCATCTGTGCTTTGTCCTGTTGTTTTCAGTGAGGTGAATGCTTTCATGAGGAAAGCATTTGCTGGCATACCATTTACTTGGGTAGCATCAAGATTTTATTATTAACTAATAGTATTATAAATGTTTAAACTTCTAGTTCAGAAAGTGCTACTATTGCTACCCTTCTTCATGTAGAATTAAAAAAAAAAATAGTCTAGTTCTGCATCATCTTACATTGGGCTAAAACTGTCTTCAAGGAAGTTCTTTAGGAAAGATCTTTTTGCTTTACTTTCCCTGTTTATAAATTGAAGACAAATCAACATTTTGGGGTTAGTTTTACATGACCAGTTATCAAATGGTCACAGTATGAAGTGTGTAGTTGTTCATTATTAGCAAATTATGTTTGATTTTTAAACTACTATTAAGTACTAATAGTTGAGATGAAAGCTGAAGAAAAAAATGCCAATGTGAAGTTTGTGTATACCTAGCCTTAAAAAAGCTCCATGTTTTTAGGTGATTTTTTTTTTCCTGTTAGTTCTCTGGAAAAACAATGGAGATTGGACATCTCAATTCCAGATGTAAATGAAAAGTAATTTTTATTTCAACATTTAATATAACTGTTATTACTGTGGATTCTTGTCTTGTGTTTTTTCTTTCCTTTATTCAAGTAATAGAGAATAACTTTTTCTCAGATGATTTGATCCTAGATGGTATGTCCTTTCTGTATTGGCAAAATGCTACTATTAAAGTGTAATTCTTGAATTTAGGTTGAATTAATGACTTTTTAAAACACACACACCCTTACTCACTCATTTACTTACTCTGAAGAATGTTGCACCAGCGTAAGAACATTGGCATTTTTAAAATGTTCATGTAAGCTACTTATTCTCGTTTTCAGGACTGAACATTTTAGGCTCTCTTACTGTGATAAATTTTTTATATTGTAAAATTAAATGATTATGTTTAAAATACTCCTTAAGAATGTTACCTGTTCAGTCGCCTTCAAGAAGAAAACAAATGTCTTAGCACAGAGGTACTAGGAGAAGTCTGACCTGTGAAGATTCTCTAACTTCCTTGTGTCTTCCTCATTAACGTGCCCTGCAGTCAGGTGTTTTTGCTTTCAGTCTGTTACCGCCCTCTGTCATTTTTAAAAAACAGCCATCATGAGTAAATAAGGGCTTCTTTCAGATGATCCCCAACAATATCTTGGGCATTTAATGCAACATGAAGATAGGATACATCTGTTTTCATTCCCATCTGTTTTGTATGAGTGCCTCATTTTGTAGTCATGAAATTAGTACCTTAAATGAAAATGTAATGACCATAGGGCCTAGAAATGACTGTTGTAGAAGCTCAATAAATAGAACATTTACGTAGTTGGGATGTCAGTTTTCTACTAAACACAGATACACAGACCAACTTTATGTGTACATAAAGTGCTCCCTTTTTTATGTGGTCCTTTGTTGCCTTCTGAGTTGAGAGAACAAAATTGAATAAAACTGTTAGTTGTAGCCTAGCTTTTTGGTTCGTTTATTTTTGCTTTGTGGCATGGTTGCTTCAGAATTACAGAAATGTGCACTGTTAGTTGGCAGAGGCAGATAATCCAGACCGTTAAAAATATAATAATTATGGAAGACAAAACTCAAATTACATATGATTAGAGCTCCTCCATTCTGTTTTAAGGGTGAATTTAAAAGTGTAGTTGCGGAAGGTACATCCTCCCTCCCTCCTTGCCTCTCCTTCCACTGTGATTACAGACCATCCTCACCAGGAATAGTGAAGCCCAGCTCCGCGCCTTCATTGCAGGGTCCCAGTTTGAAGCTTCCCCAGGTGGGCTCTTAGTGGAGATCTGGATGGAATGAAGCCAGTCAAGTCTACCTCACATATTGATCATGTGTATCGGAGAAAAAGGACCACAGTGAAGGTTACTAAAGTGCCCTTTGTGACAAGATTCCTTTTTTCCTAGGTTCAGTTTTGTTTTGTTTTGTTTTTTTATGATTTTTTTTAAAAAATCAAGTGTATCTGTATTTTATATGCAGTAGTGGTAGGTGAAATGCTATTTGACCCACAGGGTATGTATAAGCTGTGAAGTTGAGATTTCACAGCAGAGGATATTGTGCTCTGAGTCTCAGTAAGCGGTCATCAGTGCCCTCCCCCGACTGTGCAACTTGCAGCCACTCTTGAAACGGAACCCACATCACAAGTGCCATAATGGTCTGAGGAGGTAACACTCACCCCACCCGACCCTCCTGTACTGTGGTGTATGTTTTGTTTCCAGCACTGTACTTAGTACCATAGCGGAATGAAGTATGGGATCTACCTTCAAGGAGCCCAGTTAGAATGGAAAAGAACAGGAAAAAATGAGCAAAAGTTTCTGTTACAGGTATGAGTGAAACGCCGGGAGGAACACAGAGCAAGGATGCACCTGGGGAAGTCTGTGACGAGTTGATTGCATCCTTCTTTACTGTCGCGTGTACATAGCACCCCTGCTCCCACACACCCACAGCTCCTCCACACCCTCGTGTAGTCAACTTCCGCTCAGACCCATGTGACACCACAACTGTCCGTATGTCAACACCTAGTAACCCACTGTACGTTAAGCATCATCTTTTTGAAATTTCTTCCTTTACATATATATGTAACAGTGCCCCAGCCTTTCTGCTCCTCCATGTTTGTTCTTTAACTTTAGGACAGGATACTTCATACCTGGGAGCCCCATTCATTCACTCATTGGTTCTTTGCTTAAATGGATCAGTCCCTTCTGCTAGCTGCACAAATCCAATGTGTGATGGAACATAACACACAGAAATAGACCTACACACATGGTCTGCTGGTTTTTGACAAAGGTGCAAAAGTGAACAGATGGTGCTAGAGTAATTGGACACCAGATGCAAGATTAAAAATTGATCCATGTCCTAACATTTGCAAAAAGTAACTTAGAGTGATTACAGTCCTAAACGTAAAACCCTAAACTGTGTAACTTCTAGAAGACAAAGGGGAAACTTCGTCCTTGGGTTACAACCTCAAAAGCACAATCCCTGGAAGAAAAGTTTGATGAATTGGCCTTTATCAAAGTTGAGGACGTCTGCTCTTTGAAATACACTGTTTAGAGGACAAGAAGACAAGTCATGGAGTGGCAGAAGATATTTGCAAACATTTCTGATGAAGTGCATTTGGAATAAAGAAGTCTCAACCCAGCAGTAAAATCTATTTGCCTATTTTAAAAATGGGCAAAATTAATACTTAACTAGAGAGGCTATATAGGTGACAAGTCAGCACATGAGATGTTCAACAGAATTAGACATAAGTAAAATGCATGGTTAGATAGTATCACAGACTCAGTGGACATGAGCAAACTCTGGGAGAGAGTGGAGGACAGGGAAGCCTGGCATGCTGCAGTCTGTGGAGTCTGCAAAGAGTCAAGACGCAACTGAGCGACTGAACGGCAACAAAATGCAAGTTAAAGCCACAGCGAGACACCGCTCCATACCTAGCCTATTACTAAAATTAAAAACACCATCCCACATCCTGATGAGGTTGTGGCGGAACTGGAACTCATACTCTGCTGGAGGGAGTGTAAAATGGTACAACCACGTTGGAAAAGAGCTGCACAGTTCTTAAAAGGTTAAAACATGTACTTAACACTCCTATTTATTTGCCAAAATATAAAGTCCATATGAAGAGTTGTACGTGAATGTTCATAGTAGCTTTATTTGTAATAACCCAAAGCTGGCAACAACCCACATGCCCATCAGTAGGTGAGTGGATAAATCATTATTCATATAATGAAATATTGCTCAGCAACAAAAAGCAATTCACTATCCATGTATACAACACTGATACACCTCAAAATGCTTATGTTGAGTGAAAGACAAAAAATGTATGCTTTCCTTTATATAGAATTCTAGAAAATGTACAGAAATCTGGAAGTAGCAGATCAGTGGGAGTGGGGTTTGGCGAGGAGGGATTTGAGGAGCTTCAAAGGTGCATGAAGAAATGGGGCGGGGAGGCTGCGTGTGTGTGATGGATGTGTTTGCCCTATTGATGGAGTTCTGGTTTGACATGTCAGAATTTACCGAATTGTGCAGTTTGCTGCATGTTAATTACAGTTCTACTTTAAGAAGTAGTATGTTCATACATTCTCTCCAGTGGACCATTTCATTCATTCTCTTTAAAGCACTTCCTCCTCCTCCTTCCAGACTTTTGGCTGATGTTTATTCTTATTTCTGCTAGAAGATAGACGCAATCAGAAGAGAACTTTTCACAGGTTCACACCCTTGGCAGTTCACACCATCCTCCCCACCCATTGGGTTTACCATACCCCAGGCACCCTCCCCTTTTCCAGAACAGGTCAGACCTCAGGACCTTTGCACTTGCTGTTTGCCATACGTTAATATCCAAGCTTTCCCCAACCTCATTTCTATACTAAAATGTCTGTTTTAGGGAGTCTCAACCAAAATTGTAGCTACCGGAGCACTCCTGTCTCCTGTTTTTTTCTCTTTCATATTTAGTAATATTGTACAGTTTACTTAATCTCATTTGTATTTGCATGTTTTTTCTCACTTGAATATAAGCTCCAAAGATCAAAACAAAACAAAAATTTATTTGGGGATTACTACATGGCTTCCCTGGTGGTTCAGATGGTAGAGAATCTGCCTATAATGCAGGAGACTCAGGTTCCATCCCTGGGTCCGGAAGATCCCCTGGAGAAGGGAATGGCTACCCACTCCAGTATTCTTGCCTGAAGAATCTCGTGAACAGAGGAGCCTTGTGGGGTACAGTCCATGGGGACACGACTGAGCGACTTTCATTTTACTTTCTTTTTTTACTGTATTTCAGGACTGGGACATATTGGGCATTGAGTAAATATTGTTGAGTAAGTGATGAATCAGAATGAAAATAATGTATATATGGTTAAAATAAAACCTGAAAACCATCCTCCAGAGGCAAGCACTTGTCAGTAGTTTGGTGTTTGCTTCCAGACTCTGTGTAAGCATGTGTCCACAGGTACTCTTATCAACACCCGTGTCAGGTGGCATGAGCCCTGGGCAGCTCTGTGGGGTGCTTCTTTCACTTCATATTTCTGAACATCTTTTTATCTCAGTATATAAGTAGCTGTCCCATTGAAAAATTTATAGCTGTATTGTATTCCATTGTGTGAATAAGATTATGATTTAAGTTTTCTGACAGTTAACTTATTTTATTACATGCTACAGTAAACATTTTTGCCCATATTACTTTATTAGTATTTCTGTAGGATAAATTTCTGGAAGACTGCTAAATCACTTTGCCCCATTAACACTTCTCTCTCTTGGTGTATGAAATTCCTTGTTTTCCCATAACGTTAAACAGTACCTATTTTCAGTTTAGCAAGTGCTCTGAATTTGGAATCGTGTGTCTTCACTTAGTAGGTAGGCTTCATTTGCTAAGTTGCCCAGTTGAGGTGTTGTGTTTGGGGCCTTCTGGAGATAGCTCTGTCTATCGATTTAGCAGGTCTTCATCTTCGTGCCTGGAGGCGGGAAAGGAGAGGTCGGTCTCAGGCCTGTTTCTTCCAGTGTGGGTGTTAAGGGCACCTTGCAGCAGCCAGCCAGGAGACCCGGAAACTAGGCTTCACACCTTGCACGCTACTCTAGTCAGCATCCACCAGAATGGAACAGTTTCTCCTACCCTCGGACCCCAGAGCTATCGTATCGGGGAAAAAAGTAACTTATTTACTCCCAGACCCAATCAGATCGGCTCAACCCCACCATCTTATTTAGGAAAACAAGTTAAAATCTTTCGGCTGGAAACTGCCACTCTATATAGTGGCAGGGGCCAGGCTTCCGCAGAGAGGCTCGGGCCGCGGGCACATGTCAGCTCCCAGGACCTCAAAGGCTTCCTTCCACGGAGGCCACGAGGCATCTCGTTCCAAAGCTTCACCGAACCAGTGCAAAAGAAGAGAGGGCCTTTTGCGAATTCGCTTCTCACAGTTGGTAGTGGGAAATCGATCCAAACGTCCTCTTTTTTTAACTGAAAAGTTCGGCTCGTGCATCCGTAAACTACCCGTTTATGCAAAGCGGACGCCGAAGCTAGACTGCGCAAGCGCATCGCTCCCCCGACCCCCCCCCCAAGCCCCGACCAGCACACGCGGCCAATCCCGGCTCTAGGCGTGTGCGCCTGCGCGACGCCAGAGGGGCGGAGACCGCGCGCGCGTCTCGGTTGCCTGGTTACTGCTGCGAGACAATAACGCCGGGTTGCAGCTTCTGGTCTGTTGCTAGGAAGGGCGGTTGGCTCTCATTTTCAGAGGAGCCTGCGGAGGAGCGGTAAGAGCATTTCTCCGTCCCCCGCGCCTTGGGAAGCCGGCCCCTTGGCCCGCCTCCAAACCCGAGACCCCCAGCCCCCGTCCGCGCCCCACTCCAAACCCAGGGAGACACGGACTGCCTGGCCTGGCCCAATTTAACCCTGGGACCCCGATCTGGTTCCGGATCCGGGACCCCGCCCCCAGCCCCTCGCGTCCCACAGACCGCTGGCCCCGGCCAGGATCTAAACTCGGGACCTGGGACCCCGGCCCCGGAACCCCTTGGCAGGCGCGTCTCCCGCGCGCCCCAGGCTGACCGAGTCGTCCTTCCTCTCCCCCTCCCCCCCTGCCCCCTTCCAGCTTGGTTCTGGTCTGCGGAGAGCGATGCCGCTTCCCGACACCATGTTCTGCGCGCAGCAGATCCACATCCCCCCCGAACTGCCGGACATCCTGAAGCAGTTCACCAAGGCTGCGATCCGCACCCAGCCTGCCGACGTTCTCCAGTGGTCCGCGGGGTAAGCCCCTCTTGGGCCAGTACCTGCAAGAGCCGGCCCGTCGGCATGTCCAGTCGTGCCTAGTGAACCCTCCTACCTGGACCAGTGGTCCAACCCTCAGGACACAGACCAAGTACCGACGGAACTTAGCATTGGTAGCATCTACACCTAAGTATCTGTCTAGGAAACATCATGCATTATTGACTATGAGACCAGAAATTACTGCACAATGCCCATTTATCTACGAAGTAGTGACACCATTCTTGGAGAATGGTATTTATGCAGGTAGACTGAAATTTATAAAGCAGTAACATGGGATAAAAAGGTTTTGCATTGTGTTATAAAAGTCAAACTATCACAGTCCCTTTATCTTACTTGTGAAATGATTTTACAAAGAGAAATCGTAGGCTTATGTTCCTTGTCATCAGAGAATCCTCCAGGATTAGGTACTTGTTGAGTTTTTTGGAACCAGAGGGACTGGCTTCAGTTAGAGTAAACATCCCAAGAATGCAATAAGGTTAAACTCTGTCCATCCTAGTTCACAGCACAAGAGACCTGACAGTGTCTTGCAGCAAACATTCTAACCATTTCCAAGAACAGATTATCAATGCTTTTATAAAGTCACAAGTCAACAGACCGTGTGTGTGTGTGTGTGTGTGTGTGTGTGTGTGTGTGTACGCGCGCGCGCGTGCACTCAGCCCTGCTCAGTTATGTCCGACTCTTTGCGACTCTGTGGACTGTAGCCCACCAGGTTCCTCTGTCCGGGGAATTTTCCAGGAAGAATACTGGGGTGGGTTGCCGTTTCTTCTCCAGGCAGAGATCTCTACCCAGAGATCTAACCCAAGTCTCTTGCGTCCCCTGCATTGGTAGGCGGATTCTTTACCCCAGCAGACTTTGGAATCATTAAAATAAATCCTGATGCTTTTACAGGAAAGCTCTTTGTCCTTTTGTAGTAAACAGACTCAGAAACTCAAATCTGTGGTCACAGAATCAGTAGAAATCTAACTTAGGGTTTTTGTTTTTTTTTTTTTTTTAGTAATGAGTGTCAAATTTTGCTGAATTTCTCTATAAATTGTATGACCAAAGTGAATTATTACTAGGATGGCTGTAACAGATAACCACCAAATGTGATGGCTTAAAACAACAAACATCTCTGTTCTCACAGTTCTGGAAGCCTAAAGTCCAAAATCAGTTTCACCAGGCTACACTCAAGATATTGCCAGGGCTTTGCTCTCAGCTGGTAAAGAATCCGCCTGCACTGTGGGAGACCTGGGTTCGATCCCTGGGTTGTTGGAAAGATCTCCTGGAGAAGGGAAAGGTTACCTACTCCAGTATTCTGGCCTGGAGAATTCCATGGACTGTATAGTACATGGGGTCGCAAAGAGTCGGATACGACTGAGCGACTTTCACTTTTACTTGCTCTCTCGAGACTCCAGGGAGAATCCGACCCCTCCCCTTGCCTTTTCCAGCTTCTGGACCTGCATTCCTTGTGTTGTTGGGCTCCTGGGCCCTTCCTCCATTGCCAGCACTGTGGCGTTCTCACATGTACCTCTGCCTCCCTCCTCTAGGAGCACTTGTGATTGCATTTAGGAACCATCCAGATAGTTCTGGATGGTGTTCCCAGCTCAAAATCCTCTCTCAAACACGTGAGAAAATTTGAGCATATATTTGCTCAAAATACATGCAAACTCCCTGTTGCCATGTAAAATAAGATCCACAGCTTCCAGGATCAGGGCCAGGGTATCTTTGGGGCCCTCACTGCACCTACCAGACAAGGCTGCTGGTTAACGAGCACTTTACCTCTGACAAATGCTTCTGAAGGACTCTCTCAAGGTTCTTGCCCAAAATTGTGGTCTCTGAGTTTTTTTTTTTTTTTAATTCATTTTATTTATCTTTTTTTTCCTTTCTAGTTATGCTGAGTCTTTGCTGCTGTGCACTGGCTTTCCCTGGTTGTGGAGAGCGGAGGTTACTCTCTGGCTGCCGTGCTCGGGCTTCTCATGGGGTGGCTTCTCTTGTTGCAGAGCACAGCCTCCAGGGCGCACAGGCTTTAGCAGCCACAGCATTGGGCTCAGTAGTTTCGGCTCCTGGGCTGTAGAGTCTGGGCTCAGTGGTGTGGTGCACGGGCTTAGTTGCTCTGTGGCATGTGGGATCCTCTGGGACCCGGGACTGAACCCATGTCTCCTGCATCAGCAGGCAGATTCCCATCCGTTGGGCCACCAGGGAAGTCTGTGGCCTCTGGTTTTAACCATTACTCAAGCCTAAATAAAAGATCACAGCTCTTTCAAAAGAGTTTATTCATACTTAACCAAACCTTCCAAGATTTAATCTTCTTTTTTTCTTCTTCTTGGAACGTTATATTTGGTAACACTTTAGAGGCAGCTCTTTTAAGCTTCACTTTAATTGAAAAGGCTTAATCAAGAACCTTCTGAATGTTCCATGCCGCTAATTTCGTTTTTAAGAACAATTTTGGAGTTGAGGAGAAAAAGCAGGCATTGTTCACGTGTCTCTGCTCACTCAGAACAGAATCTGTTAGGCAGAGATGTTGTTCAGGAGAACGTAAAGTGGTCTTTGAAAGATTTTGTAGCGATTGGGGTTAAGACAAGGCAGGAGAGGAAATAGCCTGTGACACAAGGACCACGATAGGAAGGAAACGCAACGAGAAACCAAGCAGGGAGCCAGGATGCGCTAGCTAGCTAGCAGGCACTCACGGGAGGGTTCTTGTCAGACAAGGTTGTCAGGAGGCAAAGGTGGTCCAGCCTGGCTGGACCTTATTATGTCATTGAGCCCTAAAGGCTTTTGCTCACATGTGCCTTCTGTGCATGTGACATAAATTGGCCTGGCCACTCAAGCAGGCCTCCTCCACCCTGGCTCTGATGATGCTGTGACTATACAGACCTTTGTCAGCAAAATGATGCTTTTTAATACACTGTCTAGGTTGGTCATAGCTTTTCTTCCAAGGAGCAAGCATCTTTTAATTTCTTGGCTGCAGTCATCAAAAGCTCTTTGGGGGCGTGTGAGGCTGTCCTGTGCATTGTAGGGTCCTTAGCAGCCTGTTGACCTGCACCCACCAGGTGCCAGTAATACCAGTCAGCCCTGGTTGTGAAAACCAACGGTGCCTCCAGGCACTGCCTGTGCCTTCTTGGGGAGGGGGCACTGCTCTAGAGGCTGCCCCGAGCCTGGGGCCTGCTCTGATGCTGATGAGGAATAGTCTGGGTTGTTGTTGTTCAGTCGCTCAGTCGTGTCCGACTCTGCAACCCCACGGTGTACAGCACGCTAGGCCTCCCTATCCATCACCAACTCCCAGAGCTTGCTCAAACTCGTGTCCATCAAGTCAGTGATGCCATCCAACCATCTCATCCTCTGTCGTCCCCTTCTCCTGCCCTCAATCTTTCCCAGCATCAGGGTATTTTCCAACGAGTCAGCTCTTCACATCAGGTGGCCAAAGTATTGGCGTTTCAACTTAAGCATCAGTCCTTCCAATGAATATTCAGGATTGATCCCCTTTAGGATGGACTGGTTGGATCTCCTTGCAGTCCAAGGGACTCTCGAGAGTCTTCTCCAGAACCACAATTCAAAAGCATCAGTTCTTTGGTGCTCAGCCTTCTTTATGGTCCAACTCTCTCATCTGTACCTGACCATTGGAAAACCCATAGCTTTGACTCTACAGACCTTTGTCAGCAAACTGATGATTTTTAATATGCTGTCTAGGTTGGTCATAGCTTTTCTTCCAAGGAGCAAGCGTCTTTTAATTTCTTGGTTGTAGTCACTATCCACAGTGATTTTGGAGCCCCTCAAAATGAAGTCTGTCATTGTTTCCATTGTTCCCCCATCTATTTGCCATGAAGTGACGGGACCAGATGTCATAATCTTAGTTTGTTGAATGTTGAGTTTTAAGGCAACTTTTTCACTCTCTTTTTTCGCTTTCATCAGGAGGCTCTTTAGTTCTTCTTCGCTTTCTGCCATAAGGGTGGTGTCATCTGCATATCTGAGGCTACTGATATTTCTCCCTACAGTCTTGATTCCAGCTTGTGCTTCATCCAGCTCAGCATTTTTCATGATGTGCTCTGCATATAAGTTAAATAAGCAGGGTGACAATAGATGAAAACCCCAGTTAGGATTAACATGGTCACATGAAGCCCCCTTCCCCCAGCCTGGCCCTTTAGGGCTTCGGATCTACATTTGTCTAACTCATGCTACCTGCCTTTTAACTTTCTCTCAAACCATCGGGTTAACGAAGACTGTATTTGTCCTAAAAGCATGAAAACAAAATTGAATTTGAGGGGTGGAGAGAGAAAAAGGGTGTGAGATATAAAATTCCTTTTAGTCTGGTGAATGTCTTTTTACCTACACTTTGTTACATGTTCTGAGATGTTTCTAATTATTCATATATCTAAAAATTTTTATTGGAGTAGAGTTTATTTACAGTGCTTTTCTAGTTTCGAGTGTATAGAAAAGTGATTCAGTTACATATATATCCATTTTTTTAAAGATCCTTCACCCATATGTATGTACGTGTATGTATTAGTCGCGCTGCTTCTGCTAAGTCGCTTCAGTCGTGTCCGACTCTGTGTGACCCCACAGACGGCAGCCCACCAGGCTCCCCTGTCCCTGGGATTCTCCAGGCAAGAATGCTGGAGTGGGTTGCCATTTCCTTCTCCAATGCATGAAAGTGAAAAGTGAAAGGGAAGTCATTCAGTTGCTACCCTTTGGACTGCAGCCCACCAGGCTCCTCCGTCCATGGGATTTTCCAGGCAAGAGTACTGGAGTGGGGTGCCACTGCCTTCTCCGATTAGTCGCTCAGTTGTGTCCAATTCTTTGCGACCCATGGACTGTATAGCCTGCCAGCTTTCTCTGTCCATGGAATTTTCCAGGCAAGAATGCTGTTGTAGGTAGCCATTCCCTTCTCCACAGGATCTTCCCAACCCAGGGATCGAATCCAGGTCTTCTGCATTGCAGGCAGATTCTTTATCATCTGAGCTACCTGGGAAGCACCCTTTACCCCTATAGGTTATTAGAGAATACTGAGTAGAGTTCTCTGCGCTATACAGTAGGTCCTTGTTATATATATTTTTATATAGTAGTGGGTGTATGTCAGTCTCCCAGTTTATCCCTTCTCTCCACATTTCCCCTTGGGTAACCAGAGTTTTTCATATTTTTTATATTATTTCCTGTGACCCTGGATGGTTTCGTGTTTTGTTTTCCTGGATATGTCATTTCTTTGATGGTGGGAGAGTGATGTGGGCAGCAAATGTCATTATTTCAGGAGCTGGTCTCCACTGACACGTGTTTTGCAGAGACCCCACGTGGCACCCTTCTCCCTCCCGCAAGATACCCGATGTACACCCCCTCCTGAGTTGTTGCCCCAAACTATCTCCATGCCTGCTTGTTCCCAGAATTAGCAGCCATGTCCATGTCCCAGAAAGGAACAATTAAGGGGAAAAAACGTACCAAGCAGGAAAAGTGAAGGGTAGGGAATGTCGGCACCTGACTCAGCCAATCAGGTGACTTCGCTGCTCCAGGGGGGTTCTCAGACCTGCATAGGCAGAGATGCTTGAAATCCTGCCTCTCAAAATGTGGCAGGGCCAAGTCTGCAACTCTCCAAGTGGCATGACCTTGCATGCGACCTTGCACTTGGGTTCATGTGGGGCCCTGACCTCCACCTCCTCTGGCAGCGTCTCTGGACCTGGATGGATGTTTGCTTGATAAAAGTAGCACGTGTTACTGGAGACCCCCAGGCGTGCTAGACGAGGGGTCCCTGAGTCTGGAGCTGCCATTGTCCCCGTTGTGCAGACAGGGAAACTGAGGCACAGGAGAAGGTGAAGTCCAAGAGCTGAGTGGAGGAGCCAGGAGGGGAGCCCAGGCCAGGGGCCCCAGCCCGGTCCTCCCTCGTCACGGCCTCCCTCTGGGGTCGGTGATGAAAGTGCCTGAATTTGAGGGCTGCTTGTGTGTCAATGAATCCGCCTGCCAATGCAGGAGACGTGGGTTCAATCCCTGGGTTGGGAAGATCCACTGGAGAAGGAAGTGGCAATCCACCCCAGTATTCTCGCCTGGAGAATCCCACAGACAGAGGAGCCTGGAGGGCTACAGTTCGTGGGGTTGCAAAGAGTCAGACACGACTGAGCGATTGAACAACAACAGCATGTGTCGATGAAGCTTCAGAGATGTCTGTTGTTGTTTCAGGTATTTTTCGGCTTTGTCAAGAGGAGATCCACTGCCCGTGAAGGACAGAATCGAAATGCCCATGGCCACTCAGAAAACAGACACAGGCCTGACTCAAGGACTCCTTAAAGTTTTGCACAAGCAGGTATCAGAGTCTGTGATCAGTCAGCTGAGCTTGAGATAAAGCTGCAGGACCTCCATGGTCATCCATCCACAGCCCTGTGCCCCCTTCAGGGAACCTTTGAGATTTAATCAAGGAGGGAATCTTGAATTCAGTGACCTTCCTCTGGTTTAAAGAACCCAAGATCACTGTTCACAATTATATAGACATACACTTCCTTTTTTTAAGTACTTGCATTAAGATGCAAGAGGCTTTTGGACTGTAATGAATGGTTTGAAAATATGGAATTTCAGACTTGGGGGTTGCAAGATCCTTTTTGAAATATGAGTTTATGAAAACTATGCTAAACATGATAAGCTGCCACCTTCTTCATCTGAAGGGGTATCTGGTTTCCAGCCCTCCTGAAAGCCCTTGAGACCCACTGGCTCACTTAGAGAGTTCATAGAAAGTGTGTTTTATCGGAATGATTAGGCTGTATTGCCAAAACAGATCAGTGGTAGAGCCCTGAGTTTTAAAGTGGCTTGTCCCCATTATGTGTTCCTGACCAGGGTGCTGACTTCTATACACGGGATTCTCCCATGGCTTTCTCACTTAAGGGAAAACGAATAACCACTGAAAGAGAGAGGTAGTCTGGGGGAAGACACGCTAAAATTGCTCAAAGCTCTTCCATGCAGAATACTGCTAGCAGATCACAGAAGTCACCCATTTTCATCAAGTTGTCTTAAAATAGTAGAAGGAATACATGTATTTTCTGGGTTAAAATTTCTCCCATTTAACTGTCAGCATGTTGCGGAGTTGGATTTCATTTGGTCTGTGGAAGTTTATTTGTGTTGTGAAGTGTTGCTCCTCATGTCCGTGTGCTCATTTCATTAAGTCATAACATTATGCCATGTTCGCTTCACAGTCCTTTTTTCTCTCAAGAAGTAACTTGTTGCCAGTCTAGTTCCCAGTACCACCCGCCCCCCGCTTCCCTGCTCATGTAGCCCAGCTCCCACGACACACACACATACACCCCCACCCCCACCCCTCCCCTAGTGGTGGGCTAACGGTGAAGCTCATCTTTGAACGGGGATGGGTACTCTATGTAAGTCTTTGCAAGCATTATGTGATTTCTTAGGTCCTCATCTTAACATCAATTATGTCATGCTGTGCTTTCCAAATAGTGTAGCCACAAGGAGTATGTGGACTTGGCAGATCTTGAGCAGAAATGGAAAAATTTGTGCCTGCCTATAGAAAAATTCAAAGCTCTCCTGCAGCTGGATCCTTGCGAAGACAAAATCGAGTGGATAAAATTTTTAGCACTTGGATGCAGCATGCTTGGTGGGGTACGTACCTACAAATAGCCTGTTAATAATTCTGAGTGATCATAGGCCTGCTGTCCAAATAACTTAGCTGTTTCAGTAACTGTAAGAACACTCTCATCACTTTAGTAACGCTCATGATTTTAGTCATTTTGTCTTAGGCAGTTTTTTTCAGATGCTTATTGTATTTTAGGCTTGTAGTTATTTAACTTACAGAAGTTAAATACTTATGAGTGCCTCAGTGTAAAAGATGTTAACAGTAGGTAAAACATGTAGATACCATGAAAATGTGTTCAGTGTTTAGAAGAGAATGCATCAATGACTTTTATTAAACTATACATCATTTGACAAATTGATAGGTTTCCCTCTTGTGCAAAAAGAAATAAAATTATCTTCTATTTTAGTTAAAATCAATTATTAGTCACCTATAGCAGTTAAAATCAATTACTAGTAACTTAAAGCAGATACCTTGCTGATGTTAAGAAGTCTAACCCATACAGGTTTAGGACTGAAGACACAGACATCCCTCCAGTCTGTGAACTGAGAAGGGCGGTGGGTGTGGTGGGGAGGGGCTGGAGGTCTAGAGCCTGTCTTCAGCTCTAGAATTTGAGTCGCTGCGTGAGACCCAGGTGTCAAGTCCACTTTCAGTGTGTGAAGAAAAGGACTGAGAAAAGAGCCAGCTCCTTTTACTGCCGAGACCAGGTGTGCAACCCCGTCCCTTCAGTCTTTGGACCCCAGAGCACATACTTGGCTAATCCTTAGTCCTTGCTTCATGGGGCACCCTCATCTTGGGTCCCTGCGCAAGCCTCCTTGATTCCATTTTAACTCTCTAGCAGTACTTTGTCTTCTGACACTACCTCACAGGGCCACTGACAGCTAACTGCCTGCAGCTAACCTTCCATCCTATCCCCGCACTGCCCTCCATGTCAAGCATCGGCTGCCCTGAGCTCCTGCTTCCCGTTGAGCGCCTATGGACCCCCAAGAAATACTTGATTTAATTTTAGCTGGTTTCAGCTTTATGTTGTCACTAATCTTCTGGAACTTTTCTTTGATTCCAAATTAGATTTCTCTTTGTTCATCTGCCTGGCTACAGACACTATGGTTCATTCACCTCCCTCTGCTGTGCAGTGCCCACTCTGCGAGTATCGCGCACTTTACCACCTCTGTTCATGGCCCCAGTGAGAAACTCGGAAACCCCAAAAAAGCCGGGAGTCAGGCTGGCTGCTCCCTTTCGTGGTGTCCCTGCCCACAGGTGGCGTTTCCCGCCAGCCCTGGGCTGGACAACCCAGACCCTGTTGCCACCTGTCTCTGGGCTCCGAGGCCACTGAGGAGAATCACAGCGGGGTGTCACTGAGAAGGACAAAGATGCATTTAGTTACTGGAGGAAATTTTATGTGGCTTTGTTCATCCAGAGCTCCAGGAAAGGGAGATTTTAATAACACAAAATGAATACCCAATATTTGATTTGATGGTTTATTCCTCTAAACTTGGTTTATGAGGCTTAGATTTTTATAAAGATGGGAAATCAGAATATTTCATCTTTGGGGGATCCATCTTTGTAAGTGCTCCCTCCCAAATCAGGAGAATCGGGCGCCAGATTTCAAACCAGATTAGCTTGTGTTCTGCAAGAGGAGGCCTCATAGCTGTATGTGGGGCGTGACGCTAGATGGAGACATTTGTTAAGGATGGAGCTTCCCTTCCAGACTGAAGCCTGGGCAAGTGACAGGGAAAGAGCACACTCACGTCTCTTTTCTTCCCGGAACGTGTCGCTCAGCCCATCAGCCCATGGGGGTCCAGCACTGGCTCCTGACTAAGCCGCCTGGGCCCGGACTGGGCCATTGACTCTCTCCTATTTCTCTGCAGGGAGGTGACCCTGGGGAGAGGGTTCAGGTGTGAAAGTCCCCTGCTCCTCTGCCAGGCAGAGTTCAGAGCCTGGGATGCCTGCTCCATCCTGGCCTGCCCACCCCCTCAAAAAAACCCCAGGGCAGGGCTAGCTGTGGTCCACGGGGGCTGTGATGGGCCAGGCCCAAGGGGACATGTGCTCTGTTGACCCACCGGTGCCCATGTTGGCAGGACAGCTTGGAGACATCCCAAAAGCCCAGAGATGTGACTTCCGGGAGATGGCCCTTCAGGCAGATTGGCACCTTAGCACTTGTCTTTATGCTTAGAAGAAGGAAACATTCAGAAAGGAGCCAGTGAGGAACCGAAGCGGGATGAGAAGGAGGAATTTCTCATGGATGACTGCGGTCCACTTCTCCGCACACTGGACTGCCGTGAAGCTGGAATCTGGTCACTGTGCCTCGCTGAGATGCATCTACTCCGGCTGCCCCACCCGCGGTGTCTCGTGGCTTGTGGCTTTTCAGGATCTCTTTGGCGTCTCTCTAGTTGGATGGATTGAGTCCTCTGCAAAGACTGGAACCTTCTCTGAGATTTCCGAGCCATATGTCTCATTCCTTCCATGGATGTCTGTCGATTGCAGCTTGGTGTGGGCTTTGCTCTGAGTGCCAGGGATCTCGACACCCCATGGGCGACATCTGGTATATCCTCTGAGCCCCAAGTGCTGCTCTGGTTCTTGAGTGGAAGCTTCAGATGCGACTGGGGGCAGGGCATGGGAGCAAGAGCATCAGGGGGCTCTGCCTCAGGAACCTCGGCCATGGGCAGAGGGCCTGTCTCCCAAGGTGCATGATCGCTGGGTGAGATGACCACAAGTCTGCGTTGTGATCTTCACCTAACATTTCTGCTGCCCCATCAATGTCCTAAGAAGTAGATCAACATTTTTCATCTGTTTTTTTTTTTAAGTATGGAGATCTTTTTTATAACATGAAAAAGTTGAAAGTGGACCATAAGGAAGACTGAGCACTGAAGAATCGATGCTTTCAAACTTGTGGTGCTGGAGAAGACTCTTAAGAGTCCCTTGGACAGCAAGGAGATCAGAGCAGTCCATCCTAAAGGAAATCAGTCCTGAATATTCGTTGCAAGGACTGATGCTGAAGCTGAAACTCCAATACTTGGCCATCTGATGTGAAGAACTGACTCACTGGAAAAGACCCTGGGAAAGATTGAAGGCAGGAGGAGAAGGGGATGACAGAGAATGAGATGGTTGGATGGCATCACCGATTTGATGGGCATGAGTTTGAGTAGGCTCTGGGAGGTGATGGACAGGGAGGCCTGGCGCGCTGCAGTCCACGAGGTTGCAAAGAGTCGGACACGACTGAGCGACTGGACGACAGCGGCAAAACAGCCGTGGACCGAGTCCACCCTCCCACCCGCCCCACAGTGGCGAGCTGCTCCCCCAGCCCCGGCTCATCTTTGAAAAGCTTTTGAACTTCCTCATTCACGGGAATGTCCCTCCATGTGTACAGCTGCAAATATACGTGTGTCATCTGGACGTATTGCTTACGTATGGCCGTCGTTTCCAGTGTTCTCACCAGGTGTGGGAATGTTTGGAGCCCTTGTCTGTTTTCTCTTTAATCCTCCAAGAAGCCCTCTGAGGAAAGCCCTGATCTCGGAACCCGTGGGCTGGAGGGCTGAGCGGAGCGGAGGGCAGGGGGAGGCAGTGGGGTGGGATTTGAACTCAGACCATGGGCTCCAGAGCCGCCGCTCCTGGTGGACACGGGGGGTGGGATCCCTGTGATGACTCTCTAGCCCAGGCAGTGTGCCGCCCACAGGCTGGGACACGCCCCAGAGAGTGCCAACTCCTCGGCCTTCCCTTCGATACCACTTTATACCCTTAAAGCGAAAAGAAGAAAGAAAGTGAAGTTGCTCAGTCATGTCTGACTCTTTGCGACCCCATGGACTGTAGCCCACCAGGCTCCTCCATCCATGGAATTCTCCTGGTGAGAGTACTGGAGTGCATTGCCATTTCCTTCTCCAGGGATCTCCCCGACCCAGGGATTGAACCCAGGTCTCCTGCGTTGCAGGCAGATGTTTTACTGTCTGAGCCACCTGGGAAGCCCTGTCCTAAGGTGATCCGCTCCCTAAAACACTGTGTGCCAGCCTGCTGACCACGCTCACCCTGGAGGCCTCAGACCCCCATCCCACCCAGCTGCGGGCCGCCCGTGGGCTCTGGTGTCTCTGAGCACCGCGGGGCCCTGGGTGCTGGAGGTGGCATCCTCCAGGCTGCACTCTCCCCTGGTTCAGGTTCCCAGCGGGGCCTCGCGAGCTCGTCCGGAGATGCTCACCTGTGAGCCTCAGGCTGCAGGCTCACGTACTAACTGCCTCCCAGCTAGAAGACAGCTGCCCCTGCCCACCACACCCCGGCTGTGCGTCCGCTTTGTGGGGCCGGGGGCAGTTGGGTCAGCGGATGCTGAGGGTGCTGGTCCCTCCATCCCTCCAGCCCAAGGCACTGGCTTCACTCACATCCGAGAATGTGGCACTAGCCACGAGCCCCAGGCACGCACTGTAAATGAGGAAGCTTGTGAGGAAAGGAAGTGAAACGGAGCGAAGGGGGCGCTTCTTTAAAAATGAGACCTGGGGGTCAGTGCCACTGCCCGACCTCGAGTCTGGTGTCCCCCCTAGAGCTCTGGCCACAGGGCGGGAGTGAGTGCCCCGCACTGTGTCCTGTGTTCAAAGGGTCAGGCAGAGTGTGGTCCATGTTGTTCATTCCCTGCAGCTAAAAGGGACCCGCCGGGGGCGATAAGGTGGCTCGCGGTGTCGTCAGGACAGCAGCTGCAATGCGGAGACTGGAGGGGCCCACAGGACCAGCGCTGCACGTGCTCGGGAGGCCAGGTCTCTCCTGCGTCTCCACTCGAATTGAGATGAGGCCTCAGCATGCCTGGGCTTCCCTGGCGGCTCAGATGGTAAAGCCTCCACCTGCCAACTCAGAAGATGTTAGAGACACAGGTTTGATCCCTGGGTCAGGAAGATGCTCTGGAGGAGGGAACTGGCAGCTGACTCCAATATTCTTGCCTGGAGAATCTCACGGACAGAGGAGACTGGAGGGCTACGGTCCCTGGGATCACAAAGAGTCGGACATGACTGAACAACTGACACTTTCAGGCGTGCACGCTGCCCCGGCATGCACTGCAGCCGCCGCCTCCTGGGCCAACCACCAGCAAGAGAATAACAAGCAGCGGGTTAGTGGGGCTGCTGCCCAGAAGATGAGTCCTTGTAGCTGGTGAGCAAGTAGCCTTAGGACCCATGACCCTTAGGGTGAGAGAGCTGTTGTAGGGAACAGAGTTCCCAAGCCAAGCAAGTTGACTAATGAGTCCTTGTGGACATAAAAACTGCCGCGAGTCTTTGCGTCGGAGATGTTAACACCGGTAATGTCATCACATCTTTGCGGGGGGAAGTGATGCCAGCATGTTTGGATGCATTTTTTTTCCCCTAAAATATCTCTTCCTCGGAAGCGCTGGAGCAGCAGTCATGAAGCACGTCTGCTCTGGCTCCTTGCCAGCTTCCTCCACCCCTCAGCCCTGCCGTAGGCCCCCCAGCCTCGCCTCGATGACTGTCATCCGGTGTGTGGGCTCAAACAGCAGGATCTAACAGAGCAACTAATCTCTGAGACATTTCAAGCAGGGAACCTGTAAAATACACAACTCTCTGTTCACCCAGTCCTCCCTGGGGATGGTCTTTCGGGGAGATGGTGCGTGCGGTGGTCCCTGCAGAAATGAATAAATGAATGCCACCATTTTTTCTAACTAGAGCATCCCCTCGTCCCCAGAGCTGGGCTGACGTCAGGACTGTGAGGTTGTCCGCTCACCCTTCGCATCCCGTCTCAGCAGGGGCCGTCGGTCGGGGTGGGTGTGGACGGTGGTGGTTTGCAGACACCCCGAGTCCCAGCAGCTGGTGGGGGTGGGGGGCAGTGTGCGACCATGGTCCAGGCTCACCCCTAGCCAGTGTGTGTCACCCTCTGCCAGCTGCTCCCCGAGCCAGTCCAGAGGGGGGATGTGCTGGTCAGGGCCGGGCTTGGGATGCTGACTGCTGAATTCCCGTCCCAGCTGGCTCACCTGGTTGAGTGACCTGGCCTCTCGGCCCCCTTGACCCCATCTCGCACAGTCACCATGAGGAGTGAGTGAGATGCCTAGTCCATCTCTCGGGGTTCCTGCTGTGTGGCGATGCCGGGCTGTTAGCACTTTCTGGGCAGGAACCTCATTTCGGTGCCCCTGCCTTGCTCCTCCCACTGTGGGAAGCACCGCTGGTTTCTCTCTGATTGATGTTCACTGTGAGAGCCTGGTCCATCCCCTGGCAGTTGACGAAGCTGGTGTGTAGAAAGAGGACCTCAGGGAGGCCTTCTATCAGGGCCTGTTTCAGCAGCCTGTTAGAGCCCGGGGTGAGGGGCTCCGGCTAGCAACTGGCCAGAGGTGGGCCCCCTCGCGGTCTTACAGCCTCAGGAAGTGAGTTCTGCCCACCCCCTTGGGAGGCTGGCAGTGGGTCCCCTAATAGTCGAGGCTCTGGGTGAGAACCAGACCTCTGCCACCACCCGACTGGTGCCTCAGGAGCCGGCTGGCTGGGTGGCGGCCGGATAATGACTGTGTTTAAGGCCTGGCCCCGGCCCTCTGCGTGTCCCTGAGCCGCAGGACTCGCTTCCACGCGGCTGCTGCTCTGATCCAGTCGGTCTACCTGTGCCCTCCCCTCCACCTGCTGCCTCTCCCCGACCTTGGGGAACTATCCCCCGCAGCCAGCGCCCCCCCACCCCGCTTTTCCTGGCTCTCTCTTCCTCGTGAGCACAGCCCATGTTTCATTCCTTCAGGAGCTGCCCTGGAGGGCTCCAGTCTGTCCCAGAGGCTCGCATCTGCGCTCTGTGGGACCCACCGTCACTGTGGCAGCCCTCCATTTCAGCTCCCTGCGGGCAGGACAAGGCCTCAAATGTGGTGAAGACACGCCCACCAAGGCTGATTTCCTACCATCTCGCAAAACTGCTGGGGATTTAAGTCCAGTTCAGTTGCTCAGTTGCGTCCAACTCTGCAACACCATGGACTGCAGCGCACCTCCCTGTCCGTCATCAACTCCTGGAGCTTACTCAAATTAATATCCATCGAATCAGTGATGCCGTCCAACCATCTCATACTCTGTTGTCCCCTGCTTCTCCCACCTTCCATCTTTCCCAGCATCAGGGTCTTTTCCAAGGAGTCAGTTCTTAACATCAGGTGGCCAAAGTATTGGGTTTCAGCTTCAACATCAGTCCTTCCAGTGAATATTCAGGACTGATCTCCTTTAGGAGGGACTGATTGGATCTCCTGGCAGTTCAAGGGACTCTCAGGAGTCTTCTCCAGCACCACAGTTGAACAGCATCAGTTCTTTGGTGCTCAGCTTTCTTTATAGTCCAACTCTCACATCCATACATGACCACTGGAAAAACCATAGCCTTGACTAGATGGACCTTCCTGGGGTGTTTGACATGGGCCAGAGCTCCCCTGACCCTCACCCTCATACCCTGGTGACTAGAAGGGGTCGGATGGAGGAGCGTCAGCATGCTCTGGAATGTTCTGGAAGCTTGTGCCACGTGGGGTCGGGGAAGAGTTCTGGCTGAAAGTCAAGGATGCCGCGGAAGATGTGGTTGAGGGGGTGTCTGATCCAGGTTCGCAGCTGCCCCCAGCCTGCTCAGGGCCCTGCCAGCCCCATTCCCCCCACCACGGGTGGCCCAGTTGGGGACAGTTTGCTCTGTCCCGAGGTAGGTTGTGGGGCCAGAGGGATTGGTGTGCAAGTTGCCTTGTCCCTCGTCAATAAGATCCAGGCTTCCTCTTGTCTCTTCAAGAGTCATTCCCTGTTTAACATGAGAGAGAATCTGGAAATCAAACTCTTTTTTCAGGCCAATTACATCCTGATCGACCCTTTTCTTTTTCTTCCTTGTGGCGATTGTAAATTCCCGGTAGTTCTTAATTTAGACCGCCGAGAACATACTTGGGGAGAACTTCCGTAGGCTGCACGCAGGTGTCTGTCTGCGGCTGTCTTTGCTGTCGGTCTTAGCACATCGCAGCGTTAACCGTTTCCCCGCCTGCCCTCTGCTGTCTCCAGTCACTGAACACTGCGATGAAGCACCTCTGCGAGATCCTGACCACGGATCCCGAGGGCGGGCCCGCGCGCATCCCTTTCGGGACCTTCTCCTACGTATACCGCTACCTGTCGGAGCTCGACTCGGACATCTCTGCGTCGGACACCGAGGCCTACCTCTCCTCGCTGAAGGAGAGCGCGTAAGTGCACGCGCCGGGGCTCTCGGCTCTCAGACGATCGATCGGGCCTCTGACGGGAGGGAAGGAGCACACGCCGAGCCCCCCCGCCCCGAGGTGTCAGGTGTGGCTCGGTGGTGTGAGGAGGCCTGGCGGGGGCGCCGCTCAGCGCGCAGACTTCACATCCCGCCGGGGCTTCTTAAGCACGGGATGTGCGATGGTTTAACACCACGGTGCGTTCAAAAGGAAGAGTTCGTTTCTCGACAATGCAACCCAAAAATGGGTCCCCGCAGGTGGAGGGAGTCCAGACTCCCCGCGTGAGGGAGGAGCAGGGGGAAGTGACACCGTGCACCTCGCCCCCCACCTGCCCCCGGTGCTGCCTGCAGGGGCTGTGCCCCGCGAGGGAGGAGCCGCCCCCCAGGTGTCGGCTCTGCGCCTCTGCGGGTCTGAAAGGTGATGCTCGCCGGCCTCCGGACAGTGGGGCCGCTCCCCAGGCCCCCAGGCGCCCCTGCCCACAGTCCCCCGAGCCCCCACACCCGCCACCTGGAGCCACAGGACAGGTTTGCGGAGAGCCACGCGTGCCGTGCCGGGACGTAGTGGTGGTGCGCGCACGCGTGTGTGTTTGTGATGGTGATAGATCCCAAGACGGCAAGGCGACGAAGCCGCTGATGGCGACACTGACCGTGTCAGTCCCGCTGCCCGGCCCGGGAGCCTGCCCCCGGCAGGCCCATCCCCACCTCCCAGGCTTTCGTCCCCTCTCCCCGCCCCCCCAACCCATCTGGGGTTCTCCGGAGCTGGCCCCTCCCCTCCGCCCCTAAGGGGAGCCTGGCGCCCCCACAGCCCTCACCTGGAGCCCTCGAAACCCCTTCCTCTCCTCCATCCTTCAGAATCGCGTTCCCTACCCCTCCACCCCATCCCCTCCCCCATCCCATCCCCTCCCCCACCCCCGCCACGGGAAGGGGCGAATGGAGTCGCTCCTCACTCAAGCGGGGAGTCAGGACTCCCCCCACCTGCAGGGACCCATTTCTGTGTTTCATTGTTGAGAAACGAACTCTTCCTTTTGAATGCGCCCTCGTTTTTAAACCATTTGACATCCTATGCTTAAGAAGGCCGGTGGCGGGATAACTCGCCTCCCTCTGAGTTGCCCGTGGGTTCTGTCTGGCGTTGGCCCCCAGCTCCAAACTCCGATGTCAAGTGCCTACTGGACCTCCCTTCGGGGATGTCTGGTGCACCCCTCAGGCTTAAAACCATCCCAACAGAAATGCACGTTTGCCCAGCCTGAAAGTATAGGTAAAGGGCATTTAACTGCAGGCTGTGAGGTGGGAGTTTATAACCCGGTGTTTACAATTACAAAGACAGTAACCGGATTCTGCCTAAGCAGAGGTTGGGCTCCTGAGCTGGGAGGTCCCTGCACCCAGGAGGGACGTCCACTCTCTATCGCCAGGTGGCTCCAATGGGAGGCTCTTCCTAAGGGGTCGTTCCCCTGGGCCCATAAGAGGTGGTTCCTTTTTATGGTAAAGTATGTTTCAGAACCACTAACTTGTGTTCCTATTACTTTTAAATATGAGCCCTCAAGGCAGTTCTTATGTTCCCACTGACATGGAAAATAGACGTTGTTCCAGTTCAGTATTTTTACATCTAAGATGCTAGTAGAAGTTTACTAATGTTCACATCTTTTAAGAAATAAAACTATCTGTATATAAGGAGAAAAGTCAAAAGACGTTGTCAGTGCCAAAGTTTGATAGACTTAAGATACTCCTTTGAGCTCTATTGGATCAACTTTTAAAATACTAGAAAGATCCTCTTATACTAGTGACTAAATTTGAGTTGTCAATAAAGAAAAAATTTTAAACCTAGTACTAATTTTTTTCACCTAGAAATATATATGCATTTTTTTCAATGTAAGAAAATAGAGTGCTTTATTTTTAGAGGTACTAATTACTGAGTTGAGACCACAGTCAGTTTTTAAGGTAAAGCTAAATTATGCTATACTGCATAGAAACAGTATGATGTGCAGTAAGAGATTACTAATGGGTGTCTTTGTCTGTTTCCCATTTAGAGCTGCTAGAAAGAATGGTATGATAGGTCTTTCAGATTTCTTCGTTCTAAAGAGGAGAATTTAGAAAGCCTTGAAAAGAAAACTCAGAAGACAGGCCATTAATACAGAGAAGAACACATTTTAATGTCAAAATAGTGCCTTTCAAAACCTTGACACCAAATACAACATGTCATTAACCACATACATATGTAGTGTGAGTTTTTCTTGTAACGGAACATGACCAATGCATCATGGGGCCCTATTTAGTGATTAAAAGATGCTTCCTCCTTAGAATGAAAGCTATGACTGACCTACACAGCATATTCAAAAGTAGAGACATCACTTTGCTGACAAAGGTCCATATAGTCAAAGCTATGGTTTTTCTAGCAGTCATGTACAGATGTGAGAGTCGGACCACGAAGAAGACTGAGGACCAAAGAATTGATGCTTTTGCACTGTGGTGTTGGAGAAGACTCTTGAGAGTCCCTTGGACTGCAAGGAGATCCAACCGGTCAATCCTAAAGAAAACTGACTCTGAATATTCACTGGAAGGACTGATGTGAAGCTGAAGCTCCAATACTTTAGCCACCTGATATGAAGAGACAACTCACTGGAGAAAACCCTGATGCTGAGAAGGGCTTCTCTAATAGCTCAGTTGGTAAAGAATCTGGCTGCAGTGTGGGAGACCTGGTTCAATCCCTGAGTTTGGAAGATCCTCTGGAGAAGGGAAAGGCTACCCACTCCAGTATTCTGGCCTGGAGAATTTCATGGACTGTAAAGTCCATGAGGTCGTGAAGAGTCAGGCAGGACTGAATGACTTTCACTTCACTGATGCTGGGAAAGATTGATGGCAGGGGAAGAGGGGGGTGACAGAGGGCGAGAGGGTGAGATGGCATCACTGACTCAGTGGACAAGCTTGCTCAATGAGCAAGTTCCAGGAGATAGTGAAGGACAGGGAAGCCTGGAGTGCTGCAGTCCATGGGGTGGCAAAGAGTCGGACGTGACTTAGCGGCTGAACAACAACAACATTTAGTGATTGTTGTGCTCCGTGTTCTCCTAAGAGCCTCAATTGCAACACATTCATAGCAGAGAAATGACCCGGGGAAAGCAATCTGTTTGGAGTCTGCAGAGTAGGCAGGGGGAGGGGCAGGGTAGGATCAGCTGTACCTCTTCTTTCAGAACTCCTGAGCACAGGAAGGCAGAGCCCCTCTGCTCGCTGGCCGTCACACCTAGGCTCCCTGGGAGGAGCGTCTTGTGCTGAAGCTGGATCTTCTCTGTGACAGGACGGCCCAGGGGTCTCACAGGCTGGGAGAGCATCCACCGATGGGAGGCTAACGGGGCCATCAGCTTGGACCAGCGCCTGGTCCACTGCACAGAGACGAGCAGCTGACAGAGTCTCTTTGCTTTCTTCATATAAAATCTTCAAAACGACAGAGCCAACGAATACATCTCAGATTATTCTTCTGAGAACTGGGGAATGGTTTGGCTTGTTGCTTCTCTGAAAATGTGTTAACCATGCTAGTAGTCAGTTTTACCGGTGCTCAAAGATTCGTGAAAACACAGTTTTAGGGAGACCCATTTGTTAGCTCAAAAAGTGTGTCATTTTTTGCAAAGGGGTAAAGTATGTTTTTCATCTGGACACAAAACTACTCTATTTGAGATGATCTTTTGCCTAGACTTCCACTCACCCTCCCAGAGAGTTTGTTCATAAACTTACAAGAAACTTAGCAAAGTTGGAGTTTTAAAAGTTTTCACAATTTTTGGAGCTGCTTTACATCTTCTTAAAGTTTGCTCCAAAGAATTCAAATATTTTTTCCCCTTCTAATTGTAAACCCTCCATGCGTGGGGATAAGCAGAAAGACACCTGAGGTTGTAGGTCAGTGCAGTGGCAAATCACGTGGAGAGATCAGATGTGTGCAGGGGACACGCTGCAGTGGGAAGGGACATGTGGCCCCATGGACTGTAGCCCGCCAGGCTCCTCTGCCCATGGAATTTTCCAGGCGAGAACTGAGTACTGGAGTGGGTTGCCATTTCCTCCTCCAGGGGATCTAAGGTACGCTCTGTCCCCTGGGTGACGGTGATGTGTCAGTGTAGGTGGCTGGGCTGTAACAAATGAACCTTCTGGTGGGAATGTTGATGGTGGGGGAGGCTGTCCGTACCTGTGTGCAGGGAGGGGGGCATGGAGTGAAGTGTTAATTCCTGTGGCAATATGGGTTCCCATAGACCATCCCACTGGCGAACAGGCTCTGGGGTTTGTCCCTGGTCTGAAAGAACAGCTCTTCCTTAAGAATAACTTTGCCATGGAATTGGAAACGGCTTTCCCTCAAACACGTTCAGTCCCCAGAATTGTTTTGGTCTGATTTAGGGCTCTGTCAGGGCCCTAAAATTCAAACAGAAAGAACTTGACCCAGAAACATTAACTTGCCTTTGTCTAAGTGAAATGGCAACCCGCTCCAGTATTATCGCCTGGAGAATCCCTTGGACAGAAAAGCCTGGTGGGTTATAGTCCGTATTGTCGGAAAGAGTCAGACACGACTGAGTGACTTTGCACGCACAAAGGGAGGGCGCTTTTCTGTCCCACTTTTGCCGGAGCGCCTCAGTGTCGTGCCTCTGTGTGTCCACCAGGCACACAGTGCCAGTCCAGGCACGTGCTACTGTGTGTCCACCCTGGATCATCCGCTCCTCAGCGGCCAGCTCCCAAGCCTCCAGACAGCGGCCTTAGCTCACCCCTGTCCTCGTGGGGACATGGGCCCTTCCTACGACACAGCTGAGTCACCCTTGTTCTCCTGCATGCCCTGCATTTTTCTTTTTTCTTTTCTGTTTTAAAACTCGTGTAGGAGGCTTAGCTTCCAGTCAGATTGTTCACGGTCTTCGGAGGGCTCACTCAGATGGTTTAATTAATAACTACAAGCTTCGTTGCAAGTACCATTAACTAATCAACGTGCTGGATAAAATAAACCATTCAAGCAACTGAAATTTTTGAACAGAGGAGCTCTAGAGAGAGACCAGTTCCTCTTTTCTGTAGGAGCCTGGGGTGGGTTCCAGTAGAGCCTGGTTGTGAGAGGCTGAGGGTGAGAGCACAGGTGATGCCATCTGGGTTTACCTTGAGAGAGAGAGAGACATTTCTGAGTAAAGTCACTTAGAGAAGAGACTTTGACAATCAGAGAGACTCAGCATTCAAAGGGCTTCCCAGGTAGGTCAAGAGGTAAAGAATCCACCTGCCAATGCATGAGGCATAGGAGACCCAGGTTCGGTCCCTGGGTGGGGAAGATCTCCTGGAGGAGGGCATGGCAACCCACTCCAGTGTTCTTGCCTGGAGAGTCCATGGACAGAGGAGCCTGGTGCACTACAGTCCATGAGGTCACAGAGAGCCAGACACAGCTGAGCACACACACACAGTGTTAAAAACAACAATCCCTGGCATTTGTGAACTGTGGGTTTGGAAAGTACCTGCTCTCCCTTGATGGCACAGGGGTGGGTTGGGGGAAAACAGGATTGGAAAATCCACAAATGCAAATTAGCCAAAGGTGACTTTGGCATTAGGAACTGGCTGTCTCATCGAAAACACCATGTCCCTGCAATGCAGCCGGCAGATGAATGGATTTTCAATCTATTGTCAGCTTCTGTTTTTTTCCACTTTAAAGAAACTGAGGGTTGGGATTTTTTTTTGTTGTTGTTTGGTTGGTATTCATGACGTATAAGAAAGAGAAAAAGGCATAAGTAGCAATGATTCTGGAAATAGACCATTCCCTGGCAGGATGAAGTTCACTGGGGAAGACCAGTGATTTTGTTCTTTAAATGATTGAGTTTCAGGAGTTCCCTGGTAGCCTAGTGGTTGGGATTCTGGGGTTTCACTGCTGTGGCCCAGGTCCAGTCCCATCCCTGGTCTCAGAACTGAGATTCTACAAGCCATGCGGCCACACACACACACAAAATATTTCATTACAAGTCGCTCATTTAACTTGCGATTAGCCGTTATTCCTGGCAGGCACTGGCATACTTGTGAATTCTTGCGACATGAGAAAAATCTATCTTTACAAACAGTTTTCAAATGCAGTGAAATTTTGATGTCTACTCGATTTAACAATTAATCACGAGTGAATATATAAATTAATCATTTGTAGAATTTGATTTTGCCATTACTATTTCCATAATCTGCAGCCTATCATTTTTTTTCAAGACTTAAACATTTTCAAAGATCCTTGAAGCTCTCGTTAGGCCCGAGGCTCTGTGCCTTAGTGTCTGGAATGAAAGCGGTGCAGACGCTCCCTAAGGAACACCCCAGCTCCATTATGTCCCGCTATGGAGTTCATCCTCCTTGGTTATTAACATGGATTCTCTCCGGAAGCCCATGAGGTGGGCTGCAAAAATATAATTAACCCCCTTTCTGGGGCCTGAGCCCTAGAACTAAGAGGGCAGGGGCATCTCAGCTGGTCTTCCTGCCCCGGGCTCAGGCCTACCCTCCTGACCTCGCACTTCTGTCCCTCTCGACTTCTCCCACATCAACCAGCGTTTCTATTCTTTCTTAAAGTATTTATGTATATATTTGGCTGCCCTGGGTCTTAGTTGCAGCATGTGGGATCTAGCTCCCTGATCAGGGATGGAACCTGGGCCGCCCTGCATTGGGAGTGTAGAGTCTTAGCCACTGGACCACGGGGGAAGTCCTTCAACCAGCGTTTCTAATATCCACCCCTCCATTTCCTTGGTGCTGGCTTTCCATGAGGTTGGAAGACCCAAAGGTAAAGTAAACTGAAAGGGTGTTGCCATGTTCACCTGCAGCTTTCCCCAGAATGGCTGCATCCTTCCAGACGTTTCGTGGACAGCTGGTACGTGATCCACTAAGGTGAAGCAGGAGTCTGGTACTTTTCGAGGCTGAGATGGAGCCACTGATGCGGGATGGAGATTGGCTCCCTTCTGGACACACGTTCCATCAGTCACCACCCCAAACCCAACCCGTGTTCAAATCTGCCTTGACCAGGATGGCCAGACAGGACGTGAAGATCCCTGGCAGAGGATGCCCAGTGGGGCCTCAGGGACACTGGGGTTGGGATAACATCTGGCTTAGATGAGGAAACATTTAACCAGCACCCGCTAAGGGCTGAGCCCTCTACTAAGGGGCATGTTCAGAGCACAGTGAATTTTCACACCAACTGCAGGGGGTGGTTACTACTACTGCCTTCACAGGTCAGAACAGTATCTTTGCCCAGGTGACTCACGTAAAAAGTGGCAGGGCTGTGACTAAACCCTAGCAGTCTGACTTCAGAGTCTGGGGAGCCCCGACTCTAAAGAAGGGAAATGGGGAGGGGACAGTAATCCGGGCAGAATCCATTTCTTGATTTTCTATTGAAAAAGTGTGTACAGTGGGCCCTCTAACAGGGATAGGCTCACCTTGTTGGAGAGGAGGTGTCACAGAAGACTTTGTCAAATTGTGGGAAGGGTTAAGGGGAACCCACGGGGGAGGGTGCAGGGCCCTGGGCCAGCCAATGTGGAGGCTTTATGTAGTAGAGGGGCAGCTGCTTCCGGGGTTTGGAGAGATGGCAGGAGCTATGGATTTAGTAGAGGGGTAGCCATGCCTTGGGTCTTCCCAGGTGGTAAAGAACCCATCTCCATCAATGCAGGAGATGTAAGAAACTCGAGTTTGATCCCTGGGTTGGGAAGATCCCCTGGAGGAGGAAATGGCAACCCACTCCACTATTCTCGCCTGGAGAATCCCATGGACAGAGGAGCCTGGCAGGTTATAGTTCATGGGGTCGCAAAGAGTGGGCCATGACTGAAGTGACTTAGTATGCACGCATGCACACTATGCCTTGGGACCCACAAGGCGGCAGCTGGGGGAATAAATACTCCCCTCCCATTTGCCTCCGGCCTTCTAATCTGCCAGGGCCTTAAGTTGGTCAATCACAACTAGAAGTCCTAGGCCACAGAGATCAGTGCATCTGGCTTTGGAAAAGGGCAGAGCGAGGAGAGGAACACTCAAAGAAGTGGGAAATATCCAGCATACAATCATTCGTGTGGAAAAAAGGTGCAGGAAATTTGTATCTATATCTTTATGCATTGATGTGCATGCTTACAGATGCACAAATTATTTCTGGAATGTTAACACACTCAAAAGGCACTGGTAGAAACTTCTGAGAAGCAGTGGCCTACTTGCCACGGCGTAACTTTACCTATTGTTTGATTTTTATCATGTACGTGTATTATAGATTCAATTCATCCATCCACCAATCATTAACAAGAATTGATGTTCTGGGTTCTCTTTGGGCTTGGGATGCAGCCAATAGGGGCATGCCTGCGATCTATGCTAGACCAATCACAACACTCCCCTCTCCTCCTGGCCACAGTGCTTTGTCAGCAGGTTGGCACGTGACCCACACTCAGCCAATCAGAGCCTCCCTTGAGCTTTTCATCCTGGAGCTGGGAGGGAGAAGTCCTTTTGCTTTCCTGTGGTTGAGGCATCATCAGGAGGTGGGCCTAGAGCTGTAGGTAGTAACCTTAGCTAACAATTATATGATACTTATGGGGGCTTCCCTGGTGGCTCAGACAGGTAAGAATCTGACTGCCATGGAGGAGATGTGGGCTCGATCCCTAGGGTTTGGCAGATCCCCTGGAGAAGGGAATGGCAATTCCACTTCAGTATATTCTTGCCTGGAGAATCCTACGGACAAGAGAGCCCAGTGGGCTTGAGTTCATAGGGTCGCAAAGAGTCGGATATACCTGCAAGACTAAGACTTTGAGTGTGTTCTGCTGAAACATGTAAGTTACAGATCGACTCCATTTTTCATCCCTAAATGTCAGTTTCATCTCCTTTAATCTAATACATGCCAGGCCATCAAGGAGAGGGGACTGTGAAGGGCAGGTTCACCAGCATGGTGGGAATTTCAGAGCCAATTAGAATTCTACCTACTTTACATACATGGACTTATTTAACCTTCATAACGACACCCCATAAAGAGAGTGTCATGGTGACTAACTTCATACTATAGGTGTGACAACTGAGGAAGAGAGGTTGAGTGTCATGTGTAGGGTTGCAGAGGTCTCTGTGCTCCCCTGCCTCCCCATCTGTGGGCCCCCCCTGGGGCCCTGGTCTGGAGGAGTCTCTCTCCAGGGCAGAGCAGCAGTGTCCTGGGGGTTAGGATCCTGGCCCTGTGCCTCTCTAGGGGCACACCACCTTGGCCAGGCTCTCAATTTCATTACACTCACCGACCAAGGCCTCCCCACCGTGCTCCTGCAAGATCGAGGAGGATCACTGGTCTTTGCAACTGATATAAGTGGACTTCTAAATAAATAGTTTCAAATGCAATCGGTTGAATAATGACCCTCTGAAAAGATAGTCCATGTTTTACTTATTTTTACTTTATTTTGGCTATGCAAAGTAAAAAATAAATAAAGCCTGGACTGTTGTATGTGGGCTCTTCGTTGCAGCACATGAGTTTCTCTTGTTGCAAAGCACAGGTTCTAGAGGATGTGGGCTTAGTTGCCCCATGGCATGCAGGATCTTAGTTCCCTGACCAGGGATGGAACCTGCATCTTTCCACTGAAAGGTGAATTCTTAACCACTGGACCACCAAGGAAGTCCTGAGACCATGTTTTAACCCTGGAAGCTGTGAATGTGCCCATGTCTGGAAAAGGCCTTTGCACATGTAGTTAAGAATCTTGAGGTGAGATCATCCCTGGTTTAGGGTGGGCCTCCAATGACTGGCGTTTTTATAAGAGAAAGTCAGAGAGAGACTTGAGACACTGGAATAAGGCCAGTGAAGATGGAGACAGGGCCTGGAGTGAGGCAGACAAAAGCCAGGCGCACCTGAGGTCACCAAGGGCCCGGGAGAGGTGAGGAAGGACCCTCCCCTAAGCCTCTGGGGGGAGCACGGTCCTGCCCACACCTTGATTTTGGACCTCCAGCCTCCAGAACTGTGAGAGAATAGATTGTTGTTCTATGCCCTGCAGGTTGTGGTTATTCGATACAGCAGCCTTGGGAGGCTAGTATACCTGCCGACCTCTTTTCTTGCCAATTGTCCAGAGGGGGCATCAGAAACAGAATAGAACTCTGCTCTTTATGTCTGCATCTCCGTTTTTGCTCTGCAAATAGGCTCATCAGTACCATCTTTCTAGATTCCAGATATATGCGTCAATATATGTTGTTTGTTTTTCTCTTTCTGACTCACTTCACTCTACAGATAGGTGCTAGCTTCATCCGCCTCATTAGAATGGACTCAGATGTATTCCTTTTTATAGCTGAGCAATATTTCATTGTGTATATGTACCACAGCTTCCTTATCCATTCATCTGCTGATGGTCATCTAGAAAATAAATTAAAAAACAGAAACAAACAAAAAAACAACAACAAAAAAGAAAAGCGGCTAAAAAACAAACCAAAAAAAGAAACAGACTAACCTCTGGCATGGCCAGATCTGGATATGCTTTTCTATTGATCCCTAAGAAGAAAGCCCTTTAAATTTCAGATTTGGGGAATGGGGGTTGGTTTGAGGATAGAGGAAGTTGAAGTGTAATGAGGGAATCTTGGCTCATTTAGAAGATCAGAGAGAGTTCTAGAATGGGGAGAAGCTAGACTTGCTCTTGATAATTTTCAAATTGTCCCAGACTTTCTATGAGTCTCCGCGGCAGGCAGAATTCTGAGATGGCCTCCAAGATCCTGGCCCTGGTGTGCACTCGCTCTGTGATCTCACGTCCTTCAGTGAGGGTAGACCCATGAATACAGTGGGGTAGGTACTCCCTTGGTTATGTTACCTTATGTAAGACTCAGAGGTGGCTGACTAGAGAGATGCTCTGGCTAGCTTTGAGATCTTAGCTGTCATTATGAGAGGCCTAGGTGCTGAGGACCTGAGGGTGCTCTCTGGGAGTTGAGAGCAACTTCCAGCTGACAGCAGGCAAAGAGCTGTGGAGCTCAGCCCGACGAGGGGCTTACCAGGTGGCGCTAGTGGTAGAGACCCCGCCTGCCGATTCAGGAGACCTAAGAGGTGGGGGTTCGATCCCTGAGTCAGGAAGATCCCCTTCAGGAGGGCATGGCAACCCACTCCCGTATTCTTGCCTGGAGAATCCCTTGGACAGAGGAGCCTGGCGGGTCACAGTCCATGGGGTTGTACAGAGTCTGACACTGAGCCTGCATGCTTGTGGCCCTATGACCACAAGGAACTGAATTCTGCCAGCAGTCCTGAGGGCTTGCGTGTGAGTCCTGCACGCCAGGTGAGAGAGCAGCCTCAGCCCGCACCTTGACCAGGTGTCTGCCAAGTGAGCAGAGACTCGGCCAGCCCGTGCGTCGCCTCCCGATCCACAGAAACAACAAATTAATGAACGTGGACTGTTGGAAGCCGCTATCTTTGTGACCATGAGTGACGCACGATAGAAAACGAATGCAGTTTCTGACCAAAGTCCCTCCCAAATGGTAAAGAAAGAACACTGCTGAGCCTTGATGTTGCGGGTTTTAAAAGTGATCTCATATTAAATGTGGATGTATATTTTTAAGTTCTAAGATGAACCACACATTAGTTTAAAAAAAATTGGAAGTTTCTAAGGATAATAGAGACCTTTCTGGGTAGCGCTGCTTCTGCTGCTGCTAAGTCGCTTCAGTCGTGTCCGACTCTGTGCGACCCCATAGACGGCAGCCCACCAGGCTCCCCCGTTCCTGGGATTCTCCAGGCAAGAACACTGGAGTGGGTTGCCATTTCCTTCTCCAATGCATGAAAGTGAAAAGTGAAAGGGAAGTCGCTCAGTCAAGCGCTAGTGTTAAAGAACTGACCTGCCAAGGCAGGGGCCCTAAGAGATGTGGATTTGAACCCTGGGTTGGGAAGATCCCCCGGAGGAAGGCATGGCAACCCACTCCAGTATTATTGCCTGGAGAATCCTACAGAGGAGCCTGGTGGGCTACAGTTCATGGGGTTGCAAAGAGTCAGACACGACTGAAGTGACTTAGCACTCACAGTCACGCATGCAAAGATAAGAGAAAAAGATGAGCAAAGGATGATTGTTGCTGGTTCACAAATGTACTCTAAACAACCAGTAGTTGTCTGCTCATTATCCTTTGTGGCCAGCAGCTTCCCTAGAGCCCCGCGTGGTTTCAGAGCAGTGAGGTGTCTCCTGTGACTCTTTCGCTGAGTCCCCGGAGGGCTAGTTTCTGGCGAGTTCTCCAGCACAGAACCATAGCCACAGCCGACAGATCTGGAGCTCAGCCCCAGGGCTGTGGTGGGAGATGGGGACGCTTTTCCCCGAGTGCCGTGGTCCCATACCTGGGGCTCACGGCTGCTCCCTACACCTGCTGGTCAGACAGCCTTTAGAGTTCTCTTGACTTCTTTCCATCCAGTCCCTTGTATCCCACTCCTGTTATGACTGATTCTTCTATCGCACGTTACCTGTTTGTCTTAGTCTGTGGTTTCTCTCTCCTGATTGGACCCAGGCTGACACACTGTCCTCAGCAGCATATTGCCATGCGTGCATGCAAAGTCACTTCCGTCGTGTCCAACTCTGCGATCCCATGGACTGTAGCCCACCAGGCTCCTCTGTCCATGGGATTCTCCAGGAAGAATACCGGAGTGGGGGTTGCCAGGCCCTCCTCCAGGGGATCTTCCTGACCCAGGGATCCAACCTACGTCTCCTACATTGGCAGGTGGGTTCTTTACCACTAGTGCCATCTGGGAAGCCCATGGGCACCATGTGCTAAGCACTGGGCGGATTAATTCAGAGGCTGAGGGGACATGGGCTTGTCTCCAAGAGCAAATATAATGCCTGTGTTAAGTGGACAGAGCACAAGGCTCCGAGTTCAGAGGTTGGTTCAGATCGGGTTCTGCAGCTAAGTGTGGGGTTGGCATCAAGGGGTGGTTGGCAGATCAGCCAATCACTCAGTTTCCACCTCCGCTTCTGTGGGCCGAGGATAGTGGGCTGCCCGGCTGTGGGTTAGTTAGGATGAAGGCTAAGCCGCTGTGACAAAGTGTACCCTGCATCGCAAGGCAGATACCCAACCATTGGGCCACCAGCGAAATGCCCCCTCTATGTTGCTTTTGACGTCAGGATTTGTAGAGCTTGCAAGAATGTCCTTTAATGCCGAAGAGTAAGGCGGTGGCAGGTGTGCTTAACAAAGCCATGTGCCCTCACCCTCATGTAACAAATTAAAACCCAGGTGGGATTTGAGAAATCTGAGTTAAGTTCTCCTGGATCTGTTTGCCTATGGACCAACAATGAAAAGTGAAGGAAATGCAGAAAAAAGGAGAAAATTACAAGTTTGTGTTAAGTAAAATGAAGACTTGGAAGTTTTTATTCATCTTACTCTGGTGTAGAACGATGTAGGATTTAGGGAGACAGGATTAACATAAAGACCTGGAGATAACTTAACCCATCTATAGTATTGTTCTCTGCCAGGCTCTGTTTTGAGACCTTAGAATGATAAGTCATCTACTTGTCACAATAATTAGAAATAAGAACTTGCGTGTCCATTTTAGAGACGTGGAAATGAGAGAAGAGAGAGGAAAATAACTTGTCCCAAATCACAGAGCTAGTAAGTGGTGGAGCTAGGATTTAAAGTTAGGTCATCCGACTCCAGAGTCTATGCCAGGGGCCAGCAAACTTCTGTAAAGCATCAGCTAGTAAATATGTTAAGCCTGCGGGCCACGCGGTCTCCGTCACAGCTACTCAGGTCTACTGCTGACCAGTGAAGATAGCCACAGTCTCACGGAGGCTGAGCAGGGTAGTTGTGCTCCAATAAGACTTCGCCTATGATAATACTGTATTTCATGGAATTTGGACAAGTCACAAAATCTTCTTCAATTTGCTTTCCTTGTGCTTGCATGCGCAGTCATGTCCAACTCTTTGTGCCCCTATAGACTGTAGCCTGCCAAGCTCCTCTGTCCATGGGATTTTCCAGGCAAGAATACTGGAATGGGTTGCCATTTCACTCCAAGGAATGTTCCCAACCCAGGGATCAAACCCATGTGTCTTGTGCCTCCTGCATTGGCAGGCAGATTCTTGATGCCACTTGAGAATCTCCAACAAGGATTCTGAGGTCAAGGGCTCTTTCACCCTCCCCTGGTCTTGCAATTGACCTTGACTGTCAAGGTCAAACTCTTGAAGATGCAAAGCGTTCCAGCGCACTGGCAGAACCAGGCACCCTGTGAAGGCCTTTCTGGGCCCCGTTCCCCATTTACGGAGTCGCTGCCTTCATCTGGGAGAAAGGACCCATTACCGTCATTCACACTCCGCAGACGAAAAGAGTGGAGAGTCCCCTGGAGAAGGCGGAGGAGGATGGACAGCGGCTGAGGCCGGGTGTGGAGACCTGACGATGCAGCGGCAGGAAGGACCTGGACTGGCACCAGGGCACTCCTGCAGAGTCTGGGGGGGAAAACGGTGAGAAGGTCTCCTGATCAGTCTTGTTGGAATGAGAGGGAAGGGAGGAAGTAGGTGCGGAAGAACGGGAGGATACAGGACTCAGCGCCTACTTGTCTGACCACTTCCTGCGGGAAGAAGGCGCCGCTGAAGGGGTCCCTGGTCCAAGTGAGCGCGGGAGAACCCACGGGCCTTTCACTGATTGGTCAGATGAAGCTCCTCCTCCCACAAGTACAAGCAGAGATGGGGGAAGGGGTGATGGGGGATGGGCGGATGGGGGTTGGGGGACAGACATCACGCTGGCTCCTTCCTGACCCTGTTCTTGGTTCCCCAGAGCGTTTGCTCCCTGGGATGGATCAGAAGGGACCAGAAGGGTCCTGAGCCTTCTCTGAATTCCTGAGCGGCAGCCCTGGAGCGTTCTCGAAGCCTCTGCAAGTTTCCCTCCTGGGTCTCCTGGCTCCCAGGCCCTGGTTGTCCTTCCTTATTTGTTTCCTCCGGCTGACATAAGGCAGTACCATATAGTCTGGAGGGCTTGAAATAATAGAGCTGTGTCCTCTCACGGCTCTGGAGGCAGGTAGTCCTAATCAAGGGGCCAGCAGGGTCGTGCTCCCAGGACTCGAGGGAAGAATCTTTTCTTGGTCCTTTCCAGGGTCTGGTAGGATTTCCTGGTAGCTCAGACAGTAAAGCGTCTACCTGCAATGCGGGAGACCTGGGTTGGGAAGATTCCTCTGGAGAAGGAAATGGCAACCCACTCCAGTACCCTTGCCTAGAAAATCCCATGGATGGAGGAGCCTGGTGGGCTGCAGTCCATGGGGTCGTGAAGAGTCGGACCCGACTGAGCGGCTTCACTTTCACTTTTCCGGGGTCTGGTGGCTGCAGCGATTCCTAGGGTTCCCTGACCTGTGTCTGCATCGCTCCAGCCTCTGCTTTCCTCTGCACAGGCCCTTCTCTGCGTGTATTAGTGCGTCTTCTCCTCTTCTCACAAGGACAGCAGTCAGTGGTGACTCTGCTCGAGGATGACTTCATCGTAACTAATCATCTCTGCAGAGACCCTATTTTTCCAAATAAGGTCACATTCAGAGGTTCTGGTGGGACCTGCGTTTTGGGAGGGGACATTATTCAATCCACTACCTTTCCTTACCCAAATATTGCTGGATTCTCATGTCTGAAAAAAAAAGGTATTAATTGGAGAAAATAAGAATAGTTTCAATCCTTCTGTCAGGAATGAGGACAGATGGTAAAATGAGTGTCAATTTTGGAAAGAGTCTGCAGTGCCCTGGAAGCATGCCTGGTGATGACAGGGATCATGTTTTCATGTATTAGCCGCCTCCTGTCCTCACAGAGGCATCAAGATTAACGCCTTGGAAATCTTCTCTGTTCTAGCGCTGTATTACTTTTGTTACTCTGGTGATTATCCCAGTGTTTCCATTTTTGATGTGGCTGCTGGAATTAGGGTAACCAGTGTGGATATTTTAGAAAGATTTCACAAGTGATTAAGCTGCACATTAACCCCTGGGGCTGAGCAGTAGCTCTTCCAAGTTCCAGGAGTATAACTGGGTGCTAATGTTCAGTTCAGTCTCTCAGTCGTGTCTGACTCTTTGTGACCCCGTGGACTGCAGCACGCCAGGCCTCCCTGTCCATCACCAGCTCCCGGAGTTTACTCAAACTCACATCCACTGAGTCGGTGATGCCATCCAACCATCTCATCCTCTGTCGTCCCCTTCTCCTCCCACCTTCAATCTTTCCCAGCATCATGGTCTTTTCCAAATGAGTCAGTTCTTCGCATCAGGTGGCCAAAGTATTGGAGTTTCAGCTTCAGCATCAGACTTTCCAATGAATCTTCAGGACTGATTTCCTTCTAGAATGGACTAGTTGGACCTCCTTGCTATACTTATGATTCACACATCATTCGCGGGGAAACTGGGACCCAGAGAATTGGAAGACTTGCTCAAGCCCTTGGCGTGGTCAGTGTCAGTTCTGGAACTCAGCACCCCAGTTGCAATGACTACCCTCTTTCAGATATTTTTACAGGCTTAGAACGTGGGTTCGGGTGCAGCTCACACGTCCCACATTTTTTCATTGAGTGGCTTATAAACGACCATTTGGTCCAGTGTGCTTGGCGCTTGTTGGAGATGCAAATACAGGGACGAGGCTCCAGCGTTAATACCTTCTCTCTGGAAGTGGGAAGAGAACAGGTGGATGGAGGAGGGAGGAGGACCCTTCCTACCTGGCTTCCTGGAAGCTGTGGAGAGTGGAGTCGACGAAGACAGGAGGAGCTGGCACTCGCGCTGGAAGGCTTCTTTGGGGACAGGCTTGTGACACTTCCTGACCACTCTTGTCCACCTTTCTTGCCTTGTGACTATTTTAAAAAATATTCTTATTGAATGAAAGACTCTTTAAATTCTATGTTGTTGTTCACTAGGTCGCATCTCTTTGTGACCCCATGGTCTGTAGCACGCCAGGCTTCCCTATCCTTCACTATCTCCTGGAGTTTGTTCAAATTCATGTCCATTGAGCTGGTGATGCCATCCTACCATCCTATCATCTGTTGCCCCCTTCTCCTCCTTCCCTCAGTCTTTCTCAGCATCAGGGTCTTTTCCAATGAGTCGGTTCTTCTCATCAGGTGGCCAAATTATTGGAGTTTCAGCTTCAGCATCAGTCCTTCCAATGAACATTCAGGGTTGATTTCCTTTAGGATTGGCTGGTTGGATCTCCTTGCAGTCCAAGGGCAGTTTTCAAAGGCCTTGGGGGCTGGGGGCCCCGACTGTCAACGCTGTTGGATGCAGGACATGACTCTGCAGTTCATAGGCTGAAAACTGTCAACTTTTAAAGAAAGCTCAAGGGAAAAAGAAAAATGCACTTTTGCGCCTGGGAGGTGCTAAAAATAGGAACTCCTGAAGAGCAGATCAATGAATAAATAGGCCATAAACAAATGTGGTTATTTCTGTGGGAAGTTTTCTTTTCTTTCAGTTTTCCCCTGGAGCTGCAACACACACACTCACAAATTGATAGGATTTTTTCATTAATTCAAAGCATGTTTCTTGGGCCCTGTCTCTGTGTAGGGCAATGGATGTGGGACAGATTTCTGAGAGTTTGGAGGTTGCCTGCCTGAGGCAAATCTTCCTGGGCTTTTAGGAGAGGATGGAGGTCAGGGCTGTTCTGAGAACCCCATCTTCTCTTCCAGAAAATTCCTCAGATTCCCTTGGGAGTCACAGCCTCCAGGGCCTCTGTGTTTGTTGCTGAGTTAATCCACACTGTGGAATTGAGGCTGTGTGTGCTGGGGTGGGCTGCGGGACATGGGATTCAATATGGGACAAGATGGTGCTGGTGGCTGGTCAGAGGAAGTCCTCCAGGCCCCATCCTCCAGGTGCACCTATAAACGTGGGCCTTATGTCATGTGTGTCTCTAGACACCTGCTCCAAGTGTGGTCCCAGCGTGGGCTTCCCCGGGAGCTCACAGATTCTCATGCCCCAGTCCAGACCTCTGGGACCAGATCTGCCTTTATGCAAACGCTCAGGGGAATTAAAATCTGAGCAACAGTCCCAGTTGTTCCAGATTTCCACAGCTGGACCCGGCAAATCCCCTCTGGCCTCAAACCTCCTGTACCTTTTGGAGAAGCTCTCTTTTTTTGCCACTAGATCTTCTATTTCTGCCTTCCAACACCCAGCTCTTACAAAACCTACTGCAGTACAGGCCTGGGTCTTGTCGGAACTGTGAGTCTGAGAATCTACCTACGTTCAGGCTCACAAGATAGCCTGTCAGTTTCATGCAGGCTGCCAGATGCCAGATAACACCAGACTTCTGGGTCAGGAGCAGGAGGCTTTATTACTCATGGCACAGCAAGCAGCCTGAGAGTTTAAAATAGAGTGTAGTCATAGAACACTGGGGCTTTCCCGGTAGCTCAGATGGTAAAGAATCTGCCTGCAATGCAGGACACCTGGGTTTGATCCCTGGGTTGGGAAGATCCCTTGAAGAAGGGAATGGCTACCCACTCCAGTATTCTTGCCTGGAGAAGTCCATGGACAGAGGAGCCTGGGGGACTACAGTCCAGGGGATTGCAATGAGTCGGCCAGGACTGAGCAACTAATGCTTTCGCTTTTTCATAGAACGTTTGAGATAGAGTAAGGATGGACATGAGTTTGAGTAGGCTCCGGGAGCTGGTGATGGACAGGGAAGCCTGGTGTGCTGCATTTCATGGGGTCGCAAAGAGCTGGATGTGACTAAGCGACGGAACTGCAGTGAGCCGAAGACCCACACATTGGGAAACAAAGGTCATTGAAGAGACAACGTGTTGCTCACAGTTTCCAGGAGGAGGGGTCCACATGGGGAAGCACCAGGGGTGGTTGGGGCAGAGGGAGAGAGGGGAACATGGGAGGAGCCTTTGACCCACAGGAAGGAACGAGTGAGGCAGGGCAGCAGGCTTCGGATTGGCTGGCCTGAGTAACTTCCATGGGCTCTGGGTGTAAGGGTGACCCTAGCTGTGTAGTACCTGGCCCTGGGGGCGATTAGGGCAGGGGGACAGTGGCCTGGTATGTTGTTGCTGTTTACTCACTCAGTCATGTCTGACTCTTTGTGACCCCATGGACTGGAGCCCACCAGACTCTTGTGTCCATGGGATTCTCCAGGCTAGAATACAAGGGTGGGTTACCATTTTCTCCTCCATTGGATCTTCCTGACCCAGGGATGGCACACGCCTCTCCTGCTTTGGCAGGCGGATTCTTCACCGCTGAGCCACAGGGAAACCCAGGCCTGTTATGTGAGGACTCCAGTAAAGAAGCGGTTGGAGTGTGAGCTTTGGATTGGTTGGTTTGTATTTGCCAAGAGAGTCATTTACCACATCTAGCAACTGGCTCTGCCTGGCAGGGGACAGCCCTTCCAGGATCAGCAGGGCCCCAAAGGTCAAAAACATCAGAATCCTGAAAATACAAGTACAAGCTTAGTGTTTGCCCTGCTTCTTCTTGTCCCCAGGTTCCACAGGAGCAATCTGGAGGTGGGTGCCTTATGGTGGGTCTCCTCCACAGCTGGGGGCCCTGTGCTCAGGGAATGTGCATGTTGTATAATCGGCAATACAGAAACACGCCCACTCTGCGCCCCAGGGCTAACGTTATGTTTATCTTACTGGGCAATCACCAAACCACCCTCTCCTCTTCCTCCGAGGCTGTTCACTGAACAACCATCCTTAGAGATAGTCTGCAAGAAAAGGGCAGTTCGTACCTCTGCTCACAAGATGCAGTTGTGGTGAGAAATACCCTCTGTCAGCTTGTGTTCTCACCCTCAGGCCATTCATTTCTTGTCAAGAAATACCCACTGAACACCTCCTGTATGCGGTGCACTCTTACTGTTGAAAACACTGCTGTCAACCAGACAAATGAGGTCTCTGCCCTCGGGGGTTTACGTGAAGGAAGTGAAGGAAGGTGAGGAGGGAGAAAAGTGAACGGGAGACAGAGAGCATTCAGAGAGTGGTGTGTGCGGTGAAGGAAATGCGATGGGTGATTCGACGGGGTGGGGGGCACAGTCTGGATTGGGGGGTGGGGAAGGCCTTGCTGGGGACTGTGAGCTTTCCTGAAATCCAGTGATTCTCAGGGTGTGGTCCTTGGACCAGCAGCATCAGCATCTCCTGGAAATACTCTCAAGATGCAAATTCCTGGGCTGCCCCAGACCCACTGAATGAGAGGGTCTGGGGACGGGGCCAGCCTTCTGGTTACATGCCCTCTAGGAGTCTGATGCTCACTCAGGTTGAGCACCACTGGTACAAGCTTTCTCCGTGCAGTGGCCTGGTGATGTTTCCAGGTGTCATTAATCCTGCAGCCAGGCCTGACCCCTTCTGGCTCCTGCCCACCCTTTAGGCCTCTTTCCTGTTGGGCTGGCCCTTCCTGTGCTCCGGGAAGTATGCCTCACCCTCCTGCTTCACTCCCCTCCCAGGGATGCTCTCTGCAGCCAGGCCTCTCCGACCCTTTGAGCCTCAGCTCAGATGTCTCTCCCTGAGAGGCCCACCCCAATCCTGTGGCTCCTATGGACCCTCTCAGGCACTGTCTGGATCATCGTCCTACCTGTTCCCAGTTCCCACTTCACGCCAGACTTCAGGCCTTCCTGGTTTACTTCCCAAGTACTGTCTTATAGGCCATCTCCCACAGGGTGAGCCAGATACCTCCATGTGGAAGCTGACCCCTAAGATTTAATAAAAAGAACAAATGAATGGCTTCGTCCTCCTGCTGAAGACTGTATCCTCTACCATGACCAGCTTAGATGCTCTAGGTTTCCACGTGAACAACACATGGGTGAGATGAGGGCTGAGTGTCAACTCCTGCTCTCTGTGACGGGAGAATCAGGCCCACCATTTGCTGTTATGAATAAAGTTTTGTTGACACACAGTCACAGCCACTCATTCACATCATCTATGGCGATTTTCCTGTGGTGGCTATGACAGAAATGGTATGGCTCTGGCAGCCAAAAATATTTGCTATCTTTACAGGAAATTTTTGCTGTCCCTGGACCCTCACAGGGACAGGGGGGCCTCCCCAAGAAAATCAGGGTGCAGACAGGATGTATGCATACATGCTAAGTTGCTTCAGTCGTGTCTGACTCTCTGTGACCCAGTAGACTGTAGCCTGCTCTGCCTATGGGATTCTTCAGGCAAGAATAAGGGAGTGGGTTGCTATGCCCTCATCCAGGGCAGACAGGGATCCAGACAGGCAAACATAGCAGAAGCGTGTGACCTGGAGGGCCTCTGCACTTCTGTTGCTGTGTTCCTTCCGACGGCAGCTCTTCTACCCTCGCGTGACAACACAGAGTGTGGGTTTTGAGTGCCCAGCATGGCGGGATTCCAGAGAATGATCCAGAGGGGAAGAAGCAAGGTTCCAGATGTGCTGTCTGTTGCTGACCTCAGGGGTCCACCAGGAGAGCCCCTCCCTGCTTGATGCTCTGACTCTGGGGGGCCCAGGGCTGTCCATTCAGATGACCATGTAATGACCTGCCTGGCCTCTTGGAGAGTAAATCCAGGTGGTGAGCACTCCCTACTCAAATGTGTAATTTACCATTTGGATCTGGCTGGAAAGGTACAGACACTGGAGGGATAAGTCCTTGTGCAGGAGAACACGCATCTTCTCGCCTCTCAAGGAGTTTTCCTCTGGGACCAGGAGAGCATCCTGGAGCTTATGCTGATGACCTCGGACATCGAGGCTGCCGCAGGTCTAGGCATGCCAAGCCCAGGAGGTAAACTGAGGACTCTGTCTGGAGGATGAGGACGTGGAGCCCCAGGTCACCTGGATGGAAATAGGCTATAAACTGGGGGCAATGAGTGGGGATGGAATGGAGCAAGTGAATGGAGTAGCGGAGGTCCTTTTTTCTATTTAGGAGGCATCTCAGCAGACCTTAGCTACTGGACAGCCAAAGCATGTCCTGTGTCAGAGGCAGGTGTCTGTGGCACCCTGTAACCCCTCTGCTGAGAGACAGGGAGCGGCGGTCTGTCCACAGTGTTTGTTAAGCGTATCCTATGAGTCTGGAGCCCAAAGGGGGCCTGGGGCTGCAAAGCCGAGTGTCCCTCTGGGATGCTCACAGCCTGGTAGGGGAAACACAGATGCAAATTATCGCAAGGCAGTGGATGCTGCTGTTTTCCGGGTTCAGACAGAAAGACACAGGGGGTGGGGGGCGCGGAACATGGGGCCTGGAATTTCCCTGCAGGTGCCTGCACCTTGGAGGAGTTCCAAGTGCAGGGCCTGAATTTCTGTTGGAGGAAGTGTCTTGGAGTTAGGTGTCGGGGGAGAGGGCCTCTCAATGCCAACACAAGACGTGTGACCCTGTCCCTCACACCCACCCCCTGCAAGGCAGCCACGGAAAGCTTTTAAGATGAGATTGTGCTCCTTAGAACTTCTCAGTTGCAAAGGACAGAAACTGAATTCAAACAAGTTCAGGCAGAAAAAGGAAAATGGTAAAAGGGCTTGGGGAAGTGGTCCTAGTGACCTCAGGAGTAGACGAGGGCTTTGGAGTGGAGCCAGAAATCCCTCTTCTGTTCTGACTCTGATCCAGGCTTCTGCCTGGTGCAGTCCCACTGCAGATGGGCCATCTCCACGTGGCAGGGAGCCTGTGGGGGGCCGGGCACCACCAGGCAGGTGTATCCATGTGCGTGGGTGCCACGTGACAGCTAGTCAGCCTTCTGGGCTTGTGGCTTCTGCATCCATGGATTCAACCAACCTTGGAGTAAAACTTTTTTATTTTTATTTGTTTATTATTATTACTTGAAGTCACTCAGTCGTGTCTGACTCTTTGTGACCCCATGGCCTGTACAGTCCGTGGGATTCTCCAGGACAGAATACTGGACTGGGTAGCCTTTCTCTTCTCCAAAGATCTTCCCAACCCAGGGATTGAATTCAGGTCTCTTGCATTGCAGGTGGATTCTTTCCCAGCTGAGCCACAGGGGTTATGTATTTATTTGCAGCTCTGCTGGGTCTTCAATACTGCTCGGGGCTTTTCTCTAGCTGTGATGATCTGGGGCTCCTCTCTAGCTGCAGGAGCAGTGGCTTCTCTTGTTGTGGAGCACAGTTCTAGGGTGCATGGGCTTCAGTAGCTGTGGTGTGTGGCCTCAGTAGTTGCGGTTCCCGGGCTCTAGAGCGCCAGCGCAATACTTGGCGTGCCTGGGCTTAGTTGCTCCAAGACATATGGGATATTTCCAGACCAGGGATTGAACCTGTGTCTCCTGCATTGGCGGGTGGATTTTTACTACTGAGCCACCAGGGAAGCCTTGATTTTTTATTTATTTTTTAATTTAAAAAATTTGGGGACCATACCATGTGGCTTATGGGATCTTATAATAGATCCCCAACCAGGGATTGAACTCAGGCCCCAAGCAGTGAAAGCATGGAATCCTAACTATTGGACCACTAGAGAATTCCCAAAGGATACATTTTCTAAAATAGTAAAAAGAAAAAAATTCCAGAAAGTTCCATAGCCAAAACTTGAATTTGCTGTGTACTGGAAGCTATTTACATAACATTTACATTGAATTGAGCATTCTAAGTAGCCTAGAAGTGATTTAAAGTATAAAGGAGGATGTGTGTAGGTTATAGGCAAGCACTACATCATCTTATATGAGGGACTTGATCATCCCCTGATTTTGTTGCCAGAAATCTTGGCTCCCTGTCCATCAATGCCAAATAGAGAGACAGAGTTTGGAAGAAACAATAAAGAGTGGCTTTATTATTTTTGCCAGGCAAAGGGGAGACACAGCAGGCTAGCCCCTCAAGAACTGTGCCCGCCTTCTCGGGAAGAGGGAGAGGTGTTTATATCCTTACACAGGTTTTTTTTTTTTTTCCTTCTGCAAAGTTTTGGAACAGCCACAGCTGGCATCAGGCAACTCAGCAACCAGGTCTGGTGACCCTGAAGTTATCAGCCCATGACCTTCTTTCTGAATGCTACAAGACAGTGTAGGGCGAGAAGAACGCCAGGTCCAGAGTACAACTTGTACAAAGTCAGAGAGTAACTAGCTTTGTGAAGGGCAAGTCCAGCCACAAGTGTTTGTTAGTAGTCACAGGTCAAGAGTAACCAAGATTGCTCAACTCTTGCAGGCCTGCTTGGCTGGTAGGTGCCAAAAGTCTGTTCGCTCGTTTCTGTTTTTGCTGCAACAATATTGGTATCTGTAGTGGGCCCTGGAACCAATCCCCTGCGGACACTGAGGCATGAGTGTACCTCCATGTGGCGGGCAGCAGTGAGGGGAGTACCTTAGTGTGGTCGGACCCACTGACATCATTCCAGTTTAGAGATTCCCAAAGGACAGAGACACTGTTTCCCAGCTTCCCTACAAAAAACAAGCCCCCTGCAGACAACTCTGATTGGTCTAGTTTCAGTCACATAACCAATGCTGGACCGATCACTGGCCAGGGGCACAGGGTAGCTACAGAGGCAAGTATGAGTCATGTGATCATCAGGAGACCCAGGTCACATGACAGGTGACGGGAGGGAGGTGACCCTGCTATGACTGGCTGCCGTCTCCCAGAGGAGAAGATTTTGCTGAAGAAAAGAGAGGAGACGCCGGTGGACAAACAACAGATGTTCTCGGCAGGGAGGGCCTGAATCGGATTGGTTTTAGAGATTACAGGGCAGGCAGCCACAGGGAAGTGGGGGCCTGCTCCCCCGAGAGCCTGGACGTGGTCAGGAGAAATGTTTTTTAACTGAGTTAAACACCGGGCACCTGCCCCACTGAATAACAACGCATGCCAGGCTTGAGAATTGTTGTTTGAAATTCAAAATACATTAAGTCTCAGGAAGTTAAACCAAGTGCACAAAAGCTTTTGCTTCTAAACCACGCCCCTTCCCTGGGGGGCCAGGCAGCCACAGTCTCCACCTAGGAGAGAAAAGACAGGAAGCTGAATGGAGAGAGCTTGTGTGTTGGTGAGAAGGGATCATCCCAGAAGGGTTTAGACCCACGTGTCTCTCACGGTAACAGGCCCGGCAGCCCCTTTCCAGTCACATTAAAATGCAGATTCCGATCCAGTAGGTCTAGGCCAGCCCTGAACCCTGCTTCTCCAGTGAGCTCCCAGGTGATGGTGATGCTCTGGTCCACACCCCCGTGGGACAGAGTGAGAGCTGGATGAAAGCAGCTGGCTTTCATGGAAACCACAAAGATGGCCAGCTCGCGGTTCATCTCAGACAGGCAGAGCTGTGGTGCTGGAACAGACAGCTGGACAGACCTCTCTCTGCACCAGTGTGAGCTTCCCGGGTCACTCAAACCCCCTCCTGGACTGATGGAGAACTTGGGAGAGCTAGTGGGGAAGGAGGATTAGAGCCTCAGGGGGGACACCGGGCCAGCCACAGGTCAGGACACACCAAAGCCCCGTCCGCGCGGCATGAAGGTGAGCTAGGGCTCAGAAGAGATGGTGGTGGAGTGGAAAGGAGGGCTTTACTAGCCCAGACAGGGTGCATTCATTTCCTGCAGCAGCTGCAACAAGTATTGCACACGGGGTGGCTTACAACAACAGACATACCCTCCCTCAGAGTTCTGGAGGCCAGAAACCTGAAATCAAGTGTCAGAGGGCCGGTCTCTTTCTGGAGGCTCTGTGAGAGCCTGTTGCAGCCTCCTCCAGTTTCAAGTGGCTGCCCACCTTGCCGTCTGCCCGGCCCTCTGTCACCTCCATCTGCCGTGGCCAGGCCCCCAGGTGGTGACCTGCTTTTTGTCCTTTACACCCACAATGTGCTTGCTGTCTTATGTCTAAAAATGCATAACCACTACTGGAAATGAGGTGAGGGTAGATGTTAGACAAAGGGAATATGATGACTAGGAACCTGCTTTGTCGACACAACCATTATTTTTTGTGATGCTTTTTGATTTGATTTTATTATTTTCTTATATTGAGATACAGTTGATTTATAATATTTTATGTTTCAGGTATACAACATAGTGATTCACATTTTCTAAGGGTTATAGTCCATTGTAGGGTCTTCCCTGATGGCTCAGTGGTAGAGAATCTGCCTGCAGTGCAGGAGATGTGTGTTTGATGATCCCTGGGTCAGAAGATCCCCTGGGGAAGGGCATGAAAACCCACTCCAGTATTCTTGCCTGGAAAATTCCATGGACAGAGGAGCCTGGCAGGCTGCAGTCCATGGGGTTGCAAGAGTCAGACACAACTTAGCAACTAAACAACAACTCCACTTAGAGTCATAAAATATTGGCTGTGTTCCCTGTGCTGTACAATATATCCTTACAGCTTATTTATTTTACGCACAGTAGTTTGTACCTCTTAATCCCCTTCCCTCTCTTGCCCTCTCCCCACCTCCCCAGCAGCAACCACTAGTTTGTTCTCTGTGTGTAAGCATCTGCTTCTTTTCTGTTATATCATTAGTTGGCTGTATTTTTTATATTGGACATATAAAGGATACCATATAGTATTTGTCTTTCTCTGTCTTATTTATTTCACTAAGCATCATACACCACCCAAGTCCATCCATGTTGTTGCAAATGGTGAACTTTCATTTTTAATGGCCATATAATATTCCATCGTATATCTATCTGTACACCGCATCTTCTTTATCCATTCATCTGTTGATGGACACATCAGTTGCTTCCATATCTTAGAAGCTATAATTAATGCTGCTGGGAATATTGGGGTGCATGTGTCTTTTCCAATTAGTGTTTTTGTTTTCTTCAGATAAATACCCAGGAGTGGAAATGCTGGAGTGTTTCCTTCCACTACATCCTCGCCAACATTTGTTATTCGTGGTCTTTTTGATGGTAGCCATTCTGACGGGTGTGAGGTGATGTCTCCTTGTGGGTTTGATTTCCATTTCCCTAAGGAGGTTAAAGCATCTGCCTGCAATGCAGGAGACCTAGGTTCAATCCCTGGGTTGGGAAGATCCCCTGGAGAAGGAAATGGCAACCCCACTCCAGTATTCTTGCCTGGAAAATCCCATGGACAGAGGAGCCTGGTGGGCTACAGTCCACAGGGTCGCAAAGAGCTGGACACGACTGAGTGACTTCCCTTTCACTTTCAAGGATTAGCGATGTTGAACATTTTTTCATGTGCCTGTTGGCTATCTGTCTGTCTTCTTTGGAAAAATATCTATTTACTTCTTCTGCCCATTTTTTAATCAGTTTTTTCTTTTGATATCAAGTTGTAAGAGTGGTTTGTATATTTTAGTTTAACCTCTTATCAGTCATAGCATTTGCAAGCATGTTCTCCATTCAGTAGGATTGACGGGAGCACTTTGGAGCAGCGCTGAGCTTCCCAGTGCTGCTGTCCTTGCTGAAACCTGCGTTGGGGCTGTCCTAAGGAGCCGTGCCAGAACCTCGAGGTGGTGCACACAAAGCCAGGCAGGGCACGCTGCGGCCTCAGCTTGGATCTGCCTCCTAAATGCAGCTGAGTCTGGTCACCACCTTAATCACCTGACCTGGTTCTGATTAACTTTCGGCTGTTTCCAAAAATCAACTCCAGACTGCGGAGGCGGAGGCGGAGGCTGACCTTTAAGAAGACATTTAGAAAATGGTCACAGTCTTCTGGCCGTTCACATCAGGGCCACTGCTACTGACTCATCAGCTCTGTCCTGCAGGAGTTTGTGGCTTAGAAATAAAGGAAACAGCCGTTTCCTTCTGGTTAACGCCTTTCTTATATTATAGTCTCACCACAAGGCTGAAAGTAGCCCATCCTGAGAGAGGCAAAGGAAGTTGTATTCCTGGGTACAGGCTAAACTCCTGATCACTCCTCTAGTAGGAATGATCCACAGTTTCCCACTGAACTTCCCCTCCGCTGTGTTTCTCGAGTCACCATACTGGAAGGTGCCCAGGTATTAGCTCTTTTTCATCAGAGAACCAGTGAAAGCACCTTGTTTCTGTCTTATTTTTGTATTTTACTAATCCCTACTTTTCTTCCTAGGTTAGGTTTTGTCTGGTTTTGTGCCTGAATTAAATGCAATAGGAGAGGGACACTGTATACATTGCCTGAAATCATAGTAAATGAAGAAAAATAAATCATCTTTACCGAGATCATCAAATGATGGAAAGAAGACATTTGGATGCAGCTCCTAGAACTTTCTGCTGTGGGGTCCTGGGCCCTTGTCCTCTGCTGGCCTCACTGCCCCAGCAGCAAACAAAGGCATTAGGTGGAGCAAAGAGTCTCAAACTTGAACATGTACTTGCCTCCCCTGGGCCTGGTTAAAGTGCAGATTCTGACTTGTAGGTCTTGGTGTGGGGGATAGGAGAGTGTGTGGGGCTGAGATTCTCGAGGTTCTAACCAGCACCTTGTGGTTCAGACAGTAAAGAATCTGTCTGAAATGCAGGAGACCTGGGTTTGGTTCCTGGGAAGATTACCCTGGAGAAGTGCCGGTTGCCAGCGTGAGGAACTCCGCCCATGGCAAAGGTCATGAGGAAGGAGGCTTGGCATACGCAAAGGCATGATCGAGCCTCAGGAGACCCCCTGTTCCCAAGCATCTACCCCCCAAACCAGAGTCTGTTCTATGCTCTCACCTACACCTCTGACTTTACGGGGGGCTCTCCCCCATAACCATTTCTCTCGGAGAAGGAGTTAACTTGCAGCTCCAGTTAATAAAAATTCCTGGGCGTGACAAGAGTGTTTCAACTTAGAAATTCCTCTGGAGGTCCTCTAGCCTCCCTAATCAGGTTCGTCTGGCCACATGTGATTGTTTACAGCCTCCCAACCTTGAGAGGCACGAGATGCTTTAAAACTTTCTAAATACAGACTTTTTGAGAAGTTAGAAAATTATTAGTATAGTATAGTGGGTTGATTAGAAATTATATTGGTGAAGGGTTTTTTCATTTGTCCTGCCAATAATTACTGCTAATTCCTTGCCTTGGGTGTGACAAGGGTGTCTCAGGTCAAACCTCTCTGCTGACAGACTAGATTGTGTGACAACCTCTCAACCATAAACAGCACAGAGAGTTTGGAGTATTAGCATAGGGCTTTTCTCATTGTTGAGTCAATGATTGCCGCCAGGCCTCCATATCCTTAGGCACCTGGGAATATATTAATCAATGTATTTGGAATATAGAAAAGGAAATATAGTAGTTTTTGATGTTAGCAATACTAGACTTTTTGAGTTAATGAATTTTCTCTTTTGTTATAGATCACTGTACTTTGTTATAAATCATTGTGTCCTTGCTATATAAAAATGTAACTTTATCACTATCTTAAGACTAAATAGATCTTCAGGGGAACATTGGTGAAGGGTTTACATTTGTTGAGCCAATATTTGCTGCTAAATCTCCATATTCCTTGCCCTTATAATGAATATAACTAGCATATAGGAAAAATAAGTATTAACCTTTAAGATTAATCATGTTAAACCTTAGGCTAAGTGAATTCCTTTCCTAGTTGTAACTCACTACACCCTCACCCTATAGGAATGCAACTTTATTTAGAGGGTGGCGCCTAATTTAAGAAAAAATCACCCCTGGAAAAATAAGTTTTCTGGTTAACTGACCGGTATCAGAAAGGGCCATAAAATGTCAGCAGGTCTCATGGCCAGAAGATGATGTAAAACCCATAAGACCTTTGTATAATTTTATATGAAGCACCCACCCCCGCATGACTCTGTATTCATCCCTATGTATAACAAAAAGGTACATAAACAAACCTGAAAAATAAAGAAATGGGATCAGTTTCTTGCCGGGGTCCACCCCCGGTGGATCCAGGGAATTCAAAGGTGGGGACGGCGTCGGCGTCCTTAGAAATAACTTATTCAGTTACAGATAGAGAGGGATTAGAAAATTAGCAGAGAAAAAGAGGCTGAATAACTTGGTTCACATGGAATACCAATCACCACCTACGTAGGCCTCAGGCATCTTCGCGTTTCCAGAAGGAGAGGAGGAACTGAGGCACCCCTGTCTGATCTTAGAAGCCCAGGCAAAATTAATAGGCTTGGTGGCTACCCATGCACCAGATGGGAATTTGGCCAGAAAATGGTAGGAGAGAAAAGGAGGCTGAATAACTTGGTTTACATGGGATACCAATAAAATTCCAAGACAAGGGATTTGCACCATCTACATTGGGCCACCAGTGCCACTTGAATATCGGAAGGTGCCCCTCCTTGGGCTCCTTCTTGCGTGGGCTTGAAAACCGGGGCAAGTAAGTAGACATGGCGAGCACCCATGCTCCAGATGGGAATTCAGCCAGAAAAATGGGGAGAAGAAAAGAACATGAGGGAATCAGTCTTTCCAGAAACTGATCCAATTTCTTTATTTTGGGGTTTGCTTATACACCTTTTGTTACACATAGGGATGAATACAGAGTCACGTGGGGGTCAGCAGTCCTGACCCTTACCAAAATCAGGTGCTTCACATAATAAGGTCTTAGGGATTTTACATCATCTTCTGGCCATGAGACCTGCTGACATTTTATGATCCTTTCTTTCTGATAACCAAAAAACTTATTTCTTCCAAGGGTGTTTTTTCTTAAACCAGGCAACACCCTCCAAATAAAGTTACATTCCTATAGGGTGAGGGTGTAGTGAGTTACAATCAAGAGAGGAATTTATTAAACCCAAGGTTAACATGATTAATCTTAAAGGTTAATACTTATTTCTCCTATGTGTTTAAAGGTTAATACCTATTTCTCCTATATGCTAGTTATATTCATTATAAGGGCAGGGAACATGGAGATTTAGCAGCAAACATCAGCCCAGCAGTTTCTGGAAAGACTGATTCCCCCATATCGTTTCTTTCTTGCTCCCCTTTTTTCTGGCTGAATTCCCATCTGGAGCATGGATGCTATTCCACGTAAACCAAGTTATTCAGCCTCTTTTTCTCCACTAATTTTCCTACTACACTATCTGTTTCTAATCTCTCTATATATCTGTAATTAAGATTTTTCCTAGGATGCCGATTCCGTCCCCACCTTCGAATCACCCTGGATCCACCAGGGCTGGACCCCGACAGAAAAGGAAGTGTCAACCCACTCCAGTATTCTTGCCTGGAGAATCCCATGGACAGAGAAGCCTGCGGGCTACAGTCCAAGGGGTCACAAAGAGCCGGATGCAACTGAGCAACTAACATGAATAACCAGCTCCCAGGTGACAACCACTGAAGGATGGACCGCACTTGGCTCCATGCCCTGGAACTGGCCCGACATGCAGGATCTCAGGCCCACCCCAGCCTCCTGACTCAGTTTCTGCAGATCCCAGGATCACCATCGCCTGAATGCGCATTAGAATGTGGGTGCTGTGCTCCATCACAGAGAGGGGGAGCTGGCTGCACATAGGCGTCACTGGAGAGCTTGAAAATCTTGGGGTCCTGATGGCGGGAGTGGCCTGGGACTAGGGAACTGTCCCAGCTCCCAGGTGAAGCTGATGGACAGCAGTGCTTGAGAACCGCTGGACTGGAAAGTGCTTAGGTTTCAACCGTGATGCTGTCAGGCGAGTGTATGCCCCTCGGTTTTTGTCTCATCACAACAAAGATCTGGAGTGACGGACATGAAAGCCCTCTCAGCGTGTCACAGTTCTCGGGTCTTGGACAGACCATGTTATAGCTCTCAGGTCTCAAACAGATCATGTTATAACTCTTAGACAAATCAGTGTTACAGCTCAGTGTTACAGCTCTATTTTATTTAGAAGATAGCAGGAAAATCCATCTTCAAGGCGTGAGTGTACGTCGATCCAAAGACACGAAGAGAAGAGCGCCCCAGCGCGCGGGAGAGAGAGAGAAAGGGCGAACTAGCTTTGGCTCCTCTGTTTATATGTTTATATGTTTTTCTCTCCCTGTCCTATGTAAATTGGGCCAGCCAGGAGTGTGGTCTGTTTTACCCGAGGTCCTCACTCTGGTCCTCGGACTTTCTTTTGTTCTATTTTCACGGGCTTTTCCCTTCCTTGTCTTTTAGCCTCCGCCATTTGGACTCCTTTTCCCTATTCGACCTACCTAACAATGCCACTGACTTCTTTCAGGTGTTGCTACCTGGCTGCGTGGGGCCAGGAAAGGCAACTGACCTGCACAGAAATGTCTATGGGACGCTGCTCCCAGATCGCCCTGGCTCCCTCAAGACAGGACCTGGCTGATAGCCAATAAAGGCCCAACCCATTGGCAGCATCGTGAGACACACACACTGTACATCCCCCCTTCCTCTGTCTCTGGCTCCCCTCAGGGGTCCAGTGACCCTTGCCCTGTGCTCTAGCCTGACCTCATGAAACCCTCCCAGCAGGAAAGGGTCACCTATTAATATTTATTTTCACTATTTACTTATTCACGCCTGGGCTCCGACATCCCACATCTCAGTTAGGCATCTGTGGAGTCTCAGAGATCCATCCCGACTGAATAGTCATCCAAGCTTCCGATGTCCTGGCTGACTATCTGCAAGAGCAGATGTAACAAGTGAAAGGAAGTCAATGGTTTCCTTTCCTCCTGGGCATGTGCATTTTATCATCTCTAATTGCAGAATGAAGGAGGGCAGATTGCGGGGGAGTTCGCTCTGGAATCCAGGTGGGGTTCCCAGGACGGCTAATGATGAGGAAAGTGGCCCTGAGTATGTTGCATCAGCCCAGGGAGCATCAATGTCCTTACGAATAACGCCAACCACGTGGTTTTGGGGAGGAGGGACTGAGCTGATAGCAGGCCGTCAGGAATGTCTGCTTCCTTCGGTTCCCATCACTGCTTTAGACTCATTCTGGCTTCAAAGCACCTGAAGTAGGGGTCCTGGCAGGAAATGAGGTTTGCTGAAACCATGTTTTCTGAGAGAGAAACAAAGGATTGGTTAATTCCTAGCAGCAAACATATTAATTAGGGGAATGAACTTTGAGGATGGGAACATCTTAATTTGGAAGATAGCCTCAACCAATAGCATCCTTTTTTAAAAAAAGAGTTTTACTCCTGGTGTTTCAGCCACTGTTTCCCAGCAAAGCCATGACGGGTCCACGGTGAACGCGTTCTTCACTCTGTCATAGATCTGTGGAATGAGGGGATTTGGAGGCTTTGAGAGCAGTGGTTCTCAACTAGGGAGATTTGGGTTTTGTCTGGAGACATTTCTGTTGTCATGCTGGAAGGGGACGCAGTATTGGAATCTGGTGGGTGAAGCCCAGGGACGCTGTCAAACATCCCATGGTGTAAGGGACAGCCCCCACCACGAGGTACCCAGTTCCAAAGATCGCTAGTCTCGAGAACCCCGCTTTAGACCCGGGGCAAGGCGAGTAGACTTGTTACATCTGCTCTTATAGATAGTCAGCCAGGACATCACAAGCTTGGATGACTGTTGAATCAGGATGGGTCTCTGAGAAGCCACTGAAGCCTAACAGAGATGCGGGATGTCAGTGCCCAGGCAATGCCCCGGGTGACCCACAGCTCGGCTCTCAGGCAGCGGGCTTCAGAGTGGGGTGTGCACCCTAGAGGCAAGGCGATAGTCATGGACTAGGAGGAAAATATGAGAACTTTCCTTGATTAGGGTTTGAACAACTTCTAGGCTTGCCCACCATCTCCCTCCCAACACTTGCCCCTGGAGTGTTCAAAAGAAGGAAGCTACTCCAAATGGACCGACTTGGAGGAACTCCAGGCCATGTCACTGGTGGAGGAAGTGGTTGAGTGAGATGTGGGGGAGGGACCCCAGAGCGTGTCCCTCCAAGGATGGTCTGGACATGGATGGCAGGTGATGCCGGAGGTGGAAGAGGTGTGGGGTAGACAGGAAGTGGAGGTGAATCTGCACTCAGAGAACATAGGCAACAGAGACAGAAAGAGACAACACGGCCTCCTCAGGGACAGCCTCAGCCTCTTGTCCAGCCGTGCAGGTCAGGAGACGGTCCTGCACCCTCCCCCAGCCGGCATTCTCCCCTCCTGTCTAAGCAGGTTGGTGAAGGTTGTTGTCCTTCACTGATGCCTCGTCTCGGAGACACCCCCACTGGAGGGCAGCTGGATGAAATACAGGACATTTGAATTCTAGATAAACAACGTTATACTTAATATATCTCAGATATTATATGGGACATAATACAGGAATTATTCACTGTTGAATCTGAACTTCCCTTTTAACAGGGTGTCCTGTATTTCTAGCTGCTTACTCCTTGGAAGACAAGTTATGACCAACCTAGACAGCATATTAAAAAGCAGAGACATTACTTTGCCATCTAAGGTCCATCTAGTCAAGGCTATGGTTTTTCCAGTGGTCATGTATGGATGTGAGAGTTGGACTATAAAGAAAGCTGACTGCCAAAGAATTGATGTTTTTGAACAGTGGTGTTGGAGAAGACTCTTGAGAGTCCCTTGGACTGCCAGGAGATCCAATCAGTCCATCCTAAAGGAGATCAGTCCTGAATATTCATTGGAAGGACTGATGTTGAAGCTGAAACTCCAATACTTTGGCCACCAGATGCACAGAGCTGACTCATTTGAAAAGACCCTGTTGCTGGGAAGATTGAGGGTAGGAGGTGAAGGGGATGACAGAGGATGAGATAGTTGGATGGCATCACCGACTCAATGGACATGAGTTTGAGTAAACTCCAGGAGTGGGTGATGGACAGGGAAGCCTGGCGTGCTGCGGTCCACGGGGTCTCAGAGTCAGACACAACTGAGTAGCTCAGTGGTACTGACTGAAGTCACCACACACTGGGCATCCCCTTGACCCCTGAGACCCCCCCCCCTCCACCCACTGGGCTGCCCAGGCCCCGGACACACACACAAGGGAACAGGGGAGGATGGTGCCTGGAGGAGCCGCTGGGGGCCAGGCCAGGCTCGGACCCTGCCGTGGCTGCCGTGTCAGGTCCACCCGCTGAAGTCACCAGGGCGGGGTGGCCTGAGGTCTGGCGGGAACCTCAGCATCTGTTTAGTTGAGCCCTGGGCAGTGCTTCCTATTTCCTTCCCCAGTCTCCAGTCTCGTCTAGTGGGAAACCTGGCTTTGTCTTGAAAAGGACAGGCCTGGAGCACAAACCGTCTGATTCCCAGCTGCAGAGAAGAACACATGATATGACCACACAGTTGTCCCATCCCTTATCCACAATCCTGAATTCCAAAAAGCCCTCAGAAGACATATTCTGGTGAGTTTTTTAGGGACAAAACCCCATATTGGGAGGCAAGACTGATGTAAACTGGCGTGGGGCTGTGTTCACCCTTTATGCCCTGTGGTTGAAGAGTACCACCGTGTTGGCGGTGGGAGATGAGGTTCAGGATAAGCCCCATGTACCTAAGGGCCCCCGAACTGATGCCAGAACCCCAAAGTGTGTTGCTGGGTAAGGGATGGTACAGCGGTAACAGCGCATGTTTGCTGAGGGCTCAGATTGTGGAGCCTTGGGCTAAAGGCTTGACATGACCTCTCTCAGCTAGTGCTCACCACCTATGAAAAGGATAGTTCTCATTTTTGGTAAACTGTTTTTAAAAAAGAAAGTATAATATGTGCATAGAAACAGCCTCCCCGGTGACTTGGTGGTAAAGAATCCACCTGCTATGAAGGAGTCACGGATGATGCAGGCTTGATCCCTGGGTCAGGAAGATCTCCTGGAGAAGGGAATGGCAACCCACTCCAGTATTCTTGCCTGGAGAATCCCATGGACAGAGGAGCCTGGAGGGCTTTATGGGATTGCAAAGAGTTAGACACAACAAAGCGACTAACACCTTCACTTTTCAAAGCCAACCTACCATATTAAGGTAGAGGTTTTAACAAAAATGATTCAAAGGGAATGTTTGGGGTTGAATTGTGTTCCCCTTCCTCACCCTGCCACCCCATTCATGTGCTAAAGTCCTAACCCCCATGCCTCAGGGTGTCACATTGTCAGTAGAGTGACTGCAGATGTAATTAGTGAATCTGGGTTCATACCTGATAGAGTGGGCCTCAGTGTGATCTGGCCAGGGACCTTGTAGAAAGTGGAGGTTTGGACACGGGCAACCAGGCCATGCGGAGTGTGGGGTGATGAGTCCACAAGTCTAGGAATGCCAAAGATTGCCAGCAAACTTTCAGAAGCCGGAAGAAGAGACCTGGAACAGATTCTCTGGACAGTCGACCCCGTTAGCACCTTGATCTTGACCTTGTAGCCTCGAGAACTGAGACACTAAACTTCTGCTGTTTCAGGCACTTGGTTTATGTTACTTTATCGCTGCAGCCCTTGCAAACCAGCACCCAGAGTGATTAGTCCCCTTTAGAGAGATGCCCGTTCAGTAAAGAACGTTCATCACAGCATCCTCGAGGTAGCTGATTAGCTATTGTGCATAAAGTATGTTTTGCCTTTTAATGTGATCCAGGAAGCCATGTCCTGCGTCATCGGTTATATTTCTGAATGCTTGAAATGAAGGTGAGACACGACTTGGATGATAATCAAAAGCAAGTTGATTCTGGTCAGCAAGACTCGATACACGTGATAAATGGGCTCCCACCGTCTGGGAACAACAGACGAGTGTGTCTGGCCTTTCGGGGTGTTCATCCACTAGGCTGCCTTCTCCTTCTTACCTGGTGGCCCAGACCCCCGTGGAGGATGAGCCAGACCATCTTCGAGGGCAAATAGGCCTTCACTGGAAAACTTGGCTGGAAGAGCTCATATCTACCCTTGGCCGAGAGCTTGGCCACCTGATGCGAAGAACTGACTTATTGGAAAAGATCCTGATGCTCAGAAAGATTGAAGGCAGGAGGAGAAAGGGGGTGAAAGAGGATGAGATGGTTGGATGACATCAGTGATGCAATGGATATGAATTTGAGCAAGCTCTGGGAGATGAAAGTGAAAGTCGCTCAGTCGTGTCCAACTTTTTGCAACCCCATGGACTATATGGTGGTGGTGGTGGTTTAATCGCCAAGCTGTGTCTCACTCTTGTGACCCCATGGGCTGTATGTAGTCTTCCAGGCTTCTCTGTCCATGGGATTCTCTAGGCAAGAATACTGGAGCATGTAGCTGTTCCCTTCTCCAGGGGAATCTTTCCAACCCAGGGACTGAGCCCAGGTCTCCCACGTTGCAGGTGGATTGTTTACCAGCTGAGCCACCAGGGAAGCATAGTTAAAGCTAATGAAGGACAGGGAAGCTTGGCGTCCTGCAGTCCATGGGGTCACAGAGCATTGGACATGACTTAGTCACCTGAACAATGTACAACAAAGACCTTGTCTGCCCTGACTTGCCCGGGAAACCCCATCCCAAGGGGCTCTCTCCAGAAGGTGGGGAGGTGGAGGGCTCTCTTCCTTGGGGTCTGGGCTCCCATCCTCCAGCTGGAAGCACAGAATCAGGGTGTTCTCTTCCTTGGAGCACGCAGAACTGGGCTAAAAATAGTGCAGCTTTTAAACATTACACGATGCTTTGATTACAGAGTGTGTTGGTTTCCTGTGGTCCCCGTCACACAGTACCATGAGCTGGGGGCTTAAAATGGCAGGAATTTTTTTTTTTTTCTGGAGCAGCTCCGGATGGTAAGGAGTCCTGACCTGACAGACACACTCCCTCCCAAGTCTCTGGGAGGACGCTCCTGTCCCTATTCTAATCCTGGGTGCTGCCGGCAAGCCATGGAGTTTTTTTTTTTTTTAATTTAAGCTGCATCACTCCAATCCTGCTTTTGTTTCCACAAGGCCTTCTCTGTGTATGTCCACTCTATCCAAACTTTTCTCTTGCCATAAGGACACCGCCCTTTCCCAGGATGACATCAACTTAAGCTGATGGCATCAGCAAAGATCCTATCTCCAAATAAGTTTCCATTCTGAGGCTCCAGGTTGGCACGAGTCTGGGGAGACACCATCCAACCCCGTACATTTATCTTCTGTTTCGATGGAAAATTTTTTGCTCAGTGAAATTGGCTAGGTTTAAGAACATCCAGCTCCACTGCCTTGAAATTGGCCAGAAATTCAGAGAACTTCTGTGTAGTGGAGTGATCACTGTCTGCTAGTGGCCTTGTGGTGTGAGTGAGTCTTGCGATGTGAATGAAACATATGGGAGTATATTTCTCACTCATGTGAAGATCAGAATGAATGACCCTGATGAGCGGGTGGCCATTCGGGGACCCAAGGCCCTTCCGTTTCCACCTGGGCTCCGAGGTCCCTGTGCTCGGCTGCTTCTAGCCATGGAAGGGAGGGCATGGGGGACATGGCGCTGTCACACTGGGCCAGGTGGGTGTGTGTTGGGGCTTCCCTGATGGCTCAGCAGGTAAAGAACACCCCCCCTCCCCCCAGCTAGTGCAGGAGACACATGATATGCAGGTTTGAACTCTGGGTTGGGAAGAGCACCCCTGGGGAAATATATGACAATCCACTCCAGTATTCTTGCCAAAAAAATCCTATGGACAGAGGAGCCTGATGGGCTGCAGTTCATGGGGTCACAGAGTCAGTTCCCTTTGCCTCTGGTGCCCACCAGGAGCTCCAGGACGTCCCTGACTGGCTGCGGGCTATCTCTCTGAGGAGCAAAGGAAGCCGGGAAGGGTCACGTGGCCCTGGGCCAGAGGAGGAGGGGAGGGAGGGGAGGACCACAGCTGGACTGGCAACTCAGGATGGCACCTGAAGGCAGGTCCTCCCGGCCCAGGCTGTCCTTGCAGCTTCTTCCCCGTGCTCTTTCCATATCGCTGGGCGCCCAGCTGGTCGCCAGTCCGAGGTTTGCGTCTCCCTACTCTGCAGCACCAGCCCCTGGGCACCAAGATACAAACAGCAGAGGAACAGCTTCCTTTTAAACGGGGCTTCCCTGATGGCTCAGCAGGTAAAGAACCCACCCCCGCCCCTGACCAGCTAATGCAGGAGACACAGGAGATGCGGGTTTGATCCCTGGGTTGGGAAGACCCCCCCTGGAGAAAGAAATGACAATCCATCCCAGCAATCTTGCCTGAAAAAATCTTATGGACAGAGGAGCCTGATGGGATACAGTCCACGGGGTCACAAAGAGTCAGACGCAACAGAGTGACTAAGCATGACTGAATGGATGAAACTCTAAGGAACACGCTCTCGGACATGGCTGAGTGACTCTGGATGACCAGACCAGCCTGTGGGCCTGGAGACAGGCTTCCTGTGTTTCACGTTCCCTCTGCCTCTGGTGCCCACCAGGAGCACCAGGAGCTCCAGGACCCTGCATCTCAGGACTGGGGTCTTTTGGGGAGAAGCTGGTACTCAGGGAGCTGAGGCCCAGGTAACCCAGAAGGAGCACTCAGACCACACCCGGCCAGGCCTGCTCAGAGTAAACTCACTTGCTTGGTTGCTGGTTTTCAAACCACCACTGAAGATCAAGTCGAAACCAGCTCTTAAAAATGGAACAAAATAGAACCGAATAGAAAAATACCAGGGTGCATTAAACAGTGAAAGTGTGAAGTCACTCAGTCATGTATGACTCTTCGCAACCCATTGGGCTGGAGCCCTCCAGGTTCCTCTGTCCATGGGAATCTCCAGGCAAGAATACTGGTGTGGGTACCCATACCCTTCTCCAGGGGATCTTCCCTGACTGGGATTGAACTCGGGTCTCCTGAATTGCAGGCGGATTCTTTACCGTCTGAGCCACCAGGGAAGCATTGCTTCAGGAAACTTCTATACACATCTGTTCCAGGTCTGGATGTAAAATATTTCAAAGCCATTTGGAAGCCCCGGGTCTGCATAGAAGAATTTGAAAGTCGATGATGACGACACACCAGGGAGATAATAGTCATTTTCTAGATTTGAGAAATGTTTTGAGTGGCTGGGCAGGAGGGATTGTGTGCACGGAGAAGGAGCCTCGCCTGGTTTGAATTCCTGCAGAACCACACACCATGCCCCCCACCCCCACCACCTGAAGTGCATGTGAGGGTTACTTCATTTCCTCCAGCCTCTGTTTTCTTATCTATAAAGTGGGCTAAAACAGCCACCTTGATGAGGAGAAGGAGGTGAAAAATGTAACTCCCCATGTTTATTGAGTCCTTTCTGTCCCATGCCTTTGTCCTGAGCATCTTGTGTGTGTGACTTCAGTCATTACAACAGTCCTCTGATCGAGTATGACTACTGTGAGGTCCATTTGTACAGACACAGAAACTGAGGTACAGACAGGCCAAGGACGCTGCCTGAGTGAGCTGTGTATGAAAATACCTGATACCAGTGCTCGCATCCACTGAAGCAAAGGCTTCAGAGGGATTCTGTCCACGGGATTCTCCAGGCAAGAATACTGGAGTGGGTTGCCATTCCCTCCTTCCGGGGATCTTTCTGTCCCAGGGATTGAACCCTCTCATGTCTTCTGCACTGGCAGGCGGATTTTTTTACCACTAGTGCTACCTGGGTGCCTGGCACATAGTAACAAACAAATGTTAATTTCCTTACTGTTAATATTGTTCTAAATGCTTTAAAAGATCCTTAAGTACAGGCAGATGGATGAGCTGGTAGAAGGTGGTGTGCAACGCTGGCTAGAAACTCCTGTAAAGCCACTCTCAGAGGGCTCTGCAGGTGTTAGGTTAGACCCTGCCCCCTCCCCACCGCCTCCTCATTTGAGACCATGACTACTGGGGCAGAGGAGGCGGGGTGGGGGGGGGGGGTGGCGAGGGGAGGGGGGTAGTCCCTGCAGCCTTCTTGGGAGGTCTGACTTTCCAGCACCAGAGGAAACGGATGGAGAATTGGGAGGAGGGGGCCTCCTCCTGGCCCTTAGAGGAAGATCCGCAGTGGCTCCCAGAAGGAAAGACAGTGATGGGCGTAGCTGCCAATGAACGGTTTACTATAGGTTTTTAAAGATTAGAGACCCAGGAGCCCCTGGCTTTCTCTATACCCATCACCTGAAACCCATGCTGCCTCTGAGAAAACCCACGTGGCCACCCCCAGCACCCCCAGGGAACAGGGGGTTGAGTTCTCCCAAGGGTGTCAGAAAAGTAATCAGACCAAACTACAAGAGGCAATTACATCTTTGTTTGTCAGAAACTGTAAACAGAGAGCAAGCAGAGGGTTGCATCACACCGTCCCCAGGGCCCTGAGACACTTGCTCTGAAAACCAAAGCAGCGTCGGTCACGTTAAGGAATGGATATGTTTCATTGGAGGTGTCTGGTGCAGCAGGAAGACACCTCATCCAGAAAGAGGCCACCACTGATAGCGCACCTTCCTGGCAGTGCTCCGACCCGGCTTGGTACCAAACAGCCTTTCCGGATCAGCTTAATGACATAAGGTACTTCATACAGTATTTTATTTAATAGCACAGTTGTTTTTATAGATGCCATGACTTGGTTTGCCTTCATCAACAGCATGCAATCATTTACCCTTTGTACAGGGCTTGGCACAGGTGGTTCAGATGGGAAAGAATCTGCCTGCAATCCAGGAGACCTGGGTTTGATCCCTGGGTCAGAAAGATTCCCTGGAGAAGGGAATGGCAACCCACTCAAGTATTCTTGGCTGGAGAATCCCCATGGACAGAAGAGCCTGGCGGGCGCAAGAGTTGGACATGACTGAGCGACTAACACACAGCACTTTCAGACACCGTGCATGCTGGGCATGAATGAAGGTGGAATAAAGAGGTAACTTTAGTAACATACATAATTATACAATCATAACAAGATCAGAGTGAGCTTGCTAGGGAAACTTGCTCCCTGTCATGCCTGTGGAAATCCCTCAACCCTAGTAGGTACACCTGTCTTGAGAGGGCTGTGTCCCCAGGTGACCTGGAAATGGTATCACTGGGAAGATTACACTCTGGATCTCAGGGCAGGCAGAGGCAGAGGCTGGCTGGGGGAGGAGAAATAAAAGAGCCTCCTGCCTGAGCCCCAAGCTTCCATCCCAGAGAAGGGATGCTCCGAGGTGCTGGAGCCCGGGTGCCTTGTTGTATCCCCACCTCAAGCCGAAGGGGTTTGCGCCAGCTGAGTGCTCAGATGGACGCAGCAGCAGCAGCAGGACTGAGCTCCAGAGCTCGTAGGTGGGTTTGGGGTTCCAGAGTCCCCAGAATGTGGGGTGGCATTGGACACACTCATCTCCGAGAGGAGGGGGCAGGTGAGACGGGACCAGGCTGGGCTGGGGTTGTAGGGAAACGACCCTCCCTGATGCTCACTGGAGGTGATACCCGAATCCCCGCTGTGACTGCCCCCAGCCTCACCCTCATCTAGGAGCAGAGCCTGAGTGGAAAGAGCTCTTCCCACAACCTCCCTCCCTATTGAGAAACTGCTTCCCTGTGCGACAAGAAGGCCTGGGGGATGATGGCTTCTCACGACCTCTGGGCAGCACTGCTGTGAAGCCTGCCCTCAGATCCTCAGGGAGCAGGACACAAACAAAGAATGAGGCCGCGGGGCCATGGACACGATGGCTGGGAGTCGTCTTTGCGCTCATTTCAGGGGCATGCTGGGTCTGCGTAACAGAACACAGCAGGAACTTAAACATCAGGAATTTTATTTCACACAGGCCCCTCCTGGAAGGCCAGCTGTTCACCCCTCTTCGCCACTCCATTGGGCAGATTCTGGATGAAACCTTCCAGGTAGCCACGTGGGAAGCAGATGCACTCACACTTCGCACTAACAGAGGCCTCGTGCACGCGGCTGTCATGGAACTCCTCACAGGGCCTCTGACTCTCTCCCCAGGTAGGCTGGGACGTCCCTGGAGCAGCGCTGAGGTGGGCATTGCTCTTTTTCTGCTGAGAGTGGGAGCCGCCCTCCACCTGGGGCGTGTGCTTCCCACTAGAAGGTGCCAATGGGAGTGGTTACAGACGCCACTCACATGACCACCACTGATTGGTTGGATGTGGGCACCTGATCCCAGCTGAGCCAATCAGAGCCCTTCCCTGAGATTCCTGAATTTGGGCGGGGAGCTGCTGATGTTAGACTCTGCCGGTGAGTACCCAGGGTCCTTGCTGGAGGAGGGGCTTGGGCTGGGGTAGGAGAAGGTGAACTCAGAGGCTGAGATAAGCCCTGGAGAGAATCGGCTTAGTCCCAAACGCTCAGAGGCCCAGCTAGGCCCTGAGTCTTTCCTGGATGCTATGAGCATTCCCTCCGGTTCCTTTTATTCTTCAGCCAAAAGCGTTCACTAATATAAAGTCTATATTTCATTCTTTCCGCATCTCCAACTGGTGGCAAAAGGCCAGGCATGCACTACATCTCACGTGATTATTGAGTGAATAAAATCGATACGCTCCAGGGGCCGTGTGGTAGTTTCACAGTGTTCCTCAGGGCCAGGCCTGCCTCACTGTTCCGGTACATGGAACCTGATAGACCGCAACCCGTCACAGCCTCTCGCTTGTGTGTGTGTGTGTGTGTGTGTGTGTGTGTGTGTGTGTGTTAGTGGCTCAGTCGAGCCCAACTCTTTGCGACCACATGGACTGTCGCCTGCCAAACTCCTCAGTCCTTGGGATGTCCCCAGCAAGAATACTAGAGTGGGTTGCCTTTCCCTTCCCCAGAGGATCTGGGTCATTTCAAACATGTTGAATGGCATTTACTTCACAGGCACCTTCAGGAGACTGTCCAGGTTATTTGCAAAAGCAGTCTGCCGGCCTCCTGAAATCAGAACAGCCAGTGTTTTCCATCCTAAACTTGAGGATTAAGAGGCAAAGCCGTTGTAAGCAGAGCACCGGGGTCAGCACAGCTGTGAAGGCGTCCAGAGCAGGGCGCACAGCTCAGCACAGCTTGAGCCTGGGGAAGCCAGGACGCAACCCCACAGGACAAAGAAAGAAGGAAAAAAGGAAGTCCAGATTTTATTTCCCAAAGTCATCTCAATTTTATTTCCTAGCTCACCTTAAAATCGATAAACAATTCAAGATGAGTGAACTGGTTAGACAGTAGCGTTATTTCCCCTCTGTGGCTGAGGCTACAGTAGGGGTGGAGACTGGGAACTTGTGTCTATTTTAGGAAATTAAGCATCTCTTTAAAAAATTATATTTACTTTGTATTTATTGGGTGGCACGGGTCTTAGTCGAGGCTTGTGGGATCTTTCAGTCATGGCCTGTGGGAGCCAGCTCCCTGCCCAGGGATTGAACCCGTGCCTCCTGCATTGGGAGTGCAGAGCCTTAACCACTGGACCACCGGGGAAGTCATGCTTTTATTGCTTATTTAAAATAAATCTTTTTTTTCTGATTATAAAGCATGCAAGTCTGCTTACAGAAGAGTATCAGATGCCCAGGGCTGGGGCATGGGAGAAGGGTCAGACTTGCTTGGCACCCATCCCTGAGAGGGCCAGTCCAGGGGGCCTGGCAGTGTGGTCGGGGTTGGGGGGGGGCGGTTCTCCTGGGAAGGAACACATCCCAGGGAGAAGAGCCTCATACAAAAGGCTGGTCCTTAGTTTCTCTGCCATTGAAGCAGCAGGAGACTCACCAAGTCTGCAGAGCAGAGGGCCTGAAGTCACCCTTCATGGGAAGGGCTTCCTGCTCAGGGGGGGTGGGGGGTGGGTGTGGAGAGCAGTCTCTTGGGCCCTACTTCACCTGGGGTGATTCAAGGGAGCTCTCATGGTGGCGGTGGCCTCAGCAGAGAGATTTGGTGGGGTTGGGGGTTACTCTAGATTATCCCCCAGCTTTGATACATTGAGCCTCTGGCCTTGGTTTCCATGGCAGTAGCCTTGGAGTCCCAGACTGTGGTGGCCATGAAAGGCTGGGTCTGTCCTGGTGTCGGGGCTGGGTGGGGGGCGGAGGCTGTTCTCTTGGGACACTGGAAGCAGTGTCTTTGGTGGGGCTGTTTCATGGAGTGTAGGCCCTCTGTTGGAAGCCTCACGGCACTGGCAACAATTCAAAGGAGTAATTAACCATGAGGTTCGTTGTGTAGTTATCTGTTTTAGCAGTAGGGTGACCAACCTGTCTAGTTTGTCTAGGATTGCCTCAATGATAGCACTGAAAACGCTGCATCCCGGGAACTCCTCGGTCCTTTGCAAACTGGGACAGCTGGTCACCCTACTTAGCAGACAGATGGAAATCTTCATGAGCAGGACCCTTGGGTCTGTGATCCACAGCATCTCCTGAATCCCCACCCAGACACGGCACCCTGCACAGAGTGTGCACCAGTAAGTAGTCACCAAACAAAAAGGATGACTATTACTGGAAATGCTCTGCAAATATTTGCTAAATGAATGCCCTCTTGCCAGTAAATGAACTCTTTTCAATATTGTAATATATTGCTAATACATGGGACACACTGGATTTACAAACTTCCTTAAAAAGGAACAAAGATTTTTGTGGAAGTAAGGAGTGCTGGGTTGGGGGTGGGGGAGGGTAAGTTTAGCTGAGCTAAATCCTCTAAAAACAGATCAACAAATGACCTCCAAGACTTGATGTCTTGAATCAGTCTTAAGTGGGGATTATGGATTTCTGGATCTTCTCAGAAATGAGGGGCCAAAGCAGAAAGACAGATGTTGAAGAAATGCAACGATTAGGGGGAATAAGAACTTGTTACATGGCAGGTCACCTAATCGAGCAACTTCACAAACATTCCCTTGGATGAAATACATGAGATCATGGGCTTGGAGGAGTGACACGATTTGAAAGGAGGTCATCTGGTTGCTTTTCCAGCATGTTCTCCCACTTCCTCTTGACTGGGGACGCAGTGATGGAGCCAGTGGCCCAAGCCTCTAGATGCACCTGTACCTGTGGCTGATGACCGTGTAACGATGTTAAAACGCTGAGAAGAACCTACACAGCAAGTCTGGTTGCTTGTTCCCTGCATGTCTCCAAGGAAACCTGGAGCCCTGACGGGAGCATGGTTCTCAGGAGGCCTGTGATGTCAGTGATGGATGGTGTTGTGTTCGCCTGGAGCAGTGGACCATGCCCTGCTGGCCTGTTAGGACGGCTTTGCACAAATGCCAAGACTGATGATGCGCGCCTGGTTTCATTGCTGGAGCCTGGAATTTCAGTTGCTGTGGCTGATTGATAGCCTGATGGGTCTATGTGACCCACCTCCCGTTAACACCTGGACCCTCAGGCATGTGTGGGTTTTTTCCACTAGTGACTCTGCAGTTCTCTGCTGGAGAAAAAGCCTGTGCTTAGTGAGCTCAGATGAGGAGGCGTGGCAGGGGGCTCCCGTGCCGGACAACTGGGGATTCTGCCAACATGTATCTTTCCTTCCTATTTCTGTTCTGCATCTTCTGCTGAAATAAATCTTAGGATAAATCACATCATGGAGTCTTGTCAGTCTTCCTAGTGAATCACCGAATGTAGGGAGGTGTGGGCCCTCCAGCCCAGAACAGGAAAGAGTGAAGGCCGGTTCCTCTTTATTCTACTGGACGCTGCCCAACCAAGGTCCAGGCCCTGCACACTCTCACTCAGCCCAGCACCTTCCAGGTTTGAATGCAGGTGGTGAGGAACAATGGGCAGAATAGTTACAGGCAAAGCAGGAGCTCCAACCATAATCCCCTTCGGGTGGGTTCCTCTTGGGCTCAGAGCCCTGGAGTCCGCCCACCTGGGAAATGCTGTGGGAAGCGTGATGCCGGGGCAGAAGGGGAAGGGCAGGTGAAGGTCCTTGGGGGGCAGATTTCAAGGTTCATTGCCTTTTGGAATCTCTGGGATTTCTGAACTCCAGTTAATTTACCTAACTGGAGTCAAAGCCACAAGGGCTGCCCCGAACTTCTGTTACTTATTACTGGTTCAGCCAGGCAAGCACTTTGGGTCAAAGTACCCTCTGGCCCTGCAAATCCCCCTCCATGTGTGCAAATCTGTGTCACAGTCCAGAAGCACATTGCAAACCCATTTTCTCCTTCTATCTGTCTATCTACTTGACTATCTTTCATCTGTCTTTAATATTTCTGTATGCATAAACCAAATAGGCACAATTCAAACCCATTTTCTCTCCTTTAATCTGTTCATCTATCTATGTTTATCTGGTTGTTTACGTATAATCTTTTTATGTGTAAAAACTGATGAGCACAATCAAAGACTGCTGCTGTTGCTAAGCTGCTTCAGTCGTGCCCGACTCTTTGTGACCCTATGGACTGTAGCCCACCAGGCTCCTCTGTTCATGGGATTCTCCAGGCAAGAATACTGGAGTGGATTACCATGCCCTCCTCCAGGGGATCTTCCCGACCCAGGGACTGAACCCATAACTCTTATGTCTCCTTCATTGCCAGGCGAGTTCTTTACCATTAGCACCACCTAGGAAGCCCAAACATAGACACAAGTACCAATTAAATATTTAAAGAGTAAGATAACTGAACAACTATAAATATGCTTGCTAGTCAAAACATCCCAGCATTTATTTTTAAATCCAAGTGAAAAAGTGAAAGTTGCTCAGTCATGTTCGACTCTTTTCCGACCCCATGGACTATACATGGAATTCTCCAGGCCAGAATACTGGAGTGTGTAGCCATTCCCTTCTCTAGGGGATCTTCCCAACCCAATGAGTACTAATCCAGAATAGTGAAAAAAATTCTTGTAAAAAAGGAAAAAGGTAGGACTCCTGCTTCTTGATTACAAAACACACTACAAAATGATAATCAAGACAGTGTGGTACTTATGTAGGAAAAATATAGAGACCAATAAAAGAGAAATATGGAGTTCCAGAAATAGACCCATGTGTCTGTGGTCAACTGATTTTCACCAAGGGTGCCAAGAGCATTCAATGGGAGAAAGAATGTCTTTTGGAGACTTCCCTGGTAGTCCAGTGGCTAAGACTCTGCTGAGACTCTGCTCCCAGTTCAGGGGGCCCGGGTTCCATCCTCGGTCAGGGAGCTGGATCCCACATGCTGCAGCCAAGAGTTCGCATGCTGCAACTAAAGATCCCACATGCTTCAATGAAACCGAAAGATCCCAAGTGCCACCACTAAGCCCAGGTGCAGCCACATAAATAAATATTAAAAGGAGAATGTCTTTTCAATAACTGGAAGAGCCACAGGCAAAAGAATGAATAGTGATCTTTATCTTGTAAAAGTGAAAGTGGCTTAGCCGTGTCTGACTCTTTGCAACCCCGTGGACTATACCGTCCATGGAATTCTCCAGGAGAGAATACTGGAGTGGGTAGCCTTTCCCTTCTCCAGGGGATCTTCCCAACCCAGGGATCAAACTCAGGTCTCCTGTATTGCAGGTGGATTCTTTACCAGCTGAGCCATCAGGGAAGCCCAATAATACTGGAGCGGGTAGCCTGTCCCTTCTCCAGCGGATCTTCCTGACCCAGGAATCGAACTTGGGTCTCCTGCCTTGCAGGAGGATTCTTTACCAGCTGAGCTACCAGGGAAGCCTGATCTTTACCTTAGACCTATTCAAAAATTAACTTAAAGTGGACCAAAGATTTACATGTAAGAGCAAAAACTATAAAAGGAAACATATAAGAAAACCTTTTTGTTATTGGATTTGGCAATGGTTTCTCAGATATGACACCCAAAGTACAGGCAACAAAGGAAAAAACGTCTATAAGCTGCGCTTGATCGTGATGAACGCGGCAGCATTGGAAGAAAAGTGGAAAGACAACCCACGGAGTCAGAGAAGATACTGACAAAGCGAGATTCTGAGAAGAGTCCCGCACCCAGAATACATGAAGATCTCTAACAACTCAATAACAAGACAAACAACCCAGTTTAAAAATGAGCAGAGGACTTGCATAAATATTTTCTCAAAGATGATATACAAATAGCCCACAGGCATATTAAAAGATGAGGCTTAAACTGAAAGGCAACATAAAAAAAAAAAAAAAGGACAAAATGAACATCGTGTGCCTCCAGATGGAAGAATGTGAGAAGGTTACTTAAGTGTACATTCTCCCCTCAAAATCTGAAACGTCAGATAAACCCAAATTGCAGGTCATGCAATTGGTGAAAGTTATATAGAATTTTTTATACTAGTCTCTGGCGACTCTCTGGCAATAACTGTCATGTTCTTTTATGCCCTTCAAAAATATCATTGTCATTCAAGATGAAGAGAAGGCTAACAAAAGAGGTCAGAAGAAAGAAGACCAGACACACTTGGCAACTAAATCTAACATGCATCCTGGTGTGGATCCTGGACTGGGAGAAAAATGCTATGAAGACCTCACTGGGGCACTTGGTGATCAGGAATAATAGTCTATCGGTGACAAATTTCCTGACTCAGATAACTGCACTGCGGTTACAAAAAAGAATGTCCTTGTACTTAGGAGATATATTTGGGAATATTTGGCTTCCCTGGTGGCTCAGATGGTAAAGAATCTGCCTGCCATGCAGGAGACCTGGGTTCCATCCTGGAGAAGGGAATGGCTACCCACTGCTGTATTCTCTCCTGGAGAATTCCATGGACAGAGGAGCATGATATCTGAAACCTACTTTTAAATAGATCAGGGAAAAATTATATATTTATCTAGAAAAAGAGGGATGATGTGGCAAAATTGGGCAAAATGTTAATAATAAGTATGCATCTGGGTGAAGGGTTTGTGGGAATTTTGGTACTGTTTTTGCCACTCTTCTGTAAGTTTGCATTTATTTAAAGAGAAAAAGTTAAAATAAGTTAGTATATTATAAAAAAAATAAGTAAAAATATTCCCAGCCAGGAGGCCTGAGAACAGAGCAAACTTCCAACTGGCCCTGACGTCAGCAGAGAGTCCCTGAGGCCTGGGGTTTGCCTGGGAGAGAGGAGCATCACTTCCTGGAAGAAGGTGAGGAGGAGGAGAAATTGCTTCTGAGCCCACAGGAGCTTCTAGAAGAATCCATGAGTCCAGAGGCTTCACATTGTCCTCAGCCTTAGAGGCCAGGCATGGCTTTCCAAGCCTGCTTCTTCCTGCCCAGGTGATCAGAGTTACATGAATTCTAGCCAAGGTGCATGGGTTGAGCACCTACTGTGTGCAGGAGCCACTGAGAGTGAGGAGGTCATTAGGGGAGGGGTGTGTGTATGCATGCACAAGGTATGTGTGTGCACGAGTGTGTATGTGTGTGAGTGCAAGCTGTGTGTGTAAGGTACGTGTGTGTGTGGTGTGTGTGCACATGGTGTGTGTGTATGCATGTGTGTGTGAGGTGTGTGTGTGTGTGAGATGTGTGTGTGTGAGGTATGTATGTGTGTGCATGTGTTTGTGAGGGGTATGTGTGAGGTACGTGTGTGTGTGCATGTGTGTGTAGGTGAGCTGTGTCTGTATGCATGTGTGTGAGGTGGGTGTGCATGCATGTGTGTATATGAGGTGTGTGTGACATGTGTGAGGGGTGTGTGTGTGTGTGAGGGGTGTGTGTCTTGTGAGGACACCCACAAGAGCTTTGCAGCAATGCTATGCATGGGTTATTACAAATTTGGGGAGTGGGGTGGGAAGGCAACCTCATTCCCTGGAGGAAACCACTTCCCTGTTCATGACCATTTCAACACGGGGAAGGATAGTGAACGCCTCACAGTGTTTACTCTGAGCCAGGGAGTGTTTGAAGTATTTCACGTGTGTTAACTCCTAACAGCCCCAGGGGACAAGGTCAACCACGGTCTCTTATTTCCAGACGGGAGGTTGAGGAATCTGACCAAGGCCCCTCCACCGAGGGCAGCTGCTACCAAGACCCGAGGCTCTTAGTGAAAACTGAGGTGGCCTCCCTAGCACGGGAAGACGCATCTCGCCCCTTTTTGATCCCATCCTGGGACTTAAGTTGAGTTGCCTGCAGGAAACAGCTCTGAGCAAACACCAAGGACCTCTTCTCACCTCGGGAGACAAGCCGACAGTTTTGCAATATGGTGAGTTTGTCCACAGAAGGAGATATAGCCTATCCCCACTTGGGCAGCAGGCTTATCTTGTCACGGTTTTATTGCTCAGTTATGAATAAACTGCTTACAGTGATCTTTGTGAGTTTCACACCAAATTAGAAAAAAAGAGATGGGTTCAGCCGCTTGGCATTTTAGGAGTATGTAAAATATTCCGATGTACTAGCTTCAGCTTTTGTGCCCTCCCAGGTGGCGCTAGTGGTAAAGAACGTGACTGCCAATGCAGGACATGCAAGAGACACAGGTTCGACCCCTGGTTGGGAAGTTTCCCTGGAGGAGGAAATGACGACCCACTCCAGTATTCTTGTCTGGAAAATTCCAAGGACAGAGGAGTCTGTCAGAATACAGCCCATGGGGTCACAAAGAGTCAGACACAACTGATCAATGGAGCACGCAAACACAAAACTTTTAAGTTGCTGTTAAACATATTTCGAGCATCATTTGTGGAGTTGCCCCACATGCACTGCACCAGACCAAGGAAAAGCAAGTTTAAAGGGAGCCTCCTCCTGTCTCCCACTGGAGAGTCATTTTTAAAGGCCAGAAGTCCTTTGGGAAATGCTCTTGGCCCCTGCTCTTGAGTTATAATTCAGAGTTACAACCACACAAGGAGCCTGCATCTCAGTTCTTTGTTGACAGGCCACTACAAAGGAACACAGTAGCTAAACAGGTTGGATCTGCACCATTGTTTTCAGCACAAATAGCTACTTGTCCTTGGTCAGTGGGCAGGTGACTCTTTAAAAAGAATGTGTTGTGTCTAGCAGCCAGTGAAGGTATCATGTACCCACTTGGTTTCTGGAGAGGGAAGGTGGTCTAGCCCAGTGATCACAAAGGCCTTCATCTAACACAGGTGTTCTCAGACTCAGGAACCCTGAAAAAAAACACCAGTGCTGGGACTTCCCTAGTGGTTTGGTGGTTAAGGCTTCACTCTCCCAAGGCAGGGGGCCAGAGTTTGATCCCTGATCGTGAAACTAGAACACTTATGCTACAGCTAAGAACCAGTGTAGTCAAAAAACAAAATAAAACAACAACAAAACAAAAAACCCCACCAATGCTGCCTGATCTCAGACCATTTTGACCAGACCCTGTGGGTGGGCCCCTGGGACCTGTGTTCTCAACAACCTCCTCCATCAGCAGAAACTGGAGGATGGATTCTGGTCATAAATGCCCAGAGTTGATGATGTGAAGCAGTGTTGTTGTCTTCTATCACCTAAGTACCAGGAAAAACTCCAGGACACCACGAACAGGAGGCCACTGTGGGGAGCAGCTGGGCCTCTCTGATCAGGGCCCACTTTTGTTCCCAGTGGTATCACTCCTAGAAAACCCAGTCCACCCAACAGATGCTTGTATGCTACCCATCAGGGCTGGCTTCCCATTTCCAGGGAAACAAGAACACAGAATGGGAAATTAGTATTCTGGGACCAGAGGGTGAACTGTAATTGAGCTAAAAAAGTTTTTGGAGGAGGGAGGCCAGGGCCAGGCCGGTGAGTACAGACTGTGGTTTCCAAAGATGGCCCCAGGTCCTCTCCCATCTCTCGCGTTCTTCTGCAGTGCGACCTCGCCAGTCTCCCATCAAGAAGGGGGAGGGGCCTCCTCCTCCTTCCCCGAGGACCTTGGTTATCCCACACAGGGATGCTGTGTGATTCTGAGGCTGAGTCCCAACAAGCCCAAGCTTCTGCCCAGTTCTCTTGGATAGTTCCTTCTCAGTTCCCTGGGCAGGTTCCTTCTCAGGAGAGTCCTGCTCAGATCCCAGCTGCCCCCTGCAGGAAGCCCTCGGCACCCACAGAAGTCACTTGCAGGCGCTCCATATGCATTCTCAGCTGAACCCACTCTCAAGTTAATCCCACCTCAGGTGCTAAGAGTGAAGAAGCATCCAGGTGACCCCAGCCCCACACCATTCAGGTCTTCCCTGCTGGGCCTTCAAACCATCCCCCCGTCCACCTGTCGAAACTCTTGACCTGCAGAATCCCTGAACATGATACGATGGTTCTTGTTTGATGTCATTACATGTGGGATGCTCATTACATGGCAAGGATCACTGAACATCAGGGCAAATCCAGCAGCAGTGGATGATTGGGTGATGGAGGCCTGGGGATGGGGACCCTCGATGAGACAAGGCCCTCCAGGCTCTGGCTAAGAGAGTGGGCTCTTGGGCTGTCTGGGGTTGAATCCAGCCTCTGCCCGTCACCAGCTCTGTGACCCTGAGAAATATACTTAACCTCTCTGGGGAGTGGAGAGAGTAATTGTCCCCACGTGAGCAGGTTGCTATGGGGATGAGATGTGCCGAAGTGTGAACATCCTGGCTCCTGGGGACACTCTGTAAGTGCTGGCAGGCATTTCTGATTTGCACGGAAATCGGCCCCAAACTGATCACAGGAGGATTAATTCTGATCTAACCGGCACTTATCCTCGGAAAGCAGTTCTATTTCTTTGTCACAGAGCCTGATGGGGGAAGAAAGACAGGTTACCTGGCTCTCACTGTCTGTGTGCTGGGGCATGAGGCCTGAAGATCCTGTGTTCGGAGGAGGAGGAACTGGCGGGGTCCCAGGGAAAAGCATGCAGCGGGAATTGGGAATAGAGTCAGGCAGGTGGAGAAACTGCAGAGAAAGAGAGCCAGGCCTGGGCAGGGGGACGGTGGTCTTAGTGATGTGTGTGTGCGTGTGTGGGCAGTGGGGGTTGGCCCAGGGAACAGTGGGAGAAGCCCCTGGGATGTGAGCCAAGTTTAGACAGTGAAGGGCCGTGTAGGGGCACACGCCTTGTCTGGGTGCAGCCCAGAGTTGATGAGTAAAAGGGTTTTAAGCAAGGCTTTCGCGGGAATCATGATGGAAAGCCCCTCTCTGCAGGGTCTCCGGCAGCAGGGTACTGAGACCAGGGAGGCCCTAGAACCACGCAGAGGCAGGACCCCCGAGTCTGTCCCCAAGAGCGTGGCACCTTCCCCATCTTCTGCCCTCGCTGGGAGAACCCTCCCTCTGAGATGGAGGGATTGAACCTGGTTCTCAGCACATAAATGAATATACACCGACAACGGGACCCAGCTTCCAGGTTGATTTTTCTCTTGGCCTTTCTCTTCTTGGGTGAGTGAGCTGGCTCCACTTTTCCTGGTCACCAAATAATAACAATTCCCTTGTAGCCAGGTCTCCCTAATCACCTGCCGGGGGGCTGACTACATTGGATGCCAAACCAACGTTATTCAGGCTTGTGAAATGCCTTCCCTGGAGGGGGGTGTTATAATAGTTTTAAAGACCTTGAAATTACTCTGATGAAAGTACTTATAATAAACTTATAATGAACTCCTATCACGCCTGCAAATCTGTGTGTACCATCTGCCTTTATTAAAGATGATGATTTGATGGTTTTTCCATAAAGGATCGCAGACGCTGCTCTCAGTCTCACCAAAGAAGATTTATGTTATAATCACTCTGGGCTCCCAAACGGTTAAGCGCCATCGTGCCAGTAGTTGGCACATAGTGGGTACTTAATAAATGCTTGTGGGATGAGAGTGAATGAGTAATTGGATAAAGGCACTGGCAGGGATGATGACCTAATTAAATCTTGCTAATTTAACGATCTCAGCCCAGAGCAGCTGTGACTTTGAATGCCACCCGTGCAAGGGGCAGGCTTGCTCAGTGCCTGGATTTTGCAAACAGGAGGGAAAAAACCCAGAGCAACGGACAGAGGAATGCCACCTGCCCTCTCAGCCACTGCGCCAGCCTATCCGGGGGCATCTGCCACCTGGGCCCCACTCCGCATCCTTCTGCCGGTTTCCCCAGGGGACTCCCGGGGCTCGAATGTGATAGTGGAATAGCTCATTCCCCTGGAAACAGTACAGGAGTGGCTGAGTTGGCCTGTTAGGGACAGGTCCACGGTTGACCTTACCTAGTGCTAGCCCCGTGCCCTGGGAGCTCCTGACCCCAGAGATCCCAGCGCCCAGCCAAGGATGGCTTGTCCAGCTCAGCAGGTTAGTTCATTTTTCTCCATGTCAACATGTTCCAGGATCCAGCCTACTACTCACCTATATTGATTTGTATTTGGGAACTCTTTTAAGCCTCCAAAGGGTCTCCCTGGTGGCTCAGATGGTAAAGAATCTGCCTGCAATGCAGGAGATCTGGGATCGATCCCTGGGTTGGGAAGATCCCCCGGAGGAGGAAATGAATGGCGACTCACTCCAGGATTCTTGCCTGGGAAATTTCCATGGACAGAGGAGCCTGGCAGACCACAGTCCATGAGGTCGCAAAGAGTTGGACAGGACAGAAGGAGTAACATTTTCACTTTTCACTTTGAGCCTCAAGGTACATATTCACCCTCTGGGCATTTCTCCCATGGGAGCTTGGGCTCCCCAGGGTGGCCAGCCCCTGGCAGGCGCATGAGCCTTCTCCGGAGCCCAGGAGATGTGTCACGGTTACACAGCAGATAGTTCACCCGTTGCAGAAGCAAGGACCCCAAAGAGAGTCACCTTGAGAAGTGACATGCATATTTCAGCGTTCCTAACAGTTGGACTGCTTTCAAACCTTGTGGTAAATTGTCTACGATATATTATTTAAAAAAAAAACAACCGCACAACTTCAAACGCTGAGGGTGATTTGAATTCTAGCAAAAGCTGAGTCATTCAGAGCAGATTCTGGGGAGAAAGGGAGTGATCAAATTTGGATTAAATAAGGCATTTTTAGGTGAAAACTGAGGACTGCTTGTGAAAGCAATCAAACTGGTTTTCTTATGTGCCTCTTCACCTGGATGTTGTAAGGACCACGTAGATGTCTCGGCAAAGGCAAGCTGTATTACTGAAAAGTAGGATGTGCCGACACCCCACGACAAGCTCCTTTTAGATGGGCAAGTCTAGGCATGCTTTTCAAAAGCTTGTCGTTTTCATTTATTGTCACAAGCATTGTTTCCAAAATGAATATGAATGTACCAGAATGATCAGGGTATTGCTCTCTCCAAAACATTAGACCAAACTGTAAAACTGTCCTTGCTTTTAAAGAGCAATAGATTGGACTTCCCTGGTGATACTACTGTAAGACTCCACACTTCCCCTGCAGGGGGCAGGGGTTCAATCCCTAGCTGGGAACTAAGAGCCCATGTGCAGTGTGGCACTCCAAAAAACAAAAACAAAAACAAAAACAAAAAAAACAAATAGCAGATTAGTGTGTATGTGTGTGTGTGCTGACCATTGTCCACTTTCTTTTCTGTCTTCACAAAAATAATGGAGGAGCCTGAATAACAAGGCTTTTAGGACAGGGCTAGCTCCAATTCCTGGCATCTCAGAAAGGCATCAACTTATTTACTAGCCCCTCTCCTAAACGGCTGCCTTCAGAACATTCTGAGTTTCTATGGCAGACTCTTTAGCAATCCATGCAAAAGCCCTCCCTCACCTCTGCCTTGTTAACAAAATATGTGCCCTTGAAGGAAGCAGAAGTCCCCTGGCTTTTGCAAAGTCTTTGGTGGCTCAGACAGTAAGAAATCTGCCCGCAACGTGAGAGCCTCAGGTTGGATCCCTGAGTCAGGAAGATACCCCTGGAGAAGGGAGTGACTACACACTCCAGGGTTCTTGCTGGGAGAATCCCATGGACAGAGGAGGCTGGCGGGCTCCAGTCCATGGGGTTGCAAGGAACACTCTTACTTTCCTGATAAAAGACACAGACATGGTGAGAGGCTCCCCTTTTCCCTTCTTGTTGTCTTGAAAGAAGATATGTTGTCTAGAGCTGCAGCAGCCCTTTTGAAACCAAGAGGCAACCAGAAAAGCCCACTGGACAAGAGTTGGAGAAGCCTGGGTCCCTGATGGCTTTGTCCAGCAGTCTTAGACTTCTGGGCTTCTGAGCACACAGGAACCACAAGGCTGTCTGCGCTGGTGGTCAGGCTCTCTGCACTCAGCACCGCTGGACCTCACCCACTGTCCACTCCCTTACTTAATGACCATGTGGCAGGCCCAGTTGTCAGGCAGGCAGGTGGGCAGGCAGGCAAACATAGGCACTGGAGGCATTTCCAAGCCTGAGCTGAGGCTGTTTGTTTAGAGGAAGGGTGGGGAAGAACCGCAGAACTTCAAGGCTGATAATTCTTGTCTTGACAGAATTCTAGAATCCAGAGTTCTAACATAATTACGAGTTTCTTATTTAAAAATGCATTAGAACAGTTGTATACTAACATTTTATATTTGCAAGTGACTCATGTGCTTGGGAGGCTGCAATTTCCTTGTGGGTAGCAGGGAGGGGATGGGAGGCTGGTTAAGACCCCTTCTCAGGGGAGGGGTGCAAGGGATCCGGTGTTTAGCATGGGCCTGCTCTGTGTCAGAGACTCCACCCATATCACTTCATTTAATCCCCACGCCCACCATGACAAGGAGGTTTTGTGCTCCCTCTCTCTTTTTTCTTATTAAATTTTTTAAAAAAATTGTGATAAAGTCACATAATATAAAAACATACTATGTTAACCTTACTTAACTGCACAGTTCAGCGGCACTAACTACATTCACGTTGTGCACCTCTATCGCGCATCTCCTGGATTTTTCACCTTCCTAAACTGAAACTCTGACCCCATTGAACACTAACTGCCCAGTCCGCCTCACTCCCAGCCTCTGGCAGCTGCCAATGAATGTACTTTCTGACACTGTGAATTTGATTATTCTAGGTGCCTCTTACACTTATGCATGTTGGCCGGAACTCTCAGAGAGGTTGGGTAATTTGCCCAAAGTCACACAGCTGGTGGAACAGATCTCTCCCACAGCCCTAATCTCTTGTCTTGTGCTTGGAAAGATTTGAGTCACAAGTTTTTGATGGAAGTCTATCAGAGAAGAGCCCAACCTTAGAAGCCTACGATTTTGGGGGCAGGGGAGGGGAGCCGGGGGCAAATTTGATAACTTCTTAGAAGGCTCTCAAATTTCTCCTCTTGTGTATTAGCTTAAGAAAATCGCTGCATTGCTCTCTGGAATATTTATGAAGAATGTGAATTAGGAACTGTTGAAAGAGACATTAATAGATGTGAGATTTCTATCATGATTAAACTAATGCTGCGCTCACAAGGAACAGACTGAAGGGGCCATCTGTTTAATCCTCCTCTCTTCTTGAGAGGATTTAGCAGATTTATGATTAAGTAACCCCGAAGACAATCACACCATAGTCTTTCTCATGTCAGATGTGTGGAAAGATAGCTCAAGGTCGGAGCCTCAGATATGTAGAAATATCCGTTACCTTACGGTCTTTTCAGTTAGCTTCATTTCTACCAAATTAATCCTGAAAGCTGTATCGTGACCCAGTGAGTAGATGTAGGGTATTTAGAGGAAGGTTTAGTGAGCAGTTAAGAGATGAGAGAGTACACAGTTGTCTTCTGTGTTATTGTCTCAAATGGCCCACCTGGCATGGGGAGCTGCAGGGGAGAGAGAAAGTGAGACACCCACGTTGTTGTTGTTCAGTCACCAAGTCGTGTCTGACTCTTTGTGACCCCATGGACTGCAGCACACCAGGCTTCCCTGCCCTTCACTATCTCCTAGAGTTGGCTCAAACTCATGTCCATTGAGTCGATGATACCACCCAATCATTTTGATGCCATCCAACCATCTCTTCCTCTGTCGACCTCTTCTCCTTCTGCCTTCCATCTTTCCCAGCATCAGGGATTTTTCTAATGAGCCAGCTCTTCGCATGGGTGGCCAAAGTATTGGAGCTCAGCTTCAGTATCAGTCCTTCCAATGAATATTCAGGGTTGATTTCTTTTAGGATTGACTGGTTTGATCTCCTTGCAGTCCCAGGGGCTCTCAAGAGTCTTCTCCAGCACCACAGGTCTAAAGTTGAATTTTGTCAAGCCTCCTCAATTGCTCAGTCAGGTCCGACTCTTTGTGACCCCATGGACTGCAGCCCACCAGGTTCCTCTGTCCAACGGATTTTTCTTGCAAGAGTACTAACATGGGTTACCATTTCCTCCTCCACGGGATCATCCTGACCCAGGGATCGAACTCGCATCTCCTGTGTCTCCTGCACTGAAGACAGGTTCTTTTCCCACTGAACCACTGAGGAAGCTCTGCCCCAAATTCAGAGCTGAAGCCCTAAACTCTGGTCCCCAAGGATGTGACTTGACTCCGAGATGGGCTGTCGGAGATGCGATTAGCTAAGATGAGGTGATTCTAGAGTGGGGGGTGGCCCCTGATCCAACGGGACTGCTACAAAAAGAGGAAATCTGCACACAGACACACACGTGGGGGAATGTCACGGGAATGTGACGACAGACACTGGGCTGAAGTGCCTGCAAGCCAAGGACACCAAGATGGCCAGCAAACCTCCAGAAGCCGGGAGAGAGACACTGTCCAGCTTCTCCCCTACAGCCTCAGCAGGAATCAGATGTGCCCACTGCTGGACCTTGGACTTCTTTCTCCAGACCTGGTAGATGATACATTCCTGTTGCTTAAGTCATCCAGTCCGCAGGGTTTTGCTACGGCAGTGTGAGTAAACTAATAACACCCCACGAGGAAAGAGATGTTGATAACTAAGATGTCACAAGGAGTTTTCCAAGTCGGAGATATGTTTGCTCATTTCTTCATGATTTCTGCCTTCATCTGAGAACAGCCGTGGGGCCCTTTATACAGGCTGGGCACCTTGCTGAGCACTTCAGGAAACTGGTCCTGGCTTCCCTGCCCCCCAGGAATCCTAATTCTTGGGAAGAGAAAGAACCCCTGAACCTGATGTGTCCTGAAGGCTGTCTCCGTGCTGAGTGCTGGGAGATTGTAGAAGCGTGTGTGTGTGTGCGTGCTGAGTCGCTTCAGTTGTGTCTGTTTTTGACTCTATGGACTGTAACCCGCCAGGCTCCTCTGTCCACGGGATTCTCCAGGCAAGAACACTGGAGTGGGTTGCCATTTCGTTCTCCAGGGGGTCTTCCCCACCCAGGGATTGAACCCGCATCTCATGTCTCCTGCATTGCAGGAGGCTTCTTTACCACCAGCGCCACCTGAGAAGCCCGTGTGCATATGGGGAGCAAATGGGTATATGTAGGTGTATGAACCTGTGTCTGTTTGCATGTGTCTGTGTGTGCACATGCGTGTGAATGTGTGGATGTGGGTGTGTGAGTGTGTGTGTGAGCGAGTCGAGCGGTGCTCTCACAGTAAATCCATCCCAGATTTTGTTCCTGTCACTCTAGAAGTGAAGCTGCATTCACCATTGCAGGAAAGGAAACCCACTGAACGGTCTCTGCTCTCCTGAGGGATAATATAATGGAATATTACGCAGTCACTGGAATTTCCATCTTGTTTTTAACACCTGGGGAGGCTGCCTGTGGTGGGTGGGAGACACGAGGGGGTGAATATTGGCTATGGGGTCGTGAGGCTGGGCGTCTTCCTGGGGTCAAATTCAGGCTCGCCCTATCCCAGCTATGTGCCCTTGGCAGGTATCTCAGTTTCTTCATCTGTAAAGTGGGAGCATTAGAGTGCCAACCCCACAGGCAATGGCATGAAGCTAAAAGGGCTCTCAATTCAAGGACCTTGACCTGTGGCGTCTGCTGGTTTCTGTGGAGGTAAATATTTCCATAATGACCATTTCAAGCTCCCAGTGGTTTAAGAACCGACTCACAAAATTCCGGAGAATGTAACAGTTACTCTCCTCACAAGCTCATTGGGGTGATGGGGTGCTGGTGGAGCAAACCACGGCCGAGGGTACGATAGGGATTCAGTGAACATGCGCACGAAACACTGGGCGCAACGCCCAACACAAAGGACAAGCGTCAGCCGTCATCGCCATGCTGTTATATTCTGAGACGCGTGACAGAAGTGAAGTAGCAGAAGCAAGACACCACGATGCTGTGCTGGCTTCCCTGGAGGCTCAGCTGGTAAAGAATCTGCCTGCAATGTGGGAGACCCGGGTTCGACCCCTGGGTCGGGAAGATCTCCTGGAGGAGGAAATGGCAACCCACTCCAGTGTGCTCACCTGGAGAATCCCATGGACAGAGGAGCCTGGCGGGCTATAGTCCATGGGGGTCGCAAAGAGTCAGACACGACTGAGGGACAACCACTACCACGATGATGTCTGCTGAACCAAGGGTGATGATGGACCTGAATCTGTAAATCCCGGGTCCAAAAGCTGGTCTTCATTTCTGTCTTTTATTGAAGTGCGGTTGATTGGCGGCGTTCTGTTACTGTCTGCAGCACAGCAAAGTGAGTTGGCTATACATATATATTAATATGTTCTTTTTCATATTCCTTTCCATTACTGTTTAGTCCAGGATATTGAAAATAGTTCCCTGCGCTCTACACTGGGACCTTGTTGTTTATCCGCCCTATATATACTTGTCTGCATCTGCTATTCCCAAACTCCCACGCCTTCCCTCCCCCAGCCCCTCCCCCTTGGCAACCAAAAGTCTGATTTCTGTGTCTGTGAGTCAGTTTCTGTTTCGTAGACAGGTTCGTTTGTGTCGTACCAAAAAAAAAAATAAAATTATCTTTTAAATAAATGGATGACTTCATTCCTTGACTTTCCCCTATTTATTCATTCAGTTTCATTTTTGACTGCACCCTGAGGCAGTGGGGATCTTCGTTCCCGACGAGGAATTGAAACCACACCCCCTGCCCTGGAAGGCGGAGTCTTCACTGGAACCCCAGGGAAAGTACCCACCCCCAAAATAATCTTCAAATATTTAACCATGGCTAAAGTGGAATCCACCAGGATGCTGAGTGGTGAGATGGGTAGTCAAGTGCGGATGTGTGAGAATTTGTCCAAGGTTTGCACAATGAGCAGATAGAATGATGTAGTCATTTCACTTAAAGATGGGAGAAGTTCTGAAGATGGGGACAGCATCTTTTGGGGGGGACAGGGAGGAGAGCCCCCAGGGTATTGGGAGAGGCTGGGCCAGAGGAGACACGGTGTCCAGAGTGAGGGAAGCTGGCTGCTGGAGGGCCCAGCCCCCGACCCTGGCCTTTAGGTGACTCAGTCTTCATGACCCCTCCATGCCCTCGGATCTCATGACTTTGGGCACGACCCAGCTCTTGGACACATCCTGTGAAAGGAAACCGGCCCCTTTCTGTCTGGAGCTGTGGCTGTTACTGTTGGGTGTATGGAGTTGACTAGTGTCCCCTGTACCTCCAACTCCTGTCCAGTTGGAACCTCAGAACATGGCCTTATTTGGAAGCAGAGTCTCTGCAGACGTAATCAAGTTGAGATCGCAGAGGGTCATGCTGAATGAGAGAGGGCCCCTCACCCAGCATGACCAGTGTCTTTATAAGAAGGCCATGTGGAGACAGCCACACAGAGGAGAAGGCCACATGATGTTGGAGGCCAGGCTGATGCTTCTGCAAGTGAGGGAACCCCAAGGATCGCTGGCAGCCCCCAGGGCCAGAAAAGAGGCAGGGAATCAACCCTGATGACACCTTGATCCAGAACTACAAGAATTCGTTTCTCTTCTTTTAAGTGAGGGTGACTGCAGCCATGAAATTAAAAGATGCTTTTTCCTTGGAAGAAAAGTTATGACCAAACTAGAAAGCATATTAAAAAGCAGAGACATTACATTGCTGACAAAGGCTCATCTAGTCAAAGCTATGGTTTTTCCGGTAGTCACATATGGATGTGAGAGTTGGACTGTGAAGAAAGCTGAGCACCAAATAATTGATGCTTTTGAACTGTGGTATCGGAGAAGACTCTTGAGAGACCCTTGGACCACAAGGAGATCTGACTAGTCCATCGTAAAGGAAATCAGTCCTGAATATTCATTGGAAGGACTGATGCTGAAGCTCCAATACTTTAGCCTTCTGATAAGAACCGACTCTTTCTTTGTAAAAGACCCTGATGCTGGGAAAGACGGAAGGCAGGAGGAAAAGGGGATGACAAAGGAAGAGATGGTTGGATGGCATCACCGACTCAATGGACATGAGTTTGGGTAAACTCTGGGAGTTGGTGATGGACAGGGAGGCCTGGCATGCTTCAGTCCATGGGGTTGCAAAGAGTTGGACATGTCTGAGGGACTGAACTGAAGTCAGACAGTTTGTGGCCCTTTGTTACAGTACTTGAGGAAACGAATACACAGGGTCCAAGTGGAGGAAGCTCCCATGTGGGTGCTGTCCTTGGCCTGGCCCCCAGGGCGGCGCTGGGGAGCCGGGGCCCCAGCTCAAGGCTGCCCTGAAGCAAGCAGGGGAAGCAGCTTGGTGCCTGAGCTCCAGGCAGGGGCCGAGCACAGCTCTCTGAAAACATGTTACTTTTTTTCAGAAACCTGATTTGCAGGGAAAATGAATTCTTCCCGACCAACACGATGCACTGCCAGCGTGATCCTAGGTGAACGATCCCCCAGTGATGCTCAAAAGAGAAAGCGGAAGACAAGATGCCTCAGGGTGGCGCACCTGACGCTGGCCCAGCAAGCTTTACCTGGGACGGTTGGGGATGCCGGGGCACCGGAGCCCAGGCCACCCCCTCTGACTGTGCCTTTCCAGCTCACAGGGACTGCTCAGAGGCTGGGTGACGGCTTCCTGCGCTCTGGCCCACACCCCGCCCCTTCCCCGCCCCTTCCCCGCCTCCCCCGCCTCGCAAGGATGATCGTCCTAACCCAGCAGCTTAACAGTCACTTCAGAACTAGACCAGGCGGAAGATTAAGGCTTGCTAATTTGGAACCAGGACTGATGTTCTATAAAAAGCGGAGGCTTTGGGATCTGTTTGGCTTTTTAAAAAGTAAGCCATTTTAGAAACTCTTCCTACATGAAAAATGATGAAGTCAGTACAATTTGTCCCTTTCCACACCCGCTTCTTCTTCTGTGCGCCCCCTCTTTTTCCAGCATCACCCCCATATGCCCCTGTCCCAGGCTGGGGATGCTGAGGGTACAGCGGCCACACACGGAGGCTCATTCCGGGCAGGTCAGTGCCTTTAAAGGATGTGCCCCACGCTCATAGGAGTCTAAGATCACAGAGGATGAGATGGGTGGGGGGGACCCGTGACCGTCTGGGGTGCGGGCCCAGGGCCAGCGGTGGACAGGGCGACAGTAGGTGCAGGGAGGGGGTGACTGACCCCAGAAGGCCCTGCCCAGAGTGGCTGCCTTTCAGAAAAACGCCACAGGGAGAGGAGCCCTTGGGAATGGGACGAGCCTGCTGGAATCTCCGAGCCCAGGTGAACCACGGGGACCCGGAGGCCTTCCCAACCCCTGGGAAGTACCCCCCCCCCCCACCCAGCACATGCTCAGGGCCGGGCATGGAGTCAGGCCCTTCTCCAGACTGGGGCCTGGGCCAAGCGAGGCCAGGGAGACACACGGCCTCTTCACACTCTACAGTTCAGTCGCTCCGTCATGTCTGACTCTTTGCGACCCCTTGAATTGCAGCACGCCAGGCCTCCCTGTCCATCACCAACTCCCGGAGTTTACCCAAACTCATGTCCATTGAGTCAGTGATGCCATCCAACCATCTCATCCTCTGTTGTCCCCTTCTCCCACCTTCAATCTTTCCCAGCATCAGGGTTTTTTCAAATCAATCAGCTCTTCTCATCAGGTGGCCAAAGTATTGGAGTTTCAGCTTCAACGTTAGTCCTTCCAATGAACACTCACGACTGATCTCCTTCAGGATGGATTGGTTGGATCTCCTTGCAGTCCAAGGGACTCTCAAGAGTCTTCTCCAACACCACAGTTCAAAAGCATCAATTCTTTAGCACTCAGCTTTCTTTATAGTCCATCTCTTACATCCATACATGACTACTGGAAAAACCAGTCTTGACCAGATGGACCTTTGTTGACAAAGTAACGTCTCTGCTTTTTAATATGCTGTCTTGGTGGGCCATAACTTTTCCTTCCAAGGAGTAAGCGTCTTTTAATTTCATGGCTGCAGTCACCATCTGCAGTGATTTCGGAGTCCCCCCAAATAAAGTCAGCCACTGTTTCCCCATTTATTTGCCATGCAGTGATGGGACCAGGTGCTATGATCTTAGTTTTCTGAATGTTGAGCTTTAAGCCAACTTTTTCACTCTCCTCTTTCACTTTCATCAAGAGGCTTTTTAGTTCTTCACTATCTGCCATAAGGGTGGTGTTATCTGCATATCTGAGGTTATTGATATTTCTCCCGGGAATCTTGATTTCAGCTTGTGTGTTCCTCTTCCAGCCCAGCGTTATTCTACATGGACCCCAAATCTAAAGAGGAGGCAGCTCCACATGGTGCAAAAATGAAGAATGCTGAGGCTGCCCGGGAAACGGAACTTGACTTCCTTTCTCATCTCTATGCATTAGAGAGCAATTGGGCAAGCAGAGTAACTCTGCAAAGTAGCTATGTGAACACACACACACCCCCACACCCTGAAGAGAAAATTTATGGTTTTCTCAGCTCCAGAGTGAGCAAAATTAAGTAGGATCTGGGAGCCTTGAGTGAACCAGTTTCAGCTCCACTCTGGGGGCAGGAAATAGGTAGTCTTTTTCTTTTTGGCCGTGGTATGCAGCATGTGAGCTCTTAGTTCGCCAGCCAGGGACTGCCGCCACGCCCCCTGCAGTGGAAGCTGGAGTCTTAACCACTGGGCCACAGGGACGCCAGGCTTTTTGTTGAGATTCACCCTCAACTTGCTTGCCTGTCCCACATGTTTTTCCTGCATCAGCCAAGCTATTACTCCCGGGAAAGCTCACACACTGCGAGGAGGCCTCCACTTTCTCAGTGGTAAATTCCAGGATGTGCTTTTAGGGGTTCAAGTGTCTGGTGTGTAGCTACCGAGTGAAATGATGAAAATGATGTAAAGCCCAGACAGCAGGAAGACCCACGACACAGTGAGGAAAGCAGAGGTCTAGACCACAGGTCTAGCCACGATCAGCGTCACCATAGTTAGGAGCTGGGACTCCTGCGCTGGGGGTCTCTCTGCCTGAAGATCTCCTGTGGAGCAGGCACCTCCGGGCGGTCCTGCCTCTCGTCCGCGGGGACTTGATGCTGCTCGGTCTTCTCAGATACAGCCGAGAGGTATATGGGTGCTGGAAGGGACAGAACCGGGTGGATGTCTTGGCCAGGGAGACCCTTGAGGGTATCCTTATTTATTCCAGTGTCCTTTTGTCCCAGCTGGGGTGGGGTGAGTTGCCCAGAGGGTCAAAGTCCTTCACTATCAGTGTCCTGTGGATGGGGTGGACAGGCAGCAGCTTTGCTACAAACAACCCTCCCCCGCCTCTGATGTTTTCTTTTTCTAAGTCAGCTCACTGAAGTGTCAAACCATTTACACATTACAAATATAATTTATAGACTCATGATAGTATTATTTTTGTAGATACAATAATAATCATGTAGTATAATTTATTCATAGATAACTTATTTATATATAGTATTTTACATAAAGTGCAAGTGCAAGTTGCTCAATTGTGTCTGACTCTGAACCCCATAGACTGTATAGCCTGTATTATCCAGGCCAGAACACTGGTGTTGGTAGCCTTTCCCTTCTCCAGGGGATCTTCCCAACCCAGGAATTGGACCGGAGTCTCCTGCATTGCAAGTGGATTCTTTACCAACTGAGCTATCAGGGACGCCCCTGATTTTACATAGTACAATGTAATTTATAATATTATGTAACTGATACCGTATACTGGTGTATGACTTTTTGCAAATGTGGACAATTATGTAATGATGTCATAATGAAAATACAGATCAAACCCTCACTTCCTGCACAATGATGCCCCTTTGGGGGGTGGCCTTCCCTGCCCCACAGTCCCTCACCACCCCCCTCTGCTTTCTTCCCGAGGTCCTCCTGAGCCCGGCTCCTCTTGGAGCCGGAGCCACGGTCACAGGCACTGAGCCCCTGGATTTCCGTGTGCAGCTTTCTCTGAATCCTATCCCTCCTCTCGCGCTGTTGTTAGGTTTTCTTTTTTTTAAGCTTAAATATATTATTTACACCCAAACCAGACTTAATTTTAATTTTGCTTTCCAGGCTTTAAGGGAAGCAAACACAGTCGTAATATTCGAAAATATACTTCTTAGCTTATCTTGTTTTCAGCTGGGAGAACTGCTGTGCTTGACGACCAGTCAAGACCCGGTGAAGATCTTGAATCCTTTTTAATTCACTTCAGCTTTCTGAAATGTGTTTTGCAGGACCCTGCTATGATTAAAAACAAAACAAAAACAATAAATAAACAAACAAAAACAACATAAAGCCAACAAGCCCCACAGAATCAAAGTCCAATTTCAATTCCAGATCTAAATTTAGATTGGAGAAGGAAATGGCAACCCACTCCAGTATTCTTGCCCAGAGAATTCCATAGACAGAGGAGCCTGGTGGGCTACAGTCCATGAGGTCGCAAAGAGTTGGACACGATTGAGTGACTAACACACACACAAATTTGGATCAGATCACCCTAAGCATGGTTAGGATGAGATGGTTGGATGGCATCACTGATTCAAAGGACATGAATCTGAGCAAACTCCAGGAGATGGTGGAAGACAGAGGAGCCTGGTGGGCTGCAGTCCCTGGGGTCTCGAAGAGTTGGACATGACTGAGCAACTGAACAGCAACAACCCGAAGCAAGGGCTTCCCTCCTAGCTCAGTCAGTAAAGAATCTGCCTACAATGCAGGAGATCAGGGCTCGATTCCAGGGTTGGGAAGATCGCCTGGAGAACGGAGTGCATCCGGTATTCTTGTCTGGAGAATCCCATGAACAGAGGAGCCTGCAGGCTACAGTTCGTGGGGTCACAAGAGTCGGACACGACTTAGCGACTGAAACCACCAACCACCAACCCTGAGCAAAGTTCCTGCAGTGTCCACTGTCTGTTCATCCTACACCTGACCAGAGCCACTGCGGTTCCTGAAGGGCCCCTCCCGGAAGATGGGCCCCTCAGCCACCTGGTGGATGCTCCCTGTCTGAAAGGAATGAGACTCATTACTACTAATTAAAGATTTCACATCACATGTTCCACGGGACGGTACCCGGAAAGCACTGCACGCCCATCCTTGCTGATGTTCCTATCCTTGACTGTTTTAAGCAAACGCTTACATAAGGCAGCGCTGGCTCCGTATGGGCCCTGCTCACTCCCAGCACCCATCAGCAGGCCGGGTGACAGCACCCTGGCGCTCCACAGGCGATGGAAGGAGGCAGACATCTCAGGAAGGAGGCCTGGCCGCCCAGCTACTGCAGTCTCCTGCAATCGTCCCAGCTGGAAGGTCTCCTTTCAGGCCAGTGGAAGGCTCCTCCTGGGTGTCCCCTTCCCTCTGCCCCCTGGGGCAGCGAATGGTTTCAGGGTGAATCAAATTCCCTCCCCTGGGGCTTCCCATGGGGGGCTAGTGGTAAAGAACCTACCTGTCAACACAGGAGACATAAGAGATGCAGATTCAGCCCCTGAGTCTGGAAGATCCCCTGGAGGAGGACATGGCCACCCACTCCAGTATTCTTGCCTGGAGAACCCCTATGGATAAAGGAGCCAGGCAAGGCTACAGTTCATGGATGGGGTCGCAGAGTCCCACAGGGCTGACCCGACTTAGCGCACAAATCCTTCCCCTAAAGGCGGTCCCTCATCTCTCTCTTTAGTCGATAAGTCCTGCCCAACTCTTGCGACCCCATGGATTGTAGCCTGCCAGGCTCCTCTGTCCATGGGATTCTCCAGACAAGAATACTGGAGTGGGTTGCCATTTCCTTCTCCAGGGGATCATTCCAACCCAGGGATTGAACCCAGGTCATCTGCACTGTGGGCAGATTCTTTACCAACTGGGCTATATTCCCAGGGGCCCTGGGGGCCTTGGGGCTCTGGCTCCTTGCTGCTGCTCTAGGTGAGGATACTCACATCCCAGGGGAAATCTTCCCTGGCAGTTCCCAAGGTACCGCCCCCATTCCCCCTAGATGTCCCACTGTCCTTCTGCAATAAAGACCTCGTGAAAGTTGGGCTCAGCCTCCTCTGCCCTGGCCAAGCCTGCTCTGGGCTGTGTGAGGCGCAGGGGAGGGTGCGATTGGGGGCGGCCAAGCCTAGAAAAGAGAAAATTCAAGGAGGTTGGGGGGGGGTAATGGCACCCACTGGGGAGGGGGGCGGGGAGGAAGAAAGACAGATGCTTGTGACTCAGGAAGTTTGGCTGCAACAGCCTGGAGAGAAGGGCGGGAGGGGGCACAAGGGGAGAGAGAAGGGAAGAAGGGGGAAGGGGAGGGGTGAAAGTGGGTAGAGAGAGCATCATTGGGGGCGGGGTGGGGGAGGCGGAAGTGCGGAGAAGAGGCAAGGCGGGGCTGGGAGCTGGGAGGTCCAGCTGGGGAGTTGGGGAGGTGTTCCCTGCTCCCGCCCTTTGCTTTTATTCTTGCCGCCCAAGGACCAAGCGAGGATTCAGGATGGGGGAGGGTAGCAGGGAGAGGGGGGCGGACAGGGAATGGACCCCGAGCCCCGCCCGCCAGGAAGCGCTGGTGCTAAGAAGGGAATAAAGTTCCTGCTGGAAGAACACGCTGTGCGAGTGGAAAGGAACAAACAGCCGCTCCCACGCGGCCGCCCGCGCGCGCGAAGCTGGCAGCCGGAGGGGCCGGTGCCGCCGCGGAGGCAAGAGCTGGCTGCGGGAGCGGGCCCCCACGCGGCCCTGCCTGCACCTGGTTAGTGTTGATCCTTATTACTGGGTGCGGTGCGCTGACTCCAAGGAGTCTCTGTAAACACGCCCGGTGTCCCTTCACCCCCACTTCCCTGGTGGCTCAGACGGGAAAGACTCCGCCTGCAATGCGAGGAGACCCGGGTTCTGTCCCTGGGTCGGGAAGATCTCCTGGAGACGGAGATGGTAACCCACTCCAGTGTGCTTGTTCGCAGAATCCCAGGGACAGAGAAGCCTGGTGGGCTGCGGCCCCTGGGGTCGCAGAGTGGACACGACTGAGCGACTTAACAGTTTCACTTTTCACTTTCACCCCCACTTGACAGGCACAGACATGCAAAAGAACTCCTTTAAGAACAGACTGATGAAATCCCGTCTGGAGGAGCACACAGTAGACAGCTTCCGTAGATTTTATCAAAGCAGATTCCCTGAAATAGGTTGAACGGAGGTTAACGTTGCATGGAGGAATTTGTCGGAAGTTGAAGGGAGAGGTGATGGAGTTGAGGTGTTCGCAGGCAGAACCTCACAGTGGACCACCCTGCTGGTTTGATCCCCACTGCCTCCCTACACACACACACACACACACACACACACACACACACACACACACGCACACACAGAGTTTGATCCCCACCGCCTCCCTACACAGGCACACACACACACACACAGAGTTTGATCCCCAGGGCCTCCCTAGACACACACACACACACACACACACACACCCCTGACTTCTCTAGATAATTCCAAAAGCTTTGTGACTGAATTTCAGCTGCGAATTAGGCCAGGCTGTTTCTAGGTGTTCAGGTAACATGAAGCTCGCTTGCTGTCTCGGGGAACTTGCCCCCATTCCAGGCCCTTGCTGACGGCCTTCTGGGCCTCAACTGAGTTGGCCAAGGGTGAGTGGGCTACCGACACAACAGAAGTGCCTCTGGTTGTCTGCAAAAGGATCGGCACGGAGGGCCTTGATGCAAAGAGAGTCCCAGGTTGATCAGCCGCCTGGTTTCTGGAATTCATCCAGCAGAGTTAAAGGTCAAGGTGAAGACATCATCAGCTGGTGGGGCCAGGGCCACGGGACATAATCAGCTGGTAGAGCAGAGCCGTGGGGCCCCAGGCCCATCCGAGTGCTGTGAGGTGGGAGGGGGGAGGACCAGAGAAGGATGTGGGGTGCAAGGTAAAGAATCCAGTGATGCGGACCGCTATGGGGAGATAAGAGAGAGATGGCCAACCTGCCAGGGGCATCCCCAAGGCCAGTTCCAGGGTGGCCAAGGCCCAGACCAACATGGGTCCTGGCCTTGGACTTTTAGGAGATCCTGTGGCTTCCCTGGTGGCTCAGAGGGTAAAGCATCTGCTTACAATGCGGGAGACCCAGGTTTGATCCCTGGGTCAGGAAGATCCCCTGGAGAAGGAAATGGCAACCCACTCCAATATTCTTGCCTGGGAAATCCCAAAGACTGAGGAGCCTGGAGGACTGCAGTCTATGGGTTGCAAAAGAGATTCCTTGCCCCTAAGACAATAAACTCCACGCCCCTGACCTGAGGGACCTGAAAGAGTGTCTGCTTCTTGGTTGGGGTTGGGGGGCAGGGCGGGGTGGGAGTAAGTAAAACCCAGGTACCTAAGTCAACTTCTGCCAAGTAGGATTTTTAAATGCAGAATGGGACGAGGTCAGTCAAGATCAGAGCCCAGCAGATTTCTCTGTGTCTCTGAGATGTGGAAAATAAAAAAGGTCGGAGCCCTGGCCTCTGGCCACTCCTGCGGGTGGATGCTCACCAGCCCAGCCCATCTCAGTCAGCTCCTGCAGCTCTGGTCCTTACACGCCTACCAGCATCCCGAGTGGTTTTATTAACTCTCAGCTAAAACCCAGTTCTACTCTGAGTCTTCAAGGATTCATCAAGTGCCTACTGTGTGCAGGGCACTGGGTAGGGCCTGTGGGAGATGCAGGGGTGATGGAGCTGCAGTGCCAACATTGTACCAGCGCAGGTGGCATCCAGGGAGGCAGATGGCCTGGGGGCCCTGAAGCTGGTGTTAGTGGTCACAGCACTTTATCGCCTACAGTTCTCTGATCTCTGGAAACAGACTAAATAAGTACAGTACACAGTGGAAAGGGGGACAGGGGAAGAGAAACGGTACAGGAGTAAAACTTGACAGATGCTTCCTTGGCCGAGCGACCAAGGTCAACATCAACAGTGATAAGTCATGCTGACAGTGTGGACCTTTGGAGGTGATGAAAACGGAATTTACCTCCGTGACCGTCCTCCCCCAGCCCACCCTCCATGTCTAATCATGAGAAAAACATCAGGCAAATCCTGATAGGCAAGCATCCTACAGTCAGCCTGAGGAGTTCCTCAAAACTGTCAAGGTCATCACCATCAAGGAGAGTCTGAGAAACTGTCACAGCTGAGAGGAGACTGAGGAGACCTGACAACTGAACGTAGTGTGGAATCCTTGATGGGATTTTTCGGCAGAAAATGATACGAGGAAAATCTTTTGAAATCTGAATGATCTACAATCATCGGTTAATAGTAGGTATCAATATTGGTTCATTATTTTTAATAAATGCCATCGTTGTTCTGTCCCTCAGTCGTGTCTGACTCTTTGCAGTCCCATGGACTATATCACGCCAGGATTCATCTGTCTTCCATTACCTCCTGGAAAGTTTGCTTAGATGCATGTCCACTGAGTTGGTGATGCCATCCAACCATCTCATCCTCTGTCGTCTCCTTCTCCCCCTGCCCTCAATCTTTCCCAGCGTCAGGGTCTTTCTTAATCAGTCAGTTCCTCTCATCAGGTGGCCAAAGTATTGGAGCTTCAGCTCAGCAACAGACCATCCAATTCAAGGCTGATTTCCTTTAGGATTCTAATATTAGATTTTATTAATAGGGAAAATGGTACAGGTCTTATAGGAACTCTGTACTTTCTGCTCGACATTTCTGTAAATCTAAAACTGTTCTAAAAAGTAAAACCTGTTACAAAGAACCCTGCAGGGATGAGGTTTGGGATGGCCAGTCTGTGAACCAGAACCTCTGCTCTCCAGGCATTTCGGTGAGTTACTCAGTGTCTTTTAATAAAGCCGTCTTCGGTTTAAGCTAGCTGCAGTGGGAGTTCGGTTGTTTGCAATCAACAACCTAGATGAATGCACACATTTACATACTTAGAGCATCTAAGAAAAGAGCTGCAGGAGATTTGGTGTCATTTTCCATTTTGAAGCACAGTCATTTTACAAAGGCAAGATAATGTGCATAAAATATCTAAGGGTAGAATCAGAACTAATGAGATCATATCTGCAAAACTCCCTGGAGCTACTAAAAGGCAAGGTACAGGTATTATCATCATGAGAAAAAAACAAGCTTTGAGAACTTTGGCAGGGAGGTGGCTAAAAGTGGAAATCAGTTCAATTACTTCTTCTTTTAAAATAGACAAGTTCTATAAAAGTTAAAGATAAGCGATTTTTTTTTTCTTGGTAAATTGAATTCCTCCTTACTTCTTCAAACATTGCTGTCTGTTCTATGATCTCTCAATTATTTTTGGTGCTGGGCTCTCTCTGACAACATATCCAAGCAACTTGAGTTTTCCTGCGTACAGATTCTCCAGCAGAATATTCTCAAACTTCAAAATCTAACCTTATTTTTGAGGGGAAAAAATCATATGCTTTCCTTTAATGTTATTGGAAATTTCAAAACAACATGATTAAAAAAGATCCAACCAATACAAATGGTAAGAGTAGAAGAAAGTGATGCTTTTGTCTCTAAAGACGCATTTTAAAAATTGTCAGCTCATGGAAACACTGCAGTTTTTGTCCCTCCTGCAGGAGACAGAGACCGGAGTTCATCATGACCTTTAGACACGAGGCCTGTTGTGCTGTCGTTTTCAAAGTCTGTAGTAATGAAAAAAATAATGAACTATGTGTGGGTGAAAAATGAGGTCACACAGGAATGCTTTCATATTTTTTAAAGGAGAGAGATTTTACCTCCAAGTGTTCAAAGTCATCATGTCAGTGAAGATTCTATCATGATTAACAGGGATTATTGGGTCTCATTCCTCCTGGTCCACCTTTAACCCAAGCTGTATTTCTTGTTTTTCCTTTTAAAACCTTACAAGAAGCTATAAAAATTGGCCAACACATTTCAGAACATTCCCTACTAAGTTCCCAGATTCTATCTCCGTGGACACATGGCCAGTTTCCCAAGATGTAATTAAAGACAGTTTGACCATTTTGCAAGCATGTAGCAAGAACTGTTTCAAAACTGGGCTAAAGACCACTGGCGCCCTTCTCTCCAGGCAGTTTGGTGTCTCACAGTTTCTGAATTTGCCACACTCGCCCCCAGGCGTGAAATTCAGATTTAGCAAAGATTCTCTAGGTGTCAAGTAATTAGAAATCCAGCTGAGAAGACACAGGGGATTCTGTGGCTCCCATAATGGAAGTCCAGAGGTGCGCAGATTTTCCTGAAGGTTGATGTGGGAACTCCAGCTGTCTTCCTCTTCTGGAGACCGTTTTGTCCTGAGTTGTGTTCCCCTTGTGCACTTGTAGAAGTCAAAGCCATCTTCTTCCTCCTTCGCGTCCAGTAGGAGACACAGTGGGTCTGTCTGCAAATCCCCAAGAAGGTGGAGGGTCACGTGATTGGATACTTTCCATCATAGGCTTATTGCTGGTCCATCCCACAGTGTGACCGGGATGCTGTGCTGGTTAACCAAAGCCCAGCCTCTGGACATGGTATCCCCAGCCCACCCCCAACACCAGGCTTCCCCAGGACAGAGGGCGTGCACCCCTGAAAAGGAGGGAAAGTCATCCTCTGCCAGGACTTCTGTTGTGATTTTTGAAAGTTACCTTTGGCAGAAGCCTAAACAAGAAGCGTTTCTCCTTGGCGATGTTTTCTACGGAATATTAGGGGAAAAGGGAATTTCTCGATGAACTTTGAAATGAGATTATTCAGCCATGTCACCTAGAAAGTAGTTCCTGAATTCAGCCTAGACACACCCTAGATGCAAGGTAATTTTTTCCATGCAATATTTAAAAGAAAATGTAATTATTTATTTTTGACTGTGCTGTGGCCCTGTTGCTGAGCGGCTTTTCTCTATCTGTGATGCAGAGCACACGGTCTGGGCGCACAGGCTTCAGAGGTTGTGGCTGCCAGGCTCTGGAGCACAGTCTCAATAGCTGCAGTGAACTGGGCTAATTGCTCCACGGTATGCAGGGTCTTCCCGCTTCAGGGATTGAACCCGTGTCTCCTGCCTTAGCAGGCAGAGTCTTTACCACTGAGCCACCAGGGGAGCCCTCTAAGAAATATTTCTCAAGAACCTTGTCTTTGAAAATTTTAGGTTGAAAAAATATAAAAAGACAGTTTTAGCCATGATTTCTCAACGTCCGTGACTTGGTTGGGGGCGCTAAGTGTTTTAATAAGGGGAAATTTATGTTCAAACTTGCAGGTATAGTTGTCAGATAGGACAAGATTTGCTGAAGATGTCATTTTAAGAAGTTCACAGTCGTATGTTTTTACCCTTGTATTCCACACATAAGACACCCACCTCCCCGCAAGTAAAAATGTTTATTTCCCTTTGCCAATCATCAAACCTCAGTGGAGAGCTTTGTGACTGGCATTCAGATCTTCATACAGAGCAAAGCAAATCACCGGAGGCAACTCTCAGATGCATAGCTGTTCATGTAATTGATTACTGTTGGTTGAGTTTTGCTTATCAATTCCTGGGCAGACTTTTGAAATGTAATGCTGGTGATGTGTGATACAGAGCATTCCAAAAATGAGTGATTTCCTTTGATTTTCACTCTGTATCTGCAAAGCCCAGTATTTTGGGAGCACCACCAGGGCAGAACCTCACTGATGCTTTTTTTGCAGTTTGAATCATTTACTTTGGAGAATTTTTACACAGCTTCAAAACTGTCATCAGCTTTCTCGATGATCTCTAAAACCACATTTTTCCAACAGTATCTTGAGCTGTTGTGCCTCATCAAATTATTAAGCTCTTTTCCAACAGTATCTCAAGCCATTATGCCTAACCATATTATTAAGCTCAATTTCCTCGATTAAGTAATAGGGAAAAGAGGGTCATTAAATCAATATTTTGCAAAACGTGAAGTTTGATATCCTAAGCTCATTCGCTAATGACTATTTGATTGAAACATTGAACTGGCATGAACAGCAATCTGAATCTTTTTCTTAGATTCTTCTCCAGAGGAAGCTTGGGCGGCAGTAAGAGTGCAAATTTTCTCGCGTTTCTTCACCATGAAAGGTGGCTTTGGTTGTTAGTGTTGTTTTAATCTTAGTAATGGAAAAAGCTGAATCATACAAAACCTTCTGTGCTTTGTCGATTCCCAATATTATATTCTAGTTCTGTCCAATCGTATGTGCAGCTGAAAGTTCTCCTTTGAAGGAAAAATAAATGGATAAATATAAATGTCCTCTGAAAATATTTTGACTAAAATATCATCTAAATCAAGAATTTCTGTCATAATTACACAGTACTTCTGGAACTCCAACGTACTGGAAAACAAAAAATACTCCACCCCTTTGCGTGAATCCGTATATGACAGTAAACACTGGCAAAAAGTTTTCATGCCATCTTCAGTCACCCAAAGGTAAAAAGGAGAGTAAGCAAAAATGAAAGGTGTTGATGGAAATACCTGGTTCCGCACTTGTAGAGTGACGAGGGGTGTGGTGGTGGGTCCAGACCCCCAGGGCAGTCTGAAGTTTAGAACGCTGAGATCACTTTCAGTTTCCCAGCACCGTGCCCTTGGCCTAAGTCCACCACATTAGACGTCAGCATTGTTGTCGTTCAGTCGCTAAGTTTTGTCCGACTTTTTTTGACCCTGTGGACTGCAGCACGCCAGGCTCCTCTGTCCTCCACTATCTCCCGGAGCTTGTTCAAATTCATGTCCACTGTATCCTTGGCCTAAGTCCACCACACTGAATGTCACCATGGCAAGATTTAAATAATCTTTCTGGATAGAAGTCTAATGTTGCCCACTCAAGTTCAAGGACAAGCACTAACTTAAAACAGAAGATGGTCCCAGAGTCTCCTTTTTTTCCCTTTATTCTGGAGTCTACTTCCATACTTTATTACATTATCTATAAAATCCAATGTTATTATTATTATTATTATTATTTTTTGCAGCACCACATGCTTTACATCGAACTCATGTCCCCTGCAGTGGAAGAATGGCGTTCTAACCACTGGACTGCCTGGGAATTACTTAAAGAAAAAAAAGGTGGGGGGTGCTTCCCAGGTGGCACTAGTGGTAAAGAATCCACCTGCCAATGCAAGAGAAGCAAGAGAAGCAGGGTCCCTCCCTGGGTGGGGAAGATCCCCTGGAGGAGGAAATGGCAACCCACTCCAGCATTCTTGCCTGGGAAATCCCATGGACGGAGGAGCTTGGCAGGCTACAGTCCACAGGGCCACAAAGAGTTGGGCAAGACCAAGTGACTGAGCACACACACGTTTTAAAAAATATATGCACACTTGTATTTAAACAGCAAACTCACATACGGTGAAGTAGGAAGCAGCAGAAGAAATTAGATTTTATAATCCAGGTGAACAGAATATATTGTGTTAACATATGAAAGTGAAAAGTGAAAGTGAAGTAGCTCAGTCGTGTCCTACTCTTTGCAGATCCCATGGACTATAGCCTAGCAGACTCCTCCATCCATGAAATTTTCCAGACAAGAATACTGGAGTGGGTTGCCATTTCCTTCTCCAGGGGATCTTCGCCCCCACCCAGGGATCGAACCCAGGTCTCCCGAATTGCAAGCAGACGCTTTAACACATGAGTTTCCTCTAAAGCCTTTCTTGCTTTATTTTCTGCCTATATGCACCATTCAGGAGACTTATTTGTTCTCTGTAATTTGTATTATGCAATAAATATGTTTTTAATTTCCCAAATATAACATTCGATTAGACTACTTAATATGTTTCACCAAATTTCTCATACCTGCCAGCCCTTATTCTGACATTCTCTCCAACTCCCACTAAATACTTTTGAAGAAAGAGTCCTTGGGAATTAATTCCCTGGTGACTCAGTGTCTAGGACTCCACACTTCCACTGCAGGGGGCTAGGTTAAATCCCTTACTGGGGCACTGAGATCCCAGAAGCCATGCAGTGTAGGCCAAAGGAAAAAAAAAAAAAAGTGTTTAACATGGAATGACCCAGCAATGAATCTCAGAGAACCAAGAGTTATCTGGTGAATCTTGACTACCCTGATTTTTTTTAAATGGACGTAAAACCAAATTTTAAAGTAGGCAACCCTCAGGTTAGGAAGAGAGACATGTATCAAAACGCAATTTGTCAGTTTTTTATTTTTTGGTGTGGAGAATCATGTTTGCATTAAACAATATGTTACAAAGGGTGCCTCTCCAGTGTCCTGTATACATGGGAATTGACTTATAATAATCAAGGACTCAGGTAGATTTAAAGCAGGCTATCCACAAGTTTGGATGCTAAGGGCAGGGAACTTTAATGGAATATAGGAAAACCCTGTCTACCAACAGCACAACCTTCCAGGTTGTCTGATTCTAGTCTCTCATAGTCTTGGAGCTGTTTTCTATCTCAGTAAGTTGTAGGTTCCTATGTTAATTTCTCAGGACTATTGTAACAAAGTGCTGCCAGCTAAGTAGCTTAGAACAGAAATAGGTTGTTTCAGAGCTCTGGAGGCTAGAAGTCAGCAATCAAGGTGTCAGCAGGTCCACACTCACTCTGGAGGCCGTGGGAGACCTCTCCCCGACTCTCGCAGCTTCTCACTCCAGCCACCAGCCACGCTTGGTGATCCTTGGTTGATAGACACATCACTAGTCTCCACTTCACAGGAAGTTCTTCCTGGGCATCTGTGTCCAAACTTCTGTTTCTGAGGATAGAAGTCAAATTGGATTCGGGGCTCACCTTCATCCAGGAGGACCTCATCTTAACTCGATTACATCGAAAAGATCCTTTTTCCAAATAAGGGCCCATTCACAGGTGCAGGGTGGAGGTGAGGTTTTGGTGTATGCCCTTCAGCCAGGTACAGTAACTGAGAGCAATGCAAACAGTTCGTGTTTACAGACATGCAAGTCTGTCCTGTTCAGAAGAGGTTCAACTGCCTTCTCTCCCTGCACCTGGAACCACCAGTGTTTCCTTCATTTGCACATTCATTTCAATATTCTTGATGTATAAGAGGGTCAGCTGTTCGGAGTCTCTTTTAAACACGTTCCCATGTGTGCCTGGTTCCTTCATTCGTTGGGTGATATCTTTAACAAGCATTTAATTTAATATGTATGTAAACTCATGGTATTACTTGTTTTAAAAAAATTATTTTCCCCCCTATTATCTGAAATGATTATTCTAATACATTGAACAAATCAAAGACAGTGCTGAATGTAATAGAATATGAAAAAGGAAATGGCAACCCACTCCAGTACTCTTGCTGGGAGAGCCCGGAGGACAGAGGAGCCAGGCTACAGTCCATGGGTTTGCAAAGAGTTGGACATGACTGAGTGACTAAGCCCAGCACATATATAGGGTTAGAGTCAGAGAAGTGGATTTGGCATCTGGAACGTTTCAAAGATCTAAAACTGCCTTAAGCCCAGGGAATATCCGTGGTTGCACCTTGGGTGGCTCTTCCATCTTCAAGGTTGGCAAGCAGTCCCTCTGGCAGGAAAGACGAGGCCTGCCCCAGGAAGGGATTGTCAGCGAGTGGAGAAAGGTCGGAGACCCAGTTTCCCCACTGAGAGCTGAGAGCAGGAAGTCACCGGGGCTTCTGGGTTTAATGGTGGGAGGGAGCTGGCAACTCCAGATATGGCCTGTGGCTGCAAAATTGTGGAAGGTTCTGGAAGCTTTTCCATGTATTTCTGTGCTCCCATTCTGGGCCACACGGAGAGAAGGCAGGCAGGTTGGAGGTGACCATGTCCCACTGTGCAGCTGTACCCAGGTATGGTAGGGTTGCCAGGGTTGTGTTAAAGTGGGACCTACTTAAGGAAGGTGACACCACTTGCCACAGCTGCTGGGAGGTGGCTATGAGCTCCCTCAAGGTATAGCAAGGAACCTTTGTATTCTGTTACACAGTTCAGTTCAGTTCAGTTGCTCAGTTGTGTCTGACTCTTTGCGACCCCATGGACTGCAGCATGCCAGGGTGTCCATCACCAACTCCCGGAGCCTGCTCAAACTCATGTCCACAGCTTCATTGATGCCATCCAACCATCTCATCCTCTAAGTTAATCACTAAAGGGATGTTGCCTATAAGTTTCTATTATACAAAGCGGCCTATCTCTGGGAGCCCTGCCTCCCAGGTAATGAGCATTAAGCTAAAATATTTTTGTTTAGCTCACAGGAAACATTCTGACCAAGCCCACTTGTGAATAACTACAGGGAGGAAGAAATGAACACATTCCCTCTGGAGGCTGACCGGAACCAGGAATGTTTGATTTTACTCCCCAACCCCCACCCTTTCTAGTATAGAAGAAGCCTGAATTCTAACTCAGGCAAGATGGTTCTTTGGGACACTAGTCCGCCAACCTCTTGGAAGCTCTATTCCTTGCCCTCAAAACTCATCTGTTGGTTTATTGGCCTGTGGTACAGTGAGCACTATGAGCTTGGCCTCGGCTACAGAGATGACCCAGGACAGGTCCCCTCAATTTTGCGGCGCCTGAAGGCACTGGAGGTTTGGAGGGTGTGATGATGATATGAGCGTGTGCTCAGCCATGTCTGACTCCTTGTGACCCCATGGACTGTAGCCTGCCAGGCTCCTCTGTCCAAGGGATTTTTCAGGCAATAATTCTGGATGGGTTGCCATTTTCTTCTCCAGGAGACCTTCCCAATGCAGGGATCAAACCCGGGTTTCCTGCATCCCCTGCCTTGGCAGGTGGGCTCTTACTGCTGTCTTCGGGGAGCCCGTGGCAATGACGTTCCTGCCTAATCTCTTTACCATCTGGTGCAATCAGTTTTCAGTCTTCCCGGACTGTACCTGCGTCTCAGGTGGCTGATACTCTCGGCGAGTTCCAGTCTGTGTCTCCAGTCCCTTCTTCCAGAATCTGGAACCACTGGAGTCTATTCGGAGCAGAGGAAGCCCACAGCTCACCCTTTAGGATATTAAACTGGAGGAACCATGAGCTTCTGTTCTGAAGAACAACAACAGTAATGCCAGCACTAAGGCATTTATTCTTATTATGTGCCAGGTGCTGTTTTAAGCATTTTACATAAATTAGCTCATTTACTCCTCATTAAGAAAACTAAAAAGAAGGCACTATTACTATTCTCATCTTTACAGACAGAGAAACTGAAGCATAAAGAGGTTAAACAGTAGCGGGAAGACTATCCTACTTGCCAAGGGAAGCTCATTGTTTCCTTTAGGTGGGGTGGGGGTTCATAATGTCCCCTCAACAAGACAGACAGTGTTTATTTCCAGTGGACCTGTTGAGGATGGGGAGCTGCTGGGCACAGTCTTCATCGTCAGTGTCATTCTTTGGGTTAAAATGTGTGGTGATAGGTCAGAGGGACAGACACACAGTCCTAGCATCCTCTCATCCTCTCATTATCCTCTCACAGTCCTTGCAACCTCTCATTCCCCAAGACCTGGCCTTGGGGAATTGGGGGTAAACAACAATATGAGTAGAATGAGGAATGGTTAAGCTTCCAAGCCAAAGAGAAATGCCTGAACCATGAGTAGCCTTAGAAACAGTCTTGCATTCCAGACCCCCAGAAGACCTGGAGCTGTGAGGGCCCCACCTCATGCCACCACAAGGCTGAGTGGAATGGAGACATGAATTCCATTCTCAGTGGGAGGTAAGAGGCGGGGTGGGCAGTACCCCCCCAAGGTTCCCAGGAGGACTTCTTGGGGGGCACAGCCTCCAGTTACAAGGATTAAAGGAATTTCTGGGGTCAGGAGAGAGCTGGGACTCTGAGTTTACTGAGGGCTAATAATAAGAATAGCAGTAGTCATGTATGGATGTGAGAGTTGAATCATAAAGAAGGCTGAGTGGTGTGGAATTGATGCTTTTGAATTGTGGTGTTGGAGAAGACTCTTGAGAGTCCCTTGGACTGCAAGGAGATCAAACCAGTCCATCCTAAAGGAAATCAGCCCTGAATATTCATTGGAAGGACTGATGCTGAAGCTGAAGCTCCGATACTTTGGCCACCTGATGTGAAGAGCCAACTCACTGGAAAAGACCGTGATGTTGGGAAAGATTGAAGGCAAAGGGAGAAGGCAGCGGTAGAGGATGAGATGGTTAGACAGCATCACTGACTCAATAAACACAACTTTGAACAAACTCCGGGAGATAGTGGAGGACAGAGGAGCCTGGCAGGCTGCAGCCCATGAGGTCAGACATGAGTCAGCGACTGAACCACCACCACCACAATGAGCGTGCCCAGTCTCCTGCTGGTGAACATGTGCCTTCTTCTTTCTTTCTCGTTTCCCACCTCCCTCTCTTCCTGCCTCCTCTTTCCCATGAAGGAGAAAGCTTCTCTGAAGAGCCCAGTCTGTGCCTTATTGGACATCTGCACACGTTTGTGCAGGCTGCATAACCAGGAGTTGAATTACTGAGTCAAAGGGTTGATTCTAAGTAGCATTTTGAACCCTGATGTACCAACCCTAAACTTAATCATCCTGCCGTGAGCCCCACTGCGCAAAATGGACAGCACCACGCTGGGGATACAGAGGTAAGACCCCAAACAGGTGTCTTGATGTTGGGGGGGGGAAAGGCAAAGAGGCAAGGGTGGGGAGCACAAGTAATGCTAGGGAAGGCCTGGGGGTGAGGAGGAGGATCGAGTCTCTGACTTTGGTTTCTGGGCAGTAATGGTGTCACTAAGCGTAAGAAGGGCAGAAGGAAGAGCCAGTTTGGGGGTGAGGAGTGGGTTCATAAAGCTTAACTCGGGAGCCCCGTGGTGGGAGAAAGCCAAGGGGAAGATATGATTACCTGGAGAGGATGGATACAGAGCTAAGAGCCTTGGGCATCCCTGACCCTGGAGGGTCAGGGTGCCTGCTGAGACCAGGTAGGCTTCAAGGGGGAGAAAGTGGTGAGTGTCTAGAATGGCAATGGATTGGACAGAGGATTATTGAGGGGCTCTAAGACTCATGCCCAATTCAAGGTGGAGACCACACCCACATTGGAAAGACCCCCTGATGGGTGGTACTCGACAGCCTTGGTGATGGTCTGGGCAAGGGGTGGTGGGGATGACCCCAAGGGAAAGATTAAATGGTTATGGGTGGTGGAAGGTCAAGGTAGGATCTGGAGGCAGAGTCTGGTTCGAGAAGAGTTTGGGTGAGACCTCGTAAAAGTGACCTGAGACCAGGAAAGAAGAAAGAGTGGGAATGACAGTCAGTGCTGGGTGAACCAAGAAGGGGTTGGAGGGTTCTGGGGTCTGGTGAGGTCTAGGAACCAGATCAAGTGAGGCATTAAGAGCTGCGGTAGGAATGAGACTGCCTGAGTGTCCACAGCTAGAACGAAAAAAAGGCAGCCTTGGACTTACAGCAAATGTGTTCCACCCGATGTGTAGAACTCAAGTCGTTTTTGCCGCATTTTAACTTTACTCTCTAGTGTCTGCTCCAGCTGAGTGGCAAGCGTTCACACGTGACCCTGTGGCAGAACCAGGGGAAGTATTGTCACTAGAAGCATTTGCAAGGGGACGATCCTGCTTCGTTTGAGAGATCTGAGGCTCGGGCTCACGGTGCCTGGGGGCAGAGGGATGTGTTCCGATTTTCTGGTGTGTGGGTTCAGTCCTATTTTCCCCCTGGCAAGAGTCATCCCCAGGGCTTCCCTAGTGGCTCAGTGGTAAAGAATCTGTCTGCCAGTGCAGGAGACACGGGTCCAATCCCTGATCCAGGAAGATCCCACAGGCCATGGAGCAACTAAGCCTGCGTGCAGTGACTACTGAGGCTGTGCTCTAGGGCCCGGGAGAAGACCCTGATGTGAAGGCAGGAAAAGAAGGGGACAACAGAGGGTGAGATGGTTGGAAGGCATCACCGACTCGATGGGCATGAGTTTGAGCACCGACACCCTGATGTCGCAGGGGACACCTGTTCAGTTACTGGTCGGGGAACTGATATCCCACAGGGTACGTGGCAATGGCTGAAGATAAAAATAAAGAATAGAGGGATATAGTTCAGATATCTTTAAAAGGAGAGACTATCTGAGACTCTCTGGCTAGAGAGCGATTTGGTTCCATTCCCCTGACAATCTCGTGAAAGGCAATCTGGGTCCAAGACCTGGGGCTCGGAGAGTGAGTGCAGACTGACACGGTGAGGGGCAGAGAATCACGGTCAGAACTGCTGGGGTCTCTGGCCTCTCTGCTGCGGGGGTGGGGCTCAGGGGACAGATACTCCCCTCCGCAGTTCAGCACGAAAGCTCTTCTGGTTGAGACTGGAGGGTTTGGGGCAAGGGAGGTGGGGACAGCCAGAGTCCACCATACTACAAGACAGCAAGGACCCAGGTCCTCCTTCGTGACTCAGCAGCAGACACACACAGGCTGAGGCTCCACCGAGATTGAAGGGAGCTGAAATACTGACTCTCTTTCATTCTTCCAGATCTAATGCCCACCCACTCAGTCAACCGGCGAGGCAGCCACTGTCTGTCCCCCTTGCCTCCGGTTTGGGTCATAGAGATTCTGTTTGGGCTGCTCCCCCACAAGACAAATATTCGTTGGGCTCTACTGTCTGAATTGGAGACAGATTCTGTGGGAGAGTTGCCATGGTTTCCTGCTTCAGTTGTGCTTGGAGCATTGGGCCCGCGACCCCCACCCTAGCTGGTCTCTCAGAGCCAGACCTCCATCACCCTGCTCCCGGGGCCCTGCCGTCACCACCAGGACACCCACATGCCCCCGGTGCACCAGCAAAGACAAGATTCCAGATCAACCTGGAGTTCCCCGCCTCCATCTGTGCCTTGTCGACTTTGACCCGATGATGTAGCTTGGAAGAACTTTCCCAAGTACTTTCTTCACTGATCTCCTGTGAGGAGAAGGAGAAACTGATGAAGCTGCAGAGCCAACGAGGTGGCCAGATCTTCCTCGAGGAGGTCAAGAAACTGGGCCGTGACGACTGGGAGGACAGGCTGAATCCACTGGTGGTTTAGCCGCTCAGTTGTGTCCGACTCATGCGACCCCGTGGACTGTAGCCTGCCAGATTCCTCTGTCCATGGAATTTTCCAGGCAAGAATACTGGAGTGGGTTGCCATTTCCTTCTCCAGGGGATCTTCCTGACCCAGGGATCGAACCCAGGTCTCTTGTGCTGCAGGTATTCTCTTGCATTGTGGGCAGATTCTTTACCAACTGAGCCATCAGGGAAGTGAGAATCCACTGGGGCATGCTTTTTACATTGGGAAAGAAAACGGTAAACCAGTTATTACCAGAACTGCACAAACTGGCCACTGACAAAATAACTCCCATTAGGATTTCCCTGGTGGCTCAGACGGTAAAGCATCTGCCTACAATGGAGGAGACCTAGGTTCGATCTCTGGGTCGGGAAGGTCCTCTGGAGAAGGAAATGGCAACCCACTCCTGTACTCTTGCCGGGAAAATCTAACGGATGGAGGAGCCTGGTGGGCTACAGTCCATGGGGTCGAAAGAGTCGGACACAACTGAGCAACTTCACTTTCACTTTCGGGTAACTTCACTGAGACTTGTGACCTGAATGAGCAGGTGAAATCCATCAAAGAGCTGGGTGACCACGTTAGCAACTTGTGCAAGTGTCCTGGCTCTGGCACGGCAGAGGGTCACTTTGACAAGTGCATCCTGGGAGACAGTGATGTCAAGAGCTAACTAAGCATTACGCTGGTTTCCCATAGACATGGGGGTGACCTGGTCATCAAGGCAGTGCATGTGTTGTTGGGGTTCAGTTCAGTTCAGTTCAGTAGCTCAGTCGTGTCCGACTCTTTGCAACCCCATGAATTGCAGCACGCCAGGCCTCCCTGTCCATCACCAACTCCCGGAGTTCACTCAGACTCACGTCCATCGAGTCGGTGATGCCATCCAGCCATCTCATCCTCGGTCGTCCCCTTCTCCTCCTGCCCTCAATCCCTCCCAGCATCAGAGTCTTTTCCAATGAGTCAACTCTTCGCATGAGGTGGCCAAAGTACCAGAGTTTCAGCTTTAGCATCATTCCTTCCAAAGAAATCCCAGGGTTGATCTCCTTCAGAATGGACTGGTTGGATCTCCTTGCAGTCCAAGGGACTCTCAAGAGTCTTCTCCCACACCGCAGTTCAACAGCATGAATTCTTCAGCGCTCAGCCTTCTTCACAGTCCAACTCTCACATCCATACATGACCACAGGGAAAACCATAGCCTTGACTAGACAGACCTTAGTCGGCAAAGTAATGTCTCTGCTTTTGAACATGCTATCTAGGTTGGTCATAACTTTTCTTCCAAGGAGTAGGCGTCTTTTAATTTCATGGCTGCAGTCACCATCTGCAGTGATTTTGAAGCCCCCCAAAATAAAGTCTGGCACTGTTTCCCCATCTATTTGCCATGAAGTGATGGGACCGGATGCCATGATCTTCGTTTTCTGAATGTTGAGCTTTAAGCCAACTTTTTCACTCTCCTCTTTCACTTTCCTCAAGAGGCTTTTTAGTTCCTCTTCACTTTCTGCCGTAAGGGTGGTGTCATCTGCATATCTGAGGTTATTTATATTTCTCCCGGCAATCTTGATTCCAGCTTGTGTTTCTTCCAGCCCAGCGTTTCTCATGATGTACTCTGCATAGAAGTTAAATAAGTAGGGTGACAATATACAGCCTTGACGTATTCCTTTTCCTATTTGGAACCAGTCTGTTGTTCCATGTCCAGTACCTATGGCTAATTCATGCTAGTATATGACAGAAACCAACACAATATTGTAAAGCAATTATCCTCCAATTACAAATAATAAAAAAAAAAGAAAGAAATTCTGTTAATAGACTTCCCTGGAGGTCCAGTGGCTAAAACTATGAGTTCCCAACACAGGGGGCTCGAGTTCCATCCCTGGTCGGGGAACTAGATCCCACATGCCCCAACAGTGACAACGAAAGACCCGGCATACGCCTATGACAATCAAAGATCCCGTGTGCCGCAACTGCGACGCTGCGCAGCTAAGAAAGTACGCAGATAAAAATAAATATTAAAAAAAGAAATTCTGTCAAGGAGGATGTTTGTGAGGGCTGGCAGGGGAAGAAAGAGATCTGTCTGTCTCAGAAACCAGGTCTCGAAGGGGTGCCGGTCCCTGTAAGCATCCTTGCAGTCTGGTGAGGGGGACTCCGAGCCGAATGTTGCCGCATGGACGGCGGGCGGAGTCACCAGCGGGGAGGAGTCCGTGGAGGAGTCTGTGATAAAATGTGCAGATTGAGATGCCGAGTGTGCGTCTGCTTCCTCAGTAAAACCAGGTGACTGAATAACTGCCCATGAGAGAGGGAAGAACAGAACTGTGGGGTTTTTTAGCATGGTACACTGGGGGGATACTTTTAGTCCAAGAATAAAATGCCAAAATGTTGTGGTGAATTCTTGAGACAATCTACACCCTCACAGCCAAAGAGTAAGAATGAGCTGATAAAATGTTGTAACTGTCGACTGCACCTCCTATTGTAAGAGGGGGGCATGTGGTTCCCAAAAACTTTGTGCCCAGGGTGTCTTCGGAATTGATGAGCTGATTGCTTCCGGGTTTGGGTAGGATAATCTAGGTCGGGCAGGGTGGGAGGGTTGTTTTAGGTTTAGCAGCTAAAGAAAGCTGGGATCGAGATTGCTTAGCCATCTCTTTTATTTATTCATTCAGGAACAGGAGGCATGAACGGATGAGGACCCCATGGCTGTCATAGCTCACACTCCCACTGCCTTTCTGTCTTAGTTCCAAAGCTCCTTCCTCAGCGGGACCTTCTCTCCCTCTCTCAACTCAAACTGTAACCCCTGGATCCTTCCCATTTCCTCTCCCCTTAGTTTTTTTCTCGGCCCGTAATACTGTTTCCCATGCTATGCATTTCATGAGCTTATGTTGCTTCTTCTACGTCTCCCCAACAGAATGCAGGTGCTCCAGAGGCAGGAGTTATGGACTGAAAATGTCCCCCTAATGCTGAAGGCTTAACTTCCCGGTTCTCAGAATGTGCCCTGGCTTGAAAACCAGTGACACATCTAATTAGTTAAGATGGGGCCATTGGGGAGGGCTCTAATCCAGCATGACTGGCGTCCCTTAAAAAGGGCAGAGATTCAGACCCCCAAACACACACAGATGGAGGCAGAGGTGGGGTGATGCTTCTAGAAGCCAAGAGAATCAGAGGGCCAGCAAATCCATGGAAACCCGGGGAGAGCACAGACCAGATCCTGTCTCACAGCCTCAGAAGAAACTCACCTTCTGACACCTTGATCTCAGACCTCTAGCCTACCCAACCGTGAGAGAACACATTCCTAGTGTTTAAGCCACCCACTTTGTGGTGTTTTGTTACAGCAGGACTGTAAATAAACTAATGTAGCAGGGAATTAATTTTTACTTCTGTTTAAAAATATTTGCCCAATGATTCTCCCATCACGCACTGCATGTTCAGCCTAAATTCTCTCTGCCCTTAGCTTTGACCTCCTGGGCATGGTCTGACAGGAAACCCAGCCAGAGTTAGGCCAAGTGATAGGTGTAAGCCATGCTGAATGATTGACGGTACTAATTTAAAAATTCTGATTTAGTCTTTGCTTTGATTATGGGATTTATGCTCGGTTTGGGACAGTGATGGGGCCTGGAGGCCCTGCCCTAAGGACTGGTGGGTCCAGGCTCAGAGGCGTGTGTATCACCCCATTCCTCCTGATTGACAAGATGCACCTCTAGAGGCGGGACCACCAGCACTGGGTGAGACCTGAGTCTCCTTGGTATGTGGTCACAGCAGTCTGAGTATGGTGGTTACATATGGCAAGATATTAATCTGGCTTTTTAGAGAACCACTGATAGTCAGAAGTTGGTACAGAATCCAGACATACCCCCAGGATCCTATTTAGACAGGAAGGGAGTACGGCACAACCTTTAAAAAAAAATGACATAGCCATTGGATACGACATAAACTGGTCAGACCCAACTAGATCCAATATGGTGGTTGATTTGACTTCCAAGACACCTTGAGCCTTAGTATTTTGTTGTTGCTGTTGTTTAGTCACTAAGTCTCATCTGACTCTTTTTCAAGCTCATAGACTGTAGCCCACCAGTCTCCTCTGTCCATGGGATTTCCCAGGCAAGAACTGGAGTGAGTTGCCATTTCCTTCTCCAAGGAATCTTCCCAACCCAGGGATCAAACCGCATCTCCCGCATTGCTATCGGGTTCTTTACCTCTGAGCCAGAGGGAAAGTCCTTTGAGCCTTAACATGCACTCACTGTAACACATCAGCAAGCAAAATGATGCACCCACAGATGCCTTGACTGTTGTGGAGCTGACCATAAATGGGCGGTTGTCCAGTTTCTGGAAATGCCCACCACTTGCCCCAACTAATTGAAATAATACTCCCACTTTTAACCTATGAAATTATCAGCTTATAAAAACTAACAACCCCACACCGTGGGGTCACTCTCACTTTCTGTCGATGGAATGTGTATCTCTCTAAATAAACATGCTTTTACTTTACTATGGCTTGCTCTTGCATTCTTTGCTGCGTGAAGTCAAGGATGCTCACTTGGTAGCCTGACCCAGGGACTCACCCAAGGTCTGGGACGTGACCATCTTGTTACAGCTAATTTTTCTTTCCTGAAGCACTGTGTCTTCCTACCTTTGATGTTATGTTGGTTTTTAATTCCTGAAGGTCTCAAGACTTAGAAGTAGCAAGTTCAGGTTGCTACTTTGTACCTGATCTTGTCTAAATTCAGAAGGTCCCAAGAGATGGCAGAGGCTGGTTTAGGATGCCAAGTCTTCTCCTGCTGGCTCAGAATGGAAAGCCTGCAATACAGGAGACCTGGGTTCGATCCCTGGGTCGGGAAGATCCCCTGGAGAAGGAAATGGCAACCCACTCCAGTATTCTCGTCTGGAAAATCCTGTGGACAGAAGAGCCTCGTGGGCTACAGTCCATGGGGTTGCAAAGAGTAGGACACGACTGAGCAACTTCACTTTCACTTTCAATCAAGATGGTCAGACATCCTCTTAGATGCTGGAGGTTAAAAAACTAGTAATAAATTAAGTTCCTACAGTATAGCATAGGGAACTATATTCAATATCCTGTGATAAGCCATAATGGAAAAGAATATGAAAAAGAATGTCTATATAGCAGAATCAGTTTGCTGGAGGAGAAATTAATGCATTGTAAATCAACTATACCTCACACACACACACAAAACTAGTAATACCTGGTCCTTGAATTTTGTGAATTCTCAGGTTATAAGAAGGAAGACAGTTTTGCAAAAAATTGTTGGAAAACAGTAATAGAAACTATTATAGGTGCATGGACAAAGGGGTAATGATGGGGAAAAATAGGTATTTGCCCTGTTCCTCGGGTAGAAGGCCAGGGTGGGTCGTGTAGTCTTCTGCTGAGTAGTTCCTTGAATAGCTTTTTATATCACATATGACTCCCTAAGTTAACCTTAAAAATCCAACCACTTTTATTCAGATGAGGAGCCAAGACTTTTGTCCTTGAAGGAAACATGGCTTCTCTAGTAATACCCTTTTATCTCTAATTCCCATCAAGAGCAGGAGCAAGGCAGAAGGGTTGGCAGTGAGGAGCACACATGCACATACTTCTCCCAGATATTTACCCATAAGGGCAGAAATCCTCCCTAAAAGAAAATGAAGTTCTTAAATGGCTACACCAGTCCCGATTACAGCGGGCGGGATCTCATCGCTGTCCACTGAATGGAGTTAGAGGCAGAGGGCGGTTAATCTCTTTAATGAGGAGAGCCAGAAATACACAAGAGGCTGCTCCTTATATCTCTAAGTAGGTCAGATGGATAATCTGGCCCAGTCTTTCTGTAGATGGACTCCAGGACACGCTAAGTTACTTCTATTTCATTGCTGAAACCATGCAAATCAGATGGGACTTGAACCAAGGGCTGGGGCTGGAACCTGGCCAAAACCCAGATTGGGGCTTGAAGGTGCAGTCTTGTTGTTGTTGTTAAAATATTTTATTTACCTGTTTTATTTGTCTGCATCAGGTCTTGTCTTGGCACAGGGGATCTTCATTGCATCATGCAGGATCTTTCATTTCGGGCCTTGGACTCTCTAGTAGTGGTGTGCGAGCTTAGTTACCCTTTACTTCCCCGACCAGGAATCAAACCTATGGCCCTTGTAGTGAAGCACAAAGTCCTAACCACTGGACCACCAAGGAATTCCCCAAGCTCAGGCTCTTGACATCTTGCTGCAGAAAGAATTCAGTGAGAGACAAAGTGATAGGTAAGAATTGGATTTATTTAGAAAGATACACATTTCATAGACAGAATACAGTCTATCTCAAAAGGCAAGATAGGCCTTGAGAGAAACACACTCCACAGGGTGTGGACCCTCTCAGAAGGTGAGAGGCCTGGAAATATTCGGTGGTTAGTTTTTACGAGCTGAATACTTCCCTAGGTGAAGGAGTGGGAGAATTATTTCTATTTCAGTGAAGGGTTGAGAGTTTTCAAGAGTTGGGATACCCCCAATCTTGGGCCTTTTATAGTTAGCCTCTGATGAACTGTCATGGTGCTGGGCTTCCCTGGTGGCTCAGAGGGTAAAGCATTTGCCAGAAATGCGGGAGACCAGGGTTTGATCCTCTGGGTAGGGAAGATCCCCTGGAGAAGGAAATGGCAACCCTGGTAGGCTACAGTCCATGGGGTCACAAAGAGTTGGACACGACTAAGCAAATTCATTTTCACTTTTCACTTCACGGCGCTGGTAGGGGTGTCATTTAGATGCTAATATATTATAATAGAGGCTTTCTTGTTGGATCAAATGGTAAAGAATCTGCCTGCAGTGCAAGAGACCCAAGTTTGATCCCTAGGTCAGGAAGATCCCTGGAGAAGGCAAGGGCCACGCACTCCAGTATCTTTGCCGGGAAAATTCCATGAACAGAGAAGCCTGGCCATGGGCACATGAGTGCATAATAAGCATAATGAGCGCATATTATAATAAGCGCCTATTATAATGAGTATGTGACGAGGCTCACAGTCCCCTGGAGGTCGAATCTTCCGCCATCTTGGACCTACTTGGTTCTAACCAGTTTTTGCCGTGTCTTCATGGCTATGTCTTTCTTCCAAAGGTTGTGCCCACCCTCCTTGCCTCCTGTTTCAGGTGCTGAAATAAAAGCACAGAATGTAAAATCTGCGAGTTAAGTTTTATCGAGACCTTACTGAGGATACAGTCTGGGAAATAGCCTCTCAGATAACTCTGAAGAACTGCTTTGAAAGAGGTACGGAGTGGAACAGGAAAGTGCTGGTCATTCAGTCATGTCTGACTCTTTGTGACCCCATAGCCTGTAGCCTACCAGGCTGCTCTGTCCATGGAATTCTCCAGGCAGTACTGGAGTAGGTAGTCACTCCCTTCTCCAGAGGCTCTTCCTGACCCAGGGATCAAACTTGAGTCTCCTGCATTGAAGGCAGATTCTTTTACTGTCTGAGGGACCTATATGTATAATTTGCTGGAAAAAACCATGGAACTGAGCGTCAAAAGATCACTGTGAATCACAAAGAACAGACATCTCAGATTAATGAGTTTAGTGCTTTTTTCTCCATATGGAAAGATGCAAGAATCTAGGATCATGGAAATTTTTCCTTAGATGTGTATCTTAACCATCTGGGGTTATCCAAAGCACAAATTTTTTTTTTCCCTTTCCATTCTGAATTCCCCTGTCAGTGGGTGACTGCAATGCCTTATGACTTGATCCTTGTAGAACTGGAATGGCCAGCAACATTTATTTTTTCTTTACAGATACAGTAAGAAAATCCTGGGAATATCTTAAATATCAAGACTAGGAGCTGGTCAAATACAGGTGTAACTCAGTCAAGATCTAGAACTATTATGATTGCAACTCAACAGTGGAGATGTCATCAGAAGTCAGTTTGTCAGATAGCACAGTCCACACTTTATCCCAAGGTGCACTGCCTTCCAAAAGAAAAAATGAAAAGCATTTCTCATTCACCTCACGTGGGTAGTTCTCTTGGCAAGTAGGGCAACACATTCGGAGCACCCGATGCTGCAGAGTAGTTTATGTCATGTGGCGAATGGATACTCTAACTTTCATAATAATGAAAGTCAACAGTTACTGCCAGCTAAACTTCAGGCATATGAAATGCTTAAAATCATTCTGCCATGCGTTCCATTGTAGAGGTTGGGACCTTGGTTATTTGATGAGCAATGAACTCACCTGCCAAAGCAGGAGACATAAGAGACATGGGTTTGATCCCTGGGTTGGGAATATCCCCTGGAGGAGGGCATGGCAACCCACTCCAGTATTTCTTGCCTGAAGAATCCCCATGGTCAGAGGAGCCTGGTGGGCTGCACAGAGTCTGAAGTGACTGAAGCGACTCAGTGCACACACATGCATGGGGAGGGTTCATGCATGGCTCCACCATGAGGTCATCTCACTTTGCTTTCGAAACAAATTTTGTGGGGAGTGCGCCATTACAGGTGCATTCAATTTTCAGTCTTTAAATACACTGCTTGTAATTTTTTAAGACCTTCCTGTTATAGCTATTACAGTTAGGTGGCCTCTTTGAGACATATAACTAAAATAGTGAATCTTTTTTTTTAAAATAGCCCAAGGACAAATTATTCAACTGAATCAACTAGCTGTTTAATTGCCATACATATATAAAACTATCACAACACTGCCAATTGGCTATACCCCAATACAAAATAAAAAGCTCAAGAGAAAAAAATAATAGAATATTAATATTAAAAACTTAAACATCATCAATCAAAAGAATTGAATTCAGCTATTCTATTGAAACTTAACTATCTTGGATCAAATACTGTTCTGTAAAATGTTACCTATTTAAGAGTTCTCCTGAGTGTGTTGGCAGTTTTGATAAGCTGCTTTCTCCTTGGGTAGATTTTGTACGTATAATGTTGACTTAAAATCCCCAAGGCCTAGTTGTGTGTTCTCTCACAACACTGAGCATCTCTTGTCTTTGTGGTAAAATGGGAGCATTGCTAAAAGGGAAAACCAGTTTGGTTTGGAGTTGGATCCCTCACAAAAGGCTAGTTTTTATTTGGAGCTGGCCATTTCAGAAGTTTACCTTTAAAGGTTACACCATGTAGTGATATTTGCAACCAAATTTCCAAGGAAGGAAAAGAGGAAGTGGTGAACTCTGAAGATAGAGCTTAACTTCGGTGGTGAAATACCCAGGGATGAGGACTGAGGGGTTGCCTACTCCTGGGGGTCCACTTCCCCACTCCAAGGCCACAGCCGCGGGAAGGCCCCTACCCCATCCCCAGGGACCCCCGTCCTAGCCCTCTGGGTACTTGGATACCACACAGCTGGCCTGGGCTGAGAGGCAGGGAGGGTTAGCAAACTCATCTCTCTGCCTGGGCAGAGGGGGAGGGTCACTTCAACTTGTAAAAATCCCCTGACTTCATTTAGCCTCTGGAAACACCAAAAACAGCGGTCAGTCTTGAAAGGCGGAAATTTCCAGTGGGGATTTATGTAAATATGGCTACTTAGAAAAGAAAAAGCGAACTCCGACCCGGGGTATTTTTGGCTTCTGAGAGAAAGCCCCGGGCTACAGGAGACCGGGCGCCCGGGTTCACTTTCGGCTTAAGGCTCGCTCGGGCGTCCAGCGCTCCTGTCCGCAGCCCCACCCCGTCCTGCCGACCTCGGGGATACCAGGTTCCCGGTCAGCCCGGAGGACACTGGAGGCCTCGGGGATCACCACCGGCGCGTCGCACAGAACGCCAGGGCTTCAAGACGCAGAGGCCTAGGCAGCTGGAACCTCACTCAGGCCCCGCCACCCATCCCCGGTGGTGTCTTTGACCGCGTTCCCCACTGTGGCGCTCAGCCTGCCCGCCCAGGCCTGGGATCTTCTAGTTTGTCCCCAGCTCCCGCGGCCGCCCGATTTTGTTCACCTTTGCTCCCCGAGGGCCTCTCAGGCGCTGGCACCTGGTAGGCACGCTGTCCAGAGCGGTGGAAATTAAAGGAAAGGAGAGTGAAAAGACAGAGGCGCTGTTTCACCCGTGGGCTCCGCGTCCGCCCCTGGACCTGAGGTGCTTTCTGTCCAAGATGTGACGCCCCGCGACGGTCCCAACCCTCACGGCACATCTCCCCCATCCTAAAAGCTCTTTCCATGAGGATTTGGCCCACGGTCCCACGGTGCGTCCTCCTCTAGGAGGTCAGAGGCTCCCCGCGGCGGGTCCTCACCTCCTGCGCTGGGACCGACGGGGCGGGGTGGCCGGGGTAGGCCAGGCTCCGGCCGGGGGGGGACCAGGGTTGGGGGCGTTCGGGGATGGGACCCGGGCCGTCGCTGCGGGCCGGCTCTCTGCGTTTGGCAACCAGCCGCGGAGTCTGAGTCGGGGTGGTGGCTTCTGACCGTGAATCCGTCTCGGCTCCGCAGATAAAGGGACCCCGGCCAGGGGTGAGGGAGGGGGGAACCCTTCGGGCCTGGAGCCGCCCCTTCCCACCCAAATGTCATCCCCCCAACCCCGGCGGCTTCAGGACAGCGGCTCCGAGGCGTTCCTTGAGAAGCCATCTGAAAAGGACCGCTGACCCGGGTCCTCTCCCGGGTCCCCCGCGCCCCCTCGGCTTGGGATGTCCCCGGGGGCAGCCCGGAGCTCCCGGTTCAGAGGGGCAGGGTCCCCAGCTGGCCACCATCTCCCACGCATCCACCCGTCCTCCGTGCCCAGGGCCGTCCTAACCCGGGAGCGAAGTTGGCCTCAGAGCCCAGACTCCCGGAAAAAATGCACAAACAGGCTGGGTGTCTCGGACGCTGAGAAACTGCCCACCTCCCAACCCTCTCCCCACCCCGCCACCCCAGCCCGCAGGCCTGACGCCCGGGGCGGCTCCGGGCCCAGGGATTTGGTGTTCCCGACGGCTGAGCCCGCTGCATCCTCCGACCCCCACCTTCACCCTCATCCCGAGAGCAGGGGCGGGGCCGCCAGCCACGAGGGCGTTCGGGTTCTTTAGTTGTCGCTTCTGGTTCTCCCGCGTGCGCATTTCTCAGCTCCCGGGCACAGCAGCCGGCTGCGCCGAGCCCGCGGGGCCGAGGCGCCCCCTGCTTAGCTCTTAACTTTTGCCAGGATCGCGCCGGGTTCTGCGGGGTGGGGGTGGGGGGTTGAGGGGGGTGCGGCGCGGGACCCCGGGGCGCGCGCCTCCTCGGGCTCGGCCACCCCCGCCCGCTTCCCGCGCGGTCCCCGCCCGTGCCCGCCCGCCGCGCTCGGAAAGCCCCCGCGGCTCCTCCTACCCCCGAGGGGCTTTCTCCAGCCTCCGGTGTGACTCGAGTCTTGGAGCGCGGCCGCCCGGCGCGCGTTTCCGCCGAGCTGGAGCGCGCAGAGCCCTCCTGCTTTTCTGGGGCCGCCGGGGACAAGGGGCGGTGACCTCGGTGCGCGCCCGGCGCCCCGGCTCCCGGCCCGCTCCCCGGCCCCCCGGCCCGCGCCCCGGCCGCCGGCATGGTGCTGCTGGCCGGGCCCGGGCCGGAGGGCGGCGGGGCGCGCCGCGTGTCCCCAGAACCACCGTCCCCACCTCGGGACGCGCAGGCCGGGGAGGACCCAGCTGACTACGAGGAGTACGAGGACTTCTCGAGTCTGCCCGACACCCGCAGCATCGCCTCGGACGACTCCTTCTACCCTTACGGAGATGAGGAGGAGTACAGCTCGGTGAGCGCGGAGAGCGCTCCGGAGGCCGTTCCGGAGGGCGTCCCGGAGGCGGCAACCCTCCTGCGCGCCGCCTGCGCCAACGACGTGGGGCTGCTGAGGGCGCTGGTGCGGCGGGGGCCCAGCGCGGAGGAGGTGCAGGAGACCGATCGCAACGGCCGGGTAAGAGCGCGCCCGCGCGGGGTTCGGGGCCCCTCCGCCCTCCTCGGCCCCGGCCCGGAGATGACTTTGCCGCGGCCGAGAGCGCGGTTTCCCGGCTCCACGGGAGCGCGGCGCGCTCGGCGCCCTGGGCGGCCTGCCCATCCCGGGCCGGAGGGAGCCGCACAATTGCTCCGAGGTCACAGCGCCGCGGGGACCGTCGCCAGACCCGCGTGCTCACCGCAGCCCCTTCTAGTTTCCCGCCCGCGGAGTCTTCCGATGCTCCCCTGGGGCCCTCACGGGGATCTGAGTTGGGGCGTCTCGCGGGTCCCTTCACTCCGGTCCCCTCTGACCATCAACCCTCCTCGCCTGCAGGGGAAACTCCTGCAAAATGCCCCAGTCGCCCCCAGTGCCCCCAGGGTTCGGCCCTCTAGCTGCCCCTGCGCTTTGCCTTCCATGCCCGAGCGCGGATCGGCTTCTGCTCGCCTCCCGGGTTCGGAGTTGGTTCTGGGACGCCCTGCTTCCTCGCATCCCTCCCTCTGCTCAGGCGCGGCCGAGCCCGGTGACCCACGCGGTGGCCGGACAGCGCGATCTCCGACTGGGCTATCCGCACGGTCACCGCGGAGAGCCGGGGGCCATCGCGCGCTCCCCTCCCCCGGGCAGGTCCCCGGAGGGGAGCACAGCCGGGCGGCAGTAGCACAGCCGCAGGGCAGGCGGGCGTGGGGGTGGGGAGAAGCACGAGGGATTCATGAGTCATGACAAGACTCAGGGACGATGAGAAACACTGAGAAAAAAAAGAAAAAGTTGGCTCGAGAAAGAGTGGCTCTCGGAACGCAGCCCACCAAAGCCGCGGGAGGAGACAAGCCGCAGGGTGAGCGCAGCGGCCAGGTGCCCGGGGTCGGTGCCAGGGGCACCGTCTCCCTGCCTGTTACTGTCCCCGGGTCCCGCGGGATGGGCAGTCTCTGCCTGGCGGGCAGCCAGAGGAAAGGTGCCTTTGCTGGGGAGGTCCCACACTGATGGGAAGGATGTGTGTCTCCTTGGAAACCGGGGGAGCAGGGTGCCTTTGGTTTATCGCGGGGCCGGGGAGGGGGGCGCGGGGGTGTTCCTCCTCTGCCTGTGGTCTGGGCCCTGCTCAGGCAGACTGGAGCTCCTGCAGGTATGGTCGAACTTGACACTGCAGTTGAACTTGGGGAGGGCTCTCCGCTTGGTGTAATGTGTCCGGTGGTGCTGGCCCCTAGATCCCGAAGGCTCCCAGAGCTGGAGAGGGGCTCGCGTGGGCAGCATCACCCCGGTGACCGTGGGACACCCCGGGGATGCCTGCACCCCAGCCCTCCCTCTGGCCGCCAGGCGGCCCCGGCTGACTGTGCAGCTCTGCTTTCGCTTTTACCAAGGTGACTTTTCACAGATGTTCACGGGAGACCTGTTTCCTGAAGCTGGTAACCGGGGGCTGCCTTAAAGGAAGCCCCACAATGGTCAGGAAGGGTCAGGGATGGGGTGGATCTCTCCCCTGTTGGAGGCCGCTTGGGGTCTCCTGGGGCCTGGGTTGCCCAGCCCCCACTCTGGGCTCCACTAGGCTGTGCTTTGTTGTGTTTCCTTTGGGGGCAAAAGAGAAAGTTGGAAAGCAACTGCACTGGAGACCACCGAGGACCACGTGAACCATCCCAAAGGGGCTTGGGTCTGCTGCACTGAGTTTTGCTGCCTCTTGTGAAAGCCTCGAGGGCTTCCCTGATAGCTCAGTTGGTAAAGAATCCACCTGCAATGCAGGATACCGGGGTTCGATCCCTGGGTCAGGAAGGTCCCCTGGAGAAGGGAAAGGCTACCCACTCCAATATTCTTGGGTTTCCCTTGTGGCTCAGCTGGTAAAGAATCCGCCCGCAATGCGGGAGACCTGGGTTCAGTCCCTGGCTTGGGAAGATCCCCTGGAGAAGGGAAAGGCTACCCACTCCAGTATTCTGGCCTGGAGAATTCCAGGGACTACATAGTCCATTGGGTTGCAAAGAGTCGGATGTGACTGAGCAACTTTCACTATGAAAGCCTCTCCCTCAGTGCAGAGTCAGGGGTGGCCAGCTCCGGTCTCTCAGCACCTCTCTGCCTCAGTTTCCCCGCTATAATGTGGGGCTGATGGCAGCTTCAATCTGCCAGGCTACTGAGCACTAGATCCCTAGCACACAGCTCTCTGATGTGGCCGTGTTTACTGTCTTGCCCTGTTTTTCACTCACTTACCTTCTCCATACTCCAGGTTTTTTTTTTTTTTTCTTGAGATCAGGCAAAGCTATTTTTCTTTGTGCTTTCCCCCTTGATTACAGAGTCTCCCTTCATTTTTCTGCTCTGAGCCCCCTCTCTGCTCCCCACCAAATCAGGATGGAGAAATGGCCCACAGCCCATCAATGACAAAGGCTCACAGCCCATCAAGCCCTTTTATCTTCTGATCAGAAGGAGCGGGTCCTGTGTTCTGGGCTTTGAGGGGGTGAGGTGAGAGCTTCTCTTCTTCCCGGTGGCTTCTTGATCCTGTTATCAAACAGCCTTTGTCTTTCTGAAGCACTTTGAAAGAATGAAGTGTCACAAGGGCCAAAACACAACCCTGTAGCAGATGGGGTAGTGAGTCACTGATGAGCATTCACTGCAGACCTACTGTGTGCCAGGCACGAGTGGGCACTGCAGGGTCGCCTGAATCAAACGGTCTCTGCCTTGAGAGTCTTCACCTTTTAACTGAGGAAGATCTCAGAGTGATAGTACCCAGTGCTTAGAGAATAATAATAGTACCCAGTGCTTAGAGAGTACTAGCACCCAGTGCTTAGAGAGTACTAGCGCCCAGTGCTTAGAGGGTAATAGCGCCCAGTGCTTATAGCCAGAGGCAGGATGTGAGAGGAGCTCTACAGAAGGGCAGAGCAAATGTTTTGGAAACCTGGACCTGAGGACAATCAGGGAAGCCAGTGAAGGGCGACTTTGGAGGTGGTGGTGGGAGGACCTTCTAGGCAGCCAGATGGCACCAAGGCAGTGGTCGGTCACGGTGCAGAACAATGTGGTCGCTGAAGCCAGAGGGGCTTTACGGGGCTAGCTGCTGAGGGGCCTGCCCGGAGCCGCTGGTTAAGAAATGGGAAGCTGGGAAATCTGGTTCCAGCGTGCTCGTGTCCGACCTCGGGGCTGTGATATCCCTCCACACAGGGCCACTCGACTAGGCCACTCACAGCCTTCAGCTTCAGGTCTTCAGGGCGTCTCCTCAGGGAAGTCTTTCCTCCCATCCCCAGCCAAGCCAGCAGCTCCTGGAGCCAAGGGAGGACAGTCCGGGTGTTCAGCAATTGAGGGCTGCAGTGGGAGGTAGGGTGGGCATTCGAGAGAACAGGTGACGTTCTGGCAAAGACGTAGAGAAGACAGCTTCCTTGGTGGCTCGGGGGTTAAGAATCCCCCTGCGGATGCAGGGGACACGGGCTGATCCTGGCCTGGGAAGATTCCATACGTCATAGGGCAGCTAAGCTCGTGTGCCACAACACTGAAGCCCGAGCGCCCTAGAGCCTGTGCTGTGCAACACGAGGAGCCACCTCAGTGAGAAGCCTGCGCGCTGCAAGGAGGGAAAGCCTGACTGTAGCCATGAAGACCCAGCACAGCCAAAAAAAAAAAAAAAACCAACCAAACAAACAAACAAAAAAACCGGAGTCACATTACTGAAAGCGAAAAGATGCAGAGAAGAAAACTCAGGAAGAGCACTTCAGGAAGAGGCACAGCAAATGCAAAGGTCCTGAGTCCAGAGCTGTTCAGGGGCTGGTCTGTGATCAGCAGCAGTCAAAAGCTTATGGAAAGCCTGAGCGTTTTTGCTGGAGGAGAAGGGAAATTGCATTAAGTAGCAGACTACTCAGGCCTTCCTGGTGAGTCACTGGTGAAGAATCCACCTGCCGATGCAGGAGCCGCTGGTTCCATTCCTGGGCTGGAAAGATCCCCCAGAGAAGGAAATGACTACCCACTTCAGCATTCTTGCCTGGGAAATCCCACAGACAGAGGAGCCTGGCAGGCTATACAGTCCATGGGGTCGCAGAGTCAGGATAAGACTGAGTGACTAGATAACAACAACTGAACTGCTCACAGGCTGCAGATAGCAGCTTCCCAAAAGGAAAATGTCTCTAAAGGCTTTTTAGGGGTTTGTGTTGATTGAACTGTCGATCTCTGGTCCATTGAGAAGAGAGTTTGCCAAGGTGAGAGAAGTTTCATTTGGCTGGAGTAAACTAAGGATCAGACTTATTTTGTTTAAGAAGGTATGTTCTGGGGACTTTGCTGATGGTCCAGTGATTAAGACTCCAGGTTTCCAATGCAAGGGATAAGGGTTTGATCCCTGGTCAGGGAACTAGATACCCTGTGCTACGCTGCATGGCCAAGAAAAAAAAAAGGTGTGTTGTTTCCTGGTTCCTGAGATCCGGTAGAATTTTGGACCTGGCTCAGCAGAGTCTTCTTCTAAAATATTTATTGTTCTAAAAGAATTGCATAACTGAATATGCAACATGTAAATATTTGTCAAACAATCCTTCAGAAGTATTCAGAGTGTGCTCTGCTGTCTTGTAGGTTTCTGCTTGTTTTGTTCCCGCTGACTCGGGGACAATTCTCCTTAATTCTTCACTTCTCTTCTGAGGCAAGGCCCTGACAACTCTGCAGAGAGGACTGTAGGCAAAGGAAACGTTGGTGCTGTGTTCACTGTTACAGAATGGCGGCTTGAATGTCAGACAGCTCTTGAACCAAATTAGGCCCAATTCTGCTACCTTGAAAATATTGTACTCCTTCCTTTAAAAAAAAAAATTTAAATTTATTCAAGTCATGCCACATGGCTTATAGAACTTAGTTCCGTGGCCAGAGATTAAACCCAGGTCCTCAGCAGTGCAAGCAGAAGCCCTAACCACTTGACTACCAGGGAAGCCCCCTCCTCTGTTGATGGGATTCTTCTCTTACATGTTTAAGTTCCAGTTCCTCTTGCTGAAATCTTTCAAAGACCCCTTCACCCATTTGCTCAATTGGCTCAGAAATGGCTGCAGTCACCATCTGCAGTGATTTTGGAGCCCAAGAAAATAAAATTTCTGTTTCCATTGTTTCCCCATCTATTTGCCATGAAGTGACGGGACCAGATGCCATGATCTTAGTTTTTTGTATGTTGAGTTTTAAGCCAGCTTTTTCACTCTCCTCTTTCATCTTCATCAATAGTCTCTTCAGTTCTTCACTTTCTGCCATAAGGGTGGTGTCATCTGCGTATCTGAGGTTATTGATATTTCTCCCAGCAATCTTGATTCCAGCTTGTGCTTCATCCAGCCTGGCACTTTTCATGATGTACTCTGCATATAAGTTAAATAAACAGAGTGACAATATACAGCCTTGACATATTCCTTTCCCAATTTGGAACCAGTCTGTTGTTCCTTGTCCAGTTCTAACCGTTGCTTCTTGACCTGCATACAGCTTTCTCAGGAGGCAGGTCAGGTGGTCTGGTATTCCCATCTCTTGAAGAATTTTCCACAGTTTATTGTGATCCACATGGTCAAAGACTTTGGCATAGTCAATAAAGCAGATGTAGGTGTTTTTCTGGAATTCTCTTGCTTTTTCAGTGATCCAGCAGAGATGTTGGCAACTTGATCTCTGGTTCCTCTGCCTTTTCTAAATCCAGCTTGATTATCTGGAAGTTTGCGGTTCATGTACTGTTGAAGCCTGGCTTGGAGAATTTTGAGCATTACTTTGCTAGCGTGTGAGATGAGAGCAATTGTGCGGTAGTTTGAACATTCTTTGCCATTGTCTTTCTTTGGGATTGGAATGAAAACTGATCTTTTCCAGTCCTGTAGCCACTGCTGAGTTTTCCACATTGAGTGCAACACTTTCACAGCATCATCTTTCAGGATCTGAAATAGCTCAACTGGAATTCCATCACCTCCAGTAGCTTTGTTCATAGTGATGCTTCCTAAGGCCCACTTGACTTCGCATTCCAGGATGTCTGGTTCTAGGTGAGTGATCACACCATCGTGATTATCTGGGTTATGAAGATCTTTTTTGTATAGTTCTGTGTATCCTTGCCACCTCTTAATATCTTCTGCTTCTGTTAGGTCCATACCATTTCTGTTCTTTATTGTGCCCATCTTTGCATGAAATGTTCCCTTGGTATCTCTAATTTTCTTGAAGAGATCTCTAGTCTTTCCCCATTCTATTGTTGTCCTCTACGTCTTTGCATTGATCACTGAGGAAGTGATTTTTTTTTAAATGTTTATTTATTTGGCTGGGCTAGGTCTTAGTTGCAGCATGTAGAATCTAGTTCCCTGACCAGGAATCCAAGCTGCGCTCCTTGCAGTGGAAGCACAGAGTCTAAACCACTAGACCGCCAAGGAAGTCCCCCATTTCTTTCATTTTCTGGTTAAAAAAGGACAGGACTTCCCTGACAGTCCAGTGCTTAAGACTTCATGCTTCCACTGCAGGGGGCAAGGTTTGATCTTTGGTTGGGGAACTAAGATTTCACATACTGTGAGGTGTGGCAAAAAAAAAACACACAAAGTGGGAAAAAAAAAAAGGACACGATGTTTTGAAGAGTAATTTTAGGTTCACAGCAAAATTGAGGGGAAGGAGCAGAGATTTCCCTTACATCCTCTACTCTCCCGAGGCACATCCTCCTGCCCCTATTGTCAACATCCCCCACCAGAGTGGTTTGCTGTAACTGACGAAGTTACACTGATCCATCACAATCAACCAAACCCCATGGTTTACCTTGGTTACCCTTGGTGTTGGACATTGTACTGTGGTTTCCTTTCTGTGTCATGTCTGACTCTTTTGGGACCCCGTGGACTTGATAGAGCCTGCCAGGCTTCTCTGTCCGTGGGGTTTCCCAGGCAAGAATACTGGAGGGGGTTGCCATTCTGTGGGTTTGGACAAACGTGTAATGACTCGTATTCACCACTGTAGTATCATAAAGTGTCCCTTGTGTTCCTCATGTAAGTGTATCAGTTATCTATGGCCACAGCAATGCTGCATAACAAATAACTGAAACCTCAGGGGTGTACACACCAGTCACATGTTGCTGAGGGTGGCCAGCCCAGCCCATCTCAGCCGAATATGCTTTTAGCAGGGGGTTGGCTGCAGATGGCAGGACGGGGACGGTCTTGGCCGGAGTGGCTGGTCTCTGCTCTGTGTGGTTTCTCCTCCTGCAGCAGGCTGGCCTGGGCCTGTTCTCCGTGGCAGGGGCCGAGTTGCCGGGGAGCAAGCAGATCAAGAAAGGTTCAGCGTCAGTTCTGCAGAAGCAGGTTACAAAGCCAAGCCTGGATTTATTCTCTAAGTGTGAACTTGTTTTTGCTTGTAGTGGATGTGGTTCACTAACCCTCAGCATTTCTGTTTATTTAAAATTTATCTTTATTGAGGAATATTTCAGATAGGTGCCCGAGTAGAAGGTATTAAGAACCTCCCATGTCCTAACCGTCCAGCCTCAGTGAGTATCAGCTCCTGAAGGCCTGTTTTAATTTTGATGGACAGGGTTATATTTAATGCTGCTTTTGGTCGGGAAGATTCCCCTGGAGAAGGAAATGGCAACCCACTCCAGCATTCTCACCTGGAGAATCCCATGGACGACGGAACCTGATGGGCTACAGTCCACGGGGTCGCAAAGAGTCGGACACGACTGAGTGACTTCACCTGGTGTGTGTGTGTGTTTCAGAAACGTAGAAGCATTATCAGGGGGTTTTGAAGCCGGGATGGATTTTGGAGGTTGGTGGTTCCTATCGTTTTTTAGTAGAAGAAAGTGGGGCTCAGGGAAGAGGGCCTCTAGATGTATCAGGAGAACTGGGTTCTAGAATGACCCGGCAGCTGTTCACGGTGAGCTGTTCATGACCCCTGTGAGCCTCCCCAAGGGGTTTCTGAGCCTTCCATCTTTGCTTCCTGGCTGCACTTGAGGAATGGGCTACCCAGAAATTCTGTGGGCTGATTTTATACTGTTGATTTCTTTTCCATCCTGTGTTTGTAAAGGAAGACTTAGACAGAGGTGTTATAAAAATCTAAAGCAGTAAGAGGGTTTAGAAATTGTTTCTGAATCTCATTTATTTGCCCAACCTTCAGGTCAATATGATAAGTGAGCTATTGTTTAAAACTATTTTGAATGACAACTTTTAGTAGACGTGGCTAGAGTATAGGGAAAGCTTTACAGTATGGGGAAAGCTTTAAGTGTGATTTAACTAATTGTAAGTTACTAAAATTCAGTTCCTCTGACCAGACCTTTAGGTCAGTAACTGATGGTTATAGGATTATTCTGATTTTCTCTTTCTTCCTGAATCCATTATGGTAATCTTTCTGTTTTTTTAGGAAGCTGTTCCATTTTTTTCTCCTAAGTATTAAAGTTTAGTAGTATGAGCTTTTTACAGAATTCTCTTTTTAATCTCTGCTATAACATATTTTATCCTGTATTTTGGCACTTTTTGCATTTAAGCTGTTTCTCTTTTGTGGTGTTGCTTAGTCACTCAGTCACGTCCGACTTTCTCTCTTCAAAAATATTTTATTGTCTTTTCAGAAAATCAACTTTTGTTCTGGATCTGTTTCCTTCTTCGCTATTTCATTAATTTCTGCTTTCCTTTTTATTATTTCCTTCCTTCAGGTTTATTCTACGTATAACTTTCAAAGTATCGTTTTCATTTTTCCCCACAAGTTTTGGTATGTAACATTTTATTATTGTTATGTTCTCATTTGCATTAATGATTTCCTCTTTTTTTTTGACCTAGCAGTTATTTAGAATGGTATTTAATTTTTTAAATATATATTGTTATTCTTTATATAAAATAACCTTTGAAGCCTGATTCAGAGACTATAGTCTGCGTGATACTCTGAAAATTTTTGAAACTGACTTTATAGCCTATTGGGCCAGTAATTCTAAATCATAATGAAAGTCACTCACAGCGTCTGGCTGTTTGCGACCTCATGGACTATACAGCCCATGGAATTGTCCAGGCCAGAATACTGGAGTGGGTAGCCTTTCCCTTCTCCAGTGGATCTTCCCAACCCAGTGATTGAACCCAGCTCTCCCACATTGCAGGCAGATTCTTTACCAGCTGAGCCACAAGGGAAGCCCAAGAATACTGGAGTGGGTAGCCTATCCCTTCTTTAGCGGATCTTCCTGACCCAGGAATCGAACTGGGGGTCTCCTGCATTGCAGGCAGATTCTTTACCAACTGAGCTATCAGGGAAGCCCCAATTATCTAAATCATAACCATGTGATATTTTATAATTTCTCCAAATTAAGTCAAAATAATTCCATATGTAAAAAAATATGTAATTTCCTTTAATTAAAAGAAATAAGAAGGATGTAGAGAAGTTGTTAAACTATGTGAACAAAGGAAATATGTTTCATTCTAGATGGTTGGAAAATTATTCTTTTAGACAGTTGGTAGAATAATGGTGTATGTATGGCGTGTGTGTGTGCTTATGATTTCAGATTTTATGATGAAGTAGGATGTTAAAAGTCCTTGATGTCACTCGATGTGTGTGTACAAAAGGAATAGAGACTACTTTTTAATGGTATTTCTGAATTTTAAAGACAGTTGAAGGTGGCATTTATTTATTTCTGCTAAGTCAGAGACACGGAAATGAAGCGAGACATGAAATCCTGAGTGACAGTTGGGTAGGTGGCAAAATTGGATTGGAGGGGTGGGATTTGAGAGCAGTTTCAAAGGATCAGAAAAGCAATGTATGCTTCTAAAGGCATATCGATGTCAGCCCTGAATGAGTTCAGATCCAGGCAGGCATGTGATGGGTAGGGGGAGATGGAGGAAGCAAGCATTTCCCTCGGCTTCTGTTTCTGAAATGTATCTGGCTCCTGGGCAAGAGGTTACACCTGGTGAGGGACATCCCAGCGGAGAGAGGTATGGAGGCGAGGCCAGGGAAGAGACAGGACCTCTGCTCAGGGCCGGTGCCTGCCGGTAAAGGGTATCACATTTATAGCAGTACACTTGCTGGGATAAGGAAAGACACGGGAAGTCAGTTGAAAAGTGAAGGGCTTCCCTGGAGGCTCAGTGGTAAAGAATCCGCCTGCTAGTGCAGAGACACAGATTCGGTCCCTGGTCTGGGAAGCCCCCGCATGCCTCGGGGCACGTAAGCCCCTGGGCCCCGAGGGTTGAGCCTGTGTGCTAGAGCTCATGCTCAGCAGCAAGAAGGCAGCGAGAAGCCTGGGCCCCACAACCAGAGAGGAGCTCCTGCCTGCTGCAGCTAGGGGAAAGCCCGCGCAGCAGTGGAGACCCAGCACAGCTGAAGAAATGAATGAAGGAAGGAAGGGAGGAAGGAAGGTGGAGAAATTAGGCTGAGTGAAAAAAAAGTCTCTGAGGATTATATGCCATGTGGTTCTGTTTATGTAATCTTCCTGAGGTAATGCAGTTGTAGAGATGAGACCTTGTCGTGGGCTTCCCTGGTGGCTCAGCTGGTAAAGAATCCGCCTGCAATGCGGGAGACCTGGGTTCAATCCCTGGTTTGGGAAGATCCCCCGGAGAAGAGAAAGGTTACCCACTCCAGTATTGTGGCCTGGAGAATTCCATGAACTGTACAGTCCGTGGGGTCGCAAAGAGTCGGACACGACTGAGCGACTTTCACTTTCAGAGATGGACAACAGACTGGGAGTTGCTGAGTTAGGGCTCTGTGGGGAGGAGTGGATGGTACTCTGGCTGGGACAGGCCTGCTTCTAGATCGTGGTGGTGGTTACCTGGAGCTGCATGAGGGTTACAACGGCAGAGGACCGCGCACACACACACACACACACACACACACACACACACACACACACACACACCAGGGACACCTGAACAAGCTCTGTGGAATGAAGCAATGCCCCTTTCATGATGCTCTTGCACTGTAATTATGCAAGAAGTTGATACTGGGGAGACAGGCTGAAGGGGTGGCTTCGTGTCAGTTGACCACTATTTCAAAATCAAAAATTTAGTAAAAATGAGGGAAGGCATGCATTACCTTTTATCTGTAGCCCTACCACATGAATAGGCTGGATTTTGGAAGCTAAAGCAGGATCAGTAGTTAATATGGGGAGATGGGACTGATGGGAATATTGGGTGTTTGAATGTTGCTACTCAAGTGTGGTTCAATGAGGTGGTCATCTAGGGTTTTTCCCCAAATGCAGGATTGCAGGCCCTCCCTAGATGTACAGAACCAGAGTCTGCGCTCTTGGTGATGGGCATGTTCACCTGTGGGAAGAGCTATGGAACTTTGTTCTGAGAGGAGGAAGCAAGTGTGGTGGCCAGAGATGGTAGCCTTCAGTTGGTCATATGACCCTGGACAAGTCACATGGGTTCCCAGCCTCAGTTTCCTCCAGATGCCCATCTAGAAAAGGGGGTGCTTTTTATGAGGCTCACAATAACCTCATGGAAGTTCTAGGCAGAATGAATCAGTGGGTGCTCAGTGAGGGCAGCCGTTGTTTCTGTGGGTGAATTAACCTCAAGATGGGTTTCTAGTCCTGTAGTTTCAATTTCGACCAAGGGAAAAGATGGGAGCAAATTAAACATCTAGCCAAAGAGGAGCGGTCAAGCCAATAGTGTGTCTGTCACTTGGTAAGGGCCCGTTTGTAAATGTAAACGTTAGTTAAGAGGGTAGATCTGGGGTTATGCGTTCGTACCTTGAGGACAGTGGCGGCTGGGGCCATGGGTCTTGCAGGCGAAGCAAGGTGGGAGGGGAGGCAGGGGACTGGGACCCCATCTCAGGAGCACCTTTGACTGTGGGCGGTGGCGTTGGTGGCTTGCAGGAGAATGGGCAGAGTCCAGACCCATTTCCTGTGGGTTCATGGTCGTGCAGAGCCCTGGGTGGGAGTGTAGTAAGTACATCCTGGAACTCTCAGGGCCTGACCCAGTCTCGACGTTCTGCTGTGAACAAGCAGCTGCGCTGGGTTCCTGAGGTCCCCTTCCACTTCTGTTTCACCTCCCGGGCGTCCCCAAGGACCTGGCCCTACCTGCTCCGGGCAGGAGGGTCAGGCTGCTTTGCTTCCTTCTAGGCCTTCCAGCCTTTGTATTTGGGAACACAATGGTCATGTGCTAAAAATAGCAGCGGTGACATAGCCGCCTGGATGGTTTTGTGGATCTGTGAGTCAGGCCTTTTTTCCTTGGTCATAGGAAATGGGTGGGTTTCTAGGAAATGAATTCTGTGTACGGTAGCGCCGGGATGGTCCGACGGCTGGACCAGGGCGAGGAGTCCTGGTGTCACCCAGAGACGCTCCTGCCTGCTGTCCGTCCTGTTTCAGAGGACCCAGTTCTTAGGGGAGCCTGTGCTTCCGAAGTGCAAAAGGACATAGAGGACACCATGAAGCAGGGGAGGGAGTGACTGATGCATCGTTACCCGCAGGCCCAACTCTGTTGAGGGGTGCTGGCACAGGCCACCTCTGAGGTCCCCAGGCTCACCCTCCATGTGCGCTGGTGGGTGGGAAGCACCCACTGGTGCTGAAGGGGGATCAGGTGTCTCCAGTCTGCCCAGAATTTCCTTGTGTTGGCATCAAAGTCCCACATCCTGGGAAACCCTGGTGCCCCTGGCCAACTGGGATGGCCAGTCACCGTGCCTAGGATGTGTGTGTACTGGGGCCACACACAAAGCGTCACCTCACAGAAGCTGAAAGGCCCACTGACCACAGAGTTCCTCCTTCAGTAGAACCTGGAAAAGCTACTTGGGAGGAAAGCTGTTGCGTTAAGTTCTATTTGGACCACAGAGAAGTGTGAGTGCCGAAGAATTGACGCTTTCAAAGTGTAGTGCTAGAGAAGGCTCTTGAGAGTCATTTGGACAGGAAGAGCAGACCAGTCAATCCGAAAAGAAAGAAAGTCTGAATATTCATTGGAAGGACTGATGCTGAAGCCGAACTCCAATCCTCTGGTCACCTGATTCGAAGAGCTTACTCACTGGAAACAACCCTGATGCTGGGAAAGATTAAAGGCAGGAGGAGAAGGGGAGGACAGAGGATGAGATGGTTGGATGGCATTACCAACTCAATGAACATGAGTTTGAGTAAACTCTGGGAGATGGTGAAGGACAGGGAAGCCTGGTGCGCTGTAGTCCATGGGATCACAAAGAGTCGGATACAACTGAGCGACTGAACATCAACGGTAGTATGTGGGGCACGTCCACGGAGAGGGAAGCATCTGCCTAAATGTAGTCGCTTAGACTGGGTCCTTTGATCTCACGAGAGAGCTGCCAGCCATGGGGGACACAGCACAGATGCATCTTCCTGGGAGGATTTTGGGAGACAGGGGAGCCCTTGATCTGGGTGAACCCATGGCAGGAGGGCCTGGAGTGGGGTTCCTCTCCACTGCCATACCCGGAAAGCAGAATAAGTGCATTTCTCTAAAAAATTCAGTGACTTAATCGTATAGACATATATACACTACCATGTGTAAAGCAGGCAGTCAGTGAGAAGTTGCTGTGTGACACAGGGAGCCCAGCCTGGTGCTCTGTGATGACCTGGAAGGGTGGGGTGGGGAGAGAAGGGAGGCATAAGAGGGAGGGGGTACATGGATAATTATGGCTGATTTGCACTGTTGTATGGCAGAAACCAACACAATATTGTAAAGCATTTTTCCTCCAATTAGAAAATAAAATTTAAAAAATTCAGTTACTTGTCATAAAATGCACCAGGAAGTCTCTGGTGGATTTGTTTTAAACGGAAATAACGATTTAAAAATGTTTGGCGTAAACAAATCTAAATCCTTTGGTTTGTTTAGAATGAGGTACAAGTACATGGGGGCCTTCCCTGGTGGCTCAGATGATTAAGAATCTGCCTGCAATGCAGGAGATCCGGGTTCAGTCTCTGGGTTGGGAAGATCCCCTGGGGAAAGGAATGGCAACCCACTCCAGGATTCTTGCCTGGAGAATTTCATGGACAGAGGAGCCTGGGGGGCTATAGTCCAAGGGGTCGCAGAGTTGGACACGACTGAGCGACTTAACAGGCACGCAGGCAAGAAGAAACGAGAACTTTCCCTACCCCCAAAGAAGTGGATATTACTGAATGTTAGCTGTTAAAACCTGTTTTCATCCATTTGGGCTGCTGTGACAGAACACCAGGCTGAGTGGCTTATAAAAATCAGATATTTATTTTTTTACAGCTCTGGAGGCTGGAAATTTAAGATCAGGGCCTTGCAGATTCAGTGTCTGGTGAGGGCTTGATTCCTGGTTCACAGATGGGCATCTTCTCTGCATCTTCACTTGACAGAGCCAGGGAAGGAGCCTTGTGGGGTCTCTTCATAAGAATTCTCATCCACCTTCATGATCTAATCCCCTAAAGGCCCCACCTCCTAGGACCATCACACCTGAGGGTTAGGATTTCAGCATATGAATTCGGGGGGACACAGATATTTAAACACATCAACTGCTGAAAGGATATATATATATACACATATATATATATATTTAAATGCATTTAAAGTGTCTTTCCACTTACAGAAAAGGTACATAGTTGTTTTTTTTTTTTCAATATTTGTGGAAATATATGTGCAGGTCTTTTACTCAAAAAATTCCAGAGTCTGTATGTGGACCATGGGATGGGTTTACATATAGAGACTCTCCCTCTCTAAAAATAGAGAATCCTGCTTTTCTGGGATTTTAAACAGAAGTTTAGATGTGTAAAATGAGACAGTTCAAAATTAAGTGGTCAGAATATGCCTAGAAATAGAAAAAAAAAATTCTCAAAGGAAACTAAACTTCTGAAGTTCTACGTGATGGGAAATCCCCAAAATGCAAAATTAAAGGAAGTAATCTGAAAAGGAAAGTGAAGAAAATGTATTTTAAAAAAAAAGTGTTGATATATAATTCACACAGTATACAATTCATTCATTTAAAAGTTTACAATTCAGTGCTTTTTAGTATATTCACAGATGTGTGCAGTCTCCTTTAGAACATCCATCGAGGAAAGAAACCTTGTACCCGTCAGCTGTCTCCTTCTATTCCCCGTCCCCTCCAACCCTAAGCAACTAGTATCTCCTTTCAAGATCTTAATTGCAAATTTCTGGTAAATTACGGTGTATGGTAAGAAATCACATTTTTTAAAAAAGTATGCAAAGCCCTGAATTTTAGCCTTGTCACACTGAGCCTTGGGCGGAGCTGTCCTTTTATTCACCTCTGCTTGTGTTTGCTGATCTGCCTCTGAGGTCCTCAAAGTGTGGCCCCAGTCCAGCAGTGTCCGTGGGGACCTGGGAGCTGGGAACCCTCCAGGGGGTTCTGATGTGCACTCTGGGTACTCCTTGTTCAGTCGCTCAGTCATGTCTGACACTTTGTGGCCCCATGAACTACAGCACGCCAGCCTTCCCTGTCCTTCACTATCTCCTGGAGTTTGCTCAGACTCATGTCCATTGAGGTGATGATGCCATCCAACCACCTCACTCTCTGCACCCCCTTCTCCTCCTGCCCTCAGTCTTTCCAGCATCAGGATCTTTTCCAATGAGTCGGCTCTTTGCATCAAGTGGCCAAAGTATTGGAGCTTCAGCTTCACCATCCAATGAATATTCAGCGTTGATTTCCTATAAGATTGACTCCATCTCCTTGGTGTCCAAGGGACTCTCAAGAGTGTTCTCCAGCAGCACAGTTTGAAAGCATCAGTTTTTCAGGGCTCAGCCTTCTTTATGGTCCAACTCTCAGATCTGTATGTGACTACTGGAAGAAAACATAGTTTTGACTATATGGACTTATATGGGGATTCTCGAGGCAAGAATACTGGAGTGGGTTGCTATGCCCTCCTCGAAGGGATCTTCCCAACCCAGGGATCACACCCAGGTCTCCCACATTGCAGGTGGATTCTTTACTGTCTGAGCCACCAGGGAAACCCTTGGTAACCCCTGGTGGACTGCATTTCCATCTCCATTAATGTTTCTGCCAACTCCTCCTGAGAGAGTGTGTACCTGGGCACGGCCTCGCTGTCTGGTCTTAAGAGAGGCTGGAGGTCCACGTCCTCAGGGTTTTCTGGCTTCCCTGCCTTTTTGCCTCTCGCATCAGGGGATAATGGTTGTGTTGTGAGCAAGGCCAGCCTGGTTTTGTCCTTGACCTGGTCTCCGGGGCCGAGGACTTGGGAAGTGCTCAGTGAAGGCCGTGGATGGCTTGTCATCGCCATCCCTGCCCTGCTGAGAGAAACCCCTTCCAGGGTGGACTTGGTCCCCACTTGCTCCTGCCTTGGCGGCTGTCCCTCACCGCCTCTCGTGACCTTTTCCACCTTTCCCTGTGCTAGTTCTTTCCCTTCTTCTTGAAACATCTTTGGATCTCTCTGGTCCTAAAAAAGAAAACACGCACACGCCCCAACTCCAAATCAAAGAAACCTACGACTCACTTGCCCGCAGGCACCTAAACTTCCTCTGCTTCTGAAAGCCAAGGGCATGTGGAGCTGGTGGGTACTTGCCCTGGTGACCGATGCCCAGCCTCGCCCCGGGGGCTGGGGGGCTGCACCTTCTCTGGTTGCCCCTGCCATTCAGTCTGCGGTTTCATCATTGGGCGTCGGAAAGCATCCTTTCCTGGGTTCTGGCTTCACACTCTTAAGCTCTGATTTCTTCCCTCCCAACCCACCCTTGGCCTAGGACAGGGCTGCCTGTGCCTCGCGTCCCTGTCCCTACCACCAGCATTATGGAATCAGAAACTGACCCCCCTCCCTGGGGAGCTGAGGGGTGGGGTAGAGTGCCCATGGCAGGAGCAGCCCACTGCATGATCAGTGGGCTGACAGTATCCGGTCCCTGAGGCTGGATCACACCCCACAAAGCCACCTCCTGAGACTCCTGGGTCCCCCACACACTGCCCACTTCCAGTCTGCCCTGGACCTTCTGGTTTCTACTTATTTGGCCTGAGGCTCTTTTAACCAGCTGTCTCTCTTTACTCCCTGGCTGTGGTTATTTTTAAGTGTCAGCGTGGTTAGGCTATCACACCTAGTTATTTAACCACACTAGTGCTGTTTCAAGTATCTTGTGCACATGGTTAACAGCCACCATCCTCTGGCTTGAACTCAGGATGACCGCTGATGATCTGGGTGGGTCTCGTCCAATTAGTTGAAAGCTTCAAGAGCAAAAACCAGGTTTCCAGGGAAGAAGAATTTGAGCCGTGAGACTGCAGCATCGGCTCCTGCGTGAGTTTTCAGCCTGCCAGCCCCCGCCATCATGTGAACCAGTTCCTTAAAATACATCTCTTTGTGTCTCTATCCCCAATTGGTTCTGTCTCTGCAGAAGCCATTCCTTGAGAATCTCACCTGCTGGCAGAACCCCCACCCCGCCCCCAGGCTGGTCTAGCTGATGCCAGCTCTCAGCCCACGACTGCTCTCCCGAAGTCAGCCTTGCAGTCGAGATCAGCTGCAGAGTTTCTCCTACCAACCTCCCAGCAGCTCGGACTTTCCGTGAACTCATCGTGACCCCCCAGCCCCAACTTTTCGGCACTGCTTCTGTTGCCAAGCCTCTGTGGGCATATAACCGCCGCAGCCCCGGGGCTCTGTGCTTGAAAGGGCCCATGTTTGGGGTGCTGCTCTGCTTTTGCTGTCCTGAAATTCTTAATGATTTTGAATCTGGGGCTCCTTATTTTCCCTTGGCGTCAGGATTGCAAATTACATAGCTGACTCTGGTTGCTCCATGCTGCTGGCTGCTCATATTTGCAATTCAGCAGTTGACCCACCCTCACTCACCTCATATACAGTTGTGTTCTAAGCTGGTGATGGTGCCCCACTTTTCACTGGGGTCTCACTGCCTGTCTAATCTGGGGCTTTGAGACATCTCACCTTAACAAACGTGGTACTTCCCCCATGGATCTCCCCACTGCATCTCACCGTTTTCAGTCTGTTCTGCTACCACTGGATTTATTTTCATTTGTGTAGCTTGTGTTACAACAGCATCATCTTCAGAAGCTCGCTCTTGGACTTCTCAGGGGGCACGGTGGATGTGCAATGCAGGGGACATGGGTTCAATCCCTGGTCCAGGGAGATTCCCCATGACATGGTGGTGACTAAGCCCGGGCCCCTCAACTATGAAGCCCGTACCTGAGAGCCCGCGTGCCTAGAGCGCTGTGCTCTTCAGCAGGAGAAGCCACCGCAATGAGAGGCCCACGCGCTGCAACGAAGGTTACTAGATCACTGTCCGTAACTAGAGAAAGCCCGCCTGCAGCAACTAAGACCCAGTGCCACCAAAAAAAGGTTAAAAAATAATGAAGCAACAGCCTTTCCTTGAAGCTTCCCCAGCAATACTTGATTTTCCACTGTTTCCTTCTGTGTCACAGAAGCAGGTGACGTGCTGTCCCCAGAATCCCGGCCGATCCTTATTCTCCCTAGGACAGGCACATTCCTCTCTCACTATTGCAAGGCAGTCTCAGGTGCCACCTTCTCTGAGAACTCCCACCCCCCTCGCTGGATGGCTTCTCTCTGAGGCTGGAATCTCATCACTGTCTGCAATTTGTTCATGAGATTCCTTTCCTTCTGCTGTGTTTTTTAATGGTTGGTTGATATCTTTCTCTATGCTTGATGAGCTCCATGAGGGGAAGTCCTTGGCCTCATTCATTCAGCTTGTGTTCTCTTGAGTCAAGCAGAGTTTGTTGCAGACAGTAGGTGGTTTGTATCTGCCTGTTGGATAAAGTTTGGCTACTGTGTCTTGCTGCCAGTTATAGAACCTTGATTTGAAAATACAGTTTCAGGTCTTACGTTTAAGTTGTTAATCATTTTGAAGTGATTTTTGTGGTTGGTGTAAGATAAGGGTCCAATTTAATTCTTTTCCAAGTGAACACAGTTCCCAGTACCATTCATTAAAAAGACTATCCTTTCTCCATTGTGTATTCTCATTGTGTATTCTCCATTGGTGTCTTTGACTAAAATTAGTTGACCATACCTGTTTGGGCATCCCTGGTAGCTCAGCTCGTAAAGAATCTGCCTGCAATGCAGGAGACCCGGTTTGATTCCTGGGTCGGGAAGATCCACTGGAGAAGGGATAGCCTACTTACTCCAGTGTTCTTGGGCTTTCCTGGTGGCTCAGGTGGTAAAGAATCCGCCTGCAATGTGGGAGACCTGAGTTCAATCCCTGGGTTGAGAAGATGCCCTGGAGGAGGGAACAGCTGCCCACGCCAGTATTCTGGCCTGGAGAATTTCAAGGACTGTATAATCAGTCCATGGGGCTGCAAAGAGTCGGACACGACTGAGCGATTTTCACTTTAAGTTTCACACATGGTTGGGTTTATTTTGGGGCTTTCTATTCTGCTACATTGATCTATGTGTCTGTTTTTGTACCAGGATTATACTGTTTGGATTACTATTGCTTTGTAATAGAATTTGAAATCAGGAAGTGTAATGCTTTCAACTGTGTCTCCTTTATCAAGATTGAACTGGCCGGTTGGGGTCTTTTGTGGTTCCATACAAATTTTGGGATTGTTTTCTCTATTTCTGTAAAAAATGCCATTAGAATATTGATAGGGATTGTGTTGAATCTGTATGTCACTTTGGATAGCGCAGACATTTTAGCAACATTAATGCTTCTGTATCTTTCCACTTTTTGTGTTTTCTTCAATTTCTTTCACCAAAGTTTTATAGTTTTCAAGGTACAGATCTTCACCTCCTTGATTAAATGTATTCCTGTGTATTTTATTCTTTTTGATCCCATTGTAAATAGGATTGTTTTCTTGATTTCCTTTTTTGGATAGATCTTGGTTGATATAAAGAAATGCAGTTGATTTTTGCAGGTAGATTTTTTTATCCTGTAACTTTGCTGGACTTGTTTTTTTCTAACAATTTTTTTTTTTTTTTTAGTAGAGTCTTTAGGGCATTCTCTATATAAGATCGTGTTGCTGTTGTTGTTTAGTTATGTCTGACTCTTGTGTGACACCATGGACTATAGCCCCCCAGGCTCCTTTGCCCATGAGATTTCCCAGGAAAGAATACTAGAGTGGGTTGCCCTTTCCTTCTCCAGGGGTTCTTCCTGTCCCAGGAATCAAACCGTTTGCAAACAGATAACTTTGCTTGTTCCTTTTTTCTTTGGATGCTTTTTATTTCTCTTTCTTGTCTGATACTTCTGGCTAGTACTTCCAGTAGTGTCTTGAATAGATATGGTGAGCGTGGTCATCCTTGCTTTGTATCAGAAGTTAGATAAAAGGCTTTCAGTTTTACCCCATTGATTAAGATGTTAGCTATGGGTTTGTTATAAATGGCCTTTATTGTATTGAGACTTCTCAACCTTGGCAGTATTGATGTTTGGGGATGCCTGATTCTTTGTTGTGGGAGCTGGCCTGTGCATTGCAGGTTGGCGAGCAGCTGCCCTGGCCTCCACTCACTAGCATATCTGTCCTGCCCCAGGGTGACAACCAAAAATGTCCCCAGACATTGCCAAATGTCCCTCTATAGGGAAAGAGGGAAAAACTACTTCCTGCTTGAAAACTACTGAAATAGAGAATAAAGGCGCCAAAATTGTTTTAACTGTATGTAGACATGAGTGCTTTTTTATATGGAGAAATTCTTGAGGCTGTAGAAGGATCTAGAGTATTTGGCAAGCCTGGTTGCTCTCTCCTCCCTCTTCTCAGTGAAAGTTTTGTCAGATGCTTTTTATTTTTTAAATTAAAAAAATTTTTTTTACTTGCCAATTTTCATTATATGAAATGTGTAAGCTAGAGAATTAATTTTACATACTTTTTCTTTTTTTCCAGTCGCACCATGTGGCTTGTGGGATCTTAGTTCCCTGACCAGGGATCGAACCTGGGCTCTTGGCCACAAAAGTCTGGAACCCTAACCACTGGCCCACCAGGAAATTTCCTGATGCTGTCAGGTGTTTTTTGGAGGGCTTTTTTTTTTTTTGTATTTTTTAAAGTTAAAGAATTTACATGGTGACTGCAGCCATGAAATTAAAAGACACTTGCTCCTTGGAAGAAAAGTTATGACCAACCTAGACAGCATGTTAAAAGGCAGAGACGTTTCTTTGCCAACTAAGGTCCATCTAGTCAAAGCTCTGGTTTTTCCAGTAGTCGTGTATGGAAGTGAGAGTTGGACTATAAAGAGAGCTGAGCACCGAAGAATTGATGCTTTTGAACTGTGGTGCTAGAAAAGACTCTTGAGAGTCCCTTGGACAGCAAGGAGATCCAACCAGTCCATCTGAAAGGAAAGCAGTCCTGAATATCCGTTGGAAGGACTGATGCTGAAGCTGAAGCTCCAATACTTTGGTCACCTGATTCGAAGAACGGACTCATTTGAAAAGACACCGATGCTGGGAAAGATTGAAGGCAGGAGGAAAAGGGGACGACACAGGATGAGATGGTTGGATGGCATCACCGACTCAATGGACATGAATCTGAGTAAACTCTGGAAGTTGGTGATGGACAGGGAGGCCTGGCGTCCTGCAGTCCATGGGGTCACAAAGAGTCAGACACGACTGGGCGACTGAACTGAGCTGAAGTGACTTAGTAGGAGATTTGTATTTACCAGCTCTTCTGAGAGCTCCTATTCCATGAGAAAGAAACCTCTGAGTAGAAAGCCCAGCACTTGTAAACACTTCTCAGTTTCTTATTTGGAGTGTTTGTTGTTAGAATCTTGACATTTGACTGTTATTTTCCTTTTGAAAAATACTCGTAATTGGACAAGTAGTGCTTTTAAAGATGTAATATGAGGAGGTTTTCCGCAGAAGGCATGACCCATCCACTCCATATCTACCGAGCCTGCCAATCATGATGATGACTCCATCTTTATCCTCGAGCCAGGAGGACCTGGGAGGCGGCACCCACATGCTCGGTGGAGATTCAATTGCTGGTGAAGCATATGAGGAGCCAGAGATGGCCATTTCACACCTAGAGGACAGTGTGTGGCACATTCTACCAGGAAAACAAGCAGACGCTGGGCAGCAGTTCCTCTTTTAAAAAGAAAAAGTGTGTGCCCTGCACTGGGCACTGTTCTAGGGAACTGAGTGCTGAGTAAAGGGGAAATTCCCATTCAGATGGAGCTCTGTGCTTTTGGGCAGGAAGAGGGGGGCTTCCCCTGTGGCCTAGTTGGTGAAGACTCTGCCTGTGATGCAGGAGACCTGGGTTCAGTCCTTGGGTCTGGAAGATCCCTGGAAAAGGAAACGGCAACCCACTCCAGTATTCTTGTCTGGAAAACCCCCATGGACAGAGGAGCCTGGCGGGCTACAGTCCATGGGGTCCTAAGCATCGGACACGACTTAGCAACTGAACCACCACCACCAGGGGTAGACCAGCAGGTCACGGGTTACACAGCGTCGGGTGGATGCTCTGGAGACGGCCCTTGAGTACAGACACTGTGGAACTGAAAATCTTTGGGCATGAGCATCTAGAGGAAGAGTGGTCCAGACCGAGGGAGCAGCAGGAACAAAGGCTGTGAGGTGGACGACCTGGAATGTTCTGGAACAGCCAGGAGGCCAGAGAGTCTAGAGCAGAATGAAGTGGTGGAGCCAGCAGAAGCAGAGATGAAAAGTGACTGATGACCTCACTCAGAGACAGACTTGGGTAACGTGTCAGAGGAGAAAAGACTTGCTTCCTCTCTGAAGTGTAAGTTTCAGGAACATCTCCCTGAAACTGGTGCTCTTTTAGGAGGACAGGGTATTCCAGGCTAGAGCTTTATAAGGACTGGTGGTGAGCTTGCCTCTTATACTTAACTGGATTGATGCTTTTTCAATATTTGTGTCCCCAGATCATCAAATATTTCACAGATGCATACAGCATTTGCAACTACCTTCCTCAAACACTGTCCTTGATTGACACATCCTTTTTTGGGCTTGCCGTCCAGTATCCTTAAGCTTTGGTTTTTAGTTTTATTTTTCTATTATTTTTTTTGGCCCAATGCAAGGCCTTCAGACTGACAGGCTTCTCGGTGTCAGAGCCTGGGCAGGAGTCCCGAGGCCCCGGAGAACTACACATCCTCGGGCTCTGTCTTCAAGGAACCGGATCAATGAGAAAGTGGTTTGGAAAGTTTGGCCTACAGCTTAGCGCCATGCTGAGTATTATGGTTGACGCTTGAACAATGCAGGGTTCGACCAGGGATTGAACCCCTGCAGTGGAAGCTTGAGGTCTTAACCACTGGACCACCAGGGAAGGCTCAAGCTTTGGCTTTGTATTTTGTTTTGGGGTATAGCTGATTATATATATTGGAGTATAGCTGAGTCTCTTGGACTGCAAGGAGAGCCAACCAGTTAATCCTAAAGGAAATCAGTCCTGAGTATTCATTGGAAGGACTAATGATGAAGCTGAAACTCCAATACTTTGGCCACCTGATGAGAAGAACTGACTCATTGGAAAAGACTCTGATGCTGGGAAAGACTGAAGGTGGGAGGAGAAGGGGACGACAGATGGTTGGATGGCATCGGCGACTCAATGGACATGAGTTTGAGCAAGCTCCGGGAGTTGGTGATGGACAGGGAGGCCTGGCGTGCTGCAGTCCATGGGGTCTCAGAGAGTCAGACATGACTGAGTGGCTAAACTGAACTGATAGCCAATGAACAAACAATGCTGTGATAATCTCAGGTGAACAAGGCAGGGACTCAGCCGTACACACACACGTCTCCATTCTCCTCCAAACTCCCCTGTTCTCCAGGCTGCAAGCTCTGGCTTCTCAGATCTCATTTGCAGATCTGGGTCGTCATTTCCGCTCCACACAGGAAATCTGAGAATGTGAGATTATGTGAGTCTGTGGAGCATGAGGCTTCGCTCTTATGAAAGGAAACCCCAAGAAAACCCCCTTAAATTAGAAAGCAGTTCTGGGAGCTTGTGGCTTCCCTGGTCGGCCTGTGGCCTGGCTGCCCAGAGGCTGTCTGCCTGAGAGGTATGATGGGCGCCCCCTTGGAAGGGGAGTTGCTGGGCCATGTGTTTGATGGGTTTCCAGCAGGGGTTGAGGGCTCAGATGCGTGCATCAAGCACAGAGATAGTTCTGGGGCCAGAGATATAGGAAGGCACCTCTGAGCACAGCGACCCCCTCCCACCTCCTTGCTCTCCTGCATGGATCCTTCCTGATGCCTTCTCAGGGTCGCGGCCTGGGCAGGAGTCCTGAGGTCTGGAGAGCTACATGTCCTCAAGCTCTGTCTTCAAGGAACCGGATCAATGAGAAAGTGGTTTGAAAACTTTGTCCTTTGGCTCAGCGCCATGCTGAGTAGTACAGTTGACCCTTGAACAATGTGGGGTTAGCGGCTCCACCCCCTATGCCGTCAAAAATCCGCCTGCACCTGCCATCTCTGCCTCAAAAACAGAGGAATTGATAAGTGACTCACCCAAGGGCAGGAAGGTGAAACGGTCTGGGCAGTCTGCACTCACACCCTAGCTGTTTTGCTTCCATATATTGTAGTGCCTCGCGGGGCAGACACTTTCCCCTCACACTTACTTGATTTCAAGATCTGTAAAATGAAAACACACACTTTATGAACTGTATTTAGTACGTGTGTAAGTGGACCTGGGGCTTCCCAGGTGACTCAGAGGGAAATCCCATGGACCGAGGAGCCTGGCAGGCTACAGTCCATGGGGTCACAAAGAGCTGGACATGATTTAGGGACTAACCAGCAACACAGGTCCAGAAAAGTGGACCTGTGCGGTTCAGACCCGTGGTGTTGGAGGGTCAGATGTATTTCTTTTTTCCATCCTGTGACAGTGGGAATCGTGCAGCTCTGCACGAAGGAGAAAGAGCCAGGAGGTCTTTAGCTGGTTGGAGATCATTGTCTGAACCTGACACACTGTGAAACACCGTGTGCATGGACCCTGTAACTCATGGTGTGTGTATGTGTGTGTGAAATGCTTTCTTATCTCTATTTTCCATCCACTTTATTACAACATTAGACCAACCGAATGGTTCTCGTTTTTTCATGCTAAGTTTCTTGGTGTGCTCTCTTAATGCATAATTGAAGAAATTGCTATTGGTCTCCTGTAGTCAGCAGATTCAAACAGGGAAGGATTTTTTTCAGTGCAAATGCGGGCCTTTTCCAATACGTTTACATTTCTCTGGTCATTATTCTTTGCTTCCTGGCTTTCAGCAGCAGTATGTGCTTGGCTCAGAGGCTGGGAAAATCTTCTGCTTGCTAGATTTCCAGGGGCACTGACGTTGGGGGTCCCAGAAGTTTTCACTGTGGCTGATGCTTCTGATACGAGTGATTTGTGAAGGCTTTTCGAGATAGAACTTGATTTTTCCCTGTGAATGATCACTCCAACCTCTGTTAACACTTGATGCAATCTGTCAGTCTGTGTATCTCTAAAGTTGATTTATAAATACAGTTCTGGACCCTGCCTTTTTTTTTTTTTTTGCTTATGAGCATACCCTGAGCTCATTTCTATATTAAACGCACTTTAGAATCTTGAGTTTTCAAAACCCATTTCTGTATACATCATCGTTTTGTTAGTCATTTTGGGGGTATTTTGGTTGTTTCTGAGATTTTGCTGTATGAATAATGTCCTGACGAATGGATGTCTTAGTATATTTTCTATTGGCACTTGGAACACATTCCTTTCAGATCAGTCTTAGAAGGTATATTATTAGTTTAATGAGTATGAGCCTTTTAAAGGCCATCTTGCTTTCTAGTCAGATTGTACTAATTTCTCCTTCCACCCGCACACTATAAAATTGCCTGCCTCTTTTGCCGAGTCCTCAGCATACAGCACATTGATTATCAAAAATGTTGAAATGGCTTATTGGTCTTTGCAACTTTAAAAGTCATACACACGTATTGTAAATAGTCAGATAACATAGGTAGGTAGAGTGTCAAATATGAAAATCACTGATCTTGAGAAATTAAACTTTTGATATACCTCGAGTCATTTCTTATAATACTTATCATCTGCTTTTTTCCTTAGCAGCTTATTGAGGCTATGTTTTCATATCTGCGTATACACATCATTATTTTTCATTACTGCAAGATATCCTGTTTTTTGGATAGTTTTCATTTTTAGAAAACGCGTGACTTCCTTCTTTTTTAGAGTTCGGCATAAGAAGTGAGTCATAATTAGTCTTTGGTGCAGGATTCACAGTCAGTTTCAGTGAGTTCTGGCTCAGGCAAATACACAGGAGAGGAAAGTGAGACTGAGGATAAATACACTCAACTTTTACAAAAGCAGAAAGATTAGAGCTCTTTTACTTAGACACATTAAGAGGTGATTTCTAGTTTGTCATTTATGGGTAGTATAGTGGTCTGCATATATCTTTGCCGATTGATCTAATTATTTTTAAGGAAATCGTTGGGTCTTGAGTTTGGAGCCACACGGAGGGTTCTATTATTTTCACAAATACTCCTGTCTCTCCCGGGAGCAGAGGTAGACTTCTTTTCCTGTGGTGTCTCACTTGGGCGTGCCTCTTGCTTTGGCAGATTCAATGTGAGATCTGATTTGTGTAACTTTGGCCATGATTTTTAAGACCCAGCGTATGACTTGCCATACCTTCGTTTCCCCCTGTGATGAGACCCATAGTATTCCAAGCAGAGGGAGAACTGGGAAAGAGCCCACCTGCAGTGGGCATGTCCTGTGGGAAAGCAGACTTTTGTCATAAGCCTTTGAAATGTGGAGGCTGCTTGTTACTGCCATGCAACCTACTTATCCTGACTGACCGGCTATAACACATGATAACTGAGCGCCTTCAGAAGAGTAAGCCTGCTTGCAAGTTACAAGAGTGCCTTTTCTTCCATTTACCAAAGCTAGTTATGTTCACTCTTTTTAATCTCTTCTAACTCATGGTCAGAAAACGATAACTCACTTTAGTATGTGTGTCTTTGATGACTACTGAGGTTAAAACATGTTTCCTAGCCATGTACATCTCTTTCTTTTACTTCTTTATTTCCTTTGCCTTTTTGTTGTTAATCTGTCTTTTCTTCCTGAGTTCTAAGAACTTTAAAAATATGCTAAAAAGTATTATTCTTTGTCTACCATATGTTCTGCATTGCTTTTCCAGTTTGGGTTTATTTTCTAAATCTTATTTGGGGCTTGCAGAATTTTTTAAATTTATGGCTCTATATCTTTTGTCAGTTTGGGAAAATTCTCTGCCACAGTCGTGTCAAATATTGTTTTGTCCCATTCTCCTTTTCTCCCCCATTCATGACACCACATTCCAATACATTAGAACGTTCTACCATGATCCACTTCTTCCCCCTTATCTTTTCCATCCTTTCCCCGCCCCAGTGCCTGGGCATTTCTGGTTAACTCATCTTCCAGTTCACTGACTCTCTCTTCACCTTAATCTACTTCTTCGCTCCTTTTAAAATTCTTAGTTTTAGTTACTCTATACTTTATTATTCTGCTGATATTCTCTGTTTGTCATTGTGTTCTGTTACATGTGAATTACAGGCTCATACCTTCAATATACAGCTCTTAGAGATGTTGTCTGTCATCTGTGTGTCTTTACCACTGAGGCACCAGGGAAGCCCCTCTCCACCTTTATGAATCAGCAGATACCATGACGGGAAAAGATAGGAGAGTGGAAGCCTATCTCGGAGCTTTTACCTGCTTTCTGGGATGTCAGGCCCACAGGTCGCAGTTGTCTTGGAAGTCTGATGCCTTTCACCTGATACTTCTGGTAATTGTTTTTAACGTTAGGTACTGTAAATGAAAAATCGAAGTCGCTCTAGGTGGTGTCATCTTTCTCCGGAGTAGCTTTAATTTGCTTCTGGCAGCTGGAGTGGGACAGATGATAATAGGCTGCGTGGGTCTCTGTAAGGTCTGGTCTGTCTCTGGCTTGCCTTTCTTGCGGGCCTAGCCCATCAGGCTTCCTAGGAGAACGTGGAATGTTCAACAGGCCTGTCACCCTTGAGAGGCCATGGACTCCAATGGCGTCGCCTTAATTCCTGGGACGGTGGTTTACTCTGCTTAACGCCTTTGGTCATCGCTGCTGTTCTCTGCTTGGTTTCTCTTCTCAGTCTCTCAACTCTTGTTGTTGTTTAGGTGCTAAGTTGTGTCTGACCCTTTGTGACCCTATGGACTTGTAGCCCACCAGGTTCCTCTGTCCATGGGATTTCCAGACAAGAATACTGGAATGGGTTTCCATTTCCTTCCTCAGGCGATCTTTCTGACCCAGGGATCAAACCCACATCTCCTGCCTTGGCAGCTGGATTCTTTACCACTGAGCCACCAGGGAAGCCCCTCTCCGCCTTTATGAATCAGCAGATACCACGACGGGAAAAGATAGGAGAATGGAAGCTTATCTCGGAGCTTTCACCTGCTTTCTGGGATGTCAGGCCCACAGGTCGAAGTTGTCTTGGAAGTCTGATGCCTCCGGATAGATTTAAAAACAAATTTTTCCCTCTTACTCATTGTTTTCAGTGGGAGAATGGGTCTCTTGAAGCAGGGTTTTCATGGCTGGAACGGAAAGTTCCTATTATTTGCCTTTTACTTTCTTTAGACTGTTTTGCTGAGAAGGAATAGATTTCTGTTTAGTCAGATTTCTCTTTTTCTTTATGGTTTCTGGCTTTGCTATCATGCTTCAAAATTCTTTTTTAAAACAATTTTTTAGAAACAGTTATCTAAATTTTCTCCCAGTATTTTTATGGTTGTATATTATTTAATGACTCACTTTGGCATAAGACATGAGGTAAAGATCCAACCTTATCTTTTCCCATATGGCCAGGGCATTTGTCCAACACCATTAATTGAGTGATCCATCTTCTGTGAATGTCTGAAATGCAGTCTTTTTCGTTAAGTATGTGGTGTCTCATTAATATTTTAATTTGCTAACTAGTGATTTTTGTTGAATTTTTCTGTTCTTTATCCACTTAAGGTGTTGTGCTTTTGGTATATTTATACTGATATTTAATACATTTGTGCTTCTCAGTTGCTCAGTCATGTCTGACTCATTGTGACCCCATGGACTGTAGCCCACCAGGCTCCTCTGTCTGTGGAATTTTTCAGGCAAGGATACTAGAGCAAGTTGCTAATTCTTATTCCAGGGATCTTCCCAAGCCAGGGATCAAGCTTGCCTCTCTTGCATCTTCTGCATGGACAGGTGGATTCTTTACCACTGTGTCATTTGGAAAGCCCCCATACTATACTTGATCTTAGTCAAAAGGCCAAGAAGTAATGTTTGTATGATTACTTAAATAATCCTGTGTTAACTTTGGTTGGTATTTTAAAATTTCCTTTTAATCTTGCTTATAATTCTTTCTGTAAATGAAAGTTGTTTTTGTGTACAATAAAACTTTTATCTTTTATTTGATATCTTATTCATTGTTATGCTATTGAAACCTTTCCTGTCTCATCAGTTAATATTACAGAATATAAATGTATATGTATATATTTATTTTTGCTCTTAATTTTTTAGTTCTTTTAATCTGTGTCTTGATACATGGAATGTGTGTGTTTCCTGCTTAATAATCAATTTTTTCAACAATGTTGGTTAAATAACCTATCCACTTTCCAGATTCTTCCTTAAATACACCTTGACCTTTGATGATAAGATCTTATTTTAGGCCATCTGCTTAGTTTTTACCATTTAAGATCCTTTGTTTTTCATTCTTAGTACTTGCTCTCCTCTTCCCATTAAAAAAACACTGAGCTATAATTGACCTATAACACTGTATTAGTTTCAAGTGTACAAAATAAAGATTAAATATTTTTATATACAGTATCTTTCTGTATCCATGGGTTTTGAATCTTCAGATTTACATCCATGGATCAAAAATATTTGAAAAAAAAAAAATTCCAGAAAGTTCCAAAAAGCAAAACTTGACCTTGTTGCCAGGTGGCAACCATTTATATAGCATTTACATTGTGTTTATAGCTATTTACATAGCATTTACACTGTGTTAGGTATTATAGGGAATCTAGAGATGATTTGAAGTGTAAGGATGATGTGTGGGTTATATGCAACACTGTGTCATTCATATAAGGGAATTGAGACTCTGCTGATTTTAGTATCTGTGGGTGTCTGGGAACTGATTCCCTGTGGATACCGAGGGACGACTGTATTGTGAAATGACCACCACAGTAAGTCCAGTTAATATCCATCACCACACATAAACACAATACTTTTTTTCCCTTCTGATGATACAGTGTTTAAGATCTTCTCTCTTAACAGCTTTCGAACAAAAAAATAGAACATTGTTCGCTATAGTCACCATGCTGTACATTACATCTTCATGGAGCATCTATTTCTTAACTGGACGTTTGTGTCTTTTGATCTCCTTCCTCCCTGTTTTTTGTTAAAATCGCTCACACACACAGTGGAAAAGAGAATCTTACAGATGGGCTTGCGTGAACAGCTGTGGCTGCTCACCCCAGACCCTTCCCTCTTCCGTCTGCTTCCCAGACCTGATAACCATCCCCACTTGCATTTCTTCTGGCGGCCACGCCCTGTTGATGGACAGCTTGCCCGTAACAGGCATTTTGATTGACCCATTTGGGACAATACTATTGACTGCCTGCAGCAAAGATGGAGTTTTTGCTGACCCGCAGCTCTCTTTCTCTAGGGGCTTCTCTTGTGGCTCAGAGGTAGGGAATCCGCCTGCCAGTGCAGGAGAAGTGGGTTCCATCTCTGGACTGGGAAGATCCCTGGAGAAGGAAATGCGCCCCTACTCCCGTAGTCTTGCCTGGAAAATCCCATGGACAGAGAAGCCTGGCGGGCTACAGTCCAGGGGGTCACAAAAGAGTCAGATGTGACTGAGCAACTAAAGAGCAACTCCCCTTTCTCCCCCCTCTTTACAGTCACACACACGCACCCAGCCTCTTTTATATTATGGTTCTAATGCCTTTATTTTGTGTGTTCTCAGCCCATTGAGAGTGATGCTCTAAGCTTGGAAGGCCTGGGGCCCATTCTTCCTGTGGCAGCCCCCACAGACATTTCCCCAGCAGAGCCCAGGTTGTGCCTGGATCAGCCCTTGTGGTTCTCTGCAGGACTGCAAGACATACCTCAGCAACCACCGTCAGGAAACTTTGAAAAAGCAAGTTTTATTACTTCCAGGACTTGTTGGGCACAGGGTGTGCCTGGGCCCACATGGGGGTGGGGGTGCAGATGGGGAGACAGAGGACCACCTGGGGTTGTGCCTTCGTTGGCAGAGTAAGGGCCAGGGTTTCTCACATTTACTCTTTTTTGGTGAATTTAAAACAAAAGAGTGGGAGTGAAAGTGTAGAAAGGAAGGCGCCCATCTGGATAGATGGGCTGCTATCTAGGTCCCCTGAGGCTTTCTAAACAGAACATCGTGTGGGGGACTTCCGGCCTCTCTTTGTAGTTGAATTGTTGGCTGTGTGTTTATCTGAGATGGATATCTCTGAAATATTAATACATGTCTCAGCAATCCTGGAGACCTGGGTTTAATACCTGGGTTGAGAAGATCCCCTGGAGAAGGGAATGGCAACCCACTCAAGTATTCTTGCCTGGAGAATCCCATGGACAGAGGAGCCTGGTGGGCTATATAGTCTATGGGATCACAAAGGGTCAGACACGACTGAGCGACTAACACACACATAGCAATCTAAAGCTTGATGTCAGGCACTTACGTTACAGATCAGGAAAGCTAGTTGTGGACTTCCCTGGGGGTCCAGTGGTTAAGACTCCATGCTTTCAATGCAGCGGACACAGGTTCCAACCCTGGTCAAGCTAACTGTCCAGAACCTACGCATATATTTTACTTCAACCTTCCTCTTTTCCATCAGCTCTAGTCAGTATTTCTGGACTTCTCCTTTAAGGAAGGTCATTCCTGACCTTCCTGTACCCCCTCTGCCCACACCATCTCTCTCTGTGTCCTGACAAGATTAATAACATTTTTTTCCCCTCTGACTGTAATTATTCTTATGTATACCTTGACTTCATCTGTTGACTGAGTCTAATGGTTGGAGACAAGTAACATTTATCTTACTGTTATAACATTATATAATGTAGGTCTTGTTAATTGAAGATTGAAGTGTGCTCAGACCACCTTTCCTTTTCTAGGCAATAACCCATTTTAAAACGGCATATATTTATTTTATTTATGCTGTATTTCTTTTTCATTTGCTTTTTGTAGAGCTTTAGGTATTAACCCGTTATGTTCTTAAGAAAAAAAGAAAAGGCTGCTCTTAGCTATTATAGCTGCACTGTTGAAATTTGAATATAGCAAAGGACTTCCTTTTCTCTGGATGTTATTTGAGATATTAAAACTTTGCACATGGGAAATCTCTGAACCTTCCATTCAGTGTGACTGTGAACCTACAGTTACTCTATTTTTATTTTTCATTTTATTCTTACATTATTATTTTTTGGCCATGCTGCATAGCCTATGAGATTTTAGTTCCCTGACCAGGGATTGAACCCTGGCTCTTGTCAGTGAGAGTGCAGAGTCTTAATCACTGGACCACTAGGGAATTCCCTAAAACCGCTCTAAAGAATAAAATCTATTGAAACAACAATGGCGACAAAATGTTGCAGGTGTGTATTTGGAGTATTTGATCAACTTTCTGGCTGCCGATTTTGGAAGGACCCCAGGCACGTGTCACTCTTAAGTGAGAGACCGGAAGCCAGAATGGATTACATAAGGCAAGAGAGCATCTTAGCCGTCTGTTGGTCTGTGAATTGCACGTGTGTTCCATGCCCTGGCAGCATCTTCCTGTGGGTAGATAATTCTTGGGAGTGTAACATTCTCCTTAACAGGGAACCAGGATCTTGGAATAGTGAGTGAGCTGCAAGCTGGTGGGCTCCACTCAGAACGCATCTTCTAGAGAACCATAAACTCGCTGTTCATGTGGATTGATGCACTTTGATGGTGTCAGTGGCCCAGGTGGTGGGTTTTCTTTGCATTCAGCCACTCTGAAGGAACAGCATTTGTATCACCTATAATCTATTTGCAGATTATTCTTTCTGTTCATTTCCATAACCAGCCATTTTTTCCATTTATTAAAAGTTGAGGTTACCGGTAACCAGAGGAATCAAAAAGCTAAGCAAATTGCCAGGCATGTTGAGTGTTTTACTGCCCGGCCTGGTTGGATCTTATTTTTGCAAATGCACCAAACGATACTTGCCTCTATCACAAAGGTGTCTCCAATGCCCTTTCAGGCTAGGGATGGGAGCAGGGACCCACGCTGGACTTTTCCTCCTGAGGGGAACCAGGAAGTTGAAGGAATGGAGTTTGAGCTGAGGGAACATAGGAGTGTAGAGAGTGAGGGGAGTCAAGTCAGGCCAGGAGGCTGGTGATCTTCTGGGGGTTATGCTGCTGTGGCAGGTGGGTGAGGCTGGACCCCTGGGTGCCGTCCTGAGTGGGAGAAGAGGAGGGTCAGTGGAGGAGATGCTTGGAGGATGCAGGGCAAGTGTGGTGCTGGATCACTGATGTATTTGTTTTCTAGGGCTGAGGCCACAAACTAGATGCTTGAGACCACTGAATCCATCCTCTCACGATGCCAAGGCTAGAAATCCAGACTCAAGGTGACAGTGGGTTTGTGCGTCCTCCGCTGACCCTAGGAGAGGATCCTTCCTGCCTCTCCCAGCCTCTGGTGGCCCTGGGTGTTCTTGGCTGCTGGCGCCATCATTCCAACCTCTGCCCCCATCTTCACATGGCCTCCCCTGCCATGTCTCTGCCTCTCAAATCTCCAGGATGACCTCACCAGGATGACCTGGTGGTCAGTGGCTAGGACTTCACCTTACAATGCGAGGGTGCGGATTTGATCCTTGGTTGGGGAGCTGAGACCCCATATATCTTGAGGCCAAAATACCAAAATTTAAAAAAAAAAGAAGCAGCAGCAAGATTCTTGACCTAATTCTATCTGCAAAGACTGTTTGCTAATGAGAGCACGTCCACAGGCACCAGGGGTTAGGACTTGGGTATATCTTTTTTGGAGGGGATATATCTTTTGAGGGGGACTCAGTGTGTAGGTGAGGAAGAAAGCTCATGGCTCAGATGTCTGAGGGGAAGGAGACGTCTTAGAAGAGGGCTCTGGGGGGCAGGGTGTGCCAAGGGTGGGGGGGTCTTGACAGTCCTCCCAGAGATGAATGTGATGCTGCTTCTGGGCTCATCGCTGTGTCCCACCTGGACTCCCAGAGATGAATGTGATGCTGCTTCTGGGTTCATCGCTGTGTCCCACCTGGATGTGTTGTCCCATTTGTTTCTTGCCGCCACCATCCAGATGATTATGATGCTGGAACTCTGGCCATTGTTCATTTTTTCCCTTCTTGCTGGACTGGCGGGCATGAGGTCGGAACCGAAGGTGGAGACAGTGGAGGATGCTGGGGTATGGAAGGTCCCAAGTTCTGATCCTTGGTACAAAGGACACTGTACTCACTGACTCACGGGAGAGTCCAGGGTGACCCTGTTTTGCCTGTACCTGGGGAACATACTGGTTTTGCCATGCGTCAGGCCAACTGTTCCCAGGAAGAAAAAAAACAAACTCAAAGAAGCCAACGAAACGACTCCACAGGGACTGGTGGTCTAGCGGGTAAGAGTCTGCCTTGCAATGCAGGGGACGTGAGTTCGATCCTTGGCCCGGGAACTAAGATCCCACATTCCTCAGGGCAATGAAACCTGTCCTGCAATGAAAGATCCTACATAACATAACGAAGATCCTGTGTGTTGCAACTAAGACCCACACAGCCAAACAATAAATGAATGTTAAAACAACAACAAACAAACGGCTCCACATGCAAAGACCCAACAGAGCCAAACAATAAATGAATGTTAAAACAACAACAAACAAATGGCTCCACATGCAAAGACCCAACACAGCCAAATAATACATAAATATTTTAAAAAACAAACGACTCCACATGCATCCGTTCCCTTTGAAATTAACTAGTCTTTGTGTTCAATACCCCAAACCTCTGATTCAAGTTGAATGTCTGTCCTGTGTTCCTGCGAGGCTTCCTTTAATTGGCAGCAGATTTCTGGGCCTTGATTTGTTTACCAAGAGTCCTGGATGCTCTTGATGTGTTTCTTTTCTTGGCAGATGATGGATATTTTCTTAGGGCCCCCAGTCAGAAGCCAGCTCCCTCTCCTCTCATTCTCCCCACCCCCCATGCCTATGACCTCATCACTCTGGGGCTGGCTTCCCATGGCCTCGGTGGAGTCCCATCTACCCGGGCCACTCAGAAAGAAAGGGAAAGTGTCAGTCGCTCAGTCCTGTCTGACTCTGTGACTTGTGGACTGCAGCCCGCCAGGCTCCTCTGTCCGTGGAATTCTCCAGGCAAGAATACTGGAGTGGGTTGCCATTCCCTTCTCCAAAGTGACTCAGGAGGTTTCTCACCCCTGGTCCTGTTTCTCTATCACACCCTTCTCAGCGCTATCAATGCCATATGGCTTTTTAACTAGGCTTTGTAGGAATAGTTGTTTCTTGAGACATACTCTACTTACAGTAGAGGGCATAATAGATTCTTCTTGGGCAGCTGGGTGATTTTTGACACATTCTTGCCCTTGTGCAATCATGCCCCCAGCTCTGGATAAAGAACATTTGCATCACTGTGGTAAGTTTCCTCTTACTCCCTCCTACCCAGGCCGGCCCTTCAGATTTCTATCACCATGGGCTAGTCTAACCAGTCTGGGGACGGCCGTGGAGTCAGAGTGTGTACTTCTTTCAGGTGAGACAAAATGGCTATGAGATCTACCCAGGTTGTGTGCGGGCTTCCCAGGTGGCACAGTGCTAAAGAACCCACCTCCCAGTGCAGGAGACGCAGGAGACGTGGGGTCGACCCCTGGATTGGGAAGACCCTGGAGAAGGAAATGGCAATCCACGCCAGAATTCTTGCCTGGAAAATCCCATGGACAGAGGAGCCTGGCGGGCTCAGTCCATGAGGTCACAAAGAGTTGGACACGACTGAGCATGTGTGTGCACACATGCCCACACACACACACACACACACACGTATGGGTTTCCTCAAGCTGCTTGCTTTTCTTTTTTTCATTTTCAGCAGCTCTATTGAAGTATCATTCATAGTCCATATAATTTGTCCACTTAAGCTGCTGCTGCTGCTGCTAAGTCACTTCAGTCATGTCCGACTCTGTGCGAACCCATTGACGGCAGCCCACTAGGCTCCGCCGTCTCTGGGATTCTCCAGGTAAGAACACTGGAGTGGGTTGCCATTTCCTTCTCCAATGCATGAAAGTGAAAAGTGAAAGTGAAGCTGCTCAGTCATGTCCTACTCTTCGCGACCCCATGGACTGCAGCCCACCAGGCTCCTCCGTCCATGGGATTTTCCAGGCAAGAGCATTGGAGTGGGGTGCCATTGCCTTCTCTGCCACTTAAGCTAGAGAACTAATTTTTTTTTTTCATATTCCATTATGAAAATTTTTAATGTGTAAAGAACATAACATGAAACCCCATTCTTAATGACTGTAACTGGCTTTCAGTTCAACAGCGTGAATTGCATTCACGATCTTGTCCAGCTGTCACCCCTAGCTGTTTCCATGATGTGGTCATCACCCCAAGCAGAAACTCTGTAACCTTGGCAACAACTCCCCTTGCCCTCCTCCGCCTGGCTCTGGTAGCCTCGAATCTACTTCCTGCTCCATGAATTTGCCTCATCTAGACATTTCACACACGCGGACTCTTGCAGCATTCACCCTTGCATGTCTGGCTTTTTTGACGTAGCACAGGGTCTTTACGGTTCGCCATGTTGTAGCAGGTGTTAGGGTTTCCTCACTTAATTTAAAGGAATGGTAGTCTGTTGGGTGGATGGAGCACATTTTGTTTATTCATTTAGCTGTTAATGGACCCCAGTTTGTTCTGACTTTTGGCTACTGTGAATAATACTGTTATGTACATGGGTATACAAATATCTGTTTGAGTCCCTGCTTGAAGTCCCTTAGGGCATATACCCAGGTGTGGAATTGCCAGATCATATGATAATTCTATGTTTAGCTTTCTGAGTAATGACCCAACTCTTTTCCATAGTGCCTGCACTATTTTACATTCCTACCAGCTGTGCCCAAGGGTTCCAATTTCTCCATGGCCTTCCCTGTGGAAAAATTACACTCGGTATTTTCTGCTTGTTGTTGTTTTATTTTTATTTGTAACCGTTATATTCTGGTAGGCTTCTAAGAGGTAGCCTGGTATGGGTAGTATGGAATCTCATTGTGGTTCTGGCCATTTGTGTATCTTTGGCTAAGTTGTGTTTTTATGACATACAGTTTGCACACAGAGGAATGAATAACTCTTAAGGGTATATGGGTCCATAAATTTTGACAGATGAATATAAGCATATAAATATCATACAGATCAATATATATGATGTTTCCATTAACGGAGAAATTTCTCCCATATCACCCCGTCACTGTTGTTTTATTACCATAGATCAGTTTTGTCTGTCCTTGGATTTCATTAAATGGAAACAAATAGCAATGTACTTTTTTGTATCTGGCTTATTTCATATCACGTAGTGAGTTTGAGTGGAAAAGTCAATGGTACCCCACTCCAGTACTCTTGCCTGGAAAATCTCATGGCTGGAGGAGCCTGGTAGGCTGCAGTCCATGGGGTCGCTAAGAGTTGGACACGACTGAGCGGCTTCACTTTCACTTTTCACTTTCATGCATTGGCGAAGGAATTGGCAACCCACTCCAGTGTTCTTGCCTGGAGAATCCCAGGGACTGGGGAGCCTGGTGGGCTTCCGTCAGTGGGGTTGCACAGAGTCGGGCACGACTGACGTGACTTAGCAGCAGCAGTGAGTTTGAGATCTATTGGTATTGTTGCCTGAATCAGAATTTAGTTTTGGTTGCTGAGTGGTGTTTCTAAGCTTGACTATAAGACAGTTTGCTTATCCAGTCTCTATCTCTCTTTTTATGACAGCTCTTTATTTTATTTATTTATTTTGGGTGCACCGTGTAGCTTGTGGAATCTTGGTTCTCTGACCAGGGATTGAACTCGTGCCCCCTGCATTGGGAGCATGAAGTCTTAACCACTGGACTGCCAGGAAGTCCCTGCTGAATGAATGTTCGGATTGTTTGCGATTTAAAGCGTCACTAAACATTGGAGAGGGAAATGTAACCCACTCCAGTATTCTTGCCTGGAAAATCCCATGGACAGAGGACCCTGGCAGGCTACAGTCCATAGGGTCACAAATAGTCAGACATGACTTAGCAACTGAGCATGCAAACATTCCTATCCACCTTTTTGTGTGGACATAGACTATTTCTTTTGGGACTATGCCTATGAGTAGAATTGCTGGATCAGAAGGCAGACGTGTGGTGTGTTTTATTAGAAACTGCCAGTTTCCCCATATGGTTGTCCCATTCAACACTCCCACCTGCTGGGCACCCTATACCCTCACCAGCATTGGGTATTGTCAATCTTTTTAATTTTAGTCGTTTTGGTGGGTGTAAGGTGGTATCTCAGTGGGGTTTTAATTTGCATTTCCCTGATGACTAATGATATCAAGAACCTTCATATTTGGAAAAGGTTACAATTTAAATTTTCGAGTTAAAAAAAAAAACCAAGTTACAAGACATTAATGAACACCTGGAGAACAGACATCCCTAAGCCCAGAATGTTCTGTTGAAGCTGTCCGCCCTGACAGCTATGAGTCAGACAGACAGATGTCAGTTTCCATTACATCTTAAATCTCAAAAGAGTAAAAGGCAAGCGGGGAGGGCACAGATTTAACGAATATTTTGGAAATAAAAAGAAGAAAAGGAGGAAGAGCTCCCCTTTCACCGCCCGCCACCCCCTGCCAGGCCTAGGATTTGAGAGGCAGGATTTTAGAAGGAAAATCTGCTCCTGACACATCCTGCCTCAGACCGTGAGTGGTTCTCCGCTAGTGCTTCGGGCACAATTCAGACTCCTTAGCTCCTGTCAACACTCAGGACTTGGAGAGCTGTCTCCTCCTTCGTAGGCAGCCGGGTGCATCTGCTTGTGAGTTTCCTGATTCCCCATGAGCTATCAGTCCCCAGCCTTTGCTCATCTGACACTTGGACCGCCATCTCCATACTCCCAAGGACTCTGGGACTCCTGCCTTTGTTTGGCTGACCAGGCCCAGCTGGGTGGGTGCCAGTCCTCTCCCGGGTCCGGACATGTTTCCAGGCTTCTGTCCCCTGGGGCCGGGCTGGTCTTCATTGTAGACTCTCTTGTCACTTTCTCCAGACTGAATTTCCTAAGCGGGTCAGACTGTCTGATTCCAAACTTCGTCTTTGTCTTCTCAACACCACCCCGCCCAAGGTACCCGCAGATGTTACTAGCTTGTTGGATGGTGAGCAGTGCTCATGGTTGGGGGAGAGAGAGTTCTGGAAGCAGTGTGATCCTCCTCTCCTGGGAGCCTGCCTTCCCTGGCGCTTGTTCTGTTTTATACACTGTAGGGCTAACAGTTAATCTATCAGGCAAGTACAGCCCGCAGAGCCTTGCTATCTCACATTCTCTCTGTGGTCCCTCCGTCCTAGCCCAGGGATGCAATTTGTCAAAGGATGACTCAGGGTGAAGGACCAGAGAGCAGGTGGCAGACAACCAATCAGGGGGTCATTTAAGGAAGTGCTGTCGGCACCTGGGCCAGGACTGGGCGAGAATTTGATGCGTGTGTGATGGGAACTGGACATGACAAGAAAGTGGATGTGCCTCCCCAAACCAGTTGGAATGACAATTAACAGGGAAAGCGAGCTGAGCTGTTTCTGGGATCCGGGAGAAGTCTGTACCATAGGCTCCCAGGTATAGCGATAGCAGCCATCATTCTTCCGAAAGCCCCAGCCTGTGGGCTTCACGTGGGCTTCACCCCAGGGGCTTCACGTTTTTTGTCCTTTGGACCAACCATGGTCTTGTGAAATGCAGGTTCTGACCCATTAGGTCTGGGCCGGGGCCCAAGGATCTGCATTCCTAACAAGCTCCCAGGCGATGCTGCTGCTGGGACAAGAACCCCTGCTTTGAGTGGCCAGGGTCCAACCTGAACCAATCAGAATACAATAGGCAGACTGGGAGAATAATTACCTAGGTTGTTCATTCTTCATCAATTGGGTTGGATTGTCCTAATCCCAGGTGGTGCTAATGGTAAAGAACCTGCCTGCCAATGCAGGAGCCATAAAGAGATGCAGGTTCGATTCCGGAGGTGGGAAATCCCCTGGAGGAGGGCACGGCAACCCACTCCAGCATTCTTGCCTGGAGAATCCCATGGACAGAGGAGCCTGGTGTGCTGCGGTCCATGGGGTTGCAAAAGTCTGACAAGACCCAAGTGACTTAGTACTTAGCACAATTTATATCACTTTCTATGTGACCCACACCTGTGTTTGTGCATCACAGACCTAATATTTGTGAAAAAGTGGCCTTGAAATGAGTCGTAGAGTTTTATTATCACAAGTAGAACATGCCGTTGTCAGAGATGACAGCAGAGCAGCCGGAGTGAGAGGCTCTTCGCTGAGGAATTAGACATCAACAAGGGTTTCAATTCTTTGAGGCCAACATAATGGACAGCTTGGATTTCTTTCTTGAGACCTCATGGGGTGTTTTTGTAAGAGATGCATAAAGCTGATCATAATTTACAGATCCTGAAAGGTCCAATTGGTTTTTCCTGTATTGATTGCTTACTTGATGGTAATGTTAGGTGAACTCTCCCCAATTCTTTCCAGAAAGGGAATAAGAAGCAGTTTTGTTTGTATGGTTTCTTCCTGGTCTATGAATTTGCCACTGACTGTAAGCAGGAGATTGGGAAGCTTTATCAGAACTTTTCTTCCTTAAAAATTTAAAATTTTCTGATTATTAAATGAAGTAAAGTCATAGTAGGAAAACATGGGACTTTTTTACTATAGAAAAGTATAAAGAGAAAGAAGTCACCTGTATGTCACCATTCAGAATCTACTGAATTCTTGCTGCCACTTTTTTTTGCATTATTGATACATAATTTTACAGACTAGTTTATTAAAGCATATATATTTTCATTTTATAGTATAATTTCAGTCTTCCCTTATAACTGAAATTAATCTTTATATAACCTCATTTTTATTGTTTGATCACATACAAGATTATGTAATATATCCTTCAACTTTTAAAAATTTCTAAAGGAAAAAGTTTTTGAAAAAAAGGGGAAAAATAGCATTGTTTTCATGCGTTCTGAGAGTGTTAAGCCCCAAAGCGGAAATATTCTTAGCTGGTTTGTAGCATTAATTATATCTCTGTAACCGGCATAATATTTAGTAGCTCTCAATAGTTATTAATGAAATACTAGTACATTTTATTTAATCATGTATTTCTTTCTATAAGCATATGTTCAACCTGAATCTAAGGATCCAGTTCTCAGGATGAATTTGTTAACATATGTGTGAGCTTCAGAAGACTGTGATCGGATTTTGAAGTCTATCCTTAGGACTTGCTGGTGTTTGGATTGCTTATCTAATGCTGCCTGACATTGTAACCGAAAGTAGGGTCCAGCTGCTCACCGCCTAATAGCCAATAAAGAGGCCAAGTTGGTGGAAAGGAAACAGACTGTCTGTCCAAAGGTTGACTCCCCCCACCCTCTCAACAGTCAGGAGGCTAGGGCTCTTACATGCAGAGAGAGGGGGCTCCATGCAGAAACAGCACAGTCAGCTCTGACAGTCATCTTGAAACTGGGCATCGGTGGTCTGACCAGCGTCATGTTGGTTGTTTCGGGTGTAGTTCCAGGGTCAGTTTGTTCCAGTTTCTTCGAGGCCAGTTCTCAGAACTGTGGCAGCTTACGTCATGGCTACAGTCTGATTACCATGCAGTTAACTTCTCCACCTGGTGGGGGGTTCAGTATCTACAAGACAGCCCACGGGAGGTGGCTCAGAATGTTATCTGTAGCCCGTGAGGAGGAAAGAGCCTTGACTACGCTTGATGATCAAACTATTTTTATGTGGTCCCCTTTGCCTGTTTTTCTCTGTTTCTGCCTGTTCTCACTTCTCATTAAACTTACTCTTTGGCCAAAGTTTTTCCATAGACAAAAGGAATGCAGAGGGCATGAGAGACAAGGACCATAGGGTCCTTCTCTTTCAGCATCACCCCCAAATACAATGACTTGAAAAGACATTAGGGGCTTCCCTGATAGCTCAGTTGGTAAAGAATCCGCCTGCAATGCCGGAGACCCTGGTTCAATTCTTTGGTCGGGAATATCCACTGGAGAAGGGATAGGCTACCCACTCCAATATTCTTGGGCTTCCCGTGTGACTCAGCTGGTAAAGAATCCACCTGCAATGCTGATGACTTGGGTTCGATCCCTGGGTTGGGAAGATCCCCTGGAGAAGGGAAAGGCTACCCACTCCAGTATTCTGGCCTGGAGAATTCCATGGACTGTATAGTCCACAGGGTTGCAAAGAGTCGGACATGACTGAGCAACTTTCACTTAAAAAGATAATTAGCATTTATTTTCGTTCACAGTTTCCAAGACTCAGGAGTTCAAGGGCAGCTTGGCTGGGCAGTTTTGACCCAAGATCTCGCATGAGGCTGATGTCAGATGTTGGCTGGGGCAGTAAGATCTGAAGGGGTGAGTGGGGCTGGAGGGCTACGACCCTGGTGTGTGTTCAGGTGCTGGGGCAGCCCACCCTGATGTGAGTTCTCTCATTGAGGAGGGCGGTTTCTGCACCTTTTTGTCTTCCGTATTTGTGCTCTTTCTGTTCTCTCTAAAGATCTCTGTTGAGCTTTGTATACCCATCATAAACATTCCAAGCGTAAGTTCAAATAGATTAAGTAAATAAATGGCGAGAGGAGCATGTTATTATTGACAGTCACTGCCTTCAGGTCAACTGCAGGTGTGGCTTTCCAACACTGAATGCTTGTAAGAAGACTGTCTGAAAACCAGTTATTATTGAGAAAATTAGACAAGCTTCTGGGGTATATAGCCTTTGGAATAGGAATTGTTTTGCAAAAGTTTTCACTTTCATCTCAGGTTCAAAGGATTTGTTAACAAGCCATTCGTTGTATACAAATAAATACTACAAATATTTATTAGAGAATTATCTAGCATGCTTTCAATCTACTAACATTAAAAGAAAAGAGAGCTAGAAAGAGCAGAGAATATATCACCAGATTGGGTTTTGACCAACAGCTCTGGGAAGCCCCGTGTCTCTGCACATCTTAAGTTCCAGTTGGGAAAGGGTCCCAGGTAGCACATCCGCTCCGCTCCGTGGGTGAGACTTCAAAGACTGCAGTTTGGGGTTCCCGTTTTTGTAATCCCACAACGGCAGTGCAAACTGATATCATCAGTCTGTGACTAGATTGCAAGCCGGGTTTCAAGTTAATGCCGTTTGTTTTATTTTGTGAAAAAACTTGGAATGCTACTAAGCCTGGGGCTTGGTTGGCCAGGTCCCCTCCAGGGGCTCAACAATCTCAAGATTTCTCTCCCACCTTACCTACCGTGCTGCCAGTCTCCTCCCAGCAGGCAGTCACTCACAGTCACCCACCGTCAGGGTAGTGTCCAGGCAGGTTAGAAGCAAGGTCAGAGGCCTGCTCTGCTTTGTCTCTGAAACCTAAGCCAGACTATTCATTTAATTTCCCTAATAGGAGTATATAAACAAATTAAAAGTATTTGGAGTACTCAAAGTATCTGTATGTATGTATTTGGATATATATATATATGTATGTGTGTATGTGTGCATATGTGTGTGTGCTAAGTTGCTTCTGTTGTGCCTGACTCTTTGCGACCCCATGGACTGTAGCCCACCAGACTCCTCTGTCTGTGGGATTCTCCAGGCAGGAAGACTGGAGTCAGTTGTCATTCCCTCCTCCAGGGGATCTTCTGACCCAGGGATTGAACCTGGGTCTCCCACATTGCAGACATATTCTTTACCGTTTGAGCCACTAGGGTGGCTTCCTATATACATTTTATATATAATTATATATATACACATGTATATATATAATTGGATTTGAACAAGAGACTATATATAGTTGAACAAAGTAGTTTCCAGAAATCACTAACAATCTATTGTAAATCCAAACAAGCAGTTTGCAGTGATAATAAAATTCACATTTTATGCAAAATTAGTCTACAGGGAAGTTGTTTTGAATTATAACAATCTTGAATTTATCCATTTCTAATCTGAAGATAGAGGCTTTCTTGGTAGCTCGGTTGTAAAAATCCAGCTGCCAGTGCAGGAGACATGGGTTCAATCCCTGGATCAGGAAGATCCTCTGGAGTAGAAATGGCATCCCACTCCAGTATTCTTGCCTGGAGAATCCCATGGATAGAGCAGCCTGGCACGCTCAGTTCATGGAGTTCCAAAGAGTTGGACATGACTTAGCGATTAAACAAAAACAATAAATCTAAAGGAAAGCCCTGCTGCTGAAAGAAGTCTCCTGCTATAATTTTATATGTTTTGTGTTTAGTAATACTTATTTCTTTATTTAAAACAATTTATTAAGCATCTCTTTATTTGAAGCAGCTGAGAGAAAATTAAGCATCACCTATAACCTCACTGCCGATATCATTTTCTTTGTATAATGAGGAAATGTGCATGCCTCAAAAGGACGTTGAAACAGATTTCAAATACGAAGTACAGCTTTGAAGGCTCCTCTTTGCCAGTTTGTACTGAAGGTGACCAGTTAAATTTCTTATATCCTCTTTCGGAAAAGTAGAAGATCTTTTACCAACAGTGTCTTTGCAGGCGCCATGCACACATTTCGGAAGTTCACCCCAAAAGAGGTTATGTCGTACATCGTTGTCCCTTGGTATCCAAGGTTTAACTGGTTCCAGGATGCTGCCTCCCTCATTACCAAAATCCAAGGATGCTCAAGTCCCTTAAATAAAATGATGTACTATTTGCTTATAACCAATACAATTCTCCTATGGACTTTTAAATCATCTCTAGATTATGTATAATGTCTAATTCAATATAAATGCTGTGTAAATAGTTGACAGAACATAGCTATTCAAGTTTTGCTTTTGGAGCTTTCTGGAATTTTTTTTTTTTTCCCCAAGTATTTTCCATCCGAAGTTTCTTGAATCCGGAGAGGTGGAACCCGTGGATATGTAGGGCTGGTTGTTCACTGTTCCTACCTGTGGTTCTTCTTCTTTTTTTACTTACTGCTACCCTGTGAAGCTCTTTCCACATCAGCACGTGCTTTTTTGCCTCGTTCCTATTGGGGTCAACAAGTATCCCACAGTGTGTGTGTTTCACTAGCCAGTCATCTTCCATGTATATTTGGGTGGTTTTCGGGTTTTTGCAGGTATAGATCTCTTGACGTACTTTTGATGTCCCTAAGATGAATCCTTGCAGTGGAATTCTTGGAACTGCCTTCGTTTTCTTTGCTTTTGGATGTTGCTTTCATATCTATATTATCCAGCCTCAGATCTGGACTCACCAGCCTAGGGTGATACTTACCACAGTAAAGGCAATTGTCTTCTTTGAGGTCTTCCCAGGACCTTGAGTCATTTCCTTAATTAAAGTGGAAGTAAGATAAAAAGCCCGGAGCTCATGACACCTCGCGTCAGGGCTGCAGTTCAAAGTTGAGTCCTTGTCCTGGTGAGAGATTCTGACACATCTCAGAGGTGTTTCATTCATTCAGAAAGTGCTCATTCAGTGTCTTGCAGATACCGGGCGCTGGGGGAAAAGTTAAAAAAGCTCCATGATGAGCTCTCCGTTTTGAGAACCTTCCAGTAAGGAGCAGAGTGTGCGGGGAAGTCCAATGAGAGCCTCAGAAAATAAGTAGTTAAAGGGTTTGACTCAGGATGTTTAGGAGAATCTGATGAGTGACAGGTGGGCTGAATGATGAGGACTGGCGGGTCTGCAAAGGTTTGAGGCAAGAAACAGGTAGGCGTAGTGACAAGCTATGGCCCTGGGGAGAACCCAACCAGGGGGCTCAGTTCAGAAGCCCATGCTCTGGCGCTAAATGGTATTCATGGAACAGTGATTTCCAGGCTGGTGCGCTGGCCTTGTGTAAGATGTTTTTGGAATATGTGGCATGAGATCATTATCAAATTTTCATTTTTCATGCCAGGAAAGAAATTAAAAAGCTAATCATAAATTGCCTATCCCTGTTATTTTATAAAGGAAAGTACATTTGATGGCCAATCAAGTAGCAAAGACATAATCTTAAAGGACAATTCTTCCCAAAACTATTGGCACATTTATAAATACATACTACTATGTTGTTGTAGATAGCAACTGTTGACACATTTATAGATATACATATGCGGTTGTTGTTCAGTTGTTAAGTCATGTTTTACTCTTTGTGACCCCATGGACTGCAACACACCAGGCTTCCCTGACCTTCTCCATCTCCTGGAGTTTGCTCACACTCACATCCATTGAGTCAGTGATGCCTTCCCGCCGTCTCATCCTCTGCTGCCCTCTTATTTTGCCTACAAACACTTACATCTCATCAGCTACATTAACAAAAGCTGATATTTCCTCATAATTGTTTCAAATTTCTGCCAGAAATCAACATGCCAGGGGACTTCCCTGATGGTCCAGTGGCTAAGACTCCAGGTTCCCAATGTGAGGGGCCTGGGTTCAATCCCTGGTCAGGGAACTAGATCCCATGAACGTGTTTGTTATATTTCTGTTTTAGTTTGCTCGGTGTTGGAATTTTTGCCTTGGGGTTGGTGGTAGCCAGTGCGAACAGGTGGTCAGGGACTGGGTCTGGTTCCACTTGGTTCCCCAGCGTCAAGCTGATCCCTGGCACAACTCAGCCCTCAGGAAGCGTTTGTTACAGGAGCTGTGCAAAGCCCGTGGGGTTCCTTGCTGTGATCGGGCTGCTGAGAGTGCTGAGGCACACCCTGCGGTGGGAAACCCCCTGGAGGTCTGCCTGATGGCCAGTGGTCCCCCCCCTGCCCCACCCCTGCTGCACCAGACCTGGACATGCCCTTTTTCCTCCCTCCAGACTTGTAACAGCACTCTGCGGAGACTAATTCAGCTCAAGTGCGTTTACAGGGAAACTGATGTCATAGCATGTAAAGTGCACGCAAATCTGAAGGCCTGGGGATTCGAGAGGAAGCCTGCTGCCTGTGCTTAGTGGTTGACTTCATTCAGCAGCCCTGGCTCAGTCGGCAAGGGTTTGCCTTCCCAGCACCATGTCATATAGAAGAATTTAAGACCTGCAGTGATGGGCTTCCCCGCAAGCTGTGTGTGTGTGTGTGTGTGTGTGTGTGTGTGTCTGTGTGTGTGTGTGTGTGTGTCTGTGTGTGTGTGTCTGTGTGTGTGAGTGTATCCCCACATGACAGAGGGCACCTTCTCTCACAGTCATTCCAGATTGTGCCCAGTCACTAAGTCATGTCCTACTCTGTGACCCCATAAACTATAGCCCGCCAGGCTGCTCTGTCCATGGGATTCTCCAGGCAAGAATACGGCAGTGGTTTGCCATTTCCTCCTCCAGGGGATCTTCCCAACCCGAGGACAGAACCCGTGTCTCCTGGGTCTGTTGCCTTGGCTTTACCATGGAGCCATCTGGGAAGCCCCATTCCAGGTTAGGCCCATGTAAGGGATTCCTGCCTGCGGAGCTGACCTTATAGCCTCTTTATACCCATCATTTCTTTCTATAATATGTTGAAATAATGAGCTAATGTCATGGGAAATTGGAATTCTTAAGCCCTTTTTAAGATACCCCTTTCCGTCAGAGTCTTGTTGGGTGAAGAGCTTCACAAGATGGTGAGAAGGTGTTTTCAAAAGACTTTCAGAATGGAGACTGCAAGTCAGCCTTCTTTTTGAACTATTTGTGTGTCTGCACCACTGACCCAAGCTGAACTACAAAGCCAGTCCCTCATGGGGACCTTGTCTCTCTTACAACACTGTATTTGCTGTAACCAAGTAGTATAATTTATTTTCACCATGGATCTCCACCTTCATCCCCCAGTGGAATATATTCTTTTCTTAGGCCCTGATATTAATTTGCATTGTCTTTCAAGTTAACAGAGGAAAACTTTGCTGCAGTTTTTTAGTGCTAGAAGGCCAGCCCAGCAGCTGTTTTATGATGTTTGTCTGACAGATTTTCAGGCTCACGGACAGTCTTTCGCTGAGATTACGGGCTTTACTGCCTACCTGCCATCTGCCCCCTGACCCCATCAGCTATCCCAGCTGTAAACATGGCTCCAGGGACCTGGTAACAAGCCTCAGAGTGCAGTGTCCTGTCACACGTATCAGCAAATGTGGGTTTTGTTTTTGTTTTGTGTGCAGTTTTGTTGTTTTGACTGCAGCTCGTGGCTTACAGGATCTTAGTTCCCCAATCAGGGATCGAACCTGGGCGCCAGCAGTGAAAGCACCGTGTCCTAGCCACTGAACCGCCAGGGAATTCCTGCCAATGTTTCATGAGATACATGACACCTAACCCACACTGACAAAGTAATAGTTTCGATGAGAGTTATTTAAAGTCTGCAAGTTCAGGCTGTTGATTTAGGGGGAAAAAAAAAATTCACACCTGAACGTTGAGAGTTGTGTTTTATTTGGTGGGAATTTATAGGACTTTAAGCCTGGCAGAGAGCATCTCAAGGAACCCTGGGGGAGGAGCCAGGTTGTGTAGAAGTTTTGCAACAAAGGACGAAGTCTGAACAGCAAAAGATTATTGTTGATTAAAGAAAACCAGATAACCTGAAGTATGGAATTTAGTGCTTTTCTATGTATGGGAAGATGTAAGTCTGGGCCCCCTGAGATCATTCCTTTGATAGGCACCTCAGCTGTCTGGGGCCAGTGTCCTGAGTTTTCACATCCTGAGTTTCCTTGGGGCTCACCATAGCGAGTGGCTGCAGTCTGATGGGTGCTAGATGGCAGGTATTCTTTCCTGGCTGAGTTCCCCCTGGGTTCACCAACTTGCTGTCCTTGGTGGCTGCAATCACTGGTGACTGTGCCATCCTTGTTTACTGATATGGCAAGAAATATTCCTGTTCTCAAGGCGATGTTACTGTAATAGCTGCTGGGCTCCTTTGATGTTGTTTAGTTCACTAGCTCTCCTCCGACTCTTTGTGACCCCATGGACTGTAGCCCACCAGGTTCCTCTGTCCATGGGATTTTTCAGGCAGAAATACTGGGGTGGGTTGCCGTTTCTTTCTCCAGGGGATCTTTTTGACTCAGGGATTGAACCTATGTCTCCTGCATTGGCAGGCAGATTCTTTACCACTGGCCTTACCACTGGAAGCCCTTACCAACGAATGTGATGGTGGAAGTTCAAATCCATTTGCCGTCTAGAAAGAAACTGTTTACCAAAGTTCTGGTACTACTTCATGTATTCAACAAGGATATATCAGCCTCGCTGTGTTCTTGGGGCCAGGGACCTGGCAGTGACCATCCTGGAATTAACTTTCTTGTCATGGTGCTTAATCATAAATGAGATTATTGAAACAATGCCCAACACATTTTACCTAACAAATTATGCCCACCATAGTGGTCATGCGTGGTCGCCTTGTAGAAATATATCTCGAAGAGCCGACTCACTGGAAAGGACCCTGATGCTGGGAAAGACTGAAGGCAAAAGGAGAAGAGGGTGGCAGAGGAAGACATCTGTTAAATAGCATCACTGACTCAATAGACACGGATTTCAGCAGACTCTGGAAGATAGTGAAGGACAGGGACGCCTGGTATGCTGCGGTCCACGGGGTCGCAAAGATTCGAACACGACTTAGTGGCTGAACAATGACAAACATCCTTAGAGGACCAGAATTCTGAATTTCTTTCATAAGGTCACATAAACTTTTCCCTGTGCCTATTGATGGTATTATGGGGAAAGGAATTTATAGAAATAAAAAATTTTCGATTAACTGAAGTTTACTGTCTTTCTTCTGACCTTTAAAAAATTGCACTATGAATGGCGAAATGTTTTCTTACGATTGGAAATGGGCAATGTCCCCTTTCTTCTGTATTATCAGGGGAATTACTGCGTTACTGTACCACATGGCTATGGGCTTTGCAACTGCCTTTTGGTGCCTCAGTCTCTCCCCTCGCTGTTCGTGAGCTCCCGTTTCTCTTGCCCACTGCTCCCACCCCCCTCTTCACAGATGGTTCTCTCTCTCTCTCTTTTTAGTTGTTTACAGTTGTGATAAAACTGTATTTCCTTATGAGACTTATTAATGTAAATACTGTGCTTGCTTGCTTGTTTTTCATTGTGAATTAAAATCATGTAAGTTCCTCATGAATATGGCTTTGTTTTAGAGGATTCTAATTGTACCAAAGGGTTTCCCTGGTGGTTGAGTGGTAAAGAATCTGCCTGCCAGTGTGGGAGACATGGGTTCAATCTCTGAATCAGGAAGATCCCCTGGAGAAGGAAATGGCAACCTACTCTAGTATTCTTGCCTGGGAGATCTCCATGGACAGAGGAGCCTGGCAAGCATGGCGTCATCCATGGGGTGGCGGAGAGTCCAACTTGACTTAGCAACTGAACAATCAGTGACTAAACAACCACAACAATTATACTGAAACAGTGAAAAGTGAAATGAGTTCTCTGAAATGTTCCATCCCCACCGACCTTGTATTCATCAGGGGTCTCCAGAGAGCTAGAACCAGAAGAGAGTGTGTGTATCTATGGATATATAGAGAGATACACATGGTTAGATGCATGTGTTCAGTCGCTCAGTCACGTCTGACTCTTTGTGACCCTATGGACAGACTGTAACCCGCCAGGCTCCTCTGTAGCTATATATACACATGTTGATTTAGAGAGATATAGCCGTATAGTTGGTGAGATTTATCCATAGCTGTCCATTTATGTCTGTATTTCTATATATGAGGGAGGGATAGAGAGATTTATTTCAAGGAATTGGTTCACACAATTATGGAAGCGTGGGTGAGCCAAAATCTGCAGGGTGGAGACCCAGTGGAGAATTGTAGTTTAGGTCCAAAGGCAGTCTGCTAGCAGAATCCCTTCTTGCTTGGAGGAGATCAGTCTTTTTCTATTCAGGCCTTCATGATTGGATGAGGCCCACCCACATCATGAAGTTTCAGTTCAGTTCAGTTCAGTGGCTCAGTCGTGTCCTACTCTTTGCGACCCTATGGACTGAAGCACGCCAGGCCTCCCTGTCCATCACCAGCTCCCAGAGCTTGCTCAAACCCATGTCCATTGCATCCGTGATACCATCCAACCATCTCATCCTCTGTCGTCCCCTTCTCCTCCTGCCCTCAGTCTTTACCAGCATCAGGGTCTTTTCCAAGGAGTCAGTTCTTCGCATCAGGTGGCCAAAGTATTGGAGTTTCAGCTTCTGCATGAGTCCTTCCAATGAATATTCAGGACTGCTTTCCTTTAGGGTGGATTGGTGGATCTCCTTGCTGTCCAAGGGACTCTCAAGAGTCTTCACCATTTAGCATCTACTGATTTAAATGTTAATCTCATCCAAAAAATGCTTTCACAGAAATATTTAGAATAATGTTTGATGAAATATCTGAGTACACATAAAATTAGCTCTCTTCCATTCCCGTTTTATCTTGGTGTAATCCTTCTAAGTGTTTTGTGTCCATTTTCGTGTGTGTGTGTGTTGAGAGGTTTAACACATTTAGAGGATGATCTTTTTTCTCTCCCTCCCTCTTAGTCTGTTAATATAATAAATGATGTCGTTAGAAAATGTTAGACACTCAGTCATGTCAAATTTGCAACACCATGGACTGCAACCCTCCAAGCTCCTCTGTCCAGGAGACTCTCCAGGCCAGCATACTGGAGTGAGTTGCTATGCCCTCCTCCAGGGGATCTTCCCAACACAGGGATCGAACCCAGGTCTCCTGCATTGCAGATGGGTTCTTTACCGTCTGAGCCACCCATGGAAGCTAGTGTTATACATCCATTTTTTAATTTTCTTTTAAAGTTTATTTTGATGTGGACCATTAAAAAAAATCTTTATTGAATTTGTTAAAATTTTGCTTCTGTTTTATGTTTTGGCTTTTTGCCTGTGAGGCATGAGGGATCTTAGCTCCCTGACCAGGGACTGAACCTGCAGTCTGTCCACTGGAAGGTGAAGTCTTAATAGACTGCCAGAGAAGTACCTTGGAGAAGGCAATGGCACCCACTCCAGTACTCTTGCCTGGAAAATCCCATGGATGGAGGAGCCTGGTGGGCTGCAGTCCATGGGGTCGCTAAGGGTCGGACACGACTGAGTGACTTCACTTTCACTTTTCACTTTCATGCATTGGAGAAGGAAATGGCAACCCACTCCAGTGTTCTTGCCTGGAGAATCCCAGGGGTGGCAGAGCCTGGTGGGCTGCCGTCTATGGGGTCACATAGAGTCGGACACGACTGAAGTGACTTAGCATCAGCAGCAGCAGGGAAGTACCTATATCATCCCTTCTTCCTGCAAGGAATGGGGTTTTGGTTTGTTTATCTCTGTTTTTTGATGTACAAATGCTTACAGTTTTTAAGCAAAAACAGTTTGACATTTTGGTTGTTGTTGCTCAGTCTTTCTCACTGTATGCAGGCTTTGAAAATTACTTTGAGGACCTAGAGTTTCTAGCTGATCTCCATATGGGGGCTTCCACTTGTAGGTAGCTTACTTTTATTTTACTCTAATAACAATATTTTATTCTCATAAATGCTTTGCTTGTAATTAAAAAAATAAACTGTCTGTGGCTTCAGAGAACCATGTGCCAAGTGGGCTTCTGTGGATTCAGCAGGGGAACAGTACTTTCCTTTGCAACAAGTCGTTTTCTGTATGGTCTTGGGAGGCCATGGTCTGGGGTCGCCAGTGTACCTCTCCTTCCAGCTTCCTGTAAGGGATACCAAGATGCTCCAGATGAAACAGAGTTTGTGTGTGTGTGTTAGTTGCTCAGTTGTGTCTGACTGTTTGGGACCCCATGGACTGTAGCTCACCAGGCTCCTCTGTCCGTGGAATTCTCCATGCAAGAATGTTGGAGTAGGTAGCGATTCCCTTCTCCAGGGGATCTTCCCAACACAGGGAATGAACCTGGGTCTTCTGCATTGCAGGTGGATTCTTTACCATCTGAGCCACCAGGGAAGCCCCCTAAGAGTTGAAGTTATAGCTAAACGCTAGTTTTAAAAATGCAGTGTTAGATATTTGGGACAGATTCCCAGAAAATAGGAGAAAAAGGTAATGATTTTTTCTTGTTGTTGCTGTGGGTTTAAAATAATTTAATTTAGTTTTGACTGTGTGGAGTCTTCCTTGCTGTGCAGGCCTTTTCCAAGTTGTGGTGAGCGGGGGCTCCTCTCCAGTTGTGGTCCGCAGCCTTCTCACTGCAGTGAATTCTCTTGTGAAGCACGGGCTCTAGCGTCCACAGGCTTCAGCAGTTGCCCACCTGGGCTCTGGAGCACAGGCCTGATAGTTGCTCCATGGCGAGTGGGATCTTCCTGGACCAGGGATAGAATCCGTGTCTCCTGCATTGGCAGGCAGATTCTTTACTTCTGAGCCACCAGGGAAGCCCCAGCTAATGATTTTTAATAGTCATGGAAGTTTCTGTCGAGACTAGAGCTACTACTTCTGTGTTCAGCACCATTTTATCCTGAGCCCTTATATTTCGTTATCTGTGTTATTTTTCTGATAATCTTCACTTCTGACCTAAGGTTATGCTAAGAGTTCCAAGGCCATTCTCAGGAGGGGCCTATGTACATTTGGAGAAGGCTTACCTTAGGGGCTGGAAGTGTTGTGATTCTAGAAAAGACCCTTCTTGTTGGGGTAGAGGAGTGGAGGTGATGATTTTAAAGAATCGAGAACTTCAGGAACCCTGGGGAGCATTTCTCTATTCATTACTTGCCAAAGGGAATTCTTCCTTTTAATCTGGAATTCTTTTTTTTTTTTTTCTTTTGGCCACACCACCACATGGCTTCTGGGATCTTAGTTCCCAGACTAGGGATTGAACCTGAGCCCTCTGCAGTGAAAGTGTGGCTTCTTAACCATTGGACCGCTAGAGAACTCCCTGAATCTTACCTAAGCATTGGATGGCAGGATTAGCAAAGGCAGATGTCCTTTAAGATGTTTCTGTAGGACAGGTTTGCAAGATATATATATATATATTAAAAAAAAAACTTTCAAAATAACTCTTTCCTTTAATCCAGAAATACTACTTCTAAGAATGTCTCTTGAGAAAAATAAGAAATGATACTCACACAGCCTCAGCTCTAGGAATTTTCATGGCAGGTTTGACTCATACTGGAGAAAAATGGAAAACAATCTCAAGAGTCCAAGAGTAGAAATCCATTAAATTACTAAGATTATGCCATATGTATAATGCCCCACGGCCACTGGAAACGTTGACACACAAGTACTTTTGTTACCATGTATTTCTGACAAACATACAGCAAATAGTCTTGTGTTTTGGTTTACATTTTTTTTTTAAGTATGTGTGTGATTGTGTGTCTGGACTGAAAACTTTTTTTCTAATCTATATTTTTGGATTGTTTTTCCTGTGGTAAATCTGAACTTCTTATGGAATTATATAAAAAGGAAGTGGCTATATTTTGTACAACATGCCTCATTTGTAAGTCAGGAGGAAATTGTAGAATATTTGAGAAATACTATCATTCAAAGAAGTTCAAGGGGAATCTCACGTCTTCTGGGCCATTGCAGTGAGTCGACAGGTTAGCTGGCGGGACAGAGGTGTTGGTAGCAGTGAACTCTGGTTATCAGAGACACAGAAAGCTTGTAAGTTAGAGCCTGGCTGGGCTGACTCCATGCTCTTTTCTCCTTTAAATTAAATTATTGTGAAACATTTCATCCTATAGATAGAATGACCTGTTTCAAAGAATGCATAAGCAAGAAAAAATGAAATAGCCTTTACTGTAGTCACAGAATTATACAGCTCATTTGGCTGCAGTATGAATGTCAGCATTAAAGAATCAATAGTATTCTTTAAAACTTCAAAAATTGTAATGCTTGACATTTAGTATAGTATATTGGGAGAGCAACTTGGAGCCTTATTGAAATAAGCAGGGGGGTTGCTCACGTCCTCTCCCCATTCCATGAAAAATTACATTATTATTAAAAATCTGGTACAAATAGCAATTACTGAAGCCCGAGGGCCGTAGAGCCCATGCTCCACAACAAGGGAAGCCACTGCAGTGAACAGCCTGCGCACTGCCAATGGAGCGGAGTCTCCACCACTAGAGAGGAGTCCCCGCCCATCGCCACTGGAGAGGAGTCTCCGCCCACCGCCATTAGAGAGGAGTCCCCGCCCACCGCCACTAGAGAGGAGTCCCCGCCCACCGCCACTGGAGAGGAGTCCCCGCCCACTGCCACTGGAGAGGAGTCCCCGCCCCTGGAGAGGAGTCCCCACCCGCCGCCACTAGAGAGGAGTCCCCGCCCACCGCCACTAGAGAGGAGTCCCCGCCCACCGCAATTAGAAAGGAGTCCCCGCCCACCGCCACTAGAGAGGAGTCCCCGCCCACCACTGCTAGAGAAAGCCTGTGTGCATCAGCAAAGACCCAGTGTAGCAAAAAAAAAAATAATAATAATAATCTGGTAAAAAGAGCTGAGCCACCGTGGGGTTGCCCTAAACTTCAGCTTTGCATCCCCAAGCGCTGGTGGGTGCGACTGGTAAGGCTCAGTTACCTGCTCATTCACTCCTGATTTCTAACTCTGGGGTTTATTTGTCACTGAATCCGTTGTTGCAAAGTGTCTTGATCACCTTTGGCCGCTGTAAGGAAACATCATAAAATAGGTCTGTGTGACCCCATGGACCATACCATCCATGAAATTCTCCAGGCCAGAATATTGGAATGAGTAGCCTTTCCCTTCTCCAGGGGATCTTCTCAACCCAGGGATCGAACCCAGGTCTCCTGCATTTCAGGCAGATTGCTTACCAGCTGAGCCACAAGGGAAGCCCAACAACAGGAAGCTTAACAACAGGAATTTATTTCTCAGGGTTCTGGAGGCTAGAAATCTGTGGTCAGGGGGCCGGCACGTGGGGCTTTTGTCCTGATCGCGGTGCACAGTGACCACCTGCATCTTCGTCTGTCCAGCATCTGCAGGAGTCCCTGTGGGGTTGTTTTTTCTCATGCCAAGCATGTGGGTTTTCTCTGACACCAAATCCAGGTTGTTTTTCTACACTTAATTCTCCAGTTCTCCAACCCCAGCAGGGTGTCCAACAGTTCAATTCTGACGTTATCTGGAGTCAGTGGGGACCCCGTGGGTTCAGGGCTCAGTCCCACAAGGCCGCCCCCACCTCCGATGTGAGTCACCGGAATCAGGGGCCTCCTCCTGACTGACTGGCTATAAATTTAGGGGTTCCCACAGCCTTTCCTTGAGTTCAGTAATTTGTGAGAACAACTCATAGAACTTGAGAAAGTGCGTTAAGTCCCACTCAGTTGTGTGCTCAGTTGCTCAGTTGTGTCTGACTCTGTGCGACCCCATGGACTGCAGCCCACCAGGCTCTTCTGTCCATGGGATTTCCCAGGCAAGAATACTGGAGTGGGTTGCCATGTCCTCCTCCAGGGGATCTTCCTGACCCAGGGATCAAATATGATTCTCTTGCATCGGCAGGTGGATTCGTTACCACTGAGCCACGAGGGAGGCCCCTTAAGTCCTGTTACTGCTTTATTATAAAGGCTGCAACTCAGGAACAGAAGCACAGATGGAAGAAAAGCGCCAGGTGTCGGCGGAGGGTTGTGGGACTTCCCTACCCCCTCTAGGAGCTCCACCTCCCAGCACCACGGTGTGTTCACCAATGCAGAAGCTCTCTGCACCCTGTTGTTTCAAATGTTATGGGGGTTTCATTAACTGGCATGGTCTGTGCAGCTGTTGAATCATTGGTGATTGGTCTCAGTTTTCAATCCTTCTCTACTCCACCCCAGAGATAGGAGTGGGTGTGTGGGGGGGAGCAGTGGAACTAACAGATCAACCCTTCTAAGCTTTCTAGAAACCAGCTCCAACCTGAAGCCACCTGGCACCCGCCCCCACTGTGAGTCATCTCATCAGCACACAAAAACTGCATTCCAAGGGCCTTAGGAGCTGTGTGTGTGGCTGAAGGGAATGAGAACGCCACACCCCTGACCCTCCACTCCAGTCAGTCAGTTCAGTCCCTCAGTCGTGTCCGACTCTTCATGACCCCATAGACTGCAGCACTCCAGGCCTCCCTGTCCATCACCAACTCCTGGAGCTTGCTCAAACTCATGTCCATTGAATTGGTGAGGCCATCCAACCATCTCATCCTCTGTCGTCCCCTTCTCCTCCTGCCTTGAATCTTTCCCAGCATCAGGGTCTTTTCCAATGAGTCAGTTCTTTGCATCCGGCGACCAAAATATTGGAGCTTCAGCTTCAGTATGAGTCCTTCCAATGAATATTCAGGACTGATTTCCTTTAGGATGGACTGGTTGGATCTCCTTGCAGGCCAAGGGATTCTTGAGTCTTCTCAAACACCACAGTTCAAAAGCATCAATTCTTTGGCATTCAGCTTTCTTTACAGTCCAACTCTCACATCCCTACATGGCTACTGGAAAAACCATAGCTTTGACTCAACGGACCTTTGTTGGCAAAGAAATGTCTCTGCTTTTTAACATGCTGTCTAGGTTGGTCAAAGCTTTTCTTCCAAGGAGCAATCGTCTTTTAATTTCATGGCTGTAGTCACCATCTGCAGTGATTTTGGAGCCCAGAAAAATAGTCTCTCACTGTTTGCATTGTTTCCCCATCTATTTGCCATGAATTGATGGGACTGGACGCCATGATCTTAGTTTTCTGAGTATTGAGTTTTAAGCCAACTTTTTCACTCTCTTCTTTCACTTTCATCAAGAAGCTCTTTAGTTCTTCATTTTCTGTCATAAGGGTTGGTGTCATCATACCTCAACCATCATATCTGAGGTTATTGTTATTTCTCCTGGCAATCTTGATTCCAGCTTGTGCTTCATCCAGCCTGGCATTTTGCGTGATATACTCTGCATATAAGTTAAATAAGCAGGGTGACCATATACAGGCTTGATGTATTCCTTTCCTGATTGGGAACCAGTCTGTTGTTCCATGTCCAGTTCTCACTGTTGCTTCTTGACCTGCATACAGGTTTCTCAGGAGGCAGGTCAAGGGGTCTGGTACTCCCATCTCTTTAAGAATTTTTCAGTTTGTTGTGACCCACACAGTCAAAGGCTTTGGCGTAGTCAATAAAACAGAAAACTGTTACTGCTTGGATAGAAAACTCTGTTGATTTCTACCCAACACCCAGAATTTAATGCAGGTAATTGACAGTGGCTTCCCTGGTGGCTCAGAGGTTAAAGCCTCTGCCTGGAATGCGGGAGACCTGGGTTCTATCTCTGGGTCAGGAAGATCCTCTGGAGAAGGAAATGGCAACCCACTCCAGTACTCTTGCCTGGAGAATCCCATGGAGGGGGGAGCCTGGTGGGCTACAGTCCATGGGGTCGCAAAGAGTCGGACACTACTGAGCGACTTCACTTTCACTTTCAATTGACAGTGGACTGCCCCAATCACTCCCCATCTCACTCAGAGCAAACTCTAGTTTTGCCCTGGCCACTGAGACCACCTGTGGTCAGCAACCTGCAGGCTGGTCCCTGGGTGGCCAGACTTGGCCCTCTGTCTGCACCTTCCCCCTCCACGTCCCCTTGGCATCTTCTTCCACCTCCTCTGTCCATATCCATTGTCCCATCTCAGTGAACCCTCCCCTGCTGCGGGTGCTGAGCCACGTGGACCCTGGCCTCACAACCTCCCTGACCCAAGGAGTCTACTTTATAACACATTCATGTCTCAGGTCTGTAGCGGATGCCTTTTCCTCCGGTTAGAATGGAATGCAAATTATCGATACCTGGCAACTCTGCAAGGAAGTAAGAGACTTCCGTTTGGCAGGCTGCCCCCGCTTCTGGAGCTGGATGAGAAATAAATCTGTGTTGAGGTGGGATCATGGTAAAGGCAGGAAATAGTTAAATGCAAGACATTTTATAAATAAATAAATATTTAAGCATAATGAGAGCCAGTTTTCTCATTGTTGACAAAGGGAATTGCATTCACGGCAAGGAAGAAAAACTAGAAAGAACCTAGTGAGGTTGGATTAAAATTAGTTGTTGATATGAATTCGTAGTTTTCGAGATGTATAACTGAAGATGGAGCTAAATGTAGATGTAAAAACAAACAACAACAAAGAATGGAATGCAAGTGCCCTGAGGGCAGGGCGTACCCAAAAGCGTCTGGGCATGGGACTCCGCACACTCGTGAGAACGGACCATGGCCGACTGCTCCAGCTGGATGCTGAGAACTGGAACTGGGTCCTTGACCTCTCACCCCTGCTCATCCCGCCCACCGGAATGCTGGCAGGGTCTGCGGCGATGGTGCTCTCTCTGCCCTTCTGACCCACTTCCCTCTTCATTTCTAGACCGGCCTTATTGTCGCCTGCTACCATGGCTTTGTGGATACTGTGGTGGTCTTAGCAGAGTGCCCCCATGTTGATGTCAACTGGCAGGACAGCGAGGGGAACACGGCCCTCATCACGGCTGCCCAGGCAGGTAAGACCCAGCTTCCCTTTCCCTCCCGAGCCCACGAGGTTGGACCAAGGCCCCCAGGCCATGAGGGCCTGCACTTGACCTCGGCTCTTGAGATTGGTGTCGCAAGTGTGCCACTGATCAGAGGTCATGCTTTACTGCTGAGAAGGACAGGAAAGGGTTGAGGGTGGGAGCATTCTGTTTGTGCATTTGGGACAGTGTGTTGCTGAGTCCACGCCCGTACTGGTGTCTGCAGGACAGGACAGTCAGTCCAGAGACAAGGAGTTGGGGCAAGGAATAGTGACTTTATTCAAAAAGCCAGAGGACCGAGGAAATGGTGGACTAGGGCCCCTAAAGAACCATCTTACCCGAGTTAGAATTCAGGCTTCATTTTTACTAAAAGGGGGGAGGGGTGTGTGGCTGGTCACTGACCAACTTCTCGGTGCTAGAATCCTTTGTTCTTGCGGCTGTCTGGGCAGGTCTGGTCACAAGGTTCCTGTAAATCTCCACCAGGACAATTGTTATTTTCTGCTCTGCCACCCTTAATCTCTATATGAACGGAAATGTGTTCTACTTTTAAAGGTCAGAGCCTTGAGAATGGGCTGTCCTGTACAGTTCAGGCTCGAGGCGGCATTGTCTTACAGAAGGTGGAGATCCTGCATGACTAAGCACAGGCCTTGGGGCACAAGGGCCGCGGGGAAAGGGATAGATCCAGTATGGAGTCAGGTCTGTTCTCTGTTACAAGCGCAGTTCACCCACTGGTGCGGGACTCAGTGTGGGGCGGGATTAGCTCTGCAGCTGCCGGAAGCCTTTAACTGTGAAACCGTACTGGACGCCCAGCTTGCACATCAGCTCTCCTAGAGCCTAACACCCTGCCAGTGCTCGGAGACCCAGGGTCCGAAAGATGCTGGTGAACTCATGAGTGGGAGAGACCCTAGTGACAGTTACTGTATAAAATATGGACACATTTAGGAGGTAACTTTGCACTTTGCCTGGAGATGTAGAGAAAAACCAGGGGCTCCTTGCTGAGAGGGTGTCAGCGTGACAAGGCGGGGCTGTTGGTGAGAGCACCTTGTAAAGGGTAAGCATCCTTCCTGCCCAGGGTTTTCGTCTCCAGAGGTAATCCTTACACCAGTATTGCCAAGCGCACCGTGCACAGCTCTCCGATTTTGGAATTGGACTCGGATATGCCTGGTGGCTCAGATGGTAAAGAATCTGGCTGCACTGCAGGAGATCTGGGTTCGATCCCTGGGTGGGGAAGATCCCCTGCAGGAGGGCCTGGCAACCCACTCCAGCGTTCTTGCCTGGAGAATCCCCCTGGACAGAGGAGCCTGGCAGGCTGCAGTCCATGGGGGTCACAAAGTGTCTGACAGGACTGAGCAACTTCACTCTAACTTTGTGACACGAACACGAAACTATGCTTGTTCCTTCAGATACGCTTTGTTTGTAACTGCAGCATTAACTGGGTTTGTAATTGACCGCTTTCAAAATTCTATCAATTGCATCACTCGGGTTCTCAGCTTCGAGCAGAGAAATTGCTTCAGGCTGAGTTAAGAAGAAAGGGAGTTTGTCTATGAAAGGAATGTGGGCCTCGATTTAGTGTTGCTGAGAGCTGCTGAGAACTGGAGTCAGGGCCAGGAAGCTGTAGAAAATGCCTGGGCCAGACTGCATGTTGATTCTGGAAAGGGAACTTCTGTGGGGGCCACCCGAGGGGGACCTCGCTATCCTACCCTGCATCACCGACTCCCATGTCTAAGCCTGCCTGAGTGGCTGATCTTGGAGCTTGGGGGAAGCAGAGACTCAGCGTCCTGCCGTTTCATCCTTTTAATGGGAAGTCGTCTGTGCACACCTGCTTTTCAATCAAGACGCCTAAGGTGGAAAACCCTCAGAATCAGCCAGGTGTTTCGACTGTGCTCACTCATACCTGTCTGCCTTGGTGCAAGACAGGGCGTGAAGCCTTCCCTCATAAGGAGGCACTCCAGACTCTGAAAGCCCAGGTGCACAAGAGTAAAAGGATTTTGTGAGAAGCGTTCAGTGACCGAGGCCTTATCACTCATTAACCTCCCATTGACCAAGGACCAAGGCAGGGACCAGGGGTAGTGAAGTTAAGGGCGTTTCTGCCCTTGAATAATTGTCCAGCTAAATAGCCATCTGATGGGGCTCTGATGGAAGGTGTGTCTGGAGATTTGGGGTGAGAACACCCCGTCTAGCCTGGTGCTTTGGGACTGGGGTCATGGAGGAGGGGGCCTGTGCTGGGCATTGCAGAGGTCAGAGGCAGACAGTGCCTGTTCAGACACCATAAAGCCCGGGGACCCAGAGGGAGCTGGCTCATCTTAGGAAGGGCCAAGGACTGCACGCCTCTAGGATGGGGAAGAAGTGGTCCCATGAGGAAGCAGGACCAGGTGATCAAGGGTCTAGATCCAAGGTGAGATGCACTTGAGTGGCATGAGGCTGGGTGGGTGGTGACAGGGGCGAGATGACCCTGGTGGACATGGAGTCCTTGTCACAGAGCAGAGAAGAAACACAGTCTGTGTAGCAGAAAGCTCAGGTCCCAGTGGTTGAGATGGTGGGCCACGGGGGGAGAGGTGGGTCTGGGCTGGCTTTCAGCCCTTCTGGATGGGGGGTGATGCCAACTCAAAGAGGTGTGCATGAAAGGGTAGGTCATGAGGGGACATACGAAAGGAGAAACATCATCTCCACTTGGGTCCCAGGCCTTTGAAATGCTGAGTCATCTAGGTGAGCGGTCTCTGCAGCTGGTGGAGAGTGTGGAGTGCCAGACTCCAGTTCCCACTGGGATTGCCACAGGTTGTCAGGCATCTCTGGGCAGCGGGGCCATGGCATGGACTGGAGCCCGAGTTTCATCCTAGAGTATGAGAAGCAACAGGAAGAAGAGGTTCTTTGCAAGAGCTCTTTGTGTGTGTAGGGGTATTAGTGGTGCCTATGCTGTCAATACCCATGAGGCACTTTCTGAATTCTTGCCTATTTTATTTTGTAGTCACACAGAAAATAACAACTTGCCATTTTCCTGTTAAAAAAAAAAAAAAAAGAACCGTGTTGCAGAGGAGCAATCTGAGTCCAGCCTGATTTTTGTCTTTGTGACACCCTGATGTGTCTTAGACTGTGATGATGCCTGCCCCCAATCCTTGACAAGGCACAGAACCCAAGCAACCACCGCCAACAAAAAACCCTGAAAACGGTCATACTGTGTATTTCCATTCCTTCTCTCTTTGTTTGACTCATGTTAGGCATATTTTTATTTTCAGAAACACTTTCCTGCTACTTCTTTGAACACTGCCTCAGCCTTGTTTTGTTTTTTCTTCCCAAGATTCCCTCTTAGGTGTAACTTAGATCCTCCTCTCAAAACTCTCTGTCATTGTTTTTTCTTTTCTCTTCTTTACTCTTAAGATCTTTGGAAATGCTTCACATGACTTCATTAGTTTGTTTTAACACTATTCACTGGGTTGTTGTTCAGTTGCTCAGCTGTGTCCAGGTTCTTTGCAATCCCATGGACTGCAGCACACCAGGCTTCCCTGTCCTTCACTATCTCCCAGAGTTTGCTCAAACTCATGTAGTTTTTTCTTCATGAGCATACTAATGTCTTAGTCCATTTGGGCTGCTATTAACAAAAATACCACACATTAGGAACTTAAACAGGAGAAATTTAATTCTCACAGTTTTGGAGGCTGGAAGTCCAGGGTCAAGGTGCTGGGCCACTTGGTTCCTGGGGAGGCCTCTCCTCCTGGCTTGCACGTGGCATCTTCCTGCTGTGTCCTCGCACGGCAGAGAGAGGAGATCCAGGGGTCTGGTGTCTCCTCGTGTAAGGACCCCAGTCCCGTTGGATCAGGGCCCCATCCACATGACCTCATTTAACCTTAAGTTACCTGCACAAAACCTCCGTCTCCAAGTACAGACACAGTGGGGACTGGGGTTTCAACATAGGAATTTGGAGGAATATGAAGTTTGATTACGCAGGGCTCGTGCTTCTCTGACTGGTTTATTTAAGTCAAAGATGACTCGGCTAGTGGGAAGCTGCTGTACAGCACAGAGAGCTCAGCTCGGTGCTCTGTGATGGCCTAGAGGGGTGGGATGGGGCCTTGTGAGAAGGAGGCTTAAGAGGGAGGGGATATATGTATACATAGAGTTGATTCACTTTGTCATACAGCAGAAACTAACACTACATTGTAAAGCCATTATCCTCCAATAAAAAAACAATAAATTAAACTGATGATGGTGTAGGTCCTTTCAAAGTTAGAGACAGGCTCAGCAAAAAGAAAAAAAGGGCTCCGTGTGTTTTCCAGGCTCTGGGTCTGAGCCTGAGGTCCAGAGGGAGAAACCCAGGCAGGCTGGGGTCGGTCACCGCAGCTGCTCCCCGCCCTGGGCTGCAGGCGTGGGGTGGGGCAGCAGCCTGTGCCATCATGGTTGAATGTCCCCTGCCCCCTGCCTGGTGTTGTCTCTGCAGCCAGCAGGAGCTGGGCATGGGGGCACCATGGGCTTGGCTCGTGTGCCTGGGGGTTGGAAACGGCATCAGTGGGTCTCCATGCATTTCTGTAGCCCCTCTTTCTCTGGGGACACTGGTGGAGCCCCCTGAGGTCTCATACCTGTACATTACAGGTCAAATACCCGTAATGCCCTGTCCTTGCCTGCAACCTGCTTCTATCTCCACTGCATTTGACAGTAATTCCTTCCAGGAATTCTGGCCAGTGGATGGTGTCTTTCTGTGGTTTTTAGTACAGATAAGTCTTCTGCCCGTTGCTCTTGTGGGAAGTGGGGACAGAGGGCAGACTCTTGTGTTAATGGACTTCCTGCTCTGCCCTCAAGAGAGCTAGTGGTCCCTGGTGGAGCCTCCCCTCCAAAAAGGTTGGACTGCAGAGCAGCTGGTGGGATGCAGATGGCTGGAGTGTGTTGAAGTGTGTCGGTACCAGCGGTGGGGGTGTGGTGAGGGGTTGGGACTGCGACCCAGACTGGGTCGTGCCGGAGGAGGCTGGCAACGTGGCGGCTCTCCTGGGTGCTTTCTCCACGCAGCCCTGCTGATGTTCTGATAAGCTGATTGTAAAATATAGTAGATCATGTTTGGAAAATAAAACACAAGCAATTAAATTAAGGGTGAAAATCGCTTAGCTCCTCACTCACAATTCTTGCCGTTTTTGCTTTCTGGAGGGAACCATTGTTAGTGATTGGACGTGTCGATGGATCCTGTTTCTCTTCTTTTAGAAACAAAATGTAATGCATTTCCTCTTTTTCCTGGCTTCCACAGCCCTTGACCTACTTAACTGACTTGTCCATGCTCTGTATGGACTGCCCTCCCCCTTGCACGGTGCCCACTCCCTCCACTGGGGCCCTGACCCCTGGGACACCCACCCAGGCCTGTAGGGAGCCTCCTGGCTCTGCCCACCAAGGTTTGGCACTGAATTATTTGGGAGTGGGGAAGGGTGGAGTGTGGTTTCTGTTCTATTCAGTTCAGTTCAATCGCTCAGTCGTATCCAACTGTTTGGGACCCTATGGACTGCAGCACGCCAGGCCTCCCTGTCCATCACCAACTCCTGGAGCTTGCTCAATCTCACGTCCATCGAGCTGGTGATGCCACCCAACCGTCTCATCCTCTACCGTGCTATACTTTAAAGAAAACAGTGTTTCCTTCTTTATCTTAATTGCCTCCATGGGAGGATGCGATTTTTCCCTAATATTTTGATACAACTGGGGATGATGACTTGCTGCCCTCTTCCCTGAGAGTATCATGACCTCGGAGCACAGGGCTTGGTTGTCAGCCTTGAGCTTGTTACTGAACCAAACTTGGGTCCGCTTGCCAGCACACGGTAAAGCTAACCTACGGACCCTGGGTTGTGGTAAAGGAAAGGGCAGCGTTTATTGCTGGTGCCAAGTAAGGAATCCAGGCAGCTAGTGCTCCACAGGCTGCAACTCCCTGAAGGCTTTCAGGGAGGGGTTTTTAAAGACAGGATGAGGAAGAGGGGTTTCGGGTGTCTGATCCGCTCGTGGACGTTCTGCTGACTGGCTGGTGGTGAGATAACTGGAAGTCACCCTCATCAGCCTCTGGTTCCCAGCGGTCTGGGGTCTTGTGCTTATGGGCAGCATACAGTTAATTTCTTCCACCTGGCGGGGGTTTCAGTATCTGCAAAACAGCTCAGAGGACGTGGCTCAGATTATTACCTGTGGCCCTTGAGAAGGAACTGAAGGTCCTTGACTTTGTTTAATGGCTAAACTATTACTCATTTGTTTTGCTTGACTGTTCTCTTTTATTTCTGCGTTTCTCCCTACTCTGATTAAATTTATTCTTTGGAACTTGGGAAGGCCTAGGAGGCTAACATTTTTTTTTGTACAAACAAGAGGCTGGCAGAGGATGTGGTGGGGGTGGGGGTGTCTGTCCTGGGAAGGCCCCGGAGGATCCTGTTCAGTTACAAGCTGAATCATTGTAACCCATTGATAGATAATCTGTGTTTTAACCCAGATGGCTGGACCCAGTCCCCAGAGCTTTGGATTGTGTAGGTCTGGGACTTCCCAGGTGGCTCAATGGTAAAGAATCCACCTGCCAATGCAGGAGACTCGGGTTCAATCTCTGGGTTGGGAAATCCCCTGAAGCAGAAGATGGCAACCCACTCCAGGATTCTTGCCTGGAAAATCCCATGGACAGAGGAGTCTGGCGAGCTGTAGTCTGTGGGGTCAGAAAGAGTCGGAAACGACTTAGCAAATAGCAACAGCGAGGCCTGGGGTGAGACGCGCACTGTGCGTTTCAGTGAGTTCCCAGGCGAGGCTGGTGCTTCAGGTCTGGGGACCTCACTTTGAGAACTGGAGTGTTACAGGTTCCCATACAGAATGGTGGCCCAGGTGCCTGTCAGCGGGTCTCTGAGCTGGGGCTGGAGTGGTCCACGGAGCTGGGTGAGATGTTATCACAGGGACACAGCCATCACTAGATCACAGCAAGGATAAAGGCCAGCAGTTGAGCTTCTGTTCATGACTTTCACGTACTGATCTTTTAACCGAAGAGGCTGTTTGGGATTTTAGTGGATAGAATCAAATGATGCCCCCATTTTAATCCAATTCCATAACAGTTTTATTTATTTGATGGTTTCTTACTGCCAAAAACATATAGTAATAAGTGCTTACAGTGAAAAATCACTACAGAAGTATTATTTTAAAAAATCATTAGAAATTTCCTGGACTTCCCTGGTGGTCCAGTGGCTAACACTCTGCACTCCCAGTACAAGGGGGTCTGGGTTCGACCCCCGCTCAGGGAACTGGATCCCACATGCTGCAACTAAGACCTGGTCCATCCAAATAAATAAAATAAATATTTTTAAAAACTGTTTAAAAAAATAAAATAAATGTCCCTTCTCTCCCCAGTTCTCTCACAGACTGGCCATGTTCCAGCTGGTTACTTTTCCAGAACTCAGTCTCTCCTTTTCAAACACACAGCGTGTGCAAGCACCTTCTATTTACTTGGATGGGGCAGTTCTGTAGAGACTTGACTTTAATTGTTTTCGCTCAGCAGATCTAGATCTTTTTGTGTGGACCAGTGCACACAAGATTTGCCTGGTTCCTACAGCGCACACCTGAGTGGTGGTGTGTTCACGGCCATGTCCCTGGCGTCCAGTAGCTGAGAAAGTCAGTCAACTCTGGCTCATGTTTCCATACAAGATCTTCTTTCAAATCAAATATTTATCTGGCAGTCACTTCAAGTCCAACAACCGTGTTAAGTGCTGGGTCTACAAGGGGCGGGCAAGGGCCCACGTAAGCCTGTCTCCTGAATTTAAAGCCTCATGCTCGAGGGTTTCTGAATGAGCCAATTACAGACAACGCTGGAGTGCAGCCGTTCGTGTCAGGGTCGGGGCTGGTGGGATGCGAGGGGGACAGTTTGGAGGGGTGGGGCGCGTACCTGCCAACATCCTTTGTGGTACAGCAGAGTAGCTGGTGTGCTCAGAGGCTAAACCGAGGAATGGGTAAGGGGACTGCAAGTGGAGATGGGGCCCGAGGTCAGGGAAGGGTCTCCAGGGCGGGGAGCAAGGGGGAGGGCTGCCCCCAGGAGCTGGAGCCTGGGTCGCCTTAGCCCTGCAAGCTGAAAGGCAGGCGGGGACCAGAGGCGCGTTCCCTCTTGCACCTTCCACAGGGCCCCTGCTAAGTCACACCTGAGACTTCAGGGCTAAGGGACCCAGTAGGTGTGGTTTGTGGAGGTCAGAGCAGGGCAGAGAAGGAAAGAGAAGAAATGTACACACAGATTCTCAGAACTCAATCGCTTCATCAAAGGACCGGCACATTTTCAACCTGTCCATTTACGGAGCCCCTGCCAAGTGGCTTTCTGTTGTTGTTGGCTGTGCCACAGGGCCTGTGGGATCTTAGTTCCCCGACCAGGGACTGAACAGGTGGCCCCGGCAGTGGAAGTGTGGAGTCTTAACCACTGGACCACCAGGGAAGGCCCTGCCAAGGGGCTTTTAGGAAAAGCTGTACCAGTTTCGGTTTCCCAGTGTGTCCCCCAGGGCTGAGAACGCGTCAGCTCAAATGGACTTCCCTTACTGTTTGCACCTGTGCGTGTGTTAGCGCTTAGTCATGTCCAACTCTTTGCAACCTAGTGAACTATAGCCTGCCAGGATCCTCTGTCCCTGAGATTCTCCAGGCAAGAATACTGGAGTGGGTTGCCGTTTCCTTCTCCAGGGGATCTTCCCATTCCAGGGATTGAACCCAGGTCTCCCGCATTGCAGGCGGAGTCTTTACCGTCTGAGGCACCAGGTACAATTGCGTTTCTGTGATTTTTACTGGCACCTAGGATCTGCTCTTGGAGAAGGCAGTGGCACCCCACTCCAGTACTCTTGCCTGGGAAATCCCGTGGACAGAGGAGCCTGGTGGGCTGCAGTCCATGGGGTCACTAAGAGTCGGACACGACTGAGCAACTTCCCTTTCACTTTGCACTTTCATGCATTGGAGAAGGAAATGGCGACCCACTCCAGTGTTTTGCCTGGAGAATCCCAGGGACGGCAGAGCCTGGTGGGCTGCCATAGAGTGGGATCGCACAGAGTCGGACACGACTGACGTGACTTAGCAGCAGCAGCAGCAGGATCTGCTTCGGCTTTTGGGTGCAGTCTCCTCAGTGTCCAATGAAACAAGCTTCCATGATGAGAAAACGGCCTTCTCTTGCAACATGACCTGTTTGAAGGCAACAGTTGGGGGTGAAGGGTGGTTGCTTCATTTTGTGGCATTGTGTTGTCAGGACCTGGGCTCGGCTTCCCAGAAATAATCTTGACCTTTTCCCTCTGGTCCCAAGATGGCCTGGCAGCTCCAAGCAGTGTGGCTTCATGTTACAGCGTAGGAAGCTTCGGGAAGGAGCAAGTCCCGGTCCGTGTTCTGTTCCCTGAGACGGGAGAGCATTTCCAGAAGCCTCCAGCACAGCTTTGGTTACGGCTGTCAGGCTTGCCTCACACGCCTGGCCCTGCCCAAACAAGTCAGTGGCCAGGGCGGTGCAGTGACCCTAGCTGACTTGGTCTGGTCAGCGTTGGTCCTCACTGAATCTGTGTGGTTAAGGAAGACTGGGAAGTGACCACACATTTGTATTATTTGGTATCACAGCTGTGTATCTCGGCTGAGAGTCAAGAGTCCTGCCTTGGAGTGTAAATTAGGATGCAAATGCCTGATCTGCCTGTCCGGAGTTCTCTTCAAAGCCTAACTTTCTCAGGTCCTCTGCAGAAGCAGGATACAGCTGAGGGACTTCCCTGGTGGTCTAGTGGTTAAGATTTTGCCTTCCAATGCAAACGGTGGGGGTTCGATCCCTGGTCGGGAAGCTTAGATCCTGTATGCGTTGTGGCCCTGGTCAAAAAACCAAAACAGAAGCAATATTATAACAAATTCAGTAAAGGCTTTTAAAAAAATGGTGCACATAAAAAATAAAATGTAAAAGAAAGATACAACTGAACCTGAATTAGGCTTTTCCTGTGGTGAGAATGTATGAAAACAAAGCCTCCAAGAATCCCTAAATATCACTTAGCCAGTAATTTTAACCTCTACCAGACTTGCCCTAACAAAGTATAAAGTGAGATAATGGAAGGAATGAACTACATCCCGGGGGTTGGCTTTGTTTATTGTTCAGTCACTCGATCTCGTCCAACTCTTTGCAACCCCATGGACTGCAGCATGCCAGGCTTCCCTGTTCTCCATTCTCTCTGGAAGTTTGCTCAAACTCATGTCCATTAAGTCGATAGTGTCATGCAGCCATCTCATCCTCTGTCATCCCCTTCTCCTCAGGCCTTCAATCTTTCTAGAGCATCAGGGTCTTTCCCACTGAGTCAGCTCTTTGCATCAGGTGGCCAAAATATTGGATGGCTTTAGGAGTTTCCTTTTCCTCTTTCTTGTTCCCCTTTAACAGAATGGCAGAAGTAAGATGAAATCAGAAAACCACAGGGGTCTTCTGAACTGGTGATAATATCAAGTTGGTTCAGCACACATAGCCTCTGGTGCATCCTTGAAGCCTGTTATTGCTTGGACATACCTTTAAAGTTCTTCAGAAAATTCACTGAGAGCCAGTCTGGCATTATTTTTTAACTAATTTATTTGTTATTTGTGCCTGTGCTGGGTCTTCATTGCAATGTGCTGACTTTTCTCTAGTTGCAGAGAGTGGGGACTACTTTCTAGTTGTGTTAAGCAGGCTTCTCATTGCAGTCACGTCTCTTGTGGAGCACAGGCTCTAGGGCTCCTGGGCTTCAGTAGTTGTGATTCCCAGGCTTTAGAGTGTGATCTAAATAGTTGTGCTGCGTGGGCTTAGCTGCTCCACGGCATGTGGGATCTTCTTGGTCCAGGGATCGAGCCTACGTATCCTGCATTGACAGGTGGATTCTTTACCACTGAGTCAATGGCAACCCACTCCAGTATTCTTGCCTGGAAAATCCCATGGACAGAGGAGCCTGCAGGCTACCGTTCATGGTGTTGCAAAGAGTCAGACACAACCGAGCAGCTAACCCCAAAGAAGCCCTTCATGACATTCTTCACGTCACTTGCCGCTAGAGACAGGAGGCTTCAGGCAGTGGCCGGGGGGCTCAGGCTGCCCGTGTGTGTTCTGACTTGTGAACTGGATTTGGGGAGGGTCCCACTTTCGAGGAGAATGTGTGACTTGGCCTAAGCTGGGGATAAATGCCTCTTCATGGTATTTATCTTATTTTATTATCACTACACCCGATCGTGATTTGAGTCTGACTTCATTGTGATTTTTATGGATTTTTGAAGTGTTTTGCTTTTACTCGGTTTCTGTTTAAAATAAATTAGGGCTTGGCATGCCTCTCAGGTTTCCTAGCACTGCCTTGCCTTTTCCCATAAACTCCAGTTTTCTGAGCCTTTCTGACTGAGCACAGTAATGCCACCTCCTTTGAAGCTGCTGGCCCTGCTCCCCAGCTAGAGAGGATGGCCTGTGTGTGCTCCCCAGCTAGAGAGGATGGCCTGTGTGTGCTCCCCAGCTAGAGAGGATGTTCTTTGTGTACTCCCTACTGCTGCTCCCACCTGCAGCCCCCCCCCCCCCCCGCCCCCTCTTCTGGATGGGAACAAAGAACCTATCCTCTTTGTTGGTGCTGCTGGAATCTGATATTTCCAATCAACAGTTCCCTCTACTGGCCTCATCTGGGAAATTCCATTCTGAGTACCTGCTGTCAGAGCAGTCAAGTCTTTGCGTGTGTGTGTGCTGGGTCATGTCCAACTCTTTGTGACCTTTTGGACTGTAGCCCGCTAGTCTCCTCTGTCCGTGGGTATTGTCAGACAAGAATACTGGAGTGGATTGCCATTCAGTTCAGTCGCTCAGTCGTGTCTGACTCTTTGCGACCCCATGAACTGCAGTACGCCAGGCCTCCCTGTCCATCACCAACTCACAGAATTTACTCAAGTTCATGTCCATCGAGTCGGTGATGCCATCCAGCCATCTCATCCTCTGTCGTCCCCTTCTCCTCCTGCCCCCAATCCCTCCCAGCATCAGGGTCTTTTCCAATGAGTCAGCTCCTCGCATGAGGTGGCCAAAGTATTGGAGTTTCAGCTTCAGCATCAGTCCTTCCAATGAACACCCAGGATTGATCTCCTTTAGGATGGACTGGTTGGATCTCCTTGAAGTCCAAGGGATTGCCATTAGACAACCCTAATTCAGTAATGCTTTCCCATTTTTAGAGCAGCACGGGTTTATTGTCTGTTTCCTTTCCTTGAAAGAAAGCATAAACAAGACTTTTAGCTCGTAATTGGTACCAGTTACATGTTGAATGAATCAAAAACTATTAATTGTGAAGGCCATGTGATCTCGATGATGTGTTTTTATGACTTGTGCTTAGTTGCTCAGTCATGTCCGATTCTTTGAGACCCTGTGGACTGCAGCCCGCCAGGCTCCTCTGTTCATGGGGATTCTCCAGGCAAGAATACTAGAGTGGGTTGCCATGACCTCCTTCAGGGGATCTTCCCAGCCCAGGGATCGAACCCAGGTCTCCTACACTACAGGCAGATTCTTTACCGACACAGCCACCATGGACTTGAAAATTAGCAACTTTTTTGATACGTGAACATCTTCTAAGGGAGAAGTAGGAATCCTTCAGCTTTTTTACTTACTAAATACTTACCAAGCATGCTGTCCGTTGGAAGTTTTGGACTTGCGATCAGGGTCATGAGGGTTATGGTGGCTGTGGGAATCCATGGCCACATGGAAATGTGAACTGTGAGGTGTCATGGTTTAGGTGCCTGATTCGATCTTGGGGGGCGAGGGCAGAGCTTCCTTTGGAAGGGGTGGCCCATCAGGTAGCTGGGTAAAAAGCAAAGGAAGAACCTATCTGGCAGGGGGACTGCAAAGACCAGTGGATTAGAGAAGGCAGGGCGCGCGGGTGCATGAACAGAGAGCTGTGGCCTCCCTGACGGCTCAGTGGTAAAGAGTCTGCCTGCCAATGCAGGGGACTCGGGTTAGATCCCAGGTCGGGGAAGATCCCACATGCTGCGGGCGACTAAGTCCCAGCACCGCAGCTACTGAGGCTGTGCTCTAGAGCCCAGGAGCCGCAGCGAGAGGCGCTATCGGAACGAGAGACTCGGGCACTGCGGCTAGAGGGCAGCTCCTGCCTGCTGCAACTGGAGAGGAGCCCGAGCAGCAGTGAAGACCCAGCACAGCCAAATATGTAAATAAATTACCATTTAAAAAAGAGAGAGAGAGATGTGTGATTACAGAGTCCATGGGTGCAAGAGCTGAGGATGAAGAGGGGATATAGGGAAGGAAAAATAACCTTCTCTCTTCCCTGCTGGATTCCCAAGTGAGACCCCTGTAATAAAAGACTAACAAGAGAGAACCAGACATCTATAAACACATGGAGCTCGTGCCTAAGTGGGGGACACCCAGGTAAAGATGAGTAACTCAAGCAGGTGGCTCAGAACTCTGGCTTATATGTCATCTTCCGTAAAGACAGAAGATGGAAATGTATGCCATCTCCGTATAGTTATGGAGAAATGACAGGACCAAGGAAAGGAGTTTTTGAATGTCTGTTACAAAGAAGAAAAACCATGCTCCTTTTTGGGTATGTGAATGACATGATGGATGTTAACTACACTTACTGTGGTAATGATGCTAAAGCTGAAACTCCAGTACTTTGGGCACCTCATGCGAAGAGTTGACTCATTGGAAAAGACTCATTGGAAAAGATTTTGGGGGCGCCAAAATCACTGCAGATGGTGACTGCAGCCATGAAATTAAAAGACGCTTACTCCTTGGAAGAAAAGTTATGACCAACCTAGATAGCATATTCAAAAGCAGAGACATTACTTTGCTGACTAAGGTCCGTCTAGTCACGGCTATGGTTTTTCCTGTGGTCATGTATGGATGTGAGAGTTGGACTGTGAAGAAGGCTGAGCACCGAAGAATTGATGCTTTTGAACTGTGGTGTTGGAGAAGACTGTTGAGAGTCCCTTGGACTGCAAGGAGATCCAACCAGTCCATTCTGAAGGAGATCAACCCTGGGATTTCTTTGGAAGGAATGATGCTAAGGCTGAAGCTCCAGTACTTTGGCCACCTCATGCGAAGAGTTGACTCATTGGAAAAGACTCTGATACTGGGAGGGATTGGGGGCAGGAGGAGACGGGGACGACCGAGGATGAGATGGCTGGATGGCATCACTGACTCGATGGACGTGAGTCTGAGTGAACTGCAGGAGATGGTGATGGACAGGGAGGCCTGGTGTGCTGTGGTTCATGGGGTCGCAAAGAGTCAGACACGACTGAGCGACTGAACTGAACTGTGGTAATATTTCACAATATATGGAAGTCAAATCATTATGCTGTACTCCTTAATTCAACACAGTGCTAGATGTTAATTATATCTCAATAAAACCTGGGAAGATAAAAGAATAAAATAAGAAAATGTATGTCCCGCTTTTGGGCACATGGGGGAGGACAGGGAGCTTTTCCTGCATCTGCTTCTTCTCTGTTGTCTTTGGCTCAAAGTAATTTTTATGCCACAGCTGGGTGTTTTGGGTGGCATATTCTGCTACCCTCCAGAGAGCAGGGCTAGATAGAAAGATGCTAGCTGGTTAAAGAGTCGAGAATTTATCTAAAGAGTAGAAAGCATGAGAGGGTTTAAGTAGTAGTTGTGTTGATCAGAAGAGTTTCTTGCTGATAGTGTAGAAAAAGAAGCATAAATGCAACAAGTTCGGTTAGGAGAGGAAGGGACCCCAGGAAGGATATGGTGGTGGCTCTCACCCAGGTTAGACGTGGGGATGGGGAAGCATGGAGAGGCTTGCAAGATGTTTAAGAGGTGGCTTTGGCAGAATCCCTCCATACTTGGATGTTGATGGGAGAGGGGAGGGCTGAAGAGAAAGCCCAGACTTCTGGCTTGGGCAGTTTGGTGGGTGATTGGTGATTTCATTGCCGAAGAATGTGGATGGGAGGAGCAGGTGTGGAAGAAACATGTTTTGAGTTTTATATGTTGAGTTTGATTTGTTGGTGGAATGCCCAAGATGAAATATCCAGTAGACAAATGCTTAGGTAAGAAACTCAGGAAAAGAGATTAGCTAGAGATACGTGATCTGGAAGTTTTAGGTTGGTGACTTGATCCGTGAGGATGGATAGGATCACCGAGAGAGGGTGTACGGGATGAGAAGAAGGCTTAGTCATGCATCTGAGGAACAGTGGCATTTCAGAAAGCAGAGAACAGAAGAATTCACAAAGAAAATTGAGGGGTGGCCAGAGAGCTGGGAAGAAAATCAGAAGGGTGAGCTATCAGGACATTTGCAGAAAGTGTTGGGTGGAGCAGACAAGTGGTTAATGCTATGGAAATGTCTAGTAAGGTGGGAACTGACTCATAACTGTCGGATTTTTGGTACAAGACAGTCATCGGGGAATGAAGGAAGATGGTTTCAGGAGAACTGGTGGGGCTGTAAGTAGCAATAGCGAGAGCAAGTGACTGGAATTCAGACTGAAAAGATGTCAGATGATTGGCAGGTGACTGGAATGCAAAGACAGGGCCACAGGGATTCTTGTTGATCATTGCAATGGACTGGATGTTTATGTCCCCCCTCCAAAGTCATATGTTGAATCCTAATCTCCAAGGGATGGTAATAGGAGATGGGGCTTTAGGGAGATATTTAGGTCATGAGGAGGGAATCCCTCATGAACAGAATTAGTGCTCCGTAAAAGAGACCCCAGAGGGCTTCCTGACCCCTTCTGCCATGTGAGAACACAACAAGACAACTATCTGTGAACCAGGAAGTGGGCTCTGAAGTGGGTTCTCACCAGAGAGAATCTGCTGGCACTTTGACCTTGAGCTTCCCAGCCTCCAGCACTGTGAAAAAAATAACTATTTCTTGTTTAAGCCACTCAGTCAATGGCAGTTTGTTACAGCAGCTCGAATGGACTAAGACGGCCATGTGTATTTTAAGCTGGGAGATCCTTGAGCACGTGTACCAGCTTATTGCTGCATGACAATCTCCAGCCCTGGTTTAACGTATGTTTATAGTTGATGCATCTGTGGATGGGCTGGGAGCCGGCTGATCTAGACTGCCTTTGCTCACGTGTCTGTGAGTGAGCCGCACCCGTCTGCCTGGGCCGCTCTGCTCCGTGCATTTCTCATCCTCTTCCTGGAACCATCACGTCATCTTGGGCATGTTCTCCTTAGGTAGACAGTCCCGCCAGCGTGTGTGTTTCGCGCTTCCACAGATGTCCAATGGGCCAGCGCTGTTTTCTTTGACTGCAGTGGGTGTTAACTTCTACGCTCAGGCTTTGTCTACTGGTGGTGTGAGGGCTTCTCATTGTGGTGGCCTCTCTTGTTGTGAAGCATGGGCTCTAGGGTGTGAGAGCCTCAGTAGTCGTAACGCACAGGCATAGTTGCCCCGCGGCGTGTGGGATCTTCCCGGACCAAGGATGGAACCCGTGTCCTCTGCACTGGCAGGCGGATTCTTAACCAGTGGACCACCAGGGAAGTCCCAGTGTTCTTAACTGAAGAATGTTGAAGCCACATGGCAAAAGGCGAAAAATTTAAGCCATAATACAGTCTGGTGGGAATGAAGTTGCAAGGTGGGAGAGGTTGAAGAGAAAGAGGAAGTCGTTTATAGCATGAATATATTCTCCAGCAGTGGATGGGGAATGTCTTTAGAGCACTGGATGGGGAGGAGAGATTGGCATTTCAATAGGAGAAGAATCCTCCCCTCTTTTCTAGGAGGGATGTGGGGAAGTTTGGGGGGTGATGGGGGGAAAGTAGAGGGAGTTCCCGTCTGTGGTTTCAATTTCCTCTGTGAAGTAGGAGGTGCAGAGGGGTTTCCTGTAAGGCAGGTGACTTAAGAGTGGCAAAGTTTAGGGCTTTCCTAATGGCTCGGGGTAAAGAAGCCACCTGCCAATTCAGGAGACATGGGTTTGATCCCTGGTCGGGGAAGATCCCGCATGCGGTGGAGCAACCAAACCTGTGCGCCAGAAACTACTGAGCCTGTGCTCTGGAGCCAGGGAATCATAGCCCCTGCCACAACTCCTGAAGCCCTTGAGCCCAGAGCCTGCACTCCGCAACAGGAAAAGCCGCCTCAAAGAGCAGCCACGCACTGCAACTAGTGAGCAGCCCCAGCTCACCGCAACTAGGGAAAAGCCCAGGTGGCAACAGGCCCAGCAAAGCCAAAAAATAAATAATTCAGAAAAAAATAAAAGAGACTGGGAAAGTTTAAAATTCCCCACTTGGGGCTTGGGGGTTCGTCACTCAATGGAAATCAGGGGTGGACACGATACTTGTAAGAATGTATAGATATTAACCTTTTCTCTTTAAAACCATGGCAATGATCCAAAGGGATCTTTGCTTTTCTTCTGCAACATAGATAGACGGATAGGAAGTCAGGCTTGGCCACCATGGACTTTTCCATCCCCATGTACTCTCAGAGAAAACGCCATTGGCCAACTAAACAGCAACAGCCATATCCAAAGCAGAGTCAGAACCCCCGGGCTGGGGTGATCCCAGGAGTTACCTGTGGCTTTTCTGTTGTTGGGCTCAGCCCAACAATCACCAAGATGTGTCCATTCATTTCCTTCTGAGTCAACATCTCCTCTCCACCCTCCTGTACTGCTGGGGTCCAGTCACCATCTTCTCTGTCCATTGCACGCCCACCCATGAGCCGCCCCCCACTCCACTGGCGAGGCTTGTGTATGGCGTGGATAGGATCCACACCTAGCAGCCGGATGAGAATCACTATCCCTACCTTACAGTCTATTGAGTGGCCCTTGCCTAGATTCCCCTTTCATAAGACAAACTTGATTTTAGAATAGTTCAGACTTACAGAAAAACTGCAAAGATTGTGCAGAGAATTCAGTACACCCCACACCTGGTTACCCCTGTGGTAGAATCTTACACTATTATGACGCAAATTTTATTATTGAACAAAATAAACCCATATCGATGCATTTTTATTATTCACTCAGGTCCATCTGTTAAAATTCAGACTTCCTCGTTTTTCCACCAATGTCCTTTTTCTGTTCCAAGATCCCGGCTAGGATCCCACGTGACGTTTCGTTGTCGTCCCCTCGGGTTCCTCTTGGTTTCCACAGTTTCTCAGATTTCATGACCTTGACAGTCTGGGGAGTGCTTGTCTAGCAGTCCGCAGTGTGTGTGCTAAGTGACTTCAGTCATGCCTGACTCTTTGCGACCCTGCAGACTGTAGCCCGCCAGGCTCCTCTGTCCATGGGATTTCCGAGGCAAGGACACTGGGGTGGCAGTAGTCTGTAGCGGGTCCCTCAATTTGTGTGTGTCTATTGGTTTTTCATGATGAGAGTGGAGCTGTGGGTTTTTCAAAGGAGCACCGCCAAGGACAGTACTATTCTCATGATGTCCCACAAAGGGTTTTGTTTTTTTTTAAAGTGTTCAGTGACACCAGTTATAGATGGTCAGTCTGACTTTGTTCAGAATAATCAGACAGGTGTGAGGACCATTGCAATGGGCAAGTGGGAATTGATAGCCACAGAGCAGAATGGCAGGGGAGGGGTCTGTGGATACAAAATTACCAAGACGGAATATCAGAGGGATTCTGGCCAAACCAACCTAGCAAGATTCTTGATGAAGATGGGCCGGGGTGATTGGATAGCCCCTGAGGGGTGGTGGACGATGAAGAACAGATCAGATACTAGAGTGGGGCAGGGGTGAGTCAACCCAGAGTTCAGTTGACTGACTAGCTGGGTTCTTGCTAAAGTGAGATTTTGCAAGGAAGGGCACAGATGCACCTGGGAGAGGGTTCAGGAGCCCGACTGAAGTTTTATCAGCAGAGAATCTTTGTCCACGCACACTCTGGACATGACTGTTGACCCCGATGACCAGGCTGAGGCCGTGCTGGCCAAACCTCTCTCGTGGAAGATTACCGCCCCCGCCGCCGTCCTCACAGTCTACTCTTGGGAGTGCGGTCTGGACTCTGGACTCTGACTGGACCTACAGCCCACGAGTGAAGGGGTGGGCTCTACTGTGTCACCTCCTTGGGACTCGAGCACGTGCATAAGTTATTTGGAGTTTTTCTGCCCTGAGATTTGTCTATTAGGCACTTTTTATTCATACCTTGTCTCCTGTCTTTTTCACCATTGTGAGGTTGATATTGTCTCTGTTTTTCCCGTTGTAGAAACAGATTCAGTGACGTTGGCTGACCTCCCCAAGGTCACCCAGCTTTTAAGCGGCAGGCCTAGAGCCTGGACTTGGGTGTTCCCAGAGCCAGCTCTCTTCAGTGCTCAGCTCTCCGTCCGCATAGCCACTCAGTCACCCCGCTAAAGCTGTGTCAGCGAGAATTAGCTTATTCCCTGGGCCACTTATGCCCTGCTTTTAGGCAGGGTAAGGCTCATGGACTCCATGGGAGGGGGTATTCTTGAGCTGCATGTGGTCAAAGTCCACTCTGACGACTTCAGGGACCAAATCCTATTCCATATGGTCCATGGTGACTAGGCTCAAACTAGATTTTAATGAGAGACACATTCTGTTTTTTAAGGAAGTTCAGTTCAGTCACTCAGTTGTGTCTGACTCTTTGTGACCCCATGAGCTGCAGCACACCAGGCCTCCTTGTCCATCATCAACTCCCAGAGCTTGCTCAAACTCATGTCCATCGAGTTGGTGATGCCATCCAACCATCTCATCCTCTGTCGTCCCCTTCACCTCCTGCCTTCAATCTTTCCCAGCATCAGAGTCTTTCCCAAGGAGTCGGTTCTTCGCATTAGGTGGCCAAAGTATTGGAGTTTCAGCTTCAGCATAAGTCCTTCCAATGAATATTCAGGACTGATTTCTTTTAGGATAGTCCATGGGGTCGCTGAGGGTCGGGCACGACTAAGCGACTTCCCTTTCACTTTTCACTTTCCTGCATTGGAGAAGGAAATGGCAACCCACTCCAGTGTTCTTGCCTGGAGAATCCCAGGGATGGGGGAGCCTGGTAGGCTGCCCTCTGGGGTCGCACAGAGTTGGACACGACTGAAGTGACTTAGCAGAGAGAGACTGGTTGGATCTCCTTGCCGGGTTCTATTTAGTTATCTACCATCTGTCCATCTACCTACCTGTCTACTATCCTCTGCCTGCATATCTATTCACTATCTATCTGTCATCTATGCATCTACCTACCTGCCTATGATCCTTTCATCAATCTATGCACCTACCTATCAGTCTGTCTGTCTTCCCTGTCCGTCCATCTACCATCTATCTATTGCTTACCTATGTATCATCTGTCCCTCTATCTACTTACCTATCATCTATCTACCTACCTATCATTTGTCTATCTCTTACTCAAGGAGAAAGCTCCTTTCGGTTAATTATCATCTTAAAGCAAGAGAGTTCCAGAAAAAAAACATCTATTTCTGCTTTCTTGACTATGCCAAAGCCTTTGACTGTGGGGATCACAATAAACTGTGGAAAATTCTGAAAGAGATGGGAATACCAGACCACCTGACCTGCCTCTTGAGAAACCTGTATGCAGGTCAGGAAGCAACAGTTAGAACTGGACATGGAACAACAGACTGGTTCCAAATAGAAAAAGGAATACGTCAAGGCTGTATATTGTCACCCTGCTTATTTAACTTCTATGCAGAGTACATCATGAGAAACGCTGGACTGGAAGAAGCACAAGCTGGAATCAAGATTGCTGGGAGAAATATCAATAACCTCAGATATGCAGATGACACCACCCTTATGGCAGAAAGTGAAGAGGAACTAAAAAGCCTCTTGATGAAAGTGAAAGAGGAGAGTGAAAAAGTTGGCTTAAAGCTCAACATTCAGAAAACGAAGATCATGGCATCTGGTCCCATCATTTCATGGGAAATAGATGGGGAAACAGTGGAAACAGTGTCAGACTTTATTTTTTTGGGCTCCAAAATCACTGCAGATGGTGACTGCAGCCATGAAATTAAAAGACGCTTACTCCTTGGAAGAAAAGTTGTGACCAACTTAGATAGCACATTGAAAAGCAGAGACGTTACTTTGCCAACAAAGGTCCGTCTAGTCAAGGCTATGATTTTTCCAGTGGTCACATATGGATGTGAGAGTTGGACTGTGAAGAAAGCCAAGTGTCAAAGAATTGATGCTTTTGAACTGTGGTGTTGGAGAAGACTCCTGAGAGTCCCTTGGACTGCAAGGAGATCCAACCAGTCCATTCTAAAGGAGATCAGTCCTGGGTGTTCTTTGGAAGGAATGATGCTAAAGCTGAAACTCCAGTAATCTGGCCACCTCATGCGAAGAGTTGACTCATTGGAAAAGAATCTGGGGGCAGGAGGAGAAGGGGACGACCGAGGATGAGATGGCTGGATGGCATCACGGACTCGATGGACGTGAATTTGAGTGAACTCCGGGAGTTGGTGATGGACAGGGAGGCCTGGTGTGCTGCGATTCATGGGGTCGCAAAGAGTCAGACACGACTGAGTGACTGAACTGACTGAGTAAAGAAGGTTAACATCTATTCATTCTTAGCAGCATTGGGTCCATCCTCTGTTTCAACTGAGTGAGGTTGTCTGTGCGATGAGAGGTATTGTTCTGTCATCCTGGGGATGCCAGCGGGACCTGGGGGTGATTTCACGGGTCGTGACAGCTTGAGTCCAAGTTGTCAGAACGCATGGGCTGCGTGTTGGTTTTTCCGATCTCTACATAATGCGCAGGACAGATCTATAGAATGGACCGTTTCCTTTGTGGATCCTAGATGTTCCTTCTCCCTGCCTGTTTAGAGCGCTTAGCATATGTCAGTGCAAAGGACATCCTGCTGAAAATGTGTCCGACACATTTCTTCATGTTTTTTAGAAAAAATGGCTCTAAACAAATTGCAATTTGTTTCACTACGACCCTGGCTAAATCTAACTGACAGGTGCTGCAAAGCGCTTAGCTGGATGACAAATGCAACTGAGATCAAAAGCCGCCCCTCCCCCTGCCCCCGCCCTAACAGTTTCCCCCAGTTAAGCTGCTTTGGGGATCTGACAGCTAGCATCCTTCCTGGGTTGGCGGGGCGGGGGGTGGGGCGGCATGGGTTCTGTAAACAGGAGAGTCAGAAAGTGTCAGCCTCTGGTTGGAACCTGTGAGTCACAGAGCGGAAAGGTCCCACCCATTTGTTTCTGGCTTGTTAACCCCGTGACAGGACCGTGTTAGTCAGCGCTCATCCCAGAAAGTCAGCGATGTTTCTTCACCTTTTCATGTTGGTGAGGAGGTCAGGAGGCAGACCACACTGCTTTCGTTAGACTTACACCCTGGTTTTTGCTGCTTGTTTGTTTTTAACCTGGAGGCTGATGAGAAGAAGGTACTATCGCTCGGCCAGCAGCCTGCAGCGTCTGGTGCTGTTCGAGGAAGGAAACCCAGTCCCACCTGTACATCTGTCTCGATCAGGATGCGATGACAGGGAGGACAGGGCTCCCACATGGGAGGAGTTAGTTACTGAGGGGCGTGCATGTATTGGCAGGGCCGGGGTGGAGCCCAGGCAATGCCACTGCGGCAGGAGAGGGGACTTCTGCCTGCTGCTGTGCTGGGGGCCTCTGTTTGCTCGGCCTCCCGGCCTGCAGGGTGTGTGTGTGTGTGTGTGTGTGTGTGTGTGTGTGTGTGTGTGTGCAGGGCGTGTGTGTGCCTGTGTGTGTGAGTCTCAGGAAGCACCTCTTGGCTCGTGCCTCTGTGTGTGTGTGTGTGTGTGTGTGTGTGTGCAGGGCATGTGTGTGTGTGTGCAGGGCGTGTGTGTGCCTGTGTGTGTGAGTCTCAGGAAGCACCTTTTGGCTCGTGCCTCTGTGTGTGTGTGTGTGTGTGTGTGTGTGCAGGGCGTGTGTGTGCGTGTGTGTGTGAGTCTCAGGAAGCACCTTTGGGCTCGTGCCTGCAGTCTACCAGGGAGGTCTTACCTCCTCTGCCATATCCCCAGTCTCACGCGGTGCCCTTCCTGGTACCAGTCAGGGAACGAGCCTCGGGTTTCCTGGCCTCTTCGAGGTGCAGAAGCCTCCCTGAGGGGAGCCAGTTGTGCCCAGTTAACAGCAGAAAGTACAGCTCAGTGTCCACCTGGCCCTACACCTGCAGCCCTGACAGTGAGAGGTGTTTCGAGGGACCTGCACTGGGTGGGGACGAGGGGGATTTCAGAGCTGACTCCTCAGGGTAGAGGGATGGAGACTGGGGACTTCCCCGGTGGTCCGGTGGTGAGGAATCTGCCTCCCAGTGCAGGGGCCACGGGTTCCATCTCTGCTCCGGGAAGATCCCACATGCCGAGGGGCCACTCAGCCCATGCCCTGCAACCTCTGAGTCCTGGAGCCTGGAAGCCACTGAAGTGAGAAGCCCAACACTGCAACTAGAGAGTAGTCCCCACTCACAGCAACTAGATAAAGTCCTCACGCAGGAACGAAGACCCAGAGCAGCTCCCCCTCAAAAGGATGGAGACTGGCACCCAGGCCCTTGTGCAGACTGCCCGGACTCCCGAGGTGTGTTAGCCATCATTAGGGCCAGGATGCAGATGGCAAGCAAGAGGGGCTGGGGGTGCCGGGGTCAAGGCTAAGGGGAGCAGGTGGGGAGGCCGTCGTCCACCTTGGTCCTGAAAAGGTGACATCTGAGCCTCTAGGACAGTGGTTCTCAACAGGGCTGATTTCACCCCCTGGTGATACTTGGTGAGGTCCAGAGACACTTGTGGTTGTCATGCCTGGGAGGGACGAAGGTGTGGTAGTTACGATGTCTAGTGGGCAGAGTTCAGGGAGGTGGCTGACCATCCCACAGTGTGCAGGACAGCCCCACAACAGAGTTACCCAGCCCAGTGTCAGACAGCACGCTTCGGACAGCACGGGCATTTGACCCCAGAGCCTCTTTGTGTGTTGACTGAGGATCTTTCTCGGGGTGAACCAGGAGCATCCTGGGAACACGGCTTCTCACATGATGTTCTCCTTATTCACTGCTACCTAAGAGTGTGCAGGCTTTTTGAGAATCCTCTGGGAATGAGCAGAAAATCTGGCCCTTTTTTTTTGGAAGTACAGGGCGATGAAGGGGAGAAATTTATATTCTGATACGAATATTCTTACCTGCTTGGGTTAATGGATGAGGGTCTGGGTAGCAGTACTCCCTGTGTTCTCTCTGTGTGTGTGTGTGTGTGTGTGTGTGTGTGAGAGAGAGAGAGAGAGAGAGAGAGAGAGAGAGAGAGGACCTTCTGAGCCATGCCTGGGTGGCAGTGTGCACTAACACATCCTGTTGCTATGGTGATGAGATGCAGACTGTCTCTTCCCTGAGGCTCTGGAATTCTGGGAAATGGCTCCGAGCTTCCTATTCTGTTTTGCGTTGCCCTCTCCTGCTGGGAGCTGACAGCATCCGCGTGCGACCAGCTCAGGTGTGCCCTCGCCACCCCCACAGCCTCCCTGCTCCCCACGTCCCCTCAATGGGTTGCTTGGACAGCTGGCCTTCAAGCAGGTCGGCAGAAGGGAACTCAAGTGAACCAGAGGCAGCAGCGCTGTGGCCCAGGCAGGGTCCTCTGTCGCCTCGTATCCTGGACTCCTGAGAATTTTCTCCTGTGGCTTGGGAGGCAAACACACATACTGCCCACCCTCCCAAAGATGGTCCAGCCCTGCAGGCGGATGCTGCGCTGTCTCATTCTGTGTGTAGGAAGCCCCTCTGGGATGCCCGCTCTTTGTGGAGGGTGGTCCATCCACATGTGCGTTTCTCTTTGCAGGGCACGTCACCATCACCAACTACTTGTTGAACTATTTCCCTGGTCTTGACCTTGAAAGGAGGAATGCGTTCGGGTTCACGGCCCTGATGAAAGCCGCCATGCAGGGCCGGACGGAGTGCATCCGAGCCCTGATGCTAGCAGGTACGTCCCCACCTGTCTCCTGTGGTCTCGGCCCCAGGCAGTGCTGACTGTGCGCCTTAAAAAATACATGTTGGGACTTCCTTGCTGGTCCACTGGCTAAGACTCCACACTCCCAAGGCAGGGGGCCAGAGTTCGATCCCAGGTCAGGGAGCTTGATCCCACAGGCCACATCTAAGAGTTCACATACCACAACTAGAAAGATCCCATCTGTTGCAGTGAAGATTGAAGATCTTTTCCTCCTCATTCTAAAAGAGAGTCAGTGCCTAGAGCACAGCCTCCTTGAGTTATTCTAACAATTAGTGAGAAATGTTCATGAAGCCTGCACCCAGGGTCAGGCACAGAGAGAGCGTCTTAATATCTCACTCAGTGGGGGACGCTGTTGTCGCTGTTACTTGATTTCATCATCTTCATTTATTTTGGTTTTGTTCTTGGCACTGGCTTCAGCTGATCTCGCTGGACCCTACGAGCTCCCGGGGAGATGGCACGCCCTCCCATCTCAGTACCTTGTGTGTGCATGTGTGAAGTCGCTCAGTTGTGTCCAACTCTTCGCGACCCCATGGACTGTAGCCCTCCAGGCTCCTGTGTCCATGGGATTCTCCAGGCAAGAATACTGGAGTGGGTTGCCATTTCCTCCTCCAGGGGATCTTCCCAACCCAGGGAGCGAACCCACATCTCTTACGTCTCCTGCCCTGGCAAGCAGATTCTTTACCACTAGCAATACCGGGAAGACCCCTGCCTTGTGATTAGATTGGACTTAGAAGATTCCCAACCTACTTTGGATTGTTTTTTAGTTTTTCTCCTGCTTTACTTAACTGGAATATTTTAGGAAATGCTGTAAGAAAAATAAATTCTGTAAGTAAAGACAGGCTTCAAAGATGAACAACTTTTTTGTAACCAAAAAAGATATTAATTGAAATTAATTTCATTGACTGTGCTTTTGACTCAATGACAGTTTCATTTTTTTTTTAAAGAGCTGTGGGCTTCCCTAGTGATTCAGCAGGAAAGAATCTGCCTGCCAGTACAGGAGACTTGAATTGAATCATTGGGTCAGGAAGATGCCCTGGAGGAGGAAGTGGCAACCCATTCTAGTATTCTTGCCTAGAAAATCCCAGGGACAGAGGGGCCTGACGGGCTACTCTGTCCATGGGGTCGCAAAGAGTCAGACATGACTTAGCAATTAAACAACAGCAATCAGTTTCCATGAAGTTTATCAGGAACATTGGGGAGGGATGGTTCCTCCTAATTAAATGGTGATTATGATGCTTTTGTGTTTGGGGGGGTCCTTCATCTGCTTTTACTACTTCTGGATCTTATAATTGAGTATAGCCATTTACTTTTACCACCAAATCTTACCATGTCGATCCAGGAATTTCCCCCAGTGAATTCATTGGAATTACAAACCCTCTTGCTTTTGGATGAGTTGCCTCCTAATCACTCTAGACCTTGCATGGGCTTTCCTGTCTTTCTCTTTTCCTGGGTCTGGTGCAGGTTTCAGGCAGTTACAGGATCTCAGAACCATTTTTCAGATCTCAGGAGAGATGGGCCTGCTTAAGACAGTGTAATGCTAATGTGTTTTCCCCCTTTTCCTCTGTTATTTGGTTAACAAATTTGGCATTAGGTTTCATCCTTTCCTGTTCCCACCTGCGTGATCACAACCCCATCAGTCTAGAATAATCCCTCATGGGTACAAACCTCTAGGGCCCGCATCCCTGGACTGAACGTGGTCAGAGCAGAAAGATCCATAAAGCCAACTGGGCCCTGGTGTCAAATTCCAGCTCCTCCGTTCAGCCTCTCTACACACAAGGCCAGTCACCTCCTGCCCCAGGCCTGTTTCTTCTGTGATATTCAGCGGCCGTCAGTAGTTACTGCCGAGCGTCGAGATGGGGATGGACTGAGTTCACACATGACTCTGACGGTTGCCTGGAATGGAGGAAGCCGTCGGTAATGGTTGAAAAAGTAAAAAGTGTGAAATTGTTAGTTGCTCAGTCGTGCCTTACTCTTTGTGATCCCACGCACAAAGGCTCCTCTGTCCATGGGATTCTCCAGCAAGAATACTGGAGTGGGTTGCCATTCCCTTCTCCAGGGCATCTTCCTGACTCAGGGATCGAACCAGGGTCTCCTGCATTGCAGGTGGATTCTTCACCATCTGAGCCACCAGGGAAGATTTGGTTATCATTATTGTTATTATGGATTTTATTATTTAAAGAAATTTTATTTATTTTATTTTATGTTATTCATTTATTTTTGGCTGTGCTGGGTCTTCGTTGCTGTGCATCGGCTTTCTTTGTGGCGAGTGGGGGCTGCTTTTCCTTGCAGTTCGAGGGCTTCTCATTGCGGTCGCGTCTCTCCTTGGGGAGCACGGGCTCCAGGGCACACAGGCTTCAGTAGTTGCCTCTAGAGCACAGGCTCAGTAGTTGTGGAGCACGGACTTAGTTGCTCCAGCATGTGGGGTCTTCCCCAACCAGGGATCAAGCTCGTGTCCCATGCCTTGGCAGGCAGATTCCCCTCCACCAAGGGAGGGTAACACCAAGGAAGTCGGTTATTAGTGACTTTGTGTGTTTAATATGATTTGTTAAATGAAAAACTATGGGATACTTTTCCCTTTGAAAATATCCTTATGATGAGATACTTTACTTTCTTATGGAGGGTAATGAGCTTGTAACTTGGGTTTCTCAATCCTGGTCCTGTCGACACTGGGGCCAGGTGATTCTTCAGGGTTGGGCAGTCCTGTGAATTGCAGGCTGTTTAGCAGCACCCCTGGCCTCTGCTCGCTAGGTGACTGTAGCACCTCTTGGTTTTGACAACCAAAAATATCTCTGGACATTGCCAAACGTCCCCTATTGCGAAAGTCAACTGTTGTTGAAAGCCACTGATATGAAGCAAATGGGAAAAGATGGGGAAAGTGAAGAGAGAATCTGACACCTTTTTTCAGGAAGCTTTTGACTGCCCTCTAAGGCTTTTGCTGTTTAACTTTAGAATATTTTCATTTTCTGCTGTTGCCACTAAGTTATCTTCTACTTTTCCCCAGGAAAGCGGGTTACGTTTTTCTCTTACAGTAGATGTGTGTGTGTTTGTTTTAGAAGAGAAAACAATACGTGATTGAATGTCTTTTCTGAATTTGATACATAGCAATAAGGATACTTGTTGAGATATTTAAACAATTGGCATCAATCTTTTAAAGTCTTCTTATTTCCATTTGAATTTATTAAGAAAAACTAAAGCCTGTAAAGATCCTAAAATCTGAGTATTGCTTTTGGATTGATGTTTATGTACAGCTAAGAGCAAAGTACAGAATCAGGTCATCCTGTGATCATTTTAAAAGCAAAACGCATTTTGCATTACTACATAATAATGATTAGGATAAAATTGTGTATCTCATTTTCATTTTTTCGAGTTCAGTATTCTTCTGAACCTGAGTGTCTTTCTGAATCTGGGTTGAATTTCATTATATTTAATAAGAACTATTTCCTTTTAGAAATGATGAATCATTGAATTGAATGCCACCCCTAAACTGTTTAGATTTTCCAATAGTTCATAACCTATGAGTGCCTATGAGCTCTTATCTTACCTTGTCAGGCAGAACAAGGTAATGTCAGAATTACCAAAACTTAGGCTTTTAATAAAAATATAACTAGGTTCTAAAAAGCTCACCTGTTGGCTCTTTCATTTTTGGCTTCCTAAGGAGAACTGTCAGCTCTGCTGATATCACAGTGGGGTTGGGGCTGGGTGGTGCTGACTGCAGAATCTTGTTAATTCAGTGGAATATTAATGCCCCTAAGTAACGGGTCTGTTTAATAAGTGGCTCCGAGAACCCTAAGGAAGATGTGACTATCTCTGAAGAGAAGCAGAACCCAGCGGAGGTTGTCAGGTCCCAGACTTGCTTAAGAGAGCTGGTTTTCATACCTGACGTGTGTCATTGCTGCGGCGCCTGGGGAGCAAACACAAGCAAACAAAAGCTCCGAGTTTCCCTGTGAGTGTGGGGAACAAAACAGACGGGAAGGCGGAGGAGGCTCGTTTAACAAGCAGAGGCATTACCGCTGCTGATCACATCCTCATCCTTGTTGTAGGCAAGCCCTGACTGTGTGTTTCCGGAAAGCCGAAGGATACGATGTCCCCAGAGAGTTTTCTTTCTGCTTGTAGAGGAAAACATGGATTTCCCATAATTAAGTTGGAATAGTTTCAAGTTATTAAGCAGAGGAAGGACAAAAAAAATCAGGGATTTTATATCATCGAGGGCAAGGTCTCAGCCTGGGCACCCACGAAAGCCACACAAAGTCACTAATAACCTTGTGAGACAAGGACACGGAAGTACTTGTTCTAGAAAGTGAGACCAGGGGCAAGTATTTGTTCGAGAAAGTCACCCCAGGAAGCCAGCCAGGGATAAGGAAGCCAGACTGGGAAGACTGGAAAACGAAGCCATGTGAGTTACCGGGTGGGCACGTGGGAATCAGCGCTGCTGAGACCTCTCAGATTGAAGTGCCTGGGGATGGGGTGGGACCCCTGCCTTTAAGGGCTCTTCCTGATGACCCTGCCTCCTGATTTATCATATTGATTATACCCCAAGATATCATGTTGATTAATATATTGAATATATCCTATTCATATGAATAGCATATCATGTTGAATATCACATAGAATATCATATCATATTGAATATATCGTATTGATTACACCCCAGGTGCCCGAGATACAGGCTGGAGGTGGTCCAGGAGGAGGCCTGTAAGGGCTGGTCCACAGTGATCTTGTGTGACCGTCACTGCCAGAATAGAGTAATTCCCTCAGTTCCTGTCCTCTTGATGAGAAAGAATTCAGTTGAGAGACACGGAGCAGTTGTAAGGGGCAAGAGTTTTCCTGAGCAAAGCAAACGTACGCGCCTGGGGGAGAGAAGGGAAACCAGACGCCGCCCCTCGACTACGGGGTAGCGGTAGCGTTGTTTTTGCGGGGTGGAAAATCCCGCCTTACGTTCTGCGTAATTTGACGACCGGTTGATTGACAGCTGTAGGTTCTGTAACTTCCTCCTTGCCCGCAGATGCTTAGTCACAAGCACCCAAGTGAAACCCCAGGGGGTTGGGGAGCGGGGGGAGGGCAAACACGCAATGCTGATTTATTACAAATGCGGCATAATGAACGCAGGGTTACTGTGAGTCACCTCTCAGGTCTCGGTGCGCCTGCGCCGGCCTGTGCCGATGGTTTTATCTTGTTTTGCTCTGATAAGGCTGGAAACTTAACGGCCCTTGACCACAAAAGGGGAAGCTCTCTGGGTGTATTGTAATCACCTGTGTCTAGGTGGGGAGGGAAAGATGACCACACCCCCCACACCCCCCATCCAGGATGGAGCAGGGACCCACTCATGTCTAACATGAGCAGAAAGGCCTCGTGTGGGGGTGGGGCTGGGCAGAACTGGAGTGGGGCCTTCGTTTGAAGGGTGGGTTGCTCGGGGATAGACTTCCTGGGGTGGCTCAGATGGTAAAGAATACGCCTGCAGTGCAGGAGACCCAGGTTCAAACCCTGGGTGGGGAAGATCCTCTGAAGGAGGGCATGCAACCCTCTCTTGTATTCTTGCCTGGAGAATCCTATGGAGAGAGGAACCTGTCAACAGTCCATGGGGTTGCACAGTCTACAGTCCATGGGGTTACACAGACAGGACTGAAGTGTGTTAGCACATCACATGGGGTTGGGGGCTTACAGAGACATAGGAAAGGAAGTGATGCATCCTGGGCTCTGCCTACCTCCTGCTGGTCCCATGGACCCGGCCTTGACTCTTGGGGGAAAGGGTCCTAAGAATGAGCAACAGAAGGTAGATTGTCTTCCTTTAGTCCCTTTTAGGAGGTTTGCCTCTTCCAGTAACAGAAACCCCGACTTGACTGTTGATTAAATAAAGCAAGCATCTGTTTGTCTCAGCTCACTAGAAGTCACCCAACACAGCTGGCCCTGACTCCCTGAGAACATCACAGATCCAGGTTTCTTCCTCTATCCTTTTCTTGACCCAGCATTGCCCCCACACTCTCCACACCTCCACGCCCCACCCCTCCCTGTTGACTGGTCACCTCATGAAGAGCTGGGATGCTCACCGGAGTGCCAGCCTCAGATCCGTGTCTCGGACAGGAAGCAGCATCACTGATAACGTGGCCCCCTTTTCTAAACTTAATCACTTTGTTTATTTGTGGCTGTACTGGGTCTTTGTTGCTCTGTGTGGGCTTGCTCTGTTTGTAGCAAGCGGGGGCTACCGTCTAGTTGAGGTGTGTGGGCTTCTCATTGCTGGGGCTTCTCTTGCTGCAGAGTGTGGGCTCTGGAGCACGTGGGTGTCAGTAGTTGTAGCTCTAAGGGCTACCCTCTAGTTGAGGTGCCCAGGGTGTAGTTGTCCCTCGGTGTGAGATCTTAGTTCCCAGACCGGGGACTGAACCTGTGTGACTCCTGCATTGGCAGGCGGATTCTTAGCCACTGGACCACCAAGGAAGTCCCAGGGGTCCCTTTGATCAGGGATGCAATGGCCTTCTCTTTGGGGCTCCCTGACTAGTTATAAGGGAGGCTGGGAAAATGGAAGACAAGATCGCAGGTCAGAGAGGTTAGAACTCTGATCCTCAGTGGGGTGGGGATGTGTGTGGTTCCTCGGGGGACACTTTTGGCTGTCACAACTGGTGGAGTGCTAGTGGCATCTAGTGGGCAGAGACCAGGGATGCTGTTTAAAGTCCTGCAGTGATGCACAGAAGAGCCTCCTCCACATATAGTCATCTGGCCCAAATGTCAGTGTTGTTGTTCAGGTGCTTAGTCGCGTCCGACTCTTTGTGACCCCATGGCCTGCAGCACACCAGGCTTCCCTGTCCTTCACCACCTCCCAGAGATCGCACAGACTCGTGTCCGTTGAGTCAGTGATGCCATCCAACCGTCTCATCCTGTCATCCCCTTCATCTCCTGCCTTCAGTCTTTCCCAGCATCAGGGTCTTTTCCAGTGAGTTGGCTCTTCGCATCAGGTGGCCAAAGGATTGGAGTTTCAGCTTCAGCATCAGTCTTTCCAATGAACACCCAGGACTGATTTCCTTTAGGAAGGACTGGTTTGATCTCCCTTCAGTCTCTCAAACATCACAGTTCAAATAGTTCTGAGATTTTGAAACTTAGGGTTAGACCAGTGGTGGTGGACTGCCTAGAACTGAGTAGTTGCTGCCTTGAATAAAATAGAGGATCCCGTACAGACAACTCACAGCACCCAACTTGGTAGCAAATGAACTGACTGTCAGGAGCTCAGCTCTTGTCTACACTGCTGAAGCCCTGGGTGAACCAACAGAGGGGTGGGGGTGAGGGTGAGGATACCAAGAGTCTCCTGGGCAGGAGACTGGTACACTGGCCTTTCAGAGCTGCTCCATACTCTCTGAGAGGTATATACATAAAATGCTAATCGTCAGTACTTGTCTGTCATGATTTAATGACTGTGTCCAGGCCTTTAATATTACCCTGAATCACAGTGATTTCTGAAGGAAGTGAATCCCTCATTTGTAGCAGTATTCAAGACTCTTGGGTGGCACTACAGTCAGAATGGCCTTTGTTCTTTTGAGTGTTTGTACTTTCCAAGATGATTTTGGAGAGGAAGAGGCACACTCAACTTTTGACAGCTGTTCCTTTAGTTTTCCATTAGCATTTGAAAAATGTCTCTTTCAGGCAGTGTTCATTAAGATTTTAATTTTGCAGTTTGCTCCTTTTCAAGTGACATGCAATTAATTAAGGCTTAATGTGTCATCTATTTTTTGCAATGACATTTTTACTGCCCCCTTTTCATTTGAGTCAGTTTATAAATTGTACTCTAGCTAATGAGTTCCATCCTGATTTCCAGTTTCAAATAATTACCACTCTTCTAATATGGTGATTCTTTAATGTGTCACAGAATTAAGAGTGTTACTGGGCGAACTCAGGTGAGTTGGGTCTGCCTAGGCCATGGGCCATGGGGGCTGCAGGGCAAGGGAGCCACTGAGACCCCTCCTCCTCTATTCAGTGCTTATTCACCAGCCTTCGAGTGTCGGACACTCCAGTCTATGTGGGATGTACATGCAGAAGCCTCTTTCAAGACTGGTCTCTGCAGAGCTTGCAGGCTAGATAACTGCCCTGTTTCCCCACATTGTTTTGCCAGTGGAAATATGACTAAGGGGACTTGAAATCTTGAATGATTTTTAATATATGGCTGAGAGTGGACCAAGATTAACTGAACAGCAATTCCTTATTAATTTCTCTTTTACTGAAACTTACAAACATTTTGTCAAGTTGAATTGAAGATTAACTTTGCAGTATTAGGAGGGGCAGTTGGTGATATGGGGAGATTTGTGAACGAAGTGACTTGTGTAAGGGAGATGTAGGAGGCAGATTTCTCCAGAAAGACAGAATGGGTGGGAAATATATAATAAGAGAATTATTTTAGGGAGGTTTTTTTTTTCCCAGTAGTCATGTATGGATGTGAGAGTTGGACCATAAAGAAGGCTGAGCTCCAAAGAATTGATGCTTTGGAACTGTGGTTCTAGAGAAGACTCTTGAGAGCCCCTTGGACTGCAAGGAGATCAAACCCATCAATCCTAAAAGAAATCAACCCTGAATATTTATTGGAAGGACTGATGCTGAAGCTGAAGCTTGAAACCTTTGGCCACCTGATGTGAAGAGCTAACTCATTGGAAAAGACCCTGATGCTGGGAAAGATTGAAGGCGGGTGGAGAAGGGGATGACAGAGGATGAGATGGTTGGATGGTGTCCCCGACTCAATGGACATGCCTTTGGGCAAACTTCGGGAGACCGTGAAGGATAGGGAAGCCTGGCGTGTTGCAGTCCATAGAGTTGCAAAGTGTTGGACACGACTGAGCAACTGAACAGCAGCAAGTTTTAGGGAAATTGGCATTGGTAAGCCTGGAATCTGCAGGACATGCCAGGATCCTGGAGACTTGGGCAGGAGTGGATGCTACAGTCTTGAGGCTGAATTCTTTCTTCTCCTGAAAACGTCAGCTTTTGTTCTAAGTTCTTCAGCTAGTTGAAGGAGGCTCACCCACATTTTGGGTGCTAATCTCTTTGACCTAAAGTCAAGTGATTGTGGATGCTGATTGCATGTACAAAACACTTTCACAGTACACTTAGATTACTGTGGGATTAAATCCCTGAGCACTAGACCTGGGCTGTGTCGACACAGAAAGTTCACAGAGGAGGAGGCCTCCCTGCAGGGTAGGGGGAAGCGCAGACTATTGTGGGTCAGGACCCAGGTCTGGACGCTTCTCTCTTATCAGCTTTGAGGCCTCAGGCAGTGCCCTCAGCGACCATGACTGACATCCATTGTAACAGACGTTTATTAAATGCATGCCTCCCACCAATCAGAATGATATGTGTTCAGAAAGCAAAAACAACTAAGATGTGCCTCTGTCCTGGAAGCCCGCAGTCTGGTAAAGACGACAGACCTGTGACCAGCTAACCTGAAGCACCCAAAGTGAACAAACACACACTTCCTGCAAAAATAAGAATCATAACCTCCAGGAGTGAGATCTTGGAGGAAAAGGAGAGTTGATAGATAAATAGGGCAGCAAATGCTTTGCCAGTGACAGTTACTGGTAGTATTTTTAGAACATTCTAGTAGCATCCACCAGGTGTTACAAACCACCTGTCTCTCCATTGCTAGAAAGCCATGAAGTCTTATTTCTATATGAAAAAAAAAAAATTCCACAATTTAGGTGCTGAGTTTAGGCAGTTTTCTTTATAGGAAAGAGGGGCTTTTCAAGTGGTGCTAGTGGTAAAGAACCCGCATGTTGAGGCAGAAGACCCAGGTTTGATCCCTGGCTTGGGAAGATCCCCTGGAGAAGGGAATGACAAGCCACCCCAGTATTCTTGCCTGGAGGATCCCATGGACAGAGGAGGCTGGCAGACTATGGTCCACGGAGTCACAGAGAGTCAGACACAACTGAGTGACTAAGCACAGCACAAACCATGAAGTCGGGCACTTAAAGGTGGGTTGTGTTATAATAGTAAATGCCGGAGGTGACAGTCAGGTATGGGTTCATCAGGTAGCCCAGCTCCAAGGCAGAGGCAGTTGTCTCCGTCTTCTGTGTCTTTTGTTTTCTGTCTGTGGAAAGGAAAAGGCCTGTCTGCACCCACCCATTCCTATTTTCTCTTTCTGGTTTTCAGGGGCGGATGTCCACGCCAGGGACTCCCGCCGGGGGATGTCCTCCCAGGAGTGGGCTACCTACACCGGACGGTTTGAAGCGGTTCGGCTCATCCAGAGGCTACTGGAGCGACCCTGCCCGGAGCAGTTTGGGGAAAAGTACAAGCCAGAGCTGCCACTGGCCCTGGAAGCGGGTCAGAAGCCCGCGGGATCCAAGAGCTGCTTGCAGAAGCTCACGGATTTTGTGCGGTCCACGCTGAGCTCCCGCTCGCGCCAAGGCCTGGAGGATGGGGGCGCCCTGGACCACATGGTCAAGATGACCACGAGCCTCTACAGCCCCGCCGTGGCCATCGTCTGCCAGACCGTGTGCCCCGAGAGCCCCCCCTGTGTGGGCAAAAGGCGGCTGGCTGTGCAGGAGATCCTGGCATCGCGCGGGGATCCGGACACGCAAGCCCAGGAAAGGGACAAGGGGGAGGGCCCCGAGCCGCAATCCCAGACTTCCCAGGCCGTGGGGGTCTCCAAAGAGGAGGCCCCCAGAGCCGGCCTCGCGTCTTCGCAGCCGCCGGCCGCCCCCCGGAGGGCCAGCCTCCTGCCCCTGCAGCTGTTGCGGCGGAGCAGCGTGCGGCCCGGCATGACCATCCCCAAGGTGCGTGTCAGCAAGGCGCCCGCGCCCACCTTCCAGCCCGAGCGGGCGGCCCGGGGCAGCACCAAGGACAGCAGCCACCTGCAGCTGCCCAAGTGGCGGTACAAGGAGGCCAAGGAGGAGAAGCGGAAGGCGGAGGAGGCGGAGAAGCAGCGGCTGGCCGCCGCGCAGAAGGAAAAGCGGACGTCGTCCTGGAGAAAAAGGACGTGAGGGGGGTGTGTCCGGCGCGCGGGGGCGAGGCAGGACGCAGAGCCCGCCGGCCGGGCATGCGGAACTGCCGGGAGCCCTGGGGGGAGGCGGCCGGGCGCTGGGTGCGGTCCTCCCTGGAAGTGTGCGCCCCCGCCCCGCCCTTGCATTTTACGCACAACACCTCCCAGGGCGCACAGGCTCCCTTCGCGGCCCAGAAAACGCTCCTGTTTGTTCAGGCTGCACCCAAGAGTGAACTGGGCCAAGCCCTAATTGAATCGCCTGAAACCAGTTCCCCCAGCAATCAGTTCTCGTAGTGGGCATTCTACCGAAAACTCGACCACTGAGCCAGCAGAGAAGCCCCCCTTAGAACCTCAGTGCAGAGACATTTAAGACCAGTTTATCCAAAGGACATTTTCTGTATAGTTTTGTATTTTTCAGTTATGATCAGACTTACAGCACTTGACCAGTGACAGGGCTGTTTGTAAATATTTATGACGGTCTTAATGCATTTGTCTGAAGACCCTTTGTTTAAAATACTGTTTCTAGCAATAATTATTTGTGCTATCTCTATTCTGTTTCACATAGAATTTGTGGCATTCTCCTGTAGGCCCCCTTTTGCTTTTTTTATTGGGGGGCTTTGCCTTTCCATCTCCTTGGGGGTGCTCAAAAGCACCACACGTCCTTATTTGGATTAAGTAATGTCGAAGATTTCTATTGGATAAAGCCATTTGCTTTACGGCAAAATAATCAAGTAAGACAGAGGAGTCAAATTACCTTTAATTTCTGAAGCTCTCTTTTCCATCCAGTGGTAAAAATGAAGAAAGCCCAATTGTCAAAGTATGAGACTGAATAGAAGAGTGTATGTATTGCTAGAACTAAGCTCATTTTAAGCAAGGGATTTTAGATAATCTGCATATAAAGTCTTGAGCATACTCAAAAATAGAAAAAAAGTGTTTAAGAAAATGGGGGCAACTCTAATAAATTATTACTAGAAGTACAAAATTAAGTTATGTGCTCTTAGACAATTGAATTAAAATATCCTTAAGATGTAAAAAGAGACGCTAAAAGTGTAGAGTTCTGCAAACTACTGACAGGTGGGCCATACATTTTTTGAGAAATAGGGATTAGAGCTGAATGTTAAGCAAACATGTTTTTGGCAAATTCTCCTGGAGTGAGCTGGGTTGCTTCCTCCTCCCGGCTCAATTCTGACAGATACCTGGTGTGAAATTTTATTTTTCCTTTGATGAAAGCCCCTGATGTTCAGTTCATCCTCATGCAGGCTTTGTAGACTTGCCAAGATTCGGGAACTTTGGCAGCACATGGGTGTGGTATGCCCCAGGCCCTGAGCGCTCCGTGGGAGTTTTCTGTCCATACTTGTATCTCCAAAAAACTGAGAAATACTAATGAATCTCTGGCTCTCTGGGTTGCAGAGTATCTTTCACATATGCACTACCAACAGCACTTTATTTAAATATTATCCTGCGTATAAGCCATAGATTTAAAATATTGCAGACCAGTGGGAAGCCGTTTATTCTGTCTCTGGATTTACAGGGGAAATTGTGCTCCCTGGCCATGTGGTGACGAGCGCCCATCCATCTCATGAGTTGGGCGGCATGGCACTGGCTGTCCCTCCTCTTGCCCCCACCCCCCACTATCAGACACTGAGCATCTTACACTCATCTCTCCAAAAACCTCGATGAACAGACCATCAGGCTGCACCCAGACTAATGGGAGGCAGATGTGACGATAATCCATCTTTTGAAGTCAGATTTTAGTGAATTCCTCCCTAGTTCCAGAAGGGCCCAAGAAGAATGGCCCAGAGGTCTGGACCCGCTTTGAACATCACTGATGTGTTTGGCTGTGGGTCACCCTTGAGCCTAAGAGTTTGGCTTGGCCAAGTGCCTTTGGATGAGATGAGTGTTGGCCCCCAAGGTGGAGAGAAACATGGCTTGTCTCCCTGATGGGCCAGTAAGACCATGTTTTGTGTTGATATGTTTTGGTTGCTTTGAATGGTTGGCTGCGCTTTCCTCCCCAAGGGCTCACCCCTCCCTCTCCTCCAGTGTCGATCAGGGATGGGGGCACCGACGGGCAGTGCCCCCCCCAGCTCTGTCACCATGTAAGTTCCCTGCTGGCCCTTTTGCCTCCTTATTCTTGCTGTTTTCTGCCTATCTTCTGCTCCAGATTTAGCTAAAATGCCTTGATCATCCCTGGCGCCACTACTCAGAGGTCTAAAAAGAGCAGAAAGTGGTGGAGTTGTGGGAGATCGACAGTGTCCCTGGTAACTTGCTGCATCATGCCCTCCAGACACTCAAGAGTGAATGGACCGCAGATTTCGCCTGCTGCTTTTGTGCAGAATTCCGCCCCACCCACCACCTTCTTGCCATTTAGGGAGGGAGATTTAGCTTGCTCTCCTGACAGATGGGGTTTTCCTGGTGGCTCAGCTGGTAAAGAATCCGCCCGCAATGAGGGAGGCCTGGGTTCGATCCCTGGGTTGGGACGATTCCCCTGGAGAAGGGAATGGCTATTCACTCCAGTATTCTGGCCTGGAGAATTCCATGGACTGTATAGTCCATGGAGTTGCAAAGAGTCAGACGCGACTTGCAGCTTCACCTGACAGATGAGAGCACCGCCCTGCCGCACAGAACAAGGAGGATCCGGTGTCTGCTTTGCACTCCTGATGTTTATTAACTGTAAATAGTGAATTTCAACTTGACAGGTACCTTCTCAGGGATTTATATATAAATAGAGTTAGGAGGAAAGGTGAAGTATATTTTAATACTTTTTAGCATCTGAGTGAGTTGTTATCACACTAGACAGAAGAAATATTTCTAAGATAATGTCAGTGCTGCTTTTTCCCCAGGGCGATGCCTGGGAATCACCCCCTCCCATTGAGACTTCTTGATTCTTAGAAACTCGGGACTTTGGCGGCTGAAATGGCTTTGGAGTGGACGTGAAATCACTTCACAGGGCCTGTCAGTTGCCTCTCGTGGACGCGAACCCTTGTATTTAGGAAAAAAAAAAAAACTCAACCTCTGTGTACGAAGAGGTGGCTGTGACAACACAGATGGGCCGCCCATCGATTTTACCTCTAGAACTGGTTCCTCCCCGTCTGATACCTGCGTGTGTGGTGTGAGGACGGTTTTTTCTCTCTGCTCCCGTGAATCACATGTTCTACAGTCAGCCCCGTGCCAGGCTCACTGCCGGGAGAGGGGAGGGAAGAGCTGGAATGACCGCGGTGTTCAGAGATCTTCCATGTCTTTGTCTACACCCGAGGAATGCAATGCACAACATTATGAACCTTTGTGACTTTTTTCTGCTGCGCCTCCCCATGGGCTCCTGGCAGCACCAGAAGCCTCAGAAATAGGCTTGGAAATTGCACTAGGTCGTCATCTCAACTTCTGGCCCTCCTGCGACTCGCTCCTTCTGCGGTGGAGGGTCGAGTTTGTGATGTCACTTGGAAAGTGGGATTTGTGGGTGCAGGGAGGGGGCGGGCCAGTCCAAGCTGCCTCTGCCCACTTCTGTCAGTGGCCAGCTAGGTCTCTGGAAGGTCCACTGAGTGGAGATGAGACTCTGAAACTGAATCCCATGAGGTGGGGCCAGACCACGTCCTGAATTGGATGCAGAGTGTGCGGTCTCCAGGAAGAGTCACAGGTACCCAATTATTATGAAGAGATGCACTCCTAAGGGATGGATGAAGAGCCAAGACTAAGAAGAAGGGCTGATCTGTGTCCTACAGCCTCTGGCAGGGGCACAGTTTTCCCCCCTGACCCACACTACATTAAGACAGAAGACCATCTCTGCATCCTTCGTCCCAGCTTGCTCTGTGAAATGAGCCCTAGTCCCAGGCTCACCTGGGACCCTTTGCTATTTCATCTTCTGTCCTGATATCCAATACGATGCAGGTATTCCCTGCAGTGCTGAGATTGATCAGGAACTATTGTAAGCTTCTAGTTGCAACTGTCTTTTGTCAAATGAAATGCTGGCACTTTTTAAGTATTTGGGGACATTCTAACACACCACCCACGCTCATGAGCCCCATGAAGAACTGTTTGGATTCTGCCCTTGGCTATGGGTGCTCGGCTCACGGGACCCCTCTTGACTCTGGTCTGTGTGTCTGGTCCTTGCTGTTCTGGGCAGCAGGCTCACACCGAGCCCCTTTCAGTCAGGCCTGGGGGACCATGTCTTCTTGCGAAGGAAAGCGAGATGATCCATCAGGAGCTATTAAACAACAAAGTCCCATTCACCTGGACAACTGGCATTGATACATAAATTGATACATAATTGTGACCATGGTGTGCCGCGGTGGTGGGGAGGCTGTTGCTATAAAAAACTTGCAACAAAACAGCTCTTCCTGAAACCCTGGTTGCGCTGCCTGCTCCAGCTTGGAGAATAGCTTGGAGAATTTGTTTCAAACCTCTGGGCAACTCTTGTGTTAGCGGCTCAGGGATGCGCCCTTGAATTCGTGTGTCTTTATTAACACTTAAAATCAGCAGCTAAGAAAAAGTCCACTGGAAGTTTTTTTTTTTTTTTTTTAAGAAATAGAAAAACAAAATCGCCCCATCTCCCAAAACCACCACAACTTGGTTTGATTTAGCTCATTTTTGAGGAACTCAGTAGAATGAGATGGCTGCTGTTCAATCTCTCCTTCCCCTGACCCAGCCTGAAATAAGGCTCTTGTGAAAGGCAAGCCCTGCAGTGGTCTGACGGCTCTCAGCTGCAAGTGGAGGCGTGTGATGTGATGTGAGTGCACGCGCGCACATACACACACACACACACACTGGAAGGAGTTCGGGTTTTGCGCTCACGAAGGGGACTGCCACTATACCTCCCAGGGAATGTCAGCTATGACCTGGTGTATTTGAGGATGAGACAGCCCAAGACCCCCCACCGGGATCCCTCAAGTGTGTCCAGCGTGGCACAGAACACAACCAGTGTGTCATCACCCAGGTGTCCTTGTTGGACGGTGGTGTTGGCCTGGGCGGCTCCTGGACAAGGTTGCGTAGCCAGGTCTGGGTCCTCTCTGCTGTTGGCTGCGTCCCTGGCACGGAGTGGCAGAATCCAGAGGGGATTTTTGGGAGGAACTCCACCAGGCATGAAGCCCGGGGTCACAGATGGTTCGGTATCAGGCTGACCTGAGAAGCAGAACTGTGCCGTGCAGAGGCTCTGAGAATTCCCCGAGTCTGTCCAAGTGTTGAGATGCTCTAATTGATCACCGCTCATGCAGTTTGGTTTTTGAGAGAATCACTTCATGATAATGGGACATTTTTCTCCTATTCTTGAAGAAAATGTGGATGAGAAACTAAATGAACCCAGGCAGGCCCAGTAGTGGCCTGCGCTGATGCTTTATCAGATTTTTGGGAGGTCACGTTGAAGCACTTTAACACCAGTTTCTGAGCAGACGTTCTGGAAGCTGGTTTGGAACCGCATAGCTCTTTCAAAACTGGATGAAAACTAGAAAAGGATGCTAGAAACCTGGCAGTGTTACCAGCAACCCTGTGAACCTTTAGGACATCCCAGGGAATTTGAGTAATAGAGCCCATTGAAACAAACAGGCAAGGCAAATCTCATTGGAATCCTTTTCATTCAAACCCTCGTTCTTCCTGGCACGCGCTGGGTGTCTGATGATATGTGTCTTTAACAAGGGTGGTGAAGAATTGCGTGCACTCTGCACAGGGGCCAGGTTTCAGGTTATGTCATGTTGGTATAAGCTTTGTTTTCTGAATGTAAAACTACTTTCATTGTCATTTCTAAAAATCTGGTAGGTTTCTGGATATTGTAAAAATGTTGAATAAGGATATAATTGTGTAAATTTCATAGCGTTTTATTTTGAGGTGAGAGTTTTGTTACGGTTTATAAAAGATATTTTCCTATTTAGACCTCAGGGCTATTTGGGGACCTACAAATAAAGGTGACCCCACCCATTTCAATTCTTGATATCCAAAAGGTTAATCATCTTTAAGTTAGATGGGATATATTTGTTCAGCAGAAAGAATGTGTCTTTCCCTTTACCTTCTAACAAACTCTGTATCTAAAGTTTAAAAAGTATAACAAGATGTGGTCATGTAAAACTGTGGCTACAGAATTAAAAATCACTTGTGAAATAAAGTCTTATGGTACAACAGTGTTCTATTGGGATAAACTTAAGTGTGTATAAATTAGGAAATGATACTATGATACCAGTATTTTTAATGTTACTCATTTTTATCAAAGTGGGTGTGTACTTCCTTCATCTGACACACTTTTATTTTTCACATTGTATCTCAAAGGTAAGTTATTTTTACATGTGAAAATAATCTCTTTGCATCCTGCCTCTTCTCAGAAGTGCCCACTGGTAGGGAGGCTTCCTTCAGCCATGTCCCTCTGTATTTATTTACATGATGCTGGGAAAGATTGAGGGCAGGAGGAGAATGGGGAGACAGAGGATGAGATGGTTAAATAGCATTACCGACTGAAAGGACATGAATTTCAGCAAACTCCAGGAGATAGTGAAGGACAGGGAAGCCTGATGAGCTGCAGTCCATGGGGTTTCAAAGAGTAAAACATGAGCTAGCAACTGAACAACAGCTATATAGAAATAGCAATGTAGTTTTATTTTTATATGTGTTCTTTTATGTAAGTGGTACAGCATAAATGCATTTTAGTTTCTTTTCTTTATCCAAAACACATCCCTGGAAAGCTTTTTAAAGAATTAATTAATTTCATTTTCTTTTAACAGCTAAAAAAGTAATGCACAAAAACAAGAGAAGTCCACCAAATACAATAAAGGATGAAAAATGACTCAAGCTCCCTCAGGGCAGTCCCTCAGACACTTGCGCATCTTTCTAGAAATACACTTACATGGATGTTTATTTATTAGTTGATTTACAGTGTTGCATTAGTTTCAGGTATACAGCAAAGTGATTCAGATATATATATATATATGTATATATATATGTGTGTGTGTGTGTGTATAATTTATATATAAGTATATATTGTTGTTATTGTTCAGTCGCTAAGTCATGTCTGACTGCAACCCCATGGACTGCCAGGCTTCCCTGTCCTTGAGAGTTTGTCCCTCTCCCTGAGAGTTTGCTCAAGCTCATGTCCATCGAGTCAGTGATGCTATCTAACCATCTCATCCTCTGTCGCTCCTTCTCCTCCCGCCTTCAATCTTTCCCAGCCTCAGGGTCTTTTCCAGTGAGTCAGTTCTTCACATCAGGTGGCTAAAGTATTGGAGTTTCAGCTTCATCATCAATCGTTCCAGCGAATACTTGGGCTTATTTCCTCTGGGATTAACTGGTTGGGTCTCCTTGCAGTCCAAGGATTTTCAATATACAAAGGACCGTCCTTATTAGGAAATCTGTGAGCTGACATGAAAGTGAGAGAGGCGGTCTTTATTCTCCCCACTGACCCTGCTCATGGAACCTTCTTCCAGCATCATGAGGCTCCAGGGAGAGGGGTTGGGGGGTGGTGACTGGGGGAATGAGGAGGGGTGAGAGATGGCCGTAAAGCATGGTATTCCGGGGATGTTCTTCCGGTCCGCCGGCCAGGCCCCAGGACCACTGCCTCTGCTCTGGGCAGTCCTGCAGTCAAGAAGTCCCGGCCCTTGAGTTCCTCAAGAGCTTCTGCACGCAGCCCTTCACGCGGTCACTGGCTCCCAGCAGGTCGTCCCTGCTGTCTCCCATAATGACGACCAGGCTGGTGTCCAGCCAAGGACATGAACGGTGACCCGGAAACCCCCCAGTCTGCTGACAGAATACTTTGATGTGCAGATGGCTCAGGTAAATTGTCAGCTCGCCCACAGCTCCCCGTCCCCCGGGAACCACTGTCTCTGTGGCAGGACCACCCTGCCCACCTCTCATCGCCTGCCTGTTCATCCTGCCCAAGCTCATCACTGCTCTCACTTAAAACCCCCCAAAGCCGAACAAAATGTTGATGCATTTTTCTGGATAAAAAAATTATAAGTATATAAATGAAATGCAAATCCACCTTGCTATTTCAAAAGTGTTGTTTAAAACACAAAATCAAGAAGTCATGTAGCTGCAAGGACACAATGTCAGCTTTTCATGGTTTGGAAAAAGAAGCTTCAATAGGACCAAGAACTGAGTGGAGAAGATGAACCAGGAGGGCTCCTCTCTGGGCCACCAGAGATAGGAGGGTTTGAAAATACGGGTTGTGGTGGGGAGGTTGCCACCCTATTGTGAAGAAGGCTGCCAAATGTCCCCACTCTCTGGGCAGAGGGGTCCCTGAGCCATCCCACAGTCCCCCCACTTCTTGCCCATGGGGTTGGGGGGACCAGTTTTTACCTTCTAACCTGAGTGATGGTTGAAAGCTGCAGACTGGCCATGCTTCCTGACCAAGCCCCATTGCAATAGGGCTCCCTTGTTTGAAGCGTATGATGTCCTTTGTGAGGTGAGAGGTCAGAGGTTGGGGGTCAGAAAAGCAAAAACTCCTGCCTTCTCCTTCCCACTGCTGTGCACATACTGGGCCTGTCCTGAGCCCCAGTCTGTGTTTCTCTGACTCTACGCTCTTGCTTCCTTGGTGGCTCAGGCAGTAAAGAATCTGCCTACAATGCAGGAGACCTGGGTTCAATCCCTGGATCAGGAAGATCCCCTGGAGAAGGGCATGGCAACCCACTCTAGTATTCTTGCCTGGAGAATCTCATGGACAGAGGAGCCCAGCGGGCTGTAATCCATGGGGTCACAAAGAGTTGGATGCCACTGAGCGGCTGACACTTTCACTCACTTTTCCTTTTCACACACCCCTGGTCCTAGTATCAGGCTAGGTGGCTCTTGTGATATCTGGGAAACTCCTGTGTTCTCCTGGAGCCGGCAGATGGGTGTCTGCAGTTACATAAAGCAATGATGCTCCAAAGGCCAGGGTTCCCGAGGCCGCCAGCATCAGCACCACTTGGAAAACTGTCAGAAAGAGCTTCTCAGGCTGTACCTGGATTATTCTCCTGTGATTTATAACAGGTTACCTGGATGGCTTCAAGCAGCTGAAATGCACCCCCTAGTAGTTCAGAAGGGCAGAAGATCAAAATCTCCCATGCCCGCCCCCTTGAAGGCTCCACGGGTGGGTGCTTCCTTGCCTCTTCCAGCCCCTGGTGGTTGCCAGCAGTCTCGGCTTGTGGCAGCCTCATGACCACATGGCGGCTTCCTTCTCTGAGTCTGTCTCCACATTTCCCCCTTTATGTACAGCCACTAGTCATTGGATTAGCAGCCACTCACCCTAAGTAAGTGTGGCCTTGTTGCAACTTAAGCGTATGTGCAAAGACCCTATTTCTAGCTAAGGGCACACTCACAGGGACTTGAGTTTGCGCTGACTCCAGGAAACGGTGAAGGACAAGGAAGCCCAGGGTGCTGCAGTCTCTGGATCTGATTTCAGTGTTGACACATGGTGATGTCCATGTGTACAGTCTTCTCTTGTGTTGTTGGAAGAGGGTGTTTGCTATGACCAGTGCATTTTCTTGGCAAAACTCTATTAGTCTTTGCCCTGCTTCATTCTGTATCCCAAGGCCAAATTCACCCGTTACTCCAGGTGTTTCTTGACTTCCTACTTTTGCATTCCAGTCCCCTATAATGAAAAGGACATCTTTTTTGGGTGTTAGTTCTAAAAGGTCTTGTAGGAAGTGAAAGTGGAGAGTGAAAAAGTTGGCTTAAAGCTCAACATTTAGAAAAAGAAGATCATGGCATCTGGTCCCATCACTTCATGGGAAATAGATAGGGAAACAGTGGAAACAGTGTCAGACTTTATTTTGGGGGCTCCAAAATCACTGCAGATGGTGACTGCAGCCATAAAATTAAAAGATGCTTACTCCTTGGAAGAAAAGTTATGACCAAACTAGATAGCATATTGAAAAGCAAAGACATTACTTTGCCAACAAAGGTCCGTCTAGTCAAGGCTATCGTTTTTCCTGTGGTCATGTATGGATGTGAGAGTTGGACTGTGAAGAAGGCTGAGCGCCAAAGAATTGATGCTTTTGAACTGTGGTGTTGGAGAAGACTTTTGAGAGTCCCTTGGACTGCCAGGAGATCCAACCAGTCCATTCTGAAGGAGATCAGCCCTGGGAGTTCTTTGGAAGGAATGATGCTAAAGCTGAAACTCCAACACTTTGGCTACCTCATGAGAAGAGTTGACTCATTGGAAAAGACTCTGATGCTGGGAGGGATTGGGGGCAGGAGGAGAAGGGGACGACAGAGGATGAGATGGCTGGATGGCATCACTGACTCGATGGACGTGAGTCTGAGTGAACTCCGGGAGTTGGTGATGGACAGGGAGGCCTGGTGTGCTGCGATTCATGGGGTCGCAAATAGTCGGACACGACTGAGCGACTGAACTGAACTGAACTGAATTGATGGGGGTGCTGGTGTTTAACTAGGAAGATATGTGATGAATGTGAAAACCAGCTACATCAGCTCCGTAGAAACAGGAACATGGAAAATGCTCTGCGTCATTAGACACAGCCTGGCTCTCCTCCCAGAAAAGCATACGGGGAAGAAGACGCTTGGCTTGCTTAATTAAACCAAACAGAGACAGGCAGGTCCTAAGCTGTATGGGGAAAGGTCTTTGGAGACAGACAGACAGGGGTCTGGTCCTGGCTTTGCGGCATATTCGCTGTGATGCTGGCAGGACAGTCATTTTCCTACAGTACAGGTCCCCGTGTGAATGCTCCACACCCTGCCTGGTACCGCCAGGCAGAGGGGTGCTGGGGGCCACTCTGAGCACAGACTGTGTGCTGGTGACCTTGACTGACTGTCCTCAGGCATTCTCTGTCTCTTCTCTGCCTCCATTCCTGATCAGGAATGTCTCTCAGCACCCCAGTGACTCTCCATGAAAGGCAGATCAACATAATCAGGCCTGTGGTGAGGATAAGGTGAGACAGGGGTTTTCAAGGCCTTCTGGGTGCTCATATCCTCCCCAGGGAGAATCAGACCAGAGCCCTTCAGCCCAGACCTTCTGTGAGCCCCAGTTCTGGTGAGCTGCCCTGGACTGAGCATGGTCTCTGAGAAGGTGGAAAGGTGACCCAACTCCTAGTCCCCAGGGCCACACTGCACTCATGGCCTTTGTGGTTCAGTTGCTTAGTCATATCTGATTCTTTGTGACCCCATGGACTGCAGCACATTGGACTTCCCTATCCTTCACTATCTCCCAGAATTTGCTCAAACTCATGTCCATTGAGTCAGTGATGCCATCCAACCATCTCATCCTCTGTCGTCCCCTTCTGTTCCTGCCCTCAGTCTTTCCCAGCATCAGGGTCTTTTCCAACGAGTTGACTCTTCAAATAGGTGGCCAAAGTATTGAAGCTTCGGTCTTTCCAATGAATATTCAGGGTTGATTTCCTTTAGGATTGACTGGTTTGATCTTGCAGTCCAAGGGACTCTCAAGAGTCTTCTCCAACACCACAGTTCAAAAGCATCAGTTCTTCAGCCCTCAGTCTTCTTTATGGTCCAACTCTCACATCCATATGTGACAACTGGAAAAACCATAGCTTTGACTAAACAGACTTTTGTTGGCAAAGTAATGTGTTTGCTTTTTCATATGCTGTCTAAGTTTGTCATAGCTTTTCTTGACAAGGAGCAAGTTTCTTTTAATTTCATGGCTGCAGTCACCATTTGCAGTGAGCATAAGAAAATAAAGTCTGACACTGTTTTCATTGTTTCCCCATCTATTTGCCATGAAGTGATGGGACCGGATGCCATGATCTTAGTTTTCTGAATGCTGAGTTTTAAGCCAGCTTTTTCACTTTCCTCTTTTATCTTCATCAAGAGGCTCTTTAGTTCCTCTTCACTTTTTGCCCTTAGGGTGGTGTCAACTGCATTTATGAAGTTATTGATTTTTCTCCTGGCAATCTTGATTCCAGCTTGTGCCTCATCCAGCCTGGCATTTCGCATGATGTACTTTCTATATTGGGCTTCCCAGGTGGCACTAGTGGTAAAGAACCTGGCTGCCAATTTAGGAAATGTAAGAGATGTGGAGTTGATCCCTGGATTGGGAAGATCCCCAGAGGAGGGCATGACAACCCTCTCCAGTTTCCTTGCCTGGAGAATCTCCATGGACAGAGAAGCCTGGCAGGCTGGAGTCCGAAGGGTGTCAGAGTTGGCCATGACTGAAGCAACTTAGCACGCATGCACGCACTATGCTTACAAGTTAAATACGCAGGGTGACAATATACAGCTTGATGTATTCCTTTCCCAGTTTTGAACCACTTCGTTGTTCCATGTGCAGTTCTAACTGTTGCTTCTGCATACAGGTTTCTCAAGAGGTCTAGTGAACTCTATGATCTGGGCTTGGCTTCACTGCTGAGACGTCTGTAGTGCCCAGAATGGTGTCCCATACTGGCTGGGTCACCATCTTTCAAATGATGGTGAAAAGGAAGATGGTGAAAAGGCATTCCTGAGGATGCCTTTCTTCCCAGAGCCTGTGTGAAGCAAGGCTAGGAGGTCCGCCTCTAGGCCTCTGGGGGAATTTAGCACTGGATTTCCATGCAGCAAAAGTGTGATCTAGTCTTTCAAGATTTAGTCCCTTTCACAATCTGGTCCAAAGACCTTCAGGAGGAATGGGTTTCAAACTTCTCTTAGGGTTCCCCATCCTGAAAGCACCACTAAACATCTCTGAGATGCCAAACAGGGTTTGACAAGCAGAGGACCTTACTGTTCCTCCAACTCTGGGGGCCATACTGGCTGGTCAGAGTGTGGGGATGGGAATGAGATAGTGGAGGATGGATTGTGTAGAAATGACAGTGGAGTGTTCTGCTCTTTAAAGACTGGTGGTGAAGAGCATAGAACTTGGCATTAGATCGATCTTGTCTTTGCCACTTACTGGTTACATAAATTAAGTAAATTTTGCCTCATCATGTCTTAATTTCCTCATCTGCATAATAGCAATAATAAAAGCATCTACCAAACAGAGTTGCTATGAGTACCTGGTAAATAGTAAGTGTTTATTAAGGGGGAGAGAGGGACAATAATGGTAGTGATGGTGATGATGGTGACGGTAGTGATGATGATAACTAATTTAGGCTCAGAATCTCTTCCTGTGGGTAATCTGTCTACTTGGATGCTTTTCTGGTTTATGAAAAATAGTAACTTTGATTTAGCTTATATAGTTTGCTGCTGCTGCTGCTAAGTCGCTTCATTCGTGTCCGACTCTGTGCTATCCCATAGACAACAGCCCACCAGGCTCAGCTGTCCCTGGGATTCTCCAGGCAAGAATACTGGAGAGGGTTGCCATTTCCTTCTCCAATGCATGAAAATGAAAATTGAAAGTGAGGTTGCTCAGTCGTGTCCAACTCTTCATGACACCATGGACTATAGCCTACCAGGCTTTTCCATCCATGGGATTTTCCAGGCAAGAGTACTGGAGTGGGATGCCATTGCCTTCTCCATTATATAGTTTAAACAAAGTGTTAATAAATACCCATTTATCATGTCTTCTTATGTTCAGTTTATCTAATTGTCCTTGAAGAAAATACTTGTTTATTGAACTAAAACCAGTTTTCATTCTTAGATATTGCAGTTTTGTGCCTGCAAAATAAAATTTTGCCTGATTTTGCTGTTGTTTCCTAGGAAAGTTTTTTTTTTCCCTTGGAGATCTTTTTGATATGTTAAGAACCTCTATGAGGATAATTAAATAATTTAACATGAAAATGAAAGTGAAGTCGGTCAATCATATGCTACTCTTTGTGACCCCATGGACTGTAGCCTACCAGACTCCTCTGTCCATGGGATTTTCCAGGCAAGAATACTGGAGTGGGTTGCCATTTCCTCCTCCAGGAGATCTTCCTGACCCAGGGATTGAACCCATGTCTCTCGAATTGTAGGCTGACACTTTACCATTTGAGCCACCAGGGAAGTCCAATTTAACATATGAAAGTAAAAAAATAAGTATTAAGCCAGAAAAAGCTTTAGCTGTGAAACCAAAACAAAAAGGACATGAGGAACTTTTTAAGTTTTTTTCACTGGCATGATGGGCTTAGCATCAGCCTAGGGATGTTAAATATACATGATGTGACATTCTATGTAATTTGAGGGGTTCCCTTATTATGCTTTATGGAGACCTGACTATGGTTACCCGAACATGTTTATTAGATTTTGTTTATGGTTTTTTTCTCCTCTTTTTTGGTTATTGTTTTCATTCAGAAATCCTTTCTATTCCTAAAATCTGCCCGACTCCTAAAATCTGCCCGCTTATGTCCACTTTGTACGTGGCCGACAGGTGGCGCTTGTCCAGATGTGGGTTTCTCACGCTGGTCCCATCCGGTGAGGACGGGTGTTCTCCCACAGTGCGCTGGTTCCCAGTCTGCAGGTAGATTGAGAAGATCTGGGAACCACAAGCACTGTGGTAGCCTTTCTGGTTCCGGTGTGATATATTGGGGGCTTGTGGATTTTGGTGGCCGGCATTGAGAGGAATCTCCCCCTAACTGAAAGTGCTGCTCATTCACACTGAGTGGCTGGTGTCGCTCCACGTGGCTTCCTGGGCAGTGATGGCTGCCTGACCAATCGTGCTTTTTGGAAGTGACTGAACCTGAGAGTTTCTAGCCAACTGACATACAACGGCATCAGCATCCTTAGCACCAAGGGAGAGAGTCTGCTGATAAAGCTCGTGACTTTTGCAGACTTTGTTGCATCTCGTGCAGTGACTTTTTTTTTTTTTTTTTTTTTACATAACTTTTGCCGCACTCTAGGTACCGGGTGCAGCTAAAAGTAGAACAAAGTCACTGAACGCTTTCAGAACCGAAGGAGGGACAGGATGGCAGCATTCCAGGTCTAGGGTCTAGGTGACGTGGAGTCCCAGTCTAGGATCTAGGCGGCGTGGTAAGCTTTAAGGGGAAAAAATGGCCACGCTCCCAAGAGCGCACAGCTAGCCTTAGCCCTTCTGTGAGAGAAACAGGGACTTGTGGGAGGCGCTGCGGAGGGCTGGAGGTGGGGACTATGCCAGGAGACAAGGACACAGGATGAGAACAAAGGCCTGAGCCGAGGCGCGCTTTGCCTCCATGAGGGTCTCCGCTCCCCCACATCACGCTTGGCCGCTCGCTTGACGCAGGCGCTCGCCTTCCTCTTCCGCTTCCGTCTTCCCCTCCGCCGCTCGTACGGGTAACTGTGAGGTGAATCAGCTTGAGACACACACGATCTATTTTGGAGAACAGGCTGCCATGGTTTGGAGAGAAGTTTCTAGACCTCCTTTTGAGGCTATTAAATCAGCGGAGCCAAGAGCCTGAGCATTTGTCTCACCTGTCCTGAGGGAGGGTGCCGGGGAAGCCAACCAGAGACCGTGATCTCCACTCTTCTTTGTATCAGTGACTGAGAAAACAGCCATTACACTGTCGAGCAAGGAAAAAGCTTGCTTTATCTACAATTTTCCGTTGCACCCAGGAGTGACTCTGCATCATAGCAATTTGATATCTTTTGCTCCAGGGACTGAAAAGCATACAAGCTTGGGTTACTTCAGCTGCTTCCACAAAACGTGCTCTGGCTCTGACACACATGTACCTGACCCGCCGCCCGCCTCCCTCCCCCCCCCCCCCCGCCCCCCGCCCCCCGCCGCATGATTCCGGGATGAGGGGAATCTGCCTTTTATTGTTTACTCGTATTACTATAAGAACAGATCACTGACTCAATGGACATGAGTTTGAGCAAACTCCGGGAGATGGTGAAGGACAGGGAAGTCTGGCTGCTGCAGTCCGTGGGGTTGCTAAGAGCTGGACATGATTTAACAACTGAACAACAACGAGAACCCAACAAACAGGGTTCCCCAGCCTCCATATTGCTGATGTTTGGTCTGGATACTTTGTTTCAGGGGCTGTCCTGAATATTGAAGAACTTTTATGAGCATCCCTGGCCTCTACCTACAAGATTCAGCTGCTAGCATCTCCGCTTCCTCTCCAGTCCCCTGCTGTGACAACCAAATATATCCTCAGACACCACCCAGTGTTCTCTGGGGCTGACATTGCCCACTCCCTCCGTGAAAACCACTGCCCTTGAGATAATGAAGATCCTTACTAATACTCTAAAGCCTGCAATACATCTCTGTTCAAAGAAAGACCCAAGCAGGTTTCTGTTTAATTTGCACAGAAGCTGAGCCCTTGTGCTACAAAATGTGGAACTCTTTTAGGTGACCCTCGCCAGCACAGAATGACAATGCTTGTCATTGCAATCAAAAAGCTCACTCGGGGCTTCTGGATAGAGTGCTAAATCTTCTCCAGACTGTAACAGGTTATTATATCAGATCCTGTGGGTTCTTTTCCTGTTGACAAATTGGATTTTTTTTTAAAACATGGCAGTTGGATTTGTAATAATATTTGAGATTAAGTGGGAAGATGAGGGAAAAATTATTTTCTCTTGTCGTGCATGCCCTTAATTGAATTTTAGAATGTCTGTTCAAAAGAGCATGTTCAATGTTAGATAGAAGGTCATGAGGGTGCCACATGGTCAAAGTAAAAACAGATCTGTGATGCTCCTAGAATTCCAAGAAAAATGAACTACCATGAACTCTTGTGATGGTCTATTTTATGTGTCAACTTGACTGGGCCACAATGCCTAGATATTTGGTCAGATATTATGCTGGATGCTTCTATGAGGGTAGTTTTGGTTGAGATTCACATTTAAACCAGTGGACTCCTGAGTGAAGCAGGTTACCTTTCATAATGTGTGTGGGCTTGAATAGAACTCAAGATTGTCCTTCCCAGAGAAGAGAGAATTCTCCCAGCAGAATACTTTTGGACTTGAATTGTGTTGGCTTTTCTCTGGGTCTCTAGCCTGCTGGCCCATCCTGAAGATTCTGGACTCATGAACCTCCACATGGGACTTCCCAGGTGGCTCAGTGGTGAAGAATTCATCTGACAATTCAGGAGACATGCATTCAATCCCTGGGTCGAGAAGATCCCCTAGAGAAGGAAATGGCAACCCCTTCCAGGATTCTTGCCTGGAGAATCCCATGGACAGAGGAGCCTGGTGGGCTACAGTCCACCAGGTTGCAAACAGTTGGACACGACTGAGCGACTGAGCACTCAGTGAGCATGGGCCTCCAGAGTCACATGAGCCAGTTCCTTAAATCTCTTTTTCTATCCATCTATCGTGCTGCAGTCCACGGGGCTGCAAAGAGTCGGACACGACTGAGTGACTGAACTGAACCGATCCATCTATCTATCATCTGTTTCTTTACGTCTATTCTATCTATCCTCCATCATCTATATATTTATCTGTATCTATTCTATTTATCAATCTATCAAGTACCTGTTTCTTTATATCTATTCTGTCTATCCATGTACCATCTATATGTTTGTTTATGTCTGTTCTTCCTGTCTATCGTCTATCTATCATCTGTCTATCTGTCACCTATCTGCTGGCGCTGTTTCCCTGGAGAACCTCAGCTAATACAACAATTGAGGATATTTCAAGTACACAAAACTTTCTGGTTAACCGCCACCACCCACTCACTCCCCTCTCTGTTCTTCAGGAGCATATGGCTATAGATGTCTCCTGGGAGGATTATGAAATGCCTGATTTTTAATTTTATTTTTTGTTTTGTTTTCATTTTTACACTGCAGAGGCAGCAGGATGCCAACTCTTGGGGAAGAAAAGTTTACTTTGGGGTTTGTAGAAGGAAGCATGTAACCAGCACAGCAGCTGTGAAGTTAGAAAAAGCTGCAGGGTTGCAGAACCCCACAGGTAGGAGGCAGATGTTTAAAAAAGAATTCATTAATTAAAAACACTTTCGGTCTGGTGGTGTCTCCCACCCTGCAGGCTCTCCCTTGAGTCCTGCCCTTTCTCAGGGTGCCTGAGCCCAGTGCCCGCTGGGGTCAGGTGGTCCCTCCCTGTCGGCATGGGCTGTCATACCTGCAGCCTTGCTCCTGAGCATACGCGAGCTGCTAGCTTGTGAGAGAGCCAGGACTGGGTCTGGGAGCAGGATGGTTCCAGGCTGGGGCACACTTGAGTCAGCTTTCAGCAGTGTAACCTCCGAGAAGGTTCAAAACGCTCATCTCAGAGCCCGGTTGCCTTCGCACCTGCTCTTCAGCTCCCTCCTGGCATTGGCTTTAATTGGGCAGACTCTCACGATGTCTCTGGTCTTGCATCATCAATTAACAACCACCACAATAATGATGATAAATGAACATAGACGGCGTGCTCACACAGCTCCATCAGGGAGGTTCTGGAGGCTTCCTCTTGCGGGTGATGAAGCTGAGTCCAGAGAAGAAAACCCAGGTGCCCAGCTGCCCAGCTGCCCAGCTAGGGGAGGAGGGACATGGACTCTGAGGGCGCACCGCCCCTTTGGGACTTCGTCGGGGGTGCTGACCCTGACCCTGGTTTGAGGATGCAGCTGAATGTCCTCTGAAGCAGATAGGCATTGATGCCACAGACATGGACCTGAGAACCAACCCAAGTTCCTTTCTCTGGCCCCAGACAGGAACTGTCCCAGGGCTTCTCATTCCTTTAGGAGGGCAAGTGCCCAAAAGTGAACTGGTCTTCCCAGGTCAGGCCAGGGAGCAGAGGCCCAGTGGGGACTTGGCACTAGGATGTCTGTTTCTTGGTGCCCCGGGTGGGTCTCAGGTTCCAGCGGCGGTAGCTGGGCAAGCTGGAGGCACTGGAAGATGGCATGTTCCCCTCCGGTACCTCCTGGGGCTGGACTCCCTCCAGTAACACCTGTAAGTTACAAGCGCATTTCTTGCTGAAACCATTCAAGGGCTGAGCTTTCTACTGGGGTGACATGAGCCCCAACAGAGACTGGGGCATAGCATGCAGGAGCAGGGGCAGAAGTCAGTCTGGTCGACCTCGGGGTCACACGGGATCCCCAGGGGGTCCTTTGGTCCCAGGGTGCCCATCCCTGCTCCACGGGTCACTTGCTGAGCCTCCGGTCTCCTCCATGTTTCCTCGCTGCTGCTCCCGCACAGCGTCTAGAGTGGCTCTCAGCCAACCATCTCCTTCTGGAATCTTCTCTCCCTGCTAACACACAGATTCAGCATTGCACAGTTCCAGCATGCTGTCCATGTTGGAAACCCTTTTCTACTGAAACTGGTTTCCCTATTAACCAGGGGGTTAATGCCTGCAATTTTCTTTTCATCTTTTACCAAACTCTGCCTACACAGTGGCCCAATTAGACAGGTGAAGGACTGAAATCCAGAGATGCTGATTGAGAAACTTCTCACCCCAACAGGGGCCAGGTTGGAACCAAGTAGGTGTGAGCCTGCCCCAGTGCAAAGCCAACCACCCTAACCCTTTCTTCAAGCCCCTCATCGGAAGTGAAGGTCGCTCAGTCATGTCTGACTGTTTGTGACCCCATGGGCTATACAGTCCATGGGAACTCTTCAGGCCAGAATACTGGAGGGGGTAGCCTTTCCCTTCTCCAGGGGATCTTCCCAACCCAGGGATCGAACCCAGGTCTCGGGCATTGCAGGCAGATTCCTTACCAGAGCCACAAGTTCAGTTCAGTTCAGTTCAGTCGCGTCCGACTCTTTGTGACCCCATGAATCGCAGCGCACCAGGCCTCCCTGTCCATCACCAACTCCCGGAGTTCACTCAGATTCACGTTCGTCGAGTCAGTGATGCCATCCAGCCATCTCATCCTCTGTTGTCCCCTTCTCCTCCTGCCCCCAATCCCTCCCAGCATCAGAGTCTTTTCCAATGAGTCAACTCTTCTCATGAGGTGGCCAAAGTGTTGGAGTTTCAGCTTTAGCATCATTCCTTCCAAAGAAATCCCAGGGCTAATCTCCTTCAGAATGGACTGGTTGGATCTCCTTGCAGTCCAAGGGACTCTCAAGAGTCTTCTCCAACACCACAGTTCAGAAACATCAATTCTTCGGCGCTCAGCTTTCTTCACAGTCCAACTCTTACACCCATACATGACCACAGGAAAACCCATAGCCTTGACTAGACGGACCTTTGTTGGTAAAGTAATGTCTTTGCTTTTGAATATGCTATCTAGGTTGGTCATAACTTTTCTTCCAAGGAGTAAGCGTCTTTTAATTTCATGGCTGCAATCACCATCTGCAGTGATTTTGGAGCCCCCCAAAATAAAGTCTGACACTGTTTCCACTGTTTCCCTATCTATTTCCCATGAAGTGATGGGACCAGATGCCATGATCTTCGTTTTCTGAATGTTGAGCTTTAAGCCAACTTTTTCACTCTCCTCTTTCACTTTCATCAAGAGGCTTTTTAGTTCCTCTTCACTTTCTGCCATAAGGGTGCTGTCATCTGCATATCAGAGGTTATTGATATTTCTCCCGGCCACCAGGGAAGCCCCCTATTCATCACCTTACAATTACTGGTATGTCTGCTCTGACTGGTACCTTCCTTAAGGATCCTGAAAGAAGTGTAAGAGTCCATGGGTCTATCGTAGTCACAGACACATGCAAGCATCCTCTCAGTTGATTTTATTTTTTAAATTCTTTCTGAAGTGTAGTTGCATTACGATGTTGTGTTAGTTTCTACTGTACAGCAAAGTGAATCGGCCACACCTGTCCACATAGCCCCTTTCTCTTGGATTTTCTTCCCATTCAGGTCACCGCAGAGCACAGAGTGGACAGGGGACTGAAGGACAGTGGACAGTGGACAGTGGACAGAGTGGACTGAAGGGCTGCAGTCCTCGGGGGCGTAAAGAGCTGGATGCGACTGGGCAACTAACGTGCACAGAGTACTGAGGAGAGGCCGCTGCGCCTTACAGTGCAGTTCTCATCAGTAACCTGCTTTCTACACAGGATCACAGTGCATACACGTCAATGCTGACTCCCAACTACTCCCACCCCAACTCCTTTCCCCTCCTTGGTGGTCATATATTTGTCTGTCTATATATTTCTGTTTTGCAAATAAGATCATCTATACCCTTTTTCTTCCCTGGTGGCTCAGACGGTAAAGCGTCTGTCTACAATGCGGGAGGCCCAGGTTCGATCCCTGGGTTGGGAAGATCCACTGGAAAAGGAAATGGTAACCCACTCCAATACTCTTGCCTGGAAAATCCCATGGACGGAGGAGCCTGGCAGGCTACCATCCACAGGGTCGCAAAGAGTCGGACACGACTGAGTGACTTCACTTTCAACCATTTGTCTAGATTCCACATATATGCATTAACGTGCACTATTTGTTTTTCTCTTTCTGACTTACCTCGCTGTGTGTGACAGCCTCTAGGTCCATCGTCTGTTGATTTCAGAACATTTCCATCATCTCAGAAAGAATCCGTTTGCTTAAGCTCTCACCCTTGTATCCTGCCTGCCCCCCGACCCCAAGCCCCGTGCAGTCACCGTCTCTAGATATCTCCCTATTGTGGACATTTCATGTAAATGGAATCCTATGATACCTGGTCTTTTGTGACTGGCTTCTTTCACTGAGCATAATATTCTCAAGGTTCACTCATATTGTCCCATAGATCAGTATTGCATTCGTTTGCATGGGCAAATAATGGAACGATATTTACAGTGGAGTAATATTCCATTTGTGTGTATGTGTATGTGTGTATATAACATTTTATGAATTCAGTCCTCAGTTGCTGGACCTATTTCAGTTGTTTCTACCTTTTGGCTGTTGTATATAATGCTACCCTAAATATCTGTGTACAAATTCTTGCACAGACATGTGGTTCCATTTATTTGGGGTATATACTGAGGAATAGACATGCTGGGTAACACAGTAACTCTGTATATTTGTTTGAGGAACTGCCAGCCTGTTTTCCTAAGTGGCCTCACCGTTTTTCATTCTCTGAATGAGTCACTGTGCACGGGTCTAATTTCCCCACGTCTTCATCAAGGTTCATTATTTGGACTTTTGATCCCTGCCATCTCTGTGGGTGTCAACAGGTATCTCACTGTCTTGGTTTGCATTTCTCTGGTGACTGATGATCTCGAGCATTCCTTGGGTGTCTATTGGCCATTTGTGTATCTTCCCTGGACCAGTGTTGGCTAACAGTGTTTTTTGACCCTGGGCACTGAGCTTCAGTCTCAGTCTTCCCATCTGTGAAATGGGCTGACTACCACCCGTGGAGCACTCTTACAGAAGATAGGATATGTGCTATTGAGACACAGTGACTGACCTGAGGATGCATGCAGCAGAGAGCTGCAATCTCAGGAGCTACTAGAACTGGGGGTGGCCGGCTCCCTAGTGGCCTGGGTCACTCATCCCTTGGCACTTCTGCCTTGCTCTCTTCCCTGTCTGTCATCCCCCGCCCCCCCTGCCATCTCCACGGGTGTGAATGGGTATCTCACTGTCTCCATTTGCTTTGGCTGCTCTGTGACCAGCAACACTGTAACAAAATCTGTGGTGGGCAAAACTTTCTCATAGTAAAGCTCAGGAAACCAACTGACCAAATGAACAGCTATTCCAACACTGTGAGCTGGGAGCAGGGTTTCTGGCTTTTCATCATGTGGTTGAGTCCTGAATTGAAGTATCCCCCCGAGAAGATAGATAGTTCAGGTCCCAGGGTCCCAGGGTCCCAGGTCCCAGGGTCCATGAACATGACCTTGTTTGGAATTAGGTTTCTTGCAGATCTGATCTGTTGAGGTGAGGTCATCTAGGTGGGCTTCCCTGGTGGCTGAGATGGTGAGGAATCTGCCTGCAATGCAGGAGACCTGAGTCCAACCCTGGATCAGGAAGATCCCCTGGAGGAGGGCATGGCAACCCACGCCAGTGTTCTTGCCTGGAGAACCCCATGGACAGAGGAGCCTGGCGGGCTACAGTCCATGGAGTGGCAAAGAGTAGGACACAACTAAATGACTAATGCTTCCACTTTTCACACTGGATGGGGGTGGCTCTGGTCCAGTGACAACAGAAGCAGAGACCGGGTTTGTGTTGCAACAAGTCAGTGATCACTAGGCGTTGCCAGCAGCCGCCAGGAGTAGACGAGGCCGGGGATGATAGTCACCTGCAGCTTCTGGGGAGGCAGCCCTGCCCACACCTTGACTGCAGACCTTTAAGCTCCAGGACCAGGAGGTCACGCATATCCATTGTTTCCAGCCGGGGGTCCTTTGTCACGGTGGCAACTAACAAATGCAGGTGACAATGATGTTTGTGACAATGTGGAACGCCCTGGAGGGCAATTCTGCCCCGTTTGTTGTGTGCTTGGTATTTCTATTTGTGTATGTTAGTCACTCAGTCGTGTCCGACTCTTTGTGACCCCATGAACTGTAGCCAGCCAGGCTCCCTCTGTCCATGGGATTCTCCAGGCAAGAATACTGGAGTGGGAGGCCATGCCCTCCTCCAAGGGATCTTCCTGACTCAGGGATCAAACCCGGGTCTCCTGTAGCTCCTGCGTTGCAGGCAGATTCTTTACCATCTGAGCCAAGAGGGAAGCCCAAGAATACTGGAGTGGGTGGCCATGCCCTCCTCCAGGGGATCTACCCGCCCCAGGGATCGAACCTGGGTCTCCCGCATTGCAGGCAGATTCTCTACCCTCGGAGCCACCAGGGAAGCCCTTCACAGTTGTACAGTAACTGGATATAATCGCGAGTGTCATAAATGGGGGAAGACCTGCGGCTCTGGTCATTCTCAGGTCTGCTTAGACATAGGTTATTTTGAAAGACAATACAGACTTTGGAAGAAGGTAGGCTGCATTCTCTAAGTGGAGGGTCTGGGCCCTAATGAGTCATAGGAAGTGTTTGGTAACCTCCTGCCAACAAATGTCTGCACAAACATTTCTCAGAAGGCTACGTGGCCTGGTAAGTCAATGTTATATACCTAGAACAACACTCTACCCAGTGCACCCTCATTCTGTCCTCAACTTAGAAAGGGGGGTGGGGGTGTGAAGGCAAACAGCAGCATGCAGAGGTGACACCAGGGGCCGGGGGGAGGCCGGGGTGGGGACACAGACTCTGGCCGTACGTGCCTTCCCCTGGCTCAGGGCCGCCAAGCTGCCCTGTCCTTCTAGGGTGAAAACAGGTCAGGGTCCCTCCCAGCTCACATCTGTAGTCTGACTCTGGATCTCAAAGCTAATAATTAGGATTATTTTCTCATCCTGCTCATAAGGGTTGCAGGGGATCTTTGGATAAATTAGGTGAATGTCTTATTTGTCAAACGCTGCTCACAGCCACCCTTGGGCTTCCTACTAATCATTCTTCCCAAGTCTGTTCCCAAAGGACCTTCCGAGCACAGGGCCAGCTGCTCGGCCCAAGGAGTGCATTTTAATCCACTGTATTAAAGCTTTTCCACTTTATGATATTTCAAAGGAGGTGATTAGACTCGAGGTGCCAGGTGTCCAATAGTTTGGCTTTGTGTCTGGGAAACAATTTGTGAACATACTCCTTATTTTTGCATGTTCGTATTTCTTTTGAAACCATCTGGCAACCCTAGCAAGATGAGAAAGAACAATCTCTGAGATATAAGAGAAAACAAACCACACAGGAGCTTCATTAGAATGATTATTCTTGAAGTTAACCATTGATAAATTCATTCAGGGGAACAATTTGCTTTCAGTGATCGGGAGCCCACAGGTACACACCAAATGTAGCTAAAAGGACAAGAGAAATGCACAGCACGGCGCTCCTGGCTGCAGCACTACAAGGTATCAAGGATGAGCCTTCATCTCTGCAGCAGAGGCTGCAGCGGTCCAGACTGACCCAGTGCTGTCTGCTCTCAGGATCCTTCAGAGATGCTGGCTCTGGGAGGTCGCCAGGAGGAGGCCACACACCCAGGTGGCATCTCCAAAAGCCAGCCTCTGTTTATAGGAACACCTCAGCGATTAAGAAATGTATGTGACTACGCACTGCCTTAAGGGTGAGACTCTGGCTCCAGAAGTCAATGAGAGGGGAAACCAAGTCGCCTTTAGGATGTGAAGCAGGGCTGGCTTTTCCCTTAGAGAGGGGCAAAAGCTAGGTCTGCGTCACCTTTACCAATCATGGATGTGGAGTTGGAAGGTGTCAGAAAGGCTGTGGGTGCCTGCTGCCCCCACTGCGGACCTGCAGCAGATACTGCCCTGGCAAGTGGGACAGTCAGGCCACACCAGCTCCCAAAGCATTTGCTCCGGGAGATTTGAACAACTGCTTTTCAGAAAAGCAGGGCACCCGACTTCTGTGAGGCAGTAAGCAGTCTAGGGCAGCTCTGGGCAGGAAACCCAGGCAGAAAGCGTCGGTAATCTGAGATGCCCAAATGAACGGTGCCCTAGGGCAGAGGTTGTTCTGACACTTCAGCTGGCTGACAAACAGGCTTTTCTAGCTCCAGTGGTGGGTGATGCTTCTACTCTTCCCTCAGGGAGCAAAGTCAGGTTTCATCCCTTCGGTCTCTCCCTGTGGTCAATGCTTTTGCTCTAGCGTTCCAGGATTAGCCATGTGTGTCTATTCCTCCACCTGGTCAGGGATCACTCCGAGAACTCCAAAGCGGTTCTCGAGGTGATCACTGAAAACAATGAAGGTTCGCCTTGATTTCCTGGCGAGCCTGTGTGGATGGTGGGGCCGTGCAGGACTTGGGACTCACACTGAGAAATCTCATTCTGGAAGTATTCCGTTTGGACAATATTTTTCAGCCAGATGACTGCTGGAATAAAAGAGCCTCTTCAAAGTGGTAGGCTCTTTTCTGGCTTTTCTGGGAGAGCTTGGTCGCCCTGTGCTCGGATCCCTCATCACACAAGGGAGGGACATTCAGTGATGCTGCTGTCTACTGAAGTATCCTCCCTACTCAAGTTTTCTATAATTAACGCCTTCATCTCTTTCTCTTCCCTCTAGGTGTTAAGATTTGATTGTCCTACTGCTAAAAAGCATGCAATGATTGAGCTTTCCCCTGACCTTAGTCTAATCCTCCCAGATTCGTGCCTGCTAATTTTTAAGACCACTGGCAGGGCAATTGATGAACCACAACTGAAGCTAAACTGGGAACAGTGTCACTTCACTCAGGTCTTGGTAAGTTCTGCTTAGGGCACAGAGAGAGGCGTGATGGTCCTCGAATGACATCAGCCAGGACTCCCTGGAAGTGAGGTTTGGGGGTCTGATTCTAGTTTTAGAGCTGGAAATTGAAGGCAAAAGAAGGGGCGCTTTGCTTTGTCTTAGATTTCCCAGTGGGGCAGTGTTTTGAGGAAGATGCCAGTTCTCTTTGCCAGAGGAAATACCAAGTGTCGGGGAACCGAGGTGTGCCTGGTGAGGGCGCTGGGTTCTTGCCGGTCACTTGCGAGGTTGCTGGATGTGCTGGGTCCTCGGGGAGGGGTGCCTGTCTATGGAGGCGTGGGGCTTCTGGTGGGCCACCTGGGCGGCCGCTGGGGGGAAGTCCTTGTCGCCCTGCGGGAAGACACGGAAAGCACTGTCTCATCAACCATGGACAGCTGGTTGAGTTTATGCACGCCTGTCTGCGCAGTTGCTCAGTCATGTCTGACTCTCTGTGACCCCGTGGACTGTAGCCCACCAGGCTCCTCCATCCATGGGATTCCCCAGGCAAGAGTACTGGAGTGGGGGAGCTGTTTCCTTCCTCCAGGGGATCCTCCTGACCCAGGGATCAAAAACGTGTCTCCCGCATTGCAGGTGGATTCTTTACTGTCTGAGCCGCCAGGGAAGCCTGAATAATAAGTTCATGAGCAAGACCCAAACCCAGCATTCTCTGGCTTCCCTGTGCAAGTGGGTGGGTGGTGGAGTGGAGAACTTGTTGGAAGGTGGAAACCCATCTCCTAGGACTGTGGGCAGGTCCTGAGGCTTTTGGGGGAGCTTAAAGGGGCACAGAGACCCATGTACCTTCCAGAAGGTGAGAAAGCTCGCCATCTCTGCCCCCACACCAGGGGTCAGGTACCACATGACCCACTCAGAACTAAGCTTGGGTGTTGGGTGGCTTTCTTCTGCTAGAGCAGTTCTTGTGGTCTTTTTGAATCCCATGGACAGAGGAGTCCGGTGGGCTATAGTCCATGGGGTCACAAAAGAGTTGGAGCCGACTTAGCGACTAACACTTCACAGGTATTGCCGTGTAATTCTTATTTCAAATTTCTTCAACCATTAATAAGTGTAAAAACATTGTCAGCTCACAGATACCCCAGAAACCCGTTGGCCCGTGGACAGGCTGCTGAAGCTGGTCAAGTCTAAAGAGAAAGAGGACAGAAGAGGGTGGAGGAGAGGCAGGCGGGTGCTATGGGCTCTTCTGGCCACCACCCGGTCTGTCCCTGACCACAGAAGCAACTTCTGTGGACAGGGGGGCAATTAAGAGCCTCCCCACCCCCCAGCTCCAAGGTGGATGAGTGCGGTGGAGTAAGGACAGGCGGAATCAGGAGATCACATGCTGAGACCCCAAAATGACCAAAGGGCTCTTACCCGGGCGATGACTCCGGAGATAAACACGGTCGGCTTGGGTGGACTGGAAGACAAGAAGGAAAAGACATGGACCACCACGATTCACAGAGAGGAACATGAGGGTGAGGCGGATGGGGAGCCCGACTTCGTGACCACTTGACACATAAGGAGCCCCCGGAAGGAGGCGGGAGCAGGCCTCTTGCCGTTATTTCATCACATGGACCTGATGGCCGCCATGCTCCGGACACCGGGGGGTCCCCTTCCTCCTGAGGCTGAGCTCAGGCGGAGAGGGAGAAGGCTGAAGCAGACAGAGGGTGTGTTGCTGAAAAGCACTCTTTTTGTTTTTGGGCAATACTTCAGCTAACTGTGGGCAAGCCCAGTGGTTTTGGTCTCAGCAGACTGTGGACCTGGGTGATCCCTGGAGCAGGGAAGGGGCAGGGTCACAAGAGAACAGGAGACTCCAGGCAAGGAGCCTCCAGTCCGCTGGGCTGCGAGGCACTCCCCTTGCCAGAGTCCTCAGCTTCTAGAAGCTTCTAACGGGGGAGATTCTCAGAGCCGATCGATGCAAAGCTCCTGGCCTTCCTGGGATGCCAAGTATCAAAAATGTAAGGTCCATGCTTTCACTGCAGGTGGCACGGGTTTGATCCCTCGTTAGGGAACTGAGGGGATTCCCTGGTGGCTCAGACGGTCAAGAATCTGCCCACAATTCAGGAGACTTGGGATTGATTCCTGAGTCAGGAAGATCCCCAGAGGAGGGCATGGCAAACCCCTCCAGTATTGTTGCCTGAGAAATCCCATGGACAGAGGAGCCTGGCAGGCTACAGTCCATGGGGGTCACAAAAGAGTCAGACAAGACTTAGAGACTAACACTTTCACTTCACTGTCTTAGGGAACTAAGTTCCTGCATGTCCCATGGTGTAGCCAAAAAAGAAAAAAAGAAAGAAAAAGTAAGGTCCTTGTGAAGCTCTTGCTATTTCCTAATCTCTTTCATCATACTGAGCTGACCCACCCTGTCGCCAATACTGAGGGAACAGGATTTAGGATGAAAGCAGTACAGGTTCATTGTTCAAAAGCAACCAGCCAAGCACATTAGAATCACTTGTAGTTCTACTACCTGGAGAGAACTACTGTTAACATGTGGGATGTCCTTTTAGCCTTCCTTTTTGCGGATAGAGAGATGCACTTGTTTCCTTATTAAATTTTCTTCCTACCCAAAGAGTCACCTTGTTTTGTAGTCTGCATTCCGCAATTAGCATCTGGTGAGCATCAGTTCAGTTCAGTCACTCAGTCATGTCCGACTCTTTGCGACTCCATGAACCACAGCACGCCAGGCCCCCCCGTCCATCACCGACTCCCGGAGTTCACCCAAACTCACGTCCATCGAGTCGGGGATGCCATCCAGCCATCTCATCCTCTGGTGAGCATACTTCTATGATATTATTAAACTCTTCTATGGGTTCAATCCCTGGGTCGGAAAGATCCCCTGGAGGAGGGCATGGTAACCCACTCCAGTATTCTTGCCTGGAGAATCCCACAGACAGAGGAGCCTGGCGGGCTACTGTCCGTGGGGTCGCAAGAGTCGGACGTGACTGAGGTTGCTTAGCGCTCACTCGCGTGCCTTTATAAAAATAACTGGGCGTGTTATAGTTTACGAGCATCAGAACACAGCTGCAGGCAGCACACAGGTGTGCACGCCTCTGAAATGTTTCAATGAGAGATAAGGGGACCCAGAAGCCGCTAGGTGGATGCAAGGCCGGTCAGTCAGGGTGGACAGTGGGGTGAGGGCAGCTCTCAGAACCGGGCGGCTTGGCTTAAGGCTGGTCCTGTGGGAAGACAGAGTGGAATCACCCCTGAGCTGCCCAGCCCACCTCCCACCAGCTCTGCTGCACCACCCTGGAAGGAAATCACTCGTTTTAGCTTTCTTTTGCTGCAGGCAAAAGTCCCAGCATTCAGAAAGTTCGTTGTTTACATCGGAAGTTCAGTTCAGTCGCGCAGTTGTGTCCGACTCTTTGCGACCTCATGGACTGCAGCACGCTAGGCATCCCTGTCCATCACCACCTCCCGGAGTTTACTCAAATTCATGTCCACCAAGCTGGTGATGCCATCCAGCCATCTCATCCTCTGTCGTCCCCTTCTCCTCCCACCTTCAGTCTTTCCCAGCATCAGGGTCTTTTCAAATGAGTCAGCTCTTCACATCAGGTGGCCAAAGTATTGGAGCTTCAGCTTCAGCATCAGTCCTTCCAATGAATATTCAGGGTTGACTTTCTTTAGGATTGACTGGTTAGATCTCTGACTAGGGATCAAACCTGGGTTCCTTGCTTTGGGAGCTCAGAGCCTTAGCTACTGGACCACTAGGGAAGTCCCCTCACCACTAATTATTTTATTTTTTGATAGAAGCCAGCCCAGTGGGTGTGATGTGGTATTTCACTGTGCTTAGATTTAGCAACTAATTTTAAGAATAAGCTTTCTTATGGCAGGGAATAATAAACATCTGTATTGATCATTCAAGATCTTTACAGCATAAACTCCACTGCCCCCAACAAAGTCCTCTCTCCTCTAAAACACTGAAAAGGCCATAACCGACCATAAGGACACATGGCAAATGCCTGTGCAAAGGTGACCGACTGAAGGCTAGCCCCTCGTGTCTTATCTAAGAGCGATCTCTGTTTTCACATGTCTGTTTGGCAGAGTGTGTGCAGTGCTGGTTTCATCAGACTTGGTCTTTTCCATCTTCAATTAATAGCATCTCAAACTGGTCAGGGATCATCTATTACCTTCCTGTAGTAAAGGCCCTCTCTAAACTCCTTGAGACATGGTAGCTTAAATTCACAAACCGCAGTAAAGCGTGTGCTCTCGAAGCTGTGCTTGCAAAAACACACTTGTTTAAATTCCATTAGGGTTCCACGTGAAGCATAACCTACATTTCCGAGATTCTATAAACTGTGAGAGCAGCTTTGAGGATTTATTTAATCTGATGAGAATCATTCTGACAGATGTTGGTTTGAAGAAGTAACATTACTTTCACGAAACAGAGACAGTGAAAAATATCATTCCTGCCCTCCCCACATCCTTAGGCCTTTTCAGTCTCTGAAAACCATATTATTTAAATTTAAAGGAACCACAAACCTGATGGAATTAGCGGGAATTAGAGCCCCTGTAACTGTCCCATGGAAAAGGCAATCTGCTCCAGCATTCTTGTCTGGAGAATCCTGTGGACAGAGGAGCCTGGTGGGCTGCTGTCCATGGGGTTGCACAGAGTCAGACATGACTGAAGCGACTTAGCATACATGCACGCATTGGAGAAGGAAATGGCAACCCACTCCGGTATTCTTGCTTGGAGAACCCCAGGGACAGAGGAGCCTGGTGGGCTGCTGTCTATGGGGTCACACAAAGTCAGACACGACTGAAGTGACTTAGCAGCAGCAGCAACAGCAGCAACCCTCCCATACATCAGCAGAAACCGCAGCTCTCTCACACTTGGCCTGTGAAGCTGCCAAATGTTTGATGCACGTGGTTTCCAGTATCCACCCGTCAATATGTATTAGGTGCTTAGTCATGTCTGACTTTTTATGACCCCAAGGACTGTAGACCACCAGGCTCCTTTGACCATGGGATCTCCCAGGCTACAATCCTGGAGTGGGTTGCCATTTCCTTTTCCAGAGGGATCTGCCTGATCCAGGGATCGAACCTGGGTCTCCTGGAATGCAGATGGCTTCTTTACCTGCTGAGCCACCTGGGAAGTCCATTTTACAGGTGAGGGGACAGTAAATCAGAGAGGTCCAGTAAGTCACCTGATGCCTGCATAGTGGATGAGTACTCTGAGCCAGACTTGGAACAAGAGCAGCCCAGAGCGTTAGCCTGTTGCCCTCATTTCAGGGCTGAGAACTGGGTCAGGGAACAGCCTCTATTTTTAGATTCTGGATTTTACACATGAGTTAGAGATGCAGATTTGTAAAGTAAGTAATCTACATGCAGTCAGAGGATCCATTATCCAGGCAGACAGTAGAAGGTATTCAAATCAGCCTTAGCACTTCCTTTCTGACTTGGTAACAGATTCTTTTTCCTTGAAAACCATCATTTATGTCTCTAGCACTTAACTAGGGCATGGAGCACTTCCAAATAAGTTATTAATGCATCTGATGCTCTTCAGCAGGTGTTTCCCTCTGTTACAGGTGAAGGTGCAGCGGCTAAAGAGGCTGAACTTTGTGGTCCTTGAAAGCACAGCCTGGAGGACGCAGGCCTGGACCCCTCAGCTCCGTGCTCTGTGTTGGTTCACGGGCCCCACCACTGCCCACGTCTCAGGTCCCAAGCTTCAGGAGCAAAGCTTGATTTCAAACTATCCATTGAGTCAAAATGCAGTCTACACAGTCTAAGAAGGAGGCCCAGAGAAAGGTGGCAGGTGGATGCCAGCTGAGTGTGGGTTCTGATGTCAGACCATCCCAACTCTGCAAGTGATTGGTGGGTGGGCTGGCATCTGACCTTCTGAGGCTCAGTTTCCTCATCTGTAGAATGGGTGTCAGTGGACCTTCTCTCACCAGGAGCTACACATACACACGCTGCTTGGCACACAGCAAGTACTCTGCAAATGTTAGGTGCTGGGGTGACGAGGACATCCCCAGCCCTCCTATGTCTCCACTGCTGATTCACAGCTGGTTCAGATCTGTCTCATCTTCAGATCCCCTGGCCGTGTAGAATAACCCTGCTGATCTGGGACAGAGAAGCTTCCAGGTAAGCAAAAAGAGGATCTGATACATACACAGATGTCACCAAACTATGGACTTGAAGACAAAAAGCCCTCCGGGTCCTCAGTCTATCTGATTCCTGTTTGACCCGATTGGAACGGCCTCCTTGTTAGTTTCCCAGCCCACGGAAGACTGGAAGAAAGCCCGGACAGTGATGAGACCACTTGAACTTATGGTGGGGCGGCTGCCTTGCTGCGGGCGGCTCCACCCGGCCCACCCGCTCCTCGTCCACCCGCAGCTGTGGTCACAGCACAGGAAGCAAGCTGGCAAGGAAGCTGGTGCGGACGCCAGTAGTGGCGGCAGGAGCACGGTCAAGTCGGCTACATGAGGACCTGGGAGCCATCATCACGTGATGCTCCCGCCCTTCCCGGTGAGAAAGCGTGACTGCTCAGAAAGGGACTGTACTCTTAAAATCTCCCTAAAAGTCAAAGCTGCCTGGGAATCGGGCAGCAGGGTTCTGATGAATGCTTGGACCCAGAAAGCTGCATCAGAGTCTCGATTTCATTTTCTGACAAGCGGCTAACACCTGGGTGCGGGGTGCGGGTGGCTGGGGTGGGGGTACTTTGTAGAAGGAAGCCGGAGCAGACCTTGAGAGGTGGAGTTTAGGCTGAGATCTGAGTGTGAGCGTGTGCACACACGTGTGTAACAGGAAGGCTTCATCTGCTGTCATCAGCAGAGTGCCTGGGGTCCAAGCCTCTCATCTCTTAGTGACGGAGGTGGGCCAGTTTGGGCTCAGATCCTGTGACGGACTCCTGGGAAAAGCCATCTCCTTGCTGGGAGGACTGAGCCTTGAGGTGGTCCAGAAGCTGAAGCTGTGGCTATAGTCTGTGACTCACAGAGTTTACTGAGAAATATATACCTGGGTGATGTTGAATAGATTTCCTCGTAAGTGGAAGGCAAGCAAAAATCCTTCCTGGCCACTGTTAATTCTTGAAATATCTTTCTGGCTTGGCATTCACTTATTAAAGTTATTAATCTTCTGGACACCAAAATCCTAATGAGTATGCCTGGTGACCAGAGGGAGCCCTCGCACTTGGCTGTACCCAGGCATTGCTTTGTCTCACTCTTCAAGGCTTGGCAGTCCAGGTTGCCTCCCTCCTTCGGCCTGATGTCAGGCGCTTCGAGAACTCTCCCACAAGATGGCACTGCTGGCCCTCTGAGCTTGCGACTTTCAGGCCAGCAAGGCTTTGTCCAGCTCGGCCAAGCCCAGGAAACTTCCCTCACAGGAAACTGGGGGTCCGCAGTGGGCAGGGGACACTGGCACCTTAGGGTGTGCCCCCTTCTCCCTAAGGGCGAGGTCATTGCTCAGGGAGTCTGACTACAGGGAAACCAAGTACGACTCAAGGGCTTTAGGAGAAATTCTAGATCTAAAGAAAATGATCAGGAGTCCAACTCCTTCCAGGATTTGGCATTCGGAGGTTGCAAAATTCTTAAAAAAAAAAAGGCTGCCTCAGGTCTTCGCTGCAGCACTCAGGATCTTTGGGGCTCACGGGGGATCTTCTGTTGTGGTACATAGGCTGCCCTCCAGCTGCGGCGTGTGGGCTCAGTAGCTGCGGAGCTTGGGCTGAGCTGCTTCATGGCATGTGGGGTCTTGGTCCCCCCACCAGAGATCAAACCTGCGACCCCTGCATTTCAAGGCAGATTCTTAACTGTTGGGCCACCAGGGAAGTCTCCTGTACTGTCTTTTTAAGGGCTTGAGCAAAGGTGCTGCTCTGGGGGCAAAGTCTGAGTTTGTGTTCACATCTTCATTTCAACAAGAAGACCGAGCTTCAGCATCAGCCATGGTGTCTCTAGTTCCCTGACTCAGGCCTGCTGATCCCAGGGGGCCATGACTTTGGGACAAAGCCTAGCCCAGCCTGTTCCCCTGAGTCTGTCCTAGACACGAGTCTCCATGCCAGAAGATGCTCTTTGGAATTCCAAAAAGTCTGCCCTCCAGATGACACTCCACCCACAGATACTGGACTGGTTGTTGATCCAGATGCCAGCAGCTCACCACATGCTCATTTCGAGAAGACTGCCACCCCTAGCGCTGACTGTGTAAGGCGAGGATGGACTATGTATAAACAAGTGTCCCACAGACACTCTAGCCACAGTGGCAGCTGCCTTACCAGGACCTCGGAAGCCCCTTCTTCCCTCTAGACACGTATTTTCAGAAAGCTACTCTAAGCTTCCCACCAGTGTCTTTACACATAGGACTGTCTCATCCTGTGATCTGACAGTGTTCTCTCTTCCGTCTTCCCTCTGCTCTCACCTTATTCTCTCTCTCTTGCTGGATGCAAAGAGGATAAGATGAACAGTACTGATTCTAATTCTTAGCTTGTATCCTAAGGATTTCATACACAGGTGCCATTCCAGGCCAGTGTGTGTGTGTCTGCATTCATCACAATACAAAGTGGTCACCACATCTGATAAGGGAAACCTGGCCTGGTCGCCTGAGCGTGCTGGGGTGAGCCGAGCATCTGCAGGGCTTAGGAAAGCACTGCCTTCCCCTGCTGTCTCTACCAAGTGCAGTGAGGACTTGGCAGCAGAGAGCAAAGCTGTATTATGGAGCGTTTGAGGGCTGGGCTTTGGAGACAAAGGGCTCTGGGCTCAAATCTTAGTTCAGAGGAGTAGCCTTCTTGAGCCTCTGTGTCCGTCTGCAAAATGGGAGCAATTCCTCTTTTAAAGAACAGTTGTTCAAGTGAAATAATGTATATAAACTGTGCTTACAGAGGATACTGCCTCCACTGGCAAAACCAGCTGGTTACAACAGAGACTTGCTCTGAGCTTAAGCTGAGAACACTTCATGTAACTATCTGACAATCAGTGTAGCGATCATTCATATGTATTAAATATTCTAAATGTTACCCCATTTCAGTAAGTAGCACTTACAATGAACTAACCCATCTTCGATTCTAAACACATCTGTTTCAGTGCCATGCTTTTGAATTCCAATACTGGGAAGTACTGGTGGCTCAGATGGTAGAGTCTGTCTGCAATGCAGGTGCTCGACCCGGGTTCAATCCCTGGGTCGGGAAGATCCCCTGGAGAAGGGAATGTCTACTCACTCCAATATTCTTGCCTGGACAGAGCAACCTGGTGGGCTGCAGTCCCTGGAGCTGCAGAGTTGGACATGACTAAGCAACTAACACTTTTCACCAGTGAATAGCTAATGCTGACTGCTGCTGCTGCTGCTGCTAAGTCGCTTCAGTCGTGTCCGACTCTGTGCGACCCCATTGACGGCAGCCCACCAGGCTCCCCGGTCCCTGGGATTCTCCAGGCAAGAACAATGGAGTGGGTTGCCATTTCCTCCTCCAATGCTGACTAGACAGGTGCTAAAAAATATATATATCTGTGGCCTATAGCTTGAAACCAGATCTCATTGGCTGTCTTTGGGGTCAGGGCTATGTTTTATACTGAGCTGGGGGTTCATGGTTCAAAGTACAAAGTATGTATTTCCTAGAAGACAGCTATTATGGCTATAAAAAGGAAAATGATTGTGTAAGTAGAAAAAAACCTGACAAGATGACTGTTAATAGAATTCCTATTAGAAAGAGGTACACACTGATGTTAAATCAAATACAGACACCAAAACCCTCCTTTGATCTGGGTCTACTCCCATCTTGGGAGGTGCAGGGGGCTGGCTCTGCATGGGACCAGCTCTCGCTAGGCTGGTTCTGGGAGACCCTAGTCAAGAAAGAGGAGACCCAGATTAACTCTCTCCTGGGAGACTGTTAGCAGGTCTATCTTGGCTGTGGGAGCTTTGCCTCTCACAAAAGTTAAGACATGGCCTGGGAGGACCAGTCACAGCTCAGGTTAAAGTCAAGTACATGGAGAGATGGATGAGAGCTTTTGGATTTCTCTGCTGCTGGATTCCCCAGTAATTACATCCTTAATCCACCCTCCAAACTCATGGCATGGAGGGACTCCGTGAGCTGATAGCGGCCGTGGCTCTCTCCCCAGGCTGCCTGGTGCACATGATAAGTGATAAGCTGCGGTCCTCAGTGGTCTCCGGATTTGCAGATTCACTCGCCGCCTGATTAAAACCCTGCCTCTGTGGACCTCTTCAGATTGCAACATGCCCTCCTGCCTTTTCTAGAATTAACAGAAAAAGAGGCGCCGAGTCAAGTACACAGAAAACTAAACGCACTGCAAATTCTGCTGACTTGAAACAAGCCAACGCGTGAGTTAGGACAGCTTCCGTTCAGGAGGGAAGCTCCCACCCTGTCCCATGTGTTGAGAGCAAGCTCTTGGGAATACCCTGCTAGCACGCAGCGCAGCAGGACAGACCGTGTCAAGGTCACTGCGATTGTGGGGAGTGCACGCTGGGCGCTGGTCAGAGCCTTCACTCTCTCTCTGGTGGTGAATAGTAAGGAAGCTAAGAATCCCTCCACAGTCCAGGTCGCTGTCGGGGGTGGAAATCACTATTCGGGAACCTAAGATTTAGTCTTTACTCATCAGTTTCATTTGTTGGGTTATTTGTTGATTCATCAGTTTCCCTGATTTATTCATTTAACAAGAATATGTGTGTGTATACACGTACACACTCTAAGTACCAAACATGGCTCAGAATTGGGAAGGCCTCACGTTACATCAGATGCGTCTCCCACTTGCTGCCTGGGCAGCGGCTGCAAGGACCTCCCCCCGCCTCTCATCACGGTCCTCCTCTCCTCCAATAACACCCACTGGGCAGCGCTCTGGGTTAGGGGCTTGGGAGGAAGATGAAAGTCCTTGGGGAGCTGGGCCCAGAGACCCCTCGAATGTCATCAGAAGGCCCACAGGGCACACCTGTGAGGTTCCCCAGATGCCAAACCGGAAAACAGGTCATTGCCATGTTCCAGAAATGAGTTTTCCTTATTTCAGAGTGGCCAGTCTCCATGACAACCACAGGGAAACCAAGCTCGTCCTCATCGACAGGAAGGAGGTCCACAGGCTGATCCTCCAATGGGGGTGGGATCCTCCAGGGCTGCTCCTGAGTACCAGCAGGGGGCTGGAGGTTCTCTCTGAACTTGACCAAGAAGGATTCCAAGTGGGGAAGGAAGGGCAGAGCCCCCAAAGCTCTCATCGCCACCCTCCCGTCCAGTGTCCCTTTGGGTACTGCCTTCCTGAAGGCCCTCTGCTTTCCATGGAGGCACCCAGATAATCTCCCTTTGCCACCGATGATGCATTCATGGTACCCGATATTAACATGTGAGGAGGGTAACAGGAGGCGGCGGCAGAGGATGTTGGGTAGATAGCATCACCGACCCAATGGACATGAACGTGAGCAAACTCCAGGAGACAGTGAAGGATGGAGAAGCTGGGCTATAGTCCACGGGGTCGCAAAGAGACTGAGAGATAAACACAACAATAACCATGCACAAGCATGGGGCTGGGAGAGACGGGCTGGCAGACAGAAAACATCCTCCCTGATGGCCAGGTAGCACCTGAGCCTCAGCGTCCTCATCTGAGATGTGGAGCTCGTCACCCCTGGATCTCCATCGGGGAGCGCCGTTTGTTAGGCACGCTGCATACGAGGTGGGACTCCAGGAGAGAGCTGTCATGAGGTTAGCATGTGAACAAAAGCCGATTTACCCCCATGTCACCATGTGGATGGAGGACTGGATGGTGGGCATAGTATTCGCAAAAATTGAAGCAGAGAAGCACATTCTTGTGGCTGGAGGACGTGTAACCTGTAACCATGAGGCAATACTTGGAGACCACGATGTGGATCGTGCCTGGAGCTTTGGGGGAAGAACTGAAGCTGAACCAGTGCAGCCTGAGCTTCCCACCAAGCCTAGTTATACCCGGAGAGATGGTCCCACAGCCACAGTCACATAGAGGGCGGCCAGGATGAGACATCGGGGCTGAGCTCTCAGCAGGCTGGTGATGACTTAGCTCCTGGGGGGTATTAGGGCTAAATGTAAGCTTGAAAGTGAAAGTGTTAGTCTCTTAGTCGTGTCTGACTTTTTGCGACCCCATGAACTGCAGCCCACCAGGCTCCTCTGTCCATGGGATTTCCCAGGCAAGAATACTGATTGGAGTGGGTTGCCATGCCTTTCTCCAGAGGGTCTTCCCAACCCAGGGAGTGAACCTGGGTCTCCTGCATTGCAGGCAGATTCTTTACTGTCTGAGCCACCAGGGAAGTCCAAATGTAAACTCAGTGTTTAAGACATCAAAGAAGAACCTATATTTTGAGATGGCAGGCGTGAACACACCCTGCCCAGGGCCTGCCTTCCACCACCATTGGGCAAATAAACCCATACTGATGCCCCATCTGTTCTGAGAGGGTGATGGAAACTGTGAGAACAGTGTGGCCACATTTCAGAGGAGCTGAAGGTTGTCCTCAGTCAAGGGCAGCTGTGAGTTACCATTACAAACGTAAAGGATTTGGGGTGTAAACTAACGCTGGGAGAGAGAAAGAGGCAGGAGCCCTTTTCCTTTTTTTTTTTAACACTCAGAGGAAAAGGAGTTTCCTTAGGGTTGGGAGAGGCGGGCAGTTCAGTTGAAGAGCAGGTTCTGGCTGGGGAGCTGGACTTGGTGCTGTCAGGATCCAGGGTGGCAGAGATGTCTAGGGTATGGCAGATCCATGCACATGGGTATGTTCACCACCCTCTGTGCCTGGGCTTGTGTGTTGAATAAACATTAAACAACACCGGTACAGCCAGAGGGCTGAGTTCCACAGACCCAGCATCACCAACACAGCCTAACTCCGGAGGGTGGTCTGGGGCTCAGGACACATCTGACCTACAGGCAAGTGGACCCAGGGCCCCGGTACCTCTGGGTTTCTCTGGATCATGCGCCACAGGTGAGAGAAGCCTGCCATTGATTTGCACCTTGTTGAAAACTAGGACACACTGCCCAACAAGTAGAAACTCCTGTGTGACAGAGGGAACTAGTGTTTAAAACCAGAGCTCTTCCCGGGAACGTGGGCCACGTGGTCTCTGGAGCAGAGAGTACGAGTCGCCTGGGTCTGCACTGCCTGCAGCCTCGGTTACTGCATCTGATGGTGGCGCTGTTATGATGGACATCAGAGGGACGGACCCTAGACTAAGAAACGTGACTCCCAGGGGGCTACCTGGAAGGTGTGGGGCACGGAGTCTGCTGGGGAGTAGGTGCCTGGCTGAGAATCCCTCGCCCGGGGGAGTCAGAGGGCAGTGTTCCACGTGAGACGCTCGACCAAATACCCAGATAAACATCCGCGGTGTCCGAGCGTCTTCTCCCACGGAGGCAGGCGAGGACGGAATGGGAGTACTAACTTGAAACACTGGTTTTTGTTTTCTTTGTGGTTTTTTTGGTTTGTTTTAAAATATTTCTAGAGCACAGTTGCTTTACAATGTTGTATTATTTTCTGCTGTGCAGCACAATGAATCAGTATATATATATGTATATATATCCCTGTTACAGGAAAAAGCCATTGCTGACTCCACGTTGGAACTGTTTTCTTTGACTTGCTTTCCGTTGCTTTTGTTATTATAATCACGCATAAAGGGCTGCCTCAGAGAATCCTGCCCCTCTGCCTGACCTAAGCCAAAGTGCTTTTGTTCACTTAGCACCCTGTCCTCAAAGTGGATGACAGGAAGAAATTAACACCTCCCCTGCCTGAGGCTTGCCCTTCTAGGGGATATTTGCAAGATTAATGGCCCTTTTACTTTGCTTCCTCACTGCCCCACCATCTCTGATCCATAAAGGAACCTGGCATCCAGATCCCGATAAGATGGTTATTTTGAGACATTAGTCTGCCATCTTCTCCGTCAGCTAGCTCTCTGAATAAAGTAATATTCCTTGCCTCAACACCTTGTCTCCAACTTATCGGCCTGTCGTGAGGTGAGCAGAGCCGCCTGGGACTCTGCTTTGGATTTCCTTCCCATTTAGCTCGCCACAGAGAGAGCAGAGCTCCCTGAGCTGTAGGTTCTCATTAGTTACCTACTGTATGTATGTTATGCTGTGCCTGTGTGCTAAGTCATGTCCAACTCTTCGTGATCCCATGGACTATAGCCTGCCAGGCTCCTACATGGAATTTTCCAAGCAAGGATACTAGAGTGACTTGCCATTTCCTCCTCCAGGGAATCTTCCCAGCCTAGGGATTGAACTCATGTCTCCTTCATTGGCAGGCAGCTTCTTTTGCCACCGAGTCACTTGGGAAGCCCTATTTTACTCATGGTGGTGGTTTAGTTGCTAAGTCATGTCTGACTCTTGTGAACCCATGGACTGTAGCCTGCCAGGTTCCTCTGTCCATGGAATTCTCCAGGCAAGAATATTGGAGCGGGTTGCCATTTCCTTCTCCAGGGGAGTTGAACTTGGGTCTCCTGCATTGCAGGCAAATTCTTTACCGACTGAGCTAGGAACTCATTGTTCTACCATAAAAGCCTATTTCATGCCCTGCTGCTGCTGCTGCTGCTAAGTCGCTTCAGTCGTGTCCGACTCTGTATGACCCTATAGATGGTGGTCCACGAGGCTCCCCCGTCCCTGGGAGTCTCCAGGCAAGAACACTGGAGTGGGTTGCCATTTCCTTCTCCAATGCATGAAAGTGAAAAGTGAAAGTGAAGTCGCTCAGTTGTGTCCGACTCTTAGCGACCCCATGGACTGCAGCCCACCAGGCTCCTCCATCCCTGGGATTTTCAAGGCAAGAGTACTGGAGTGGGGTGCCATTGCCTTCTCCCAGTAGTGTATATATGTCAATTCCAATTGGGATTGAAACACTGTTTTAAAAGAAATAATTTGTATCCCCTACAGGAAACCCTAGTCAAAGAGGAGTTCTTCTTTAGCTCTAGATGTTCTGTTATGTTTCCTCAGCATTTGCCTCAAAAAGGCACTAATTTGAATATAAAGGGGAAAAAAAAGCAACATCTTTTTGGTTCAGTAACAGGTCTATGAGTTCCTAAAACAATTACTAGTGACATAAATTCAAACATTTTCTGCATCACTGTTTTCAAAACGGATCACAAGGGCAGAAGGCATTGTATATTGTCCTGCTACCCTTTCTTGGAAGAAGAAACAAAGCAGCCACCTCCACCTGCCTGTTCCCTGGCCAGCAAAGAGAAGACCTGGGGACGGTCGCACGTCACTGACCCCCTGGGATAGTCCAGCCTGAGGCCTCGGCCACAGTGCCGCTGCTACTGGCACCTCCTTTCACGCTGGAAGACACACCAGTCTAAACACGTTGCACGGCTGCTCCAGCCAAGATGGAATTCTAGAAGGATCCTCACCGTAACTTGGGCTCGTAGGAGTTTGATCGTGCGTGTTAGCAATTCTCGAACTCCTGCCCATATGACCTGAAAGCCTGAGCCAGCTTCAGGGGTGGCTCACGGGTTTTCTCTCCATTGCTTTCCCTGCAATGACCCTTCCCCAGCTGTGTTCCCTGAGGACTTCCCACGTATTGTGATACCACAGAAGTGCTTACATGCCCAGCGCCCCTGCAAGGTCAAGGTTAATGGCTGAATTTACACTGTCCCCAGCACCTGACATAGTGTCTGGTGCACACAGAGGCTCAACAGATGCTGTCAGCACCAACTGAGTGTGGCAGGCACAGTCTATAGTAGTGGGGGGCAGGGGGGTGAGTTGTGGCTCACGTCTTAGAATGTACGGAGCTCCTCTGGCACCAGAGCCTTGAAGGGCTTGCAAGGAGCAATTCAAAGCTTTGCTTTTGTTACCTACTAGTCTGGCTGGGCCAGATCCACTGGCGAAGGGGGTGGTGGTGGACCTGGTGTTTTCAATCAAATGGGCTCTTTCCCCAGCTTTTGCCAGAATGACCTTGAAGACTAATAAACAGTCTCTCCCTATTAAGACAGGGCTCAGGCTAAGAGGTACCTCTTAAATCATCTCATGCCAAACTGAGAGTGCTGGTGGAACAATGAGTTGAATCTTAGAGGATAAGAACAGTCAGCCAAGGGCAGATGGAAGAGAGAGAAGGGGTGAGCACCCTACTGGGACCACATTCCAGAGTCTACAAATTCAATTTCAAAGAATCCATCAACTTTTTCTATGGCCATTCCTGGCAGATGTCAACAGATGGGTTGGGTTTCTTTGCAGGACTCTCATCACATTTCCCTAAAAGTCTCAAAAAATATAGACCTAAGGCACAGGTTCAAAGGCAGCCAACCTTGTAAAGAAACTGGAGTCTTTTTTTTTTATAAAGTGTGACTTCACTTTACTGCAAGAGGGACCATAATGTCCAAGGCAATGTCTCCAGAGCTTGGAGAAGATGAACTTGGGCACCTGCTATTCCAACTTACATCATGGACAGGTTTTTAAGTTCCATTTGCCTCTTCCCTTTGGGGCTTTCCCTGGTGGCTCAGACAGCAAAGAATCTACCTGCAATGCAGGAGACCCGGGTTCGATCCCTGGGTTGGGAAGACCCCCTAGAGAAGGGCATGGCAACCCACTCTGGTATTCTTGCTTGGAGAATTCCATGGACAGAGGAGCTTGGTGAGCTACAGTCCATGGGGTCACAAAGAGGCACACACTACTGAGCGACTGACACTTGCCTCTTCAGTTGGATTCTCAAATATGTGCATCAGAAGTAGTTGTCAGGAATTCCATTTTAGAATTTTGGAAGAGTCACCAAGGAAGGAGCCCAGTGACGTTAGCTCTAATAGGGATCTTTCCCCTAACAATTAAAAGAAATACACCACAGGATTATGAGGACTGAATAAGTCATTGAACCATTAAGAAGTTGCTATAAATAAGAAGTGTTAGTTTGATCACTTAAAACGGACTAGTTCTACAAGACTTCCAAGGCTCATAAAATACTGCTGGCTCTTGGCGATAGCTAGCACCGGGGGTGTGGCTTCCCTGGTGTCTCAGTGGTAAAGAATCTGCCTGCTAATTCAGGAGACGTGGGTTTGATCCCTGGGTCAGGAATATTCCCTGGAAAAGGAAATGGCAACCCACTCCTGTATTTCCATTCCTGGGAAATCCCATGGACAGAGGAGCCTGGCAGGCCACAGTGCATGGGGTCGCAAATGGGTCGGACACGACTTGGCAGCTAACCAGAAACGACGATGACCAGCACCTGGGGTGCCTGCCAACAGCTTCTTTAACCCAGCAGCCTGGGTGTGGGGTACCAGGGAGCCTTCTCCGTAGCTGGCCTCCCAAGGTGTCCCAGTGGAGCAGAGAGCAGGGCCCTGTGCTGTGACGTGGGTCCCTGGGCACTGGCCGGCTGTGACTTTAAGAGGGAGGCAGGGAGGAAGGAGAGAGAGAGGGTCACAGATGAAGCTTCTCGCCAGGTGCCGTCACAAAGATGCGTGTGACAGGGACCACTGATCCACAAGGTGTAGCGACCTCCCACCTGCACCCAGGAACAAGGCAGCCTGCACTCCAAGCCCCAAGCCCACGCGTGTAACGTTCATCTTCACGTGGGCCTTTGTGCCTCAGAGTCTCCAGTATCTCCTCTGACCTCAAACCAAAACCCTTGGGGCCAGATAAGTTTCAGAATTCAGATTTTGTTGCAAATATTACAAAGGCACCACACTGCATAAATCGTGATTAATGAATATTCCCGAAGGGGTCCGGGGCAGCACCCCTTAGTCAAAACCATTCATATTTTCTACAGCCAAACATGTGGAGGTTCCACCAAGTAGGATAAACAAGAACTATAAATAGCAGCACTTCAGTTTCTGCCACCATATCAGTTTTACTGTGAAAATACAAAAACCTCTGCAGTTTTCTGAGCCCCCTTGGACTGTGCACTTTGCTTCTCTGGAGACACTGGGGCACTTTCCGCTCTCTACCTCCTAGGAGGCTCCCTCTGCCACCAAGCAAGAGAAATAGATTTGAAATAAACAAGACAGTACAGCTGTTGAGGGGTAAAAAGAATTGTAGGCATTACTCTGGGATTACACAGAGAAGCTGCAGTCAGCTCTGTACATTTATCTATAGACAGCAAAATCTGATTCATGCATTTAAGCCAAACCTTTGGCAAGGCAGAATAAAACAGATGCAACCAGGAAATTCCTCCCAGATTGGCAGCCCGCTCCAGTGTTTTCTGGGTTCAGACAACTTGCACTAATAACCTAGCCTTGCATTTGCAGCTGATCTCAGGGCCCACGCTCCAGCCACTCTAAGAGGTGGGCAGGGCGGGCGGCACATGTGGAGCTCGCCCTCTTTCATACAGATGAGGAAGCCCCTAGTGACAGAGGAGACTGTTACCTGTGGTCCCCTGTCTGAGAGGAAGTGGGGTCCCGACAGGAACCTGGGTCCTCAAATTCTCTGGCAAACTGTCCTCCTAACACTGGCCATACGCACAACCCTCAGGACTGTGGCCCTCAAATGTTCCAATCACTTCTAGTCTTTTTTAAAAAATTATTATTTATTTTTAATTGAAGGATAATTGCTTTATAGTATTGTGTTGCCTTCCCTGGTGGCTCAGAGGGTCAAGAGTCCACCTGCAATGCAGGAGACCCTGGTTTGATCCCTGGGTTGGGAAGATCCCCTGGAGAAAGAAATGGCAACCCACTCCAATATTCTTGCCTGGAGAATCCCACGGACAGAGGAGTCTAGCAGGCTACAGTCTGTGGGGCTGCCTAGAGTTGGACACGACTGAGTGGCTAACACACACACTGTGTTGCCAGACACCTCTAGTCTTGTAACGTGATTCGAGTAACCTGGGTTAATTCTTGGAAACCCTGCTGCCCATCTCCTCCTCTTGGAGATTTAAATGTCCTGAGCGCATGAGGACCCCGAGATGTCGTAAGGAACCCAGATGAACTTCATTTCACACATATTTCATAAATGCATTTGAATATGAAATCTCTGGGGCAGAACTCCCATCAGCTCTGACACATTCAGGGACGCTGATTAAAGGCAGCTCCAGTTGTGTTCCAGGCTGTGCATAGAGCTGAATGCGGCTGATGCACTTGGAAAGTGTCTTACCTCCAGGGTTGGAAGAGAAACCACAGTGATTTATCGGGAGACCCAAGTCTAGGGAACCCATTTTTCCAATCTTCCTTCTTTTCCTTCTCACGGCCAGTAATCCCCGGCCACATGCTGTTGGAGTCCTGGATGGACAACCCAGGCCCCCTCTACTGCTGACCATGAGCAAGGCTGGGAATTTTGCTCACAGATGCTTGAGCACCTTGTCACTCACGGGGAGACACAGCACCCCCACGAGAGCTGAATGTCCTCACTGGCACACACTGTCTCTGCAAAACCTGGTGGACAATGGGCATTTTTCACGGTGAAAGGGGACCCATCTGTGGTCCAAGCTCCTGCCCTCCTCCAGTGTTCCTTTCCAAGCCAGCATACCCTTTCCTGGGGCTTCCCCGTTGGTGCTAGTGGTAACCTGCCTGCCCATGCAGGAAACATAAGAGATGGGGGTTTAATCCCCGGGAGGAGAACATGGCAACCGACTCCAGTATTCTTGCCTGGAGAATTGCATGGACAGAGGAGCCTGGTGGGCTGGTCCATAGACTTGCAAAGAGTTGGACAGGACTGAGGTGACTGCACACACGAACGCACATAACTTTTTTCCTGGCTAAGCAAGGTGACGAGGGCACAGCAGCATATTTAAAAGCAAAGTGAAGTTACACTGTTGGCTCTGATTTTTCCTTTGGAATTTATTTGATCTATTGACATGCTGGGAAATTCCAGAAATTATGAAATTCTTGGTCAGGTGGGAGAACTAGACCAAGTATCACTGGTGAACATTTGTTCCTGGAGCTGTAACAAAACGACATTCAGGCGGTCACTAGGAATTTTACTCTCATTTGGGTAATAGTAAAATTGCCCTTGAAAGCATGTGAGATCCCTAGAAACAAAGCATTTTTCAAATATGTGCTATTAGGTGGGACAAGAAAGCAACAATTATTTCCAAAGTTAGGACGGGGGAATTCGAGCTTTGCTCAGGGTCAGCACTTATATCAAACAGCGGGACACTGAAGGGTAAGGGGAAGGTAAGGGTTAGTTGCTCAGTCGTGTCTGACTCTTTGTGACCCCACAGACTGTAGCCCTCCAGGCTCCTCTGTCCATGGGGTTTTCCAGGCAAGAATGCTGGAGTGGGTTGCCCTTTCCTTCTCCAGGGGATCTTCCCCATCCAGGGATCGAACCTGGGTCTCCTGCACTGCAGGCAGATTCTTTACTGACTGAGCTAGAAGGGAAGCCCCGGGGACACTGAAAAGATGCCCTAAAACCTGTGAAGCAGGCGGCAGCGCCTGGGGCAGCGTGGACCACTGTCTCCTGCCAGCCTTTCCTGTGGATGGCATTCCACAGCCAGAACAGACCCCGGCAGCCCCCTGTGCCTTAATGTTCTAGAACAACGAGAGGGATCTCCTTACAGTGGGAGGACTGCTTTCAGCTCTAGGATTTTGACCGTAAAGTAAAGGAGGTGAAGGGTCTGTTTCAGACATCCTGCTAAGAGCTAATGTTTCTCTGAGTCTGGGCCAGGAACGGATCCAGGTGTGGGTGGTGTGCTAACTCATGTAGTCTTCACAAGGGACCTGATCAGGTAAGCCCTACCATCAACCACAACTTATCCACCGATGAGGACGCCAGGGCACAGAGAGGTTTAGCAAGCTGCCCAAGGCTACACAGCGAGCAAGAGGGGAAGCAAGGATCCACACTCACAAATCTGGGCCCTCCGGGGCAGGCAGTGCTTTTCAGAGTCCAAACCGCCACATACTTTAAGGTCTTTTGAGGTTGCGACACAATCCTGTGAATTCACCCAAATGTTGCTTATTTGATAAGAAAATCAAACCGTGACTGATGAGTTGCTAAGACTCACTCACTTTACTAATCGATGGCCAGGCATCACTGCAGCTCCATGTAGCAGGTGCCTCTGAAAGGGCGGAGTGTGCCAGGACACAGAAATGACTTGGGGGCACAAACAGCCAAATTATAACTTAAGGAGAAAAAGCTGAATCTTCAGTTATTAATTCTCCAGTCTGCCTGATGCGAAGAGCCAACTCATTGGAAAAGACTCTGATGCTGGGAAAGGTTGAGGGCAGGAGGAGAAGGAGGGCAACAGAGGATGAGATGGTTGGATGGCATCACTGACTCAATGGACATGAGTTTGAGCAAACCCCTGGAGATGGTGAAGGACAGGGAAGCCTGGTGTGCTACAGTTCATAGGGTTGCAAAGAGCCAGACAGGACGTAGCGACTGAACGACAAGTCTGGAATTGCTTAAACTACTCTCTATCGGACAGCTTTGATCAAGACCCACGAGAAAAACTCGGGTCATGTAACACCGGGACCCACTGTGCACACACAGGCACACCTGAAACAAACAGCTCTGACTCTTACAGCCTGGGAGTCACTCACATGTTTTCTGCTTGATCCTAGTCCATTAAAAAAAAAAAAATGCTGGTCTGTTTCCACCCACTGAACTGACTTCAGGACCTACCAACGGACTACAGCCTGCATTTGGAAAGTATGGTTTCCCCTGAGGAGTCACATGAAACGATAGGCCTTCCTGGGCCTCCATTTTTGTCTGTAATTATAATAATGCCTGAACATCACTGTAGGGCTTCACAGGGAAATGCCTGCCCTGCAGGGCGGTCACAAGAATGGGCTGGCAAACAGCTAAGGCTCTCTGACCAGGACACAGTGTCCTTGGACCAGATGGGGAGGCGCTGGAGGGTGGCTTGAGTGTGTTGTCAGGCGACTGATTTTTCCATTAGAGGAAAACCTTATTTAGTCAGATTTCACTGATTTGAAGTTTATATCCATTAGGAGACAGTCTGGATGAGTAGGCAACATAAACAAGATGGCAGGAAGGATATTAAAACCCCTTACGGAAGAAAGGTCTGGGGAAGAAACCCCAGACACTCGACAGTGAAAATATTATTTGTGTATCATCTATATACACAAATAGTGAATACATTTATTACAAAGAATTCTTACTTAGCCATGAAAGCACGACTCTTCTACGAGGAATTTTACTGGCAACACTCTAATTAGACAAGCCTGAGTTACAGTATGGTTGCAAAAGCAACAATATCACATTTCTTTCTGTTTTCTAACTTGGAATTCTGAAAAGTGTATCCTGTTGTTGTTGAACAGAATTAATATGCACTGGTAAAGTTCTACTGCATGAGGTTATACTTTATAAGAGCTGTTAGGTTTGCTATTCAGAATACATACACGCATTCCTATAAACAGTCAGGCAGGGGATTGATGGCCCAGTGGCTAAGACTCCAAGCTCCCGATGAAGGGGGCCTGGATTCAGTCGTTGGCCAGGAAACTAGAGCCCCCATGCCGTAACTAAAGAGTTCGAATGCCACAGCTAAAGATTCCACATGACGTAACTAAGACCTGGTGCAACCAATAAATAAATATTTTTTTAAAAAGAGGCAAATTACCTGGGATGGCAGGTGACAAGTAAAAGTCCAATGAATTCCATTTGACCCCACATTAGTCTCCTGGAGGCTGTGTAGCTGTGTCCAGGGTGCAAGAGCCAAACAGAGCGTGCCCCAGAGAGGAACGAGGCACAGGCCAAGGGCTAGAGCCTTTCCACCCTCAGAGAAGGCTTCCTCTCCCAGGCTATTGTGAGCTCCCTGCTGCCCCCTGCAGATGGCTGTGGACGGGCTTGGCAGATGTTGAGGCTGCAGGGGGTTTGCGGTTTTCTCTATGCAGGGCCTCCCAGGCCAGGTCGCGGCTCAGGTGCCCTGGGAATTCCCAAGAGGTGACCACGAAAGGCAGTGCTGAGACTTCTCTGACTGTGGGACTCTTAAAATTTCTGTTTTCAATTTTAGCTGTTTCCTTTAAAATAGAGAAGAAAGCATCGTATACACTCGCACCCAGCTGCTACAGCTCACATGCCAGCATTGCTCTATCACCGTGCCTCCCCACTGAACTTTGTCTCGTGGTGGTTTTTAAAGCAAATTCCTGGTGTCACGTCATTCCATCCATAAACACTTGAGCAGGTACCTCTAACAGACAAGGATTTTTGACAGAACAAGACAATACCATTTTAGTACACCCAACACAATAAACATTCATTTAAAAAGTAGTATGTAATCAATAATGTGTTCAATTTTCCTGATTCGCTGAAAAAAGATATTTTTTCCCTTGGTTTGTTTGAAGCAGTAAAAGAATACGTGGAACTTTAAAACTATTTGTATTAAAAATGCTGTCCTGACTGTGCCGTGTTCATTGGGCGGCCTGCAGGTCATTTCCTGGGCCTACCTCGTTCAGTGTGGGACCCGCTGTCTGCTGGGTAATCAGTGGGTATGGGCCCTGAGGCCACCCAGCGGGCCCCTGGTTCTCAGCCAGAGGTCTCTTGGGGGAGACTGCACAGGAACTCCAAGGGCACAGGAAGATGAACAGGTGGGGAAATTGGGGCCACAGGACTCTTTTTATCAGGGTCCTTTATGGGGCTGGGCGGCTGGGATGAGCAGGCTTGAAAAATTCTACACAAGGAATGCACCCACACCTCACAGCATCATCGAGAAACATGGCTAATGTGAAACAAGCTGACAGTTAGCTCCTTGTAACATGTCCTAGGGGGAGTCCTCGAAAGGCAAGCATGGCTGTTGGTGCTCAGCCTAATTTATCATGTGTCCCCCGTGTGCTTCAGGGCAGTGGCTTTAAGCGTGGGCCCCACACGGCAGCGTCAATTCACTGGGAAGGGGCTGGAGAGGCAGACACTTGCCCCCCGACCCCCAGATCTGATCAACCAGAAATGCGGGGTGGGGAGGGGGTGCAGGGCTGGCGATCTGTGTTTCAGCCACTCCCAGGAAATGCTGCCTTGACTCCGGCTGAGAGCCAAGTTGTCCCCAAGGTCATGGTGTTCACGGGGAGAGGGGCAGCCCTGGAGGTCCACTCTCCTCCTCCACCTCCTCCTCCCACAACTAGGGGAACACTTGCTCCCGCGTGTCGGGGCGCTGACGACAGGACAAGAGTGTGTGTAACGGCCGCTCGGCCGTGTCTGTTTGCGAACCTGTGGACTGTAGCCCGCCAGGCTCCTCTGCCCATGGGGATTCTCCAGTCAAGAATGCTGCAGCGGGTTGCCATGCCCATCTCCAGGGGGATCTTCCTGATCCAGGGATAGAACCCGGGTTTCCCGCATTGCAGGCAGATTCTTTACTGTCTGAGCCACCAGGGAAGCCCCAACTAAGACAAGGCACAGGGAAATAAAGAAATATTTTAAAAAGCATTCTGGCCCTAACTCTGCACCCTGTCCCACTGCAGAGGTCGAGGGGACCCTCCAGGGTGCAGTCCCCCAGTTCTGGGCGGGCTTAGGGTGCCCTGCGGAGCAGCAGAGCTGGAGCAGGTGGTGTTGCAGGGAGCCCTGCTGGACGAGGACCAAGGAAGAAGACGCGCAAGTTCTGTAATGAACCGTGGACAGTGCAGGCGGCTGAGCTGAGAGCCCTCATCGCGCTACAGGACGTCTCATCAGTCCACCCTCATTATGATTGAAAATGGAGAAGATACTCAGGACCAGCAGAGCTGCAGACCTGCTGTCCAGTTGCTTCAACTAAGCTGTGGGCCCTCCCCCAATGAACGGAGGCGCATATGGGGTGTAGAACACTGAGAACCACGCCAGCCCCCAGACCTTCAAAAAGTTGTCTGATGTGCCGGAAAATTAAAGTGAATTTGAACTTGAGTGAAAGATGCTTAGTTGTGTCCAATTCTTGGTGACCCCATGGACTGTAGCCGGCCAGGCTCCTCTGTCCATGGGATTCTCCAGGCAAGAATACTGGAGTGGGTGCCCATTCCCTTCTCCAGGGGATCTTCCCCACCGAGGGATCGAACCCGGGTCTCCTGCACTGTAGGCAGATTCTTTACCATCTGAGCCACTAGGGATGTTCTGCTATAACATGGCTCTAAGAGAACAAGGGTTCTTAATCCGAGGGGTCAGGAGATTAAAAAAAATCAGGCAATCCATGAACTAGGTCAGGGGAAAACAAACAAACCAAAACCAAACCGTCTTTTAATTTTCATTCTCTCTCAATGTGAATTCAGACAACAAGCCACAGTGGTGTGAGCAGAACCTGTAACTCTTAAGTCGCTCTTACATCGCAGCTACCTCAAAAAATGGTTTACGGTCATCACCATTTCAAAGTGACAGCAGCAATCATGCAATCTTGTGATTAAATTCTTTAAGTAAATGCAGCCCAGTTTAAAACAGGGCTTCCCTGATGGCTCAGACGTTAAAGAATCTTCCTGCAATGCAAGAGACCCAAGTTCAATCCCTGGGCTGGGAAGATCCCCTGGAGAAGGGAATAGCTACCCACTCCAGTATTCTTGCCTGGAGAATCCCATGGACAGAGGAGTCTGGCGGGCTACAGTCCATGGAGTTGCAAAACGTCAGACATGACTGAGTGACTAACACCCCCACAATATTTTGATAACTGCATTTCATACCTCTTAGCACACCTAAGAAAACTTGTATTAGGAGGAAGCAAAAACAAAATTAGGAAAAATATAGAGGAAAAAATTCAAAAGGATTTGAAAAACAAGAAAACATAGATGGACAGACGGTAGGCTCTTTGTTAAGAGAGCAGGGGCCTCCTATGTGGGTCCTTCTGATAGCAGGAGTCTCAAACGTGGCTGTAAACTGCCCGGCACCCACTGTGGAGGGAAATAAGCGAATAGTTGCTGAGCTGCTATTTTTAGAGCCGGGAGAAGGGAGGACTCCCCGATCCCTGCCCTGCACCCTAAAGGGCCAATGCTGCAGAGCACAGTGAAAGAATGAAAATGAAAAGACAGGGTTTGGGTTTGGTTTGTTTGTCTCCCCCTGCTGCTGCTGCTGCTGCTGCTGCTAAGTCGCTTCAGTCATGTCCGACTCTGTGCAACCCCACAGACAGGAAGCCCACCAGGCTCCTCTGTCCCTGCCTAGTTCAAATATTAAAAAATTAAATGAATGCTGTAGCCTGATGGCCTGGGTCTGCTCTGTGGAGGGACGCTTCTGTACCTGATACTAGGGAGTGTTCGTGACGTGATGGGGATAACTCCAAAGATGGCTCTGAAGAACATGGGGAGTGGACTTCCCGGGTGGTCCAGCGGTTAAGACTCCAGGCTTCCACTGTAGGGGGCTTGGGTTCCACCCCTGGTCCGGGAAGTTCCCCAAGGGCGTACGGTGCGGCCAAGAAAAGAGACTTACTTTAGGGACTTCCCTGGTGGCCCAGTGGCTAGGACCCTGAGCTCCACAATGCAGGGGGCCTGGCTTTGATCCCTGGTCAGGGAACTCGATCCCACTTGCCACACTAAGACCCGGTGCCGCCAAATAAATAAATACTAAAAAAAGAAATAAAGAACATGGGAAGTCACCTCCCAGCCCATGGGCTGCCGACACTGCCGGCCCCTCCAGGTGACACTTGGACAAGCTGAGTCTGATGGCTGTGCCCTGGACCCTCTCCCCACAGGACATCGGCAGCAGCCAATAATGCGGTTCCTGCAGCAACAGAAAAACTCAGAGAGTGATCTCCCTGTCCTTTAGGCCGTTTAACAGGCAGTTCCAGGGACCCCAGCAAAGGCCTCTGTGAAATGGTTGCTGGGTTATTTCCAGGGGGTGAAGAAGTCCCCTGGAAAGCAATTCACAAGTTTATCTGGGGAGGAAAGTGAAAGTGTTAGTTGCTCAGCTGTGTAGGACTCTTTGCAACCCCATGAATTATAGCCCACTAGGCTCCTCTGTCCATGGGATTTCTCAGGCAAGACTACTGGAGTGGGTTGCCATTTCCTTCTCCAGAGGATCTTTCTGAGCTAGTTGAACCCAGGTCTCCTGCCTTATAGGCAGATTCTTTACCTGAAAAGCAATTCATAAGAGTTTATCTGGGGAGGAAGCAACAGACAACAGTGAAGGATTCACACAACTGTCGGGAAAGGAGGGGATTAGTGCAGGTTTCCAGGCAAACAGGGCTGTTTCTCCCATGCTGTGGAAAGAGCTGGGCAGCTGAGCAGGACGGGAGCTCTCCTGCCTTGTCCATCATCCGTGCCCCGGGGCCACGAAAGCTCACTGTGGAATTTTCACCGGGAGGCTGCACCGAAGCGTTTACCACTTTCTTTGCATGTCAGCTTGTCACATGTAACAATTAATTTGATGATCGCAAATTGGACCTGACAAGAAGCCTCTTGATGATACGGCACGCCTGGTATTCGGCAGAGATGAACACCATTCTAATTTCTCCAGCAGAGATGCAAGGATCAGCCGGGGCCTTGATTCTAATCCCCAGAGCACCTGACTGGGCTCCGGCTGGCGGCTGTGTAGCCCCCTCCTCTGACAGCTGTGGACGATTTTAGGAAGCACCGTGTCCTGGGGTTGCTCAGTTTTCAGGATGTGAGGAGGACAGGCAGAGACTGAGTGCCACCGCTGGAGAATCAGTGGGAAAGCAAGGCTGAATAAACTCTGACAGCAAGTCAGGAAGGAAGAGCATTTGGTTGGGGAACCTGATTAACGATGAACTTTGCAGGAACCCATCAATGGTGCCAGGTAAACGCCCTTTGGACTAGACATCCGTGGGCAGCCATCTCATTCCACCTCCTCCCCTCCAAGCAGCCGCCAACTAAATCTGGTGTGTGGGTCTCCTGCCCCCACCCCAGCGCAGATGCCCTGGTCCCCCTAAGGAGAACGGTTTAGGGGAAATATGTCTGCTAAGTCACTTTTTAGTCGTGTCCAACTCTTTGTGACCCCATGGACTACTGCCCGCCCAGCTCCTCTGTCTATGGGATTCTCCAGGCAAGAATACCAGAGTGGGTTGCCATGCCCTCCTCCAGGGGATCTTCCCGACCCAGGGGACCCAGGGATTGAACACACTGTCTCTTATTGGCAGGCGGGTTCTTTACCACTAGCGCCACCTGGGAAGCCCAGGGGAAATACATTGGGGTCTAAATGAAGACACTTGTCCTCTGACAGTGATGCCTCTCAGCTCACACCCACCACCCAGCAACAGGCCCTCATGCTGACTCTTTCTGGAAATCACTATTCCCGACCTCCCTTTAAGGGATGCAGTTAGGAATGAGACCATAGAACCAAACATCAATCACAAAAGCTGCACAGCAAGACATTCAGTGTTCAATGTACTGAGAAACTCTCTTTACACGTCTTGTAGCCCCTGGCTGCTGCAGCCGCAAAGTCCTGGCCGTCAGAAGGTCAGTGGTCCTTCAGAATTACGCCCCTTGATGAAATATCAAAGCCAAAGAAATATGGTCAGACATGCCTTACACAGCTGCAGCCTCACCTCCTTCCTGCTATCATGTGCTTAGTCGCTCAGTCGTGTCCGACTCTTTGCCATCCCATGGACTGTAGCCCACCAGGCTCCTCTGTCCATGGGGATTCTCCAGGCAAGAATACTGGAGTGAGTTGCCCTGCCCTCCTCCAGTGGATCTTCCCAACCCAGGGATCAAACCCAGGTCTCCCGCACTGCAGGAAGATTCTTTGAGCCACCAGAGAAGCCCAAAGAGCAAGCAGTTTACGAAAGAAAACCAGCAAACTACTTCTCTCATCTGAAACAGTATTTATGACAATAAACTCTTAAGCTGATAGGAAAAAGAAGATACATTAATAGCTTATTAGATAACAAATAAGAATGTAAAAATAATGGTAATTAATTTAATCCCTTACATACACATCTCCTGTGCTCAGTCACTCAGTTGTGTCTGACTCTTTGTGGCCCTGTGGACTGTAGCCCACCAGGCTCATCTGTCTGCAGGATTCTCCAGGCAAGAATACTGGAGTGGGTTGTCATTTCCTCCTCCAGGCAATCTTCCAGACTCAGGGATCTAACCCTCATCGACAGGCGGATTCTTTATCACTAGCACCATCTGGGAAGCCTATGTGTCTCCTATCCTATAAACATCCTTTGAGGTGTGCAAGATCCCTCAACTAGGTAGTGGTACAACTGGCCCAACTCAGGTCTTCCAGCTGAATCCTTCTATTCCACCTTGATACCCAGTGAGAAAAGTTATGTGGCTACGAGCCCTAGACACAATACTAAGCTCCTCTGGAGCATCATAATGTTTATTGGTAAGCCCATGTCCTCGAGACATTTGGGGAGAAATAACAGATGAGAAATAGAGGTGCTTATAGAAACAACTGTTAAGAATACTCAGGCAATTAAAAAAAAATAACCAGGCAAGAAAGAAAACAACAGTTTTGAGTATTTTTAGTAAAGGAACAGACAGCATGCTACAGTCACTAACATACAGTGCTTTTCAAGGAGAGACTATTTTGCAGGCTCTGGGTCAGAATAAAAGAAATGTGTGAAAGCAAGCTCCCGCCTCATTAGAAGACTTGGTTTGAGCTGGCTCTACGTTTTACTAAGTGTCACCATCTTCTAACAGTCAGTCCTAAAGCAACTCCGTCCTGAATATTCACTGGAAGGACTGATGCTGAAGCTGAAGCTCCAAATTTGGGCCACCTGATGCAAAGAGCCAACTCACTGGAAAAGACCCTGATGCTGGGAAAGATTGGGGGCAGGAGAAGAAGGGGGTGACAGAGGATGAGATGGTTGGATGGCATGGACATGAGTTTGAGCAAACTTTGGGAGATCGTGGAGGACAAGGAAGCCTGGCATGCTGCAGTCCATGGGATTGTAAAGAGTCAGACACTACTGAGCAACTGAACAATAACATCTTCCTCCTCATTATAATGCAGAGTCATCACAGTGCAGTGTTGATGGGGCTCCTAAGGATTCATGAAAAGGAGGCTTATCCATCTTGACCTGCATCTGAAGAGGTCTGGTTGCCATCTGAGTGCATCTGCCAGCCATCCACTTGGAAGATTATTAAAGAAATGCCGAAATACAGATGCGGCATCGTTCAGGGGCAGAAAGACACATATAGCACAAAAGTAAACCTGAGAGATTTGTTTAATGAGCCATTGAGCACAGGCAGCCCATTTCCCTGTGCTACCCTAAAACTGTCTTACAATAATTTTTAGTAAAAACTTAAAAAGATTTAAGAGCACAGCACCTCTCATCCTGTTTAAACCTGAAATGGTTTATAAATACCTACCCAGGAACTAGGTTGGGAAGATTCCTTAGAGGAGGAAATGGCAACCCACTCCAGCATTCTTGCCTGGAGAATTCCATGGACAGAGGAGCCTGATGGGCTACAGTCCATGGGGTCACATAGAGTCGGACACGACTAAGCAACTGAGCACGCACGAGCACCCAGGAACTACTCTACGCCCAGGGGAATGCAGAGGACCTCAGAGAGGACTGAGCCGTCTCCCCAAGTTTCTGGAGGACAGAGTTATGTTTTCTCATCTCCTGTCTAGTGGGATTCTAGATACGTGGAAGTATCTCCATAACAACCAGCGACCGATGTAAAATTCATGCTGTGTTGTTAGTTCTCTCTCCTCAAAGCTTGCAGAGATTCACTGCCTCCTTCCGTTTCACTACAAAAGTCCAGAAAGAGAAATCGACTGGTCTACAAACCTTGTGCTACAGATGAGGAGACAGGCCCCAAAAGCCAGCATTCTACCTGGGACCACCCAGGGGCCACGGGCCCCCATTTCCTCCTCCCCAGCCAAGATGCTACAGGCACATTTCAGGAAAACGTGGAAACCTGATCCTTGAGGATGGCGTGTACCCAAGTGACTTGACTGCATGGTCATAAGGGTGATCGAGATTTAAAAAGGAAACTGAGAAGACCAACAGATAAACCAACAGATGAAAGGCCTGAGAGGGTTTCAAGGGGACTATTTCTCTGCTCTGGTTCTGGGTCTCCCTAAGAAGCCCTTGTGCTCAGCCCCACACCTGGGTGTTCAGAACTTCTCATTCAGGATGACAGCCATCTGGACACAAAGCCACAGGCTCTGAGTGTCCAGAGATACTCAGGGTGGGATTCCCTCCCCTTCCCAGGAGGAGAGGTGGGGGTCAACAGACGCTTACTGGCCTGAGCCTCACTCCGCCTCAGGCTCCCCTCTGACTCCACAAACACAAAAATAGAGATTTCTCGTAGAAATCCACCCTGCAGGCTCAGCCTTGCAGAAGGTGGCAGAGGTTTGCATCTGTTTCTACCTATAATCACATTCAGAAGCTCTGGCAAAATGAAAACAGCCTCTCCCATTCTTTAACAGTATTTGTTCTGGGTCCATGTGGCACCACCCTTCCCATTTAGGCCATTATTCCTTTTTCCCACTTAAAGCCATAATGAATTTAGGAACCGTGAGTCACTGGTTTTACCTTGACGCCAACTTCCTCTCATTTGTACTTCGGTCTGGTTTCCTTTCTTTCGCAGCTGACTTTGAAAACCTTGAATCTATGGCTTCTCAGATAGCGCTGGATCCAGTCTTGTCCAACCAGGGATTGAACCCATGCCCCGCCGTGATGAAAACACAAGGTCTTAACCACTGGACTGCCAGGGAAGTCCCAGGCTCTCTTTTCAATAATTTTTCTCCAACGCCTTGTGAAAAGAGGGCCAGTTGCCAGAAGACAAGGGCCGGGCAGAAAATTAGCAAGTCTTCGTTGTTGGTTTTGATTTTTTTTTTAATGTAATAGGAAAGGACATTAAAAAAAAACTTTTTATTTTATATGTGTGTATAGTTGACTTACAATGTTGTGTTAATTTCAGGTGTACAGCAAAGTGATTCAGTCATACATATACATGTATCTCTTCTTGTTCAAGTTCTTTCCCCATTTAAGTTGTTATATAATACTGAGAGGAGTTTCCTGTGCTGTACAGCTGGTCCTGTGGGTCCATTTTAAATATAGCGGCATGAGTCTTTGGAATCATAGGTTTGGGTTCAAATCCTACTTCTGTCAGTTTCTATTGGAATGACCTTGGGCACATCATTAGCCTTTCTGAGCAAATTTCCTCATTCATAAAATAAGGGTCCACCTTTCCTGTACGTTGGGAGGACAAAATAAGACTAAGTATATAAAGTCCTGGTTTAAGAGCGGCAGGTATTTATTATTATTTGACTTTCAGACTTTCTGAATGATGCTGAATTGCTTGTTTGATAGCAGGGACCATCTTCTAAACTTATTCCCTGAAGCTTGATTAAGATGAGACATAGTCATAAACGCACCCAGCTGAGTGACAGATGCTTTCTCAATAGATTCAAGTCCCATAGAAACAGTTCAGTCTTGCTCTCTGGACACTTCTCAGAGTGTCTGGCTCCTTCTCTTTGCAGTACTTATAAATATGGTGACCAATTAGGAAGTTGTAACTACTTATGAACAGCCAAAAGGTGAATTGTTCATATAACATTTTCTACCTTTTCTAATACATGGGCTTCCCAGGTGAGAATCTTCAGTAATGAACCCTCCTGCCAGTCCAGGAGTTGTGGGTCCCTGGGTGGGGAAGATCCCCTGGAGGGGGAAATGGTAGCCCACTCCAGTATTCTTGCCCGGGAAATCCCATGGACAGAGGAGCCTGGAGGGCTACAGTCCATGGGGTCACAAACAGTCAGACACGACTGGATATGCAACCTTTGGCATAGTGTTGATACACTTCTGACAAGCACATAGACTTCATCAGACAGACAGGGATGGGGTCTGACTGCTCTAAGTGTGGTGGGAGCAGGCAGCACCATGCCACCCTCCTAGAATCTCGGGCCCACCCGCCACACCACACCCCACCCAGCCCATGACATTTTGGCAAGATTCTCAGGTGATTCACAAGTGCTCTGAAATCTGAGAGGCTCTGTCTGCTCCTGAGGAGCCCTCCTGCTTGGCTGAGCACTGCTGGGGAAGTCCCACACTATCCACGCCTCCTCCCTCCACCCCACCTGTTAAACTGCAACCTGTAAAGGATCTGGGTTTTACTTTACCTGCCAGCCAGCCAGTGTGGGGGAAACAGGGAGATGTCAAGTACAGATGTCATATATATATATATAGTCATATATATATGTATGTATGCATATATATGTGTATATATATATGTATGTATGTATTTATGGCTTCCTGATGGCTAAGCAGTAAAGAATCTGTCTGCTATGCAGGGGACTTGCGTTCAATCCCTGAGTTGGGAAAATCCCCTGGAGGAGGGCATGGCAACCTATTCCAGTATTCTTGCCTGGAGAATCCCATGGACAGAGGAGCCTCGTGGGCTATAGTCCATGGGGTCACAAAAGAGTTGGACATGACAGAACAGCACATATACACACACATATACTATTATATAACTTAATATTGTATTAAGAGAGTAGATCTTAAATGTTATCATCACTAAAAATGTTAATTATTTTGAGGGGGTGGAGGTGTCAACTAACCTTATTGTGGTGGTCACTTCACAATGTATACACCTATCAAATCATGTTGCACACCTCAAATTTATGTGTATGTCAGTAATATCTCATTAAAGCTGGGAAAAGATAATAAGAGTGGAAAACCTGGAGGGAATCAGGGTTTGGTGGAAGAAAATGATGTGTTCAAATCTGTAGACAATTTGAAACATTTTTTAGGATCGAGATATTCAATCTCTATATAATAGAGATTTAATAGACAATTACATATAACATTAGGATATTTTCAGTTCACTTCTTTTTAGACACCAGAGTGAACTCTGATTTTTTTGTTTACTTTTAATTTTGTTTACTAGTAATATTTGTTGACAAATTTCTACTGTTTTATGAACTGTCTATTCATGTTCTTTTTAATTCCTTGGGACTGTGACAGTTTTACGATCAATATGCTCCACATTCATTTCCAGTCCATGTTAGGTTTTTAATCATCACTGGGCTGTTGTCTATGGGGTCACAGAGTTGGACACGACTAAAGTGACTTAGCAGCAGCAGCAGCAGCAGCTATTAAAAAAGAAAAAACATAAGTATGGAGTTACTTAAAATGCTGGGGAAAAGGTTTACACAGCCCAAGGGGCAGGCAAGAAAGACAACACTAGGAACTTTGATGGATCAGCACGCCTTTCCTTTCGCCTTATTTTTCAGAGCTTCAGGGAAATGAAATATAAATAGATACACAGAGTGATAGACTCTGGGCGCAAGAAGTTAAAGCAGTGCTACTGATCTATAACCTGACTGCTCTGTGAATGTTCTTCAGACAGGTGACCCGCCAAAAGTCCAAGTGAACGGATATCATCAAAATCCCAGGTTCAAATGAACCGAGAGCCAGGAGGAACACATTCTGTCTGAAGGTAGGTGTTTTTGGTCACGACCCGCTGCAGCCGCTGGGAGAGAAACCCCTGTACGTGGAGACCTCAGGCACAGTGTGAGCGAGGAGAGGAGGGCATGGGGAGGAGGAGGAGGCTGTGGGGAGACCCTTGCCCGGCTCACCCTCCAGCAGGAGCATCGCTCACCCAACCTGTCCCCAAAAGCCCCTTAATGCTGTTCCCTGGCAGCTGCAGTCTCTCCCTACCCGTCAAAATCTCATATATGCTCCCAGGCTCAGAGTATCAACTCTCCATTGTTAACTCAACAGCAGGTTCAGTAACTACACTCACGAGTTAACCACCTTAGCTTTTCTCTCAACTCCCAGAACTTATCCAACATTGCAGGGTATCAACAGTACTTCCTCCGCAAAAACTGTAGATTTCAAAACTGTCAGAAAACGACTGCATCTGGTCCACTTTCTACTGAATCCCTTTGTCGTAAAGCGAAGTTCAGCAGCAAAGGTCCAGCTATTCCTTAGGAAGGAATGTTGTTAAAGAAAAGGGAACCAGTTAGTCCCCCTATAATCAAACTTAAACATCATACTCCACTGCCATCTTTGAAAACGGGCACCCGAACCAGAACTTGGCTGTCTCTACTCTGTCCTCTTGGCTTTCCATCCTTTCATTTTCAGGCCTCCCAAGATGCCCCCAGAAGGGTAAACAGCAATTACTTCTCTAAATTTAGTCAGCCTGGCTGAAGACGCTCTGAATTTCACCACCATCACTCTGAGGGAATCAGCTACAAAAGGAGCAACAGATGCCGTTTGGAATCTTTGCTTCCCCTCTTTTCATCTTTAGTTCTGACTTACACAAGTCCAGAGTTAGCCAGAATAAAAAGTTTGTGGTGGCGGTCCAACTTTTGGACAAATTCTTGGGGGTGCCAAGGATATACTCTTCTCGAACGTTCTGGGATGCTCCCCTGTGGGGCTGTGCTCACCTGAAGTGCCGGGAAGGAAGCCAACCACCCCAGCAGCACACCAACCAGCTGGTGAGTAGAACTGTGTAATATCTGCCCTTTTGTGAGTGGCTTATTCCACTTGTATTCATTGTTTAGTCGCCCAGTCGTGTCTGACTCTGTTTGACCGCATGGACTGTAGCCCACCAGGCTCCTCTGTCTGTGGGGTTTCTCAGGCAAGAATACTGGAGTGGGTTGCCTTTTCCTTCTCCTCTCCAGGGGATCTTCTTGACTCAGGGATCGAACCCACATCTCCTTTGCAGGCAGATTCTTTCCCACCGAGCCACCTGGGAAGCCCATTTCACTCAACACAGGTTAATCCATGCTGTGGCGCTGTGACGGGATTTCCTTCTTTCCTACGGCTGCCTCGTATTCCGTTGCATGTATACACCACATTTCGGCTACCTAGTCATCCACTGATGGACATTTAGGTTGCTTCCACCTCTTGCTTATTGCTAATAATGCTGCCACGGGTGTGCAGATAGCTCTTGGAGACACTGTTTTCCATTCTTTTGCCTGTATACCCATACATGGGCAAAGGCTTCTTCTCAACATAAAAATCTCTGTGAATCTCTTCCCAATAGATGTTTTGCTTCTGGTATCTAGACCTTTCTAGGTCTTTAATAAAATCTGGCATCTTATCTGTCAGGAGCTCCACCTGGGAGAATCTGGATTAGGTGACCTCTCAAGTGTGTACAGCTCTAAATCCAATGATTCTATGAGAATTTCTTGAGTATAATGCCATCCTCATGACTCTGGCCCACATTAATGACTATATGTTCCCCTACAAGACGTACACAACCAGAGATCAAAGTCAGTCTCTCCCCAGAGAGAGCTGAGGGCTCAATGGAATATCCCAGAAGGAGGAAGAATTTTCTTCCTTAACACCGACCTTACCTGGCTCACCTCTTTCACCAGTTGGAAAATAAGAGGTAACCAAGTTACTAAGTTAATTAACTATTTACCTTTAAAGAATCAAATTCTAAGCTCATTATTACTGATTCACTAAGCATTTTCTGAGTGCTACGCATTCTAACCCAGCTGAAGTCAACAGAGTTTATTTATTTTTGTTTTCCTCATTCATTCTTTTTTTTTTTTAATAGAGCTTATTTAAATAGAAGGCTTAAAAATTTCAGGCATAGTCATTGTAATGTAATAAACTCAATAAAGGGCTCTTGTTTCTATGTAGTTATTTTTCTAGGGAGCATTATTCTATGTCGTTATTATTACATATTGCATTCTGTAAAATCCAGCTGCTGGAGACTTGATTTAAATTCAGTTCCTATGTTTATGTAATAAGGAAACGCTCTTGATAAATATTGCAACCCTCTGAGGAGCACCATAAAAACAAAAGAATTATCCGTTCCAAGAGGCTGGCTCTGGTGCAGACGCACAGGGCTGCGTCTGGAGATGGAAGCCGATAGCTCCATCTCCTTTCTCCCCTTCTTCCATCTGATGAAAGGTGGAGGGCAGCATGGGGGTCTGGTCAGGAGGCTGGGGGACTGTGGATGAAGGGAAGCGGATGCTCAGAAGTGCATCAATCACACCTCGTTTCCGCATCCCTTACGGTACCAGATGTTGGGTAAATACTGCCTCCAAGCCCATGACCAGCAGCGCCAGGCGCCAGAGGACAGTGGGGCCTATCACGTGTCCCTTCTCAGCCTCACCCTGGCGGGGTCGAGCCAGGCTCCCCTGACACAGGGATGCCCACATGCTTCCTCCCTCCACTGAACGGTGAGGTTCTGATTCACCACCCACCAGACCCCAGCCTGCTCAGGGCCCATCTAAGGGGAGCTCAGACTCTGAGTTCCTGATGACACCACTGCCCACGACTCCTGGGACACAAAGTATTCTGCGTCCCACGCCAGTGGCTCTGTTCATCCCATAATTCTGGACAAAACTTCTTAATGTACCTCGCTGTGCTCCTCCCGATCATCCTAAAATACATGTAGTCATGGGTTTTGGAAGACATGGAACTACATACAGCCAGAGAGGGGCTTCCCTGGTGTCACGGGGGTAAAGAATCTTCCTGCTCAGTGGGACATGGGAAGCCTGGGTGGGAAGATCCCCTGGAGAAGGGCATGGCAACCCACTCCACTATTCTTGCCTAGAGAATCCCATGGACAGAGAAACCTGCTGGGCCACAGTCCATGGGGCTGCAGTCGGACGCGACTTCGCAACTGAGGACACGTGCACAACCGGGGAACTCCTACTGGAGCCATCACGCATCAGTCAGTGACAAAGCCAGTCCTTGTCTCCAGAAGGCCACAGCACAGTAGGGGAAAAGGAAAAACGTGCTAATTATTTTATTTACATTTATCCTCTATCTAAAACACTCAAACACAATGAACTAAGCGTCAGCGCTCTTCACTCACAGGGACCATTTTGCCTGTCTGCAGCTGACTGTCCCCGCTCCGGCCTCCTGGTCCTTGGGGCTCCACATGGAGCAGCAGGGTCACCACCCGCAGGGCCCGGTGCCCCTTCCTTGGCTTCCTGTGTCTGACAACATACGCACGACACTGTCTGGTTAGTGGGCTAAGTAAATTCTCCAGTTCTACCTTTGATACATTTCAAGAACCTAGAACTGTGCTCAAATATACAATGAATGAATTTAAACTAACTGTGACAAGATGAGGGGGCTTCCCAGGTGGCACTAGTGGTAAAGAACCCGCCCGCCAATGCAGGAGACGTAAGAGACTCGGGTTGGATCCCTGGGTCGGGAAGATCCCCTGGAGGAGAGGACGGCAACCCACTCCAGTATTCTTGCCTGGAGAAAACCGTGGACAGAGAAGCCTGGCGGGCTACAGTCCATGCGGTAGCAAAGAGGTGGACACGACTGAGCGACTTAGCACATACATGACAAAATGAACATGTGGCTTCAAAAATTACTGCAAAAAGAACCCTCCAGAGGCTGAGGTTACCACCAAGATAAGCACAATAAAAAAAGAGACAAGCTCAAGCTTCTCGTCCTGGTACAAGTATTTCACGAACCACATTACAAACACCGAAGATCTAATTAGACTTGACAGGAAGCCACCCTTTCCCACAAAACCTGAAGTCACCAGGAAGGACATTAGAAATTTAGATTTACATCCTGAATCATTAATGAGAAACACTACCTCAAGGGTATTTGGACCTTGAGATATGAGCTAATGACAATAAAAAGTCATAATGGTTGGCAGGATATTTAAAACACTGCTTATTTCACCTTGATCTCATACATTAATATCCATTTGTATACATTTTACAATGTATATAACAGTAGCAAAATATGCACAGTATAATTTAAAAATGAATATACAAATATGGGGGGTGCAGGCAAACAGCAATTTTTAAGTTGATGGAGGGCCTTCCCTGGTGACCCAGTGGCTAAGACTCCCTCTTAATGCAGGGGGCCGGGGTTCGATCACTGGTCAGGGAATTAGATCCCACATGCCACAGCTAAAGATTCCACATGTTACAACTGAAAGACTCTGCACACCTCAGTGAAAATCAAAGATCCTACGTGCTGCAACTAAGACCCGGCACAACAAAGGGAATGAGTAAAATAAGTACTTTTTAAAAAAATTAAAAAAGTAAATTTGGGGGGTGCACAGTCAAGATTTGGAGCCACTCCCCTGATACAGGGCACCCACTGGGATGGGAGGGGCAGACTCCTGCAGTGCTCAGCCTGGGCAACTGTACATGCTTGCACAGAAGCAGGAGCCATTTGCCGTGTAGGACTCACAGCTGATAAGTTATCGTGCTGCTGTTGGGATGTCACTGAAGCTGGGCACTGCCAACCGCTGCCTCTTGCCATGAGGTGCTGAAGCTTGTTAACAGTTGAACTGTGTGTCCCTCTGCTCCCCCTGCTTCTTATGTTAAAGTCCTAACCTCCAGTAGCTCAGCATGTGGCCTTATTTGAAAATAAACTTGTTGCATAGTTAGTGGAAGCAGTGACAGATTTTATTTTCTTGAGCTCCAAAAATCACTGCAGATGGTGACTGCAGCCATGAAACTAAAAGACACTTGCTCCTTGGAAGAAAAGCTATGACAAACCCAGAGAGCATATTAAAAAGCAGACATAACTTTGCAGACAAAGGTCCAACTAGTCAAAGCTATGGTTTTCCGGGAGTCATGCACAGGTATGAGTTGGACCATAAAGAAGTCTGAGTGCTGAAGGACTGATGTTTTTGAACTGTGGTATTGGAGAAGACTCTTGAGAGTCCCTTGGACTGCAAGGAGATCCAACCAGTCCACCCTAAAGGAAATCAGTCCTGAATAGTCATTGGAAGGACTGACGTCGAAGCTGAAGCTCCAATACTCTGGCCACCTGATTTGAAGAACCGACTCACTGGAAAAGACCCTGATGCTGGGAAAGATTGAAGGCAAAAGGAGATGGGGGTGGCAGAAGATGGGATAGTTAGATGGTATCACTGACTCAATGGACATGAATTTGAGTAGACTCTGGGAGATGGTGGAGGACAGAGGAGCCCAGTGTGCTGCGGTCCATGGGGTCACAAAGAGTTGGACACGACTTAGCAACTAAACAACAAGAATTAGTTAAGATGAGGTCATTGGAGTGGGCGCTGATGCGATATGACTGGCATCCTTATGAACAAGGGAAACAGGCCCCAGACACACACAGTAAGACAGCCGTGTGAACACTAGAGTTCTGCCACCTCAGCCCAGGAACCAGGAGGGGGCCTGAAACAGATCCTCCCCTACTACTTTCCAAGGGGACACAGGCCTGCTAACACCTTAAATATGCACAGTATAATTTAAAATACGTACAGTATAATTAAAAAATGAATATACAAATATGGGAGGTGCAGGCAAACAGCAATTTTTAAATTGATGGGGGGACTTCCTTGGTGATCCAGCGGCTAAGACTCCCTCTTAATGCAGGGGGCCCGGGTTCGATCACCAGTCAGGGAATTAGACCAAAGTCTTTTAGTTGTAACATGTGGAATCTTTAGTTGTGGCCTGTGGGATCTCTAAATTCTCAGCCCCCAGGGCTGTGAGACAATCCTGGGTCTGTGGCACGTTACTCTGGAAGCCCTACGGAGATGAATTCACTGCTTCTTTGAGGGGAGGCAGGCTGCCTGGCGAGAAGGCCCTACTATAACCCAGGTGGAAATGCCAGCAGGTGCCCCTGAGCCTTTGCAGAATGATGGGGAGAGGAGGGCTGCCTTGAGGAGGGGCTGCAGATGCTGTGATGCAGACAGACGCTCCCCACCCCTTGGCAGGCTCTCCTGCGCTACCCACTGACCTGGGCTGCCATGTGGGGACCCGGGCACGTGCATGAGCTGTTAACCTTCTGCAGCCCAAGCAGCTCCAGGCAAAACAATGACTTTCACAGCTCACTGGCTGGCATACAAACGGTACCACTTTGTCCATGCCCAGGGGGCCTACAGACACGGAACACTGACCATTGAGCCTCCTGGGCAAACCTGACAGTGAGAGCTGCCCAGTATCAACGAGACTCTCCCCATGTCCCCCACCAAGGCAGAAAGGACCGTCCATCACTACTTCCTGCTGCCATGACAGCGTGCTATCTATTTTACTCTAGGGGTTACAATCCAATACTATCATTATCTATGCCATCACAAACTATTCCAGCTTTGCCACTCGGTGTGCCTTCTGGCTGGTTTCTGTGTTGTTCTGACACGTCTCCATCCTTTTGGGGACACTTCCTTGTGTTTTGGCACTATAAGCTGTGCCATCTGGTACTTCTCCAGCCCTGGTTCTGGAATTAACCACTTCTCCAAAATACCTTTGATTGGGGAATGGTGTTTAGAAACCAAGATCCTGGCACTAGGGGGTGCTCGTGGCTATGTGGTGACAGTTCTTTAGTGCCCTCTCAGTGAACACAGCTCAGATGTGTGTACCTCTTCCACATATGTTTATTTATGCATGTATGTTCCCATCTATACCTACTATCCATCCATCCATCCATCCATCTATTCATCCAGTTAAGCTATGAGTTCGTACTGAAGTAAAGTGTTAGTCTCTGAGTCCTGTCCAACTCTTTGTGACCCTATGGACTGTAGCCCTCCAGGCTCCTCTGTCCATGGGATTCTTCAAGCAAGAATACTGGAGTAGTTAGCCATTACCTTCTCCAGGGGATCTTCTTGACCCAGGGATGGAACCTGTGTCTCTTGCATTGCAGGCAGATTCTTTACCATCTGGACCACCAGGGAAGCCTGAGTTCATACTAATACCTCTAATTCTAATTAAATATCACTGTTATCTTAGTCTCCCCCTTTCTCTGACTGTGAGAAACTTAACTCATCAGCCACAACATATTTACTTTGTTCAATCTTCGTGCACACATAAAGCAATTTCAAAATCACTAACCCAAACTCCTGTATGAAACATTGACTAACTGGAGTGTAGCATTTATGCACAGCTTTTTTTTTTTTTTTTTTTTTTTTTGCGTTTCTTTTTTGACTTTAGCCTTATAGTATCCAGTCAAAACAATGTTTCCTGAAGATACTTAGGTTAGGTCATTTTTTCCACTGTACTCCTTGCAGTCGATAATGGTAAGCATTTGTGTTACACTTAGGGCCATCTGTTACTGTGTGTATTCCATCTTGGGTATTTCCCACATCCTGGAAGATTGGAATTGTTTGCTTATTTTGAGCGGGGAGGTATGTGAACATGAAACAGCATCACAGCCCTAAGTCAGTCCTGTACAAACTGTGGAGCTCAGGAAGGGCTGTTTCCTCCTGACCCCTAACACCCCCTTTCCCCTACCTCACTCCTACCCCTTTCCAATCCACCCTCAGTCCACACCAAGCTTCCATTTCTACTTCACTCCTCCTGCCACCTACCTTTTAAAATACTTTCTACCCAGCTCGATTCATGCTAGGGCCTCAGCGCATGTTCGCCACTATACTGTATGTTAGTGGATTCTAATGACCCCTGAAGTCCATTCTATGTCTGCAGTTTCTCTGTTACATAATGAAACTGGACACTTTGACTTAATATGCTCAGCAGATGGCTTTGAGAAAAAAATCACAACTTTCCTTGATTGGGTCAGTTCTGAGATCAAATCTTGCACCCACTCAGGAAAGTATTAGCTCACAACAATGAAGCCTCTTACTTGTCTTGGATACAAAGAGCCGCAGGTAACCAGAATTCAGCCTGATGGGAATGTTTGGAAAACATTTTCAAATTTCTGCTACATTATTACTTTTTTAATAGCATTTTTAAACAATTTGGTGGTGTAAGGAATTATCTTTTTAATATCTGAAAAATGACAGGATTAAGATGTGAGAGTTGGACTGTGAAGAAGGCAGAGCGCCGAAGAATTGATGCCTTTGAACTGTGGTGTTGGAGAAGACTGTTGAGGGTCCCTTGGACTGCAAGGAGATCCAACCAGTCCATTCTGAAGGAGATCAACCCTGGGATTTCTTTGGAAGGAGTGATGCTAAAGCTGAAGCTCCAGTACTTTGGACACCTCATGTGAAGAGTTGACTCATTGGAAAAGACTGATGCTGGGAGAGATTGGGGCAGGAGGAGAAGGGGACGACCGAGGATGAGATGGCTGGATGGCATCACAGACTCGATGGACATGAGTCTGAGTGAACTCCAGGAGATGGTGATGGACAGGGAGGCCTGGCGTGCTGCGATTCATGGGGTCGCAAAGAGTCGGACACGACTGAGCGACTGAAATGAACTGAACTGAATTGAAGCGGACAAAGGGTAACATAAAGATTTGCAAAAGAAAAGTACAAGTAAGACTGCTTTGAGGTTTTTTTGGGTCATACAACAACCTCTTTAATGCTCCAGTTGTTCATTTTCTCTGCAATCAGTATTTGATTTTCTGATTGGGAAAGGAAGCCACCAGAGATGAGTCAGTAAATGCAAAGCCAGCTTTAAATATCTAGGAAGGAAAGCAGAGAGTTTTGCAAATGCATATCCAAGGAGGAAATTGGCATCTGAGATTATGCACTTATTTTCATATCTGGAGAATGCTTGGCTCAAAACATGATAAAATAGAAAACTTTAGGATGACGGTAATGTGAATTTTGAAGTCACATGCCATGACATTTCCAAAGAAATCAGTGTAAAACATTACATGTCTGACTAATTCTGGAAATAACTATGGCCTTTCCATATGTAAAGGAAAACCAGCCCAGTGTCCCAAAAGCTTGTTATAAGCTGTAATTAGGCCATCTACTTTGGTGAGGCTGCATGGGTGGGAACCTCCCATGAGGAATATGGGAAAGGTCATGGGCAACCCCAGAATCAATGTTTATTTTATAGAGGGATCTAGGACATCTCTCGTGGCTCAGATGGTAAAGAATCCACCTGCAATACAGGAGACCTGGGTTTGATCCCTGGGTTGGGAAAATCCCCTGGAGAAGGGAATGGCAACCCACTCCAGCATTCTTGCCTGGAGAACTGTATGGATAGAGGAGCCTGGCAGGCTATAGTCCACGGGGTCACAAAGAGTCAGACATGACTAAGCTACTAATACTTTCTTCATTTTTCTGGATTTACAGTCTATATTGGTCCTGAAAATATTCTGTCAGTTCAGAGGGTACCCTATTAGGGACATGGGATTCCAAGTCAAGACAGATTTGGGGCTGAATTCTGGCCAGACCACTGACTGGGTCAGATAAGCTCACTGAGTCCAGGTTTCTTCATCTGTGTAATGGGTAGCTTTTAGGTGGTATGAACATTAAACCCAATGGGAAGCACTTACTAAGTGCTCAGCACAAAAACAGACACTCAGTTGGTACACATAGTCCAGGGGCTAAGAGTAGGGGGCTCTGGACCCAGCTTCCAGTCTGGGACGCTGGCTAGGCCCCTCACTCACTGTGTGACTTTGGAAAAGTCACTTAACCTCTCTGAGCGATGGAAGTGGGAGTAGTAATCCAGAATGGGGACAATAATGAAAAGCCAACTCCCAAAGGGGGATGAGAATAGAGCAGTTGCAAGGATCAAATGAATCAACATGGGCAGAGCCCCCGTTAGAACTGGGCTAGGTTCACTGCACTCTGTAATACCATCAGTGATCGCTAATAACTATAATTATTCAATCAGCCCACTAGAAAAATGGAGGCTGCGTGGTGGTGGAAATGGACTATTACACAGAGTGCCAGGTCTGGTGGGGGGAGTTTGGAAGTTGTATTGGCAACATACACCGATAGCTGCAGTGTCTACAGAGACTTCCTCGCTTCTGTCAATGGTGATGGTGGGAGTTTAACCCATAGCAGTGAGGAGAGAAGCTGTTGCCCAGAGGACAAGAGCCATCACCCGGACGAGGAACACGGTGCAACAGTGTGACTGCAGGGAACAAACATACCCTGGCTCATATGCAAACCCTGCCCTGCAGTTAGCCTGATTCAAAAATACCTGGTTCCAGAGCAAACTAGCCTTCAAGGTGGGTGAGAGACTAAAATCTAGGGTGCTGGGTGTCCCCCTCCTTTCTCTTGCAATCGTTCACCCTCTGGAACGTTTATTCACATGGTGCATCTCCCATAGATGCTGTATTTCACCTCATGAGAAAACAAAAAATCAATAGAAAGAAAACAAATGGGCTGTTCTGTCTTTATTTCTAAACACGCTAAGAAATGATCAGCTGTCACTGTACTGACACTGTGTTACGCATGGAAGTAGCTATTTGTCCCTTATTGCACTTAAACTCATGCAGAAAAGCATATTTCTTTAATTTCCCAGGTTCCCTCCCTCCCCAGATACAGCTCTCTGTCTCATCCTCTCTCTTCTTAAGGAACCAGTGGATATGAAGGGAAATGACATTCCAGGTTTCTAGTGGAAGAATGCTATAGGTCACATGCTTTTATCCTTGGTTCCAAGTCCAAGAATGTTCTCAACACCAAACATTCCAACTCTTATGCAGGCAAAATTTACCCTGAACTGGTCCAAGTCTGTAAATCTTTAAAATACATCTCAGCTGGTATGAACATCATACACAGATTCCAACAGGCTGCTTGAGAGCCCACAACAGGTACTGTATGAAATGCATATGGTCTTATTCTGCTAAAACCTGCTTCCTCTCCCCAAACATTAGAATTTCTGAATTCTGATATAAATTAGGCCCCACGGTTTTCAGATACAGGACCGTGGACCTGTAGGAGAATTCCTGATGTGGTTATGTTCCAAACACAAATCTGTGAAAATAGCCAGTGGAAAGAACATTTAAGACTTTTCTTTAAACCACCTTCTTCTTTTAAAAAACCAGAACTTGAGCTGACTTTCCTGGTGCTGATATCTCATGATTTAAAATGGGCAATAATCACTCAGAAACTTCTCCCCAAATTTTGTCCTCCCCTCCAGGGACCGCCCTAAGTGACACCTGATGTTTTACAGAAAATACCCAATGGCACAGCATATACATAAGCAGATATGTGGGGTCATCAAAGCCATGCACGTCCTTCTCGGAGGTGCCTGCTGTCAGGAGCTATTCTTTTGGAGCCTGGCCTGCTCGGAACCCCAGGCTTGGGGTTCATTCCTACTCAGTGTGGCCAGCCCTGGCCTCTGTGGACTTCAGCCTCCCATGTGTAACCCAGGGAGCATTCCACCTGCTATTTAGAACTTTTGGAATGAAATGCACAAATATGGGCTGGCTGCTCTCCACACTTCCTTTTCCTCTGGCTGAGACTCGGCTGGAGACGAGTTACATGGTGCAAAGCTCAGTGTTCATTTCCCTTTCTGGGGACACGCTCAGAGTCAGGTGGGCACTGGTGGTGCGTGGCTGTGTGTTACAGGTGGAAGGAGATGGGCTTGTATCAAGATCTTTGGACCAAACTTGACATCAGAACCTGCAAGGAAAGCAGGTGTAAACAGAGCTGGTGGTGTTGCAGGAAGGTGAGCTGTTGGGGACCCAGGGATCTGGGGGCAAAGACGTCATTTAAGGGCACTCAGTCACTCATCAGGGTGTGGCCTCGATGATTCAAGGTTTGGCTGAAACTGGCAAAGCCCTAACGCTTGTGAACACTATTTAAATTGGTGGTTCTCTGCCCTGACAGCCCAGAGACTCAACTAGAATGGCATTTTCAAAGGTCTGTGGGTGATTTCAATGTGGTGGTGGAGAGCTTCTGCCCAAAGACGGATGTATCCACTTAGATTTATTCGGGAAAAGGGAAGAAGGCGTGCTCTAGCTGTTCTGTTTCTCCTCTGTCTCGGGAACAGAACCCCCTCCTCACTAATCAGGAGAGGAAAAGCTCACAGCACAGGGCCCCAGGAGCCCAGGATTTATCGGAAGCAAGCAGCAGAGAACAAATGTTAATGTTTAACTGAATAAGGGTGACTTGTGAATCCAGAACTTTCTTACCTAGGGCTTTCCCACTCCTGGTCGTCCTTGTCCTTCTCTTCTTTGGTGTCTCCAGAATGCGGGTGTTTTTGCACAATTCGCATCCCACCAGCTTTCACTGAAATGAAGAGGAAGGTGTGTGATCAGTGTGGTCACGCAACCACCAGATGGCAGGGCATCTACTCAAAGGTGTGTGGCTGTCCCATGGCCAAGTCCCGACCAGCTGGCAGTGACAGCTATTAATCACGGAGAAGAGTGCTATTGCTGTTCTTGAGTCACTAGGTCACAGCTGAGTCTTTGCAGCCCCATGTACTGTAGCTAGCCGGGCTCTTCTGTCCATGGGATTGTGCAGGCAACAATACTGGAGTGGGTTGCCATTTCCTTCTCCAGGGGATCCTCCTGACCGAGGGACTGAATCTGTGTGGAGGCCCCAGTACTGCTTGGGGAGATTCAGTATGACAGGATGCTCAACACTGTCTGGTGCTCTGGAGCCATTTAGAAACTTTCCAAGGCCCATCTGTGTGCCTGGCCTCCTTTCAAGTTGGTAAGAGCAGCGGTGGTACCAGAGTACAAACCATGGGGAGAAAGCAGCCGCCGGCTTTTAGGTTTTGCAGTTTTGTGATGCAGCAACGGCTCTCCATCCCTGCCTGTGACATTTTCTCAAATGCCGGTGGTGCTCTGATGGGGGTACAGCCACAGGCGACACAGGCCATCGGCCGTGTCACAGCACAGAGCTCGCTCTGGTGATGGCCTTTCCCAGACTGTGCTGTGAAACCCTGGGGTTGGCAGAAGTTAGGTTTGTTTTTAAAAAACAGCCTTATTGACATATAATTCACAAATGATGTTGTCCCCCCAGTTAAGAGTGCACAGTTCAGCGATTTTGTGTATATTCAGAGTCACACAACTGTGGCCACAATCATTGTCAAACAGGATCATCACCCTCAATGGAAACCCATCAAGGGTCCCTCTCCAATCTGTCCTCTCCCCCAGCTCCTAGCAACCAGTCAACTGCACCGGCCTACTCTGGACACCTGACATAAATGGAGTCATAAAATCTTGGTGACAAGATCTTTCTCTTAACGCTTCCAAGGTTTACCCATGTTGCAGCATGTGTCAGTACTTCATTCCTTTTTTCTTTTAAAGATTTTCTTTTTTGGATGTGGACCATTTTCAAAGTTTTTATTGAATTTGTTACAATACTGTCTTTGTTCTGTGTTGGCCTTTTGACCTCGAGAAACGTGAGATCCCAGTTCCCCAACCAGGATGGAACCTGCACATCCTGCATTTGGAAGGTAAAGTCCCAACCGCTGGACCACCAGGGAAGTCCCTTCATTCCTTTTCATGGCTGAATAATGCTCCACTGCATGGATAGACCACATTTTAAGATCCATTCATCTGTGAATGGTCATTTGTGCTTTTTCCATTTTGGCTACTGGGAATAACGCTGTCATGAATGACTGTGTATGTACAAGTTTTGTGTGGCCACACAGGCTTATACCCTTATTTCCTTGCTACATATGTAGGAGTGGAATAGTTGAGTGACATAGTAGTCCCATATTCACCCTTTTGAAAGATCTTCAAATGCTCTCCAAAGCCATGGCACTGTTTTACACTCCAACCAGTCGAGGTTCTCCACATGCTTACCAACACTTGCTATTGTATTTCTTTGTAAACAGTTGTTCTAGTAGGTGTGGTGTCATTACGGTTTGATTTGCATCTCCTTAATTAATATGTTACTACTGTTTTGCAAGAGAAAAAGCAGCAACAAAAACGGGAGATTCTAGGATCTAGCAAGTGTGAAAGAGCTAGGCTGAACAAATTAAGTGGGTTTCCTCAAGACAGATATTCTGCCTTTAGCATGCACTGTCAGCTTTATGTGGGCACACAGAGTGTGCCGTCTTTCCCACGTGTATTTGAACACAGAATGTCCCTCCTTCCCCAGTAATGCTGGTTATCATCCGTTAGGACTCCTGTATTCCACGGGCTAAAGTTTGGAAATGCCAGCCTTATATCCAAAAGCCAGTGTCACACAGCAGTTGACAGCGTTGTGTTTTAGGGTCATCAAGTCCCTCCATGTCCTCAGCTACATGGTCTCAGAGTAGTCAGCTGCTCAAAGTCTCAATGCTTCATCTCCAGAAAGGGGTTAAGAGCCACGTCCTAAGTTGGAGGAGTTTAGATGAGAAGAGAGTCTGTAAGTCCTCACTACCAAAGTGATTCTGTTTGGAGGTGGGGCTTTGGAAAGTGCTTAGGTCATCAGGCTTCCCTGGTGGTTCAGCTGGTGAAGAATCTGCCTTCATTGCAGGAGACCATTCAATCCCTGAGTTGGGAAGATCCCCTGGAGAACAGCTACCCACTCCAGCATTCTTGCCTGGAGAATTCCATGGACAGAGGAGCCTGGCAGGCTACAGTCCATGGGGTCCCAAAGAGTTAGGCATGAGTGAGTGGCTTTCACTTTCTTCCTTCCTTTTCACTTAGGTCCTAAGGGTGGAGCCCTCATGAACTGGATTAGCACCCTCCTAAACAGACCCCTGAGAGCTCCCTCACTCTTTCTGCCAGGGAGGACAGAGAATATAGCTGTCTGTGAACCAGGAAGCAGTATATCACCAGACACTGAATCTGCTGTTGGCTTGACCCTGGACTTCCAGCCTCCAGAATGGTGAGAATGGCCACTGTTTATAGCCACCAGTCGATGGTATTCGGTTGTAGCAGCCCAAACAGACTAAGACAGAGGTGCACAGCAGCTTCCCAGCACTTAATGGAAAGCAGAATTTGCTAACTGAGCTCACTGTCCAGGGTTCGTATGTGGGGCTCACAGCACTCCCCACCCCCCAACCTACCCACACCCCCTCCCTCTCTGCCCCAGGACGGCCACTTCAAGTTCTGCCACAGCCCTGCTCCGATCACAAAGTACAGCCAGCTGGTCAGGCCACCTCCTCCAGTGTTTCAAATTAAATTGTTCTTGCTGTTCAGTTGCTAAGTCGCATCCAACTCTTTGTGGCCCCATGGACTACAGCATGCCAGGCTTCCCTGTCCTTCATTATCTCCTGAAGTTTGCTCAAACTCATGTCCATTGAGTTGGTAAAGCCAAATTTAAGCTGGACCCTGCTGAATTATGAAAGCTCAGGACGGCTTCCTTTGTGATGCTGCAAACAGGAAGGAGAATGTGAGACACCTTGAGGCTTATACACTTCAGGTTTATTAGTCCTCAGTTTCCCTGGGAGAATTCAGAGAGCTGCTGATGGCTGCAGCATGGCCAGTGGTACCCAGAGGCACTCGCTCAGAGGAAGGTAAAGCAGAGGCATGAGAAATAGAAGGCTGTATTTAATGACGCGTCTGCTGGTCTGGGTTTGGGACGAGACTCTCCCTGCTGCCACCACCACTTCTTTTCAGTGCGGATATTCTATTCGTTAAGAAGGAAATATAATCCTGTCCAGTAATTCTCTCAAAAATCTGATTTTATCCTGAAATTTTTTGAAGTAGGAATAATTATCCTGACTGTGTTTGATTCCAATCATTTTATCTTTTCATTTCTAGAGCATCCCCCCCCTCCGCCCAAAATTCACCTGGTCTTTATTTGAGGGCATTTTACTTGTTTCCCATGGTTTTTATTCTTTTATACATTTTATCATTTCAGGCATACTTGTCTTATGGTTGTATATCTAATTTTTTTAGTTTTAATTTTTGGTTGTGCTGGGTCCTAGTTGTTGCCCACAAGCTTCTCTAGTTGGGGCTGTGCACCTCTCTAGTTGTGGTTCATGAGCTTCTCACAGGGGTGACTTCTCAAGTGGAGTATGGGCTCAGGAGTTGCCGTTTGCAGGCTCCAGAGCTCGGCTCAGAAGTTGTGGGGCACAGGCTCAGTTGCTCCACAGAATGCGGAATCTTCCTAGACCAGGGATCAAACCAGTGACCCCTGCATTGGCAGGTGGGTTCCTATTCACTGTACCCCCAAGGAAGTCCTATGTAATTATTTTACTATCAGGAGTCTCACCCTCACCGTTCATTTTTCTGAATCTGGCTCATTTGGGGGGAACGTCTTCAGTGAGCCTCTGCCTGTGGGGATCCTCCGGGGGTAGTCTAGGCAGCACCCCTTGGAGAGATGCTATGCACACTTCTGTCAAACCAGGGGTAAGGGCAGCAGGAAATCCTTTTTCACATCTGATTTCTCAGGACAGGAAAGACCAAAGCGTAAATCTGGGCAGACTGTCCATGTAAAGGCAGGTCTGCAGTTACAAATTCTCCAGGAGACTTAGTTCTCCATCTGGAGGCCAGGCTCAAACACACCAGCTTCCTCACCAACCCAGTGTGCTGCTGGACACTTTTCCTGCACCCTTGCTCCACGGATTTGGCCTCTGAGCACCCAGCTTGTACCTGGGGTCTTGAGTTAAATGAGGCTGTGTGTGTATGTTGGGCGGGGGGGAGGGGTTGCCTAATTGAACATGAGTGAAAGTTGCTTCGGTCATGTCCAACTCTTTTTGACCTCATGGACTGCAGCCTCCCAGGCTCCTCTGTCCACGGAATTCTCCAGGCCAGAGTACTGGAGTGAGTAGCCGTTCCTTCTCCAGGGGATCTTCCCTACCCAGGGATCAAACCCAGGTCTCCTGCATTGCAGGCGGATTCTTTACCATCTGAGCCTCCAGGGAAGCCCAACATGACTGGTGTTCTTATCAGAAGAGGAGACACCAAGTCACTTCCTGCCTCTCAGGGGCCCAAGGCTCAGGGTAACCGTTCTCAATTTAGTTTCTTCTTTGGGTGTTGCTCCTAGAGATCACCCTCAATTTGGGCTAAGATTTAAAGAAGAAAAAGAAAACAAAAATACCATTTTCAGGTGGCTTCTCAAGATTTCCAGGGTTATGAGCCCTGCCAAACCTTAAGAAATGGAGACTGAAAATTCTACAATTATGTTTACATTATTCTTTACCCACTCTCTTGAAATGCAAGATTATGAATGCTTTTGTTTGAATAATAAGGCTAGAATTGTCCCATTAAACATTAAAAAAAAAAAAAGCATTTTCCTGCCCCATTTATCCCACTCCTATCCCATGTCCATAAGAAATGGACCAAAGGTGCTGTTATGAGTTGAACTATGACCTCCCCAAGTTCGTATGTTGAAGCCCTGATCTCTGGAACTTTAAACCTGACTGGGTGTGAAGACAGGCCTCTAAAGAGGTGATTAAGGGGACTTCCCTGGTGGGCCAGTGGTTAAGAATCTGCCTTCTAAGGCAAGGGATCTGGATTTGATCCTGGTTTAGGAGCTAAGATCCCACATGGTGCGGGAAAACTAAGCCTAGGCACCTCAACTAGAGAAAGCCCACATGCTGCAACAAAGACCTAGTGCAGCTAAAAAAAAAAAGAGAACTAATTAAGTGAAAAAGAGGCTGTTAGGGTGGCCCTAGGGCTTCCCAGCTGGTACAGTGGTAAAGAATCCACCTGCCAGTACAGGAGACATAAGAGACGTGGGTTTGATCCCTGGGTTGGGAAGATCCCCTGGAGAGGGGAATGGCAACCCACTTCAATATTCTTGCCTGGAGAATCCCATGGACAGAGGAGCCTGGCAGGCTGTAGCCCATGGGGTCGTAGAGTTGGACACGACTGAGAGACTTTATACTTACACACACACCCAGTCACACACTCACACAAACAAAGGGTGGCCCTAATCTGATAGGACTGGTCTTCTTATCAGAAGAGAAAGAGACACCAGGACGCACATGTGCAGAGGAAAGGCGACATGAGGACAGAGAGGGGAGGTGGCCATCTGTAAACCAAGCAGAGAGGCCTCAGGAGAAACTACACCTGTTGGCACCTTGATCTTGGACTCCTGGCCTCCATAACTGTGAGAAAATAAATTTCCGTTGATGGAACCACCCAGTCTGTGCTATTTTGTTATAGCAGCCTGCACAAACTAATACAGTTGCCCACTTAAAAATAATCTCTGAATCATTTCAACTTGGCAGACAAAACACCTTGACACTGTAAGTACCGGGTGTATTCTATCAACTGGCTAAAAGTAAAGAGGGTGTGCAACTCACTACAAAAGGAACAGATGAATGGCAAGGTGATGTTCAAAATAATTAAGTCTTGGGAAGCTCGCAGGGAGCCTGTCCACTCCTCTCTTGAAGTAAGCACACACTCCCAGACCCACACCTCCATTTCAGCACCTCATTTAATCCAGTTTATAAGAACAATTAATTTCATCAATCTCTCACAGTATGGGTGGTGATTAATGCTGCAATAAAGTGGCAATAATAATAACTCAAGGCTGAGACAGATTCATTTTAACTTGCACGACTGCCAGAAAATATGCCAGCATATATTTATCGACTGTTTTATCACCGTCACTAGGACTCTTCATTGGTCAGAAATACAAAGGGAGCGTTACTTCTGCAGAAACCTTTGCAGAATTATTTGCAAATGCAAGTATTTTCCTGAGACAGTAGTAAAAAACAAAACAGACTTTTGTTGTGATGGTTGTTATTCAAATCTGAGCTTCAAATGTAAATAACAAGCTTCCTCTTGGTAGGAGTCCTGAGCAGAAGGTTTAGTTATGAATTCTGGGAGCCAGTTATGAATTCTGGGAGCCAGATCCCCAGGTTCAAGTGCCAGCTCTACACGTGTGTGTGTTTTTGTGTCTGTGTTTTTGTGTCTGTGTGTGTTCGGGCAAGCTGCCGGCACTCTGCCGCAGGGTCCCATCCGTGAAGAAAGGGTGGCAATGCTCTACCCCCAGGGGTTTTCTGAGGACTGAAGAGGGAGCCCACATGGAACGCCTCCATCAGGGCCTGACTCCCACAGGTGCTCAACTCCTGGCTACTCTCATTCAGTTCAATCGCTCAGTCGTGTTCGACTCTTTGCAACTCCATGGACTGCAGCATACCAGGCTTTCCTGTCCATCAGCAACTCCTGAAGCTTGCTTAAACTCATGTCAATCCAGTTGGTGATGCCATCCAACCTTCTCATCTTCTGTCATCCCCTTCTCCTCCTGCCCGCAGTCTTTCCCAGCATCAGGGTCTTTTCTAAGGAGTCAGTTCTCATCAGGTGGCCAAAGGATTGGCATTTCAGCTTCAGCATCAGTCCTTCCAATGAATATTCAGGACGGGTCTCCTTTAGGATGGACTAGTTGGATCTCCTTACAGTCCAAGGGACTCTCAAGAGTCTTCTCCAACACAACAGTTCAAAAGCATCAATTCTTCGGCACTCAGCTTTCTTTATGGTCCAACTCTCACATCCATACATGACTACTGGGAAAACCATAGTTTTGACTTTGCTGGCAAAGTAATGTCTCTGCTTTTTAATATGCTGTCTAGGTTTGTTATTAAGCGGGTTCTAACACTGAGCATCCAGCACTCAGAGCACCCTGTGTGTGTGTCCTTGGTGGCTTATCACCTCCTCCCCAGTTTCCTTTGTGTGAAGTAGAGGCGGGGGCAGGACCTGAACAGCAGATTGTTGAGTGAGCCATGCACCCTCCATGGTGAGGGACTCCCTGTCCCAGCAGCTGACCACCGCCAGGGCTGTCCTCAGCCCGTCACCATCTAAGGAAGCTTTTGGAGAGTCAAGGACCATGGATAACCCTTCCCACTGGATGGCCACGTGCCAGGCCCTGTTCTAACTACTGGCCAGTTACCACCCCACCCACTTCACCCAAACCCTATGGTGCAGACCACCCCCCTCCCCGCAATCCCAAGAGGAGGGGAAGCCACAGTGAGCAAGCTTCTGCCCCTCCCCCGGCAGCAAGTGCCCCTAATCTCACCCCACAGGCCTTTTCCTGCTTGAACATTCCAGGAAACAGAGCACCAGAGCTCCTCACAGAGATGCCTTCGGGCAGGTTCTAGGCCCAACCTGCCCGCGAAGAAAGTGTGTTTGATGTGGAAAGCTCTCTGTGAAGCAGCTTTTCCTGCCCACAGAGCAAAGCGGGCGGAGGAGACAGCCTCCAGCTCAGACTTTGTCCGGGGAGGAAGCAACTGATGACAGTGCCGCCCTGGGGTAGGGCAGCCCCCGAGGTGCTGGGGTGCCTGGCTGTGAAAGGGTCCCCAACAGACGGCTCCATCCCCTCACCAGTAGGCTAGGAAGACCCACAGCTGCAGGCCAGGCAGGGTGAAGAGGAGGGTGTCCCCAGCAGGCTTGAGACAGTAAGAGCGCCCGGAGCTAGGGAGGGGCCAGCCCTGGGGACCAGCAGGGCAGGACCCCCCCCCCCCCCCAGCAGAGGCTTCCCTTTGCTCTTGCTGGGAAGTGCTATTGAAATGTGATTCAAAGGAAAGCAAACCCACCTAAAAGAAGCCAGGAAAGGCTTTGAGACTTGTTCCAGCGAGAACAAAACACAAGCAAACCAGAGACGCCCAAGGTGCCGATCCGGGGTGAACGAAATCCTCCCCAGGTAGAGCAGCACTGTGGCCGGAAAGCGAAGTGCGCATGAGACCGGACGGCCCTGGGATGGGGACAGTGGGTAGCACCAAGGCACAGGGAGGCGATCGTTCTCTGCGAAGAGGAGGGTCCCCGCCGGAAGAGGGTTCTCCTTGGCCAGCAAAGAAGCCACGCCCATCCGGGGAGGCTGGCGTCCTGAGGGAGGGGGGCGCCGCAAGGAGTGGGAGAAAGAGGGGCAGCGGCTCTGAGTTAAGGGGACCCCCAGAGCTGCCCAGCCCTGCGGCCACGTTCAGTCAGTCCCCACACGGGCTTTCCACAACGGGTGAAAGGGATGCTTCCCTGAAAAGATGAGTCCCCGATAAACTGCTGAACGTGCACCCCTGATGGCTTCCTCTCTGAGAAAACAGAGAATGAAAGAAGGGAAGCTGCTATTCTCCGCTTAGAGGCGAAAGGTGTTGGGGTGGGAAGGCCCTTAACTGAACCTCGCTCGCTCTCCAGAGGCGGGGTGAGCTTCAGAGACCTGGTGCGGGGGCTGGGACTAGAGAGGCCGGTACGGCTTCCAGGCAGTGCGGGCTCCATCCCCCTGCAGCTGTGACCCAGAGGTCAGAGTGCCTGGTCATTGTTCAGTTGCTCAATCCTATCCCACTCTCTGATGCCATGGACTGCAGCACACCAGGCTCCCCTGTCCTTCGCTATCTCCTGGAGTTGGCTCAAACTCATGTCCACTGAGTCGGTGATGCCATCCAACCATCTCATCCTCTGTGGCTACTTCAACTGGTGGCCTCCATCAGAGGCTTTTCCAGGAAGTCAGGTGGCCAAAGTATTGGAGCTTCAGCTTCAGTCCTTCTGATGAATATTCAGGGTTTATTTCCTTTAGGATAGACTGGTTAGATCTCCTTGCAGTCCAAGGGACTCTCAAGAGTCTTCTCCAGGGCCAGAGTTCAAAAGCATCAATTCTTCGGTGCTCAGCTTCTGTGGTGACAGGGCCAAGACCTGCCAGACAGTGGCTGATCCAAAGCTGAGGAGTGGGAGAGGCAGACGCAGGGGAACCCTGAGTTCAGGGAGGCTGGTTTCAGAAAGCCCAGGGAAGAGCAAGATCCCTGCCTGGAGGTTCTCGGGGACAGGCAGCCTGACAGTGGTCACCGACCACAACCCCAGTCTCCCTTGCAGTGAGAGTGGGGCTGTTTACCTGGGTCGTGGCTGATTCCAGGGGAAATCGACTGCGGTAAGCTGGGTCATGCCCCTCTCCCCACCAAGCTGGCCACACTCTAGTCCCCTGCCTGTGAATACGCTTCGCAAGGAGGAATTAAGGTTGCAGATGATATTGAGGTTGTTAATCAGCTGACCTCAAAATAAAAAGGCTATTCTAGATTGCGTGGCTGGGCAACCTGTGTTCACGAGGGGAACCTGAAATATGAGACAGGGACAGGAGCATCAGCGTGCCTACTATGAGGAAGGCTGGACCAACTGTTGCGGGTGGAGGAAGGGGCAGTGCACCCAGGAGCGTGGGGGCGTCTGGAAAGTGGAAGCGGCAGAAACTGGGTTCTCCCCTGGAACCTCCAGATGAACCAGCCCTGCAAATGCCTTAACGTCTGCCCAGTGAGACTCAGTTTGGACTTCTCACCTCCAGAACTGTAAGACAATAGAGCGGTGTTGTTTTAAACAACAAAGTTTGTGGTCCTTTGCTATAGCAGCCACGGGAAACTAACACAGTGACGCATGTCACTTGTAGGTGGCACAAGGCCCCCACACCTCGGCCTGCACTCAGTCCCCTCCGAGGAGTCCACACGCTGGACAGGAGGGGGCTCACCCTCTGCATTTTTCCGCCCCAGTTGGAGGGCCTCCTGGGAGAGAAACAAACCTTGACTTGTTCAGCCCCTGCGATTTGGGGTTGTCTGTTACAACAGTGAATACAATGTAATATAGCTGATATAACTGTAACTAATACAGGACCTGATACAAAAGTGGATAGTCCCTATACAAACAAAAGTCTATGAAGCTGGGAAGGGGAGGCCATTCACAAGACCAAGTAAGAGTGTGCAGGCATCTTCTGAAATGAACAGGACACTCACAGAAGTGAGGAGGAGGAGGCATGTGTCAGCCAAAGTCTCAGAACACAGAGGGGAAATCTTAAACACGTCATAAAAGTGCCTGGTGCACCCTAACTGGAAGCTCTTGAATTTAAAAAAAAAATGCTGACTAAAAGGGTCTCTCTTTTTTCTTGGCATCTCAGGAGCAAAGGTGGGCTTCCCAGCTGGCGCTAGTGGTAAAAAAAAAACCTGCCTGCCATTGCAGAAGACATGCGGGTTCTATCCCTGGGTCGGGAAGATCCCCTGAAGGAGGAAGTGGCAACCCACTCCAGTATTCTTGCCTGGGAAACTCCGTAGACAGAGGCGCCTGGGGGGTTACAGTCAATGGCGTCACAGAGTCAGACATCGGACATGACTTAGTGACTGAGCACACACTTGCAGGAGCAAAGGCAGACACCTCTGTCCTGTATCTTCAAGCGCCAATCAGTGACTGGGTTGAGCACACTGGGGGTCGTGATTAGCACACCTGTGAGTTCACGGCTACTACAATAAAAACCGAATCTGTCTTGCCTTTCTAGCAACAGAGTGGCCTGGATAATATGAAACCTCCAAAGGGAGGTAATTCAGGGGGAAGTGTCACCCACAACCTTTTAAATGCACCCTGAATGATCAGTAGAACAGAGAACTGAATTATTTTGAAATTACCAAAGAAAAACAAAATGGTCTCTTTTCCACTATAATGAATAGAATTGTATTTGTATTTCCATTTGACTCAGTTCTAGAAGGGACATAAAATCTACTCTTGAAAGGAAACCACACATAAGATTACTAACACTTCAAGCCATCACATACTAGATTTATGAGAACTTTCCTGCCATACGGTTTGTATCCCCTGGGGAAATGGGAGGGGACAGGGGCTGGCAAAACGTATGTTATGAAGAGACGTTATTCCCACCACTGCCAAAAACTCATGGAAACAGGCAGGAGTGAGTCACAGTGTGGCTTGTCACCAAGTCCCCCCTTCTGCTGGGGATCAGAGTTCTGCTATTAGATGAAACAGAACCTCACTCACTCTGTTCATCTGTTATTTGCAAGAATTTCCAGAAAAGCAGCAGTCTCCTCTCGTTTCTCCACGAATACTTGGTCGCCGAGAGCAGTGGCAAGCTCTCAAATCATGAAGACTTGGCTACTTTTACAGAGGAGCCAGCCACCAGCATATCACAGGATGCCAGGCAGTGCCCACCAGCCCTCAGTGGGTGGACTCTGTATTTATTCACACAGTCCCCTTCCTCTGAGGCTCTTTAGGAACCTCATTAACCTCACGTCCTGGGAGGAGGACCTGGTGAAGAATGGAGCCCCTTTGAGAAGGGCTGCTGAGGTTCCAGGAAGTAAAGCCCCCCACCCCTGCCCAGGGGAGCCCCCCTGAAGTCACTGACTTGGCGGTGTCAGCAACACTCCAGAGGGCTTGGCCAGGTTTAAAAATGGTGTTATCCCCTTGATCCCAACTGCAAGGTGACTGTTCATTAATGCCAAGTGCTTATAACTGACTGGTGAAGGGGAGCAGGCTGCCACCCCCAAAACCTGCCTCTTGGGCAAGTATGACTTTGAGTTGATTAAGAAACAGCATGCAAGGAAAAGCTGGACACACAGAAGTCACCCTTGCTGGGAACTTTTACACTCGTAAGGGAGATCTCCACATGTAAGTATCTCTTTTTCTGTGTAACAGGAAGAGAAAGATGACTAAGTCACAGGAGAATCCTACCCTGCGTAACAACCTTCCCCTGGCTTACCAGGCATTTCCTGGCTCCCTCCCACAAGGGGAACCTCCTCTCCAGGGCATGTTTTAGGGCATGTTTTATCATTAGTATGTAAGGTGGGGCTTGGTTGAACTGCTTCATTTTCATTATTAGTCTGTTCTTTATCATAAGGGGGCTCTCAGCCAGAAACCTAGAAGAAAAAGGGGAAGTGATTTTTCTCCCCTATACCCCACACCCTAAGCATGCACACATACTAAGTTACTTAGTGCTGTCTGCCTCTTTGCACCCCTCTTGACCATAGCTTGCCAGGCTCCTCCATCCATGGGATTCTCCAGGCAAGAGTACGGGAGTGGGTTTGCCATACCCTTCTCCAAGGGATCTTCCCGACCCAGGGATTGAACCTGCATCTCTTATGTGGTAGGCGGGTTCCTTACCACTAGTGCCACCCGGGAAGCATCCCACGCCCTGTAACACTAGGCAAATATGAGTTACGATTTCCATGATGCTGCTGCTGCCTAAGCTGGCTGAGAGTCCCGCCTGCACCACCAGGACACGCTGGAGACAGCTCAGCAATGGAGGGAAGTGGTGGGCCTCGCGTGCCAGGGAGGAAGTGAGAGGCAGTAAGAGGATCTGGAGAAACTCACAAGCTATTTATTAGGTATCACAGAGCCAGGCCCTGCTCATCAACGGGACCCAGGCCCAGAAGCAAGGGGCACAGGCAGACAGGTAGAGGTTGTGGAGTACAGAGAAGCATACCTGGTTCAGAGAGCAATAATGAGAAAACACAAAAGAACATGAAGAGAGTCACAGAGGAGAATTTTATTGTTTTCGATAGCAGGCTTAGGCACAAGATTTTGTCGTCCAACTTAAGCACTTAATCAAAGTGTTCCCAACGTTTCAAGGCTGTTATTTTGACTTAGGAACTGGGTTCTGGGCTATCCATGATGATTACCCTTTATTATAGTAGACGCTTTTTTTTCTTTTAACATCTACTCTGCAGAACTGTCTGTTCTCTGGTCATGCTGGAGTAAACAAGACCACCCAGACCTTTCTGCCAGAAAAGGCTTCCACGCAGAGGTCTCTGTGAGGTACTAAGTGAGAGGCAAGACACTGCAACTGACGAAAGGTCTCTTTCTAACCTGCACCCCTGGGCCAGGATGCCAGGCCCTTCCTCCAGCTCTGGCCAAGTGTGACCACCCCTGCGAAAGCCAGGATGACAGTGACGGCTTCCTTAGTGGCTCCTGCTGGACTGGGGTCTCAAAGCCTTAAGAAGTCACTGCCCTGAAGTCACTGGAGTTTACCTGAGGCATTAACTGTTCCTGGGTTCCAATCCTATAGACGGTGACATTAAGCGCAGAAAGACAGCCCTACCCTGCTACCTCCTTAGGGACCATCTGGCACAAACCTCCCATTTCACGGATTAGGAAAACCGAGCCCTAGAGAAGTGACCAGCCTCAAACTTAGAACTCAAGTTCACCGCTTTGCCAGCACAAATACATTGGCTCCCTTCTCCTTGAACATATTTAAGATACTTAATTCGTGATTCACACAGCCTAGCTGTTTACAATTCAGAAAAACTCAGAGTCCTTCATGAAATTTCTCCCAGGGAGTTAATAGCGACAGTTTATTCCTCCGATACTAAAAATCTCCATATGGCTGTCTCTGTATGCAATTGCTGCCACTTTGCTTTGGTTATCATCCCAACACGGACATTCTACCGCTACTCACTCCCTGGGAACAGGGGAGCCCCAGGGAGACTGCAGCTGCATGGTTGAGGGTCACCAGTGTAAACGAAGGTGTTCCTTCCTGCCCCACTGCCCAGGTCATCAGGCAGCTGGGCATGAACCCCCAGTGGTAGGACTTACAGGCCAGAGTTATGAAAGGAAACGCTTTGAAGTTCTTTTTTAACTTAAAACTAATTCAACACAGAGGCCCCCAAAGTCTATTTTCCATTACAGTGGAAGTGTTTCCTAAAATCCCATGCCTCTAACAGCCCCCATGCATCGGTTAGCCATTTTTCTTTCCTGGTGCCTGTCTTGCTGTTGAGAGCTTGTTTCAGTAATGAAAACTATGATCTACTCTGGAATGCAACATGTTAAGGAGCTGCTCTATTCACCGTGTGGAGACAAAGAATTAGTGGCCTATGGTGGGGGCGGCGGCAGGCAGAAATTGGGGAAATCTTTCCTTCAACAAGAAGATGGCATAACTGTTCCACAGAAAGCAGCCATGTTTGGCTCAGGCCTCTGTTACTAGCAGACTGAGTTCATGCTCTTCACTGACGTGCGGAATGAAGATCCTAAAAACCCCACACGCCGAAGCGACTGGGAGTCAGTCACCTCTGATTCCCTCAGTGCCCTTCCATATGGACTGATGGTCATTTCAAAGGAGGGGTGAAAAAAGCAATCGACCCGTTTGGGCAGATTCGAAAGAGCAAACAGGAACTGTGCTCAAAAGGGGGAGGAGAAGATATGAAAATAAAGGCTGCTCAGAGTCTCGTTTTCGAAGAAAAAAAGACTCCAGCATTTAACTTCCTTGCCTCCGAAGTTTAAGATGTACAGAAGCAAAAAGCAAAACGAAAACAAAAACAAAAACAAAACCACTTTTGAGGAAAAGCAGAATGCGAAAGGAACTGGAGGGCGGGAAAAAAAGTCATATTCAGTGGTTAACGAAAGAAAAAAAAAAAAGATTTCCACTCCTTTGGTTCTTTTTTGTAATGCCGTCAGCTTACAATTGATCATCGCCAAGACGCTGAGAACTGTGATTTGTCATTGTTTCGGCTCCTCGTTTTCCTTTCTAAAGCATCTGTGCATTCTAAGGAAGCATTCACCACCCAAACTTTTGGAACACATTGTTCGGCTGGGCTTCTTTCAAGTCCGTCTACTCTGCACGCAACTCCACGGACCTGCGATGTTTTCGCGTAAAGAAAACAGGTGTCGCTCGCGCGGGGCTGAGTCTACCTCAGACCGCACGAGCGGACCGGCGGGCCGCCGCCTCCCCGCCCGGCGCCCCGCGCGCCCCGCGCCCCATGCCCGCGGGTTCGAGCCCGCCCTCCGGACCCGCGAGAGGAGAGAAAGTGGGAACGCGTCCGTACCGGCGGGCGGGTGTCCAGCTTTCGTCTCCAGCTTCCCCTCGGGAGGCGAAGACATGGTGCGAAGCCGGTTTCAGACGGACCTAGGCGGCGGAGGGCTCTGGCGGCCGGGAGGGAAGCGCGCGAGGGTCAGCGCGGGGAGCGAGAAGCGCGCGCGTAGCGCTCCGGAGTCGCGCACAGGCTGACTGACCGCCGCCGCCGGGAGGGGGCGCGGCCGGCGCGCGCAGACGTGGCACGGTCCCGCCCACCCGCGGCTGCGCAGTGGCGTCACCGCGCTCGCCCAGCCGAGCCCCGCCCCGCCGGCCCCCCCGAACCACCGCGCGCCCTGTAAACTGAGGATGCGCAGTCAGCGGAGCCACGTAGGACGCCAACGCTGGAGGCTGAGGAGGAAGAAGGGGGCCCAGGGAAGGCGGGGCATCGGTAGACGCCTGCGGTGCTGGCGAGGTAGGAGCTGGAGACTGGGAGAGCGTAGTCCAGCGGAGGTGTGTCACCCACGTGGGCGGTACTCCGCCAACCCACCAGAAGGACTGTGACCGTGGTGGGGAAGCTGAGCCTCCAGAGCTGGGCGCCCAGGCCGGTGGTGCGTGTTGTCGTCGGGGAACCGACCCGTCTGCCGCGTGTCCTCCGCCCAGCCCACATCTGAAGCCGCAGTTAGGAAATGAGACACCAGCGGGGACCGACCAGGGAAACGAGAATAGCCCGGATTTATTGAAGTTCAGTTCAGTCGCTCAGTAGTGTCCAACTCTTTGCGACCTCACGCAGTGCAACACGCTAGGCCTCCCTGTCCATCAACAACTCCCAGAGCTTACTCAAATTCATGTCCATTGAGTCGGTGATGCCATCCAACCACCTCATCCTCTGCCGTCCCCTTCTCTGGCCTTCAATCTTTCCCAGTATCAAGGTCTTTTCAAATGAGTCAGTTCTTCCCATCAGGGGGCCAAAGTACTGGAGTTCCAGCATTAGCATCAGTCCTTCCAATGAATATTCAGGGCTGATTTCCTTTAAGGATGGACTGGCTGGATCTATTTGCAGTCCAAGGAACTCTCAAGCGTTTTCTCCAGCACCACAGTTCAAAAGTATCAATTCTTAGGTGCTCAGCTTTCTCTGTAGTCTTAACTCTCACATCCATACGTGACTGCTGGAAAAACCATAGCTTTGACTAGGACCTTTGTTGGCAAAGTAATGTCTCTGCTTTTTAATATGCTGTCTAGGTTGGTCATAACTTCTCCAAGGAGTAAGCTTCTTTTCATTTCATGGCTGCAGAATTTATTGAAAAGATGCTAGAAACAGGACATTCGGAGGTGTCCCCCACCCCTGAGAGAGGAAGAGGCAGTGCTGTTCTGGAAACCTGGATAAAGGTCTTGGAACGTTGAGCGTTTGTGCCCAGATGATGGCTTTGCAGTGGGTCTTGATTCTGCCCAAAGCTGAGTTGGTCTCGTACCCTGGATCACGTCCTTCTCACCTTCTCAAGCACGTTGCCACGACTCATATCCTCTCCTGCACAGTCAAGCCCACTGTACTAAGGTAGTGTCCACACATGTCCAGTGTCGTTTTGAAACGGAAACACCGCCACCTCTCTTGGCCATACGTCTAGCTTTGACAGCACAGCTGCTTGAAGACCACCTCACCCATTCTCACTCCTCAACCCACTATCTGTTTGTCATCCAGCTCCACAGAGGCTGCCACCCACCAGGAAGGTCCATTTATCAAAGTCACTCATGACCTCTCTGCTGCCCAGTCATGGTCACTCTTCAGCTCTCATCCTCATTGACTTCTGGGCAGCACTTGACCTCGCTGCCTGTGCCCCTCTTCCTCAAGTGACATCAGGCTTCGCTATCACTGCCTTGATATCCAGCGTTTGGACTGGATACCTGCTGCTAACTCAGTGGAGTTGATTGTCTCCTCTTGTAGGTTTCTAAACACTTGAGAATCCCAAGGCTCAACACCAAGCCTTTTCTCCGCCTTGCCTTGGCTTCCCTGGCCCATGAGGCCCATTATCATCTGTGTGCTTGTGGGTCACAAATCTGCAAACCCATCTTTCTACACCTGTCCCTCCGCTAAGCGCCAGACTCACACTGCACTGCCCCCTCAGCCTCCCTAACCGGAGGTCTCACCCAGTGCTGCCCAGCTCTTTGCTTCAGGGCATGTGTAGAAATGCATACACTACACGTAGATCTGGAACTATCCCCCCATTTCAGTAGCACTACGAGCAAGAGAGCTGTGGGCCAGGCAGCAGTCATGATAGAGTTGTCTTGCATTCACATCCAAACTTGCAGACAGGTGTCAGCAGCTTAGAAGAAAATCTGAAATCAATAGTGGGACACTTTTAAGAGATGCTCCATCACTAACACTATTGATAGAACATAGTGAGGAATACACAGACACTGACGATCTGGATTCTAAATAGACACTTGAAGGACATGTAACCAAATTAATTGTATGAATCATTTCCGTGAGTGCTATATGGTTAAAAACTTAAGTCTAAAAGAACCATTTCTAAGAAGTCCAGGGAAAAAATTCTGGGTTACAAAACACTGTGTTATAGTTTAACTGGACTCATTTTTTTTCCCCTTCAGTCAGTCAATCCAGTCACTCAGTCATGTCTGACTCTTTGCAGCCCCATGGACTGCAGCTCGCCAAGCTTGCCTGTCTATCACCAACTCCCAGAACCTCCTCAAACTCATGTCCATTGAGTGAGTGATGCTATTTAAGCATCATCCTCTGACACCTCTTTCTCCTTTTGCCTTCAATCTTTTCCAGAATCAGGGTCTTTTCCAGTAAGTCAGTTCTTTGTATCAAGTGGCCAAAGTATTGGAGCTTCAACTTCAGCATCAATCATTCCAATGAGTATTCAGGACTGATTTCCTTTAGGATGACTGGTTGGATCTGCTTGCAGTTCAAGGAACTCTCAGGAGTTTTCTCCAACACCTCAGTTCAAAAGCATCAATTCTTTGGCACTCAGCTTTCCTTATGGTCCAACTCTCATATCCATACATGACTACTGGGAAAACCATAGTTTTGACTAGATGGACCTTTGTTGGCAAAGTAATGTATCTGCTTTTCAATATGCTGTCTAGGTTGGTCATAGATTTTCTTCCAAGGAATAAGCATCTTTTGTTTTTTTATTTTTGTGGCTGCGGTCACCATCTGCAGTGATTATGGAGCCCAAGAAAATAAAGCCTGTCACTGTTTCCATTGTTTCCCCATCTATTTGCCATGACGTGATGGGACTGGATGCCATGATCAGTTCTTTGAATGTTGAGTTTTAAGCCAACTTTTCCACTCTCCTCTTCCACTTTAATCAAGAGGCTCTTTAGTTCCTGTTCACTTTTTGCCATAAGCGCGGTGTCATCTGCATATCTGAGGTTATTGATATTTCTCGCGGCAATCTTGATTCCAGCTGTGCTTCATCCAGCCCAGCGTTTCTCATGATGTACTCTGCATAGAAGTTAAATAAGCAGGGGGACAATATACAGCCTTGACGTACTCCTTTCCCAATTTGGAACCAATCTGTTGTCCTGTGTCCGGTTCTAGCTGTTGCTTCTGGACCTGCATACAGATTTTTCAGGAAGCAGGTAATGTGGTCAGGTATTCTCATCTCTTTAAGAATGTTCCACAGTTTGCTGTGATCCACATGGTCAAAGGCTTTGGCATAGTCTATAAAGCAGATGTAGATGTTTTCCGGGACTCTCTTGCTTTTACGATGGTCCAGCGGATATTGGCAATTTGATCTCTGGTTCCTCTGCCTTTTCTAAATCCAGATTGAACATCTGAAAGGTCTTGGTTCATGTACTGTTGAAGCCTCGCTTGGAGAATTTTGAGTGTTACTTTGCTAGTATGTGAGATGAGCGCAACTGTGTGGTAGTTTGAACATTCTTTGACATTGCTTTTCTTTGGGATTGGAATGAAAACTGACCGTTTCCAGTCCTGTGGCCACTGCTGAGTTTTCTAAATTTGCTGGCATATTGAGTGCAGCACTTTTACAGCATCATCTTTTAGGATTTGAAATAGCTCAGCTGGAATTCCATCACGTCCGTTAGCTTTGTTCCTGGTGATGTTTCCTAAGACCCACTTGTCTTCACATTCCAGGATGTCTGGCTCTAGGTGAGTGATCACACCATCGTGGTTATCTGGGTCATGAAGCCCTTTTTTTGTATAGTTTTTCTGTATATTCTTGCCACTTCTTAATATCTTCTGCTTTTGTTAAGTCCATACTATTTCTGTCCTTTATTGTGTCCATTTTTGCATGAAATGTTCCCTTGGTATATCTAATTTTCTTGAAGAGATCTCTAGTCTTTCTCATTCTATTGTTTTCCTCTATTTCTTTGTATTGATCACCGAGGAAGGCTTTCTTATCTCTCCTTGCTATTCTATGGAACTCTGCATTCAGATGAGTATATCTTTCCTTTTCTCCTTTGCCTTTTGCTTCTCTTCTCAGTTATTTGTAAGGACTCCTCAGCCAACCATTTTGCCTTTTTGCATTTCTTTTTCTTGGGGAGGGTATTGATCCCTGCCTCCTGTACAATGTCATGGACCTACATCCATAGTTTTCAGGCACTGTCTATCAGATATAATCCCTTGGATCTATTTGTAACTTCCACTGTGTAATCATAAGGGGTTTGATTTAGGTCATACCTGAATGGTCTAGTGGTTTTCCCTACTTTCTTCAATTTAAGTGTGAATTTTGTGATAAGGAGTTCATCATCTGAGCCACAGTTGGTTCTCAGTCTTGTTTTTGCTGACTGTATAGAGCTTCTCCATCTTTGGCTGCAAAGAATATAACCAATCTGATTTTGGTATGGCTTTTTTCCTCTTAGTAGCACATTAAAAGTTGTATGTTAAGAGTTATGGCAGATTAGATTCAATGACCCATGATATTGCGAGGAACCCTGGAGGTAAGGAACCTTCTGAGGAAGGAATTAACTACCCATGGGCCCTGGAGGCTCTGGTCCCCACTGGGCTGCAGTGAGGACTGAGAGTGTCCATATGTTTGCTGGAGACCTGTTTTGGGACTACACTGATCAAGACCTTCTGGTGTAACACCTGTGCCTAGTTTTACACGTTGAACCTGAACTCCTGAGTCACCCACCTACTCACAGAGACTTTCCCATCTAAAGGAGAATCCAGACTATTCATTATGATGGGAGTACCTGCCTAATCCCTTGCATTTTACTGCAGAAAATACTGTTATTTAAGCAATCAAGCTTGAAAAAAAATACCCATATTTCCCTTGCACCTAGGAGTGGCCAAGAGACAGTTCTGGCCATTGAAATACAAGTGGAGGTTGACTGGGGTTTTCTGGGGAAGTTTCTAGATTTTTGATATGGAGCCCACTCTTCTTCCTGTTGACTTCATTGTTCAGATGCCCTTGAATTCATATAGAAGGTAGAAGCCAGAGTGATTGTACTGCACCCATGAGGCAACCAAAGGCATATAAGCCGTATGCAAGAGGTGGCAGAGCAGGGAGGCCGATGGCGGTGGGGCTTTGAGATTCTGCAGAGGCTTTGCAGAGCAGCTGACCCTGCCTCCAGACTGTTTTATGTTGTGGGAAACAACCCCCCTGTTAGATCCAGCCCCTGTGGATGGTGTCTTTACATGCAGCCAAATGCAAACCCTACCCGGTGATGGGGCCCTCCCTGCCTGTCCCCAGAAGCTCCTCTGTAACTGCGACTCTGGACACCAGCCTCGCTGATGTTCCTCCCATGTGACAAGCTAGTCCCTCCCTCTGGGCCTTAACATTAGCTGTTCCCTCCACCTAGGATCATCTCCCATTGATTCCTGCATGGCTAACATTTCCCCATTCTTGAATGAGGGTTTGAAAGGGCCTAGCCTGACCTAGAGAAGGTCCTGGTCTAGAGAAGGCAGCCCAGGCCCTTGACTCTCACCACTTTGTCTTCATCCTCATCCATAATCTCTCTCCCTGGGCATTGCTGTCTTTCTCCTCTGATGCACAATCCGTTTCAGCCCCACGAGGAGAGAGGTCCTGTCCAGCTTGCCCGCTGCATTCTCAGCACCCAAAACCAGGGTGGGCACAGATAGACATTCTCCCCCATCATTCTGGAGTGTAGATACATTTACTTTCTCACAACTGTTACATAAATGAAGAGCAGCAAATGAGGTCTACACACAGAATGAAAACTAAACACAGTCGTGGAGGATAGAGGAGCCTGGCGTGCCACAGTCCATGGGGTAGCAGAACTGGATGCAACTTAGTGATTGAACAGCAACAACAAATGTAGATGGCCTGAATTCAGGTGGCCATGAATCTTTTCCGATACTTTACTTTCACTCATAAGTACATTTGTCTCTCTCTGTGTGTTTATGTGTTCATGTGTGTATTCGTGTGTGTGTGTGTGTGTGTGTGTGTCCAGGCACACAAGCCCTGGATCCTGAGGATAAATGTCAGACCAACTCTTTGGAAACTATGTGGATGTGCACACAATAAATATGAGAATTCCTGAGTGAATAATCTTACAAGTGCATCATACCTCTGGGAGTAAGATAGACTAACCCATTTTTACGAAGGAAAAAGGCAAAAAAAAAAAAAAAAAAAAAAAAAGGGAAAAGAAAAGATTGTTGGACTTATGTGGGACACAACCCTGTTGAGTGCATCCTGGTACCAGAAACCAGAGCATTAAGCCCCAAACCCATTGCTTCCCACCACTGGCTGCCTTTTGAAGTAAGTTTTGGCAGCTAATTTTCCCTTCCTCTCTTAAGAAGGCTCTCTTGTCATCCCAAATGATTCTGGGGAAAATGGCACTGAATCTAAGACACTACTTAGTATGAATGCTGTAAACATTGGAAAAGTATTCAAAGAAGAAACAGAAAATGCAGATTCTCTCCTCCGTGTGTGTGTTTTGTGCCCTCAGTTAACATCCCTTAAACATTCCAAACCTCAGTTTCCTTACCTGCAAGTTGGAACTTGCCCTCCTTCAGGCCTGGAGAATCCAGGACCTTCCCACTGCCCCCTGTACACCCGTATAGCTCTCCATCATCTGATGTCCATAAGATCCTGAGATACCAGAGCTTCTCTGCCCTCAGGGATGAAGGAGCCGAACCTATGAAAGGCCAAACTCGGGCTGGTCCTCAGGGATGTGAAAGGCCAAGCACAGGGACTGGTAGCTAATTGGGGAGACCCGGGAGAGCCCAGCTCTTGCCACAGTCCTGGATGCACCTTTGAAAGTGCTAATTTATAAGTCAAATATACTACGGGATGTACTGCTATTACTGCAGAAGGAGTTCCCATTGTTGTTCAGTCACTAAGTCATAGACCAACTCTTTGCAACCCCATGGATTGCAGCATGCCACGCCTCCCTGTCCATCCTCAACTCCCAGAGCTTGCTCCAACTCATGTCCATTGAGTCGGTGATACCATCCAACCATCTCATCCTCTGTCTTCCCCTTCTTCTTCTGCCCTCAACCTTTCCCACCATCAGGGTCTTTTCAAACGAGTCAGCTCTTCCCATCAGGTGGCCAAAGTATTGGAGTTTCAGCTTCAACATCAGTCCTTCCAATGAACACTCAGGTCTGATCTCCTCTAGGATAGACTTGTTGGATCTCCTTGCAGTCCAAGGGACTCTCAAGAGTCTTCTCCAACACCACAGTTCAAAAGCACCAATTCTTTGGCGCTCAGCTTTCTTTATAGTCCAACTCTCACATCCATACATGACCACTGGAAAAACCATAGCCTTGATTAGATGGACTTTGTTGGCAAAGTAATGTCTCTGCTTTTTAATATGCTGTCTAGGTTGTATTCATTAAATACAAGAATTATCCCACAGTGTTTGAAAATAACCCCACCTATCAATCAGTTTGGTGAGCATTGCTTTTTCATTTCGTGCTGACCCATACCTCTATCTTCTTGTGCTGTTGTCTGATGGATGGGAATTTTTATATTGTTACTCACCTCACAGTATTTCTCTTCCATTGTTGATTTTGCTTGGAAGGTGAGGGCAGCAGCCACTCTGAAATTTGCTTTGTAACATCCAAGATGTTTCTCACTATATTATGTTGTGGGGGTTTAAATAATATTTATTTAAGTATAATTTCTTTGACACCCACAAGTCATATACAACACTTGAAGAAGATAGATAGCATGTCCCAAAGCCGAATAAGAATGGTGGACTATCTCATTCCCTCCCTCCAGCTCTCTCTCTCTCTCTCACACACACACACACACACGGAGTCCTTCAGGGTTTCATTGGACCCCAACTTGTCAGTTAGTCACAGGGTAATTGAAAAGCATTTTGAGGCATTTTGCAAAAGTAATTCAACAGCTGGTAGAGGACCTGAAGGTCAGTTTTCATCACATCTGAGGTCATCCTTTGGCTAAGGATATTTGAAGAAAAAAAACAACCCAGCCCGAATCTCGGCAAAATATTCCTCTTATCTTTATTTGGAAATTGGAAAATAGAAACTGCAGAAAAGATGGGAATACGACAACCATGAATACTGATTTGGCACAGAATTGCAAATGCTATGTAAGTTCTTTATGAAAAATGTGTTTTAGCAAGAAATGGGGGTGGAGGGTAGGGATAATTTTGTTTCTGGCTGTTTCACTGAGTCATTATTTGACCTTGCGCAAGCTACTTCCACATTCTGTGATTATAGTGGAGGCAATAACACACCTTTCAGGCGGGGATTCGAATAGTTACTCAATATTATGTCTTAGCATTTATCCCTTGTATAAAATGTCCTACAAGGGTATATGAATTGCTATAAGTACAAAAAACAAACATGACAAAGACATCAAGAATAAAGAGGCTTTCGGCAGGATAAAATCATCTCAAGGGAGTATGAAATCTGAAATAGAAGAACAACATACTTTTGTTAGCTTTTAAATTTTTTTTCTTTTTAAAGAATCTAGCCAGGTTCCCAGATAGCTCAGTTGGTAAAGAATCCACTTGCAGTGCAGGAGACCCCGGTTTGATTCCTGGGTCAGGAAGCTCTGCTGGAGAAGGATAGGCTACCCACGCCAGTATTCTTGGACTTCTCTGGTGGCTCAGCTAGCAAAGACTCTGCCTGCAATGCAGGAGACCTGGGTTCGATCCTTGGGTTGGGAAGATCCCTTGGAGAAGGGAAAGGTTACCCACTCTAGTATTCTGGCCTGGAGAATTCCATGGACTGTATAGTCTATGGGGTTGCAAAGAGTCAGACACAGCTCAGCGACTTTCACTTTCATCCAGGTTTAGTGGTACTAAGACATTATTTTACCCTTTTCTTCTTAGTGTGTGTGTGTGCGTGTATGTGAAAGGCTTGTGAGTATGTCACATTTAGAGAGCTTAAGTGACAGATGACCAGCCAAAGGACACTTACACTTCACTCCTGTCTCTTCAGGCCCAGGAGCCTCGACCCAGCTTTCCATGTGAAATCAGTCTGAGGAGGAGAACCTGTGAATGACTGAGGTTTGAGACTCAGCCTTCTCACACACAGAATGTACAACATCAGAGAAACCATCCGCTGTGCCCCTCAGCTCCCTCACCTAAAGGTGGGGATCGTAACATGCCCCTCTAGAATGTTCACAGAAAGTATTATACCCGTGACACCACATTGAAAGTGCTGGCTACACTTTAAAGGGCTAAGCACGAGTTTAGCCAAAGCACATTACTTGTTAGAGATTTTAGATCAACATCCAACTAGGCATTTATTTTAAAATACAAAACAGACAATGAAGGTTCTAGGACAGAAAGGAGATTCCCGCAGGTTTGTGGGTGGGTAGGAATAGTGCTAAGGAACAGGTTTCAGGGGAGGGCGTGTGTGGAACGGAACCTTCCTGGTGAAAGGAGGTAGCAGGAGGGCGTTACCCTGGAAGAGAAACATGGAGGGACCAGCAGCTCACATGCCAGAGGCCTGGTTGGTCTGGCCTGACTTGAGGTGGGAGTAATGAGGGACCAGAAGGTCCTGGTTTAAGTCCTGCTGAAGAGACCGCTGAGTTCTTATCTCTGCCTCTGCATTCAGTCTCTTGAAATCATGTCATGTAGCCTCTGGAAGGGAGAAGGGAATGGCAGCCCACTCCAGTATTCTTGCCTGGAGAATCCCATGGACAGAGGAGCCTGGCGGGCTGCAGCCCATGGGGTTGCAAAAGAGTCGGACACAACTGAGCAACTAACACACACACAACCTCCGGAAACTTCCTTGTACACTTGAGAGAGAATAAGAGGGGGGAAAGAAAAGCAAATAACATTTCAGTAGTATTTAAAAACTTTCATTTTGACCTCACAGATGCCGTGGATAGATAGAAAACCTCCAGGGACCACATTCTGAGAACTGCTATCCTAGATCATTCTTCAGACACTTGTTGATTCAACAATAAGAAAAATATTTATGTTTGGATTAAGATACAATCACCACACTGTAGTCAGTGGTAATGTCAACCCCACAACCGGCCAGGATTGCAATGGCTGGGGATGTTGCCCCCGCTTGGCCCAGGGGAGCAGGGGCCTCTCAGAGGCTCCCCTCTTTTAGGCTGACTCACTGACCTTGAGCCAGCGATGTCAGCTGGGAGGGAAGTGTGAGGATGGCCTCCAGAGACAGAAGCAGCCCCACTGACTGGGCTTCCCCACCCATGACAGCTGTTTCTGGATTCACACAATTCACCCGCTGTGCCGTTTGCCTTTGAAAAGGCAGTCTGAGCAGTCTTCGAGTTTTAATAGTGTCGCTGACATGATTTTTCAAAAGGGCTGCCTTGCACAGGCTTGAAAAATTAAGATGTAATTGACATACAGCATTGTGTAAGTTTAACACTTACGATGTGTTGATTTCATACATTTATATATCAAAGGATGATTACCACCTTAGCGTTAGCTAACACCTCTATAATGTCATATAATTATCATTTCTCTCTTTTTTTTTTTTTTTGTGGTAAGAGCAATTAAAATGTAGTCTTCTAGGAACTGTGACGTTTAGAATACAGATACTATAATCGCTATCCTGTGTGTTAGATCTCCAGGACATTTTATCTGCTAGTTCTGGGGGCTCAGATGGTAAAGAATCCACCTGCAGTGGAGGAGACCTGGGTTCAATCTCTGGGAAGATCCCCTGGAGAATGGAATGGCTACCCACTCCAGTATTCTAGCCAGGAGAATTCTGTGGACGGAGGAGCCTGATGGGCTACAGTTCCTGGGGTCACAAAGATTCAGACATGACTGAGTGACTAACACTTTCACTTTCCAAATTTGTACGTTGAATAAGATTTCTCCCATTCCCCACTGCCCCCTACCCTCACCATTCTGCTCTCTATTTTTATGAGTTTAGCTCCTTTAGATTCCGCATGTAAGCGATGTCATACAATATTTATCTTTCTCTGTCTGACGTATCTTACTTAGTATAACGCCCTTAAGGTCTTTCCCATTCACAATACCAACAAAAGCAATAAAATAGGAATACGTGTAACCAAGGAAATGAATATGAAAACCACAAGACTTTGATGGAAGAAATTGAAGAAAACACAAACAAATGAAAAGATATTCCATGTTCATAGATTGGAAGGATCAATATTGTTAAAAATGTCCATAATACCCAAAGCCACCTTTGGATTCAGTGCATTCCCTATCAGAATTCTAATGGCATTTTCCACAGAACTAGAAAAACCCGTTTTTCACAGGCTTTTAAGTAAGGAATGGCAAAAACCTCAAAGAGGGTACCCTTGGCCACATTTTTCTCTTCCAAACTGCACTGTGTGCCGGCAATCTGAATGTCTTGACTGCTTCCAAGAAATGCTTTCTATGAATACATTTTGAAAAATTACAAAAACAATATGCTTTGGAAAACCTAAATAGCAGTATTCTCTATGTCAAAAGGAGAAAGTGAATCACTGCATATCAATAATCCTGGAGGCATTGGAGTCTATCATTTATTCTTTGTATGTTCCCTCAGGCTTCCAGGATAAAATAGATAAGGATTTTTGCTAACTATGTCATCTTGTAAATTATCCTTCAATTTATGTGTGCTTGTTGTTTCATTGTTAAACAGAGGTTATGAGTTTGGGGATGGAAGGCCATATAAGTGAAGTTTCATTTTTATGTTGATGATGTTCACCCAGATCACCTCCCTGATAGAAAGAGTTTTATTTATTTTTGTCTTTTTTTGTTACTGGCTTTAAAAAATGTTATTTACTTTAATTGGAGGCTAATTACAATATTGTAGTGGTATTTGCCATACATTGACATGAATCAGCCATGGGTGTACATGTGTTCCCCATCCTGAGCCCCACTCCTGCCTCCCTCCCCACTCCATCCCTCAAGGTCATTCCAGTGCACCGGCCCTGAGCACCCTGTCTCATGCATGGCAGCTGGGCTGGCGATCTATTTCACACATGATAATATACATGTTTCAGTGCTGTTCTCTCCGATCATCCCACCCTCGCCCTCTCCCACGGAGTCCAACAGTCTGTTCATCTGTGTCTCTTTTGCTGTCTCGCATACAGGGTCATTGTCACCATCTTTCTGCTGCTGCTGCTGCTAAGTCGCTTCAGTTGTGTCCGACTCTGTGCGACCCCATAGACAGCAGCCCACCAGGCTCCCCCATCCCTGGGATTCTCCAGGCAAGAACACTGGAGTGGGTTGCCATTTCCTTCTCCAATGCATGAAAGTAAAAAGTGAAAGTGAAGTCGCTCAGTCGTGTCCGACTCTTAGTGACCCCATGGACTGCAGCCTCCCAGGCTCCTCCGTCCATGGGATTTTCCAGGCAAGAGTACTGGAGAAGGGTGCCATTGCCTTCTCCTTACCATCTTTCTAAATTCCACATATATGTGTATTGGTGTTTTTCTTTTTTTTTTTTTGTATTGGTGTTTTTCTTTCTGACTTACTTCACTCTGTATAATAGGCTCCAATTTCGTCCACCTCATTAGAACTGATTTAAATGTATTCTTTTTAATAGCTGAGTAATACTCCATTGTGTATATGTACCACAGCTTTCTTATCCATTCATCTGCCGATGGACATCTAGGTTGCTTCCATATCCTGGCTATTGTAAACAGTGCTGTGATGAACACTGGGGTACATGTGTCTCAGAAAGGGTTTTAAATATGGTTATTTTGTAGATTTATAAGGATTCCCAGGTGGCCCAGTGGTAAAGAATTCACTTGCCAATGCAGGAGACCCAAGATATGTGGGTTCATTCCCTGGGTCAGGAAGATCCCTTGGAGTAGAAAATGGCAACCTTCTCTAGTATTATTGCCTGGAAAATTCTATGGGAAGAGGAGCCTGGTGGGTTATAATCCATGGAATCACAAAGAATTGGACACAACTGAGTAAGCACAAATGTTTTATAGATTTAGATTAATTTATTCATGAATTCAGCTCTTTATTAGGGATCAGTGTGAACATACACTAAATTTTTTATACCCTAACCTTGAATTTGCCTAAAAACTGATAATAGTCTATATTAAAAAGTGTATACCTGGCCTTGATTCTGGAAGATAACTTTTGAGCTCTTTCAATTGCAGTTTTCTTCTCTCTCACAGTTCTGGGGTTAGAAATAGCAAGTACTTTCTTCTACAAATTTAAAGCCTATTTTTCCTGCTGAAGTTACCTTGGTTTCTTTTTAAGCCATCTTTTTATCTCAGCCAAATAATTGATTAGTTATTCCATGCAGGCTAAAGTATCTGTGTGTGATTTTTGTAGACCAGAGAAGTCTGTAAGGGATGACTTTAGCCAGTATCCTAGCTCTTACCATGTTTGCAAGAAAAGTCAGCTCAACTGTTGCTCAATGTTTAAAAAAAGGTCCGAGCTTGGGAAATATGATTGCTACTAATTTAGATAAGAACATACCCTGAGCCCATCCTTCAGATTTGGAGGGACCCCTGGGGCACCATTCAGAACTTTTCACTGACATAAATTAATAAACTGCCACTGACTATAGAAAAGATAAAAGAAAATATACAACTTTCAGTAGCGTGCTGGAAATTTACAACATAACTGTTCATCTCCCTACCTGGTGGCTCAGACGGTAAAGCGTCTGCCTGCAATATGGGAGACCTGGGTTAGATGCCTGGGTCAGGAAAATTCCCCTGGAGAAGGAAATGGCAACCCACTCTAGTACTCTTGCCTGGAAAATTCCATGGACGGAGGAGCCTGGTAGGCTACAGTCCAAGGGATTGCAGAGTTGGACAAGACTGAGCAACTTCATACACACACACACACACACACAAAACAAAAAAACAAAACAAAACAAAAAAAACAAAGAACCATGGAGCGTTTGGGCAAGGAAAAGTTACACTTAAGCTATTCCTTGCAGGGTCCACAGAAGAGCTAAAACGTGGTGTGATGTCACTCTGGCAAGATGGGAGAGTAACTGCTGGGCCACACCTGGGCTGGATTTGGCTTATTCACTGCTCCCTTTTCACTTAAGGATGTTATTGTTCTTTCCTCTCCTCCCCTTCCCACTTTCTCTCCCCTCCCCTCCCCTCCTCTCACCTCTTCCTTTTTCTTCTCAGAAAGAGAAACCAACTCTGAGTATTTACTAGAATCTTGTAGAATACTGGAAGCATTCAGGGAATTAAAGAGAGGGCTCCCATAGTTTCAGGAAGAAACGTGGACCAACACCCGAGCTTCTGTCTCTACAACACCAGCAGAGGATAACTCCAGGCAAAGGCTCATGCTTTGTGTCTACTTGGCTAGGCCATAGCACCCAGGCATTTGGCCAAATAGCACTGTGGATGTTTCTCTGAAGACATGTAAAGAATGAGATTACCATTTAAATCAGTAGACTTTGAGTAAAGCAGCTTACCTTCCATAACGTGAGTGGACCTCCAACCAGTTGAAGGTCTTAATAGGGGGAAAAAAAGACCTCCCATAGGTAGTGTACTAGTCAGAGTTCTCCTGTTATTTGCTGCTTACTCATTGGGAAATGTAATCCTTTAACCCCGTTCCTTGTATAACACCAAGTCATGAAATACGTTTAAGAGAATTGCATCAAGGCCTAAACCCACACCTAGTGAGGAATAGTGTTAGTGCATAAATCATGCCTACTGTTAGGAACTCAAGCTGCAAAAGCTCCCTGGCTTTGTGTCAATTTAGCTCACCACCATAGATTATATATCTTAAGTCAAATCTCTTGCTTGTTGGAAGATTCTCAGACTTTGGGGTCTAGTTTTTTCTCCTTCCATGCTTGCAGGTTGCAGATAAATAAAAAGTATTGTCTCTAGTGGATCTGTGACATAAATAGAAGGTTTGCCTTACACCCCATTCTTCCCTTAGCCACTCTCTTTTTGATACTACCTTGCTGGAGTTTCTGGTGCTAAAATCTGCCCCATCCCACGAGACACAGTGTTGGTTCCAGGCTCTCCATCAGCTGCCCAAGCTGTCTGCTTTTATCCTGGGCTCCTCCCTGGTGTTCTTCACAAGCTTTTCCAATGTTCACTTACATGGCTGGAGAACTGAATGGTCCTTGAGATTCCAGCAGGATCCTCAGCTACTGTAGCTGAGAAAGAGGAAGGAACCTTGTCCTTATCACCCACTCACAGGGAATGGTCCTGGTACACATATGCTGGGCCTAAGTCCCCCTCCTGAAAGCCCTGTCCTTCCTACTGAACCAGAAGGGAAGAGGGCAAGGCATAACCTTTAAAAGAATGACATTGCTGTTAGGGATGTGACATAAACTGGTTAGAACCAGCTAGGTCCAAGACGGTGAAAGATCTGACTTCCAGTAGCCTATATCCCTTGGACAAGGAGATCAAATCGGTCAATCCTAAAGGAAATTACCCTAAATATTCATTGAAGGGACTGATGCTGAAACTGAAGTTTCAATTCTTTGGCCACCTGATGTGAAGAACTGACTCATTGGAAAAGACCCTGATGCTGGGAAAGCCTGAGGGAAGGAGGAGAAGCAGGCAGCAGAGATCAGATGGTTAGATAGCATTACTGACTCAGTGGACAAGAATCTGAGCAAACTGGGAGATAGTGGAGGACAGAGGAGGCTGGCATGCTACAGCCCATGGGGTCAGAGTTGGACATGACTTAGCAACTGAAAAATAACAACAAACCCCTATTATAATATATTAGCATCTAATGACATGCCCGCCAGTTGACAGTTCCAAAGCCAACCATAAAAGGCCAAAGAGCAGGTGATGGTCCAATTCCTGGAAATTCCTGCCCCTCCTTGAAATAGTTGGAATAATCCTCCAATTCATTAGCATATGAAATCACCCAGCCCATAAAAACTAACCATACAGTATTTCAGAGCTTCCTGCCTTCAGAAATGGCCCACACAATGTCTGTGAAGTGTGGTTCTCCCAGGATCACTCTTGCTCTTTTGAGAAGGACCACATTCTGTCTATGGATTGTGTTTTCTCACTAAGTGAACCCATGTACCTATCACTTAGCCTCTCACCAAATTCCTTCGGTGCTGAGACAAAAATGACAACAACAGCAACAGCAACAACAACAACAAAAACCAACAAAACAAAACAAAAACAAAAACTGAGCTTCATTAAGTCCTGAGATCAAGTGTGTGATTTTAATTAAAAGATGGTGGATTTGAATCCCAGCCTGTGGGTTCAGGTCCCAATCTGGGTTTTGGCAGGGTTTGAGTTCTATCTGAGTTGTGCGGTTTTGCTACCATCCCAGGGTTATAAGGGCAGGAGGAGGGAACCACAGTCCCTTACCAGACTCTGAGGACAAACCTAGAAATCTCAAGACTAGAAAGGGGTTTCCTGATTTTATAGACAGACACCTTTGAGGACCTACTCCATGCCAAGCACTTTTCTAGAAATTGAAGATAAATTCAATTCAGCAGACACATTTGAGGACCTACTCCATGCCAAGCACTTTTTTAGAAATTGAAGATAAATTCTCACCTTTTGGGGGGCTACTTGTGGCTCAGCTGGTAAAGAATCCGCCTGCAGTGAGGGAGATCTGGGTTTGATCCCTGGGTTGGGAAGATCCCTGGAGAAGGGAAAGGCTACCCTCTCCAGTATTGTGGCCTGGAGAATTCCACGGACTGTATAGTCCATGATGTCGGAAAGAGTCGGACACGACTGAGCGACTTTTCCTTCCACTTTTCTCAGCTTTTTTAGAGCTTATATTCTGGATGACTGGAGGCTGAAAGGGTGCAAGGTGACAAGTGACAGAGGTCAGCTTCTGATATTCTCCTCTAAACCAGCTGAAACCCCCACCGACTCCCCAGATCCTGAAGCTTTGAGATGTTAACATGCTGCGTTGTTTATGCAGGTGTACTGAACAAAGAGCTCCTCTGGGAAACATTTTAAAAGATAAAATCCAGGTGTGATGGTGTTTCTGGTTCTCTGTTCAGGTCAAGCAAGACCCTTCAGGAAGAAACTGTGGATGTGGAGGGATTTATGCCTTTCAGATGTAACTCAGACCCTGAGAGCCAGGGTAGGTCTGGTGGTGAGAGTCCCTCCTCCTCTGGGGCAGGGATGGGCACACTGCAGCCCATGAACCAAGTCCAGCCTGCCTCTGGTTTTAAATAAAGTTTTATAGACACTCAGCCATGTGCATTCATCTGTGTATTGTCTAGTTACTAGCCATATGCTGCAGTGGTGGAGTTGAGATACGGCAGATATGAAGGAGGCTGCAGAGCCTAAATTTTATTATTTGAGCCTTCATAGAAAGTTTGCAGACTCCTTCAGAATAATGGATCTGTGCATGAAAAATGTTGCCTGCCATGAGTAAACAAAGGAAGTTGCAGACTTCAAGCCACTGCAGCTGTCCCCAGTGGCGAGCCCTGAGGGCACTCAGGACGATCCACGCAGGCTGCCTCTGTGATTGCAGCCACCACCAGCTGCGCACCCTGAGGGCATCCGGGTGGGAAAGAAGAGGATTCAGGCCCCAGAAGGTTGAGGGCAGATCAAAGGAATGATTTCAGTGAGCCCAGAATCTTTCATCTTTCCATACACAGTTCAGCTTAGTTCAGTTCAGTCATTCAGTCGTGTCTGACTCTTTGCCACCCCATGAACTGCAGCACTCCAGGCCTCCCTGTCCATCACTAACTCCCAGAGTTTACCCATTCTCATGTCCATTGAGTTGGTGATGCCATCCAACCATCTCATCCTTTGTTGTCCCCTTCTCCTCCTGCCCTCAATCTTTCCCAGCATCAGTGCCTTTTCAAATGAGTCAGCCCTTCAAATCAGGTGGCCAAAGTATTGGAGTTTCAGCTTCAACATCAGTTCTTCCAATGAACACCCAGGACTGATCTCCTTCAGGATGGACTTGTTGGATCTCCTTGCAGTCCAAGGAACTCTCAAGAGTCCTCTCCAACACCACAGTTCAAAAGCATCAATTCTTCGGTGCTCAGCTTTCTTTATAGTCCAACTCTCACATCCATACATGACTGCTGGGGTCCAGCCCCCGCAGGATCCAGGGAAACCCGAAGGAGAAACGGCGGCGGCGATTGCGATTGACTTAGAGAGAGAGAGAGATAGTTAAGAATGTTGTAGATAAGAAAATAGAGGAGAGAAGAAAAGAGGCTGATGTTCCTTGGTTTATACAGAAAATCAATAAAGTCTCAAGACAAGAGACTTGCACCATCTACGTGAGGCCACAGGTGCCCTCCTGGTCTCCCGAGGGAGTGAAGGCACAGGGCGCCTTCCCGTTCAGGTCTTAGAAACCCAGGCAAATAAGTAGACATGGCGGATCTCTGTACTCCAGATAGGAACTAGCCTGAAAGAGAGAGTAAGAGTAGGAAAATGATTGACACGAGGAGATCAAGCTGCTTTGATGAGCGAGATCCATAGCTTTATTTTTAAATGGTACTTATATACTTTTTTTGTACATAGAGGGAAATGAAAGATGCAAGGTCATACAGAGTCAGCCCAACATTCCAGCAGTTTTGCCCTTATCGAAACCATGATTTTTTCTGCATACCTTTCTCACAAATGATGTTGTTTTGTGTACAGTATCTTCTGGCCTTGGAGTCCTGTGAACATTTTATGACCCTCTTTTAATAAAGGCTGCTCAACCAGAAAACCTATTTTCTCTCAAAGTGTTTTTTCTTTATATTTCTAATCTATGTCAGCCTCAGAAAATGCCAAACAGAGTTACGTTTTTCACAGAGCAAAGGTGCAGTGAGTTATAAGAAAGAACCAATTAGCTCAAAAGTCTGATATGGTTAAATTCAAGGCTGCACATGTTTTTCTTGCACTCTCACTATGTTAACTAATGCATTCCCAGGTGCACAATGGATAAGAGATATGGGAACTTAGCAACAAGCATTGGCCCAATAATGAAATCCTACACCAGCACAAGCACTACTCTAATAACTTTTAACTCTTTCAAAGGCTGTATGTTTTAGGCTTTCCATGCTTCTCACAGTTGCTGCTGCTGCTACGTCGCTTCAGTCGTGTCCGACTCTGTGCAACCCCATAGACGGCAGCCCACCAGGCTCCGCCATCCCTGGGATTCTCCAGGCAAGAATACTGGAGTGGGTTGCCATTTCCTTCTCCAATGCATGAAAGTGAAAAGTGAAAGTGAAGTTGCTCAGTCTTGTCTGACTCTTTGCGGACCCCATGGACTGCAGCCTCCCAGGCTCCTCTGTCCATGGGATTTTCCAGGCAAGAGTACTGGAGTGGGGTGCCGTTGCCTTCTCCATCTCACAGTAGGGAAGCTGTAAATAATTGTATGCATAGCTGCAAGAGTCTGGATATACCTGCCAAGCAAGCTAGAATGCTAACAGAGGGGGTTTGATTTGAAATATTCCTCTCATGTCCAGGAGACTTATTAGCTATAGCCCTAAGTTGATTTTCTCCAGAGAAAGGTGGTCAGGGTTAGCCCCCTGTTAATGTCAGAGGAGTTGGTGAAAGTCATGAAACAGTAAAACAGACAGATTCTGATTTGGGGGTAGATGCTCGAGAAAGCCTAGGGAGCCCCTTGAGTTCTGAAGTCTTGCTTAACAGTTCTCTTCCACATGACCTTGTCATAGGTGGGATCTCCCGTGGCAGCTCCTGGCACATGACTACTGGAAAAACCATAGCCTTGACTAGATGGACTTTTGTTGACAAAGTAATGTCTCTGCTTTCGAATATGCTATCTAGGTTGGTCATAACTTTCCTTCCAAGGAGTAAGCGTCTTTTAATTTCATGGCTACAATCATCATCTGCAGTGATTTTGGAGCCCCCCAAAATAAAGTCAGCCACTTTTTCCACTGTTTCCCCATTTATTTGCCATGAAGTGATGGGACTGGATGCCATGATCTTAGTTTTCTAACAGAGAAATTCATTAACTCAAGTTAAATTCATTAACTTGAGATGTCTGGTTTTCTTTGTTTAACTGTAACGTTTTCATGTTCCAACTACCTGGTCTCTGTTGCAAATCTCCTTATATATCCTGGCTCTTCCCTTATCTTCCAGAGCAATCACTCAGAGCTGTCTGAGAGGCTGCTTCCCAGGCCTAGGTCCTCAGTTGTGTCTGCCAAACAAAACACAATTCTCAACTTTTAGGCTGTGGATCTTTTCAAGTCCACAGGTTGTGTCAGTTTGGGGGCTTTTCACTTTGCTTACCCTTGGTTTCTCCAGGTGACAATCTTGCCTGCTCTTTTGTACTATTTAATTCTAGTACCTCGCTCATGAGCACTTGGACACCCCCAAACTCAGGGAATTTAACTCTGTACAACAGGAGTTTCTTTCCCTTGGAAATCCATGTCCCCAGCTCCATGACGTTTCTTGGGTTCTGTCCCAGCCCCCCAGTCTTACCCTTCATGTGCCCAGGTTCCCAGAGCTCTGCCTTCATGTCCTTCCTGTTCACCCTCTTATCTGTATCATCCCTAATCACCACTTCAGTTAATGTCTCCACCATCAGCACAGTGAGTGGGGTTTTGACTAGTGGATAAATGGAAAGAAAATAAGGAAAGGAAGAGAAGGGAGGTCTCCAAACATTCAGAGATGCAGAATGCTCCTCTAATTTTTAGCTTGTGCAATTCTTTTCAGTCTACAGTTCTCAAAGTGTGGTCCCCAGACCAGCAAGTACCTGCATCACCTGAGACCTTGCAAAAATAGAAGCTCTCAACCCTAGAGCTACTCAGTCAGAAATTCTGGGGTGGGGCCCAGCAACCTGTATTTTAGCAAGCCTTCCAATTGAGCCCCATTCATGCTAAAGTTTGAGAACCATCAAACATTTGACTTTTTTTTTTTTTCTATAATTTTTCCGGACCTACTAGGAAGTCAAAATCCCAAAGCAGTCTTTGAATTCCTGATATACCCTTATTTTTTCATGTGATTGTTAAGAAAGTGAATGCTGCATGTTGAGATGCATTGGCTGAGACATTTTAAGGGAGACATCATATACAGTAATGGCATTACTGATTAAGAACTGTATTCACCACAGAAAGGATCATTAGCTGATTTTATGACACTTACGAAGGCTAATGTTTAGCTCACTGATTTATGAACATCGCATCAGTGTCTCTTTTAAAAGTTAAATCTCTTTAGTTTTTGATCACAGTTGAGGAGAAGACATTGATTGATTATGTGTATTAGTGCTCCGTGACTACAAACAACTCCCCATATTGTCCCAGAAGGCTGTGAATGAGTCTCATTACAGGTTCCCATGTAAAGGCAAAGAGTCAGACATGACTGAGCAACTGAACAAAAGCAACAAGAAAGGGAAGGCAATGGCTGCACCCTTCTTGCCCTGGGTAAGGTTGATGCTGCCCCTGAGGCTGCTGACTCTTGCCCACTATTACCCTCTTTTAAAGGAAAAATCGCCCTGTCTCTTGGCACACTGAGTTTGAATGTTTGGGATTTCCAGAGTGTAGTCTAAATGAGGAAATGGAAGAGTGAGCACTGGAAGACTTTAGACCATTGTTTGGAATATTTCCCTTGTTATGTAGATGAATGATGAGTGAAAATTTTGCAAGAACTAGGACCCCTTCCAGGGTCCGGGAGTGGCTCTTACCTGTTGTTTAGTTGCTAAGTTGTGTCTAACTCTTTGCAAACCCTTGGACTGCAGCACGTCAGTCTTCCCTGTCCTTCACTATCATCTCCCTAAATTTGCTCAAACTCATGCCCATTGAGTTGGTAATGCCTTCCAACCATCTCATTGTCTGCCTTCAATCTTTCCAAGAACCAGGATCTTTCCCACTGCGTTGGCTGTTTGTACCAGGTGTAAAGTATTGGAGCTTCAGCTTCAGCAGCAGTTCTTTCCATGGGTATTCAGGGTTGATTTTCCTTTCCAGACCAGCATTGACTGGTCTGATCTCCTTGCAGTCCAAGGGACTCTCAAGAATCTTCCCCAGCACTGTGATTCAAATGCATCAATTCTTCTGTGCTTAGTCTTCTTTATGGACCAACTCTCACTTCTGTGTGTGACTACTGAAAATACCATAGCTTTGAATATATGGAAGTCAAGGGCCTTAGGAAGCATCACTACCAACAAAGCTAGAGGAGGTGATGGAATTCCAGTAGAGCTATTTCAAATCCTAAAATATGATGCTGTGAAAGTGCTGTACTCAATATGCCAGCAATTTGGAAAACTCAGAAGTGGCTGGAAAAGGTCAGTTTTCATTTCAATCCCAAAGAAAGACAATGCCAAAGAATGTTCCAACTACCACACAATTGCACTCATCTCACACACCAGCAAAGTAATGCTGAAAAGTCTCCAAGATAGGCTTCAATAGCACATGAACAGTGAACTTCCAGGTGTTCAAGCTGGATTTAGAAAAGGCAGAGGAACCAGAGATCAAATTGCCAACATCCACTGGATCATCAAAAAAGCAAGAGAGTTCCAGAAAAACATCTACTTCTGCTTTATTGACTATGCCAAAGCCTTTGACAATGTGGATCACAATAAACTGTGGAAAATTCTTCAAGGGATGGGAATATCAGACTACCTTACCTGCACCCTGAGAAATCTGTATGCAGGTCAAGAAGCAACAGTTAGAACTGGACATGGAACAACAGACTGGTTCCAAATTGGGAAAGGAGTACATCAAGTCTGTATATTGTCACCCTTCTTATTTAACTTATATGTAGAGTACATCACATGAAATGCCAGGCTGGATGAAGCACAAGTTGGAATCAAGATTTCTGGGAGAAATACGAATAACCTCAGATATTCAGATAACACCACCCTTATGGCAGAATGTAAAGAAGAACTAAAAAGCCTCTTGATGAAAGTGGAAGAGGAGAGTAAAAATGTTGGCTTAAAACTCAACATTTAAAAAAAAAGATCATAGCATCTGGTCCCATCACTTCATGGCAAATAGATGGGGAAACAATGGAAACAGTGACAGGCTTTATTTTCTTGGGCTCCAAAATCACTGAAGATGGTAACTTCAGTCATGAAATTAAAAGACTTGCTCCTTGGAAGAAAAGCTATCACCAACCTAGACAGTATATTAAAAAGCAGAGACATTACTTTGCCTATAAAGGTCCATCTCATGAAAGCTATGGTTTTTCCACTAGTCATGTATGGATGTGAGAGTTGGACCATAAAGAAAGTTGAGTCTTGAAGAATTGATGCTTTTGAACTGTGGTGTTGGAGAAGACTCTTGAGAGTCCCTTGGACAGCAAGGAGATCCAACAAGTCCATCCTAAAGGAAATCAGTCCTGAATATTCATTGGAAGGACTGATGCTGAAACTGAGGCTCCAATAGTTTGACCATCTGATGTGAAGAACTGACTCTTTGGAAAAGATCCTGATCCTGGGAAAGATTGAGGGCAGGAGGAGAAGGGGATTTTAAAGGATGAGATCGTTGGGTGGCATCACCGACTCGATGGGCATGAGTTTCAGCAGGCTCCAGGAGTTGGTGATGGATAGGGAAGCCCAGCATGCTGCAGTCCATGGGGTGGCAAAGAGTTGAATAGAACTGGGAAACTGAACTGAACTGATATGGACCTTTGCCAGCAAAATGATGTTTCTGGTTTTTAGTATGCTCTCTAGGTTTGTCATAGCTTTCCTTCCAAGGAGCAAGAGTTTGCAGGCAAATTCTTTACTGTCAGAGCTACCATGGAAGCCAGCTCTTATCTAATGCTCAAAAATGAATTTTCCAAGGAATTAACACACTGACAAAGCAAAAGACATCACTGAGAAGGAACACCGAAGTGGAGAGTAGTAGGGTCAGGGAACCCAGGAGGACTGGTCTGCCACACGGTTCACAGTCTCAGGCTTTACGGTAATTGTTTGATTTATGGCTTGTCTCAGACCAATCACTCTGACTCAGGGTCCTTCCTGGTGGCACATGCATCACTCAGTCAAATGGATTCCAGCGAGAAGGATTCTGGAGGTTGGTAGAACACACACACTGAAATCTCCTCTCTACTCTTAATCTTTCCCAAATTCTTCCAGTTGGTGGTAGCTTGTTAGCTCCCCGTTCCTTAACAGGACATCCTGTCATAAGATAACTAATGTAAGTGGTTACTACTGTGCCTGGCCACGGTGGGCAGTTTGGGCCAGTTGTTCCCCTAACAGAAGGATTCCATCAAACTTCCTTGATCTTGTGATAATGGCCAGACTCCTGTTTCCAGGTGCTCAGACTCAAAGGGGCTCCATCACCAACCTTCTTCCTCCGTCTTCACTTTAGGTTTAGTAATTACCATCATGTGCTTTTTCTTTCATTCAAACACATAGGATTTTCATGGACAGCACAATGTTTTCCTGTTATATCATTAACTAAAATAAATAAATAATACTCCTCTTCTAGTTGATTTGGTAGAAATTCATTATTAGAATGGCAAAGGGAAAATATCAGGTAATTTCAGGTCTTCCCATGCTCACCCCAATGATTCAACTGTCACACAATTTGAAAAACAGCAAGAGAATTCACCAGTTATATGTCCTCTGCTTGCATGGTGATTATCCTTACCGACTCAATATGATTTGCATCTGTTTGTGATGAAGCATTTTATACATGTGACCAAAATACCTTTGTTAGAAATAGAAACATACTAGCACTACTGTACACTTGCTGCTAATTTTTATTTTATTCCCAAATAGAATGTAGGCTACTCTCAACTGAAGGTTTGGCTGACTACACCTGTGAACAAAATTGTGCCTGATGCCTGCTGGGTAAGTAAAGTTTTATTGGAACACAGCTATGCCCACTCTTTTACATATTACTTAATGCTGCTTTTGTGTTTTCATGGTAAGGTGGAATAGCTGGGACAGCTATTAAATAGCCTTTAAAGCCGAAAAATTTTACTGTCTGACTCTTTGCAGGAAGTTTGCCCATCCCTGTCAACTGCATCACTTAATGACACTAAGAGAGACAGCCTCACAGGGTTAGGCAGAGACTGGCTTCTTTATGACGTGGAATCAGGTAAAGGCTGCTTCTTTGCTGCTTCAGCTCTGCCGATGTCACCAAAGTCTTGGCTCCCTGTAACTGATGCTGAATAGAAATACAGAGACAGAGTTTGGAGGGAATGAAAGATGGCTTTATTCCTCTGCCAGTCATAGGGGGAAGAAACGGCAGGCTTTCATCTAAAGAACTGTGCCCCACCCGCAACATGGGCAGTCGGGGGGATCACAAAGGTGGAGCTCACGATCCGGGATATATGGTAAGGAATAAAGCAGTGAGAGTCTTGCTTTCTTCTTTTCTTGCCTTTTTTCAAAACAGTTAGAGCTGCTGTCAGGTAGCCCAGTAATCAGGTATGTTTGTCTCTGGTTTATCAGCCTGTGATCTTTCTTCTTAAATGTAAAAAGCTACAAGGGGTGGTCTGTTACAAGTGAGCACAGATTCTCTTCCTATATAGGTCATTACAGAATATTGAGTAGATTTCCCAAGTGCTATACAGTAGGTTCTTGTTCATTATCTATTTTATAAATAATGATGTGTGTATGTTAATCCCCAGCTTCTAATTTATCCCTCCCTCCCATGTTTCCTCTTTGGTAACTGTAAGTTTGTTTTTAAAATCTGTGAGCCTATTTCTGTCTTGTAAATAAATTCATTTGTATCATTAAAAAATTAGATTCCACATATGGGGATATATCATATGATATTATCTTTTTACATTTTTTTTTTTACATATTTTTCCTTAAATGTAAAAAGCTACAAGGGGTAGGGCTTCCCTGGTGGCTCAGAGGTTAAAGCATCTGCCTGGAATGCGGGAGACCTGGGTTCAATCCCTGGGTTGGGAAGCTCCCCTGGAGAAGGAAATGGCACCCCACTCCCGTACTTTTGCCTGGAGAATCCCATGGAGGGAGGAGCCTGGTGGGCTACAGTCCATGGGGTCGCAAAGAGTCGGACACGACTGAGTGACTTCACTTTCTCTTACCTTTCTCTGTCGGATTTACTTCACTTAGTATGATCTTCTCTAGGTCCGTCCATGTTGCTGCAAATGGCATTACTTTGTGCTTTTTTAATGGCTAATATTCTATAATATATATGTACCACATCTTCTTTATCCAGTCATCTGTTAATAAGTAGCTACATTATGGGGACAATTTATTCTGCAGCTATAGATAACCATTACACAGGAGGAAAAAAAAAAAAAACAACCCCAGAGCTGAATGAGGGAATGGTATAGCTTTCAACTTGATAGAACTTGTTCAGTCTGCTTTGCATAAGTTAAATGCAATTGGAGAATATTATGCAGCTATTAATAAATTATCCCCCTGTAGAAGCAGACTGTTAATTTGACATGAATTCAGGCATCCCCACCTATTTTCAAACACATGCTGGGTCTCTTTGTCCTCTCGTAGGTTTGCATGGTGTGCTGGGTCCTCAGCTATCTTTATGCACAGACCTAATATCTTAGCTCCTGCAGAAAAATGGCCTTATACATATGAACTGGCTAATATTTATATGAAAGAAAATGCCAGAAAAATGCCTACTTTGTATTGAGCTGCTGCTATTTCTTTCTTTGAAAACGAAACTATGGCACATCACAGATACAGGTTTGGACTTTGCAAACATTCCCCCTTTGACCCATGTTCACTTGGTGGAACAGCTGTCGTGCTCAGCAGCTTCTAGCACCTGCGCTCTGCAGAGGAGCCACGCACAGCAGGCACTGGGCAGCTGCAGCTGGGTCCTCTCACCCTGCTGCCCCTCAGACCTCTGGCAGCTACCTGGGTGGCTGTCAGCCAGAGCTGTGCAGGCAGCGGGAGCAGGACTCAGCTGCCAGGGCTGCTTGGCCCAAGATAAGCTGCTTCTGGAAAAGACAAATCAACTCAACTCGTATGCTCTACTTTTCTTCGGTCATTCTCACCAGCAGAATCTTGGAGCTATTTTCTGAACATGGGTATATACTTAGGAAGCACACAGCCCTGGACACATAGATACACATGCAGACACACATGTCTGTGCAGACATCTTCATTCTCATGTTTGCTTCGTGTGGATGGTTAACAGAGCTGAAGAGTCCTCTAGAGCTTGTCCATCCGGTGCCTTTAAACTGACCATCCCTTGCTGTACCTTGGCGGTGATTTTTAAATGCAGATTTGGAGTCCTGTCCTGATCTAGTTGAATTAGTTGCTGGTGTTGGTGCCCAGGAGTCTGTATTTATGACAGATGGTGGTTTGTCCATAGCCATCTCCACCCACCAAGCGGCCATATGTGTTTGGTGAGTGTTGACCTGTTTTAGTTTGTTTATGCTGCTGTTAACAGGCTTCCCAGGTAGCGAGGTGGTAAAAAATCCACCTGCCAACGCAAGAGAAATGGGAGACATGGGCTTGATCCCTGGGTTAGGAAGATTCCCCTGGCAGAGGAAACAGCAACTCACTTCACTATTCTTTCCTGGGAAATCCCATGCACAGAAGAGTCAGGTGGGCCACAGTCCATGGGTTGCAAAGAAGCAGACATGACTGAGCAACTGAGCAAACACGCTGTAACAACGTACCACATAGACTCACGGGCTTAAACCAGAGATGTTGAATGTCTTGTAGCTTGGAAGGCCAGCAGTCCAGACTCAAGATGCCTGCAGGCTGGTTCCTTCTGAGGCTGGGAGGGAGAACCTGTTTTCAGGAGTCTCTCCTCAGCTTGTAGACAGCCACATTCTCCGTGTCTCTCACAGGGTCTTGCCCCGTGTGTGTCCAAATGTCCCCTTTTTATAGGGACACCCATCTTATTGGATTGGGACCCACACTAATGACCTCATTTTAATTTTATTACAGCCTTGAAGACCCCCTCTCCACATACAGTCATGGTCTGAGGTACTGGGGTCAGGCCTCTAACATGTCTTTTTGGGGGATTCAGTTCAACCCATTGAATACTTTGAATGGTAAAGGATCCAACTTTTACTTTTTTCCAGAGTTTGGAGTTTTACCCTTCACTTCCTCCAGAAGCTCCCTGCCTCAACAGTCAGTAATGAGGTGTTGAGAAACCATGGGTTGCTGGGTGGCCGTATTATGACTATATGGCCATATTATGACTATTATGGCCATAGCCCACAATAGACAGTATGTCCTCAATTTTCCACAATAATAACATGATCATGGCTATGTTTGTGGGCACTTACTATCTGTGCAAAGTGTCTTACATGCATTATTCTATTTTAACTTTCACAGTAAACTTTGAAGAAATTGCTGTCAAGTCTCCTAATTTGAAGATAATAAGACTGAGGCATAAGGAAATTGGGTAATTTGGCCAAGACCTCAGAACTAGGGCTTCCCTTGGGGCTTAGCTGGTAAAGAATCTGCCTGCAATGAGAAAGACCTGGGTTTGATCCGTCGGCTGGGAAGATCCCCTGGAGAAGGGAAAGGCCACGCACTCCAGTATTCTGGCCTGGAGAATTCCATGGATTGTAAAGTCCATGCGGATGCAAAGGGTCAGACACGACTGAGTAACTTTCACTTTCAGAGTTAGTAGATGCAGGTTAGGGCCCCAGTCCAGGTCAGAACAATTCTAGAAGTCATGCTTTTCTCTCTCTTTTTTTTTTAGAGTTTTATTTATTTATTTATTTTACTTTATTTTACTTTACAATACTGTATTGGTCATGCTTTTCTCTATGGTACATTGTTATAAAGTTCTCAGTTCAATTCAGTTCAGTTCAGTTGCTCAGTCATGTCCAACTCTTTGCGACCCATGGACCACAGCAAACCAGGCTTCCCTTTTCACCAACTCCTGGACCTTGCTCAAACTCATGTCCGTTGAGTCAGTAATGCCATACAATCATCTCATCCTCTGTTGTCCCCTTCTCTTCCTGCCTTCAATCTTTCCCAGCATCAGGGTCTTTTCCAATGAGTCAGTTCTTTGCATCAGGTACCCAAAGTATTGGAGTTTCAGCATCAGCATCAGTCCTTCCAATGAATATTCAGGACTGATTTCCTTTAGGATGGACTGGTTGGATCTCCTTGCAGTCCAAGGGACTCTCAAGAGTCTTCTCCAACACCACATTTCAAAAACATCAATTCTTTGGTGCTCAGCTTTATGTTCTAATTGTTACCAAAGCCTGTTTGCATTTAGCTGGTCTTTCTTCCCTATCTCATTGGTCTAACTTTTTTGTCCCCCTTCTGTAGCCTGAGTGACTACATCCTTTCCTCGTTGTCAGATGCTTCCATAAGGCTTCTAGGCCCTTTTGAGTCCTTAGTTTTCCAGGGTCCACACCCCTGTTCTTTCCTTGGGTGCATGCTCAGAGTCATCTGACCACAGTCCACCTCTTGGACCTTCCAGTTTGCTGATACGCATCTTAACGTGTTGTCCCAGTGTAGACTGGAGCTAGGTTTACACACAGTCTTGCTATAAATGAGCTGGCTTATTATGCTCAGAGTAAAGAAACATCTCCCAGTCAAGTGTGCTTGTTGTCCCATCAAGACAGATCACACAGCTTCTGTTCCTTCCATGTAAGTACATCAGAATATGGGCTAAGCACACATTGTGGGCCAGGACTCTATGTATACATCACCCTAAGAAATGCATTCCCACTGTGTTGACCAGGGCAAAGTTACAAACCAAGGCAAGTGAGCCTCAGTATTCCAGGGATAAGACCCTACTGTTGGGGCCATTTCTGGGGTTTCCAGCCCACTGAATAGTGCTGACCACAAACTCCCCTCTTAAGTGGGCTTATCACGGTTGCAATTATTTGGAATTATCCAGGGCTTATTCCAGCCTCTGGAACTGGGAAGGACTCTCCTTCTCGCCATCTTACTCTCTTTGGTTTATACAGTTGCCCTTTAGGTAACCTTGGAATCCTAGAGATGGTCATTGTCTCACATCCATGGTTTTGTACTTGGCTTGCTGAGTATGGAGGAGATTGATACCACCAGCTTATGCAGGGCTGTTCAGCGTGGTTGATTTCAGCATCTATTATGGGATAAGAGCCAAGCTGCTAGCCCTCCTTCCTCTCCTCTCTCCCAAACAGTGATGAGCTCTGGCTCCAAGGGTTCTAGATTCTGGGGACCCTGCAGCTGAACAAGACACATAACGTTCCTGCTCTCAGAGGCGTTCTAATGGTGGATTGACAGGTGAAAAACAAGTAAACCCATGAAGTGTGCTCAGGTTGTGTTAACTGCATCTATGGCAATAAAACAGGATAGCAAAGGGTGTATGCGCGCGAGCGCGCGCGCGCGTGTGTGTGTGTGTGTGTGTATGAGCGTTCTTCTACCAAGTTTGTCCAGAGCTCAACTTTCCAGCTTCTGATTTTCGCTTTCTTAGCAGACCTACAGTCTCTTGATACATCCTCTGTCAGTACCAGCTCACCTGTCTCAGCCCCCTTCGTTTGTCAAGTGAAGTTCTGCAAAGTGATTTTTGAATTTACCCCAATAGTGGAGTTAAATTAAATATGCAATCAACCGATTTAAAACTACAAGGGGTTCCTGCCAATGTTTTCAGTCAGCCTAGCACGATTCTAAACTTCAGATATGATATGAACTCCTCGACACCACCTCTATTTTGTGAGAGTCAGTGGAAGCAGAGCAGAGCCCTGGAGAAATTGCAGAGTCCAGCAAGATGGTCTTTGTTTCCTGTTCCTCTGCCCTTTCAACTCCTTGGCAATGCCCCCATCCACCTCTCAGCCCTCTTCATCCTGGATCTTCTCCACTAACCAAAACAAGAAACCATTTATTCATGGTTAGGAGGAAAATCAGGGTCACGGTTACCAGGCCTGAGACCCTCTCTTCAGGAATAACAGTGCATTTTTCAGTAACCTCCACAATTCTCATTCTTGAGGACCTCCAGCTTTGCCAAGCAAGTTCTAGGTCAGGGACCCTGGCAGGTCATCACACAAGGAAAGAGGAGCTATGAGGTCAGTGCTGGCCCCGCCTACATCAGTAAGGCCCAGACAAGGCAGCCAGGGATGGGATCCATATCAGAACAAACACTGCCTTCCATGGAGGCCAAAGGCCCTCAAGTCCTGGGAGGGAGAGACGGCTCTTTCAGGCCTTTTTCCTGAGGTTCGACAGGACAGAGCTGATGGTCATATAGAGTGTCCTAGACCCCCTACTTGGGCTATAACTCAGGGAAAATGATCTTAGGCTTTTTTTTTTTTTTAATTAACATTTTAGGAACCACTCTCCTCTTGTAGAGTGGGAGGTCCTACCCTCTTTAAATGATATCTCAGACACGAGCCACCTAACCTGCCTGTTTGCTGGACACTAGGGGTGAGGTGGGAGTCTGGGTGCTGTCCTGAGCCCAGCCTCTGGGTCTCTGGCAGACCCCGCTCTGGGTTGGAGCAGTTCCCAGGGCGACCTCCCAGCCCGCTTCTGAGCAGTCTCTGGATGGGGTCAGGTCATCTCGGTTACTTCCGGGCTATTGACGGGGGTAATCCAAGCAAGGCCTGGGGCATCTGGGCTCCCCCGGCTGCAGCCCCAGGCCCGAGTCCACTCCAACTTCCTTGGAGTTCTGCCCTGTGGGGTTACCACCCCTCTTGCTGGCCCTCCCACTGGCTCCCTGCCTTTGCTGCCTTCACAGAGGCTAGGGCTTTTTCTCCCCTCATCCCTCCCCTTCCTTTAGCCTCTGTTCTTTCCTCCTCCTGTGCAAAGATTTTCAGCTCCACGGAGCTCAGTTCCTGAGTATCATCGGTCCATCTTTGCACTCTCTGCCTCTAGGCAGAGGCACCGGAATCTTGGGCCAAAACTGGAAGCCGGAAGTGGGAAGTGAGAAGCCGGAAGCGGCAAGGGTGGGGAGTGAGAGGCAGGAAGCAGTTGTTTCTGCTGCTTCCGGATTCCTTCCTTTGGGGCCCTAGAAACTTCATCCTGGTCAAGACCAATGAGATTAGGGATGCATGGAATCCTGCCCTTGGGGCTCAACTGTAGAAAATATTCAGGAAGATGGTTAACCAGGATGCTGATTTCAGCTACAAAGCAAGGCGAGATAAGAAAACTTATCAGGGAGCTACTGCAGAAATGATTTCAATAACTATCATATGAATGAGTGACATGATCCACGGCTACTTGTCACGGGGTGGATAAACACTTATGCATATCAAAAAATGTCAACCTAACCTTGAGGCAAGTTTTCATTAATTACAGAGGCAAATCCAGCTGATATATGTCCCACCTTCCTGGTGAACTGCTCAGGTAGAATGGTTTAAAAAACAACTAGAGACATTGGCCTGTAATGAACACGGTGTGGACACCTCTATGTGAACATTTTATCAAATATGCTACTTGGGTTTCCTTCTTTTCAGAGTTGACATGTCATGTAAAAATTGAGTGCAAATAAAACTGTCCTGTCATGTAGTATTTCAAATACTCTCTAAGATCTGTTTCTAAAGCATGCACTCTAAAGGGGAGTAATTCTGCACTCAAAGGGGGGTGAAAAATCATTTTTTAATGCATCATTTATATAGCTTTTTATGAACAAAGCACATATATATAATGCACAAGTAGATATACAGTATGTCTTTAGTATTAATATTTCATTGGGGAGTGATTAGGACAAAAATATCTAAAAAGAATCTTTGAGGGGTAGAGATGATAAAAAATGAATTGAGAAACATTACTTTAAATGGATGATACTTTTGTGAAGGTCTCTATTTTAAAGTATTATCTTCTAGTTAATTTTTAAATTAGAGATCCAGATTTTCAGATCTTGAGCTGCTTAAGACAAGACAGATCTATAGCAAGTCACTTACTGCTAGAAGGCAACATCCATCCCTCTTTACCACAGCATGGAGTCCCCCAGGAGAGTCTTCCAGTCTGGAAGTCTGTGCCATGCTGTTTTAAAATAATAAAGCTGCTTATTGTCCACAGCCTGTGAAAGCAGTCTCATTATTGTTTTATGGTCAGATCTCTTTGGTAATAATAGTACTGATAATTACAACACCGTGTTTCATCAAACCAAAACTCAATTGATGGTAGGATGTGCAGTTAAAGTTTGACACAATGCCAGGATGCTGCAGACTGTCATATGCATGGAAGAAATGTTAAACTGTGGGAGAACTGGATCAATGAAATGTAGAACCAATAGCTGACAACCGGTGAACCTTCACCACGTGCCTGGTGTATCTCACTGAATAATTTCAACAGTAATGCCGATTACATATGATGATACTTATTACCACCTCTATTTTTCAGATGAGGATAACTGAGATTCAGAGAGGTTAAATAACTTGCCAAGGATTGTACAACTTCAAAATGGTGGAAAAAGGAATGAACTAGAGGATTCCAGGACCCTCATGCCTTGACCTTTGAGGAACACAAGGCTGCATCTTTTCCTGTTCTATCCCCCATTACCTGGAAAAGCAGATTCACATCCATTCATTCACTGTCCAAGTTTCTGGAAAAATGTACAAGATAGAATGCTTGTACCTTTCAAATTCAAGAGGTGGAAGTTATTTTATAAAGAAACGTTTTGGAAAGAACGCTTTGATAAGGTGGCATCTGCATGCCCTCCTGACCTAATTTAGCTTGAACTTGGGGTTGGTCCTGACTCCTACCTCCTACAGTGGGATTGTGGCTGGACATTCACCTTTTTGTGTCTGAGTGTCAGTCCTAAAGTTTGAGCCTCATAAATCTAGGCTCTGATAGTCCAGTGGTGTCATTAATAAGCTCCTGGAGGATGAGACATTAAGCCCACATTTCTAATAGGTTTACAGTCTTCTGCTTGGGGTTACTGTCTGGGGGTGGTGTTCTGTTTCTATGTCTTCTTTGCCTTCATTCAGATTGCTGTTCTGTAAAGGATCCTGGCTGTCCAGAGTATATTTAGCTCATTTGGCAGGGACACTTTCTTAACAGTATAGAGATAACCAATAGTATAGTTTATATTGAAATTGAGGATTTTGCCTCCCTCAAGAATATTATAATCTTAACTACTGTTTGAGGCTCCATTGCTTTTAGATAAATACAAAAATGTGTTTTCTCTTCCCCTATTCTAGTGAGTGGTTTTTCAAATGGACTGTAACCAAGGCTTTCTCTGTTTGCATTGAGAGTCATCTCAGGTTTATTTTAAAAACCTAATAAAAATGTGAGCTGCAAACAACTAGGCCAAAGCAGAGGAATGAAAAGAAATTGTTTGATGAGGATTTTGCCGAACAATGGGACAAGGCTGTCGCTCACAGGAGGACTTAGTTTTTTTCTCAGGAGGGGGAAGTTTACATCTGCCCACCCCAACTAGTCACTCCAGAAGGTTCACATGACCCTTCACCCTTCATACAAAGCGATCCCACACATCTGAGGCAGAGACTCCTTCCACGTGACCTCAATTAGATTGGGGTGCCTTTCTAGTAAGTTCTTTGCTGACTTTGTGCGTTATAAAGCCTTTTGAAGTTATTTTAAACCAAAACAAACAAGAATTTCCTGAGATGATGTCTCCCTGAGCTTACGCTTACCTGGTGATGTTTATCCTGCCAATTTCGAGACCGAAAAGCATTCCACCTATGTTAACTATTGTTATTGCTGTTCAGTCACTGAGTCACGTCTGACTCTTTGCAGCTCCATGGATGGCAGCACATCAGGCTTCCCTGTCCTTCACTATCTCCTGGCATTTTCTCAAACTCATGTCCATTGACTTAGTGTTAATTATATATTTTGGCAAAAGTCAAAAGGACTATTTTTCCCCCTGAGGTTGATCCATGGTTTTTGTTTACTTCAATAAATATTGTCAGTTGAATAAATAAACTTTGGCCAGCAGCTGGGCTGGTGTTTTGGTTCTGTTTCTTGCAAGGGTTGAGTGCTCTGGTTTTTTAACTTGCATTCATATCACCTGTGATTCCCTGGTACCCGAGCAGAAGGGATGCTCATCACAGTTGATGTGAGGAGTCTCTTCCTGACCACGCTTTCAGTGACATCATGTCAGGGCCTGAAACTAGCATCAAGGGAGCATTTACACCCCAGAAATTGGCAAGCTCTACAAATCATGGCAGGTTTCCCTGGTGGCTCTGTGGTAAAGAAGTCACCTGCCAAGCAGGAGACCTGAGTGAGTAGAGATTGTGGAGAGCTTGTGGACTTCACGCTCCCCCAGGCCAGCTGCGGGCCTTTGTGAGTACTTCCCTGTATAAGAGGGTACCTCTGGGCTCTGCTGGGGGTGGGTGTGGGTGTGTGAGAATCTTGAAAGGCAGCGGGAGATCACCACTGTCATCCCCCAGGAGTTGCTGCAGAAGGACAGGGCCCATCTGAGAAGAGATGCAGAAATGTCCCAGGTGCCTGGAGGGCGGGGCAGCTTTAGGCCCTGGATATGTGTCATCAGTGGGCACTGTGTGGGCATCGGTGAAATGAACTGAAAGCCCATGGCTGCCGGAGGCCAGGTGTTTTAGCCCTCTGTCCCCACCCTCACCCCCCAGACCTCTCAGAACCATCGCAGGGCTAGAGGGAGACATTTACCTCCGAGAGGATGCCTCCCTAAAGTGAAAGTGAAAGTGAAATTCGCTCAGTTGTGTCTGACTCTTTGCATGCAGTCCATGGAATTCTCCAGGCCAGGATACTGGAGTGGTAGCCTTTCCCTTCTCCAGGGGAATCTTCCCAACCCAGGGATTGAACACAGGTCTCCCTCATTGCAGGCTGATTCTGTACCAGCTGAGCCACCAGGGAAGCCCAGGAATACTGGAGTGGGTAGCCTATCCCTTCCCCAGCAGATCTTCCCAACCCAGGAATCCAGGTGCTTAAAACCTCCATCAGTTGATGAACAGAGCAAGGAGGGGTAGACAGCCCTGATGGTGGCGGGGGCAGGGGCGGGCAGCACCTGCCTGACTGTCTTCTACGGTTTCTTTCCAACCTTGCCTCTTCTAAGGAGTCTAACCTCAGCCCGGATTGAATGAAGCCTTGGTTGTGCTCCTTTCCTTAGCTGGAATTGCTTGTTTTGTTTGAGCATGGCTGTCATTTTGCTGCCTGCCTGTGAAAGGGAATATGCTCAAATTTTACAAGTTCATGAATTTCGTATATTTTTGATTTTCAGCAGGGTCTCCCCTCCTGGCGACAGTTGTTCCAAAGACAACAGTTCTTATTTTTTTTTGAAACTCTTTGTAATAAAACAAGGGTACTGACATGTCAGGGTTCGTGGAGAGGTGTGTTTTTGTCTCAACCTGTTTACTGTTAGTAGATGTTGGATCAAATCTGATTTTCAGCAGGGCATAAAACATTTGACTGTTGGTATTTTTTGTCATTGCTTAGTTTGCTAAATCATGCCCGACTCTTTTTTGACCCCGGGGACTGTAGCCCATCAGGCTCCTCTGCCCATGGGATTCTCCAGGCAATAATACTGGAGTGGGTTGCTATTTCCTTTGGGGATCTTCCCGACACAGGAATCAAGCTGGGGTCTCCTGCATTGCAGGCGGATTCTTTATCACTGAGCCACCAGGGAAATTCCTATTGGTATCTAGATAATTACAAAAATATCCATTTCAGATGCTGTATTTTCCTAACAGTTCACTTCCGTTTCAGATAGAAGACTGTCAAGCTTTAAAATATTCTGTAGCCTGGGTGGCCTGGGTGGCAACACGGAGGTTCCTTTTGCGTTACACAAAGTGTAGAAGACTCTTTTTTCCCTTCACTTACGAGGAAGAGGTTTTCTTGTACAGCAGAGCTCAGCCGAACCTGACATCTGCTTTCTGCCTCCGAGTTCTCAAAGGTGTGCTGAATAAAACTCAACAACAAATCCTAGAATAGTCCTTACTATTAGGTGTTGTGAGGATGACCCACAACAGTGTGTGTGATGTCCTCTTCACACGTAAGCATGAGCCACATCTGGATGTGTGAGCATTCCAAAGTCCCCAAGGGGCACTTCCCAGCTCAAGGTCAAGATTGCAGCCCTGACTAAAGCCACCTCTTGGTCTGTTCTTTCATCTTATAGGTGTAGGAACGGCTACCCTCTCTCGTGCGAAAATATCCCCTTGACCTTGTGATCATCAAAGACGCCTCAGCTGATACTTTTCTAAGGAATCCTAGGTTGACCTGAAATTGTCTCCACATTGAAGGGCTAAGACAATCTTATGCACCAGTTTCTCTCAGCCCTCCAAATTCAGCCCCTGGGATGGGCCTGCATTCTTTACTCCTCCCTCTTTCCCAGCCTCTTATCAGGTGACTTTGCATCTCTGCTTATCAAGAGGTAATGTGTATTTCCCCACCTCTGCACATGACCTGGCCTTATGTCTGCAGTGACTCAATGAACGCAGCAGGTGAGACCCTGGGTTCAAGCCTGACCTGGGCCTCCAGAGACCCTGTGCACTTCTGTTCTCTCTCATGCGTCTCTATGAGAACATGGCCAGGCTAGCCCGTTTAAAGATGAAAGGTCATGTGAAGTAGACCCAAGACGTCCCAGCCCAAGACCATCACAGACCTGCCCGTCCCCAGCCACACTCTCCGCCTATTGCAGATGTGTGAGCATGGCAGCCAACGACACCCAAGCCCATTTAGCTGATTCAGAAATGATAGTAATACATGGCTGTGGTTTTAAGGCACACAATTTGGGGGGCTTTTTGTTACTCATCAGTAACTAACTGATACACCTGGAGCACAATGAGTGTTTGTAAAAATAGATAATATTTTTAGATTTTTATTCAGCTCATCAAATAAGCCCTGGCTCCACCACTGTGAGTCCCCATCCCATGGGTCTAGTCCTCATTTACTTCTACTCTCTGTGCTAAGTACATGCATCGGTCAGCTTCATAAATACTAGACATCATCCACTCTTCACATTTCATTTTCCTGTATAGAGTCCAAGAAAAGAAAAAAGAAAAACAAATCAAAGTGCTCCTTCCTAGTGGGAGAAAGAGGAGAGTATGTTAAGTTCCTGGAACCACATTACGTTGACACAAAAGTACAAGATGAGTGACAACTCGATTCCAGGCCCTGCAATTTGGCATCAGTTTGACCTCCCTCTATCTCTTTAAAGCAGGAACATCAGTCCTCATTCTCACAGTTGTCTCAGGCGAGCCCCCAAATGCTGAGCACAGAGGGAAGACAGAGTAAATACACGGGGAACAGAATTGAATTAGATGGAGAGAAACTGTCTAATCCTGGGTTTGATTCCTGTTAGTGCCAGGTATCTGTCATTTGACTATGGCCCAACAAGTCATCCTCTGTAAATGTGTTTCTTCTTCCGCAAAATAGGAATAATTCTGTCTGCTCTAGTTATCTCATACATCACTGCAAGAATGACATTAGATGGCACATTGGAAATGCCTTGTAAACTATAGAGAACTCCGTAGTATAATGTGAGGCATTGTTGTGGTTGTTACTATTTCAGGTCCAGCAGGGGAGACTGGATCTGGGAAAAACGGCAGACATCCCAGGGTGGTCCGGCTGGGAGGAGAACTTGTTTCTTTATCAGCAGATAAACATAGGCAAAGCATTGTGACTCAGACCAGAAAAGAAGCCTGGCAATAAACACAAAGAAAATAGTCTGGGGAAAGCTGACGAGCCCACAGTTGGAATTCTGCATTGGGGTTTAGAAACACCAGCGCTGGGATGCTGAAAACATTGGAAGGAGTCCAGGGAAAAGCCATGTGAGTCACTCCAGAATGGAAGATCCAAATCGGGAGGGAGTGGGTGTGTGAACTTTGGCTCCCAGAAAATAGTACTTGTTTTCCCAGGCTCCTCCAAGAGGTGGCTGTTTCCAGGATGTGTGCCTTGCCCTGAAGTGGGGGAAGCTGGTGTACACAGCCTCCCAAAAGGGGTGTCCAAACTCCACCCCTAGTCTGGGCAGAGAAGACAGAGATGCTCCAGAGGAAGAGAAGTTGAATGAACTTTTCCGTGTGGACCATACAGAGTTATACTAATTAGGGCGCTTTGGGCTGCAAATAACAGACAACTAGCAAGGCTCAGGTCATTCGTTACCCTTGAAAAAGAAGCCCCGAGCTGGGCCAGTGCCAGGACTGATTACATCAGCAGCTCAGCAGAATCATCTAGGACTCACTTTCCTCCCACTTCTGTCTCTGTTGCCCCTGGTGGCTTGAAAGCGTGTTAGTCGCTCAGTCGTCTCTGACTCTTTATAACCCCATGGACTGTAGCCTGCCAGGCTCCTCTGTGCATGGAATTTTCCAGGCAAGGATACTGGAGTGGGTTGCTATTCCCTTCTCCAGGGGATCTTCCCGACCAAAGGATCAAACCCATGTCTCCTGCAGAGCAGGCAGACTCTTCACAGTCTAAGCTACCAGGTGGCTTGGTTTGTCTTTTTAAACCAGCTTCCCACATAGTCCAACGGTGGTTGCTATGATTCCCATCATATCACACAGATGACAACATCTCTATCCCTTTGTAAAAGCAGGAAATAATTTCTCTGATATTTCCTGGCAGATTCCTCCCCCCGGTTGCCCTTGACCATGACTGCATCCCTTTGCCAAACCTACATCCATCATCCACAGGGGAGTAACATGGCATGACTGGCTTGGACCAATCAAGATTGTCCCAGGAACTAGAGTGAGCCTCGTCCACAGAAGCACAGGGCCTTCTAATCCCTGAACACAGTTGGGATTCTGATGACAGGCAACAAGGGAAGCTGCAAGAAAAGTGCTGGCTGGGCATCAGCCAGGGACCACTGCATCCCTCTGGTCCCTTCACAGGAGATGCTCTTCAAAATAGCATACATCAGAGATAGGATGTTGTCAGTGCCATGGCGACAGTGACATGATGACAGATTGGGCAGTTACTCGGTACCATGTGGGGTGCTTAGCACTTTATAGGTGTCATCCCATTCACCATCTCAACAGCCAGAAGTCCCCCTGTAATGAAATTTTTGGAGGAAGAGGGGTGGACCTTGAGTAACTGAAACTCCTAGGAAGAATCCAAGGTTAACTCTTCTTATATCAAATTACTCTCTCTAAATAACAGTTTTGTTGTGGTTCTGGTGAGTTTCTTCTGCTCTTTCTAGCAGCTGGCCTCACCTCTGACCTTGGTGCTGTCTTCCCTGGATTGTTGTCTTGGACGATGTCCTCAGCATACATGACCAGGGACCTAGGAGAGAGTCCAATGATATAAAAAGCCAGACCAGAAGGGAAAACGCTTTGAAGTTCCATAATTTTTTTTTTTTACTTTTGTTTTTGATTTTTTGAATTGACACAAAGTTTTTTAAAAGCCACAACACAAAAGTACTGTTAAAAGTAAGTTTGGTAAACAACAATATCCTACTTTACAACACAGGGAACTATATTCAATATCCTGTGATAAACCATAATGCAAAAGAATATGAACAAGAATGTGTATATATATATACACATACGTATATATATATATATATATATATATATATACGTATAACTGAATCACTTTGCTGTATGGTAGAAATTAACACAGCATTGTAAATCAACTATATTTCAGTAAAATAAATGCAAAAAATAAATTACAGAAAGTAAAAAAAAAAGCAAATTTGCCTCCCACACTAGTCCCTGCCCCAGTCTTCTCCCCCATTATTCCATTTCTTCTTTCCAATTTACTGGTGAATTATATTTTCTGGTGGCTCAGATGGTAAAGAAGCCTCCTGTAATACAGGAGACCCAGGTTCAATCCCTGGGTCGGGAAGATCCCCTGTAATAGGGAATGGCAACCCACTCCAGTATTCTTGCCTGGAGAATTCCATGGACAGAGGAGCCTGGAGGTCTAAAGTCCACAGGGTTTAAAGAGTCAGACTTGACTGAGTGACTAACACTATCGTATGCCCATTGCAGGCCGGCCCATGGAAATTCATGAAGTTTCCTTTGGTTTCTTCCCTCTCAGCATTTCCAGCATCCATCAGTGCCAAGCCCTAGGCATCCATTTCCACAATACCTCCTCATTCCTGTCTAGTCATTGCTTCTTCCTGGACCCATGGTGCCAGCCTCCAGTGGCCTCCATGACTCCACTGCCTTCTTGTTCTTTGTCTCCATCCTCTTTAAGGGTATATTTTGCACAGACTACAACACGGACTGAGTTGTACCCCCAACCCATCCATTCATATGTTGAAGTCTTGACCCCCAGTACTTCTGAACATGACTATATTTGGAGACAAGGCTTTTAAAGAAGTGATTAAGTTAAAATGAGGTCATTGAGGCAGATCCTAATCCAGTATGGCTGGTGTCCTTACAGGAAAAGGAAATTCAGGCATGGAGGTGTGCACACAGCAGAGACCACGTGAAGAAACCTGAGAGAAGATGGCCATCTGGGCTCAGAGAAAGGCCCAGGGGAGAAGCCACAGAAGAAACTGACTCTGCTGCCCTGTTGAGCTTGGACTTCCAGCCTCCAGAACTCCAGGTAAATTTCGGTTGTTCATGGCAAACAGATGGGGAAACAATGAAAACAGTGAGAGACTATTTTCTTTAGATCTACAGTGATCTAAATCACTGCAGATGGTGACTGCAGCCATGAAGTTAAAAGACATTTGCTCCCTGGAAGAAAAGCTATGACCAACCTAGACAGCATATGAAAGAGCAGAGATATTACTTTGCCAACAGAGATCCATCTAGTCAAGGCTGTTGTTTTTCCAGTAGTCATGAATGGATGTGAGAGCTGAACTATAAAGAAAGCTGAGTGCTGAAGAATTGATGCTTTTGAAATATGTTTTTGCAGAAGACTCTTGAAAGTCCCTTGGACTGCAAGGAGATCAAACCAGTCTATCCTAAAGGAAATCAGTCCTTCATTGGAAGGACTGATGCTGAAGCTGAAACTCCAATCCTTTGGCCACCCGATGCGAAAACTAGTCTAAGTTACTTCAGTCGTGTCCGACTCTGTGTGACCCCATAGACGGCAGCCCACCAGGCTCCCCCATCCCTGGGATTCTCCAGGCAAGAACACTGGAGTGGGTTGCCATTTCCTTCTCCAATGCATGAAAGTGAAAAGTGAAAGTGAAGTTGCTGACTCATTGGAAAAGACCCTGATGCTGGGAAAGATTGAAGGCAGGAGGAGAAAGGGATGGCAAAGGATGAGATGGATGGATGGCATCACGAACTCAATGGACATGAGTTTGAGCAAGCTTCTGGAGTTGATGATGGATAGGGAAGCCTGGCGTGCTGTGGTCCATGGGATCGAAAAGAATTCGACACAACAGAGCAACTGAACTGAACTGAAACCACACATTCCGTCTTATGGTACTTTGCTGCAGAAGCTCTAGGAAACAAATACAAACAACTCTGATCAAGTCAGTCATTTGTTCAAGACTTTTTGACAGTTTCTAGTTTCTTAGCATTAAGCAGACTTCCTCCCGGAGGCCTTTCTGGGACCTCAGGATCTGAAATTGACCTGCCTGTACTGTCTCACTGCTTATGCACCCACCTTCTGTGCTTCAGCTCAGAACCAGCCCAGAACCCTGGACTGATTTTCATGCAGTGAACGTGTCCTGAGATCTCCTGCCTCTGTGGCCTGGCACACACACAGGTTGTTCCCTTTATGGAAAACGCGTTTGCATTCCCACGCCATGCCCCTTCCATCTGTAACTGCCGAAACCATGTCTATTACTCAAGTCTGACCCGAATACCGCCTTCTTTATAAAGCCATTTGCTCTCCCAAACCCACGATTCGGTGGGACCACTCTTTCCCTTGCCTGTACTGCTTTGTAAAATCCTCATGAGAGCCATCGCATTCTGCCCTGTGTTCTACTTAGGTGTATTTTGGATCACCTTTATATGTGACTGTGAAATTCTTAAGCACAGCTTCCGCAAGTTGCTCAGCCTTCCCTCTTCATTCAAGGGTAGGTAAATGAATAGCATATTTTCCTAAAGAAAAGTGAGATAAAATAACATTGTTTATAATTTTTTTGCTCTATTTTTTTAAAAAATTATTCATTTATTTAGGGCATCCAGGATTCGCTGTGGCACACAGGATAATCTGCTGCAGTGCATAGGCTCAGTGGCTCTGCAGAGTAAGGGATCTCAGTTCCCCAATCAGGGATTGAATCTATGTACCCGGCCTTGCAAGGCAGGTTCTCAACCACTGCACTACCAGGGACGTCCAATTTTGTTCCATTTGAAGTGCTATTTATTACTATTTTTAAAAAAACTTATGTATTTTAGTTGGAGGCTAATTACTTTACAATATTGTAGTGGCTTTGCCATACATTGACTTGAATCAGCCACGGGTGTACATGTGTCCCCCATTCTCAACCCCCCACCCACCTCCCTCTCCACCCCACCCCTCAGAGTCATCCCAGTGCACCAGCCCCAAGCACCCTGTCTCATGCATCGAACCTGGCGATCTGTTTCATATATGGTAATATACATGTTTCAATGCTATTGTCGATTAAAAAAATATTTATTTATTTGACTGCCCCAAGTCTTAATGTTTTTTTGTTTGTTTGTTTCAGTTGCGATGCCCAGGATCTTTATTTATTTATTTATTTTTAATTTTTATTTTTACTTTATTTTACTTTACAATACTGTATTGGTTTTACCATACAATGACATGAATCTACCACGGGTGTACAGGAGTTCCCAAACATGAACCCCCCTCCCACCTCCCACCCCATATCATCTCTCTGGATCATCCCCGTGCACCTGTATCAGCCCCAACCATCCTGTATCCTACATCAAACATAGACTGGCGATTCGTTTCTTACATGATAGTATACATGTTTCAATGCCATTCTCCCAAATCATCCCACCCTCTCCCTCTCCCTCAGAGTTCAAAAGTCCACTCTACACATCTGTGTTTCTTTTGCTGTCTCACATACAGGGTCATCTTTAGCTATGGCATGAGAACTCTTAGTTGCAGCTTGTGGGAGCTAGTTCTCTGACTGGGGATCAAACTCTGGCTCCCTGCACTGAGAGTGCAGAGTCTTGGCCCCTGGCCCATCAAGGAAGTCCCTTGATTCTATTTTGTAATTAGGAGCCAAAATTTTAAAATAATCCCATTAGAAAAGCAAGAAACAGGAAAGATGAATTTGAACTGTGTTCCTTCTGGAATGACCCAGAGGAAAATGTGAAACTCTGGGGGGAGAAACCCTGAATACACAATTTAACTACTTCACCTGCTATTGTAGCTATGTTGTAAAATAGAGGCTACTTAGCACAGCATTTTGCCTGAGTATCCTGGAATGTTTTCTGCGAGAAAAACGTTTGATCTCTGGAGACAATCCTACAGAGGCTTTGCCTTGGAAAGGCGCCTGGATGGGGGCAGGGCGGGGGGCGGGGCAGGATTCTGTCTTTTTCCTCTGGAATTAACTTGCCTTTGAGATGCTTCGCAGCATGTGAGAGCAACAGTATTCAGCAGGGAGCAGGCTGCTGAGTGCAAAGCTACACCCTTAAAACCATCTGCTCTGCACACACATAGGAACCATTAATAAACTGTACGTGTGGGTTGGCCTGGACTCGCTGAAACGTGATCAAAGGGAGAGTGATTTACACCAGCTCTCCCTTCCTATTTACTTGCTGCGCTGTCATGAGAGTGAAGAACCCAATTAGAGGCAAAAAAAAAAAAAAAAAAAGGAAAAGGAAAAGGAAAAAAAAAATATTACCTCTCCTCCAAAATGCCTGCAAAATGAGAGGAAAAATGCTTTCTTTTCACTATTGCAGGAGAAAACCGAGAGATGAAACTCTTAACGATGTGAAATCTAATGGGAAAATGGATGGATTTTTTTTTCCCCTAGTGAAACCCAAAAGAGCACCCTTTCCACCCTCCACCTTTATTTTTCTTCCTCTCCCCCTTGTCTGTGCCATTAGTGAGGCCTGCTGGCAGGCCCTGAATAGGATCTGTGATGATTCGTAGGCCTCCCCAGAACAGTGACACACGCATGCCTTGAGCAGCTGTGCTCGAGGGGAAGGAGCCGGACAGTAGTTTTTCTCCCCCACTGGGGAGTAACATGTGCTGCTGTCCCTGGGACCCTGAGATGTGGCTCGGTGGAGGGAGGGGGACTTCCTGGCCCTGAGACTCCCTGATGGAGCTAGGTTTCCGGGGTGCTCTAGAATCCCAGCTGTCAGAGCCATGAGGTTTCAGGGAGAAGGGATGGCAAGCTGGAGACACAGACGTGACTGTGCTGAGAAGGGCTGGGGGAGGCTGGGAGGGCCTCTGTCCACCCAGACACCCTGACTCAGATGCTGAGTGTCTTATATCAGACAGTCCAGAGGCAGGGCCTGAGACAGGACGTTGTTCAAGGTGTTTGTCGGGACAAGGGCTGGAGGGGCCAGGAGAGAGCAAGTTGGGGGGGCAGGGAGCCAGGTGAGAATGTGGGCTCCGCTGGAGACCAGCTTCAGTCCGATCCCACAGGGAACTCCAGAGCAGGCCTCGTACCACATGGTTGGTCCCTTTAGAGGCAAGAAGGCTGGCCCTGAATATCATGTTTGGTCATGGGGTAGGAGTGGAGCAGCTTCTACTGGGGCAAGGGGAATGCTCAGGAGATGAGGCCAGTGGTGCATTACCAGCTGTGTTAGTCCATGCAGGCAGCTGGGACAAAGGACCACAGACCAGGGGTGGGGCGTGGAGTGTGCTTAAACAACAGGAATTAATTGACTCACAGTCTGGAGGCCAGAAGTCCAAAGTCAAGATCCCCAGTGTTCATCACTGCAACACTCTTCACAATGGCCAAGACTTGGAAGAAACCTAAGTGTCCATCAACAGACGAATGGAAAAAGAAGATGTGGTGCGTATATACAATGGAATACCACGCACCCGTGAAAAGAATAGAATAAGGTCATTTACAGCAACACAAATGGACCTAGAGATGATTATACTAAAGGAAGTGACTCAAACTGAGAAGGACAAATACCGTAGGATATAACTTACAGGTGGAATCTAAAAAAATGATACAAATGAACGTATTCACAAATCAGAAATAGACTCACAGACATAGAAAACGAACTTAGGGTTACCAAAGGGGAAAGGTGATGGGGAAGGGATAAATTAGGAGTTTGGAATTAATGGATACACACGACTGTATATAAAACAGATAAAAAAGGTCCTACTGTAAAGCACAGAGAACTATATATTCAATAACTTATAACAACCTACTATCAAAAAAATCGAAAGAATCTAAAAAAGAATATTCTTGCTGTGTCTCCTTATGTCTTGTTCCCCTAAGTGTCCAAATAAAAGGGGACCTTTCTATAAAGACACCAGTCATAGTGGGTTAACCATCTTTCCCATGACTTCATTTGAACTTGATTGCAGCCATGAAATTAAAAGATGCTTACTCCTTGGAAGGAAAGTTATGACCAACCTAGACAGCATATTAAAAAGCAGAGACATTACTTTGCCAACAAAGGTCCGTCTAGTCAAGGCTATGGTTTTTCCAGTAGTCATGTATGGATGTGAGAGTTGGACTGTGAAGAAAGCTGAGAGCCAAAGAACTGATGCTTTTGAACTGTGGTGTTGGAGAAGACTCTTCAGAGTCCCTCAGATGGCAAGGAGATCCAACCAGTTCATCCTAAAGGAGATCAGTCCTGGGTGTTCATTGGAAGGACTGATGCTGAAGCTGAAACTCCAATACTGTGGTCACCTCATTCGAAGAGTTGACTCACTGGAAAAGACTCTGATGTTGGGAGGGATTAGGGGCAGGAGGAGAAGGGGACAACAGAGGATGAGATGGCTGGCTGGCATCACTGACTCAATGGACATGAGTTTGGGTAAACTCTGGGAGTTGGTGATGGACAGGGAGGCCTGGCGTGCTGCGATTCATGGGTCGCAAAGAGTCGGACATGACTAAGCGACTGAACTGAACTGAACAGAACCTCTATTCAGACCCTATTTCCAAACAAAGTCACAGTATGAGGTTCTGGGGGCCAGAACATCAACACAAAAATGTTTGGGGCGGCACAACTCAATCCATAACATCAGCCAACATTTTTCAGCAGCTTGGGGTGGGTGCAGCTACAGGCTGGTCAGAAGAACCTGGGTAGAGCATCGCTGGCCTCCAGGCTGCATAGAACTGAAAAGAAAGCGCCCATGTGAGATCATTTTAGTTCTCACCACTGGTTTCTTCTGGCACCTTCTTCTCAAATGCAGCAGCCTCTGGAGGTGATAATTCTCAGAAAGCACTAAAGGCTGCTAAACACTCATATCTTAGCACAGATTCTTGTTGAAAAAGCACTTTTCTCCACAAGGAGGCCATGCTACTGAGGAGACGAGTTGAAAAACTAAGGAGAAGGTGAAAGGCAAGGAAAGGGGAAAAGTTTTTCTGAGTCCTTGGGGCCTCAGGCAGGCTGGGTGGGTGGGATGGGATCATGGTCAAGGCAGGGGGCCCAGCCAGGGATGCAAGCATGCTCCTCCCCCATTTGAATGGGGACAGCATAGTCTCTGATTGGAAGAAGTGGTGTCATTGTGGAAACAGAACGGTGGGAAATGTAGGATCAGCATTAGAAGTAGAAACAGGAAGTATTCTGTTGGCCAAAATGTTCTTTCAAGTCATCTGTAATCTGTTACAGAAAAAGAATGAATTTTTTGGCCAACCCAATATGACTGCAGAGGCTTCTGGATCACAAAGCCCCTACTTCTCCATGTCATGGATGGAGGGGACAGGACTGGGGTACCCCCTGAATTCTCCCCACGGCTATGGCCTCCTCGCTTCCCTCTCAGGCCATACCTCCTGTATCCAGTAATCTCAGACCCCAAGGGCGGGACTGAAGGTGTTTACAGAGCTCCTTTCCACCCACGCTTAAAGACCAACACAGTTTCAGAAGGCTCTGCACAGGGGACAGTTAATAAGAATAGGACCCTCTAGACTGCAGCCATTTCTGAGGTTCTAAGGGAGGTTCTTGTGAGGCAAGTGGGTTCTCCCAGCCTCCTTGTGTGATGTTGGAGAAGGAGATGGCACCCCACTCCCGTATTCTTGCCTGGAAAATCCCAAGGACAAAGGGATCTGGTAGGCTACAGTCCATGCCTGAGCGACTTCACTTTCACGTTGTGTGATGTTGAGGAGGGAGAAACTGCATTCTTCTTTGGAGAATAAAGAGAAGCAGTGTTTCTTTCTGACTGAAGGCACTTTAGCCTTGAGGGGGCGGGGGTTGGTTGGTTCTCAAAGAGTAGAGACACTCGTGGGAGCACCTTTGTCTCTTCCTGTTTTGTGAAAAGGAGGCTGCGGTGGATTGGAGGGACGTGGGCTCCAGTGCTGGAAGGCAAGTTAGAGATGACTTTTAGGTGGTATACAGGGTGGATTGCTCTATACTCTGGTTTTAAGGCAACTTTATTTAAAACAGATAAATTATATGTGTGTTATGCTTTATGTGTCGTAACATCCCAACAAAAGTAACAGGAATGTCTTCATATCATTAAACACCCAGCAGGGCTGCTTTTTCCTGATTGGCTTGTTCATTTCTGTGGTTTTCCTCCATCTGTTTGAATCAGGATGCAAACACAGTCCTGGCAGGGCATTGGGTGACATCTCTCTTACATCTGCCTTCATTCACAGGTTTTTCTTGCACTTGCTGGCAGATATGTCTGGCTCTTTATTTTGCAGGGTCTCCAGCACCCTGGATTTAGCTGATTTTTCTCCCTTGTGACATTCATCCTGTCCCTCTGTCTGCTGTTCTTTCTATGAAGTGGTAGGTAGATGAATGATCAGATTTGAATTTGGTTTATTTGGCAAGGCTGCTCCTTGGGTGCTGGGGTGAGCTTCCTTCCAACTGTGCTTAAGTCTCTCAGTTGTGTCTGACTCTTTGTGACGTCATGGACTATAGCCTGCCAGGCTCTTCTGTCCATGGGGATTCTCCAGGCAAGAATACTGGAGTGGGCTGCTATGTACTCTTCCAGGGGATCTTCCCAATCCAGGGATGGAACCCAGGTCACCTGCATTGCAGGGGGATTCTTTACCGGCTGAGCTACGAGGGAAGCCCCCTTCCTTCCAAGAGAGGTACACAAAGATCGCTTGGCTCTCTCCATGGTGCTGAGCACTGTGGATGAGCATGTCCTCCTTTGTTTTGTTTTGCTTTAGAACTCTTAATAAAAATCACTGGTGGGCTGTAGGAACAATCCCTGACTGACCAAATACATTAATTCATTAGAGATTGCAAAATAGTGATGGTCTCTCTTTAGTCTTCTTTTATTTGTTGAATTATCTCTATAAAGAAAATTTCCCTCATTACCTATTTAATTATCTTCATAGATGGTTCATTTAGAAAAGGCAGGATAGAGCCTTGTATTTTTTCTTTTTACCTACTGATCTTAATATTAATAATAATTAGTTGCTTCCCAGACATTTCCCAAAGATAACCAAGATTTTTTTCTTTTTAGTATTATTATGAATTTAAGGACTTGACCATTCTATGGGTGTACCTCAGATATGCAGATGACATCACCTTACGGCAGAAAGCCTCTTGATGAAAGTGAAAGAGGAGAGTGAAAAATCTGGCTTACAACTCAACATTAAAAAAATTAAGATCCTAGCATCTGGTCCCATTACTTCATGGCAAATAGATGGGGAAACAATGGAAACAGTGACACTTTATTTTCTTGGGCTCCAAAATCACTGCAGATGGTGACTGCAGCCATGAAATTAAAAGACACTTGCTCCTTGGAAGAAAAGCTATAACAAACCTAGACAATATATTAAAAAGCAGAGTCATTACTTTGCCAGCAAAGATCCATCTAGTCAAAGATATGGTTTTTCCAGTAGTCACGCATGGATGTGAGAGCTGGACCATAAAGAAAGCTGAGTGCTGAAGAATTGATGCTTTTGAACTGTGGTGTTGGAGAAGACTCGTGAGGCTCCCCTGGACTGTAAGGAGATTAAACCAGTCAATCCTAAAGGAAATCAATCCTGAATATTCATTGGAGGGACTACTGCTGAAGCTGAAGCTCCAGAACGTTGGCCATCTGATGTGAAGAGCTGACTCATTGGAAAAGACCCTGATGCTGGGAAAGATTGAGGGCAGGAGGAGAAGGGGATGACAGGATGAGATGGTTGGATGGCATCACCGAATCAATGGACATGAGTTTGAGCAAGCTCCGGGAGATGGTGAAGGACAGGGAAGCCTCGGTGCTGCAGTCCACGGGGTCGCAAAGAGTCAGACGTGGCTGAGCGACTGAACAACAACAACATGGGTGTACCACAGTTCATGTGTCTGTCCATCGGGTGATGGACATTTGAGTTGTTTTCACTTGGATCCTAGGCTTACCTTTTTGGTAGATCCTAGGAGAAGGCAATGGCACCCCATCCCAGTACTCTTGCCTGGAAAATCCCGTGGACGGAGGAGCCTGGTAGGCTGCAGTCCATGGGGTCACGAAGAGTTGGGCATGACTGAGCGATTTCACTTTCACTTTTCACTTTCATGCATTGGAGAAGAAAATGGCAACCCACTCCAGTGTTCTTGCCTAGAGAATCCCAGGGACAGGGGAGCCTGGTGGGCTCCCGTCTGTGGGGTTGCAGAGTCAGACACGACTGAGGCGGCTTAGCAGCAGCAGCAGCAGCAGCTTACCTTTGTTAGTGTAGCTTTCCAGATAGCAAAAAATATTCAAACTCAGTTCATTTATTTCTGCTCTAGACATGCAAAAGCCTATTTTCCAAGAAATGTGTGTGTGTGTGTGTGTGTGTGTGTGTGTGTGTGTATGCACACATGCTCAGTCATGTCCAACTCTTTGCCACCCCATGGACTGTAGCATGCTAGGCTTCTCTGTCCATTCAGTACTTATTCTTAGGAAAGACTGGTGCTGAAGCTGAAGATCCAATACTTTGGTCACCTGATTTGAAGAGCTGACCCTGATGCTAGAAATGATTAAGGGAAAAAGGAGACGAGGGTGGCAGAAGATGAGATGGTTAGATAGCATCACTGACTCATTGGACATGAATCTGAGCAAACTTCAGGAGGTAGTGAAAGTCAAGGAAACCTGGCGAGCTGCAGTCCATGGTGTGGCAATGAGTCAGATATGACTTGGCAACTGAACAACAACAAACATATTTGTTTATTCAAGCACCTATGCAAACCTTTCAGATTATAGAAGCTTTATAGTGAGTTTTAATATCTGAGAAGTCCACCCTCCTTTCTCACTCATTCCTGTGATTTTCTGAGGGTGTCATGCTTGCTTGTTTGCTATCACAGATGATCTCTATAACCAACCGCTCTGATCCAGAGGGAAAAACATAATACATGTTACAATTCAGATCACGTTAAATTCATACACGTACATTTTACAATTCAGATCTCGTTAAATTCATGTATGGGCTTGTTGAGAACTCATACTTTTTTGATGGTAAATCTTCCAGCCCAAGAATGTAGAGTGTCTTCCCATTTGTTTCTCTATTTTTGTGTCTTTTAGGAGTGTTTTCCTCTCGTGTGTTTCAGATACTTCTCCATAAGATTTATGCCTGAAATATGTATGTCTTCTCTTTTTCACTATCGTTAAGTGTGATCTTTTATATCTTCCTAGTTTTTTGATTATTTTACATACTGGGTATTTATTTATTTATTTGTTAAAAAATCAACACATTTCTAAATCTTTTATTATCATGGTAGCTTTCCTTTTGATTCATTTGGGTTTTCCAGATGTGCAATCGTGAAGTTATTTTTTTATATTAGCAACTCTAGAAAATGTTTGATATCTGAATGTCTGAGAAAGTTTGCCTGTTAGGAACCACTGAATGGCATCAGTGCAGTAGCCATGCTGGCAATGTGCTGAGGAAAATATCTGCAAGGGAAGAAAACCGAGCTTTTTCTGTGCTCAAATTTGTATCTCAGAGTTTTGAAGTTGCAGACGGCATTGCAAAACCGTGTGATTAACGGTCCCCGTCTCTCTCTCCTTTCTCTGAAGCTCTTCCTTCTCTGCCTCCTTGACTCCGTTTTCTTGTATATTAGCTCTTTCCAGTGCATATCCTGACATCTTTATACCTTTTAAGGTTCTTCTTGTAGCTACTCTTTACTCTGTGGTTTGTGTCTCCTTCCCATTTTATCAGTTTCAGTGGTCTTAATAATTTATATAACAACATCTCACAGACTTCCCTGGTGGTACAGTGGATAGGAATCTGCCTGGTTCGATCCCGGGTCTGGGGAGATTCCACGTGCTGCGGAGCAGCTAGTCTGTGTGTCACAGCTATTGAGCCCGCAGATTGCAGCTCCTGGAATCCGAATGCCTGGAGCCCGTGCTCTGCAACAAGGGATGCCACCGCAATGAGAAGCCTGCCCACCACAACTAGAGCATAGCTCCCCCTCGCCGCAACTAGAGAAAACCCAAGCACAGCAACGAAGACCCAGGGCAACCAAACGTAAAGAAAGAAGATGTTAATTGAAAAAAAAACTCACTGTAAATGTTTACGATTTTGTTCTTTGAAGACTGAGTTTTCTGTCTAACGTGAAGCACACAGTACCTAGCTTAGTTCCTCCTGAGAGCCTAGATGATAAGGACACAGTAGTTCCTCAGTATCCATGGCGGGTAGGAGAGGGTAGGAGAGGTGGTTTCAGGAGCCCCGAGCGCACCGGCATTCCTGGGTGCTCTAGCGCCTTGTCTAAAATGGTCCAGAACAAAGAAGACAGTCGGCTCTCCGTGTGTTTGGGTTTCGCATCTGCAGATTCAATGATCCGCTAAGGGCTGAGTCATGGTGAACATGTCCAGTTAGTGGGCTGCTCCTAAGTGCTGGGCACTCACTCATTCATTCAGCATATAGTTATTGAGTTCTGGGCACCATTCAAAATGTTGTGGATAAAGTCTATGACCTCACCAAGCTTATCTTCTAGGTCGAAAGTAGAAAATAATTGAAAGAAATCACCAAGATATATAGGATCTGTCTTAGCCCTTCTCCCCCAGAAAGTCCAGGTTGAGGGCAGAGTGGGAGGACTGCTCCTGTCCGAACTTTGGCTTTTACCTGGCATGAAAGGGCAAGTCATTGGAGGGAGGTCTTGGGGCAGAGGAATGATGTAATCTGACTCATGTCCTCACCAGATTACAAGAGCCCTGCAAAGTCCACCATCCAGGTTCAAGAGATGGGATAATTTCTACATGTAAAACTGAATCACTTTGCTGCACACCTGAGTCATTGCAAATCAACTATATTTTGCTTTTTTTTTTTTAAATTTTTTTAAAGAAATGGGTTTTTTTCCCAATGATCACAGAGAGAGAAGGTGATGGGGCAGGATTTGCTCAGGTGTCTTACCTTAAAGTCTTTGCTTTATCTGCTAGGGGTATTTCCTGCTGAGTATACTTGTTGCAAAGTTTTTATTCTATGTGTCTTTTTTATGCCTCTTTTTAGGCCTACTTTTCTGTTTGATGGAGAGTTAAGTTATGCTGGGTTTGTCTTCTGTCACTCATTCCAAAAATATTTATTCACTCCTTGCCGGGTTTGTGGCACGGTAAACTGTACTATGGGCAATAAAAGATGGGGAAGACAAGGGCTCAAGTTTATAGACAGGCTATAAAAAGAAGAGAGAATTTGTATTTAAATTATGTAAATTGAATGATTTTTACATTTTTTTCAGGGAGAGGAGGACTTAGTTGTTTTATTTGCTCACCTAAAAGAACATTGCTATTTCTCTTGAAAGAACCGCCTTGTCCAAGAACTGGAAACAGACAAAATATGGGATTCCCGCTTCGATTTTAGATATCTTGACTTCCAGCCTGACTGTTCAGTTAGTGCATTAAAAGACGACTGTCTCTCTTCCCAACCCTAAGCCTGGCAAACCCAGCTTGTGATCCGAAGATCCCGCTGGGCCTTTGCTATTTCTTGCCTCATTGCCAGGAATAAAGATTCAGCAGCAATTCCTACTCAGCTGACAACCTTGCCAGCGACACCTGAGGCAAAGTAAAACCCAGCTCAGCAGCTCTGCTGCCGCTGAGCCTTGTGGCTTCGAATTAGACAAAGCCAGGTGGTTCCTGGGCTGCCTCCTCCGTCCACCCTCCCTGGGGTGGGGTGGGGTCTGCGGTGGTCGGCGGAATGTTCAGCATCAGACTCTGCCCTCTCGCTTTGATTCGGGCATGTGACAAGGCTAAATGACAAGCATTGAGTCAAAGGATTTTTCTGTTTCCCACTGTATCAGTTATTTTCTGAAAGGGTTATTTTCTGATATCAGTTATTTTCAGTTATTTGCTTCCCTGGTGGCTCAGACGGTAAAGCGTCTGCCTGCAATGTGGGAGACCTGGGTTAGATCCCTGGGTTGGGAAGATTCCCTGGAGAAGGAAATGACAACCCACTCCAGTACCCTTGCCTGAAAAATCCCATGGACGGAGGAGCCTGGTAGGCTACAGTCCACTGGGTCACAAAGAGTCAGACACTGCTGAGTGACTTCACTTTCCTTTCCTTTCCTCGGTTATTTTCAGGGCTTGAGTCCATCAGTCAAACCCTTGGGCTTCTTGCTAGAGACTCAGAAAAGCATTATGTTTTAGGAAAATCAGCTCTGGACACGGACTGAGAACTCAAGGATTTGGCAGCTACCTCTGTTGCAATCCACCCATGGACTGGAGGAGAAAGGATTCATAAACTCATCTAATTTTCTAAATGGTCTGTGTGAACTTTATTTGGGTCTTGCAGAGTCCTTCCTGGATAGCTCAGCTGGGAAAGAATCCGCCTGCAATCCAGGAGATTGCAGGTTCAATTCCTGGATTGGGAAGATCCCCTGGAGAGGGCATAGCAACCCACTCCACAACCCACTCCAGTATTCTTGCCTGGAGAATCCCTATGGACAGAGGAGCCTTGCGGGGTACAGTCCATGGAGTTGCAAAGAGTCAGACATCCCTGAGAGATTAAGTGCAGAGTCCACAATGGGAAACCAACAGAGCTGTAGTAACGACACCTGGGTAGTGAAGCTTTTAAAATATCCCGGTGTAGAAAGCCTGTCCATGTTCTGCAGGGAGGCCTGGTGTGCTGCAGTCCATGGATTCACAGAGTCGGCCACGACTTAGCAACTCAGCAACACCCACTTTCTGTTGGAGTTGCCTTCCTGCTCTGTATGAATATGAACAATCTTTCTAGCTCTACAGATTAGAATAAATCCATGATTCATTCTGGAAATCAAGAACAACCTCCATCTTAGCTAACTTGATCTCTGCTGCTGCTAAGTCACTTCAGTCGTGTCCGACTCTGTGTGACCCCATAGATGGCAGCCCACCAGGCTCCCCCGTCCCTGGGATTCTCCAGGCAAGAATACTGGATTGAGTTGCCATTTCCTTCTCCAATGCATGAAAGTGAAAAGTGAAAGTGAAGTCGCTCAGTCGTGTCCAACTCTTTGAGACCCCATGGACCACAGCCTACCAGGCTCCTCTGTCCATGGGATTTTCCAGGCAAGAGTACTGGAGTGGGGTGCCATCGCCTTCTCCGATCTCAGGTAATGCTAACTTGATATTCTGTTAAGCCAGTGGATTTCCTCACTGGGTTCTTACAGCTATTCTTTAATGCTCTATGGCCCTGGAACTGTTATCTTTTGCTTATTATAGTTTCGTCTTACCTGGCCATGCCATCCATCCATTCACCCATCCTTCTATCCACCCCATTCATTCAAAAAATAAATGTTTATTTATTAAAAGCCTGTTATATGCCAGGTGCTATGAAACCCAGCATCAGTCCTTCCACTTTGGGAGGCTGATGGTTCACGGGCTTCACATTTATGCTTTTTGTTTTTCTGAGTGCTTTTGCTGTGGTAAATTTACAAAAGGGAACACTTCCAGAAAACTATGATTACTTTGGGTTCAATCCTTGGGTTGGGAAGATCCTCTGGAGAAGGAAAGGCAACCAGCTCCAGTCATCTTGCCAGGGAAAGCCCGTAGACAGAGGAGCCTGGAGGGCTGCAGTCCATGGGGTCGAAAAGAGTTGGATACAACTTAGTGCCTAAATCACCACCACCATGGTTACTTTGCTGAACAAGTTTCCATATACTAAATGTTCTTCAAGATTCAGTATTAGAAATCATTATGATGAGGAAGTCTTGATTTATTTGTATGGAAAAATTCACTTAGTAATGGAACGTACCCCCCCACCTCCCACACAAAGAATTGAAAAGGTAGAAATGATTTGAAGGAAAATTACTGTTCATTTCTTTCTTTAAAAATAAGCTGTTTGGTCAAGTTCCTTTGGGCTACAAAAATACACAACATTGGTGTCAGTTTCTGAAAGAAGACTCAGAATATGCCTGTTGTATAAGCTAGCTGAAAATTTCTACTGAGAATAAAGTATTTGAAACAGGCAGAATTTAACCTGCCAAATAGTTTTGCACTAATTATGAAAAAAATAAAATCTTTTAAAAGTCAGCAGTAATCTAATTTAAATATGGATCTACCAAAGAGTATACTAGCATAAAAATCTAGTTTTATCCCCAATTTATCGCTTTACTTTGGCACTAAAAATGTATTTTTACTGGACTTCCCTGGTGGTTCAGTGGTTAAGAATCTGCCTGCGAATGCAGGGGACACGGGTTGTATCCCTGGCCTAGGGAGATCCTGCATGCTATGGGGCAGCCAAGCCCATGTGCCACAACTACCGAAGCCTGAGCTCCCTAGAGTCTGTGCTCCGCAATAAGAGAAGTCACCGTGAGAAGCCCGCACACAGCAGCTAGAGAGCAGCCCCCTCTCCCCACAGCTGGAGAAAGCCCCTGTGCCAACAAAGACCCGCTGCAGCCTAACTAAGCAAATAAATAAAATTTTAAATGTAGTTTTACTGTCAATTCCCATTTTGGTTAAATTTGTGTGTGTGTGCAAAATGTGTAATCAAATGAAAGTGATGTTGTATTAATAGATCGTGGTACTAGAAGGACACTGAGGCTCGGAGTGGAGTTCGGTGGTTAGTCTATTTACTTCAACATCTGTTCCAAAGAGAAGAGCCCTGGTTCTGCCGCAAACTGTCAGGCACTTACAGATTGTTTTGTTCCTATGTGTGCGATAGAAGAAAGAGCAGAGCAGAGCTAAGTGCAGGGAGAGGTAAAAATATCATATTTCCCATCGTACCATCTCTGGAATCAAGATGTTTCTGACATTTGACATGTCTTAGATTTGATGAAATGCAGTTACCAAGAGACTGGGATGTAGGAGTCGTTTATTTTTTTAACACCAAAATCATTTTGTATTGGGTACAGCCAGTTAAAAATGTTGTGATAGTTTCCGGTGAACACCAAAGGGACTCAGCCACACATGTACGTGCATCCCGGAGTCTTTATGCTGGTCTGGTGGTCTACTGCAGATACATCTGTTTCAGTTTGCAGAACCCACTGTCCCTAGTAGAATGCGTGACACAGACAGCAGACTATCAGATACTTATTACTGAAGACACGCAGTGAGGAAATGAAGCTGAGGAATACTGAATGGCCAGTAACTTTATGAAATAGTGTCGGCTAATTTAATCAGGGAAGATGAAGGGCCCCTTTCAAGATTAGATTATCTCATTCAAATATTTTTTATCCATGATGGCCTCTGCATTGAACAGTGAGTTGAAGGTATCCGTGAAAATGTTTCCAAGCTCTTTCAACTCTGAACGTCTTGGAGCTACTGCTGTTGAGCTTTCAGAGGATTCCCAGGGGTGATGACTCCTGAGAAGCTCACTGGTTCCCTGGGCCACGGACAGTGAGAACATGCCTTGGATTCTCCCAAATCCAAGGATCGAGATGAATCCCAGGGGTCTTCAGGTTGCTGCCCCCGACAAATATTCTTTGAGTGCCTCCCATGGGTACGGGGACACAGTGGCAGGCAAGGCAGGCGAAGTATCTTGTCTGATGGGACAGACGTCTAGACAACAGGCATACCGCGCGAAAAAGCCTGAGTGCAACGCCCAGGATTCAGTACGTGTGCCGCGAGTGTCTGTTTCCTTTCCTTCCGGGTAGAGTTCACCAGCGAGACAAAGCAGTGAGGCCCCGCAGCTTCCCATCCATACCCTCAGCTGGCTCTTCAATCCCCTGGCGCTGTCTCCTTGCAACAAAACTTTTGCCTCGGTGCACTAGGAGAAACATGTGGTTGCTAAGAACGGGAGCACGGCTGCAAGGAGCCACGGCAGACACCGAACGTATTAGAGTCTAAGAAAGTGTTCCCAATCCTTTAAGAAAACCATTACTTGGCTCACTGCAGGCTAATTGCATTTGTTCAGTCATTGTGAAAATGGATGCAGATGGGATGTGGAAGCTGAGAGATACCCCACTGTTAAATCAGAAATAAAGCCACAAGCTCAAGAGAGACTGTGGCCTGGGATATAAGGTTTTCACCAAGAAGTGGGAAATTGCTCAGCAAATTTCTCTTTTCTGCTTAAGTAACTCTTTTAATTAATTTTTACTGACCTATTCCTCCTTTAACACAAAAGGTGTGAACATAGAAACTTGAGGGCTTGCTGACAGCACCTTCCAGAGTCACAAAGCTCTGAAAGCTTTGTTCTGTCTTTTGCAAGTCCGGAACAAAGTTTTGCTGCTTTGGGATCTGCAACTTTGATGATGAACTGCAATGGAAATAATGTTGTCTTATTATCTTCTTATTTCTATCTTGGTATGAACTTACTTTTTAAATAAAATGCCATGATGGGGCTCTTAACCCCAAAATGAGAATCAGACTGTAATGGGAAGAAGTATACAGGCTTATGACAGAACTATGTCTGATCTATTTAAAGATGACAAGTTAACACTCCCACACAGTTCTTCTATCACTTAAAGCTGTTCTTTCCATTGGTTTGATTAAATGATGCTTATTGTTCTCTTTTAACTAGTAATTAAACACAAAGTGTAGTGTCATTTAGTACCTGGCTTCCATGTGGCTGTTATTGTTGTTTAAAGTCACTAAGTCCTGTCCAACTCTTTTGCGACCCCAGCCTGCAAGACTCCTCTGTAGGGAGGAGATTTTCCAGGCAAGATGCTGAAGTGGGTAGCCATCTCCTTTGCCAGGGGATCTTCCTGCGCCAGGGATTGAACCCGAGTCTCCTGCAAGACTCCTCTGTAGGGAGGAGATTTTCCAGGCAAGATGCTGAAGTGGGTAGCCATCTCCTTTGCCAGGGGATCTTCCTGCGCCAGGGATTGAACCCGAGTCTCCTGCAAGACTCCTCTGTAGGGAGGAGATTTTCCAGGCAAGATGCTGAAGTGGGTAGCCATCTCCTTTGCCAGGGGATCTTCCTGCGCCAGGGATTGAACCCGAGTCTCCTGCAAGACTCCTCTGTAGGGAGGAGATTTTCCAGGCAAGATGCTGAAGTGGGTAGCCATCTCCTTTGCCAGGGGATCTTCCTGCGCCAGGGATTAAACCTGAGTCTCCTGCACTGGCTGGTGGATTCTTTACCACTGAGCCACCAGGGAAACCCTTCCATGTGGTAGAAATTCTAATTGGTCTCAGAATTTGGGGAGAAATGTTAATCGTGATTATTAGGGGAGTAAAACCTTCTGGAAAGCTGTTGTTCCCTAACCTTATCATCCGTATGGAAAGTTATGGGTAGCCTGAAGAAGCATGTCCAATGTAAGGTCTATGTTATTGTCTGAAGTTGCCCCGTCTCTGGAACACATGAGCGTGTGGAGCCCATTACAGTTGGACAGGGTTCTTAGCATGTAGCTGGGAAGATATAACAATGAGAGTCAGACATCTGGGAAGAGAACCCCCAGCCCAACCCACCAGCTGGCTGGTCAACCCGTTGGTTAGTCAACCGTGCAGGTGAAGCAACTTACTCAAGTTTACACAGTTAGTCAGAGCAGCACCGGATTAAAAACCTAGATCTCCCAAACTGGCCAAGTGTGGTTCCACCTTTTTGGAGGAACATTATAGTCACTCCTCTTAAATATCCTGCAAAGCTAGTGATGAAAGAACCCTTGGACGTCTTATGAAACACCTAGGTTTCTTTTCAGGACAGCTTTTAGGAATTATACATTCCATCTCCAATGATTTGATTTCTGACTCCAAATGGAAACCAAGGCAGATGCCAAGATTCTTATGCTAGGATTCGGGATAAATGGGTTCTCACAGCTTCCTTATGGTGCCAGGGCCTTCCATCAAGAAAAAAATCTCTTTTCTATGATCATATCAAATGATAAACATGGGAGTACAGAGACTTCAATATGATGTTTTCACTTCTTTTGGACATATACCCAGAAATGGGATTGCTGGATCATATGGCAGTTCTAATTTTAATTTTGAGAGCAATATGGATGGTCCTAGAGGATATAATGCTGGGTGAAATAAACCAGACAAACAACTACTGTATGATTTCACTTATGTGTGGAATATAAAAACACTGAACTTATGAAAACAGAATTGAATGGTGGCTACTAGAGGCTGGGGGATGAGAGAAATGGAGAGATGTTGGTCAAAAAGTGCAAATTTCTGCTTTGAAGATGAATAAGCTCTGAGGATCTCATGTAATGTCTTATGTTTATAGATGACAATGCCCTACCACATACTTGAAAGTTACTGAGACAGTAGATCTTTAAAGTTCTCATCACAGGAAAAATAAATGGCAATTATGTGACATGATGGAGGTATTAGCTGATGCCATGATAGTGATCACGTTGCAGTATCAATGTGATGCTGTATCACATTGTATCAAATCAACACATTACACACCTGAAACTCACACAATGTTTTATGTCAATTACATTTCAATGAAGTTGGGAAAATAGAAGGAAAAAAGGCTCTGTAACAATTCATAGTAGCATCTGAAAGTATTAAGACAGAGGCTCCTGTGTCTGGGGTATCTAACTGTCTTGGTTTGCCTAAAATTGTGGAATTTCTCAGGAAACTGGCACGTCTCAGTGCTAAAACTGGGAGAATTCTGGCCAGCCTGGAAGGAGATGCCCAGGGTATCTGTGACAGAAAGGAAATGTATACCCTTCCTCGCTGATATACACACATGCACACACACACAGACTTCATAGATCTGAACTTGAAATATTAGCCATTTTATTAGCATCCTGGATACTCGATCAGAAAAAAGATAAAAAGCCATGCCAGTAGTGCTTACTCAAACATAGTGAACATTCCTAAAAGCTGTCAGACTTTCTGTAAGAAGTGTGGAAAGCACCAGGGCCACAGAGCAGGCAGGGCAAGGCTTCTCTGTATGCCCAGGGAAAGCAGTGTGATGGCAAGAGGCGGCGTGTCTAGGGCCGACAGACTAAGGCAATTTTCCAGACAAGGGCTACAATTACCAAGAAGATTGTGCTGAGACTTGAATGCTTCCGAGCCCAGCTGCAGATTTCAGAGAATGCTGGCTATTGAGAGAGGCAAGCGTTTCGAACTGGGAAGAGATGAGAATGATAGGATCAAGTGATCCGGTTCTCAGCTTCGCATCTTGTGTCCTCCCAAAGACAACAACATCTTGAGATTATGCTTTTTATAAAAAAGATAAAAGCATGGTAAAGATATTTTGGCTGAAATCATATTCAAAGTTTGCAAATATATAACTGTCTGTTCTCTGTATTATCATGTGAAAAAGATGATGGTTTTTGACCGCAGGTAACATACAACACCAAAGTTTCTGAAAGTGAAAGCGAGTTGCACAGTCATGTCTGACTCTGCGATCCCGTGGACTGTAGCCCATCAGGCTCCATTGTCCATGGAATTCTCCAGGCAAGAGTACTGGAGAGGGTTGCCATTTCCTTTTCCAGGGGGTCTTCCCGACCCAAGGATCGAACCCCAGTCTTCTGCATTGCAGGCAGATTCTTTACCAACTGAGCTACTAGGGAAGCCATAAAGTTTCTGAAGTGAAATGGAAGTCACATCATTATTTCTGCTTTTCAGAGTTTTAATGATTCAGTAAAGGGCAATGACAGATTCTCTAAGTCTCAGCACATCGAAAAATTCTTTCTTCCTGAGTAGCAAAGCCCATCTGTTTTTAAACTGTGAGGGAGCTGCTGACACTTTATTAAGCTGCTGTTTTGCTTAAATTGTAGTTATTTAAAGTGACACTTCCCTCCACTCCTGCTTCCCAAAGTGCAGTAACCATAACTACGTCTTATTTGGGAAATTGCATGCGGCTGTTCCTCCTTGATTAATACACAGAGTCAATATTTTTGCTTTATTTTAAAGCATCACAGCATGTGTTGTTTTCTTGAATATTCACTTTTTTTTCTTTCTTTACTTCCCCCATCCTCTCCTGCCGTAAGAGTAGGTACACTGACTAATCTATTTCTAGCAGGAAGAAACCCCACGGGGGTTTTGTTTAAATATTTATTTATTTGGTTGCATCGGCTCCTAATTGCGGCACGTGGGATTTTGTTTGCATCATTTGGGATTTTTCATTGTGACACACATGTGGATCTTACAGGGATCAAATCCACAAACTTTGCATTACAAGGTGCATTCTTAACCACTGGACCACCAGTTCCTAGTTGTGGCTCAGTCCTTTTTGACTCCTTGAAACCTGATGGACTGTAGCCTGCCAGGCTCCCCTGTCCATGGGATTTCCCCAGGCAAGAATACTGGAGTGGGTTGCCATTTCCTCCACCAGGGGATCTTCTTGACCCAGGGATCAAAACCTCATCTGCGTCTCCTGCATTGGCAGGCAGATTCTTTACAACTGACCCACCTGGGAAGTCCACTGGACCACCAGGGAAGTTTTGAAACCCATGTTTGAAGGAAATCTTTTTTATGCTGGTTATTTGAAAATTTCTAATCACAACCTACAGCATCTGTGGACATACGTGTTGTTGCAAGTCTCAGAAGGATACATAGCAAGGGAAACTGGATTTGATTTCTGGACTTTTTAATGAAGAATACTCCTTCCTGAAATTTCAGCTCCCTTCTCCCCCCTTTTTTTCCTAACTTCCTGGTTTTCCTGCAGACCAGTCTACCTTGATCTGGGCTGTCACTTGAATCCTCTTCTTCCCTCCCTATGAAGACAAACAACTCATACACAGTGCTTTAAGTGAGAGGTGCTTTAAATACCACAATGGGTTTGAGCTGAATCTCAAGGGAATATCTGTTAGGAACATTTTCCAAGGAATTATCAGATTCTAGACTTGGAGTCTCAGTTTGGTGTTCTCGGTACTTATTCATGTGTTTTTATTTTACATATTTTCTGGGTTGACTTCCAGCCACTATATTCAGAAGAAAAGAAAAAGAAGAGAGATAAGTACAGTGGAGTGGCTTGAGAAGATCAGAGAGCTTTCTCTGCATCTCTGAATGTTTGAAGACTTTGCTTCTGTCTCTTTCTTGAGCTTTATTATTCCTTTTCATTTATCTTCTAGTCAAACCCCATTCACTGTGCTGGTCGGGGGGATTTTAACCGAAGTGGTGATTAGGGATGGTAAAGATAAGAGGGTGAACAGGAAGGATGTGAAGGCAGAACTCTGGGAATCTGGGCATGTGAAAGGGGAGACTGCGGGGCTGGGACAGAATCCAGGAAATCCTATGGTGCTGGGGACGCAGATATCCAAGGGAAGGAAATTCTTGTTGCACAGAGTTAAATTCCCTGAGTGTATTTGGGGTGTCAGAGTGCATGTGAGCTAGGTATTAGAATTCAATAGTACAAGAGAGCAGGCAAGACTGTCACCTGGAGAAACCAGGGGTCAGCAAAGTGAAAAGCCCCCAGAGTAACACAGCTTGTCGAGCTGAAAAGGAACACAACCTGAAAGCTGAGAATTGTGTTTTATTTGGCAGACACAGCTGAGGATCTAAGACTGAGACACAGCATCTCAGACAGCTCTGACGGACTGCTCTGAAAGAGGCAAGGGGCGGGGGCAGGATATGCAGGAGTTTTTGCAGCAAAGGTCAGGAAGTTGGAATGTCAAAGGATTACTGCTAAAGAAAATCACACATCTCTAGTGTAGAAATTTAGTGCTTTTCTATCTATAGGAAGATGCAAGAGTCTGGGCTCACTGAAATAATTCCTTTGATCTGTATCGCAGTTACCTGGGGTCAGTATCCGGTTTCCTCATCCTGAGTCTTCTCAGGGTGTACCTTTTGGGGTGGTTGCAGCTATTGACTGCTAGATTCTGGGCATCCTGTTTTCATCCTGAGTTCCCTCTGGGCGCCCCATTGGGGAGGTTGTGGCATGACCGATGGTTGTGGCTTGATGATGACCGATGACCAACGAACGTCCAGAGAGAGTAGCCCCTGCCTCACACTAGATTCCAACTCCCAGACACAACCGTTTTCAACTCTTTTGCTAGTTTCTGCTGATATTGCCCTCTGGGCCCCTGGGTGGTTCAGATGGTAAAGAATCTGCCTGCAACGCATGAGACCCAGGTTTGATCCCTGGGTTGGGAAGATCCCCTGCGGAAGGGAAGGGCTACCCACTCTGGTATTCTTGCCTGGAGAATTCCATGGACAGAAGAACCTGGCAGGCTACACTCCCCGGGGTCACAAAGACTCAGACTTGACTGAACAACTAACACTTTCATTTTGAGGCTTCCCAGGTGGTGCTAATGGTAAAGAATCTGCCTGCCAATGCAGGAGATGCAAGAGACACAGGTTGCATCCCTGGGTAGGGAGGATCGCCTGGAGTAGGCAACGGCAACCCACTTCAGTGTTCTTGCCTGGAGAATTCTATGGGCCGAGGAGTCTACAGTTAGTGGGGACCTTGAAGAGATGGACACAACTGAGCAACTAACACTTACTTATTACTACAATATGCTGATGCTGTTACTGATTTTTCAGATTTGGATATCATCTGATTTTTTACCACAGAAAAGGAATTAGCTCTTACTTATGCCTTCTTGGTTAGCGCTCACCTTCCTTCTGTTATCTTTCAACCTCATCATGCAAATTTTTCTTTCTACTATCATATTTTTATTTTCCAAGAGATGATTTTTGTGCTTCAGTTGTTCCTTTTTTAATCACCTCCTGTTCTTATTTAATGTATGTGCTGTCTTATAACTCTGAAGATATAATTTCTTTTTTTCTTGCTTCTGTTTCTTCTGATTATAAGTATTGTTTCTGTCTCTTCAGAGCCTCTTTTCTCTTTTCTGTTCTTTTCTACTGCTTTTTTTCCCCCCTTTTCTTTTTGGTATGCAGAGCTTCTAATCAACTTTTAATCCTCACTCACAATACGAACCTAGCCAAAAATTAGCAGGCTTTGAAGTAAAGCATTTTATATAAAAAATAGTAGACGTTTTCTCTGGAGCTGCTTGGTCTCCTAAAGGGGACATCTGACACTTGCCTGTCCGAAGGGTAGACATTTGCTAACAATATTTTCAAACTCAGATGCTGGAAGGGGCCCGGGTTCATCCTGTAGTTTCCAGAACTTGGCTGGCTTTCTCAGTTTTCAGCATGATCCTTGTCCAAGGTGGAGCTGGGTTTTGCTGAGTTCAGAGTCTGTTTAGTTCAATTTCTCCACAGAGTTCTGTGCTAGGGAAGGAGAGAGGAACTGCTCCCAACCTTTGGTCATGCAGCCAGTTCTGTTAGGTTCTACATGCCCACCTGCTCTCAGAGGTACCAGATTTTGGGCATGAATTTGCCTGCTTAGGATTTTGCCATTGTTAGCTTAGATGTTAGCTTTCTCTGGACTAAATGTTAACTGCTAACATTTTATTACTGCACCCCTCTCTCATTCCATCTGTCCTCTGGATTTCTGCCTTGATTTTTTTTTACCACTATTACTTTAGGGGAATCTTCAGGAAGGAGGGTGATAAATGCTTATGTCAAAAATGTTGTGTTTAACTAGAAACTCTCTTTAAGAAATATCTCTTTGTCAACTGATTCACTTTGCTGTACACCTGAAATCAATTCATCATTGCAAGCTAACACTTCTCCAGTAAGAATGCTTAAAAATAGTAAAATTAAATGAGGAAAAAAATCCATTTTGTCTCTCTCTGTGCCACACTCTGGATAATTTGTGTGGCTCCTGAGCTTTCAGTTGGCTAATTCTCATTTCCTTTCCTAATCTGCTATTTAACCTGACCACTGAGTGTGTTATTTCAATGGATGCATTTTTCTCCTGTGTTAACTGTTGGACCAGTGTGTCTCTCCCTGCCCCCAATGTTTTCTTGTTCTTTCATTACGATTATTTTCTTTGATCTTTCTGTTATTCTTTTAAACAGATGTGCTTGTAATTTTTTCAAGATTTTTCTAACCTCCCAAGCCCATGGCCAGCTGCTTCTGTTTTCTTTCGTTTTTCTTCTGTTTTTGTGGTTGCTGAATCCCGTGAACCGTATGGTGAACTGTTTCCTCTTCTGTTTTTTAATTTTGGGTAATGAGCTCATTTTTAGTGTAGATTTCTTTCTTTCTGTGGGAAGCCCATGTGCCCTGAGTTACAGCAGGGTTCCCACAGAGGGTTTTTGCATCTGCTTCTGCTGGGAACCACAGGGGTTTCACAAGTGATTGCCGGGGATTTTTGTTGTCGTTATTTGTTGAGATTTCCATTTGAATCATTTGGATGGTATAAATCTACGCTGTGTACAAAGTTAGTGCTTCGATTTCTCACTGGAGATGTTAAAATTGTTTTTCACCAAGATCCCCATGCAGAGAGAAGCCTTCTTTCCACTTTCTGGGGCCAGAGGGAAGATAATCCTTCTTGCAGTTTGTCCTGGTTAGTCAGCTATAAGCTGTCAGCTTTGACCCCTTCCCCTTCTAGACTTCATTTTCGGATGGGTTGGGATTCTGCAAATCACATTTCCCTTTTGCCATCTTCCTCTCTTTCAGCTTTTGCCAACGAGGGGCTCAGAATGGGAGCGGAGACTGAGGGAGAGGGAAGAGACTTCTTGTTTGCTCAGTACTCTGGAAGCGTCACCTTGGCGATGGTTCATCATCCCAGCGATGACAGTGGCTCTAGTTTCTAGCTTCTTCTCACACCACCAGCGTCAGCCTCACCCCTAGAGACACTAATACCAGCTGGGCTGCACTTCTTAGAGCTCTGAATCTTAGGTCTGCAAAGTCCCACCTCCAGAGTTCTACGTCCTAATAAGCCCACTCCTGGGCAAGAGCACATGGGTCCAGATCAATAACCGTGTGTTCAACAGCTTCTAAGATGGCACCTAATTATCTCTGTCTCCTAGTCTTCACACCCTTTTATAATTCCCACACCTTGAGCACAAGCTGGACCTAATAAACAGAATGTAGCAAAAATGATGGGATGTGGCTTCTGTATTGGTTATGGAAAGATGCTGGTTTTCATTTTTCCTAACCCCTCTTGTTTTGCTTGCTATTTCTGATGGAAGCTTGTTGCCGTAAGGATACCCAGTGGTTAGGATCTGAGAGAGGCCTCCAGCCAATATTCAAAAATGAACTGAGGCCTTCAGGCCAACATTTTGTGTTGTTATTCAGTAGCTAAGTCGTATTTGACTCTGTGCCACCCCATGGACTGCAGCATGCCAGGCTTCCTTGTCCTTTACCATCGCCTGGAGTTTGTTCAAACTCATGTCCATTGATTTGGTGATGTCATCCAATTGTCTCATCCTCTGTCATCCTCTTCTCCTCCTGCCTTCAATCCTTCCCAGCATCAAGGTCTTTTCTAACAAGTCAGCTCTTTGCATCAGCTGGCCATAGTATTGGTGCTTCAGCTTCAGCATCAGTCCTTCCAGTGAACACCCAGGACTGATTTCCTTTAGGATGGACTGGTTGGGTCTCCTTGCAGTCCAAGGCACTCTCAAGAGTCTTCTCCAACACCACAGTTCAAAAGCATCAGTTCTTCAGCTCAGCCTTCTTTATGGTCCAAATCTCACATCCATACATGACTACTTGAAAATTCATAGCTTTGGCTATATGGACCTTTGTCACCAAAGTGATATCTCTGCTTTTTAATACACTAGGTTTTTCATAGCTTAAAATATACTTTCTTTTTGGAAGGAAAGCTGTAACAGCTCGTGAGGAAGGGAATATTGCAAATAGCCACATGAGTGAGCTTGGAAGCAAACCCACTCCCTGCTGATACCCCCATTTCAGCCTGTTGAGGGGCCCTGAGTCAGAGGGCTCAGCTAAGCCTCATCCAGCTGCCTAACCTACAGAAACTGTTGAATAATAAATACTTGCTGTTTTAAACTGGAGGCTTTGAAGTAATTTGTTATACAGCCATAGACAGCTAGTCCACTTCCAATGATGGAATGACTTCTTGATGGAGGTGGAAGGTCTCCAAAGGTGCTAGGTTGATGTAGGGCTAGCAATTCCATCTACTTCTAGCTCTTGAGGGTCTAAGACCCTACCATCTCCTTCCACAGGCATTAAAACCCCCAGCTGGTAGGGTCTTTGTCCAAATCTGTATCATCTCTCTGGGTGAGCTTCCTATTAGTTTCTAGCAGCACCAGAAAATTTCCCTTACATTTGAAGTTCCTTATGGACTTTTACAACATCTTATAATATTTGCCAAGGATTTCTCTGTGTTTGAAGAAGAAATGGGCATCCTCAGCTCTTGGTTTTTCCAGGTGGCTCAGTAGTAAAGGATCCTCCTGCTAATGCTGGAGGTGCAGCTGACGTGGGTTTGATCCCTGTGTTGGGAAGATCCCTTGCAGAAGAAAACGGTTATCCACCCTAGTATTCTTGCTTGGGAAATCCCATGGATAGAGGAGCCTGGCAGCCTATAGTCCATGGGGTCGCAGAGAGTTGGACATGACTGAGCAACGGAGCCTGTAGTTCTCTCCAATGTCAGAAGCTCAAGGTCAAGCAGAAGACTCTGGATATTTGTACATAAAATCGGGAAGTCTCTGGGTTTTAATTCTCAATATTTAAACAGATTGATCTTTACCAGTTGTTAAAACACAAACTCTAGTTCATAATATGAATGCTCTCCCAGGATGAATGCCATTAGGGCGATCTGGTAGCTTAATTGCTTCCTCCCTGATGACTTATGACTTGGAACAGCTAGGAAAGTAGGGTAACAAAACAAATACTTGAAGGCCAAGGATGAAAAATGTTAATAATTAGTAACAGCTAGAAGCAAAGTTAATTCTCAGTGGGCCCATAATGCCAGCTATTTAATGCAAATTAACAAATGGCATTTTAATGTAAAGGACTTGAAAGCTAATATTCTAATTTTCCGAGTATGATCAATAATGCAACCAACAATAATGTTTTGGAGGAAGGAACTGAGAACTAGAGCGATAACTTTATTTCAGAGATAAGTGAAATCCTGTGTGAAGTTTGTATTTGGGGATCCCAAATTAGGACAAATTAGACTTAAGTGCCTTGTACGCTGGAAGGAAGAGCTCATAAAAATGAAAAGTGCAGGCAATAGCTGGTCACAGAATGATGAAACTGGTCTTGTGCTGCACGCTAAGTCACTTCAGTTGTGTCTGACTCTCTGCTACCCCGTGGACTGTAGCCCGCCAGGCTCCTCTGTCTGTGGGATTCTCCAGGCAAGAAGACTGGAGTGGGTTGCCATGCCCTCCTCAGGGCATCTTCCGGACCCGAGACTGATCTCACGTCTCTTGCATCTCTTGCATTGGCAGGTGGATTCTTCACCACTAATGAAAATGAAGCAATCTTTTATTTCCTTGAAAGATTAGGGAAGATAATTCTGAATTAAAATGATGTTGTTTTGAGAATTCCATGGTGGTCCAGTCGTTAGGACTTGGCTCTTTCACTGCAGTGACCTCGAGTTCAATCCCAGGTCAGAAACCTAGATTCTGCATGTGGTAACTAAGGCTCACTGCAGTGAAAATAAATAAATAAATATTAAGAAGAAATCACTGACTCAGTGGACATCAGTTTGAGCAAACTCCAGAAGACAGTGAAGGACAGGGAAGCCTGGTGAGCTGCATTCCATGGGGTCACAAAGAGTCAGACATGACTTAGCGACGGAACAACAAAAAAGAAATCACTGACTGGGGAGCTAAATTCCTGCTAGCCGCGACACAGACAAAGAAAAATTAAAAAAAAAATTTAAAGGATATTGTTTTTAATTCTTAGGTCTTCTACTTTAGATAGAAGTTTAATAAATGAATGGTGAAACAACATTCCAATTTCTGATACCAGGTTGCTCTGGATGAAGCATTTAGACTTGAATTATAAAAACACACCCCTATGTTCAAACTGTAGCCTCACTATGGCCAAGAGAGACATTATTTTTAATGCCTGGTTTGTACAAGATGCTAAAAGAAATCACTCAAAGCTGAAAACGTCCATGTGCATAGTATCTTGCAGTAGACAGATATTTCCCACACTTTCTCTTATTTGATCCATTAAGCAAGCTTGTATGGTAGGCATTCTTAGCTTCATGCAGCAGATGACAGAACTGAGGAATCATGATTTTCCCAGGGTCATGCAATTTGCAAATGCAGACTCTCTTCCTGGATCTCAAGTTCCCACCGACACTCAGCTCCTTCAGATGTGTCTGCACGTTTGGGTCTGTGAAGAAGGCAGAGTGCCAAAGAACTGATGCTTTTGAACCGTGGTGTTGGAGAAGACTCTTGTGAGTCCCTTGGACTGCAAGGAGATCCAACCAGTCCATTCTGAAGGAGATCAACCCTGGGATTTCTTTGGAAGGAATGATGCTAAAGCTGAAACTCCAATACTTTGGCCACCTCATGAGAAGAGTTGACTCATTGGAAAAGACTCTGATGCTGGGAGGGATTGGGGGCAGGAGGAGAAGGGGACAACTGAGGATGAGATGGCTGGATGGCATCATGGACTTGATGGACGTGAATCTGAGTGAACTCTGGGAGTTGGTGATGGACAGGGAGGCCTGGCGTGCTGCGATTCATGGGTGGCAAAGACTCGGACATGACTGAGCGACTGAACTGAACTGAACTGAATGCCTGGCAAAGCCAAATGCACAGTCTCTGTTACCATTCTGCGGTACACTGTTGTTTTGTTTTGTGGTTTTTGTGTTTTACTGAAGTATAGTCGATTGATAACGTTGCGTCAGTTTTAGGTGTGCAGCAGAGTGATTCAGTTAGTACCTCTGAATCGACAACACGTTAATAGAGCAGACAATATCTTTTATAAGAAATACAACATACTCTCATTCCAAATTACCTGATTTGGAATTGGCACTGCCGTGGATGAATAAATGTAGCTTGCGTGTAAGCACAGAACACTTATCAGCAAGTAGAGGGTTTCCCTCAATTAATCGAGAAGGACATAGGTCACAAGGTAGTTCTAATCATGGTTAACTATTCATTGAGCAATTTGTGCCTAGAAGCCATGGCGTAAATGATAAAGTGCTATTTCAGGGACAGCTATTAGTGATCATCACATAAGGTCCTCTCCTCTCAATCCACCTCCTTTCCTAAATGCTTCTTCTGCAGAGTAACAAACGAGTTGGGTCATTACCATTTTCGCTAAACCTCCTGTCTGTTTTTTCCCCTTTCTTTATTATCCAGCCTCCTAACTTAGCAGAATTCTTTTTCGCTTAAGCCACAATACCCCCACCACCTCCTAAGAATAAAGTTGCTCTCCATCGGCTACACATGAAATGGGAGAAGTGCTTATTGGGGAAAGTATCTGGTGACCTGAGAGCACAGGCTGGTTCAGTCGCTCAGTTGTGTCCGACTCTGTGATCCCGTGGTCTGCAGCACACCAGGCTTCCCTGTCCTTCACTGTCTTCCGGAGTTTGCTCAAACTTATGTCCCTTGAATTGGTGATGCCATCCCACCATCTCCTCCTCTGCTGCCCTATTCTCCTTTTGCCTTCAATCTTTCCCAGCATCAGGGTCTTTTCCAGTGAGTCGGCTCTTTCCATCAGAGAGCACAGGAGAGGAGCATTAAAGCAGCTCTGGGTAGGAAGCAGGGGTGTAACTCGAGAGGGGTTGTGGGGAAAGAGGGCATCAGAGAAGATGTTTCCAGGCGGCATGATCTTTAGACCAAGAATCGGAAGGGTGTGTGTGCGTGGGGGAGGGGGTTGTGGAGGGGTATGAATTAGCCAGTGTAGCCAGTTGGCAGCAGAGAGCTGTGTTTAGGACCCTTGAGATGAAGCAGGCAGTGAATCTCCCCATTGGCTGCGAGTTGGAATGCTGTGGTGTAGCAGTGAGGCTGGGCTCCAAGTAACCACGCAACCACAGTGGTGCTCGGCACTTCGAGTTTGTTGCCTCTCATCTGAGGTAGTTGGAGAAACAAGTCTGTGAGATGTGATTTAGTAAAACTAATCATCTTCTTGGGTTTCCCAGGTGGCTCAGCCATGAAGAATCTGACGGCAGTACAGTAGCTGCAGGAGACGCGGGTTCAATCCCTGGGTGGGGAAGATCCCCTGGAGTATCAGGGAAGTCCACTCCAGCATTCTGGCTGGAGCATCCCATGGGCAGAGGAGTCTGGTGGGCTACAGTCCATAGGGTTGCAAAGAATCGGGTACGACTGAAGTGACTTAGCATGCACGCACACAATCATCTTCTTACAACCCATGTGTACAACCAGGGAGTGCAAACCTGCAAGAAGCACAGTAGAGGGGATGGCCAGCTCTGGACTGACACACTCGAGTGCAAACCCTGGTTCCCACATTAGAGATGCCGTCTCCTGGGCAGCATTCCTGCACACTTCATCTGCAACATGGGAATCGCCATTAGGCTCACTTTGTAGAATTGTTCTGAAGGTTGGATTGAGATAGCATATGAAAAAGCTGGGCCCAGGGCCTGGCCCATAGTTAGCGCTAAGTCATGGTCTATGGTATATGCGGATTGGAGAGTGAAACTATTCATTGATTTTATTAACTTTTTCTCTGTACGTTCTTTAGAGAAATGGTCATTTAGAACAACAGCAATAACATTAACATTGTGCATTAAAATTCATAAAGCAGCTTCACACACCATCTTTGATCAACATAATAATCTGGGTGGTAAATAAGGATGAGAAAATTGAGGTTCAGAAATGTTAAAAGTTACTCAGAAGGTTATTCAGCTAATTTAGTTCCCAGATGGAATCCATCTCCTGGCTGGATTACAATCGTGCTCCAGATGCTCACATCAGAAGTTTCGAGAGTGAGGCTCCAGAAATGCACGTGCTGACTTCCGCTTCAAAATTCGCCATAGAACAGGGTGGGGTATAGGATGAGATAAGGTGGGATCACCCCCAACTGCACCCCAAGAATGTCAGCGGCTCAAAGGGCACAGTACATGGAAAGTCACTTTCTATACTGTAATGTTGCACATACATTCTTTGTAAAAATGTAGTACTATTTTGTTAAGTGGAATCTTAGCTGACCAGCATGACATGACTTGTGTGTGTGTTGGTCAGTCGTGTCCCACTCTTTGCGACCCCATGAGCTATAGTCCTCCAGGCTCTCCTGTCCATGGGATTTTTCAGGCGAGTATACCAGAGTAGGTTGCCATTTCCATCTCCAGGGGATCTTCCTGACCCAGGAGTCAAACCCATGTCTCCTGCATTGCAGGCAGATTCTTTACAACTGGTTGGATGGACTGGTTGGATTTCCTTGCAGGCCAAGGGATTCTTGAGAGTCTTCTCCAACACCACAGTTCAAAAGCATCAATTCTTCAGTGCTCAGCTTTCTTCACAGTCCAACTCTCAGATCCATACATGACTACTGGAAAAACCATAGCCTTGACTTAGACGGACCTTTGCTGACAAAGTAATGTCTCTGCTTTTTAATATTCCATTTTAGGTTGAAGTCAGGGTAGGGTCCATCTTAAAGGAGGTCAGTCCTGGGTGTTCTTTGGAAGGAGTGATGTTGGAGCTGAAACTCCAATACTTTGGCCACCTGATGTGAAGAGCTGACTCCCGATGCTGGGAAAGATTGAAAGCAGGAGGAGAAGGGGACGACAGAGGATGAGATGGTTGGATGGCATCACCGACTCAATGGACATGGGTTTGGGTGGACTCCGGGAGTTGGTGATGGACAGGGAGGCCTGGCGTGCTGCGGTTCATGGGGTCACAAATAGTCGGGCATGACTGAGAGACTGAACTGAACTGAACAGGGTAGGGTTGGTTAAAGACTCACATTTTAGTAGAAGATTAATTTTCTTTCTCGAATTATTGAAAGAGAGGAGAGAAGTAGAGAGCATGCGTGTCGCTTCCACATCTCCGCGTTCTAACTTCCCTGCTCACGGAAGCCACGGTCCTGCCAGCCCTGTCTCGCCTCCTCTATTCACCAGAGTCAGTGGAAATCTTTTCTTCCTGCAAATGCCTATAATTTCCTGGTAGAACAGCACTTGTGGCACCTACCTGCTAACACCAGGCCATCAGCATGCACTGCTTTTGTGCATAATAACAGTCACAACAGCCAATGTGTACTGAGCACTTACTCTGTGCCGAGTATTGTCCTAAGCACCTCACTAGAAATAGTTCATTTAATCCTCAAAACACTCTGTGAAGTAGGTGAAAATTGGAAAGTATAAATGGAGATGTTTTCACTTCCCAACAATATTTCCTGGGTCTTTAAGCCTTACTATGTTCTTTTAGGGTGCTGCGGGGATGTGATTAGTTGAATGTGTGGATGTAGGATAAGTGTTCATTAACACATTTACCAGAAGAAGGAAATGTTTCCCATTCTCACCATCTCTTTTCCAACACAACATTTTATTATAAAAATTGCCAAATATACAGAAAGTGGGGGAAATAGCACGAGAGGAGCTAAATCCTAAGCTCAACAATTGCAAATGTATATATATTTGTATATATATACATATACATATGGGGTTCTCAGGTAGCTCAGTGGTAAAGACTCTGCCTGCAATGCAGGAGATGCAGGTTCACTCCTTGGGTCAGGAAAATCCCCTGGAGAAGGAAATGGCAACCCACTCCAGTATTTTTGCCTGGGAAACCCCATGGACAGAGAAACCTAGTGGGCTACAGTCCATGGGATTGCAGTCAGACACGACTTAGTGACTAAACAACAGCAATACATTCGTACATATGGTTATTACTGAATCATTTAGAAGCTAGTTGCCAATATCTTGGCATTTCATCCCTAACTATTGAATACTACAGCATGCATCTCCTTAAAATGACAGCATTCTCTTAAATAACCACAATACTGCTATCACACCCAAGAAAACTGACAATCACATTGAATGTGGTTTATCTTTTCTCTCCATCCCTATTTGACCAATAAAAAGACAATAGAGAAAACATTTTCAATTTGCATTCCAACAATCTAGTATTCTGTATTGCCTGTAAATATTACAGCCTTTCTTCTCACTTGGAAAGCATCTGATACTTGGATGAGGAGAAAGACTAGTTGTTAATGTTGAAAATTATAAATAGATAAATAATGAGAACCTATTGCATAGCTCAGGGAACTCTACTCAGTACTCTCTGGTGACCTAAATGGGAAGGAAATCCAAAGAAGAGGGGCATATATAGCTGTTTCACTTTGTTATACAGTAGAAGTTAACACAACATTGTATAGCAACTATACTCCAATAGTCCAATAAAAATTAATTTAAAAATATATTGCATGACCAATACATATACAAAAAAATGGAATTCACTCTCTTAATAAGGTAAATTTTCTTGGGCTCCAAAATCACTGCAGATGGTGACTCTAGCCATGAAATTAAAAGACACTTGCTCCTTGGAAGAAAAGCTATGACAAACCTAGACAACATACTAAAAAGCAGAGACATTACTTTACTGTCAAAAGTCCATCTAGTCAAAGCTATGGTTTTTCCAGCAGTCGAGAGTTGAACCATAAAGAAAGCTGAGTGCCGAAGAATTGATGCTTCTGAGCTGCGGTGTTGGAGAAGACTCTTGAGAGTCCCTTGGACTGCAAGGAGACCAAATCAGTTCATCCTAAAGGAAATCAGTCCTGGGTATTCATTGGAAGGATGGATACTGAAGCTGAAGCTCCAATACTTTGGCCACCAAGAGCTGACTCATTAGAAAAAACCCTGATGCTGGGAAAGATTGAAGCAGGAGGAGAAGGGGACAAGAGAGGATGAGATGGTTGGATGGCATCACCGACTTAATGGACATGAGTTTGAGTAAACTCCAGGAGTTGGTGATGGACAGGGAAGCCTGGCATGTTGCAGTCCATGGGGTCACAAAGAGCTGGACACGACTGAGTGACTGAACTGAATAAGGTAAATATGGGCATGCCCACGGTTACGACTGGGAAATTTAGACTGAATATTATTAGTTTTGGCTTCTGTGGATAAGAACTCTAGTTTCCCCCACTCCAAAAGTCTAGGTAAACTTAAGGCTAATCAATAATTTACAGGCACAGCCCCTAATTGAGGGATTTACCAGTTTGCATGTGTACATGTTAAGTCACTTCAGTCATGTCCGACTCTGTGATCCTATGGACTGTTGCCTGCCAGGCTTCTCTGTCCATGGGATTCTCCAGGGACGAATATTGGAGTGGGTTGCCATGACCTCCTCCAGGGGATCTTCCCAACCCAGGGATCTAACGTGCATTGCTTATGTCTACTGCATTGGAGGTGGGTTCTTTACCACTAGCGCCACCTGTGAAGCCCATTTACCAGTTCAATGAATACAAAACCTCACACCAGGCCAAAATCTAACAGTTAACAGATGGAACTTCAACCTCCATTTTCAAGACTATACACCAGCTAAGGATCCAATTACAAAGGCGAGCTAGTGACAGATTACAGCTTTATTTTTTCCATCTATGAAATAAATCACTATTTTTGCTGACCACAGAAAAATGTAACTTTAAGAATCAAAAATACAGCATGTAAATTTGCCTTCATATTTATTTCCTCCAAGACTTCTCATGTTGATACAGTTTTCTAATAGCCTAGAATTTTATTCAAGTACTTGATTACGTTGCCTGACAATTTTGGTTTGAATGACAGGGCATTTTTTTATTACTTTGGCAATAATGATTAATATTAGCTTGTCTCTGACAGAGGTAATATGTGCTTGTTTGGTTTCAGGTATGAAACTGTTTCTTTCCTAGTTCTTGTGGATTGAGGAAAATGTTATGTAATATCTTATATGAGAATATCCTAATAAGCAAGAAATAGTCAATAATCATATTGTGTTAATATTGAAGGAAGTATTATTGTTTGCTTTCATGGAGCCGCTACTATTAATGACAGCAGAAGTGTTCCAAAAGGAAATAGTGGTTTTTGCCAAGGTGCTTCTATAAGGTGTGAATGTTAGGGAGTAGCTACTATATTTTAAGTGTACTTAAAATATCTGATATGAAATCAGACTTATATGGGTTGAATTATACCCCTACCCTTCAATGATATGTTGAAGCCCTAAGCCCCAATATCTTAGAATATGGTCTTTTTTGAAAATTGGGACGTTACAAAGGTAATCAGATGAAAATGAGGCCTTTAGCATATATGCACCACCATGTCTGAAATAGATAGTTGGTGGGAATCTGTTGGATAGCACAAAAGGCTCAGCTCAGCGCTCTGTGGTGACCTAAAGGAGTGGAGAGAGGTGGGTGGGAGGGAGATTCAAGAGATAGATGCATGTATGTAGCTGGCTGCATTTCGTTGTACAGCAGAAACTTAACACAGTGCTGTAACGTGAGTATACCCCACCGAAAAAAAAAAATGAGGTCGTTAGGTTGGACTCTAATAAATTATAACTGGTGTCTTTATAATAAGAGAAACTTAGTACACAGAGCCACACACAGGAAAATATCATGTGCAGATAAAGGCAGAATGGGGTGATGCTTCTACAAGCCAAGATACACCGAGGACGGCCAGCAAACCACCGGAAGCCAGCAGCCAGGTGAAGGCTTGGACTAGACCCTCCCTCACAACCTCAGGAGGAACCAGCCTGGCTGATGCCTTGACCTTGGACTTCTAGCCTCCAGAGCTCTGAAACAATAAATCTGTTAAATCTTTTGTTTAAGCCACCTAGTCTATGGTACTTTATTAGCAGCCCCAGGAGACTAATACCCAGGACGAGATTTTGAGCAGATGTTTGGGGCTTTGGCCTTCCCTGGTGGCTCAGACGGTAAAGTGTCTGCCTACAATGAGCGAGACCTGGGTTTGATCCCTGGGTTGGAAGGATCCCGGAGAAGGAAATGGCAACCCACTCCAGTACTCTTGCCTGGGGTTGGACAGGCAAGTACAAGTACAGTCCATGGGGTTGCAAAGAGTCGGACACGACTTCACTTTCACTCTCACTTTTGGGGTTTTGAGACATGGAGTTTCTGCACTGACTGGGTTATAACCAATGTTAGTGTAAAATTTCCCTCATGGAACTTGGTAGTATTGAGTTACTGTATTCCATACATTTACTTGAGACTTTTCCCTTGCGTTTCTTTGGAGTTAAATTGGCTATTTTACTTTGCAGTGAATCATGTGAATTGTATTAATAACTTTTAACTTGTGAAGCACTAACTGTGCTCCATCGTCCATTTGTATCCAACTCTTTGCTACCCCATGGACTGTAGCCTGCCAGGCTCTTCTGCCCGTGGGATTTTCCGGGCAAGAATACTGGAGAGGGTTGCCTCTCCCTTCTCCAGGGGATCTTCTCAAGCCAGGGATTGAGCCCACATCTCCTGTGTCTCCTGCATTGGCAGGGGGATTCTTTACCACTGAGCCACGTGGGAAGTCTTATGTGGATACCCACAAAGATTTAATCAGAAAATATAAGTGATTAGCTATTGATAATGCAATATTAGTGTGATTAAATCTTTCACCTCTGCATGGTGAAGTGAAATACTTTTGATCTGCTTCACATCTTCTCATTTTGGAGACATTCCTGAACCTCAGTAAAATCTCTGCTCTGTCCATGGTGGGAATGAATCTTGTTATGACACCAGCCTGCCTACAGGAACACCAATAAGAGGTCTCCATTTCTCTGGTCATTGTGATTGGTTCAGCCATGAGCACATGACCCAAGCTAGACCAATCAAAATGTTCCTGAGTAACTTGCCAGCATGATCGGGAAACATGCTCTTCTTAGCCAGGCATTCTGAGTCCCAAGGTCAGTGCAGATTTCTGTTTTGGGATGGAAGTCTCATTGAAAACTATGGAGCCAAGCTGGGACAGGACATAACAGGGTCATTCAGAATTCTTACTCCTTGCAACAAACAAAATGACACTGGGATTGTTTTCCCTATAATGAGGGGTGACCACAGTCATTACTCATCCATGTCATTGTGGCAGCTTGTTTTCAAAGACAGTTGCTCCTATACTTACATGTCAGCCCATGGTCTCTTATTACAATGCAAATGTCTATCTTCCCACTGAGAGGTGGGGGTCTGTGTTTCATCCCCGTGAACCAGGATGAGGCTTGGGGCTGCTCCAACTAAGACAAAATGGGGACGCTGATACTGTGTGACTGCCCAGGCTAGGTCATAAAAATGATGTGGCTTCCACCTTGCACTCCCTCAGATGTCTGCCCTGGGAACCCAGGGACCATTCTGCAAGGAAGGTCAAACATGGAGAGTTCTGCAAGGAGAGGAGCTGGGCCCCCAGCCTCAGCCAGCATCACCCAGCAGACAATGTGAATAAATAAGCTTCAGATCATTGCAGGCCCCAGCCCTCGAGACCCCAGCCTCCGGGGAGCAGAGGTGAGCCACGGCTGCTGTGCCCTGTTCAGTTCCTGACCCACTGCATGCGGGAGGATAATAAATGGGTGTTTTACAGCACTGAGTTTTAGGGTGATTTATTATACAGCCAAGGTAAGGTGGGTTGGCAATATGTCAGAATCTCTTCGCTATCTGGTTCTAGTCAGGATGGCCGTAAGAAGGATTCTCCTGGGAGATCTGGAGGCTAGAAATGAAGCCATTTGTAGCTCTTATGCACTCTCACTGATGTGTTGGCATGTTGGCAAGTGGCAGCCAAGGGACCCGTGTCCACTATTCTGGGCTCACGTGTGGCTTAGTCTTGGGACAAAGGGGCAGACTTCTTCAGCACACCTGTATCACTAAGCTAATAGGCAACAAGACCCGACACAAGAGGGGAACCACTTGTCCTTGAACTCTTCTAGCTTATAATCCTCTTTTCTTCCTGACTGCCTGCCCTGTAGACATCGAGCTCCAGCGTCAGCTTCCAAAACAACAGGGTCCCACAATTGCAAAAGGTCAAATCCTTGTCTCTGATTGCTCACTCATGTCCAACTCTTTGTGACCCCATGGACTGTAGCCTACCAGTCTCCTCAGTGCACGGGATTCTCCAGACAAGAATACTGGAGTGGGTAGCCATTCCCTTCTCCAGGGCATCTTCTGGACACAGAGATTGAACCCGGGTCACCTGCATTGCAGGCAGATTCTTTACAATCTGAGCCACCAGTAGTGCAGTGGTTAAGAAGCCTCCTGCAGTGCGGGAGACCCGGGTTCAATCTCTGCGTCAGGAAGATCCCCTGGAGGAGGGAATAGCTACCCACTCCAGTATTCTTGTCTGGAGAATTCCATGGACAGAGGAGCCTGGTGGGCTATGGGTCATGGGGTCACAAAGAGCAACAGACATGACTGAGCAACTGACACTCACATGCAAATCTTTGTCTATAATACAAAATGCATGGAAGTCTTGATGTATGATACATGGCATAATATTTAATGATACATCATAATACACAATGTAAAATGTATGTTACATAATATATGATATAATATGTGATATGTATACAGTTGTTCAGTCACTAAGTTGTGTCTGACTCCTTGCGACCCCGTGGACTGTAGCATGCCAGGCTTCCCTGTCCTTCACTCTCTCCCAGAGTTTGCTCAAACTTGTGTCCATTGAGTCAGTAATGTCATCCAATCATCTCATCCTCTGTCACCCCCTTCTCCTCCTGCCTTCAATCTTTCCTAGCATCAAGGTCTTTTCAAATGAGTTGGTTCTTCACATCAGTTGGTCAAAGCATTGGAGCTTCAGCTTTGGCATCAGACCTTCCAATGTATATTATGGGTTGATTTCTTTTAGGATTGACTGGTTTGATTTCCTTGCAGTCCAAGGGACTTTCAAGAGTCTTCTTCAACACCACAATTCAAAAACATCAATTCTTTGACACTCAGCCTTTTTATGATCCAACTTTCAAATCCGTACATGATGCCTGGAAAAACTGTAGCTTTGACTATACGGACATTTGTCAGCAAAGAGATGTATCTGCTTTTTAATATACTGTCTTAAGTTTGTCACAGCTTTTCTTCCAAGGAGCAAGTGTCTTTTAATTTCCTGGCTGCAGTCACTGTCCGCCGTGTGTAGTATATAAAGTACATACTCACACACATCTACAGATACATATGTCTGTATGTACGTGTCCTAGGTTCTGCTTCTTTGATTGAACCATGGCAGATGTCCATAGCATTTGGATATCCACAGTATTTAATAGAAGACTTTCTTCTGTTTTGTTTGATCCCTCTCCCATTAGTCACGCAATGTCGTGCAGACGCTTGCCTCTGGTTGTCACCTACAGTGGCCTGCATCTGTTCCCTGTTTACATTAGCACTGCTGCAGTCCCCACTGATTTGCAAACCTGAGTACATTTTGAGGATGTAAATAACCTTTGAATGCAAGCTGTGTCTAAGAAACACTTCCCCAAGTGTATAAGAATAGATTTATATCCACATTGGACCTGGCAAATATTTGCATTAAGAAGGCTTGCTTTCTCTCTACATTCCTTGAATATCTCTTAATCCAATTTTTTTTAGGTGAGATATCTTATCCTCAGGCTGGTACAACAAAATCCTACACATTGGGTGTCTTAAGCGACAAACTGTATATTTCTCATGGTTCCGGAGGCTGGGACATCTAAGATTAAGGTTCCAGCATGGTCGGTTCCTGCTGAAAACCTGCTTTCTGGCTTGTAGAGAGCTACCCTCTTTAAGTCCATAACACAAAGTAAGAAGCGTCCAATTAACCTATGAGGACTTCTGCTGAAGGACCTACATGTATCTTCATGGTGAAGTGTGTCTGACCATTGAGAGGTCCTCTCTGCACAGTAGATCTGTACTGGGAGGGACAAACTCAGGAGTAACTCTGTTGTTCCTCTACAAGCCCTGAGAACAATATAAGTGTTGCACATAATGGGGATCCCAACGTGTAATAATTGAAAGCTTCCTCAGCAAGGAGGCAGTCAAAGAGGCCAGGGACACTTGTAGACAACCTGCTAATGGTTCAGAGTAAAACATGGCAATGCTTCAAAGTATGACAACCATATTCTCTGCTTGCAGGTGTGTGTGTGCTAAGTTGCTAGTCATGCCAGATTCTTTGCAACCCTACTGACAATAGCCCACCAGGCTCCTCTTCCATGGGATTCTCCAAGCAAGGATACTGGAGTGGGTTGCCGTGCCCTACTCCAGGGAATCTTCCCAACCCAGGGATCAAACCCGAGTCTCTCATGTCTCCTGAATTGGCAGGAGGATTCTTTAACTCTAGTGCCACTGGGAAGCCCTCTGCTAGTGCAGGTGCCTTTAAAGAGTGATGTCCTTACACATTCTAATATAGTATAGTCTTAGTCCTAGACCAAGGTTCAACAACACAGTGAGAACACAGACCAAGTCGGTAGAATGACTGTTCCAGGTGCAGGAAAAGCATCTAAGCATTGACACACTGGGATGAATTGCTTCTGGCACACATCTGCCTGGCTTCCAATGATGCCCTCTTTTGCTGGAACTGCCCACATCCATGATGGCATTCCCAAACTCTCCAGCAACATGTATGGACACATGACCCAAGCCGGGCTAATAAGATTCTTTTCCCTTAGAGTTTGGATTTTACTAGAATGGTGTTGTGGACTGAATTGTGTTCCCCTAAAATGGGAGAAATAACAATAACCTCACTATGCAGATGATACCACCCTTATGGCAGAAAATGAAGAGGAACTAAAAAGCCTCTTGATGAAAGTGAAAGAGGAGAGTGAAAAAGTTAGCTTAAATTTCAACATTCAGAAAACTAAGATCATGGCATCTTGTCCCATCACTTCATGGGAAATAGATGGGGAAACAGTGGAAACAGTGTCAGACTTTATTTTTGGGGGCTCCAAAATCACTGCAGATGGTGATTGCAGCCATGAAATTAAAATATGCTTACTCCTTGGAAGGAAAGTTATGACCAAATTAGACAGCATATTAAAAAGCAGGGACATTACTTTTCCAACAAAGATCCATCTAGTCAAGGCTATGGTTTTTCCAGTGGTCATGTATGGATGTGAGAGTTGGACTGTGAAGAAAGCTGAGCGCTGAGGAATTGATGCTTTTGAAGTGTGGTGTTGGAGAAGACTCTTGAGAGTCCCTTGGACTACAAGGAGACCCAACTGGTCCATCCTAAAGGAGATCAATCCTGGGTGTTCATTGGAAGGATTGATGCTGAAGCTGAAACTCCAATCCTTTGATCACCTGATGCGAAGAGCTGACTCATTGGAAAAGACCCTGTTGCTGGGAGGGATTGGGGGCAGGAGGAGAAGGGGACGACAGAGGATGAGATGGCTGGATGACATCACTGACTCAATGGACATGAATTTGGGTAAACTCCGGGAGTTGGTGATGGACAGGGAGGCCTGGCGTGCTGCGGTTCATGGAGTGGCAAAGAGTTGGACATGACTGAGTGACTGAACTGAACCGAAAATGCATAATGGAGAAGGAAATGGCAACCCACTCCAGTATTCTTGCCTGGAGAATCTCACGGACAGAGGAGCCTGGTAGGCTACAGTCCATGGGGTTGCAGAGAGTTGTGACTTTGCAACTAACACTTTCACTTTCAAAATGCTTAAGACACTGATGCTGGGAAGGATTGAAGGCAAAAGGAAAAGGGGGCAACAGAGGATAAGATGGTGAGATAGCATTATTAACTCAATGGTCATGAATTTGAGCAAACTCCAGGAGATAGTGGAGGGTGGATGAGTCTGTGCTACAGTCCATGGAGTCACAAAGAGTTGGACATGACTTAGTAAACAATTGAAAAATGCACATGTTGAAGCCCTAATCCCTAATATGATAGTACTCGGAGAAGGAGCATTTATGACAGTAATTAAGGTTAAATGAGGTCATGAGGGTGGGGCCCTAATCCAACAGAACTGGAGTCCTTATAAGAAAAGGGGGAGACACCAGATGTTTCTCTCCTTCTGCACACAGACACAGAGAAAAGGCCACATGAGTGAGAAATGCCATCTGCAAGCCAAAGAGAGGAAGCTCACACCGGAACCCAACATCTTGATCTTCGGCTTCTAGTCTCCATGGCTATGGGAAGATGAATATCTGCTGCTTAAACCATCTAGTCTGTGGTATTTCATTATGGCAGCCTGAGCGGACTAATACAAACAGTAACATATGGGTGTCGTATATCAGAATTATTTGGGATGCAAGTGGCTGGAATCTAGCCCAACTGACTTAAGCAGAAGGGAATTTATTGACTTTACAACTGAAAAGTATAAAAGTAAAACTCAATCAAGGTTAGTTTTGTCCAGGAGCCTGAACATTTTAACAGTACCCAGATTCTGTCAACGTTACTTGACTCTCTCCTCTGGGTGGTGCAATCTCACATTATGGTATCAAGAAAGCTAAGCAACTCCAGTTTACAGCTCCCAAGTTCAAGTCCATGAGGAAGAGTGCAATATCCTCTCCCTTCAGTCTCAGCAAGCAGCTTTGCATTTCATTCACTTGCTTGAATTGCATGCGTGTAGCTGAGCCAGTTCTCAGCTGGGGAAATGTGATGCTCTGACTGTGATTCACCTGAAGCCAGGTGTGGAGTCAAGGATTTAGAATAAGAGGGGAAACAAGCAATAGACAGCTCTAGGCTGCCAAATGCCCCCTACCTGGGGCCATGGCTGTGTTCACAATGCAGACAGAAGCATAGAAAGCTCCTACCAAAATGAGAAAAGAGAATGACATACTCATGCAGAGAGAGAGAGGGTCAGAAAACAGAGGGGCAGCTCCTGGGTTCCTAGTTTTCCAGGGCTTGCTTTCATCTCTTTCTGAGGCAAATCCATTCTTTCTTAGGGTCTATGAGACCCTTTTGTGGTTTGATAGTATATTCCCTTTCTTTCCTCTAAGGGTAACTTGCATTTAATACCTGTATCTGAATATTTGTATACCCTCAAATTTGTTTGAAAAGACCCCAGTGCTGGGAAAGATTGAGGGCAGGAGAAGGGGACGACAGAGGATGAGATGGTTGGATAGCATCACAGACTCAGTGGACATGAGTTTGGGTAAACTAGTGATGGACAGGGAGGCCTGGCATGCTGCAGTTCATGGGGTCGCAAAGAGTTGGACATGACTGAGCAACTGAACTGAACTGAACTGAAATTCATGTATTGAAATCCTAATCCCGAAGCTGATGGTATCAGGAGGTGGGGGCTTTGGGGAAGTGATTAGGCCATAAGGGTGGAGCCCCTATGAGTGAGATTAGTGCCCTGATTGAACAGAGACTCCTCAGAGCCATTCCTTGCCCTCTCACCATCTGAGAACACAGAGGGAAGCAGGTCCACACCAGACACTGCATCTGCTGGTAACTTGATCTTGGACTTCCAGCTTCCAGAACTGTGAGAGGAAAGTGTCTATTATTTACTAGTCACCCAGTCTATGGTATTTTGTTATAGCAGCCCAAATGGACAAGCATAGGTATATACCTTATTAGAAGCCAGAGACATTAACTAATCTAAAGAGCTCACCAAGCCAACCACTCTGATGGGAAACCAAGCAGAATGCTTCCCAGCTGAACGAGCAGTCTTCCTGTGTTGGATGGGAAAGCAACCAAAGTATGAGCCACAGTCTGAGACAGAAGACATTTATTGCTTTGGCCTCCAGCCTTCTTTCCTTGTCTTCTGGGAACCTTTGCCCCGATTCTCTGATGATGCTCTTTTGAGGCACACTGACTCCATTTATGAGTGAGTCAGCATAGGGTCAGCACATCCCATTCTTCTGGCAAGGGTGACTGGCTTTCTGATGGTCACAGGACACAAATGCCACCCATCCCAGCTAGGGGTATTCAGTTCCCAGGCTTTTGTTATTCTCGGGAGGTATACCTCCTTTTCCTGTTGGCGTGAAAGAAAGGCTGGTGGGGCTGAAACAGTGGTAGATATCCTGTGAGCACACAGGGCCTGTGCATGAACTGCACATCAAGGAAGAGCTGAGAGATCCAGAGACAGAGCTCTAGCCCAGTGAAATTCTTTGATTTCAGCCTGGATCAAACCATACCTGAAGCAAGAGCTCCCTCCCTCTGGATTTCTTCAGTTTTGAGAACCAAAGTCCTTTTCCTTTTCATAAGCTGTCTTGAGTTATAGGTTTTGTCACTTGCAGCAGAAAGAATCATAACTAATATAGGTTTGGAAAGTTGGGTTTGAGGAAAGATGTCAGGCAATCCATAAGATGAATAGGCTAAGTTACAAACATAGACGGCCTCTGAAACTCCAGTAGGTATGCTTTCTCTTTTCTCTGAAATCACAAAACACTTTGTTTCTACAACTGATATGCCATTTATCACGCATTGCCTTGCATTACAATTACAGCTCTTGTATGGTGGGTACAAATTTCACAATCATAAAAACTCTGGTGTACAGACACGAACCTTTCTTTATTGTTTTATAATTGAGCTTAATTTAGCTCACAAGCCCTCATTTCTGCTAATGGCTGAGAACTTAATCTTGCCAATTCCCGGCAATTCTATCAGCCTTGGTTGAAAATTCAGTATCTTTGGAGAGAAATACACATTGATTCAGGCTTTCTAGTCCCTTCACTCCACTCTTTTCCCTTGGGGGTGATCTGTGTCTTAGCGAGTATGGCCAGGAGGCAAAGGTCTGGTCTGGGAGCCAACCTCTGACCACAGTGGGACTCTCTGACCACAGGGGGAGCTCTCTGAACACGGAAGGGCCCTCTGTGATTGATCCTGCAGAGCCGGGTTGTCATCACTGCTGCCTCTGCTCACACTCAGGTCTTAGCTCAGCTTCTGATAACGCAGCCTCACTCTCCATCTAGCCCCCAGCTCAGGTTGCCCACCAGGTTCCTGATCTCAGAGCACAGTTGCCCACCAACATTGCACACTCGCTTTCAGCAGTCAGCTCTTTTGCACCCCCACTCCAACTTCCGGGGCTCCCTTTTTTGCATCCCAAGAACTAGCTCTTGCAGCTTGAGATATTCGAGGGGTCAGCTCCCCTCTAGACCCTCAGACAAGCCTACGCTGCTCTTGAGTCATGACCGTCCTGGGGCGGGGGGTGGCGGGAGGAGACTGGTCTCAAGAGGGGCTGAATCTCCCCCTTCCTCTCCCTGTCTTGCTGTCCACACCCTGTGCTGGGGACCAGCTCTCTACTCTGGGTGCCCCCCCAGGTAGGCCTCCTACATTAGCAATGATGAAAACCCTTTCTTCCCTCACCTGTCTGGATATTACAGTGGAAGACTGTGATTTCTGAGAACATACTTCTTCTCTGGGTTCCGAGAAGTTCACCCCAGGGCTCCCCAAAGTGGAGTTTGGTGACTTGATTTGCTGGCTCTTTGGGGCTAGCTCTTCCCTGCGATCTCACGGTCTGGTGCTAGTGGAGGAAGGGCCAAGAGAAAGCTTCGAAGCAGCATTACTGGGTAGGAAAAGCGCCTGAGGGCTACTTCACAACAGGATCTGGTTCAGCGAGCATCAGCTGCCCTGATTGGCTCCGTGTGGGGGACAGTCATTGGGTCCCACCCTTGCTGGCACTCTGACACCCTTTCAAGGGCCAAGCTCTACCCACTGTACGGAGAAGCAGAACCAGTAGGAGGAACTTGCCCGGCCGTGCAAATGTGCTTTTTCTTTAGACGGTTGGCCCGGGTGTGATAACTGCATTTTCAGCTTCTCAAAGTTGGCTCTAATAGTTATTAGCAGCTTCCTGCTCAGGGGACCACTGCATTTTTAGTCTCTTGAGGTTGGCTTTAGTAGCATCTATTAGCAGCTTCCTGCTCAAGGGACTGACCTAAGAGTTTCCTTGGATGTTGGGTTAGGTGGGGTTGCCTCTGTGGCACACTGAATCATCCTCAGGGCTGTAGATCGAATTGTGTCCGTCTCCCCGCCATAGCCATCTTGAAGTTCTGGCCCCTGGTCCCTACCGATGTGACCTTGTTGGACACAGAGTCCTGGCAGATGTAAGCAGTTAAGGGTCTGGGGGAGATGAAGCTGGGATAGGGTGGCCCCTAAACTCGATGACTGCTGTCAACCCAAGGACTGATGTCCTTACAGGAAACAGAGAGGGAGTTCAGGGACACAAGCCTGCAGGGACAAGGCCAGGAGAGGACAGCAGCAGAGCCTGGAGTGCTGTGTCTACAGGCCAGGGAACGCCAAGGGCTGCTGGGACCAGAACCTAGGAGGAGGCCAGGATGGACTGACCCGGAGAACCCTGGGAGGGAGCCCGGCCCTGCCAATACCTTGATCTCCAGCTTCTAACCTCCAGAGTCGTGAGACAGTAAGTTTCTGCTGTCGAAACCACCCAGTGTGTGCTACGGCAGCCCTGGGAGGGGAATTCACCCAGGAGCCTCCCCGCTGAGCCTCAGTCCTCAGGTCGGATATCCTGAAGGCTTGGGATTTACAGGAAGGGACCACACCCAGGTCCCTTTATTGCACCAGTTCCCCTGCTGCTCTGAGTCTGGGCTGCGGGTGGCTCAGAGATGCTCTCCTCTGGGAATTACCTGCAAGGAAAAGTGGCCGCACCCAGGAGGCTTGGGACCAGCCCTGGTGGGGAGGGCAGCGCAGAGCTGCCTGGCGACAGGGGGACAAAAGCCGCTCTCTTTGCCCAGAATGGTACTGGCTCTGGGATGCTATTCGTGCCCCGGAGCTCTTCATGGGGTGAGGCTGAAGGGCTTCCCAGTGGAGACCAGACCCTTGTTCACCTCCCTCACCCCTTCTCTAGGGGTTAGTGTTCCATCCTCTAGGACTGGCTCCTAGTCTCAGACTTGGCTTCCCTGGCAGCTGACCAGAGACCCCAGATCGCAACTCTTGGAACACCATGACGTTCTCTGTTGGTTAAGGCTCAGACAGAAGCAGGGATCCTCACACTTGGCATAGGGACCACCTGGAGAGTTCCTTTCAACACAGCTTCCTGGTCTTGACTCTGGAGATTCTGAAACCTCTCAGGTGATGCCTGAGAACTGGCTCTTCTAAGCTCCTGGGTGCTGCTGCAGCCACTCAAGGACCACTAGATGGAGACCCACCTAAGATCTCCATGCACTTGGGTGAGGCTGATGGCTAAGAGGACAAGCAAGCCAGGACAGGTTGGCAGAAATTAATCTTCACATGGGATTTTTGAGGTTGGGCAAAGAAGACAGAGGCTGTGTGATGAGGTGAGCATTGAAAAAAATAATCTAGCATGTTTTTTTTTTTAATTCTATTTTTTGGCTGTACCGTGAGATATGTGGGATCTTAGTTCCCTGACTAGGGGTCAAACCCACATCCACATCTGTATTAAGAAATACAGATTCTTAATCACTGAACTGCCAAGGATGTCCCCTAGAGTGTTTCTGAAGGTTGGTTTCCCCGCCTAGCCTGGCCTGTGTCTCGTTTCAGAGGAGTGAGCTGCGGACAGAAGCCCCCAGAGCTCTTTCCCTGCAGGTTTCTACGGGACCAAGGGACCAAAGCCTTTCTCTCGGGAAGAAGAGACAAAGCTTGACTCAGAGAAGAGGAAGGCAGCATTCTTGTGTGTGTGTGTGTGTGTGTGTGTGTGTGTGTGATACACGTGGAATCATGCCTGCTTGTATGCTTTCCACTGTTCCTGATCAAGACAGAGCCAGCAACAGCAGCAACTCCCAACACAAAAATTGGAGGGCCTTGCCTGACACACACATGTGCATATGTGTGCGCACACACACACACACACACACGCACGCGTGCGCGCGCGGTTGTAGTTTCCAGCTGAATAGAAATTCCTCCCTCTGTGCAGTAACCTATTTTTCTGTGCTAGTCCTCGCCTCCTCGTTTGAGGTCCCTGGCAATGTGGGATTTGCTGTTTCCAGCCTTGCTCTGAGTCCCGTGTTCCGTTTCTCTCTGCCTTTTGCGTGTCGGTTTTACAGAAGGAAGTGGTGCATCTTCTCCGCTTTTGCTTTGTGCCTCTTCTGCTTTTACCTCTCTGATCACTTGTTACGTGGCTGCAGATGCTCTATATACCTCGAGGCGGGGGACTGGGATTCTTTGCTCACAGGCAAACCCGGGCCGGGGGCCACCACCTCTCTGCAGCCTGCACATGCTTTGTGCTGCGCCCGTCGGCCAGGCCAGCAGGTGGCAGGGTGTCCCTCCTTCTCGTTTTATACCGGATTCCAGGAAAGCAGCAAGCGCGGACCCCTCACACTGTCTTCTTCCCTCTCACAGTCACAAGGAGATGCTTCAGATTCAGGGGCTGAGCTCATCCCATTCTTGTTTCCGGCGAATTCTCATCACTCTCTGAGATGCTACTCCGTCATCACCAGCCTTCTTTGCAATTTCTTGCCTCCACAGGTGCCTACTCTGCAGGTGTTCATACCTGCACTGGATGCTAATGGCGCCCCACCTGGACCCCATCCCCGGGTGGTGTACCTGACCCCCCCACTGCCATGAGTGCAGGCTGCTCACAGCTCCAGCTGCCCCATCTCTGGATGGTAATACTTGGCTTTTGCTGCAGGAGGTCTTCTGGCTCAGAGTTCACCCACCTCCAGGATAGGGGAACGTGGTCAAAGACTGTCTGCCGAAATGTACTGAAGGCCAGCTCTGTACCTCCAGATGGGGTCAGTCCTAGGATATGCAGTATGCTCCACAGCCCCAGGGGATTCTTCTAGACTTTCTCTTAGCCCACATCCTCTCTGAGCTTCTTCCCCTGCCCTAGCCTGCTCCTGCCAACGCCCCCGCCCCTGTGACTTGCTTTGTTGCAATGTTAGCTTTATTGCAGAGATCCGGAACCAAGCCTCCAGTATCTGTGAGGCTGCCTGTACTAATAAACGTGCTTATTAGCCTTCCTTTCGGATCATGACATTTTATTCTTGTTATTTTTTAACTGAAGCATAGTTGATGTATTGTATTGTATGCTTCAGGTGGACAGTATAGTGATTCAGTATTTTCATAGTTTGTACTCCATTGAAAGTTATTCTAAGACATTGACTATAATTCTTTGTGTTGTGAAAGATGTCCTTTTGCTTATCTATTTTGTACATAGTAGTTGTATCTCTTAATCCCACGCTTCTAGCATGCCTCTCCCCTTTCCCCTCTCCCCACTGACAACCACTAGTTTATTCTCTATATCTGCACGTCTGGTTCTGTTTTGCTATATATATATATTTCATATATAGGTGATAACATATCATATTTATCTTTCTCTGATTTATTTTACTAAACAAGATTCTCTAGGTCCATCCACATTGCTGCAAATGGCAGCATTTCATTCTTTTACATGGCTGAGTAATATTCCATTGTATATGTATACCACATCTTTATCCATTCATCTCTTTTTAAAAAATATAAATTTATTTGTTTTAATTGGAGGCTAATTACTTTACAATATTGTATTGGTTTTGCCATACAGCAACATGATGGACATGGGTTGCTTCCATATCTTGGATATTGTAAATATTGTTACATTGGGGTGCATGTGTCTTTTTGAATTAATGTTTTCATTTTCTTCTGATATATACCCAGGACTGGAATTGCTGATCATATGGTAGTTCTGATTTTAGTTTTTTGAATAATCTACATACTGTTTTCTATAGTGGCTGCACCGATTTCCATCACCACCGAGAGTGCACAAAAAGTTCTCTCTTCTCCAAATCCTCTCCACAATTTGTAGACTTTTTGATGATGGCCCTTCTGACAGGTGTGAAGGTGATACCTCATTGTGATTTGATTTACGTTTCTCTAATAATTAGCATTGTTAAGCATCTTGTCATGTACCTGTTAGCCACCCATATACTTTCTTTTGAAAATATCTGTTTAGGTCTTCTGCTCACTTTTGATAGGGTTGCTTGCTGTTGTTTCTTTCTTTTTTTGATTTCATGTTTTTGAGCTGTTTCTATATTTTGGATATTAACCCCTTGTCAGTTATAGCATTCGCAAATATTTTCTTCCATTCTATAGGTTGTTTTGTTGATGGTTTCCTGTGCAAAAGCTTATAAATTTAATTAGGCCCCACTTGTCTTTATTTTTGTTTTCATTTCTTTTGCCTTAGGAGACAGATTCAAGAGAAAATTGCTGTTCCGATTTTTGCCAGAGAGTGTTCTGACCGTGTTCTCTGCTAGGAGTTTTATGGCTTTAGGTCTTACACTCAGGTTTCTAATCCATTTTGTTTATCTTTGTATATGGTATGAGGAAAAGTTCTGTTCTCATTGTTTTACACGTAGCTGTCCAGGTTTCAAGCCTCCCCTCATGGAAGAGACTGTCTTTTCTCTGTCATACATTTTGCCTTCTTGGTCAAAGATTAGTTCACCATAGGTGCTGGCTTTACTAACAGGCTCTGTATTCTGTTCCACTGATCTATGTGCTGGTTTGGAAATTCAGCTCTTTTGTTTCCTTACGAATTTTAGAATTGTTCTGTTCTGTAAAACATTGTGGGTATTTTGATATAAATTGCATTAAATCTGTAGATTTGGGTAATATGGCCATTTTAACAATATTAATTCTTTCAATTCAAGGGCATGGGATATCTTTACATTTCTTTGTATCATCTTCAGTTTCCTTCTTTGATTTTTATCATTTTCAGAGTATAGGTCTTTTACCTTCTTAGTTAAGATTATCCCTAGGTATTTTGTTCTTTTTTATGTGATTTTAAACAGGATTTTTTAAATGTTCTCTTTCTAATATTTTATTATTAATGTATAGAAAAGCAACTGATTTCTGCCTATTAATCTTGTATCCTGCAACTTTGCCGAATTCATTTATTTATTTTAATAGTGTTTGGTTGGAGGCTTTAGGGTTTTCCACATGTAAAGTATCATCTGAAAACAATGACAGTTTTCCTTCTCTTCCAGTTTAGATGCCTTTTATTTCTTTTTCTTGTCTGATTGCTGTGGGTAAGACTTCCAATATTATGTTCACTAGAAGTGACAAAGGTTAGGCCCAAGCTGGCTCTGTTCCTTCTAAGTGTGTGTTTTCCCTACACTGGGTCCCTTGCCCTAAAGTGGGAAGTGATGGAGCAAGTGGGGCCCATGTGGGCTCTTGGCTTATATCAGTTAAAGGCTTCCACAGCTCTGCTCAGACACAGCTTTGGGAGCCAGACGGGCCCCTTGTGGCTTCTCAGCATGTATCAGAGTGTGAACTGTGCACAGCAGATGCCATCAGAGATCTGGGTGGTTTCAGAAGCTCTGCTTAAGTGAGTGCCAACAATGACCTCCACTGCCTCATGCAAGATCTATGCTAGGACTGGGTCACCTCTGCACTCCACAGTTGGATCTTTCCTCTGGCCATGGCTACCCCAGATTCAGTGCTGCACTGTGGCGTGGAGTGACGAGGCTGGAGCATTCTCCCGGCTAGGGCTGGAGACATGGTGAGGGGGTTTCAGGAAATGGGCAGCTGCTAGAGCAGACCCCTCTCTGCCTAGCTGTGGGGGCAACCTGTGTGCGTGTCTTTCTTCAAGTGGTGTCCAGGCTCCCTACAGCCCTTATAATAGTCCCAGCAGTCCTCCTATCAGCCAAGGGGACTTCTCTCTCCACACAGGACACCAGGACTGGGAAGTCCAATGTGTGGCTTACTCTCAGGTTGAATCTCCACCGATATGTGGTTTAGTTGCTAAGTTATATCCGACTCTTGTGACCCCCATGGACTGTAGCCCACCAGGCTTCTCGGTCCATAGGATTTTCCAGGCAAGAATACTGGAGTGGGTTGCCATTTCCTTCTCCAGCATATCTCCCTGACCCAGAGATAGAACCCGGGTCTCCTGCATTGCAGGTGGATTCTTTACCATCTGAACCACCACTTCCTCCCAGGGAAATAGGTCCCAACTTAGTTGCTTTTCTTCCCTTCGTACCTGGTTATGTATGTATCCTTCTTGCAATGCTGGTTGTACAGGAGTCTTTCTGTCAGTCTCGAGTTAGTTTTCAGTGAGAATTGCTCCACATGTGCATGTATTTTTGATGCATTCACTCCACTATCCTGATGCAAACCTCTGCACTTTTCTCCTTTCTCACCCTCCTTCTTGAAAGTGAAGTGAAGTGAAGGCGCTCAGTCGTGTCCGACTCTTTGCGACCCCATGAATTATGGCCTACCAGGCTCCTCCTTCCATGGGATTTTCCAGGCAAGAGTGCTGGACCGGGTTGCCATTTCCTTCTCCAGGGGTGCCCTCCCTCAAAGCATCGTGTCCATCTGGCTCTTGTCTCAGCCTCTACTTCTAGGAGCCCAAATTTAGATGGTGTCTACCTGGAGAGTGTAGTGTTGTGTGTAGGGTGTGTGTGTAGCTGACTTGAAGCATGTTCCCCTGTGAACGCACACCTTTCCCTCTGTCCCCACGCAGCACTGTCCACGGAGAGATCTGTCCCTCGCCTAGTCTGCTGTCCCCTTGTGCTGTGTGCGTGCTCTGCAGGGCTTGCCACCCGGTTTTATCTGGCCACTTCCTGGGGAGAAGGCCTTGATTGCCTGTTCCTCCTTGTGACCACAGGCGAGACCTCAGTAGACCTCCTTGTACATGGCCCTTGGGACTGGAGGGACCATTTCTCTGGATGGACAGATGGGAGTGAATTCTGAGCCCTGGGCACATGCAGACTTAGCTTCATGGAGTCCTACATACAACTGCCCTGGGCTTTCCCTAGTTCCGTAGGAGCTACACGTGCCCAGCAGCAACACACACGTCTTCCTGTCTCCCCATATCTCCAACACTGGGCGGGGTCTTCCCTTCCATTTTGCCATTCTGATGTTGGTTTCCCAGCACTAATTTTGTTTTCCTCTCCATTGCTAGCAGCTTTCAGCACCTCTGCACCTGCTTTTTGGGTATTGGTGCTCCCTAGTGTCTACCCCACACCTCATCCACCCCTTCAGCTCTTTTCAACCCTTACTATCTTTGTTTTCTAATTTAAAGGACTTTGTTGGTGTATACAGTTAAACTGCCTTCTCTAAGTGGGCCATCTGCCTCTTTTCCTTGTTTATGGCAGCCTTCACTGAGCAGAAATCCTTAAATGCCACTGCCTTATGCTCTCATTGTCACATGGAGATTTTGATGAAAATGACTCATTTATATTTCACCTGCCCTTTATTGCAGTTCCCCGACCAGGATGGAGACATGAGTCTACAGGGAACACTTCGAGTTACAGAGACCATTTTCACACAGAATTATACTCGCTTTCCATTCTGACCCATAAATCCAGCCTTTCTACCTTGGCCCTCTCTTCCATGAACTTGAGTTATTTTTCTAGAGATTTTTGGTTTCCCTGGTGGACCACTCCCTGGACCCTTAAAGTGCCACAGAGCCCTTGAGCTGCATAGAAAACATGTTAGCATGCCAACCTGGTCCCCACACTGCAACATAAATAATGAGAGTTTGATTCCTCTGCAGACCCTCCTGAGAGGAATTGTTCATCTTTGTGCATCTCAGTTGGTCCCCAGTCATACATTGTTGCTCTTACAGCAAGCAAGTAAATGCCCAGGTGGATACAAAATGCTGCACTGTGGGCTGAGAAGGAAGCTGTTATAGCTAGTGGGGGCCTCTGGGGGCTCCTGGTATGATCTCAGGCGACGACTGGGCACCCTGGTGGACTGATGCTCTGAGAAAGAAGAAGTGAAGGACTGAGCATGGCCTCCCATGTACGTGATAACCAGGGGCAAATAGTGGGCTCTCAGGGGAGTGAGCCCAGGAACGGCAGCCTCCTTATAAACTCTGAGCATGGAACAGGTCTTCTAAGCCCTACATTTCTGAGGTTCCCTAGTGGCTCAGTGGTAAAGAAGTTGCTTGCCAAGATGCAAGAAACGCAGGTTCAATCCCTGGGTTGGGGAGATCTCCTGGAGGAGGGAGAGGCTACCCACTGCAGTATTCTTGCCTGGGAAATCCCATAGACAGAGGAGCCTGGGGGGCTACGGTCCATGGGGTCGCAAAGAGTCAGACACAACAGAGAATGCACGCACGCCTGCTGGCCACACTTTGCTAATCGAAAACTTGCTTCCTGACTCAGTCTTGCAATATTTTTTTTAAAGTTGTTGGAAAACTTTTCAGTATACTGGGAACAAGTGGAGCATGCGAATCTACTTTTTCAATTGTAAATTGTATGAAATTTGGACACAAATCAAGTATTCCCAATGAAAATTTAGCATACAAATTGAGATGTATTGTAAATGTATAATACACATTGGATTTGAAAGATTTGATAAGGATATCTTAATAATTTGTACTGATTTCATGTTGAAATCATATTTTGTATATAATGGATTAAAATGTGTTATTAATGTTATTTCCACTTGTTTCGTTTTACTTTTATTGGTGTGCTTACAAAATAAACTAAAATTACATGTATGGTGATGTTATATTTCTATTAGGAAACACTGCTCTAGATGGTGTGTTATCCAGACTCTTCTCTCAAATATATTGTACCTAAAGAAAGAACCAAACCTTAGACTTTTTTGACTTTTGGCTTTCTCTAAGGTTAAAACTTTTAAAATGAACAATAAGCACGTGGTGGTGGTGGTTTAGTCACTAAGTTGTGTCTGACTTTTGCGACCCCATGGACTGTACCCCACCAGGCTCCTCCATCCATGGGATTCTCCAGGCAGGAATACTGGAGTAGATTGCCACTTCCTTCTCCAGGGCATCTTCCTGATCCAGGAACTGAACCTGGGTCTCCTGCATTGCAGGCAGATTCTTTACCAACTGAGCTACAAAGGAAGCCCAATAAACATGAGTGACATAGAAAAAAAAAAATCTTTGAATCTACCTTTACTTTAAATACACTAAGACTAGTAAAGGATAGTATCCTAAAAAAATAAAAAATAAAAAAAGGGACAGTATCCTGACGGAACTTTTTTTTTTTTCCAAAGCCATGCTGTTTTTTCCTTCTATTTTTTAGCTTGTTGCAGACTGACTTGGTAGTGACTCTCCTCCCAGGGTTATTCTTGGCAAAGTAAGTCACAGATATAAGAACCCAGGGCTTCTTAAGGAAAGAATCCTCTGCAAAACCCAGGTCATGTGTGCCTGCTCAGTCAGTTCAGTTGTGTCCAAATCTTTGCATACCCATGGACTGTAGCCCTCCAGGCTCCTCTGTCCATGGGATTCTTCAGGCAAGAATACTGGCGTGAGTTGCCGTTGAAACCCAGGAGTTCGGCTAAAGTGAAACTCCCGGATCCTGGATCTCCTGATGGGGATGACGTGGAGATCTGCACTTTAACAAGCATTTCAGGATGATCTGAGTACAATTAGATTAAAATCGATGCTCTGCTGTGTTCCAGGTTCATTCATTCATCGTGCATTATCTCACTAAATTCCACAACTGCCCTGTGTGGAAAGTGTTTCTAACCATATTTTACAGGTTTGACAATGAAGGTTCATGATCATGAACTGTCTCAATTCCTAGGTGCTTATAAGAGGTGAAATAAGCTTTTCAAGTCTGTATCTGTCCATTTGCAATGCCGTCAGCCTTAAGAATAAAATCTACAAGAGAGCTGGGAAGGAGAGAAGGAGCATTTGGCTTTTTGAAAGCAATAAGGAATTTCAGGTGGAAAAGTGGATATTAAGGACTGCTTTGTTTCTCTCAAATGAAAAACTGAGGATTCCTGTTGTGAGAACCTTTCTGATTATCTGTATCTTTCAGGAGGGGCGTGGTTAGCTGCTGTGACAAACATCCCCCAGAGTACTGAAATCACAAAGCTTTAGTCCTCACTGGTGTTACATGTCTGTTGTGGGTCTACAAGGAGGTTCTACTCAATGTGGTCATTCTGGGAGTGGAGCCCACAGCATTGCTCCTCTAGAAATGTGCTATTAGCTGTGAGAACAAAGCTCCCAGGAAGGTCTTAAGGTGATACGTGTCAGTTCTATTCAGAACCTCTGAGCAGAGCCAGTCACCCAGCCCACCCGTGTCCATGCAGGAGCCAGGAAGCACATCTTCCTTGTTTCCAGAAGCACTACTGACCAGTTATGACCACCCCAGAGCCCCTGTTCAGGTAGGGACTAGGATGAGACAGTGAGGCTGAATCATTACAACTTTAATGTTGTATTCATTGTGAGTTTTTTTTTTCTCATTCATTTTTATTTTCTAAAAGATTGCATTGACATTATTTATTTTAATGACTGACTTTTTTTCTACCCCTTTAAGTTATATAGGAAGCCCCATCTTTGATATGAAGAGAGGGTACAAGAATATGAGAATTTAGACTGAAATTTTATTTGTACATTACAGACCGAGGGAAAAGCAATGAGTGCGTGCATGCTAAGCTGTCTCGGTCATGTCTGACTCTTTACAACTGTATGGACTGTAGCCCTCCAGTAGCCCTCCAGGCTCCTTTGTCCATGGGATTATCTTGGCAAGAATACTGGAATGGGTTGCCAGTTCCTCCTCCAGGGGATCTTTCCAACCTAGGGATTGGACCTGAGTTTCTTATGTCTCCTGCATTGGCAGGTGAGACTTTTTTTTTTTTTTTTAATTTAATCACTAATGCCACTTGGGAAGCCCAGGGAAGAGCAATATTTATTGCTAAATTTTTAACCTAGCAGTATTTAGAGGTAAGAATATAGCTGACATCTATATTCATCTACTTAAATACTGGTGGAAAAAGAAAATAGTGAAAAACACACCCTTAGAAAGAGACACAAAGGTCAGGTAGAAATTGAGGTTCTCCTCAACTGAGGTCCAGGCTACTCAGATTCCCACCTTTGTCCACATAGTCTGGAAAACCTCTTGTATTCAACATGCCCAGAGACCTTTCAAGTACATTAGGAAGACAATTAAAACCCTCATCCCCAGAACTGCAATGTTTCCAGTGATTGGGCTAAAGTTAATCAGTGTGAATTGAGTGAAACAGCTTGTTCAAGTAAAATCAATTGAAATCTTGAGCAAAAATGGAAATTTGGCTGCCGGTCTTCCTTTCTTGAGAAATACTATCATGTAAGGTTTTTAAAATACTACTACAATCCCATGGAAGCTTCTGTAAGGCACCAAAGACATTGATCTTGATAAAGACCCAGGATATTTTCCATCTATGGAACTATAATCGTATAGCAGTTTAGCTTATATTGACACTTGGTGTGATTTCTCTTTTAACCAATGTCTTCCCAGTTTTGTCCCTATGTGGATTTCATGTGGGTGTAAATCTATAAAATTGACCCAGATTCTCTCTCAGCAGTAGAATTGATCTCCTTTTCCCCTATGTGCCTTGTAAAATACATTTGTGAACTTTCTGGAGAAATTCAAAAGAGGACTTCTTCAAAGACCCAAACTATTTGCTGAATGTGTTTCTACTTTGAACATCAGTAGAAGGAACACCTGAATGTGAAGTGAAAGCGAGAGAATCTTCCTGGCCATGACATTGCTTTAATCTTCTGTATTTTATATTCTGCAAGAAAAACCCCTTTATCCCTAGAGCTATCCACAATGGATAGGATCACGCCATAATTGTCTATGAAAACGAGAAAAGCCCAGGTTTTTGAGAAACTTTCTCTATGAGATTTTTGATGAACAATATGTCATTCTCTGAAGAACGGTCTTTGTTATCTGAAATCAGGTTTTCTTTTTTTTTTAATTTCTTTGGCTGCACTTCGTTGCAGTTGTGGCAGAAGGGCTCTTAGCTTCAGCATGGGGCATCCAGCTCCTTGACCAGGGATTGAACTTGGACCCCCTGCATTGGGAGTGCAAAGTCTTAAGCACTGGACCAGCAGGGAAGTCCCACCAGGTGTCAGGTCCCTGAATGACTACATCAGGTAGAACCTCGATGCAGACTCACAGTGGACATGTAGGACTAAGAACCTGAACTTCTAAGGGACTCACTCCCATGTTCCCTTCTGCATTTTCAGAAAGTTGACTTGACAGACAGACTTTCCTACAGCTAGAGGCCATTTAGGGCTATATTAGTAACTCACAGCCAGTGGGCTAGCTTTTCCCCATTGCCTTCCTGGGTATAATTAGGGTCTGTTCCCTAAGATGGCACAGTGGTAAAGAATCCACTTGCCAATGCGGGATACATAGAAGATGAGGATTCAATCCTTGGGTCGGAAGATTCTCTAGAGTGGGAAATGGCTACCCACTCCAGAATTCTTGCTTGGAAAATTACATGGACAGAAGGAACCTGGCAGGCTGCAGTCCATGGGGCTGCAAAGAGTTGGATACGACTGAGTGACTGAACACACACAGAATCAAACGTACTAACAAGGGGCCCTATGGGCTGGTGGGGAAAGGCTCACTAGAACTGTGATGAGGAGTGTTATTGTAGAAGGATGCTCTTTCCGGGTGAAGAAAGATCATAAAAGAAGAGGTTTTCTACTTGGGTGACCAGTTATCAGAAAAGGTGTCACTATCCCCTGGACAGAGTTTTGAAGGATGAGCAGGAGTCCTTTAGAAGAAAGGATCCTCTTCCTGAACTCTGAGTCCATCAGTAGCAACCTGGCATTTCACAGCCAAGGTTTCTCTGTGACCTTCAGATGACTTGCCCAGGGCCACCATCCTCTCTTGTCTTTAAACAGAGATGGAAGTGCCTGGAATTTAGGTGGCCCCCACCCCCCCAAAAGGATGGCTCCTAGTACAAAAGCCAGCCTCCTTTACTGACCAGTGGGACAACAACTGAGGCACAACATTCACTTCAGAGCCTGCTTGGAATCAGGCAGAGTCTGGGACTTCACCCAACATTGTACTTTTGCCTGTCTGCTGAAGCAAACTCTCGCGAGTACTTTGGACAGCAAGGAGATCAAACTAGTCAGTCCTAAAGGAAATCAACCCTGAATTGTCATTGGAAGGACTGATGCTGAAGCTGAAGCTGAAACTCCAGTCCTTGGGCCATTTAATGTGAAGAGCCAACTCATTGGAAAAGACCCTGATGCTGGGAAAGACTGAAGGCAAAAGGAGAAGAGGGCAGCAGAGGATGAGATGGTTGGATGGCATCACTGACTCAACAGACATGAATCTGAGCATAGTCCAGGAAATGGGTGAAGGACAGGGAAGCCTGATGAGCTGCAGTCCATGGGGTTGTGGAGAGCTGGACACGATTGAGTGACTGAGCAGCAGCTGGCTTCTGAGGTTCCTGATTGGCTCCGCTCATCACGAGGGGCATCTGGCCTCAATGAACAGCCTGTGCCCGAATCCTTGCTCAGCGTGTCCTGGGAGGACCAGCCTCCGAGAGTGTCTATCAGAACAGGGCCTCAGCAGCTGTATGTTTCAGAAATCGAAAATATCAGATCAAATGAACTTGTACTGTATGTGAAAATCATTCACGAGCCATGACGTGCTTTACTGTGTTGGTGATTATATTATATTCTCAGTTTACAATTGCCTTCCAAAGCAGGCCCGGAGAAAACACGGTCAGCGTCGCTTTACCCACACCCTGGGGGCTCACGGCGTGAATGTGCAGAGATGGGCTAAGTCTACATGAGAAACCCACCCTCTTTTCTCTTTGATTCACAGTTTTTTGCTTGGCCCATTGGAGCTTTTCTAGGGCTTGTATTTTTAGTATTTCACTTACGATTGCAGAGTTATTTATTTCATAAACCTACCTCTTAAACCCAATAAAACACCATTTCTTCAAAGGAGTTGTTTTCATTCTGTGAATATGAAGAAAAAATAAAGGTGATAAATCACAAACATCTCATATCAGAGAGTTACTTTATCTTTTTGGCACTGGCCCTGAGAGAGCAGGGGCCAGAATCAGATAGAGCCTCTTTGCTCTTTCTGCTGTCTTCCACTACGCCTGTTAACATGGGGTCTGTTATCAGATGTGGTTGGAAGCCAGCTACAGGCTCGATTTACTGCTCTCCTTCGGCGTGGTCCATTTGCCCCAGGCTCAATAAGCCATAAAAAATAGATCCTCTGCCAATTTGACAGCCTCTGCTCCGGAGATGCAAAGTCAATGGGAAAATCTACATGATGCTTCTCCTTTTATTCGGTTTATTTGGGAAAAATAATCTCAGAATTAACGATCTGTTTTAGACGAAGGTCAGTGGAAACTCGGGCCATTTATATTAACAGAATTTCCCTGAGTTTAACAGTCTTTCTGATCTTTCCTCCTCTCTCCTTCCTTCCCTCCCTCCCTCTCTATTTTGAATTAGACTATAGCTTCGTAATTTGTAGGAAGTTTAGTGTGATTTCAAGAGTGAATTTACAGAAATTTAAAAAATCAATTTGGCAGCACAACTCTATAAATTTTGCATAAAAACTGTTCTGTGTCACTGCCTATCTCCTGGGAGGCAAGAGTGCTAAAGGCTCAGGTTTTCAGGAAAGGACAGGTGCTGGCTTTTCAAATGCCAACAACCTGACTTTGAGCAAATTGAATCCTCTGAGTCACAGTTTTTTCAGATGCAAATAGGAGCCTAGCTTGTCTGTGGTGGAAAGAGATGCCATTCTAGCCAGGACACTACTTAACAGGCGCTTAATAAGTGATGGGCATGGTTACCATCATGATTAGGCTGACTTGCATGAACAAAGAAGATAAGACGGTGAAAAGGAAAGAAAAAGGAAATTGGGAAAGGGGAAGCCTTTGTCTTTTTCTTTTAAATACAGTCTTGGAATAGGCACTGAAGTGGCTTCTTGAGTCTGTTTTCAGTCACTCAGTTGTGTCCAACTCTTTGCGACCCCATGGACTGTAGTACGCCAGGTTTTCCTGGAGTTTGTTCAAACTCATGTCCATTGAGTCTGTGATGCCATCCAACCATCTCATCCTCTGTTGCCCTCTTTTCCTCCTGTGCTCAATCTTTCCCAACATCAAGATCTCTTCTAGTGAGTCAGCTCTTTGCATCAGGTGGCCAAAGTATTAGAGCTTCAGCTTTAGCATCAGTCCTTCTAATGAATATCTAGGGTTGATTTCCTTTCGGATTGAGTCTGAGTCTGTAGTAGGAGAGAACTATCTGTGTGGATGAGGGTGGGTGCGAGGGGTGGGGGTGACCAGCTAGAGCCAGATCAGAAGGTGGTGATTACTCTGGTAGCCTCTACCCAGAAGCTGTCATGGGTCAATAGTTCTGGCGGTGTTGCGGAAATCCCCTCTTGTGAACATGATCTTCCCTTTGGCAATGCCCAGCTGAATTGGACCAGAAGGTGGGAGTTAATATGAGCAGCAAGTATTTCATCTCAAACACAGCTTTCTCCCCAGTTCAGTTCCTTCTCCTCATCCTTCTTTGTATAACTCTCTTGTTCAGGGAACTATTGTCTCAGCAAAAAGCAGAGTCAACCAGTGCTTATTGTGATCTCAGGGAGACAGCAGTGAGGGGTGGCTTGCGATGGGATTTCAGTTCCCATCCCAGGTGTTGAATCTGGGCAGCCTAGATGAAAGTCAGGAATCCTAGCCACTAGTCTACCAGGGGCTAGAGGCTAGAAGCAAAAATCCCCAGGCTCTTGCCTCCATTAAAAAATGCATTTCTCAAGGAGGTGAAATCTGTAAAAAAAAAGAAAAAGAACAGTGCAAAGTTTATTATTAGAGACACAGCACAAGTGGGAGAGCACGCAGAGCAAGGGTTTGCGTATTTAAGACGGAAGCAAGGCAGAGATGCATGCCTGGAGAGGAATGGTGTGGGCGACCCCCCTCATGAGGAGGGGTACAGCAAAGAGGCAGTTAAATCGGTTGCATACAGCAGTTCTTCTGGGTCTTTGTTTAACTTTGGCCAACTATGTGTTTTGGTTCCCCGCCCCTGCGCCCCTACATCCGACCTGCCCTAGGACCTTCCCCAACATGCATGCACAAACTTTTATTTCAAGATAGATTCCAGCCCAGAGGATTATGGGGGTGCCTTGGCATCACCTATTATGGGATGTTGTCCTCTCCTTTTTGACCCCCAAGGAGCCTTTCTGCACATGTGTCTCCCTTGCCCCAAGGATGGGAACTATGTGACCTCTTGATCCTTTACTCAAATAGGGTTTACCCTCTCTCTGTCCCTGCCAAAACTATTATCATAAAGTGTCCTCAGGAGGCAAAGTCCGGCTCCTTATCCTGTTCGTGCTATTATTTTCATCTCAAAGTGCAAACAGGAGGCTGGTTGTAAGTGTCTAGCCTGCAGCCCTTCTATCTCCTGCCTCAGTTGGAGCACGTTAAGCGGACTTTCTTGGGGAAGTTAAGGATACTTTGTTGCTGCTGTTGTGTTGCTGTTTCTTTCTTTTTTTTTCAGTGATCTGTCTCCACCCTGTCTGCGGCCAGAGATTGGTACCTGAACATGCAGATGATGTTATGTGGTCCTGTCTGGGGATTTAGGGTGAGTTTTGATGTCTCGAGCTGGAGGCAAGAGTAAAGACCTGGGGAGATGAAAGGATACAATAGAAGGAGCTTTGTTCTATGTACGGAAGCTGCATTGAAATGAAAACTCAAGCACAAACTTCGTTAACGCACGCATGTTCTGATTCTCATAGTGGTTGTCAGACCTGAGTTATTGGCAGCGTAAATTTCTGAGCAAATTTCTCTCTTTAACCCTGCCTAACACACCCTGCCTTGTTTGCCTTTTATAAAAATCAGAGCCTTTCCGGAAGCAGGTGCCCTGGAAAATCATATGTCCTCATTCCTTTGGGAGAAATTTTCAAATCCTAAAATACCTAGGGAAGAGAGAGACAGAGGAATGACTTGAAAATTAGTCACCAAGAAAATGGTAAAAATTCACCATTAGAAAGCTAGAAAGTCTGACTTTTGAAGCCTCTCTCTTTCCTAGATTCACCTTAAAAAAAGAGAAAGTTAAAACATGGTACTTTGAATCTACAAACTAAATTGAGAGGGAAATCCTAGAGACTTAACACATTGCCTCAACACATCACCTCATCGCAAGTAAGAAAATGTTTTGAATAAATGTAGGAATTGCAGCTCTGGATAACTGTGTGTTAGGGGAAAAGATTGATTACTATCACCACCAGACAATTATTAGCATTCCTCATTCCGATCTATTCCATGAAATTTCAAAAGTAATTTTAAGAAGGCACAATTGCTTACTTCACAAAGGTTTGAAAATTTTGCCACTTAACTTCTCATTAACTTAGAGTGAAAAGGTAATAAACCCAGGAGATCTCAACCCAGAAATGATTTTAGCTGATACTAAAAAAACAGCCTTAAAAACCCCAGACTTATTTAACTTTCTCCTCTGTTGCAGATGTTGGCAAAAGTATACTCTGAAGTTGTAACATGTGTGTATTGATTTATGAGCCTGTACTGGATTGTTTCCTGGGCAGAGAATTGGTATTCAGCTGAAGAATTCAGTCTTTGAATCCTGAAACTTTCTACCTAACATCCAGGAAATGTCAGTGGTGAAGGTAATGAGCCATACAAATAAAATCCTCACTGTGGTGGTTGATGGTTTAGGCACTAAGTCGTGCCGTGTCCCAGGCAAGAATGCTGGAATGGGTTGCCATTTCCTTCTCCAGGGGATCTTCCTGACCCAGGGATGGAACCCGGGTTTCCTGAACTGCAGGCAGATTCTTTACCGACTGAGCCCAAAGGAACACACCTGCAAGCCTGGCATCATGAGTTTATTTTGTATTAGATGCTCAGATTCTCCATGTGGCAGGGCTCTGCTAACTAGATCCATCCAACAAGAGTAGACTTTTTCTTTCCACCATTTGAGAATCTTATGTTAATTTCCTATACATGCTCTTTGTACCACAAACTTGGTGACTTAAAATAATGCAGATTTTTTTCTCAGGTGGGTCTAAAGGCCAGAAGACTGAAAAAAGCTTCAGAAGACTGAAATCCATGTGTTGGCAGGACCGCAAGCCATCTGGACGCTGTGAGATGATCTGCTGCTTTGCCTTTTCGGCTTCCAGTGGCCACTGAGAGTCCCTCTGCTTGCGGCCTCCTGACACCTTCCTTGATCTTAAAAATGCATCACTTCAGTCCCTACTGCTGTCAGTTTCCCTCTGCCTTTCTCTTACAAGGAGCACACTCAGCTAATCCGATAACATCCCCATCACAAGATCCTTAACTTAATCCTCTTAGCCACAGAAAGTAACATCCCCAGGATCCAGGCAGGATTAGAAGTTGTATACCTTTGGGGACCATCTTTCAGCCTACCACATTTTAGGATGCAAATTATTAAATTTGACCAGCATTACCACTGTATTCTTTTTATAGGTATGGCTCAGTGGAGAAGAGGGTGACAGAGGATTAGATGGTTGAATGGCATCATGGATTCAATGGATATGAAACTTGGGCAAACTCCGGGAGATGGTGAAGGACAGAAAAGTCTGGTGTGCCACAGTCCCTGGGGTCCCAAAGAGTCAGACAAGACTCGGTGACTGAACAGCAACAGCAATGGGAAAGAACCTGCCTGCTAGTGCAGGAGCCACAGGGGACGTAGGTTCAGTCCCTGGGTCGGGAAGATCCCTTGAAGGAGGAAATGGCAAACCACTCCAGTGTTCTTGCCTGGGAAATCCCATGGAGAGAAGAGCCTGGTGGTCTATAGTCCATGGGGTCACAGAGAGTCAGACACGACTAAGTGACTGAACATGTAGGCTTGCAGGGCATTTTACACTTTATTAACTAAATCTTCTAAGCTAAGAAAATAACATGCTTGTGACTAAAAAAAGAGAAAACAAGCAGTACAAAATACCTCCAGTGAAATGCGAGCTAGGCTGGTTTTGGTGGTCAGGTGGTCACTTTATTCTAGCCCCAGACCCTTCCCCAGAGCTAATCATAGTTACCTGTTCCCTGGTGTCCTTCCAGAAAGCTTTCATATGTGTATTATATGCTGTTTAATATAAATGTGAAATGCTATACATGTTGCTCTGAATTTGAACTTTCTAGTTCCTTTACCTAGGCACTCTTTCCTTATCAACACATCCAATTTTATTCTATTTCTTTTAACTGTTATGTAATATTCTGTTGAGTGGAGATATCATAATTTATTTAAGAATTTCTTTTTTTTTTTTGTTAAATATCAACTTTTAGATTTTATCCAGGATTCTATCTGCCACCGCAGAGTCACCTACGTAATTGTCTGTGTATTCCTTTCCCTCTCTACATAATCAGTAATTTGTTTATTGCTGAGTAGCATTCCATTGTATAAACAGATCACAATTAGCTTTTCTTTTTTCTCTTGGGGATAGACATATGACTATTTCCAGTATTTGGCTATTATGAATAAAGTTGTGATAAAAACTGGAATGTGAATCTTTGTGTGAACATATTTCTACTTCTCTTTGGTAAATACTAGTATTGGAATTGTTGGGTCCTGGGGTTTGTGTATGGCCAACTTTAGAAATCCTGCCGATAGGAAGAAATTTTTACATATTAAGGTATGGGGAAGTCATGCTGACTTACATCTAATTTAACTTGGACTTCAAGTTAGCCAAGCAGCCTGATTGTGGCCCATTAAACCTGCATCATACATCTGCTTTAAGCATTTAACAAAGGAACACATGTACAAACCAAAACGGAGCAACTACGGTTCTGGCATTCAGAATGGAGCTGCGCAGCCACTGTGGACATTCCTGTATGACTGACAACCTGCAGTTTCTGAACTTTATCCCACTCAAGGACGCCACCAGCCCTCTCAAAACAATACCTGCTAGCGCCTGTCAGCAGCAACCACATGCTCTCAAGTCTCCCCTCGTAATTATGTAACTGTTTTTGACCCTAAGCGACCCATGCTTCATAAGCACCCTACTTCTTGCTGGCGCAAACCTAACTCGACAAACAGCTTATGTAACTTTGTGGGTTTTTTTTTTTTTTTCTGGCGTATATAAATCTCCCTTATTTTTCAGTCTGGCAGAACACAATTTAAGTGCTTCCTTGAATCTGTGTTTCCTGGGCTATCACCCTCAGCTTGGCTCAGATAAAGCTCTTTTCTATTCCTATCATAGCTTGTTTATGGCTTATTTCCATCAACACTGTCAGATTATTCCCAAAGGTGGTTTCAAAGCTTACTCACCTAACAGCACTGTGTGAGAGTCTCAGGTGTTCTACATTCTTGCCAACACATGGCGTGGCGTCTCCTCCATACTAACCATTTGGTGAAGGTATAACAGTATTTCACTACATTTTCAGTTTTTCCAGGAGTCATGTATGGATGTGAGAGTTGGACCATAAAGAAAACTGAGCTCCGAAGAACTGACACTTTTGAACTGTGGTGCTGGATAAGGCTTTTGAGAGTCCCTTGGCAGCAAGGAGATCCAACCAGTCCATCCTAAAGGAAATCAACCCTAAATATTCATTGGAAGGACTGATGCTGAAGCCGAAGCTCCAATCCTTTGGCCACCTGATGCGAACAGCTGACTCACTGGAAAAGACCCTGATGCTGGGAAAGATTGAAGGCAGGAGGAGAAGGGGACAACAGAGGATGAGACGGTTGGATGGCATCATTGACTCAGTAGACATGAGTTTGAGAGAGCTCTGGGAGATGGTGAAGGACAGGGAAGCCTGGCATGCTGCAGTCCATGGGGTCGCAAAAAGTCAGGCAAGTTAGTAAATGAACAATAGCAACAACACTTTCAGTTAGCATTTCCCTAATCACTAATGAGTTTTGAGTGACCTTTCATATTTTCATTGACCGTGTGGTTATCCCTTTAATATATGAGTTGCTTAGTCACATCTTTTTCTTACTTTTTGTTGGTTTGCCCATCTGGTCCTTACTGGTTTGAAGGAGTTATTCACATTCTGGGTACAACTTCTTAATCAGATATAAGCATTGAAAATATTACCTCCCTCTCTGTGAATTCACTCTTTTAATGTTGGCTTTTTGTGAACAAAATTTCTTAATTCTAGACTGCTGCAGTTTCTCAAACTTTTCCTTGAAGGTCAGTGTGCTTTTGTGGTTTTAATACTTTATGAGATCTTTGCTATTCCAAGTGCAGAAGGATATTCTTTTATGTGATTTTCCAGGCATGTAACCACCCAGCAGGTGCTAGTGGTAAAGAATCTGCCTGTCAATGCAAGAGATGCATGTTTGATCCCTATGTCAGGAAGAGCCCCCTGGAGTTGTAAATGGCAACCCACTCCACTACTTTTGCCTGGAGAATCCCATGGACAGAGGAGCCTGGTGGATTACAGTCCACAGGGTAACAAAGAGTTGGACACGACTTAGCACCCACCTACCATAACCACCTGAAATTGTTTTCTGTATATAGTGTGAAGGTCTAAGATTATTTCTTAAAACTGTGACTATTCAAGGGACCTAGCACCAGTTATGGGAAGGATCATCTTTTCCTTTGGACTCTGTAGTTCACCTCAGTCATAAATCAAACGAATGCCACTCTGTGGGTCTGCTTCTGTCCCTGCTAGTTTGTATCACTGTCTGTCATTTGATTTAGGAAAAATGAAGAATTGTGACCCTTTTTTGCACCTGAGTGCCTTAGAGCTTGTACCGTTGGGCTAATTCTGTTTTGGTCAACATGTACTTAAAGAGTATTTTGTGTACGTTTAACTTGGAGCCTTCAGTAAGATAAGAGTGTTTAAATTCATCTTCATTAGATCCCCCATCTTTTCCCCAGGTCTCAGGAGGAAATAAGCCAGTTAACAGTTTGCTGGTAAATGTCCTGTGATCCTGGGCAGAGAGTCTGCTGCAGAGAAATGGGGCAGAGGACTGCTTTAGGATGGGATTCCTTCAGTGCATGATAACTTGCTTCCATAGCATTCCTCTTCCTATTGGGGCTTATCCCTCTCTCTTGGGCCCCAGGTAACCTTGATGCTTCTCCAAGCCATGCTCAAACCCCATCTGTTCATTTGCAGCTTGACTTATCCTGGATGCCTCTCCCAGGATGGCCTCTCTCCTGCTTTTGGTCTCTATAAAGTTTACCCCCAGGAAGATTCCCCTGGAGGAGGGTATGGCAACCCACTCCAGTATTCTTGCCTGGAAGATCCCATGGACAGAGGAGCCTGGTGGGCTACAGTTCATGGGGTCACAAAGAGTCAGACACAACTGAAGCAACTTAGCACACACACGCGCGCGCGCACACACACACACACACACACACACACACACTCTGATGTCATCTAGAAAACCTCTCCCAATCCTGTCAGCCCTTATGGATCTTTCTCTCCTCCAAACCCGGCAGCTGCTATTATGTCTGAACCACTAGTTTTGGCTTTTGTATCACAGATGCTCATCTTGTCTCTCAAGCTAGACGCCCAGCTCTGCAGGAAGGCAAAACCCCTCTCTCTTAGTCAAAGCAGTTGTTCAATAAATATTGTATCCTGGATGGAGGGGTGAGGAGGCCTGGAGGCAGCCTACTGGAGTGGCCTGCTTTGGGGTGCCAAGCAGCAGAGGGCCTGCTGCCTGTGTGAGATTCATGATGCTCTGCCCTGTGAGATGCCTGGTGGCCCGATGCCCCTAATACTAGTGTCAGCTTGCTGGGAACCGTCCTAAACCCTCCCTTCATCTTGCCAAATATTTGAATTGGAAAAGATGCCAACTCTCGTGAGGGGCAGAGCAGGGCATGATCCAGGTGGGGAGAAGACCATGCCGCTCATCTGAGTCAGAACTTTTTCTTCTTTAGCTGAAAATGGAAGCATTGCTGATATTCTCTGTGCAGCGGAGAGTCAGCAAGCCTGCAACCAAGGAAGCTGTCAGAATATGAGGGACGGGTGGACGCCACCGTCACCAAGCTGCTCAAAGCCCCGTCATCCGCACAGACAAGCCCGCGCACCTGCTGGATGGTACCTCCTTTAAATGGATGTTAAACAGCATCGCTGGGACGTGCCTTCACTGTACTGTCATGATCAACGGCATGTGCTGGCTGACAGGTTAAAAAAAGCTGTTGAGCTGCAGGTAAAATGAGACAAATATGGAGAGACATTCTGGGTGTTTGGGGATTTTTTGTCATTTACCAGTGACAGATGTTTTGGGGATTTCGTCCCTGGATCTTGCCAGATGTTCTCCACTTAACTTCCCTGAGGTTCCTGGCAGAATGGAAGGACTGATCTGTGGCCTGTTTTCCCTCTTTTAAAATCATTTTCTGGGACCTGAGCAGTTGAGAAAATAAGTATTGCCATGCCGGTCTCCTCTAGTTTGGTGATTTCTGACAAGTGTGCCGTGTAAAAATAAAATTGCGGCTCTGGTCCTCAGGAGCCATTGGAATCATGTGTGGTCATCCGTCTGCTAACGACGGGCTTGTGGTTTGCTCTAGGAACATTCCATTCATCATTCCCTCCTGGATGTCCCTTAGGTCCTAAGTAGAAAAATAAAAGTACAGTTATGTGGCAGCATGCATTTCTGATCACACAAACCTCAGCACGCAATGGCCTGAGCCTTAAATTCTCTCCCGCGTTCTCTGAGTGGAGAGGGATTTCACCCCATGGGGATCCCAGGCTAGGCATGGCTTCACGATCTGTTAGACAGAATGCTTCTCTCAGGGGGCTTGCTGAGGCTGGGTCGGCAAGAGGCAGTATGGATATGTGAACAGGAAAACTGGGCCCTCAGACGATGCTGCCTGGCTTTAAAAGCCCCAAAGGGGGTCTTTCAGGGAAGGGAGAGACTGTTTGGGCTTGGGCAAAGCTTGCAGTATCACGGTTCAGGCCTGGCGGGAGCAGCCAGGCGAGAGCCGTCAAGCCAGCTGGGAGATTTAAAGGGATGTTCTTTAAGCCCAGCGGGTGATCTGTTTCTTTGAGAAAAGCGTTCCTACCCTGGCGAGAGCTAGCCAAGTCATCTGTTGTTGGGATTTACGGCTTTTTTGGAAGTTTCTGAAACAATAATGACGTAATTCACAAACGGATTTTCCTGGGCGAGTAAAGTCCTGGTGATGTCGTGTGTGGAAGAGTAAGTTGTGTCAAGTCAGTGGGAAGCTCTCACACTGTTTTCTTACAATTCTGAAATGCAGAGTTCCAGAGATTAGCACAGAGAGATGAGAAAGTGAACAATGCGGAGAAATAGAGGAAAACAACAGAATGGGAAAGACTAGAGACCTCTTCAAGAAAATTAGAGATCCTAAGGGAACATTTCATGCAAAGATGGGCTCAATAAAGGACAGAAATGGCATGGACCTAAACAGAAGCAGAAGATAAATTAAGAAGAGGTGGCAAGAATACAACAGGTTGTTGTTCAGTTGCTAAATCATGTCTGACTCTTTGTGACCCTGTGGACTGTAACCCACCAAGCTCCTCTGTCCATGGCATTTCCCAGGCAAGGATACTGGAGTGGGTTGCCATTTCCTCCTCCAGGGAATCTTTCTGACCCAGGGACTGAACCCGCATCTCCTGCATTGGCAAGGGAATTGTTTACCGCTGAGCCACCTGGGAAGCCCTGTGTTAACAGGAGGGGATATTTATCTGATTATTAGTTACTTAAGAAATATGGAGGGAGGGAGGAAGAGTGTTTCTCAGATGGAAACACTGAGACAGACAGTTGATGTGTGCTGATGAAATGGTTTCCCCTCGTGCAGGGATGCAGGAAGGTTGGACAGGAAAGGACTTTCTCATGGATCTCCACTGGGGACAGGACTCTGCCCCATGCTCTACAGTCATTTTCTCATTTTAATGTTGACAGTAACCTCCTGATAGTTGTTATCCCCATTAAATGGCTGGGAAGGCTCAAAGATGATAAATCATCTGCAGACAGGAAGTAATTGGGCCAGGACAGGACCCAAGTCTGTCGGGGTCAGATTCTGTGCTGGGCACCACGCTGACCCTTCAGTTCAGTTCAGTTCAGTTCAGTTCAGTTGCTCAGTCATGTCTGACTCTTTGCGACCCCATGGACTGCAGCACAGCAGGCCTCCCTGTCCATCACCAACTCCCAGAGCCTACCCAAACTCATGTCCACTGAGTCGGTGATGCCATCCAACCATCTTATCCTCTGTCGTCCCCTTCTCCTCCTCCCTTCAATCTTTCCCAGGATCAGGGTCTTTTCAAATGAGTCAGCTCTCCGCATCAGGTGGCCAAAGTATTGGAGTTTCAGCTTCAACATCAGTCCTTCCAATGAACACTCAGGACTGATTTCCTTTGGTTGGACTGGTCGGATCTCCTTGCTGACCAAGGGACTCTCAAGAGTCTTCTCCAACACCACAGTTCAAAAGCATCAATTCTTCGGCACTCAGCTTTCTTTATAGTCCAACTCTCACATTCATACATGACCACTGGAAAAACCATAGCCTTGACTAGATGGACCTTTGTTGGCAAAGTAACGTCTCTGCTTGTTAATATGCTATCTAGGTTAGTCATAACTTTCCTTCCAAGGAGTAAGTGTCTTTTAATTTTATGGCTGCAGTCACCATCTGCAGTGATTTTGGAGCCCCAAAAAATGAAGTCAGCCACTGTGTCCCTAGGGAGGTATAATAGTAGCCACCCCACAGACCACCCTTCTGCCTGTGTCCCCTGTACCATCCACTATGCCACCTCCCCTTGGCCATTCCTGGGGGGCGTTGAGTGTCAAGCCTGCATGAGGGCCTTGTTCTTTGGAGCCATTCATCTCATTATGCCTTGCATTGGTCTTCCCTGTGGCTGGAGTTCTCTCTAAAACTCAGCTTTCAACAAGCTGCACTGCTTTAAAGCCCTTCAGAGCTCCTCTCCCTTATGGACAAAGTCCACACTCTCTAGTGGGATGTTGAAATGGTCAGTGAGCCTGAAGAAGGACACGGAAGTGAAGAATCTGACAGCAGCATGGCTGCTCAACACTGAAAACATTCACGTGGTACTGTTGCCGTTTAGTTGCTAAGCCATGTCTGACTCTTTGCGAGCCCGTGGACTTAGCCCGCCAGGCTCCTCTGTCCATGAGATTTCCCAGGCAAGAACACTGGAGTGGGCTGCCATTTCCTTTTCCAGGGGATCTTCCAGACCTAGGAATCAAACCCACTTTCCTGCACTGGCAGATGAATTCTTTACTGCTTAGCCATCAAGGAAGCTCATTCAGATTATAGCAAATCCAGAAGGAAATCTTACCTGAACATCCCTTCTTTGATTAAATCAGAGCTTCCTAAGAATTTGGTTGCCATACATGCCCCTCTGATGGAATCATCAGTAGGTAGGCAACTGACCTTTAACACTGAGATATTCTGAGAAACCTGTGTGAATGAGCCTTCTCAGAACCTTCCATACTTTTTCACTGAAGCTCTACCCCTTCCTCACTTTACCCCCATTAAACCCCAGCTTTCCGCATTGCAGGAAGATTCTTCACCATCTGAGCCACCAGGGAGGCCCATAGAAACGCTTATCCCTGGCTGTTCAGGAAGCCGTTCTTTACAGTCTGCTCCTGCATGCGGGTGGAATAAAATTTCTCCTATTGATCTGTCTGCTGTCATTTAGTTTGCAGACCCCTAACCACTCAAACATTACTGGACATAAGAAAAGTTTTCCTTCCAACAGAAGGAAATGCTGAGGGGTGAAAAAAAAAACCAGAAAATTCATCCACAAGGTGATGGGGGTCACTTGTAAATTTTCTTTTTCTATATAAAGCCTTGACTTCTGTCACGCGTTTTCTTTGCTGCCATGGACCACTCATCACTCTTTGACTCCACCTTAAACTCTGCTCTTTGTCCTGCTAGTATCTTTTCTTCAAAAGCTCCAAACCTTCCTCTCTGCTAAGAGATCTCCTTCTGATAACATTCAAAAGCTTTTTCTTGAAGTCTTCTGCATTTGTGCTGCTTTCCGCCAGAGAGAACCAGGCACTCTTGACTGTGCCCTTAACAATATGACCGTATACTTGTCCCGTCTTTGTGTCCTTACCCATGGACATCCATCCATTTAGCCGTCTCTTTATTCTTTCATGGATCCATGGGCCCATCCATTCACTTTTCATTCACGCAGACATCTGTTCATCTGACACTCCTTCCATTATCTATGGAAGGAAGACACGTTTCTTTAAAACTCTATGTATGCCTAACCCTGATTTGATCTTGGTATGGAGAAGACTGATTTTATTCTGTTCCAAGGCCACAGCATAGAGAACCAATTCCAGAAAACACCTCCAGAATGTGGCTCAGTGGTAGAGAATCTGCCTGTAATGCAGGAGACACAAGATATGTGGGTTCAGTCCCTGGGTTAGTTGGATTCCCTGGAAGAGGAAATGGGAAACCACTCCAGTATTCTTGCTGGGAAAATCCCATGGACAGAGGAGCCTGGAGGGCTGCAGTCTGTGGGGTCACAGAAGAGTGGACATGTCTGGGTGACCTCAGTATACATGCACGATGGGATAAGAACCGAAAAACTTTGGAAGTGACACCAAGGAATCAGATGCAGGAAAAAACAAGATGCAGAGGACATTTCTGGCTTGTGGTGGTTTCAGATGCATTCCATCGTGGAGATAAAAAGAGCACGACATAGCTTTCAACTTGGCTTTGAATTGTTCTTTATGGGAAGGAGCCCCTGCTCTAACTCAGAAGGTGACACCTTGATGACCGTGCTGCTTGTAAAACATTTGCTGGCTCCTGTTAACACTGGTCAAATCAGGAATGTCCCACCTCACAAGAGAACCTGTTTATTCTGCATGCATTTTCAAGTTCCCGGTGGCAACCGGATGTTGGTTATTGTGAATTAAAGGCTCCATCTTCACGGCAACAACTTCAGCCTGTATTAACAGACATCAGCATTTTCTCTGAGAGGCAGGCGTTTCTACCTGTTGGGGAACAGGATGCTTTTCTCTGGCTCTGGTTCCCAATACTTACAGCCTAAAGATGGAGTGATGGACAGCTCATTTTCCGTTCTCCATGGAGGCTGACTCGTCTGACGATTCCATTCATTAGAGGTAGAGTGAGAGAAATGCATACTTCATTTTCTTTGTGTCCACTACCTTATTTTCCCTCTTTTGGTCTGGAGGGAACCAATAAACCTTCTATCTTCACATTTTCAGAGGACTGCTTTCCATCTAGCTGCTGCTTGAACGCTTTTAAATGGAAAAGAGAACTGAAAACAGGCTGCTGTTTGGGTGATTTGCAAGCTCTCTGAAATTACTGTTTTTCTGCTTCACAGGCTCAGTGATTGACAGTACCTCCCTCCAGATAGTCAACCGGCTGGCACTGGCTGGGATGGCGCTGTTCAAAATTATTTGAGTCTCTCCTTCTTTTTTGGTCAGTTACTATTGAATGAAACCAGAATTAATTTTTCATGGGCTACCGGTCTTGCACAGTCACGGTGTACTTGCTGCATTTATGGCCTTTGCAAGTAACATTTCCTCCCTTTTTTTACTTGGCCTTTCCTGGTCTCTCTGGAATTTTAGGTTTGCATATCTGGTGTCTTTTGATAAGAGCAGATCGACTAGGCAACCTGGGATGTGAGAAAGCTCTTTGCAGATGAGGTCCAGGGGCTGTAGTAAACGGCTGATGCATTGGACTGGAGACCAAGGCTGGGGCAGAAGACCAGCTGATCCCATGCTGTGTCCACATAGGAAGCCTCTGGCCTGAGGCCACTGCAGCCCGTTGTCTCCTCCTGTCGATGGAGGTTTTTCGGCCTTAGCGCTACTGACACTCTGGCCTGAGTAGTTCTCTGTCGTGTGTGTATGTGTGTGTGTATGTGTATGTGTGTGGGGGATGTGTGCTGTCCTGTTCACTGGGGATGTCTAGCAGCATCCCCGGAGAAGGCAATGGCACCCCACTCCAGTACTCTTGCCTGGAAAATCCCATGGACGGAGGAGCCTGGTAGGCTGCAGTCCATGGGGTATCTACCAGTCGGACATGACTGCGCGGCTTCACTTTCACTTTTCACTTTCATCATTGGAGAAGGAAATGGCAACCTACTCCAGTGTTCTTGCCTGGAGAATCCCAGGGACAGGGGAGCCTGGTGGGCTGCCGTCTGTAGGGTCACACAGAGTAGGACACGACTGAAGTGACTCAGCAGGAGCAGCATCCCTGCTTTTCATCCATTGCCTCCCCAGGGGTGACAACCCCAAATGTCTCCAGGCATCACTGGACATCCCCTGTGGGCAAGGGGGACTGTCCTCAGGTGGGAACCATGGCTGGAGGCACCCTACCTTGTGCCCTTTGAGGGGAAGTCCCCAGAGAGAGTTGGGATGAATGGGTGGGGAGGAAATATGAATGAGATGGACCCAGGGGTACCACAGCCACAGCTGAGAGCCCAAACTAGTGACTTCACTGGTTGCCAACTCTGGCCACGTGCTAAACTGGCCTGGAGAGCTTTACCAAATACCCACTGTCTGAACCCAGCCCTACGATCCTGAATGAGCTGGCTTGAGGACTTGGCCCAGGCATCGGTATTTTCTTCTTCTCAAGTTCCTTGCGTGACAAGCGTGAAGCCGGGGTGGAGGACCATAGGTGGAGAGTGCAGTCTCACCCACGGCCAGGCAGGCTCAGTCCTACACAGCTGTCTTGGCTTCACATAGTTCAGCGCCCAGAGTGTGCCCTCTGCACTCAACCCCTCAAAAGAGTGGGAAGACCACTTACAACCCCTCCTCCAGCCCAACCCCTGGACACATCCCTACCCTCACCCAGTATAAGAAGCCAGCTGGATCCTTCCTTGCAGAGCAAGCAAAAGAAACTGTTACCTTTTTTCACCCTCTCCTGCAGCTAGCACAGAGACCCAATGAAGCCTTGCCTGAATTTCTTGTCTGGCCTCTAGTCAATTTCTATTAATTGTGGAAGGCCAAAAATCCTGGTTGGTATCAAAAGGAAAAATTAAGAGTGAGAAAGAATGACAGGGGTAGGTGATGTCCCCCGAGAGTAGACCGCTCTTGAAGAATGGGTAGAATTTTAACAGAAGGAGTTGGATGAAACAGTCATCAAGACATAGAGAGGAGAACTCGTGGGTGAGTGATCCAGCCTCAATACCCAATGGAGCTGGGTTAGTGCATGACAGTAACTTTGGAGATTCCTAAGATGATGCTGTGAAAGTGCTGCACTCAATATGCCAGCAAACTTGGAAAACTCAGCAGTGGTCACAGGACTGGGAAAGCTCAGTTTTCATTCAAATCCCAAAGAAAGGCAATGCCAAAGAATGCTCAAACTACTGCACAATTGCACTCATCTCACATGCTAGTAAAGTAATGCTCAAAATTCTCCAAGCCAGGCTTCAGCAATATGTCAACCGTGAACTCCTTGATGTTCAAGCTGGTTTTAGAAAAGGCAGAGGAACCAGAGACCAAATTGCCAACATCTGCTGGATCATGGAAAAAGCAAGAGAGTTCCAGAAAAACATCTATTTCTGCTTTATTGACTATGCCAAAGCCTTTGACTGTGGGGATCACAATAAACTGTGGAAGATTCTGAGAGAGATGGGAATACCAGACCACCTAACCTGCCTCTTGAGAAATCCGTATGCAGGTCAGGAAACAACAGTTAGAATTGAACATGGAACAACAGACTGGTTCCAAATAGGAAAAGGAGTACCGCAAGGCTGTATATTGTCACCCTGCTTATTTAACTTCTATGCAGAGTACATCATGAGAAACACTGGACTGGAAGAAACACAAGCTGGAATCAAGATTGCCGGGAGAAATATCAATAACCTCAGATATGCAGATGACACCACCCTTATGGCAGAAAGTGAAGAGGAGCTAAAATGCCTCTTGATGAAAGTGGAAGAGGAGAGTGAAAAAGTTGGCTTAAAGCTCAACATTCAGAAAACGAAGATCATGGCATCCGGTCCCATCACTTCATGGGAAATAGACGGGGAAAGAGTGGAAACAGTGTCAGACTTTATTTTTTTGGGCTCCAAAATCACTGCAGATGGTGACTGCAGCCATGAAATTAAAAGATGCTTACTCCTTGGAAGAAAAGTTACGACCAACCTAGATAGTATATTCAAAAGCAGAGACATTTCTTTGCCGACTAAGGTCTGCCTAGTCAAGGCTATGGTTTTTCCTGTGGTCATGTATGGATGTGAGAGTTGGACTGTGAAGAAGGCTGAGTGCCAAAGAAGTGATGCTTTTGAACTACGGTGTTGGAGAAGACTCTTGAGAGTCCCTTGGACCGCAAGGAGATCCAACCAATCCATTCTTCAGCCCTGGGATTTCTTTGGAAGGAATGATGCTAAAGCTGAAACTCCAGTACTTTGACCACCTCATGCGAAGAGTTAACTCATTGGAAAAGACTCTGATGCTGGGAGGGATTGGGGGCAGGAGGAGAAGGGGACAGGGGACGACCGAGGATGAGATGGCTGGATGGCATCACTGACTCGATGGACATGAGTCTGAGTGAACTCCGGGAGATGGTGATGAACAGGGAGGCCTGGTGTGCTGCGATTCATGGGGTTGCAAAGAGTCAGACACGACTGAGCGACTGAACTGAACTGAAGAGGTAAAGCCAGAGCAGTGGATGGGGCTTCCCTGGTGGCTCAGATGGTAAAGAATCTGCCTACGATGTGGGAGATCCAGGTTCAATTCCTGGGTCAGGAAGATCCCCTGGGAGAAGGGAATGGCAACCCACTCCAGTATTCTTGCCTCGGAAATCCATGGACAGAGGATCCTAGAAGGCTATAGTCCAAGGGCTCACAAAGAGTCAGACACGACTGAGCGACTTTCACTTTTCTTCAGGAAGTAAGGCCAGAAAGACGGATGGGGGCCAGGTTCTGGAGGATTCTGAATACTGAATCTGACCTATTTTTATACAATTTGCTCCACAATAAGGAAGTACTGACTGTTTTTAAGCTGCAAAGAGTCTTGCTTGGGGCTGAGCTGTAGGCAGTTGAAGCTGGCACCAGTTTGTGTTGAAGGGATTAGAAACTGGGGCCTGGAAGCGGAGCTGAGGTTTCCTCTTTGAGCTGGCTCCTCTTTCGTCTCCGTGAAAGGCTTTCTGGTTGGAGTGGGGCAATCACTTTTCTTCCTCACCTGTTTTCCCAAGGAGAGGACTTCCAGCTTGAATGAGGAAAAGCAACTTGAAAAGTGAACATGTCAGACACAAAGAGCCCTTCCCTGGTTGAGAGCTTTCGAGAGCCAATGATAAACACTCAGAAAAGAGCCCAAAGGCTCTGGTTCAGTGAATGGATCCTTAAATTGCTAATTCCTAAAATAACATAGTACCTGTATATTGTTGTTTCCTTGCTGTTCACCAGGGGGTTGGGATTCCAGTTATTTTCTCAAGTCTCCTGTCCTTCCCTTTTTAATTCATAAAGTTTTATTGAAACTTATGTGCCAAGCACTGTATCAGGATTTGGGATATTCTATTTAGTCAATTTTTTAAAAAACAATCATTCAGTTCAGTTCAGTTCAGTTCAGTCGCTCAGTCGTGTCTGACTCTTTGCGACCCCATGAATTGCAGCACGCCAGGCCTCCCTGTCCACCACCAACTCCCAGAGTTCACTCAGACTCACGTCCATCAAGTCCGTGATGCCATCCAGCCATCTCATCCTCGGTCGTCCCCTGTTCCCTTCTCCTCCTGCCCCCAATCCCTCCCAGCATCAGAGTCTTTTCCAATGAGTTAACTCTTCGCATGAGGTGGCCAAAGTACTGGAGTTTCAGCTTTAGCATCATTCCTTCCAAAGAAATCCCAGGGCTGATCTCCTTCAGAATGGACTGGTTGGATCTCCTTGCGGTCCAAGGGACTCTCAAGAGTCTTCTCCAACACCGTAGTTCAAAAGCATCAATTCTTCGGCACCCAGTCTTCTTCACAGTCCAACTCTCACATCCATACATGACCACAGGAAAAACCATAGCCTTGACTAGACGGACCTTAGTTGGCAAAGAAATGTCTCTGCTTTTGAATATACTATCTAGGTTGGTCATAACTTTTCTTCCAAGGAGTAAACGTCTTTTAATTTCATGGCTGCAATCACCATCTGCAGTGATTTTGGAGCCCAAAAAAATAAAGTCTGACACTGTTTCCACCCTTTCCCCATCTATTTCTCATGAAGTGTTCATTACCTAAGATTATTATATATGAAAGTAAAAGTTAGTCAGTCAGTCATGTCTGACTCTTTGTGACCCCATGGACAGTAGCCCACCAGGCTCCTCTGTCCATGGGACTCTCTAGGCAAGAATACTGGGGTGGGTCACCATTCCCTTCCCCAGGTGATCTTCCCTACCCAGGGATCGAACCCAGGTCTCCTGGATTGCAGGCAGATTCTTTGCTGTCTGAGCCACCAGGGAAGTTATTATATGCCCTATAATATATCTGATTATTATAATTATTATTATGTTCACTTCACTTGTAAGAAAACTGAGGCACAGAAATATTAAGTAACTTTCTTAACAGCCAGAACAAAGCTGAGATCTGATTTGTGATATCCTGGCTGGGCATATTAAATATACAAAACACCGTTTAATATCTTCCAGTTCTCAAGAGGTACTATGTCTTAGCACTTCCAATAAATCACATTAGTTCTCACAGCAATGCCATTATGAGGTGTTATGCCAGGAGGTGAAATGACTTGCCTGCTGCTGCTGCTAAGTCGCTTCATTTGTGACTTGCCTAACGTCTCTTAATTAGTAATTGAGGGAGCTGGCTTCAACCCTCAGTAAGTGGAGAGAGAAGACATTGAACTTTGTCTATCTGACTCAGAACTCAAGTGTCAAGTGTGTTTGATGAGTTTCTGATGATCCACACCTCAGTGATTCCCCTGAGGATTCTTGAGCACTTACTATGTGCTAGACTCATTGGGTGCTATCACATTTAATCCCGAGCCCTGTGAGGGTGGGGTTCTCCTTTCAAAAGCGAGAATCCAAGTCTCAGAGTGGAGATGTTATTCTCTAAGATTGTTTGCTAGTAAGTGATGAGAAAACTGAGATCCAAAAGCTTCAGATGCTCAATACTGGTTTGTAGGAATATCGTTTATTTCATGGGGGTTCAGTTCAGTTCAGTTGCTCAGTTGTGTCTGACTCTTTGTGACCCCATGGGCTGTAGCACGCCAGGCCTCCCTGTCCATCACCAGCTCCCAGAGCTTGCTCAAACCCATGTCCATTGCATCGGTGATACCATCCAACCATCTCATCCTCTGTTGTCCCCTTCTCTTCCTGCCCTCAATCTTTCCCAGCATCAGGGTCTTTTCCAAGGAGTCAGTTCTTCGCATCAGGTGGCCAAAGTATTGGAGTTTCAACATGACCTGTGCTTCCTCAGAGTTACCCTCAGGTCCCCATTCTGTTCCCCGGGGCTGGACTTGGGGGAGGGCGTGCCCAGGTGTCTTTGTTCTTAGACACCCCACTACAGGCAGCCTCCAGAATAGCCCCTTCTTTCACTGAGAACTGTGTTGTTGAGTTCCCATGTCTAATGTGCCACACAGTGGGGAAAATATGAAACCATTGAAATTAAAATGATTGCAACTAAGCTGTGGGAAATGTTTACCCCATATTATTCAGTGGGAAAAGCAGGATACTGAAAGGTCTGCGTAAAAATAGAAAAGCGGATGCACAGAAATTGGAAGAAAGCGCACAAAATGAAGACAGTGTAAGGATAGCGGCATTATGGATGATTTTTTTCTTCATTTTCAAAATTGTCTGTTAGTGTTGCTGTGTGTTTTTGGTGGGGAAATGGAAGGAATTTGCTGTGGAAGTGTCATACGTTAAAAACTATGCAACCTGTAAGTGTACGGAGAGTTTTCACAAACTGAACACCCTTGTGCAGTGAACTCCCAGACAGAGGAATGGATCACTGTCAGGACTGCAGAAGTCCCACTCATGCCCCGTTCCCATCTCACTCTATGTTTTAATGTAAATTTAGGAAAACCCATTCTCGGAGCACATAATGGGCTGTGCATAAGACTGCAGTAGGAGACCTTGGGAACTGCAGAAACCCGAGGAAGAGACGGGCTGGTCTCCTTAGCCAGTAAGTGATGAGCATCGTTAGGGCTCCACATTCATCCTCACCTTTACCCTAGAAATGGCTGTGGTAAGGGTGCGCCTCTCAGCTCAGGACCAGGAGCTTGGTTACCCACGTAAATGGAGACAGGAAGAGATGAGCTGGCATCTGTCAGGAGATGTGAAGAGATGCTGAAGAACGTCTAGAAATTCTGCAGCCACTGAAGTCCCAGGGCCTGCTGGAGTCCCAACCCAGAGCTGGCGGAGAACAAACAGTGATGGACCTTCAACACAGGGAGAAGGGGTTTGTGCACGTGGTGCAGAGGTGTTGAACCAACCAGAGAGAAATAGTTCAAGGACAATTAAAAAGCTGGCAAGGGCCTGGAGCCTAGGGGCGTCAGAGTCTTCTGGGTGAGGTGATTGAGGATCACCCAAAAGATCAGGGGAGAAGGCCTTGACATCAAGATGAATCCTTGGGTTAAACAGGAAAGTGTCATGGGAGTTAAACTGGAAATTTTTTCCCTCATGAGCTGCACTCTAATTCATGAAGAGCAAACTGAATTGTGGGCTGAACTGTGTCTCTCTTAACATCCATATGTTGAAACTCTAACCCTCAATGTGACTGTATTTGGAATAAGACTTTTAAAGAGGCTGTTGTGGTTGTTTAGTTGCTGAGTTGTGGTCTCTAACTCTCTTGCGACCCCATGGACTGTAGCACAGCCCCTCTGTAGCAGGGGTTCCTCTGTGCATGAGATTCCCCAGGTCAGAATACTGGACAGTGTTGCCATTTCCTTCTCCAAAGGATCAACCCGACCCAGGGATTGAACCCAAGTCTCCTGCGTTGGCAGGCAGATTCTTTTAGCACTGAGCCACCAGGTAATTAAGGTTAAATGAGGCCATATGCATGGGGCCCTAATCCAATAGGACTGGAGTCCTTATCAGGAGAGAAGGAGACCCCAGGGATGCACGTGTGCAGAGGAAAGGCCACAAGGACACGATGAGAAGGCGGCCGTCCACAAGCCAAGGAGGGAGGCCTCGGGGGAAACCAAACCAGACCACACCTGGGTAGTGGACTTTCAGCCTCCAGGATTCTGAGGAATATATTTCTATTGTTTAAGCCTTCTGTCTGTCATGGCGGTCTGAGCCTGCTGATCTTAATAGTTTTTAATAGCCTGTATATTACTAGCTTTGCTGACGTTTCTAAGAGAGTATGTGATTTAGTCTTTGTTTCCTTTACTTTCATTGGGTTCAGACGATGAATTCAATGTGCAGTTACTGCATCAGTTTTTATCCTATCATTTTCATATTCTACTTGTTAAAAAAATTTTTAAATAGAGTAAGGTTTATTCTCGAAATAAAAATTTGCAATACCGCAATGTGGATGCTCATTCTGGCTCTCTCAGGCAGACAACTGTTTATAATTTGGATATAATTTTTAAAAAGTGAACAATTGGGTCCTTTTGATCTGGAGCAAAAATCCTAAATGCCTTGGAGCTCGTGGTTTTTAAAATATCAAAATGATTTTTGTAAAAACAAAAGCATTCACATCTCAGTTCTTAAAAATACTATGACTTGTTGGAACACTGGAACACCAAAAACACATTCATTGACCACCTGGTTTGGGATAAGCACTCTGCATTTCTCTGAAATCCACTTTTCTGAGCTGTAAAATGATCAAGATAAACAACAACGGATGTAAACTGTTGGACAAAGAGCCCATGGGAGGTGTTGAATAGATGGCTACTGCTTTCATCTGGAGATGGGATGAGAAGGAGGGTTTTCAGGACCGTCGAAGGCCTGGGAGCCATGGGGGCTGGACAGTAGCAGACCGGGTGGACTTCCCTGGAGTTTCATGGAATTGGGGAAGCAGAATTGAGGTTGGCTTGGAGCCGCCTCTGGCAATCCCGGGCTTCTGCCTCCATGGTCAGAGATATGAGTTGTGCTAAAATTTGGTTTGTCAGGGAATCGGAGGCCAGAAACCCAACCGTTCACCCAACTGAAAGTGAGAAGCAAGGCTGACATGGAGGAGACTGCTCACACCATTGTGTTCTGCGGCAGCGCCACCTTCTTGAAGTGTCAGTGCGGGTGGGCGAGACTCTGCTCACCAGGTGCTTCCCTGGTGGCTCAGAAGGTAAAGAATCTCCCTGCAGTGTCGGAGACCTGGTTTGATCCTTGGGTGAGGAAGATACCCTAGAGAAGGGAATGGCTACTCATCCCAGTATTTGTGCCTGGAGAATTCTGTGGACAGAAGAGCCTGGTAGGCTGCAGTCCAGGGGGGTCACAAAAGAGTTGGGCAGGACTGAGCAACTAACACTTTCACTTTTGGGCTCTGCTCAGACTCCATCCACTCAAGAAATGAAGGCAGGATGGTTGGGACACACAGCTGTTCTGAAGTGGGCCCAGGGAAGGGTGAGTCAGAATGCCTTGCTTCTGGACTAGCGTGGGTTTATGGTGACCCCCAGCAGGGACATGAGTGCTGGAGAAAAATAGTCCTGTCCACAGGCAGGGCAAGGCTGCCTGTCGTGGCCAGATGCACAGGCAGGACTCTGAATGCCTGACTGTAAATGAAATAGATAAAGCTCAAGGACCTGCTAGACAGCATGGAGGAGCTCTAATATTACAACATCTTGTAATAGTATATATATATAAACTCTTTCCTGGACACCTGAAACTAACACAACGTTGTAAATCAACTGGAATTCAATTTCAAAAAGTTGTATTTTCTGGTTTGGAACCTCCTTTCCTCCTTACTTTTGTGCCCACGCACTTCAATGTCCTCCTTGGTGTCCCTGGACTTCTTGGTCTATTGTCCTGTCATTTGTTGGACCCTCCATGGGGTCCTTTATACCAACCCTTGCTGGTGGCCTTGTCTTACTACTCTCATTCTTTCATTAAAATGACCCGAGAGGTGTCTCACTCTCTGGGTTCAATGCTCCTTCTCTTGTCAATGGTCCCCAATGCTGATGAAACAGGGAGCTGCCCGGACCTCTCATTTCAAAAGCCACCATCTGAGCTCCACCTCAAGAGGACTTGTTTCTGTAGGCCTTCTGGGTGATCAGCAAATTTCCCAGGGGGGAAAAAAAAAAAACACACAAAACTTCATGTGCCTTTTAAAAACGCTGAGGATCAGGGGTGGGATGAGTTGCTGACCTCAGTCAATGTGTTCTGGGCGGCGTGGGAGCAATTCACAGACCAGAAAAACTTTGCTCTTTCTCAAGCTGTGCCCCTTGTGGGGTTGGTCTGTGGGGTGTAGATGTCCCAGGGGATCCGGGATCATTTCTAGATGTAATTCTGTGTGTACCTAGCCCTGCACCCCTGCTCCCAGTGTCCCAGGGCAGCAGCACATGAAAACTCAGGAAATGCTCAGGAAGGACGAAGGACTGGTAACATTCCATCCATTCATTTTGAATGGAAACGGGAGTTGAAAATTATTTCCCAGGTAATGTGGGAGATGCTCATTTATAATAATAACACTAGACAGTGTTTTCTTTTTAAAAATGTTTTAATTGGAGGATAATCGCTTTACAATCTTGTGTTGTTTCTGCCATACGACATTGCAAATCTGTCATAATTATATATATATATGTATATATGTATATATGTATATATATATATATATATATCCCCTGGCTTCCCTTGTGGCTCAGAGGTTAAAGCGTCTGCCTCCCATGCGGGAAACCCAGGATCGATCCCTGGATCGGAAGATCCCCTGGAGAAGGAAATGGCAACCCACTCTACTATTCTTGCCTGGAGAATCCCATGGACGGAGGAGCTTGGTAGGCTACAGTCCACGGGGTCGAAAAGAGTTGGACACGACTGAGTGACTTCACTTCACTTCACATCTATCCCCTTCTTCTTGGACCTCCCTCCTAGCCCTCTCCCATCCTGCCCGCTCTAGGTCGTCGCATAATGTTGGGCTGAGCTCCCTGTTCTAGACAGCAGCTTCCCATTGGCTGTCGGTTTGACACATGGCAGTGGACACATGGCAGTGTACACATGTCAACACTGCGTTCTCAATTCGTCCCGCCCTCTCCTTTCCCCGCTGTATCCATAAGTCTGTGCTTTGTCTCCATTTCCATTCTTCTCTGCAACTAGGTTCATCAGTCCCATTTTCCTAGATTCTGTATATATAATTTAATATTTTTGTCTTTCAAACTTACTTCGCTCTGTATAACTGGCGCTACTTTCTGGGCACGCATGCTCAGTTGTGTCCGACTTTTTTTGACCCTAGGGCCGGTAGCCCGTCAGGCTCCTCTGTCCATGGAATTCTCCAGGCAGGAATACTGGAGTGGGGCCCACTTCCTCTTGCAGGGGACCTTCCTGACCCAGGGATTAAACCTGTGCTTCTTACGTTTCCTGCACTGGGAGATGGGTTCCTTACCACTAGTTCCACCTGGGGCTTCCTGGGTCCTGAAGATCCTCAAAAGGCAACAAAGAGTCAGGAAAGCAGGACTCTTTGTTGCCTGTTGAGGATCCACAAATATCTCTCCATCTAGCCTAATATCATCCCAGAAATGCCGTTATTACTGAACTCTACATACTGTATTAACATCATATATTTATTCACTTAAATAAATATTTAAGTGATTCAGGGCAGCAGGTGACAAGACCTAAATTACTGACTCCTGCAGATCTATCTCATCAACTCCATAAACCACAGAAAGCCTAGAGGATTGGAGGACGTGGAATTCTAATTCCATCATTCCAACCACTCCTGGAACCTGGAAATAGTCCGAAGCTCCATGTCTTCATTCTATTTTGGAATCCTTGATCTCCACAAAATGATACAAAACAGAATGCATATTTCTAGACTTCACCTCTTTTCACAAAATGAGTAGCTGAAAAGTTTCTGAAGCTTCATCTCTCCTGCAGGGCAGGAGCGGGATTCGTGCTCTGTGGGCGTCTTATTTATTTTTGCAGGGGGTAGCAGGTTTTATTCCATATCACATACCCAATACTCTCCCTTCCTTAACCGATTCTCCACACTTCCACACACTGTCTTTTTATTTATTTATTTTTAACTGCAAAGAATGCCATGTTCCCTGCTTGCCTCACATTCACGTTGAAGGAACAACAGCGAGACGTTGGACAGAGGCGGCTATTAATACATTCTGAGTAACAAGCACACAGCTCAGCCCAAGGCTCCCTGGGGGAAATATAAGCCTGCAAGAAACAAGCCAGGCTGGGAAGGATCGGGGAGGGACAGCTCAGCTCGCCCATCACGCAAGACATCAAAAATAAAACCAGAATTGATGTTCTATGATTCCTTAGCTAGGTAGAAACAAAAGAAATTAAAAATATTATCTCTAAGCTTTGTGTACAAAGAATGGCCTCTTCCCTCGCATCTGATTGCAGTGTCCTCTCCAAAGGTCACCCTTCTGCGTGTCCAGAAAAAGGATCTAGAGGGCCTGCGATTGACGAGTACATGAACCTGGGCTTTTGTTTTCCAACTGTCAGGGGTCAGTGATGAGGGTCCGTTCTCAGGGCTCATTGTGGGGACTGGTGCTGGGGAATTCTGGAATCAATAGGATTAGTTCAACTTCCAGCTGGGACGTTAAGCATCAGTGTGCGCTTATGGTTTTATGCTCTCAGAGGCAAAACCTGGCCCTGGAGCCAGTCTGCCTGGTGTCAAAGTCAGCCCTGCTCCTAACTAGCACTTATAGATTGCCTAATCTTTTGGTACCTCAGTTTGTTCATCCATGGAATGGGGTAGGGCAGAATCTACTCTGTGGATTTATTGGAAGGCTTAAGGGAGTTAAAGAAGGGAAAGTCTTAGGACAGTGCTAACCACAGATGTTATAACTAATATTAACATTAGTGAAAGTGAACGTGTTAGTCGTTTAGTTGCGTCTGACTATTTGTGACCCCATGGACTGTAGGCTTCTCTGTCCGTGGGATTCACCAGGCAAGAATATTGGAGTGGGTTGCCATTTCCTTCTCCAGGGGATCTTCTTGACCTGGGGGGGTTGAACCCTTGTCTCCTGCATTGCAGCAGATTCTTTACTGTCTAAGCCATCCTGCACCCCTTTTTATCAAGAAGCATCATGATTCAGTGGAGAGAACTTTGAGGCAGGCCACTGGGAATCTGCAGCCCAGCATCCACTTCACCCAGATATTCTATTAGAATGTGGCCACCTTCTCCAACCTTCAGAAACCCACCCAGATCCGTCAACTGGGAGTGGTGATGCCTGGCTTGCGTGTGGATTTCCCTGGATTGCCGTGAAGGTAACATTAGATGAACATGCCCGTGGTTCATGCAGATCTAACAAGTTATGATTTTATGTTCTCAATATCTGATTGATCTTTCTTTCCTTCCTGCCAGGTGGCTCAAATCCAATTCAGGCCTCAAATTGGACTGCAAAGGTGGGACTCTGAGATGTTAGCTTATCGGGCTGCACCTCCATTCAGCTCACTGGGCCCGGGATGTTCTGGATTATTAGAAATCTTGTGAGTTTATTACAAAATCCCATTTTAAACTTTTGTGGTTTGATCTCGCATCTTTGATGTGGCATGTGTCAAACATTGAATGTATCCCTCATCACCATCTGACACAATGTGAAGTTACTTGCTAGCTGTTGATGTATCATAAAACACTTCTCTTTGCTCTGGAACAGAAACTTTATATTTTATGGATTTGGGAGGCTGGGGTGTAGGAGAGAGAGTCAAGGGTAGAGATTAGAAATGTCCCTTTCCCGGAGATGGAGGTGGGTACCTTAGTTAACAGCAGGACCGTTGGCTGAGCCAAGCAAAATGAAGACAGAGGAAAGAGGAGAAGGCAACTCAGACCCTGGTTTATGTTATGTCCCCACACGGAGCAGGAAAGCGTCCAAGCCTGCTGATGCCACCAAGAGGGCACTGGGCCCACCGTGGAGTCAGCTGTGTTTATTCAGAGGTGGGCTGGTTTGAGTCTATCTGGTGAATATCACCATCCCCACTAGGAACGGCATTGCTTTCTACCTCCCATTTATCAGCTCATTCCCTACAGGTGCTCCGTCCTGGTTTTGCTTTGTTCAAAATACATCTCTTAGCCCCTTCAGCAGCATAGATGGAGTAGACAAGAAATTCTGACCATTACTCCCTGGACATAAATCATCTTGCAGCAGAACTGTGTTCTCTCCAGGAGAGGTGTGAATGTGTTGGAGGAGAGACCCTCTCAAGACAAATGGGACCAAGCGCAGTGATGACACCTGACACAGATGGTCAAGGAGGGCTGCTTTGAGCCCAGTGCTGACTGCCCGGCTGGTGGGAGCTTTCCAGAACAGCCACTGTGAGGGTGCTGGGGAGTCGGGGGGGTCTGATCCTCACTTTGTTCTTTTTGTCCCTGGGGGAAGTGAAGGGATTAAGGCCAAGAAGGAGGATCTTCAGTTTTCACTCATTCATTCATTCACTGAATCATCAGATCCACGCTGATGCTGGGCTAGCACATGATCATGTGGGTGACCGGTTTTTCCAGCCAACCTCTGTCTGCTGGGTCTGTCCCAGCGTCTGTTGCCTTGCCTATGCCAGATGTTAACTATTGTGAATTTCACCTCAAGAATCAAATTTTGTCGAGTACTCACTGCTCTCTAAGCATAGGGAAAGCCCTGGAAATATCAAAACTAATGGTCTCATGCTTGTCTTCAAGGAAAATACAAACTAGTAGAGGACACAGAGCTGCTTAAAGAAAAATAAAAAGACACCAAATTTGAAATAACTAGAAGACATGCCAGGATGCAGGGTTTGAAGGGCTGGAGGAGCCTTTCTAAAACAGGACAGGGTAGTGGGAACTTGAGAAAACAAAAGAAGGAGCCCCCAAATCATGGGAAACCATGGTCTTTCTGGGAAATGACCCCGTTCAGTGTGGATCTGCATGGGGGCACTGGGGCAGACCAAGCTGGGCCTGAGGAAATGGCTCGTAGCATGCAAGGGTTTGAATTGATTTTTCATAATTCCTTTGCTAACATTTCTAAGCAGCAGAGTGACAGGATTGTATTGGGTTTGCCAAAAAGTTCATTGGGCTTTTCCATAGCATCTTATGGACAAACCTAAACAAGCCCAAAGAATGTTTCTGTGCTGTCTCTGTGTGTTTAAGTGGGCCATTAAAAGTTATGAAAAGGAGGACTTCCCTGGTGGTCCAGTGGCTGAGAATCTGCCTTGCAATGCAGGGGACTCGGGTTCGATCCCTGGTCAGGGACGTAAGATCTCACATGCTACAGATCAACTAAGTCCACACACCACAATTAGGGAGAGCATGGGCTGCACGAAAGATCCCATGTGCCATAATTAAGGCCTGACACAGCTGAATAAATAAATAAAGATGCTTTCAAAACAGTTGAGCAAAGAGCCCAGGCCATCAATGGAATGATTTCTTCCCTAACAAAACCTGGAGAACAGTTTTATCTTTTCTCCTTTAGCAGAGGATTACTGATTTGCTTGTGACTCAGGGAAACATACCCACCCGACTCATCTGTCCAGCTCTGCTGAGTTTGACTTGTTTTTCCTCCTGGGGTCAAGGATTATTTTGATTATTTCATTCTTTCTGCAAACTAAGGGAGGGTATTAGAAAACTTTGGCTGATGACAGAGTTCCTTTTGCTTTGGTTTAACACTCAGTAACATTCTTGGGGAAAGACAAAATGTGCGAATGAGATTCTTTCAAGAAGCAAGATAAAAGGGTTTTTGGCAGAAAGGAACTGAAGCCTTGGGTTTGTCATTGAGTAAAAAGGGAGAAGGGAGGCAGGTAGTCACCAGCCTGCCTTCAAGCGGAGTCCAGGGTTCTCAGATGTGACTGGTGACGAATGCTCTGCTTTAGCTCAATCTTTGCACACTTTATTCTTAGACAAAGGCAACACAAAAGAAGCCACTTTAAAAGAAGATCGGGTTAAGAGGAAGCTACTGAATCCAGTGAAAGCTGACTTCATTTTAAAGCGTCTGCTCGCTCTGTGCCATCTCACTGTGCAGGGCTCAACCACTGGCCTTGCACGCTCGGAGTGCAAGGATTGGGAGGAGCTGGGATGAGCCAAGTGAGGCAGAAGGAACGCAGGCAACTGGCTGATTTGTGTGTGTGTGTATGTGTATGTGTGTGCACTTGTGGGCTTCCCTCGTAAAGAAATCAGCCTGCAATGCAGGTGTGATCCCTGGGTGGGGAAGATCCCCAGGAGGAGGGCATGGCAACCTACTCCAGTTTTCTTGCCTGGTGAATCCCACAGACAGAGAAGCCTGGTGGGCTACAGTCCATGGGGCCGTAAAGAGCCAGACAGGACTGAAGTGACTTAGCCTGCAGTGCGTGCCCCTGCGCCTTGGCCATTTGGTTTGTCACACCTGGCTGTACATTTGTAAGTTATAAATTTCTACTGTCTGTGTGATGCTGCGCTGAACAACAGAGAAATAAAAGTAAGTCAATTCATCTAACAGAGAGACAGATCCACTCAGAATAACTTCTAGACACCTCTGCACCTATTTCAGATGAAGTGAACTGCTTAGGAATTGAAGGAGATAGCTTCAGAAGAGCAGGCAGGGAGCAAATTGAGATGCTTTGCATATTATGACTGCGCATAAGAGTCAAGAGTTGCCCCATCATTCTCAAGAGATAATAAGGTCAACCCCATGTGTAAGGCATTAATTCCTTTTTTTTCTGATCATCCTGAGTTAGTGCTATCTTACTTGATCCTGAACGCACAACATCTTGCTCAGCATCAAGTCAGTTCAGGAAGCCACAAGGTCAGGTCTTCTGCAATGGCTGATTCCTAGGTCACCAGCCTGGGGGTGGAGTGCAGACCCATTCAGCGCTGGAAACAGCTCTAGGAGCTCTTCTGTCTGGCAGGCAATCTGCGGGATGTTCCAGATTCAGATTTTCCTCCATGAACACATCTCACACACATTTTCCAAATTGGAAATCACACATATTTCCAAATATACTCGCTTGAACCCCATTCTGCTCTGAGTAAAATCCATCCTTCTTCCCAGGAACAGTTGGGAAGACCCAGGAATCCCTTAGCCTTTTCCTACTCTCTCTTAGTCGCCAGATTAGCTACCACTAGCTCGGGACCAGCATGCAGTTTGCTCTGCCTGTGGTCCACGCTGGCTCTTCTGCGAGTGGCCACCTGCCATCCCGAGAGCTTCCTTTGGCTGCTGCCACCTCCCCTCTTCCTCTCTTTCCAGCAGCCTTTCTTTCTTTTTTTACAAAATAATTTTATTTATTTATTTTTGGTTGTGCTGGGTCTCCGTGGGGCATGGGCTTTTCTCTAGTTGCGGTGCTCGGGGCATGACTTCTGGGGCACTTGGGCTTCAGGAGTTGCAGTACATGAGCTCAGCGGGTACAGCTCCCCAGCTCTAGAGCGCAGGCTCAATAGTTGCGGTGCAGGGGCTTCATTGCTATACGGCATGTGAGATCTTCCCAGACCAGGGATTGAACCTGTGTCTCCTGCACTGGCAGGCGGATTCTTTACCACTGAGCCAGCAGGCAAGCCCCACCAGCCTTTCTTGGGCTACCATACCAGCACGTAGTCACTCTAATATGAGGCGCATCGCTGAAGTTTCAGCCCCTGACCCAAGATCTCTGTCTTCCCAGGTTGGTTGATAGTGGCTACATCTACTGCCTTCAAAGGAACCCCGCTTTAACTCCCAACCTCTCCCTCTTTAAAGAGGTTTGCCTGACTGTCCCCTAAAAGAAATTTCACTGAAATGTTGCAGTCCATCATTCGTCTTTCCCCAGACCTGAGTTATTTAACCTATGAGTAGAATATCAGCCTGGATTGTTTTTAGCCAAGCCCAGCGTGGTTCCTATTATAGACTTTCATTTGCAAGTGAAGCTGAGTCCTGCCAATATTCAGGTATCTCCAGGCTGGTAGCTCCCAATGGTTTCAGGAGGAGCCTACCTGAACTGGAACACCGACAGGCATACTTATCTGCCCCCCTGCAGGACCAGTGATGGTCAGCTCAAAGAAGTCTGAATCCACAGAAGAGGGACTCTTCTAAAGGAACAGAAGAGTCCTAACCTCTAACTGAGATGAAGTTCGACTAAAATCATTGACATCAGTTCAGTTCAGTTCAGTCGCTCAGTTGTGTCTGACTGCTTGCAACCCCACGGACTGCAGCATGCCAGGCTTCCCTGTCCATCACCAACTCTCAGAGCTTGCTCAAACTCATGTCCATCGAGTCAGTGATGCCATCCAACCATCTCATCCTCTGTGGTCCCCTTCTCCTCGCACCTTCAATATTTCCCAGCATCAGGGTCTTTCCTAGTGAGTCAGTTCTTTGCATCAGCTGGCCAAAATACTGGAGCCTTAACTTCAGCATCAGTCCTTCCAGTGAATATTCAGGACTGATTTCCTTAGGATTGACTAGTTCTCCTTTAGGATTTCCTTTCAGATTTACTGAGCATGGCTCCCGCACATCAGAACAAGATCCAGTTCCCTCCACAGTCAGTTTCTCCCATCAGGAAGCTTCCATAAGCTTCTTATCCTTATTCATCAGAGGGCAGAGAGAATAAAAATCACAATCACAGAAAACTAACCAAACTGATCACATGGACCACAGCCTAGTCTAACTCAATGAAACTATGAGAGCCACACTGTGTAGGGCCACCCAAGATGAACAGGTCACGGTGGAGAGTTCTGACAAAATGTGGTCCCCTGGAGAAGGGAATGGTGAACCACTTCAGTATTCTTGCCTTGAGCACCCCATGAACAGTATGAAAATCGTTGACATAGCCATCCCCAAAGAGAGCACTGGGACATCTCCTGGTAAACCGTCTGTGATCAAGGACTTCACAATGATGGCAAGACATGCTTTGCGTTTGCACGACCAAGAGATGCTTTGGGGTGGCAACCCAGGAACAAAGGATTGCATGGCCTTAAAAGAAGATTTTTCTGCTGCTTTAGGTGTAAGGTTAGGTTGTCGATTTGTTGGTCTCTGGTTTCTTGAGGTAGGCTAGATTCCAGTTGAGGTCTCTTTCCAAACAGAGAGCTTCTCAGGCTTCTCACGTCAGTCTCTCAAGAGTCCCAACAATGAAGACTCCATCAGAAGTTGCGAATGGACAGCCCAGGCCTGGAATCCAGCAGGTATCATGTATCTCATGACTCCCAGCCCACTTCACTTGCCCTTGAATCTGGTATGCACCCTGATCTGGGTGACTCAGTCACAGTTGCTGCCCTCGGGGGTTATTGGCCAAGGGGATGGGGTCCATGGGGAGTGGGCTACACAGCAATGCCCAGCAGAGCATGAGCCTCCACCCTTGTGGCAAATGTTGCCAATTTCTTCTCCAGCCTCCTCCTGCTCTGGAAAGCCATCAGACTACCAACCCTTATGGGCATGGCCAAGCCTTGTTTGCCTGCCCCTTGTCAGCACCCTTGGCCAAGCACTGGCATTGCCTGGGCACTTGGCCTTTGCTGTTGCTGCCACCAGCCCCGCCCCCCTCTTGCCACTGAGTCCACCTGCCGGACCAGGCACGGCTGCCCCTCGACAGTTCCAAAATATTTCTGCTCTTCTGAGCTCTCCCTGCCCTCCAGCAGAGGAAGTTGCAGAAGGTCGTCTTCCCCTTCATTTTAGTGTCTGCCCGCTTGACTCCTGAGAAACTGGGGTGGGGGAGAATGGTTGTGTCTGCTCTGAGCCTGCGTGGGACAGATCCCAGCCTGCCCTTTTGGAGCCCTTGATACATTTCTTTGGAGAATAAGGGAAAATGCCAGCACAGAGCCAAGCAGTGGTTCCGTCTGTTCCTGTATTATAGATGCCTCAGCAGCCAACATATCAATGGCCTCTCTCAAAGCATATTGCAATCTCCTGTTTTCAGCAAGGTTCTTGCCAGAGTCCTATATCATCTCCAAACAGCCTCGTGAATCACCCTGTGGCTGTGGTCCACAGAGCTGTGCAGGCTAATTGCTGCATCGATGCTAAGTGTAGGGTATAGCATCTGGGGTAGTTAGCCTTTATTAATTGTCTCAGAGTAATTAATGTATGTATTTATTCATCCATTGAAGGAGCACTCATTGTAAATCTACTGTGATCTAGGTTAAGTGACAAGCAGGGTTCAGCTAAATTTGAGACAAATTTCCTGTGTTCTGGAAGCTTCTGATCCAGATGGCCAAGTTCATATGGAAATACGTGGAACCACCCTTGTCTCCATCCTCACTAGCTGTGTGACCCCAGGGAACTCTTTGAAAGCCTCTGGGCTTCAGTTTCCTCAGTGAAATGGAAATTTAAAATATGTGGGAGACTTCCCTGGAGGTCTAGTGGTGAAGACTCCACAATTCTACTGTGGGGGGCAGGGCTTCCATCCCTGTTTGGGGAACTAAGATCCCAGAAGCCACACGGCATGGCCAAAGCTGGGGTGGGGGAGACAGGGAGAGAAGGACAATTCCATCATAGTGATTCGTACAGCAACAAAGAAAATAAAGTGTTTACTCTAAAAATAATAATAAAATAAAATTTGTGTGAAAATGGCAGGTTTTCCAGAACATTCTCAGAAGGGACCGTCACACATGCTGCCTCATCTTACCATGAGCACACATCCCTATGGGCACAGCTCAACTAGGTGGGTCTTGCAAGGAGGGGCTGATGCAGTGAGGTCCCAGGACTCATCCTGACCCCCCAAGATGCTATGAAAAGAACCAACGGGCAAATTCCCAGGCAGGATGGTCTTGATCTTTGGCTGGGGCTTCTCTGGAATGAACAGACATCATTGGGCATGTGCTATTGGCAAAACCCTGTGTGTTCTTCCCAAAGAGAGTGAGCGGGTGGGGAGAGCCTCACTCTGTCCTCACTGAGTTGAGTGCTTTGTTGAGGAGATGGACACACCCATGGGGCAACTGACTCAGAGAGCAAAGTACTGAGGAGCTGAGTGAGGGCCCCAGGAACCCTAAATCCTGGGCTTCCACGCTGCAGCATGGCAGCTGTGTTCTCCCATGTTACTTTAGGGCTGAAGCTAAAAAATCTAAAGATAAAGAATTCCACTGGACCTTGGAGCAGGAGGAACATTGCAAGGGCCGAAGTGAGCGAGCTGGACAAGAAATGTTGTAACACTGTGTTCTCAAACTTGAGAGATATATGGACTCTACAAAAATATTTTGACCCTGTAGGGTTGACTGAAATTCTTTTTATTGTAAAACTACTTAAATATAAGCCTGAAACTGAGTATAAATGTTTAGGATTATAGCCTAGCAGATTTATGGCTGATACATGAACGAAACCAGGAAACCAAAAACATTCACATCTAATGTGATTTTCTTTCTTTTTTTCCTTCTTTTTTTTGGATGGGTACTGTTTTCTTGAAGCTAAATTACTTACAGTGGTCTGAAGGAGAGATTAATGATTTCTTCTTGTCAACTTGTCTTGAGACTTTCCCCAGGACAGGCCAGCATTTGGGTGACTATCGCTGTGAACAGTCTGCCGTGTGGTGATTAAAATCACAGATGTGAAAAGCCCGAGGTTCCTGCTCGGGACTTAGTGGCCTTGGTCAGGTTGCTTAGCTTCTCTGTCCCTTGCTGTCTTCATCTGGAAAATGAGGAATGAAAAGGTAGAGCTTGCCTCTTAGGGCTCTAGCAAGAGTGAAAGTACATGCAGGATGTGTGTGCATGTTCAGTCATGTCAGCACATGTCAGTCATGTGCATGTTCAGCTCTTTGAGACCCCGTGGTCTGTAGCCCTCCAGGCTCCTCTGTCCATGGATTCTCCAGGCAGGAATAGTGGGGTGGGTTGCCGTGTCTTTCTTCAAGGGATCTTCCTGACCCAGGAACTGAACCCATGCCTCTTGCATCTCCTGCATTGGCAGGCAGACTCTTTATCACTAGCACCACCTGGGAAGCCTGTATGTGCATAAATGATATACATAAAACACTTAGAAGCGTCTCTGGCATAGAGTATTAAGCAAGGTCACAATTAGTGCCAATTATGACTTTTAAATGTTCTTTAATTCTTATTTGATGTTTTAATTTTTAAAGTCAAATTTTTACATTGGAGTAACTTTACAGAAGTTGGAAAGACAATAAAGAGTTTCCATATACCCATCACCTAGTTGCCCTTAGTGTCAGCGTCTGACCCGGCCATAGTGTATTTGCCACCAAAGCACAACACTGGTACTTTACTAATAACTACACTCCAGACTCTGTCCAGATAGCACCTGTTTTTACACTGATGTCCCTTTTATTTCCAAGGTTCCGTATTTCTTCCACTTAGTCTCCTCTTGCCTGTGACAGTTTCTCAGTCTGGATGAATTAAAGGGTCCTTAACTCATTTTATTTACTTACTTTAACTAATTTTTATTGGAGTATAGTTGTTTTGCAATGTTGTGTTAGTTTCTACTGTACAGCAAAATGAACCAGTCATCCATATACATGTATTTCCTCTCTTTGCACTTCCTACCCATTCAGGTTACACAGAACCCTGAGTAGACTTGCCTGGGCTACACAGCATAACAAATTCATGAGTTATCTGTTTTATGCATAGTATCAGTAGTGTACGTATGTCAGTTCCAACCTCGCAGTTCCTGTTCCTTAGGGCTCTAGTAAGAGTGAAAACACGTGAGGGATGTGTGTGCATGTTCAGTCATGTCAGCACGTGTCAGTCATGTGCATGTCCAGCTCTTTGAGACCCCATGGTCTGTAGCCCTCCAGGCTCCTCTGTCCATGGATTCTCCAGGCAGGAATAACTCTCACGAGTTATCTGTTTTATGCGCAGTATCAGTAGTGTATGTATGTCAGCTCCAACCTCCCAGTTCCTCTGACCTCCTTGTCCCCCTTAGTATCCATATATTTGTTCTCTACATCTTTATCTCTATTTCTGCTTTGCAAATAAGATCATCTACACCATTTTTCTAGATTCCACACATATGCATTCATCTACAATATTTTCCTTTCTCGTTCTGATTTATTTCGTTCTGCATGATGGTCTCTAGGTCCATCCATGCCTCTGTAAATGACCCAGGTTTATTTTGATGGCTGTGTAATATTCCATTGTCTATATGTACCGTATCTTCTTTGTCCATTTCTCTATTTATAGACATCTAGTTTGTGTCTGTGTCCTGGCCATTGTAAATACGGCTGCTATGAACGTTGGGGCACAAGTGTCTTTTTGAATTAAGATTTTCTCTGGGTGTACATATGAGCTCACTTTAAATCAATGATGTTTTATCTCCAGAAGCCAATTAACAAGTAACTGCCCCCCAAATCATGAAATCTAAAAATACCTTTTCATTAAAAAACGTCATCTTTGCATATTGGCCGCCATGCTCGTGGCCCTTGATTTGTCCTAAGTGGTGGAGCTGGCACTGTTCTTGCCCCACGGTTTTCTGTTCAAGCCACTGTAAAGTCTCCACACGGTCTACACCAGGACTCTGCTCTTCATCTTGCACAGACATAAACACAAGAATAGACACACAGCCTGAGCGTGTGTGGGCCTACATCATCATCATCCAGGTAATGATAACAGTACTTTTAAAAAAGATGATCAATATATCAAGCACATAAAATTCTATGGGATTTAGGTCCTGTTTGAAGTACCTTGTTACAGGAATTCAGGGACAAAAAGCAGATAATGTTGTTTGAGTGAATAGCCAAGACCTTTGAAGTATTGTCTAAGAAACTTCAAGATGCTGAAGATCAAGCTTAGCCCTTTAAGAATGGTATTTTTAAATCCTCAGTGCCCACCTACGGAGGCACATCTTTAGGGTGGAAAACTGAGGTTTAGAAATGAATTTGTTAAGCATCATTGAAGGAAATGAAAGAACCCAGATTATCTGGGTTACTGGCCTGTAAAGCCACGCTTCTTACTCTTTAGTTTGATGCCTTTCCTGGGAAGGATGTGGAAGAGTAACACATAAGTGGAAACTGATATGATCTTGGTTTTAAAGACTGAACCAAACCTGTTGTGTCTGCCTTTTGCCCACCAGCAGGGGAGTCTTTGTGTTAGACCACAGCACTGAGCTGGAGAGAGCAAATTCCTCAGTTATGTTTTTAACCATCTCACCATCCCTCCTCCCAGCCGCAAACACAGATCTCAGATAACCACAGATAACCACAGATCTCATTCTACCAATTTGTCTATCTGTTTTTGAAGTCTGTTGACCTACAACACTACGTTAACTCCTGCTACAAGACAAGGTGATCAGATATTTCTATATATTAATATTACTAAAGGATCACCGTGATAGGTCTAGTTACCATCTGTTATCACCAAATTCCTGAATTTGAGGTAAAACAAAGGGAGAAGGAGAAGATAATGATCTTAACGAAGTTATGAGCGCATCTGATATTAATTCAGCTTAAAGCTGGTCACAGTCAGTGTTCCAGAAATTCATGTGGAAAAGTGATCATCAACCTTCAGCTGTATGGAGCTGAGGTTCTGCATCTTTTATTGTAATTCCTAAAGCACGAAGGTGGGGATTTTTTGGTAACTATTGACTGGGAACTATTACAAAATGATAACAAATATCATTCTGCGTGCGTGCATGCTAAGTTGTTTCATTTGTGTCTGACTCTTTGCGACCCCATGGCCTGTAGCCCGTCAGGCTCCTCTGTCCATGGATTCTCCAGGCAAAAATACTGGAGCGGAGTGCCATGCCCTTCTCTAAGTGATCTTCCTGGCCCAGGGATCAAACCCTGGGTCTCTAGTGTCTCCTGCATTAGCAGATGGGTTTTTTACCACTAGAACCATTTGGGAAGCCCAAACATTACTTTACTGGTAATAAAAACTACACTTAAAACAATATGGGCCTGCTTTTTTTATTATTATTATTTTTGGGCCTGCTTTAAAAAGTTAAGAATGACTTACAGCAGTGTAGTTCTGCTATGGCATCAAAAGCCATGGTTCAGAATTTTCTACAGGTTGACTTTGACCCTGCTGCTACAACTGAGATATTGGATTTTTTACTTCCCTGCATAAAACTTTTCCAGCCAATAATCTCAATTGACCTGTATTGTCTACCTCAGGGCAGGAGCTCATCAACATTAGGAAAGAAATATGAGATTTTTTATGGTTCTCCTCTTAAAACCCTGCTGTACAGAAAGCTATTTTTACTTTATTTTTTTCCTCTTGAAATTTCTTTGTTAGTTTTTTTCTTTCTTAGCAAGAATATAGCTTGTTACTCTCAGTCTCTGACCAGCTGAAAATGTACTGTTAGGCTTATTGAGGTTGTCATAATTCAGATAGAAGATTGGCAATTTCTCCTCATTCTGCTATCTTTAACTTGAATAGCCATAGCAGGATAGCTCAAGGAGGTGGTTTTATTTCATTTGGAAAGGGTCTGAAAAGAATTCCAGCTTCCACAAATAAAACAGACATTGTATAGGTGATGGCTGAATATGTCTTCGGTTTACATAAGAATGATTTTATCTGCAGCCAGAGAGATATCTGACCATGGGGTGTTGTCACAGCAGCGGTTGTAAGACAATGACATCTTTAGATTTCATTCCTCAAAATGGAAAGAAAGTCATCGAGAGGGGAAAATTAAGAAAACTGTCAAAGAAAGACCCCATACCCCACCTCAAATCCATGCTTTTCTGGGAGACTTTTTTAATGTCATCAGGAAGCCGATCCTTCTCAGGGTCTATAAATTATTCTAGACTGCAGCCTCTCTCCTTCTTTCCTGATGTTTGCTCAACCCTGTTAACCACTGGGGCGAGCACAAATGGGAAAAATCTGGACAACCTGACTTGTTCTGAAATGTGGACGCAAACATCTTTCCTGCAGGGTTGTCAGACAGAATATGGCAGTGGATGTAAAAAAATAATGCTGAGGCTCCAGGAATGTAAGTGTGGCTTAATGTGAGAAAACCTATTAATATGTGTGTCCTTTTCAAACACAAAATGAGAAAAATTATATGACTTTCTTCATAGGTCGAAAAATATTTACCAGGCCCCAAATTGTTCATAAAGTAGATGGCAAGATACTTTGTTATAAGATACAAGATAAAATACCAGGCATGTATTTTATACAGACTAATCGCATGTGTACATATCACACAATCAGTTACTGTATATGCATATCATGTAATATTACACACCTGTCAGTCACATGTATATGCACATTGCAATATACACACACGTCACTCTATTCCACACCTGTAAGTCACGGAAGCCTACCACTGAATCAGAACAAGAGCCAGCACCATATTTGATGGTGAAACATTAGAATAGATTACTTTTAAAATAATTCTATTTATTTTTGGCTGTGCTGGGTCTTCGTTGCTGCACAGGCTTTTCTCCAGTTGTGGCGAGTGGGAAGCTGCTCGCCTCCTCATTGCAGTGGCTCCCCTGTTGCGGAACACGGCCTCTGGGATGCATGGGCCTCTGTAGTTGCAGTTCCCCGGGTCCAGAATGTGGGCTCAGTAGCAGTGGTGCAGGGGCTTAGCTGCTCCAAGGCAAGTGGGGTCCCCCCGGACCAGGGATTGAACCCCTGTCTCCTGTATTGGCAGGTGGATTCTTTACTGCTGAGCCACCAGGAAGCCCCTAGAACAGACTACTTTAATCACTACTGTTTTACCTTGTTCTGGAAGTGCTACTTGATAAAATCAGAGAGAAATTTAAACTAGAGTTCTATATCCCAGTAAGACAAAAGCAGTAATCCCTTTCAGATGATATGATTATCTACCTGGAAAACCCAACAAAACCCCGTGGAATAACTCTTACAAACAATGAGATAAGTGAGTAAACTGGCTACAAAATGAGCTACAAAAAGCTACAGCATTTTTACTAACAAATTATTATAAAATATTGTAGATGCAGAACAATACCATAAAAATGAAATATACACCTGCATACCCACCATCTGGCTTAATAAATTTTAAAAAGCTGCTGATACGGTTGGAGTTCTTTGTATTTCCCCCCTGATCACCTCCTTGCCTCAGAGGTAGTCCTCAGCATGGATTTGATGTGTGTCATTTTTGTGCAGCTTGAATACGAGCATAATTTTTTGTTGTATGAAAGCAAAAAGTCATTGTGCTTTGCAGATTCTGCATTTTTCGCAAAAGGTCTGTGATAGCCCTGTGTTGTCAGATGATGGTTAGCATTTTTTAGCAATAAGGTATTTTTTAATTAAAATATGTACATTGTTTTACAGATATAATGCTATTACATACTTAGCAGACTACAGTATAGTCTAAACATATTTTTTATGTGCACCAGGAAGCTGTAAAATTCATGTGACTCATTTTATAGTGGTGGTCTGGAACCAAACCCATAATATCTCTGAGGTATACCTGTGCTTTCATTCAATTATATGAGCTTCTAAATTCTATTACTGTTGGTTTGATGTCCACCGAAATGGCATTCTACCGGAAGGGTTCTCTATCAGGCTTGCCTATTTGGGTCAGCAGCATGTTTGCAGGGCTCCCTGAAGTGGATGCCTGGGACTCAAGTACGTGCATCTCATTGCTACGTACAATTCCAGTGCATATATATGTATGGCTTTACTTATCCCATCATTTGCTGTCATGAACTCTCATGTACATGTTCCTTTTCAGAAGTGTGAGTGTTGCTGCAGACCCCAGGGACCTAGAGTGTGTACCAGGAACTGGGCTGAATCCATATCTTCATCTTTTCCAGACAGAACCCCATTGCACTCAATTCTTGTGTGTATCAGAAGGATATACAAGTGCTCATTGCTTCCATATCCTCGTTTTGATCAACCTTTTTTTTTTAATTCACCAATAAATAGAAAATATAACAGAAATACAACATCTCATTCACAATAGCAGTGATCAAATTGTTAGGAATAAAGTTAACAAGCCACGTGGGGCAGGAACTATGTGAACACTAAAACAGTCTTTTTAAAAAAGAATACATAGACTTGAGTAAATAAAGAATAACAGATACAGTTTCATAAAGTAGAAAGATAAAATTTTTAATCTAAATTATTCTGTGAATTCAGAACCTAATGCCCTTTCCCCCCAAGTATTCAAATAGACTATATGTAAGAAAGCAGCCATGACTTTTTTTAAGCAATCTGAAAGGGGCTAAAACTAGCCCTATTGTTGCTGTTCAGTCACTAAGTTGTGTCCTGCAAGTTTCTAAGTTATTTTCACGCGCATTTAAAGCAGTACAGCGCTAATGCAGGAAAAAAAAATTGGTAACTGAAATGATGACTCTAAAAAAAGACTCCAGTGTACAAGAAAAAAAATGGCAACTCAATTATTGGATAAAAGATCCATGTTAAAAATATTAATTGGCATTTTTGGCTAACAATTTAGAAATAAACAAATTTGGACCTCTACCTCAAAATTTACATGCACATACAATTCAGAAGAATTAAATATTTTAATGTGACAATTAAAGCTAAAATGATTGGGCAAAAGCTTTGGTCATTACGTCTGTGGTCCTAGGCTTGAAAGCAGGAACTACCAAAGAGAAGGTTTGACTATATCAAAATGAAAAATTTTAGTTCAGTGATAAAACCTATGTCTATGAAAAAAAAGAATAGGAAAAATATTAAAAAAACAAAAAGGATTACTTTGGCCACCTCATGCAAAGAGTTGACTCATTGGAAAAGACCCTGATGCTGGGAGGGATTGAGGGCAGGAGCAGAAGGGGAGACAGAGGATGAGATGGCTGGATGGCATCACCAGCTCAATGGACATGAGTTTGGGTGAACTCCGGGAGTTGGTGATGGACAGGGAGGCCTGGCGTGCTGCGATTCATGGGGTCACAAAGAGCTGGACATGACTGAGCGACTGAACTGAGTCATCGAAACATATAGAGTTTCTATGGATGTAAGGAAAACAAACACCACAATAGAAAAAACAATCCAAGTTCAAAAACAAGACATTTATAAAAGACAAACTGTAACAAAGTCAGTAATTAAAGGGTGTATTAAAGCAATAAAATACCAAAGAATGGTGAAATTGTGAGAAATGACAATTATAAACTCACCGCACTCTTTTGGAGGGAAACTCATGTGTGTTTGTAAAGCTAGACTGTGCGCACTCCTGACACAGAAGTTCCATTTCTAGAAATTCATCATCAGGGAAACAGAGGCAGGAGTAAACAAGTGGGCAGCAGAACGTGGAACATCTGCTTGCACACTGGGCATCAGACAAGCCAGGGTTTCAGTCCCAGGAAGACGACTTCTAAACCAGTCCAGGTTTGATGCCTGATACAGGATGCTCGGGGCTGGTGCACTGGGATGACCTAGAGGGATAGGACGGGGAGGGAGATGGGAGCGGGGGTTCAGGATGGGGAACACGTGTACACCCGTGGCAGATTCATGTCAATGTATGGCAAAACCAATACAATATTGTAATTAGACTCCAATTAAAATAAATAAATTTATATTAAAAAATAAATAGACCTTGGTCTCTTCATGAGTTCAGTTCAGTTCAATTCAGTTCAGTCACTCAGTTGTGTCCAACTCTTTGAGACCCCATGGACTGTAGCATGCCAGGCCTCCCTGTCCATCACCAGCTCCCAGAGTTTACTCAAACTTATGTCCATCGATCAGTGATGCCATCCAACCATCTCATCCTCTGTCGTCCCCTTCTCCTTCTGCCCTCAGTCTTTCCCAGAAAAAGGGTCTTTTCCAGTGAGTCAGCTCTTTGCATCAGGTGGCCAAAGTATTGGAGCTTCAGCTTCAACATCAGTACTTCCAATGCACAATCAGGACTGATCTCCTTTAGGATGGACTGGTTGGATCTCCTTGGAGTCCAAGGGACTCTCAAGAGTCTCCTGCAATGCCACAGATAATAATTGATCACTCCTTAGAGTTGTTATGAGAATTAAATGAAGCCATGTGTGTTGAGTGCTTCACAAAACACCTGACATACGTGCTCTATAAATTTTTGCTACTGTTGTTGTCATTGCTGCTTAGATCTATCCATATTGTTCAGCTTTTCAGGCATTGAGATGGTGATGCAAAGTAGTGTTTATTGACACAAGAAGATGTCTAAGATACAGTATTAAGTGAAAATGCAAATTATAAACTGCAGCTGTGATATGATACTTTCCTGAAATATACAAAATCTCCCTGCATCAGCGTGAGGGGTGCTAGAGGTTAGCCATTTAATCCTCATCTACCTAAATGGGCACAAAAAATTTGGAATGAAAATATGAGCACAGAGAAAAGTATTTTATGACTTTATCTTAACGATTGAACCTAAAAATTTTGAGAAATTGTATATTTTATTCTTGACAAAATTTAAAATATAATGGCAACTAAGCTCTAATTTTAAAAATAATGAATACTGAACTGTGTTGGCATCCTTTTTCCTACAAAGTGTGGATGTTGTTGCTGCTGTTTTTTGGTTGCCAAGTGGTGTCTGATTCTTTTTCAACCCCATGGACTGTAGCCTGCCTGGCTTCTCTGTCCATGGGATTTCCCAAGCAAGAATGCTGGAGTGGGTTGTCCTTTCCTCCTCCAGGAGATCTTCTCGACCCAGGGATCGAACCCATGTCTCCTGCATTGGCAGGCAGATTGTTTACCACTGAGCCACCAGGCAAGTCCACCAAGCGTGCACGGCCAACTATGAAGCACTTAGCATGTGCAGGCACTTTGTAGGCACAGAAGACAGAGCAAGCAGGGAACAAAAGGAAGGCTTCCCTGGAGGTCACTCTCTACAGGGGAAGACAGATGAGAAGAAATCGACAATCAGGTCAGCACTAGAAGAAGAAGACATCCTGATTGTGGGTGCAGAAGATCACCGGGGAGAGGAAAGGGAAAGACTGTCTGCTAAGGGGAAGGGTTGACTTGCAGAAAACAGGGAGGTTGCCTGAGGAAAGGACACTCCAGGCAGAGGGACCAGCGGATGCAAGGAGCAGAGGCCAGGACTGAGTCCGATGTGTTTGAGGAGCAGCAATGGTGTCCGTATGGCGGGACCAGGCTGGGAGAGACAGGGAGGTGTGCACCCAGTAGCTTGAGATGAAGGGGAGGAAAACCAAGAGAGAATGCCCCCCTGGATGTCACGTGGAGGAAGCATCTCAGGAAGGAGGGAGAGATGACTTAAAGACCAAGTTCGTTAAGAACTGAGGAAGACCGCTGGACTGGAGCCAGGAAATCAGTGGCCCAGGGCAGCTTCCCTGGAGAGATGGTGAAGAAAGCCTTGTTGCCGTGAGAGAGGAAGTGGAGATGAGAGCAGACAATTCTTTTACCAGGATTTTCCTATAAAGAGGAGCAGAAGAATGGACAGAACCTAGAGATAAGAGTGAGTCAAGGATAATTTTTTTGGGGGGGTTGGGAAACGGGAGAAATAGCAACATGTTTGAGTCATACTGGGGAAATGTTCCAGTTGTTCAGTCGATCAGTCATGTCCAACTCTTTGCAACCCCATAGACTGCAGCACATCAGCTCTCCCTGTCCTTCACCATCTCCTGGAGTTTGCTCAAACTCATGTCCATTGAGTTGATGATGCCATCCAACCATCTCATCCTCTCCACCCTCTTCTCCTTTTGCCTTCAGTCTTTCCCAGCATCAGGGTCTTTTCCAATGAATGCTCCGGTAGAGAGGAAAGGTACTGTCGTGGGGAGAGAACACAGCTGGAACTTTATCTGGGAGCAGCTAGGACTGGATCCAGGGCCAGTGCTGGCTTGCCTCAGGTGACAGTATGGACCTTTCATTGACTGCATTTTTTCTCAGGTCTGGCTGCACCTAAGAATCACCCTGGGGACTCTGAGAAACCACCAGTGCCCAGCCACATCTCAAATCATTTATATCGGTACATTGATTTAATGAAATCAGGCATTGTTTGCCATGTTTCCAGTTGGGCTTTCAGTGGCTCAGTCATGCCTGACTCTTTGTGACCCTATGGGTCTAAAGTTCCACTTTAGAATCAATTTATATTTTATTTGAACATCCCAGAGTCAGTGAGAGAGGCTGTCTAACACAGATTCCCAGTTGACAGGCAGTGTTATTGGGGAGGGAGGCTCAGGGAGCATCAGTTTCATTAATGGTCATTTAGTTAGTTGGTTTTTGTGGTTATTGTTAGTTATGGCACTTACTTTCTTTTAAAATATTTTGACTACAAGGAATCAGGTAATAAACTAGGGAATACATGTATTCCTTGGGCTTCCCAGGTGGTGCTAGTGGTAAAGAACCTTCCTGCCGATGCAGGAGAATTAAAAGATGCTGGCTCGATCCCTGGGTCAGGAAGATCCCTTGGAGGAGGGCATGGCAACCCACTCCAGTATTCTTGCCTGGAGAATCTCATGGAGAGAGGAGCCTGGTGGGCTACAGTCCATGGGTTATAAAGAGTTGGACATGACTGAAGCACCTTAGCACACACACGCACATATGTATTCCTAGTTAATTCTTATCAGGATAAGAGTAATAACAACAACATATTCTTTATACTCATCATATAATATACATGCTATATGATGCATAGTAACTAGTGTTATTGTACATTAACATTAGTTTTTGCTGGGTAGAGGAATTACTGGTTTTGTTTTCTTTCCACTTGACAGCTTTTGCCATGAGCATATGTAATTTTCATCACCAGAATAAAACCCAAATGAACCTGTTTTCATTAAAAAAAAGAAGATATGGAAAACAGTATGGCTGCTCCTCAGAAAATTAAAAACAGAATTTTCATATAATCCAGCAATTCTAGCTCTGGTTATATATTCAAAATAATTGAAAATAGAGTCTCAGATATTTGTACACCCATGTTCATAGCGGTATTATTCCTTGTGACCAAAAGGAAGAAACAACCAAAGTGTTCATCAACAGACAATGAATACATAAAATGTGGCCAATAGATACAATGGAGTATTATTCAGCTTAAGGAAAAAAAAAAGAAATTCTGACACAGGCTACAACATCTCTGGAGACTCTTGGCTCAGTGAAATAAGCCAGGACAAAATATTGTCCACTTACCTGAGGGTTCTGGAGAAATCAAACTCGTAGAAACAGAGAGTAAAATGATGGTTGCCTGGGGCTGGGGATGGGGGAGAAGGGAGTGAGGAGCTGTTGTTTAACTGGTACAGAATTTCAGTTCAGCAAAACAAAAAGTTCTGGAGATTGCTTGTCCAATAATATGAATAAACAACGCTTTGGTACTGTACACTTAAAATTATTTAGATGGCAAATTTCAATGTTATGTGCATTCTGTCACAATTTTAAAAATCTAAAAAGAAAGACAGAAGAAGGAGAATGTTAGCTAGCTGCGTTTCTGGGGCGTGGCTGCGCCTGCAGGTCCGGTGGGCAGTGGGACCTGGGAACGCTCCAGATGTCCTCCGAAGGTCGTCTTTAGTTTTGGGAATCTGTAAAATGCTAGAAATCTTCCCTCATGCTCAAAAAGAATTCAACTCATTAAAAGGATTTTCATCCCATGATTTGTACCTATATTTTGAGTTTAGACCCAGAGTACTTCAACAACCTCATATGAATACAAGATTTTATGGCGCGCTCAGTGAGAGGGAGGAAAATGGATTTTTTTGGATTCATTTTCAATGTAATTTATTTTTCCAGTCTCTGGTGTACAGTGCGATTCATTTCAAAGGGTCTCTATTTCAGGCCATGTGGCTCTAAGCAGGACTTACACAAAATGAAGGCACTGTGTCTAATTTATCATTTAGGGACCCAGACTTCATAATTATGTGGCCAACCACGTCCAATCATGAGTCAGCTGTGAGTCTAAATAGAAGCGTTCACCCACTGCAATGATAGAAGTCCCTTTTATTGGGAAGACTGTAATTACTCTGACAGTCCTCATCACTGGCTCTCTTTCAAGATTTAGAGGAAGCTTCTGTCTGAGATGTGTAGCCTTGCTGCAGGCTCCACACTCCACTTGCTAACTCCATCACGGGTGGACCGCTTCAGGACCAGAAACATGATGGGTCTTCTCTCCAAGGCAAGAAGACGAGGCTCCCACTGGCTTCCTCTCGTGGTATCTGGAATACAGACATTATTACTCAGAGGCTGCTCTTTGAGACATGCATCCTGTAAGAGGCCACACTTCAGCCTGTTACGTATTAATATTGGAGCTTCAGACTAGGCAAGAGCAGCACAGTTTTGTAGATTATGGGTTCATGCTTGTGTGTGTTTTTTTTTTAGGTACTGAAACTTCAAAAGCAATACATCCTCCCCGTAAAAATTCAAACACTGCAGAAAAGTCTAAAGTCAAATTTAAAATGTTCTTGTTGGGGACTTCCCTGGTGGTACAGTGGTTAAGAATCTATGGAGAACAGTGTGGAGATTCCTTAAAAAATTGCAAATAGAACTGCCTTATGACCCAGCAATCCCACTGCTGGGCATACACACCGAGGAAACTAGAATTGAAAGAGACACATGTACCCCAGTGTTCATTGCAGCACTGTTTATAATAGCCAGGACATGGAAACAACCTAGATGTCCATCAGCAGATGAATGGATAAGAAAGCTGTGGTACATATACACAATGGAGTATTACTCAGCCATTAAAAAGAATACATTTGAATCAGTTCTAATGAGGTGGATGAAACTGGAGCTGATTATACAGAGTGAAGTAAGCCAGAAAGAAAAACACCAATCCAGTATACTAACACATATATATGGAATTTAGAAAGATGGTAACGATAACCCTGTATGCAACACAGCAAGAGACACAGATGTGTAGAGTGGACTTTTGGATTCTGAGGGAGAGGGAGAGGGTGGGATGATTTGGGAGAATGGCATTGAAACATGTATACTATCATGTAAGAAACGAATTGCCAGTCTATGTCCGATGCAGGATACAGGATGCTTGGGGCTGGTGCACAGGGATGACCCAGAGAGATGTTATGGGGAGGGAGGTGGGATGGGGGTTCATGTTTGGGAACGCATGTACACCCATGGTGGATTCATGTCAATGTATGGCAAAACCACTAGAGTATTGTAAAGTAAAAAAAAGTAAAAATAAAAATAAAAATAAATCCACCTGCTAATACAGAGGCCATGGGTTTGATCCCTGGTCCAGGAAGAATACTCATGCCACGGGGTAACTAAGCCCGTGAGCCACAAATACTGAGGCCCATGGACCCTAGAGCCAGTGCTCCACAACGAGAAGGTCTGAGCCCTGAAACGAAGAATAGGCCCCTCTCTCTGCAACTAGAGAAAGCCTGTATGCAGTAATGAAGACCCAGCACAGCCATAAATAAATAAAATGTTCCCATCCCTCCTTCTAACTACCCGTGATGTAATTTAGGTACAAAATAAGCAATTAAGTACATTTTTCTTCTGCACTCTTCTCTCTGTCTACACAGACATTTATTTGAGTATTCATTTCCCTTTTACTGCATCATACTAAATGAGGTATTTATTAATTTTCTTGCATCTCCTATGAAATGAATGTTTGTGTCTATCCCAACATTGTAGGTTAAAGACCTTATCCCCATGGTGATGGGATTGGGAGATGAGGCCCATGGGAGGGAATTAGGTTTAGATGAGATCATGAGAGGGGGGCCCCAGGGATGGGATTAGTGCCCTTGTAGGAAGATGAAGGAACCGGAACTTTCTGTTATGAAAAGGAGGTCAACTGCATGCTTGGAGGAGAACGTTCATGTTCTCTCTTGCCCAGGACTTGGGGACCTCTCAGTACAGACTTGGGCCTCAGGCACTTGCTGTGGAGTCTGAGTGATGGCAGGTATATCAAGGTAAAGGGCAAGAGCACAGGGCCCCCGGCAGAAGAGTCAGGGCCCAGTATTCAAGTGTCGCAGAAACGTTACCACCAGAAAGAAGCCCATGAAAAGAGTGCGTCACAGCCTTTAGAAGTAGCACGGTCTTGAACATGGAGGAAAGAGGTGATTGGTCAGGCCTGGAAGGGCAACCTTATTTCTTCCAACGTAAGATCCTGTTTATTTTACAGCACATCCTGATTTCAGAGGTGGTAATGTTAAAAACACATGTCTTTAAATCAGTACTTTCAATGACTTGCCCTATAGTGGGGAGGGGGGAATAAATAGACAGAACCAAGAACTCGCTGAGTTGACAGGATGAAAATACAACATATCTGCAAACAAGCACATTATTGAAACACACAGCTCTGATTTTCTAAAAATTCTCATCAGGAGAGCAGGACTCTTTATATTTTAGCTTTTTTGCTTTGTGCTGCTGATGACTGCCCGACACAATCTTTAGCTACTAACAGGTTCCACAGAGTGCCTCATTTCAACCTGGCATTACAATGGAGCATTGTTACATTTTGTGAAATGGCCAACCTGCACTGAATTACCATTACCCAGAACCATAAAATTGAGGACTGTACTAAAAAAAAAAAATTATTGTTATTTTTTAAAATCAGGGCTTCATTTTAGGTAAAAAAGAAATTTCTTTTTTGCTACTGGACTATAGTAGACTAATGATGACTGCTCATGCTCTTGAAAACAGAAAAGATCCTGGCTGGTTTTCCCCATGTGGTGCCCTTAGGGAAACAAATTTTGAGGGTCACTATTTGCCCATGTCTTTCTCAGCTTCCACAATGAATTGAGTCACCTGCCCTCCAAACCAGAAAGTACTGAATCAATCTCCCTTTCCACATGCCCCAACCCCACTTGCTTTTTCAATAATTAGCTGATTCTAGCACGATTTTGAAATAAGGGAAATGTGTCTCCATGGGTCCTCTCCTCCTCTCTTTTCAGATCTTCATCGTTGGTCCTGATTTTCACCTTGACTTTCTAGACTCTCCGCCATCCCAGAGCGGCTAGCATCTGCCTCGGCTTGCTTTCCTGTTCACGTTCTCATCCGCTTCCTCGCCCTTGGCTCTTCTGCTGCATGCTTCCAGCAAAGGTGTCAATGACGGCGGTGGCTCAGCGACTTCACTCTCTTCCTCTGCCAGAACGTGAGTCTGTGTCGCAGAAGAGATTGATGGAACGACCTGGTAGTTCTCAGCCTGATCTGCACATTAGAATCACCAGAAGCACTTTAAAAGTGATCAAATGTCTACCCTCCCATTCATGGTCTGATTTAACACGTCCAGGGTGGGACCCAGGTGAAAAAAAGGGTGAAAATGTTAGTCCCTTCGTCATGTCCGACTCTTTGTGACCCCGTGAACTCTAGCCCACCAGGTTCCTCTGTCCATGGGATTCTCCTGGCAAGAATACTGGAGTGGGGTAGCCATTCCCTTCTCCAGGGAATCTTCCTGACTCAGAGATTGAACCCGGGTCCCTTGCATTGCAGGCGGATTCTTTACTGTCTGAGCCACAATAAATCCTCCCCACATGCCTCAAACACAAAAGCAGAAATTAGAAATCACTACTCACCCCAAGAGAGGGAGACATAGGATGACTGCAGGGCCTGTGGTGAGTCAGACTGGAGACCTGGGATCAGGAGGAGGCCTCCAGTCTCATGAGGTTGGCAACTGGCTACTTCCGTCAAAGACCCATTCGCATCCTTTTTTTTTTTTTTTTTTTTATTAATAGAGGTAATTTCTTACAGGTCTCTTCTAATGATGAAAAATCAGTTTATAGCAATTCTCTGATCAACGCCTCTACCAAAGATCTTTGAGCTGGCAAAAATATAATCACTCCCTTGGCATGGTACCTTTTAAGAGTTCTGTCTCTTCCAAGACTCAGGTCATCCCATCAGATCTCTCTGTCTTCTGAGCTCCCCAAAGAAGCAAGTTACAAATAAGTTTTTGTTTGTTTATCCTTCTTATTCCAGAACTGGGCACAAAAGAAGACACTGCTCAGAGTAAGAGGGATCAGGAGACAAGAAGTACAGCAAAGGAAAAGAAAGTTTAACTTTTCCATCAGACATCTACAAACTTACCAAAGTAGATTCACGTTCCTTTCAGTGACCAGTCATCTTTGCTAATAATCATATTATTTCTTCAGTAGGAGATGCCTATCAAATTTTCTTTCCACTGTCTGTATCAGCCCTACTATCAACACCACATAAAAGTAAAACATGGTAAAGTTGAATTCTTTTTTCACGTGATCTGAAGAAATGTCATGCTCTGGATTTCCTCCTAAGGATAGTATTTGTGTCCCATATACTGATGCCATTTTACAGTTAGAATTACACACCATCCTGGATCAGCTTGAACTGACATTGCTGGTGACATAGTGTTGCAGTCTTGGAATGTTTCCTGGAAGGTGAACATGCTTAAAGGCCTCAGTCAGGAAAACACAACAGGTGTTAAGTGATTACATATTAGATCCATGTATTCAAAAAGCATCCCTGTGTAAACATTAAGGGGAATAGAAAGAGCTCCCAGGAAAACATAAATGAAAACATATAGAAGGAGCTTTCAAAGGATTAAAAAAAGAATCCTTTCTCCATAGTCTGAAACCTTTTGGCTCATTTTCAGATGTTTTATGAATTTCTGAAAGAGCCATTTTTAAAGAACATTTTCTATGTTATTGCTCTACTCTATCTTCCTATGGCCACTCTGTAGACTGGGTACTAGAAACTGTCACAAAAATATATGCTTGTATCTTCTGTTAAAATTTGTGCAGTTGAGCTGGGTGAGTTTGGAGGAACTTAACTGTTAAGAATACTGGCTTTAAAAAGTCTTACTGATAATACCTATAAATTGTCAAACTTGTGAGTCTAATTAAAGTCAATGGAATGAAAAAATGAGACTCTTACACCATCTCATAGCTCGGGGCCGACGCAGCTTGTCAAGACAATGATGTGTGTTGAGATGAAGGTATTTGCTTTGTGAGCATATTTATTGCTCAACCTGTTCCGTCCTCCCTGAAGTTCAAGAAAGAGGTGAAATGCAAGTACATTACTTCTTTCACAGTCTGGATTGAATAGATGCATTTCCTGTACTCTCCTCCCAGATTCTAGGGGTCTTTCTAGTTGTAGAGAACAGGTGTGGCGACAGATACGCCATCATTTCATGCAGAAAAATGGGTGCCCAAAGCCTACGGCCACATCATTCAATATTGGTCTTCATCCAATGACCATTGTCCATTTGTTGGCTTCAGCTCTTTGCTTACTTTGCTGTTGTTGTTGTTCAGTCACTAAGGCATGTCTGAGTCTTTGCAAGCTCATGGACTGCAGCACACCAGGCTTCCTTGTCCTTCACTATCACCTGGAGTTTGCTCAAACCCATGTCCATTGAGTCGGTGACGCCAACCAACCATCTCATCCTCTGTCGTGCCCTTCTCCTCCTGCCTTCAATCTTTCCCAGCATCAGAGTCTTTTCCAATGAGTCAGCTCCTAGCATCTGGTGGCCAAAGGATTGGAGCTTCAGCTTCAGCACCAGTCCTTCCAATGAGTATTCAGGGTTGACTGCCTTTAGGATTTACTGGTTTGATCTCCTTGCTGTCCAAGGGACTCTCAAGAGTCTTCTTTAGTACCACAGTTCAAGAGTGTCAATTCTTCGACGCTCAGCCTTCTTTATGGTCCAACTCTCACGTTCATACATGACTACTGGAAAAACCATAGCTTTGACCCTATGGACCTTTGTTGGGAAAGTGATGTTTTTGCTTTTCAATATGCTGTCTAGGTTTGTCATAGCTTATGTCAACCTTCTGCATTGTTCCCTGTTATCCAGGTCCTTGTGTTCTCAAACACTTTGGTTATTAAAGGTCTGTGTAAGTGTTTCAGGGACAAGTAACGAGTGAGCAAGCTAAATGAGTGAGCTTTGGGGAGGATAAACCAACCAAGTTCAAAGGGAAAGGAAAAGAGTGGAGTCTATTTGAACATCAGGAAGAGAATCATCAAAGCTGCCCATGGTTCCCATTACCAACAACCTTCCTCTGTATCTCAGTGAAATACCATAAAACAGACTTTCCCATGTTCAGATTCTTGACACCATAAGCTGATTAATCCCTGAGCTTCTGATTTCTCATTTTTGTCATTTTCTTCTTTCTAACTACCATTTCTTCTTTTTCTTCAATGAGAATTTTTTTCTCCTATATTACCTGAGTTAGACATGCATGTCATCCATTTAAAAACTCTTTTGTAACCCTAAGTGTCAATCATGCATGGGAGGTTAGGGGACTGAATAAGTTAGGAGTTTCTGGAATTTATAAGTAATCATGCTTGACATTGGAACAGTGGATTGCCATTTACAAAGCACCTTCATACTTAAGATGCTGATTCTTACCACGACCCTGTGAAATAGACAAGGGAGCCACTGAAGAAACTGAGGCCCAGGGAGGTTGTCCAGGGTCACGTGATGTTTGATATTACCTGTTCTGGATGTCCTTTCTGTTCTACCGGTCTTCTGACTTAGGAAGGCAGAATTGTCTGACAGTTTGTTGGTTGCTGTTTATTAACACCCTGATGAAGGTTCAGAATAGCAGACAGAGTAGACCCATAAGCTGCTACATCAAAGATCTTTATTTCACTTTCCCTGAACCTAACATAACTTTCTCCTCTATGGCATTGGATAAGAATTTTTAATTCGGAAAAAAATTTTTTTGAAACGTACTTTAAAAAATATGACACCACCCTTATGGTAGAAAGTGAAGAGGATCTAAAAAGCCTCTTGATGAAAGTGAAAGAGGAGACTGAAAAAGCTGGCTTAAAACTTGGCATTCAAAAAATGAGGATCATGGCATCTGGTCCCACCACTTGTCCCTCCACTTCATGGCAAATAGATGGGGAAACAATGGAAACAGTGAGACACTTTATTTTCTTGGGCTCCAAAATCACTGCAGATGGTGACTGGAGCTATGAAATTAAAAGACACTTGCCCCTTGGAAGAAAAGCTATGGCCAACCTAAACAGTATATTAAAAAGCAGAGACATTATCTTGCCAACAAAAGTCCATCTAGTCAAAGTTATAGTTTTTCCAGTAGTTATGGATGGATGTGAGTGTTGGTTCATAAAGTAAGCTGAGTGCTGAAGAATTGGTGCATTTGAATTGTGGTGTTGGAGAAGACTCTTGAGAGTCTGTTGGACTGCAAGGAGATCAAAACAGTCAATCCTGAAGAAAATCAGTCCTGAATATTCATTGGAAGGACAGATGCTGAAGCTGAAGCTCCAATACATTGGCCACTTGATGCGAACAACTGACTCATTGGAAAAGACCCTGATGCTGGGAAAGATTGAGGGCAGGAGGAGAAGGGATGACAGAGGATGAGATGGTTGGATGGCATCACCGACTCGGTGGACATGAGTTTGAGCAACTCCGGGAGTTGGGGATGGACAGGGAGGCCTGGCGTGCTACAGTCCATAGGGTCGCAAAGAGTCGGACATGACTGAGTGACTGGACTGAACTGACTTTTTAAATAATTTTCTTTCTTTGCTTTTGGCTCTGCTGGGTCTTCATGGCTGCACAGGCTTTTGTCTTGTGGAAAGTGGGGGCTGCTCTCTAGCTGGAGCGTGCAGGCGTCTCTCTGCTGTGGCTTCTCTTGCTGCAGCCCACAGGTTCTGGGCATGCGGGCTGCAGTAGTTGTGGCTCCCGGGCTCAACAGTTACGGCGCACCTCTTAGCTTTTCCGCAGCTTGTGGGATCTTCCTGGATCAGGGATCAAACCTGTGACTCTTGTATTGGCAGGCAGATTCTTTACCACTCCCTCATAGCTCAGTTGGTAAAGAATCCACCTGCAATGCAGGAGACCCCAGTTTTATTCCTGGGTCGGGAAGATCCCCTGAAGAAGGCATAGGCTACCCACTCCAGTATTCTTGGGCTTCCCTTGTGGCTCAGCTGGTAAAGAATTCACCTGCAATGTGGGAGACCTTGGTTCAATCCCTGGGTTGGGAAGAAGCCCTGGAGAAGGGAAAGGTTATCCACTCCTGTATTCTGGCCTGAAGAATTTCATGGACTCTATAGTCCATGGGGTTGTAAAGAGTCAGACATGACTGAGCTTGGCTGATGAATTCTTTACCACTGAGCCACCTGGGAAGCCCCTATACTGAATTTTAAAATCACATACAAACATGGTTAGACTCAGTCATCTGTGAAGGAACCCATTTCATCAGTTTCAGCTATAGCCTTCTGAAAAGTCATTGTCCTCATAAAAATTCACACTGAACTCACTCCACATTGCTTGCCAGCAGGACCTCTGGCCTTTCCTTTCCCACCGTTACTGGTAGGATGCACAGAATCTGCTTCTATTAAATGGGCTCTAAGTTCTCCAAAAAGCAAAGTTTCCTAAAGAAAATTAAAGTTAGGGGAAAGAGATAATTTGTACTATGCTTCTGCTCAGCTTACATTTGTACATATCAGTCACTTCAGTCATGTCTGAATCTTTGAGACCTCATGGACTGCAGCCCACCAGGCTCCTCTGAACATGGGATTCTCCAGGCAAGAAGACTGGAAGTGACAGGGGAAGTCGCTCAGTCTGTGTCCGACTCTTTGTGACCCCCACGGACCATACAGTCCATGGAATTGTCCAGGCCAGGATATTGGAGTGGTTGCCATTTCCTCCCTCTAGGGGAATCTTCCTGACCGAACCCAAGTTCAATCTTCCTGACTGAACCTGAATTTCCTGCAGGTCCTGCATTGCAGGCAGATTCTTTACCCCTGAGCCCCCAGGGAAACACCTCTGTTCAGCTAACCAGCCACTTTTCACCAGGCCTGCCCAGAGATGCCGAAGTCTGAAGCTTGCCCATCAACACACAGGTGTGAGCGGCTTCCTCTCCAAGTCAAGACCCAAAGGGACCACAATAGAATAAAACCACAGACTGGGCTAACAGGAGGAGATGTCTGGTGAAGTTAGAGCTTATAAATATAAGCTTCAAAAGAGTAATTGCTCAAATACAGAATAAGACATGAATCCACAGGAATAAGTGGGGGAAAATTTCCAGGATTTCAAGTCAACAGTGAGAGTGCAGTAAGAGGTAGCACCCTGTGTCCAGCATCGGGCTGCCTGAATGGAAGTCGTGTGTCTTGAACGTGGAAGGCAAGCATTCCTTCCCAACAGGACCTGCTAAACTGTGCTTGAGGGCTGGGTTTGCTTTTTGCTGTACCTTTTAGAAGCAATGCAGTCAAGACAGGAGGCATTCAGGGAATGAACCAAGCTCATCAGGCCTGGCTCGTTGGTGATGGTAAATATTTGTTGAATGGTTGATACATGAGGAATAAAGATGAGGGCCTGTAGGAGGAATTGGACCAGCTCATTCTGGTTAATGGGCTTCTCTGGTGGCTCAGTTGGTAAAGACTCTGCCTGCCATGCAGGAGACCCAGGTTCAGTCTCTGGATCAAGAAGATCCCCTGGAGAAAGGCTTGCCAACTCACTCTAATATTCTTGCATGGAGAATCCCATGGACGGAGAAGCCTGGTGGACTACAGTCCATGTGGTCGTGAAGAACTGGACATGACTGAGTGAAAGTGAAAGTGAAAATGATTAACACAAGATTTGGGGAAGCTCAATAAAGAAATGATGCACTCAGATCCTTTAAGAAACAAATGTCAAGGCAGGCATTATATGCAAGGATTTTATCTGGGGAAGTAGCCCACAGCTCCAGAGCTTAGGTAAATACACAGTACAAAGTAATGCCCAGGGATTATTTATACATGTGCTTAATTTTTCAAGCTTTAGAATTTTCTATTTACTTTTTGTTTATGATTTTTAGCAAAATTTTACTGAGGCCAAAGGCCATATATAATTTTTATGCTTTGAATTTTGTTGAGATGCTTTTTATAGCACAGAATATGGACATTTGGGGGTAACTATTTCTCATATATTTACCATAAAGTGATGAGCAATGTAGTATCGTTGTAGGGTAGTGTTGTTTATGTGACAGCTACTTCATATTCACTGCTCATGTTGTTGCTGTCTTGTGTCTTTGCCTCCCCCATCTGTGCTATCATTACTGAGAGAATTTGTTAAAATCTCTATGATGGCACATATCTATTTTTCCTTTTTAGCTTTTGCTTTATATATTTTGAAGCTATATTAAAAGTATTACAAATGTTTCTTTATCTCTAGTAGCATCTTAACTTAAAAACTGCTTTGATGCTCATATACCAACCATAGTTCTTTGGGGGGGGTGGTCGATATTAATGTGGTATATGTTTCCATCCTTTTCTTTCAACTGCTGCAGTTCCTATATTTCAAGTTAATCTCTTGTAAGCAGTATTGTTATTATCGTTGTGTAGTCAAGAAGTCGTGTCTGATTCTTTTGTGCCCCCGTGGACTGGAACCTGGCAGGCTCCTCTGTCCATGGGATTTCCCAGGCAAGATTACTAGAGCGGGTTGCCATTTTCTTCTCTAGGGGGTCTTCCCAACCCAGGGATCTAGCCTGCATCTCCTGCATTGGCAGGTGGATTCTTTACCACCTAGTGACCAGGGAAGCCTGCAAGCAGTGTTAGTATTATTTTCTTAATATAGTCTTTTATATTTTTCATGAAAGTATTTGATCATTTTACATTTATGTAATTATTGATATATTTGATTTACAGATGCCACCTTCTATTTATTTTCCATTTGTCCTAGTTTATGTTTCTTTCCTCGTCCTGCATTATTTTGCAATTTTCATGTATTTTTTAACTGTTTTATTTATTCTCTATTAATTTTCTAGCTGTATATTTTCTACTATTCTTACTCTAGAGAATACTAGGTATATCCTTAATTTACTAAAATCTGAAATAACTTGGTAGTGATAAATCATTACATTATTAGTCTACTTCCTGGACAAGGAAGCACAGTAGAAAGCTTTATCTTTTAACATTTATAACATGTTATCTGAGAGTGAAAAAGTTGGCATAAAGCTCAACATTCAGAAAACGAAGATCATGGCATCTGGTTCCATCACTTCATGGCAAATAGATGGGGAAACATTGGAAACAGTGGCTGACTTTATTTTTCTGGGTTCCAAAATCACTGCAGATGGTGATTGCAGCCATGAAATTAAAAGATGCTTACTCCTTGGAAGAAAAGTTATGACCAACCTAGACAGCATATTAAAAAGCAGAGACATTACTTTGTCAACAAAGGTCCGTCTGGTCAAGGCTATGGTTTTTCCAGTGGTCGTGGATGGATATGAGAGTTGGACTATAAAGAAAGCTGAGCACTGAAGAATTGATGCTTTCGAACTATGGTGTTGGAGAAGACTCTTGAGAGTCTCTTGGACTGCAAGAAGATCCAAGCAGTCCATCCTAAAGGAGATCAGTCCTGAGTGTTCACTGGAAGGACTGATGTCGAAGCTGAAACTCCGATACTTTGGCTACCTGATGTGAAGAGCTGACTCATTTGTAAAAACCCTGATTCTGGGAAAGACTGAGAGCAGGAGGAGAAGAGGGTGACAGACGATAAGATGGTTGGGTGACATCACCGACTCAATGGACGTGGGTTGGGGGGGACTCCGGGAGCTGGTGATGGACAGGGAGACCTGGCATGCTGCAGTTCATGGGGTCGCAAAGAGTTGGACACGACTGAGTGACTAAACTCAACTAAATTGATCTTTCATATTATTATCATCCTATATTTAATTTCATATATTTCTAAATTTTATGAAACACTATTGTTATTGTTTTACACTGTTAGTATTATTCAGATTTATTCACATTTTCTACTTTATTTTCCTTTTAGTTTTTCCTACAGTTCATGCTTTTGGCTAATATCATATTTCTTCTACCTGAAAAAAATTTCTCTTTAGGTTAGCACAGGTTTTCTGTTGAAAAATATTTATTTTATCCTTAATTTTAATTCTATGGTGACAATTACTTTCTTGTATTATTTTAAATGCGCCACTACGTTGTCTTTTGGCTCAGTCTCAATTGTATTAAGGAGTCTGTTGTCCATCTTTTTGTTTTTGGAGAGATAATATATTTTTTCCATTCTCTGGCTCTTCTTGAAATTTGCTTATTGTCTTTGGTTTTAAGTTGCGATGTTCTTAAGTGCAATTTTCTAATTCCAATTGCTGAATTTATATTATTTTAAAAATCTATAGTCTGATTTCTTTTGTCAATTTTAAAAATTCTTTTTCAAGTTTTTTTCTTATATTTTAAAATTCTTTATTGAATTTGTTACAGTATTTCTTCTGTTTTATGTTTTGTATTTTTGGCAGTAAGGCCAGTGGGATCTATGCTCTCTGATCAAGGATTGAACCCATAACTCCTGCTTTGGAAGGTGAAACTGTAACCATCAGACTGCCAGGTAAGTCCCTCTTTTGTCAGTTTTAGAAAATTCTCTGCTCTCACATCGAATATTACTCTGTTCTCTCTCTCCTCCATTTCGGAGATTCCACTATACATACTACAGGCCTTTTCATCAGGTCCCATAGGAAATAATAAAAGGGAGGGTAAGAACATGAAAATTATGAGAACTGCTGACAGCTACAGAGCTCTCATAAGAAACCAACTCTGATGACACCTTGATCTTGAACTTGTGGCTTCTAGAACGGTGAGACTGTGAACTTAGGTTGTCTAAACCGATCAGTTTTTAATTCAACTGGTCCTTGAACAATGTGGGGATTAGAGAGGCTGGCTTTTGTGCCTTTACAGTTGCCTTCCATATCCATAGTTCTGCATCTGCAGATTCAACCTGCTGCAAATCATGTAGTCCTGTAGTCTGTGTTTATTGACAAAAATTTAGGTATATGTGGACTCATGGCAGTTTAAACTCCTCTTATCCAAGGGTCAGCTGTCCATCATTATGGTATCATACCTACATTTATCTTTTTCCAATTCTAAGAATTCAGTTCAGTTCAGCCACTTAGTCGTGTTTGACTCTTTGTGACCTCATGGACTGTAGCATGCCAGGCCTCCCTGTCCATCACCAACTTTCAGAGTTTACTCAAACTCATGTCCATCACATTGGTAATGCCATCCAACCATCTCAGTCTCTGTTGTCCCCTTCTTCTCCTGCCTTCAATCTTTCCCAGCATCAGGGTCTTTACAAATGAGTCAGTTCTTTGCATCAGGTGGCCAAAGTATTGGAGTTTCAGCTTCAACATCAGTACTTTCGATGAACACCCAGGAGTGATCTCCTTTAGGATAGACGGGTTCAATCTCCTTGCTGTCTGAGGGACTCTCAAAAGTCTTCTCCAACATCACAGTTCAAAAGCCTCAATAGTAGGCAGCTTTTTTTTTCTCAAAAGTCTTCTCCACTGTTCAAAATCCTCAATAGCAGGCAGCTTTTTTTTTTTTTCTCAGAATAATAGGGCAAAATAATAAATGTTCAGAAATGTATAGGCAGAGATATATGCTTCCCCTCTGTACATCGTTTAGTCACTCATGTTTATTTTTCCCATACAGCAGCATGTTATCATTGTTGACATGGGGCCAGGGACTTGCCAGGGGCTGTTCTACCAGCTGTCACCCAAACAGCTGGTATCTCCCCAGCAATGAAGGAAGTGGCTCATGGTGCATTTGTGATTCTGGAGGTTAACAAATTGCACCAGGTTTGAAAGGAGGGGATTTTGCACAGCTTGTGTCATAAATTAAATTTCTAAAAGCATCACAAAGCTATCTCTTACTGTCAACAATAGGTTCGCCAGTAGAGAGGACAAAAATTGAAACAATCGAATCTTGAGAGGTTATTTATTGAAAATCGGATTCAGTGGTTTATAGATGCTACCAGAATACAGGACAAAGCAAATGCACTTTGTATTTTCCCTGAAGATTAAAGACTACAGTTGTGAAAGAGCTGGCATGAAGATTCTAAAGGAGATGTGAAAGTATAGCTCTGTTTGTGACACGCTGAAACAGTGGCAGAGTTAGAAGTGTCCATCTCTTCATCTGACAAGTTCTTTCATATACAGTAAAAGGCTGCAAAGGTCATTCAAGGAGTTATTTATCTGCATCTAAATTTCAGGACCTGATGTGTCTGCATCACCTGCAACAATTATTTATCCTGTTTCTAATATCTGTTTGGACCATGGGCAGCAATAACCAGTAAAAAGCCTCCTGAAATTGAGGGTCAGGGAAACCAAGAATCAGGTGAAACTTCCCTTGAGCTGATGCTATGTCCATTGTCTCTCATTACTGCATTTCCACCATTTTAAATGTCTTTGGAATGTATCATCATCTCTGTCTTTTCTTTCGTGAGAGGAGATGATGAAACGGATGAAAAACATTCTTCTCCTACTTCCATAACCTAATGCTTCATAAAGATATTGCAAAGCATATGTAAAAATTAAATAATATATAGATAAATCAAACAAATAAATAACATGCAATAAATAAAATATTCACAGGTAAAATAAAACTGCTAAATAATAACAGTACAACACGAGGCTGGCACCAGACGGTCCCCAGAGACATCTAGTTCCAGGGGTAACTGTCCAGGATGAGAGCTCACTTCAGTCCCCAACCAACACCGTCGAGTCAGCAATGCTGGCACCTTGGGAGGTTGTGTATTTTTAATGTATTATTTTAATGAAATATTTCTCTTTGTTTCTGTATTATTTGTCCACATTTAAGTCTGTCCAGTAGACATTTATTGAGCCTTTGCTATGTGTTAGATACTGAAGGATAATAAAGGTAGCCAGTGTTTGTACTTTTCTTAAGAGCTTAAAAATACTGCTGCATACGTTCATCTCTTGGATACAGTGTGGGTGCCTGTGTTCTCAGTTGCTCAGTCGTGTCCAGCTCTTTGCGACCCCATGGACTGCAGCCTGCCAGGCTCCTCAGTCTATGGGATTTCACAGGCAAGAATACTGGAGTGAACACAAGAATACTTTCTCCAGGTACAATATGAGCTCTGTTCTCCAATTAATTACAGCGACATAATAAAAATGCCCTGTGTACCTGAAGTCAGGAGCTTGAGCAAAATGAAACAGTGCAGAGAGGTGGAGGGTTTAACCTCACCAGGAGAGCATGCTTTTAAATGCACTTCAGAAGACAGTTCTTCAAAATAGCAAAAGGGATTAGGCTTAATGCCGCCTCTTAATGAAGGGATTCCGAATGAGTGGCCCTGTAGTTTTTAATAGACCAAGACAAATATTCTATTCAGAAAAATGAAGATTTAAAATGACAGACAGCCTTGCTTGCTTATTTTTGTCCTTTGGAAAATGTACTTCTTTGTGGAGAGAAGAGCAGTGATGACAACCCACAGAAGTGCTGGGGGTCACGGGTCTGCTTTAGGGCTGCCAGGAAAGCTATTGTTTGGATTTGCTGCTATGGCCTGCAGCAAAGCAAGTCTGTAATTTTTGCTCTGGAAATAGAGTTTAGTTTAAGGTAAGGGAAAAAAATGTAAGCATCTGTCTTTTCAGAATACATTCTGCTTTTGACAAATGCTTCTCAGTTGTATCATTTGGATACGCCCGTGGCATAGAGCTATGTAAAGGTCCTTGATATTAACTCTTAAATTAAACCTCTCTGGGATAACTGGGGTCTTCCAAAATGGCTCCCTGATAAAGAATCTTCCTGCCAATGCCTGAGATGCAGGAGACTCAAGTTTGATCTCTGGGTCGGGAAGATCCCCTGGAGAAGGAAATCGCAACCCACTCCAGTATTTTTATCTGGAAAATTCCGCGGACAGTGGAGCCTGGCAGGATACAGCCCATGGGCTTGCAAAGAGTCAGATACAGTGAATAACTGATTGAGCATCGGGAAAAGTAAGTTCGTGATGTGATGAGGGCAGTGCCATAAAGGTGTCTATTCAGTAGTACTTAGGATGCAAATAATATTTTGGCAGAACAAATGAGACAGATCCACCCATGGCAGTGTATTAGGATGTTGCTGCTGCTGCTAAGTCACTTCAGTCACGTCCGACTCTGTGCGACCCCATAGACGGCAGCCCACCAGGCTCCCCCGTCCCTGGGATTCTCCAGGCAAGAACACTGGAGTGGGTTGCCATTTCCTTCTCCAATGCATGAAAGTGAAAAGTGAAAGTGAAGTCGCTCAGTCGTGTCCAACTCTTCGCGACCCCATGGACTGCAGCCTACCAGGCTCCTCCGTCCATGGGATTTTCCAGGCAAGAGTACTGGAGTGGGGTGCCATTGCCTTCTCCATTAGGATGTTATTTCTAGGTAATTATGAAAACGCTGTGTTTGGAATTTGGAACTGGCACACGATGCTGGTTGTGGGCTCTCAGACAAGAACCCAGTGGAAGCAGACATTTCAGGAAGGGGTTAGGAAGGGCTTGGCTGCCTGGTGGTCTAAAAATTCATCACAACTGGATCTGGCAACTTGCTTAGGAGTCTTCAAATTCAAGGAAGTTGAGTCTGCCATCAAATAAGCTGTCTCGCTGAGTTGAGAAGACTGAGGCTGGAGTCCAAGGAAACCAGAGAAGCTAGAATTGACAGATATCATCAGAGGTGATTAGGACAATAAAACTGTTGACAGAAAAAGAAGGAAAGAGGGACCTTTCCATTGTTTCTGTCTTTGAGGCCTTAATTCTTTTTTCTTTTTTTCATATTCTTCTCCATTATGGTTTATAACAGGCTATTCAATACAGTTCCCTATACTATACAGCAGGACTTTGTTTATCCATCTCTCCTCCCATTCTGTATATAATAGAATACAGCATGCTATGTATACTAGTTTGCATCTTATAATCTCAAACTCTAATTCAGTTGTCCCTCCCCTCCTTGGCAACCACAAGTCAGTCCTTTATATCTGTGAGCCTATGTCTGTTTCTCAGATAAGTTCATTTGTGTCGTATTTTAGATTCCACATATATGTGATATCATATGGTTCTTGTCATTCTCTTTCTGACTCACTTTGGTTAGTGTGATCATTTCTAGGTCCATCCATGTTGCTACAAATGATATTGTTTTCACTCCTTTTTATGGCTGAGTCATATTCCGCTGTATTTATCTACCGTATCTTTTTTCAATTCTTCTGTAGATGGAATTTAGGTTGCTTCCATATCTGGGCCATTGTGAACAGTGCTGCTGTGAATGCTGGGGTGCATGTATTTTTTGAGTTATAGCTTTGTCTGGATATATGCCCAGGAGTGGGACTGCTGGATCATATGGGGACTCTATTTTTAATTTTTTGAGGACCCTCCTTACTGTTCTCCGTAGTGGCCGCGCCAATTTCCATTCTCACCAGGAGTGTGGGAGGGTTCCCTTTGCTCCACATCCTCTCCAGCATTTGTGGTTTGCAGACTTTGATGATGACCATTCTGACAGGTGTGAAGTGATAGCTCGTTGTAGTTTTGATGTGCAGTTCTCTAATAATTAGCAGTGTTGAGGATCTTTTCATGTGCTTACTGGGGGCCTTAATTCTTAAGGTGTGATGGTTACCCTTATGTTTGGGGATTTGTGTGCCAGCCACCAGCCTCCATGCTGTTTCCCATCACTCTTTGATAACCAATGGTCCTAATGAGGCAGCCTGAAGTTTATGCATCTCCACTGAGACTCTGGACACTGCCGAGGAGCAGATGAAATGGTGTCGTTGTTGCTTAGTTGCTAAGTTGTGTCCAGCTCTTTGAGACCCCAGGGACTGTAGCCCACCAGGCTCCTCTGTCCATGAGATTTCCCATGCAAGAAGGCTAGAGTGAATTTTCCTGACCGAGGGATTGAACCTGTGTTTCTGCCATTGGCAGCTGGTTTTCTTACTGCTGAGCCACTGGGGCATTTCGTGAAGACTGTTCTGGAACTTCTATGTTTTGGAAGGTAAGGCTTGGGTCAGTGTATCTGGTTCTGAATCATCCTGAATCATGCTGAATCATGCTGAATCATGCTGAGTCTGAGTGAATGTCTCAATTACACAAGAGTGGATGTCCTTGGTTTGGTAGCATTTGGAGTGTTCACTGCCAGCCATGGTGCCCAGACCCAAGAGGGCTGTACAAGAGGAGGTAGTTGGCTTCACTTTGATGTAACCACCGTCTCAGCTCTAACAGCTGAGTGGGTGGTCACATGTTCTCCAAAGTTCTCTAAGAATCACATGGGGCCCATTTCTCCCTGCACAGAGGCTAAAATGGGTCTTACTTGAAGAAAATAGGGTGGACTTCATGACTTAGATATCTTCCACTTCAATTATTCCATTTTTGCATGGGCCTTTGGTGGCTCAGAGGTTAAAGCATCTGCCTGGAATGCAGGAGACCCAGGTTCGATCCCTGGATCGGGAAGATCCCCTGGAGAAGGAAATGGCAACCCACTCCAGTACTTTTGCCTGGAGAATCCCATGGAGGGAGGAGCCTGGTAGGCTACAGTCCATGGGGTCGCAAAGAGTTGGACACAACTGAGCGACTTCACTTTTCACCTAACACAGCTTCATGTAGGATAAGTTTTTGAGAATGAACGTTGGAAACTAATATGCTGAGATGCTGCTAGAAGCTCTTTAAATAATGAGATTTTTAATTTCAAGAGCCAGGAGTAAGAAACTCAGCAACACATTCCTTTCAGGAGAAGTCACAGCTCTGCAATTTTGCCTCTTACAGTAACTTGAAGGCAGTTGTAATTCTTCACTAATTAGGAGGTGGACATGGAGACTTGTCATTTTCATTTTTCTCCTGGCACATATTGTTCATCCCTTTTTGGCATCATCAGTAGTTCATGGTTTAAAGAAGAAGGTGCATCTTAAAGGCAGATGAGATCAAGGCTTAGTTTCTTTGCCTCAACAATGAAACGTGTCATCTTTAAGGCAAACTCATGACCAGCCATGGTCTTTAGAAGCAACTCTGGATCAAGAGATGAGTGTTAAGTACAGGAATGGGCTGTTTCTCATTTGGTTTTGGGGAGCTCTCTTGCTAATCCTGCCCTGGAGATTCTGTTGTTGTTGTTCAGTCCATAAGGGAAAGAGAAAGTGGGACAGGAGGGACGCAGCCTCTTGGGTGGGTTGCAAGACGGCCTCTTTGGTGTCTATTTCTGGTAGCTCTGAGCCCACACAGAGGAGACACCTGAGGTCTGGAGGAGGCTCAGGGTCTAGATAGAGATGATCAAAACTTCTTTAGCATCCTCTAGGTTGCACAGGGATTGTGTATTCTCCCCAAACCTGCAAGCTCACCCTAGTGCCTAACACAGAAATGTCTTGTAAATGGGGATCCAGGAGGACCCAACACAATATTCAAGTGACTTCTGAACTGTTTTTTACATTAAGAAAGAAAGAAAGTTAGTCACTTAGTCATGTCTGACTCTTTGAGACCCATGAACTGTAGCCCTCCAGACTCCTCTGTTCATGGAATTCTCCAGGCAAGAGTACTGGAGTGCGTTGCCATTTCCTGCTCCAGGGGATCTTCCTGACCCAGGGATCGAACCCAGGTCTCCTGCATTGCTGGACTCTTTACTGACTGAGCCACCAGGAACTTAATTCCAATTCAGAGTCCACTGTACTTCAGGTACACTGAGATAGAACTGCTGATGCGAGAATATGGACTCAAACTCTCATTGCATGCCTCAAGCTAACATTAGTATTGGAAAATCCACAGTCATTTACCTCTGTATCCTGTCTCCCAGTTTTCCAATGTGTATCACCAACGGTGATGGAAGAAGTAGGAAGAGAATGGAAGATAAATCAAGAGAGAAATGAGCACGAAAGTGAAGACTGGAAAGAGGTGAGAATGGAAGAGAAGAGGAGTCTTTCTGGGATTGAAAGAGAGTGAAAAAAAAGGCTGCTGGTTTCATTGTTGTTCAATCGTTACATCATGTCCAACTCTGTGACCCCATGAATGGTAGCACACCCGGCTCTCCTGTCCTTCATTGCCTCCTGGAGTTTGCTCAGATTCATGTCCCTGGTCTCTGCATTTCATAGCTGTCAGCTATCTTCTCAGTTTTACTATTAAAAAAAAATGAAGCCATGAGAAAGAAGATAATTTATTTTTAAACTGAGAGGAGCCTGTCCATAGCTGAGCCTTTCTGTGCTTGACATACTGTTGGGAATTGCATTCACTTGATAGTAACTGTGGTTTAGTTGCCAAGTCATGTCTGACTCTGTGACCCCACGGACTGCAGGTATGCCAGGCTTCCCTGTCCTTCACCGTCTCCATGAGTTTGCTCAAACTCGTGTCCATGGAGTCAGTGATGCCATCCAACCATCTCATTCTCTGTCACCCACTTCTCCTCCTGCCCTCAATCTTTCCCAGCATCAGGGTCTTTTCCAATGAGTCAGTTTTTCACATCAGGTGGCCAAAGTATCAGAGCTTCAGCTTCAGTATCAGTCCTTCCAATGAACATTCAGGGTTGATTTCCTTTAGGATGGACTGGTTTGATCTCCTTCCTGTCCAAGGGATTCTCAAGAGCCTTCTCCAGCACCACAATTCAAAAGAATCAATTCTTCAGCACTCAGATTTCTTTATGAACCAGTTCTCACACCTGTATAAGACTACTGAAAAAAACCACAGCTTTGACTATATGGACCTTTGTCAGCAAAGTGATGTCTCTGCTTTTTAATATGCTGTCTAGGTTTGTCATGGCTTTCTTTCCCAGGAGCAAACATCTTTTAATTTCATGGCTGCAGTCACCATCTGCAGTGATTTTGGAGCCCAAGAAGATAAAAGGTTTAAGAGGATCTAAACTGTGGTCTCTTCTGGGTGGCCTTGAAAGGTCACACTCCTCCTTCATAGGTCTTTCCCTTACCAGCCCTCCTATCTAAAATTTATTTTAATGGGATCATAATCTTTCCTTCTTTCTTCAAAGGGAAGCACATAACTCTCCTGCAACGGGAGAAGAAGGAGACTGGATGCAGAAGAACTTAGATTAATCATCAGAGCACTTTAGGTATTTCAGTGTTTCTGTATCAGCAATTCTGAATACAAGTTGCTTTTCTCACCGAAAGCTATTTTTTTAATTAAGTTAAAGTTGTCCACTGTCTCACTGCTGGGTTTCATCTTTTAAAAATCGTGCCAGACCTTCCTGTAAGCAACTTCAGAATATCCTCTTTTCACATTTAGGGTGGCAGTAATTAGGCCCAGATTTGCTGAGCCTGTGGGAATCTTACAACCAAAGTGATCTTAATGGCATTTTAATGTCTGAACTCCTCAGTTCTTATGTGTGAGGTTACCAACCGGATAAAAGAAATGGCTTTGACATTCTGGTGGTTATTGGAGTTTGGAAAATGCCCATGAAGGGTGGAAGGTTGGTAAATTTCTTTTTACTAAATGAGAAACAGTTAAACCACAGAACCTGTATTGGTATCCACAATGCTTTAGAGGTTTTTTGTTTTGGTCTCTTCATATTGTAGGTACTTTGAGATATTGTCGGGGAAATGCTTATGTTAGAGGGAATAAAGATCTTATGGATGGAAATACCTCATAAATCAAGATGCTGCTAAAAAAAAGGGGGGGAAAGTTTCAGTGTTTTAAAAATAGGAGAGATACTTCGGCTTCAAAGGAAAGGTTTGTATCCTCCTAATAGAGGTGTAGTTGAGTTTGGGATTACTTGAAAAGACTTCACATAAAATTTCTTTTTTATTTTATAGAGTATTCACAAAACACCCTGTTCAAAGAATAGAGGTCAGTTTTGTTGCTGTCATATCCACATATGATTGGGTTTCCCTGGTGGCTCAGGTGGTAAGGAATCTCCCTGCAATGCAGAAGACCTGGGTTCGATCCTTGGGTCAGGAAGATCCCCTGGAGGAGGAAATGGCTACCCATTCCAGTATTCTTGCCTGAGAAATCTCATGGACAGAGGAGCCTGGTGGGCCACACTCCATGGGGTCGCAAAGGGTCGGACACGACTGAGCCACTGAAACACACACACACACCCTACATAAGATTTCTGATCAGTGGGCTGAGGAAAGTGGAGATGAGCCCAAAGAAGCTAACCAAAGTATGAAATCTTCATGCTTTTCAGTCTGTAACCTTGAATAAAATCTCTCCTCCTATCTTAGGGTTCCAAGAACTGTCACCTGGCCAACTTCTATGTCAAATGCTGCTCCTGTGCCCCAAATCCTATATGCGTCACTATAATTGCAATAGCACAGTTCTGTGCTGGTTGTTTCCTGTGATACATCCAAGTCTTCTGAGGGTGAGATAATCTCTGAGCAGAGACCCATCTCAAGTGACCCGCCCCTCCCCCGCAACAATTACACGGCACACTCACCACATTGAGCACCATCACATGCCAGGCTTCGTGGCAGAAGCTCAGGCCATCAAGATGCCCAGGGTGGACTTCAAGTTGCCTTCTGTTCTGGAAACAGCAAAGCAAACCAGTGATTGGAACACAGAGTGGGAAGGACACGACAGTGTATCCAGGAGGCGTTGTGGAGACAGAGGCCCAAATCAGATCACAGCACCAGAGAACCATCCTTAAAGGTGATGGTGTTCAGTCTGAGCCCTGATGGACTTGAAGAGTGGCCATGGGCATTCCAGATGTTCAGGACTGCAGTCATGGGGACCACTGTGTTATGGCCAATTGCTTGGGACAGTTGTAAGGACAGGTATGGTAGAAATTTGTTTTTAAATTTTACTTTAAAAAATTACTTATTTGTTTGTGTTGGGTCTTCATTGCAGCCTGTGGGATTTTTTTTTTTTTTTAGTTGCAGTATGCAAGATCTAGTTCCCTGAGCCGGGATTGAACCGGGACCCTCTGTATTGGGAGCACAGAGTCTTAGCCACTGGACCACTGGGGAAGTCTTGGTAGAAAGTTTCAGGAGCTACTGCGGAGGCAAGTTCCGATTGAATTTTTTGAAATTCAGATGTTATGCTGGAAGTTCTCAGAAAGGAACTGAAAATCAGGGCAGCAATACGGGTTGATTTATGCTGCTCAAGAATAGTGGCCAAAGTGTAGAATATAGGTTGGAGGTGGAGCTTCTAGAGAAAGGGAAGTCAATGAAGATGCTGTTTTCAAGAGTCCAGGTGAAAAGGAATAAAGGCTTGATACAGCAGAGACAGTGGGAAGGAAAGGAACTTGTGGGACTGAGAAATTTCAAGGCAATGGAATTGATCACTGATATGGGCAGAGGAGTGAGGAGAGTTTAGAATGACTGTCACTGCCACACGGGCAGTGGGGACATCTTCTGAGCTGGGAGATGCAGAGAAGGGGAGGTATACAGGGAACTGGAGGAAAATGAATCATTTGCATGCCTGTGAGATGTTCATGGGAGAAGTGATGAAGACACTCACAGTTAAGTCTGGAGCTTGGGGCACAGTCTTGGCAAGAGATATGAACTTGAAGGTATCCAGTAAACAACTGATGGCTCAAATCATTGATTTATATAAACAGAGGGCAGAGAGCAAGAAGAGGTGAGGTTTGAGGATGATCAACATTTAGGGAGTGAATGGAGGAAGAAGAATCCAAGGCAATGCCAGAAAAGGAATTGTCAGTGAGATGGAGGAAGGACCAGGATTGTTCCAGATTTCCACCTCCCAGGTGGATTGCCATGAAACTGATGTGACTTTCTTCTCTGCTCACCAGTTTCCTTCCCTTTCCTCTTGTGACCTCCTCAAAAAGAATGGTGATACTGCCTTTCACTGTACAAGCCCCGATACTTGGCTAAGATTCTTATACTGATGCCTGTCTCTCAGTGACCTATGGAATTATGTAGCTCCATGTGTCCGTAGTTCTTTTGGTTCTATGTCCCTAAAAAGGGCTACTTTGTCTTAGGATATAATTAAAATAACCTTCGATGGGAACAAAGTGAGCATATCAATTACTGACAATAGATAAATGTTTTTTAAAGAATGGTGCACTAAATAGAGAAAATGTGAACATATAAAAAAGTCAGCTAGGGTTAGCCTGGGAGACAGCCTCCCAGATAGCTTTGAGGAACTGCTCCAAAGAGTTAGAGCGGAAGGTCATTATCACAGTATATGATGTTAGTGAAGGAGGTACCTGAGGTCAGGCACACATTTTGGGAAAGGCTTGTTTCCGATCATGAGGAGTAGATGTCACCATTAATGATTGTAGTGCTTTCCTACCTCTGAGATAATGCAAGAATTGAGGCTCAAAAAAATCTTCTCCTTAAAGTATCAAACTATCTGAAAGCCCTTCCTGCCAATTTTTCCCAGAGCACAGAGTGCCTCATTCCTTTCCAGTGGGTGTTAAAGATCAGCGGTTGCAGTGGCTAGTGACCTACTCCTTGTAGAGGCAGATAGCAAGCGCTGATTTTTAGCTGGCAGTTTCCAAATAAACCTTGGAAATTCATAATGCCCTTTGGCATGTGTGAAACAAAATGCCCCAAATAACTTGCCTAATGTTGCTCAGCATTTCTCATCCTATTGTCCACAGAACCAGGAATGTCCAGAGACCACATTTGAAATAAAGGATCTGTAAAAACGCCCCTGTTTTCCTATGTGATGAGCAGGCGTTAAAGCAGTTTGGAAAATCAGCACAAAATGGGGCAGTGGAGTGACTCAATTAGTATATCAGGAGGGCTTTAATAGCAAGTACTGGAAAATGCAATTCAAACCTTAGCAGAAGGGAAATTATAGGTTCATTTAATTAAAAGCTTCAGGTTAGATCTGCTTCGGGTGGGGTCTGGCCCTTCAATAGCAAGCGATAGGAAAGTCAACTCAAACGTAAGCAGAAAATGGGGCGTTATTGGTCCATCTACTAAAATCCTCAAGGTGAGACTTGGCCAAGGCATTCTAAGATGGCCATCTGAGACGCGTCTATCTCCCGACTCTGAATTCTGCTTCTTTAGCTTCATTCTTCCCAGGTGGCGCTAGTGATAAAGAATCCACCTGCCAATGCAGGAGACACAAGCATACAAGGATTTTATCCCTGGGTCAGGAAGATCCCCCTGGAGCAGGAAATGGCAACACACCCTAGTATACCTGCCTGGGAAATCTGATGGACAGAGGAACCTGGAGGACTACAGTCCATGGGGCTGCAAAAAGTCACACACACACACAGACTCAGCACACACACACACACACACACACACACACACACACACAGAGCTTCATTCTCAGCTAGCAGCTTGTTCTCATCGTCTTTACTGCTAAGAAGCCATCAGGAAAAGTCTTCTTACATTCGCTGGCTCTGATTGGATGACATGATAATCTCTGAACCAATCAGAATGACTAGGGAGATACCATACTCTGATTGGTCAGATCTGAGTCCTGGCCTAGAAGAGCCAACTCTCATCCCAATGTACAGATCAGAGGGTGGGGAAGGTAGTCAAGCCCCAGAGGAAAACGGTATCATTATTACCCAAAGCAGAATGAGTGGGTGTTTGGTGGCCAGAACCTAACATATATCCACTGCAGTGAAGAGGAACACATTAGCTGGGTTATAGCTTGGTCTTTATGTATTTAAAGTAATTCAGTTTCATAGATGAGCACAAAAATTGTTCCTGAAGATTCTCAGAGTGCTGCAGGTAATCAAGATGCCTGCAGACATGTTGAAATTCAAAACAAAGAAGATGTTCCCAGGACACGGAGCAAAGGTTACCCACTGAAAACACAACCATCCAAAATGCACCTTATGGAGTGAGTCAGAGGTGCATTCCTTACTGAGCTGACTTCCTTAACCAGACATTATCTCAGTCTCTCCGCACTTAGTGACATGGCTTGGAGCAGAAGGGCTGCTTAGAAGATCAATTTAGACTAAATTGATTAAGACATTTGCAGAAGACACTCAAAGGATGATCTTTCTAAAAAGTATGACCTGGGACACTTAGGAAACACTCTTGTGCTAATTGGGGAATTCTGTAGCCTAGTAGCTGCTCCTTAACATGTCTGAAAACTGTATGAAAATCAGTGTGTTGGTCTAGGAGAAGTCCAGCAGGGGAGGACGAGGCAAGGACTTTTCAGGGTCAGGGGAGAGGGCCACTGTTCAACTCATCTTGTGCAGCTTCCCTCTCTCCTCTCTGCCCACAAACTCAGGTCCCCTTTGCCTCCCCAAACTTGAGATCTCCTCAACTCAGCCAGGTTCTGTTCCCCTCCTTGCCCTGGTGCCATCCTGGGGCCATTCTGTCTCCTTCCTCTTGTGGATGATAATCCCAGGAAGCTCTTGGTCCAAACCTTTACTGCGTATAGCTTGTCCAGTCTCCCAGGTGTTGACGATGGAAGCATAAACTGGGCTCTTGTCACTCCATCTCAGCCTTTAACACTGGAACACTCTGTTTCTGGCTGGGAGGGAGGGAGGCCAGGCCTAAAGAAGGCAAATGGAATGGATGGAAGAAGCAGGGAGATTTGATAGGCTACAGAGTTCTGACAGTTGGATGTCCTACTCACAGCTTCTCCTAGTCGGCTGATGAATGACAATGGGTAGATGCCATTTTATTTTATTTTATTTTATTCTTTTAATTTTAAAATCTTTAATTCTTACATGCGTTCCCAAACATGAACCCCCCTCCCACCTCCCTCCCCATAACATCTCTCTGGGTCATCCCCATGCACCAGCCCCAAGCATGCTGTATTCTGCCATTTTAAAAAATTCAACTATAGTTGATTTATGATATTGTGATAGTTTCAAGTGTACAGCTTCAGACTCTTTTCCATTATGGTGCTCAGTTGCTTAGTTGTGTCCCACTCTTTGCAACCCCATGGACTGTAGCCCACCAGGCTCCTCTGTCCATAGAATTTCCCAGGCAAGAATACTGGAGTGGGTTGCCACTTCTTACTCCAGGGGTTCTTCCCACCCAGGAATTGAACCTGTGTCTCCCATGTCTTTTGCACTGGCAGGTGGAGTCTTTACCACTAAGCCACCTGGGTAGCTGAATATAGTTTCCTGTATTATACATTCAGTTCAGTTCAGTCACTCAGTCGTGTCTGACTCTGTGACCCCATGGACTGCAGCACGCCAGGACTACCTGTCCATCACCAACTCCCGGAGTTTACTCAAACTCATGTCCGTTGAGTCGGTGATGCCATCCAACCATCTCATCCTCTGTCACCCCCTTCTCCTCCAGCCCTCAATCTTTCCCAGCATCAGGGTCTTTTCCAATCAGTCAGTTCTTCGCATCAGGTGGCCAAAGGATTGGAGTTTCAGCTTCAGTATCAGTCCTTTCAATGAATATTCAGGACTGATTTCCCTTAGTATGGAATCTCCTTGGAGTCCAAGGGACTCTCAAGAGTCTTCTCCAACACCACAGTTCAAAAGCATCAGTTCTTCGGTGCTCAGCTTTCTTTACAGTCCAACTCTCACATCCATAGATGACTACTGGAAAAACCATAACTTTGACTAGACGGACCTTTGTTGGCAACGTTCAGTTCAGTTCAGTCACTCAGTCGTGTCCGACTCTTTGCAACCCCATGAATCGCAGCATGCCAGGCCTCCCTGTCCATCACCAACTCCCGGAGTTCACTCAGACTCACGTCCATCGAGTCCATGATGCCATCCAGCCATCTCATCCTCTGTTGTCCCCTTCTCCTCCTGCCCCAATCTCTCCCAGTATCAGAGTCCTTTCCAATGAGTCAGCTTTTCTCATGAGGTGGCCAAAGTACTGGAGTTTCAGCTTTAGCATCATTCCTTCTGAAGAAATCCCAGGATTGATCCCCTTCAGAATGGACTGGTTGGATCTCCTTGCAGTCCAAGGGACCTTCAAGAGTCTTCTCCAACACCACAGTTCAAATGCATCAATTCTTCGGCGCTCAGCCTTCTTCACAGTCCAACTCTCACATTCATACATGACCACAGGAAAAACCATAGCCTTGACTAGGCGGACCTTAGTCAGCAAAGTAATGTCTCTGCTTTTGAATATACTGTCTAGGTTGGTCATAACTTTTCTTCCAAGGAGTAAGCATCTTTTAATTTCATGGCTGCAGTCACCATCTGCAGTGATTTTGGAGCCCCCAAAAATAAAGTCTGACACTGCTTCTACTGTTTCCCCATCTCTGCTTTATACATTAGGTCCTTGTTGTTTATATATTTTATATATAGTAGGGTGTATCTGTTAATCCCAACCTCGTAATTTATCCCTCTCCCTCCCCTTCTCCCTATGGTAATCATAAGTATGTTTTCTGTGTCTGTGAGTCTGTTTCCATTTTGTAAATAAGTTCCTTTGGATTATTTTTTAAAATTCTACATAGAAGTGTTATCATATGATACTTGTCTTTCTCTGACTTACTTTACTTAGTATGTTAATCTCTAGCTCCATCCATGTTGCTGCAAGTGGCATAGTTTCAGTCTTTATTATGACTAATATTCCATTGTATTTAAATAGTACATCTTCTTTATCCATTCCTCTCATGATAGGCAATTAGGTTGTATAGTGCTGCTATGAACATTGGGGTACATGTGTCATTTTTAATTAAGTTTTGTCCAGCTATATCCCCAAGAGTGGGGTTTCTGGATCATATGGTAACTCTATTTTTAGTTTTTTCAAGTTAGAGGTAATTTTAATCCTCAAGGATGTCCTAGTGGCGTTTGTCATTTTGCCTGGAGGTGGGACTCTCTTAGGACATCTCGCTTGGACTGAGTCCAGCTTTCCCAAGGCACAAACTGGAATGTTCAGATCCTGAGCCATCTTTGAAACATTGGTGCAAACATGTGACCTGAGTTCGACCCCCCAGCCTGCACCATGGAAGGAGGGGTGGCTCTGGGCAGAATCCATTCTCCCAGCACAGGTGGGTGCACAGATGTCTGGCAAGATCCCTCCCTGACACAGAAGCAGCAGAAGCAGCTGACAACAGCGTGGTTTTCTCTGTGCCCAGAGGCAGCAGCAGAAGCATGAGCTCCTCAATAGGCACCTCTGATGTTGGTTTTTAGGTGTCTGGAGTCTTAACCTCAATTCTGTTTCATTAGCCCTCCCAACAGTCCTGTAAAAGCATTCTTTTTCTACTCTATCAGCCAGAATCAATTACTTTTTTTTTCTAGCCTTGTCATGGGGCTTATGAGATCTTAGTTCCACAACCAGGGATCGAACCCAGGAGCCAGCAGTGAGAACGCAGAGTCCTAACCTCTGGACTGCCAGGGAGCTCCCACAAATCAACTACGCTTATTTTGACAACTCTTTGTCTGGGTGGTATTATTGTTTGATTGAATAGAGGGCTATAACCTAAGGTACACAAAAAAAATTGGATATCACTTTATCCATAAAAGGAAAGGCTAAATTCAAATAACTTCTTCAAAGTAGATTGGAGCCCTTTCTCAAAAGCTCTCTGTGTTTGTGTCTGCTTCCCAGGTGGTAAAGAATCTGCCTGCCAAGGCAGGAGATGCCGGAGACGTGGGTTTAATTCCTGGACCAGAAAGATCCTCTGGTGAAGGAAATGGCAAACTTCTCCAGTATTCTTGCCTGGAAAATTCCACGGACAGAGGAGCCTGGTGGGCTACAGTCCATGGCATCACAAAGAGGTGGACATGACTGAGCATGTGTGCACATGTCTGGCATGGACAGATGCTTAAGACCAGAAAAAAGTGAAGGCAGTACTTATTCCAGGTCTCATTTCTTGCTCTCGTCAACTATGTTAATTTTCCTGTTTGAAATAAAATCTCCTGTTAGTCCAGTGATGGTTATTGGATATTTTAATGATCTGTGTCAGCCCTATCCAAGTCAGAGATTTCCTGGAACAAATTTCCAGGATTCATCAACATTTCCATAGCTGGAACATTTGCAATCAAGGTGTAGGAGGTATTCAGTTGACGAATGGCTTTGTCTAATAGGAGATTTGGAAATAGCTGATTCATTAATTTTATAACTTCTCTTTGTTTTACGTTCACAAGTTAAACATGTACTTACTTCACTTGCTGTTCATTCTTTAGAAAGAGGAGCCAAACTTGGCACGGTGCAGAGATAAATGGATAAATGCTCATGTTTTTAAAGCAGCATCAGTAGTGGTGGCTGGCAGTGGAAATTCTGAGACTCTAAAATGTGTCAGCCAAACCAGGGTGCTAGCGGAGAATGCAGCTCCCAGGAGTCAACTAGACAAGATGTGGTCACGGAAGATAGGAAATGCTATTTTAATAAAGTCCCATTGACTCTTTGTCTTTATAACAGAAAATAACCTATTCCTGGCCTGTAATTGAAAGCATATCACTTGGAATTTCTGGTGGGAATTGCTTCGAGCTGAGGTATATATTCAAATGTCTGAAAGGTACACTTCACTTATCTCCAAGAATTACCCAGAGAGATTTCTCTGGACAGGCAAGAAGCTACTTTGACATGTAAACCTTTGAAATGAAATGAGAGGGAATTAAAAAAATCTACAAGGAAGTAAATGGATGGACTGTAAATGTACTAGGTGAGACATTGAACTAGCTGTTGTCTAAACTTGTGGAAATTGAGGGTATTTTAAAAATAGTGTCAAAATTCAAAACCAAACCATGAGAACAAGAAGTGAAAGCTTTGTTGAGCATTTAGTTGTGTGAGAAGCACAGCCAGAGATTTCAAAGAATAAATTTGCAGGAGCGGGACCCTCAATGGCCCTGTAGTGCAATACTCTTATTTTGCCAGTGGAGGAAATTGAGGCCCTGGCAAGAAAAGGGCCTGCCCAAGGTCACTTACTAGGTTGTGAGACAGCACAAGTTCAAAAGGCCACATCATAAGGACAGACCATGGGACAAGGTTAAGTCCAGTGTTCAGTCATTCAGTCTGACTCTTTGCAGCCCTGTGGACTGCTGCATGCCAGGCTTCCCAGTCCTTCACCATCTCCCAGAGACAAGATGGTTAAGACTAAGATGCTGGTATTAATTACCTCTATAATGCATCCGTTTAGATGAGTAAAAATCTGGGAGATATTTACAAGCTAAGGCGCACAGATCTGAGCTGCAAATGGCAAGGTGAGCCATATTCCTCACTGCTAAAATTTTTAACTCTGAAAAGTCACCTGCGGGGTTTGCTCCTATTGAACATGGGACCAGAATGAAGCCCTGCAGGGTCAGGTTTATGGAGCTGAGACGTGCCTGATTCATTGAATGCTGTCTCAGGATGCAGAAAGATAGGTGAAACAAGCAAGGTGAAATCCAAGTGCAATTAAAAAGGTCAAAATTTTAAAAAGAAGGTCCTAATAATATTAATTCATAGTTGCAAGAACAAACATAGCAACCCTGTCCCACCCACCCCCCACACCCCCGATAAAGGAGACAGAGTTTTAATGAGTTCCATGGACAGAGAAAGCCTGGGGGGCAATAGTATGTGGGGTCGCAAAGAGTCGGACACGACTGAGTGACTAACACTTTCACTTTCGAAGGAAAAATGAAGGTTAGGTGACAAAAAGACCTAGGGGAAGGAACTTACAGGGGTAATGGATGCAAGATCAGTGTAAGAGGGGCCTTTTTCCTACTCACTGGGTTAGATTGGGCTGATTTTATTCTGTGTCCTTCCCTGGAAGGTTGTGAACATCTGGGAGAACATATGTGAAGGACGCTATAAGTATAATTCTGCTTTGGGCTAAACGGCTCCCAAGCCCCACTTAACTCAACTGTGTGCATACGTGCATGCTAAGTCGCTTCAGTCATGTCCAACTTTTTGCGACCCCGTGGACTGTAGCCCTCCAGGCTCCTCTGTCCATGGGACTCTTCAGGCTAGAGTGCTAGAGTGGGTTGCCATGCCCTCCTCCAGGGGATCTTCCCATCCCAGGGATTGAACCCGAGTCTCCTATGTCTCCTGCGTTGGCAGGTGGATTTTTTACTACTAGCGCCACCTGGGAAGCTCAAACTCAAGCATATGAATCCAAAGACTCATATAACTCCCTAAAGTGAAAGTTGCTCATTTATGTCCGACTCTTTGCAATCCCATGGACTATATAGTCCATGGAATTCTCCAGGCCAGAATACTGGAGTGGGTAGCCATTCCCTTCTCCAGGGGATCTTCCCAACCCAGGGACTGAACCCAGGTCTCCTGAATTATAGGTGGATTATTTACCAGCTGAGCCCCCAGGGAAGCCCTAAACCCCACCACTTACTGTATGACCTTGAAGAAAGTAGTTAACCTCTCTGAGCCTCTCTTTTCTTGAGTATAAGATCAAATATTTTAAAAAATACTTCAAATTATATTTTAATGTTGGGATTTTAAAAAGGCTTTAAGAAATACACAGGAAAGCTCTTAGTGTGGTGCTTGGTTTGTAATAATTTTTAAACAGTTTGTATCTTTAGAGCTTTCCATTCTTCCATCTATAGTAACTCATTCAAGGATAAGCCTGGGACCCTATAATGACTGAGATGCCCTGAGACTTTCGCTGAGGCTTCTTGGAGTTATTCCGGCTTAATGGATTTACAGTTGAGAGGACAAGATTCTTAGAGAGTTTATGACATTTGGACCTGGTTATTACAGCCAGGAGCCCTGGAGACAGAGTTAAGAGATAGAGAGAAGCAGGTCCATGGTGATTTTTTCTGGCTTCTGAATCCAGCCATGCCTGAAGCCTGCTGACTTCTGGAATTTCTGTTGACATGAGTAAATTAATTCCATTTTGCTTGTTGCAGTCTGGGTCAAGGTTTCAGTCACGTGCAACCAAAATATTGTGACAGATGTGGTTCTCAAGTGAGAGAGAGCCATTTTTCTTCTCTTTTTTGTTATTGTTTCGTCACTCAGTCGTGTCCGACTCTTTGTGACCTCATGGACTGTAGACCGCCAGGCTCCTCTGTCTATGGGATTATCTAGGCAAAAATACTGGAGTGGGTTGCCATCCACTTCTTAAGAGGTTTATTATTTCTACTTCAAGTGAACTGTCAACCTGCCAGCTCCTCTTTTCTTCCATGCAGGGAGCGATGGAGCCACTGGGAGCACTGTTTCCCTTGATTGTTTCTGCCAAGAGCCGAGGGCAGCTGACTTTGATCCCTCAAAGAGGAGATGACCTGGAAAGTTTGCTTGCTATTTTTGGCAAGTCTTAACTTAGAGATGGTACCTTTGAAACCACAGCTGCTGCTTCTTTATTTCTCTCTGTTGCTGCCAAAAACCCAATCAATAATGAATACCTTGAATGTCTTCAAACTTAATTTAGCATCTGGCCCAAGGAGGTGAATGCCAAGTCCCAGACTCATGGCAAGCAGAAGTTGGAACCAAAGCAGAAATGCGTCATCACCTTGGAGATCCAAAGGAGCCTTCTTTCTTTTTTATTGTTGCATTGCTGCCATCGTCTGCTTGCTAATTAACTTAACCTTGTCAAAACTTGCTAAAAATTGGGTTAAAGCTGAAATCAGATGACACCAAATTTGTGGTGCCATCACGGACAAGGTTCTCAGAGACACTGACGGATTCTTTCTGATGTCAGCTTGACTTAATGAGCTCTAGAATTCTTCTCATGAACTGAGGAAAGAGACAGGTCGGGTGATGAACATGAAGGCTGGTGTCTCATGTGCTGGAGAAAAGTTGTAGGTCCTGTTGGTTTCCGTAGATGTCAGTCATTCAACGCGAGCGTCTTCCCTCTTTAGTGTTGCCTAGTTTCTCTGCAAAAGCACCAAGCACCCAACAGGCCCCATGGGGAGAAAGGGTTTTATAGTCAAACGTGACTCAGAAACCCTAGGATTCAGAGTCTAGGGTAAACAAAAGTACAGAGCTACCGTTTTTTCAGGACTTCTCAGAAACTGGGCAACTTATTTTGCTTTGTGACTCCAAGAGGAAGATTAACGTGCAGTGTTTCCTAGATGTTTTCACCATACAAGCTCATAAAAAATTATTATTTTTTTAACTTTCAGACTTCCCTGGTGGTCCAGGGGTTAAGAATCTGCTTGCCAATGCAGGAGACACAGGTTCTATCCCTGCTCTGGGAAGATTTCACATGTCTCGAGGCAGCTCAGTCCATGCAACACAACAACTGAGCCTGAGCCCTAGAGCCTGAAAGCCACAACTGCTGAAACCTGGGTGCCCCAGAGCCCATGCTCTGCAACAAGAGCAGCCACTACAATGAGAAGCCCATGCTCCACACCTGGAGAGTAGCCCTCGCTTGCTGCAACTAGAGAAAACCCGAGTATAGCAACAAAGACCCAGCACAATCAAAATAAATTAATAAATAATAACATTCTGTAAAAGTTTCTTTGAACTTTTTACTTTTTGCAAAGGACTCATAAATGTTCCACAAGTCTTTGGGACTGAGCTCGTTTAGTGCCCTGACTGCTGACCTTGTCATTTACTATTAAAAAATGAGTTAAAATGAATTAACACCACATTGTAAATGAGATATACCTCAGTTGAAAACTGATAAAAGTTAATTAATAAAATGGATTTGGAATGACAAATGGGTATTGTCTTTAGAATGAATATACAGCATCCCTCACGTATGCTGCTGCTGCTACTAAGTCGCTTCAGTCATGTTTGACTCTGTGCGATCCTATAGACGGTAGCCCACCAGGCTCCCCCGTCCCTGGGATTCTCCAGGCAAGGTCGCTGGAGTGGGTTGCCATTTCCTTCTCCAATGCATGAAAGTGAAAAGTGAAAGGGAAGTCGCTCAGTTGTATCTGACGCTCAGCGACCCCATGGACTGCAGCCTTCTAGGCTCCTCCATCCATGGGATTTTCCAGGCAAGAGTACTGGAATTCCTCACATATACTTACTATTATATTCAAGTGCATATATTATGTTGAAATAAAAAGTACTAATTTATTTCAAAGCATTAATAAATTCAGAGCAACTTTGCTATTATGCTATTATGCTTTGCTGGATAGCGAAAGTATGTTGCTGCTAAGTCGGTTCAGTTGCGTTCAGCTCTTTGAGAGCCTACCAGGCTCCTCTGTCGATGGGGATTCTTCAGGCAAGAATATTGGAGTGGGTTGCCATTTCCTCCTCCAAGGGATCCTCCCGACCCAGAGATTGATGTCTCCTGCTTTAGCAGGACATTCAAAGTATAATCACTATTGAAAAAAGGAGCAAACATCCCACCTAAAATTTGGTTTGGATATTGGTGTTGATGGCTCTCCAAGCGCCAGAGAACTTAAGAGAAGGTACTATTACTTTTGGGAAGAGTTGGGTGGGCATGAGTTTGTCCAGGGTGACTTGAGCAGGGCAGAGGAAGTGGATTTAGGTCTTCCTGAAGTGACTAAGGGGTGGGACTGTGGAAAGTTCCCAAGCATGGGAAGGTTAAATTTCCTACTAACTCCAGAGGAGGAAGTGAACTCAGGGTCTTCCTAGGAGTCTGTCCAGATGCAGGGCTGAAGGGGAAGGGAGAGTGAGACTTAAAAAATGTCATCAGTGAGAGATCAAGTCTCTCATTGATGACCAACCTAGATAGCATATTAAAAAGCAGAGACATTACTTTGCCGACAAAGGTCCATCTAGCCAAAGCTACAGTTTTTCCAGTAGTCATGTATGGATGTGAGAGTTGGACTATAAAGAAAGCTGAGCGCCAAAGAATTGATGCTTTTGAACTGTGGTGTTGGAGAAGACTCTTGAGAGTCCCTTGGACTGCAAGGAGATCCAACCAGTCTGATTTCCAACTGATTTGGAACTGAGATCCAACTGAGATATGAATATTGATTGGAGTGACTGATGCTGAAGCTGAAACTCCAATACTTTGGCCACCTGATGCGAAGAACTGATCATTGGAAAAGACCCTGATGCTGGGAAAGATTGAAGGCAGGAGGAGAAGGGGACGACAGAGGATGAAATGGTTGGATGGCATCACGGCTCTATGGACATGAATTTGAGCAATCTCCAAGACTTGGTGATGGACAGGGAAGTCTGGCATGCTGCAGTCCATGGGATTGCAAAGAGTTAGACATGATTGAGTGACTGAACTGAACTGAGAGATCAAGAGCAAGGTCAGATTTTATGAGTTAGATGGAATTTTGCCTGAACAAAGTGTGTTGGTTTCCCAGGGATCCTGTCAAAAGTTAATGCAACTTGAATGCCTCCAAACTAGGGGAATGTATTCTCTCCAAGCCTGGAGGCTGTGCTCAGTCTCTCAGTCGTGGGGCTCCTCTGTCTGTGGGATTCTCCAGGCAAGAAGACTGGAGTGGGTAGCCACTCCCTTCTGCAGGATGACCTTCCCCACTCAGGGATCAAACCTGTGTCTCCTACGTTTGAAGGCAGATTCTTTACTGCCAAGCCACCAGGGAAGCTCCAATGAATATGGTTAAATAACATAAATACATTTAGCAAAAGAAATCTTTTTAAAAAAATAAAAAGCTAGAAATATGTATGAGAATTGCCACCTGTTCAGTGATTTTGGAACTGTACAAGTGTAAAAATAAATGAATTTTATTCTTCACCCCACCCCCTCACCCCACAAAGCACATACCATGAGCTAGATTATTTTAGGGTCTTTTTTTCTAGGAACTTAGATATCAACACAGCAAGGAACTATTTGAAGTTTTTTTTTTTTTTGTCATGGTCTCTGTATGACAGAACATGAAGAAGAAGTAAAAAGCCTCTTGATGAAAGTGAAAGTGGAGAGTGAAAAAGCTGGCTTAAAGCTCAACATTCAGAAAACTAAGATCATGGCATTAGGTCCCATCAGTTCATGGGAAATAGATGGGGAAACAGTGGAAACAGTGTCAGACTTTATTTTGGGGGGCTCCAAAATCACTGCAGATGGTGACTGCAGCCATGAAATTAAAAGACGCTTACTCCTTGGAAGAAAAGTTATGACCAACCTAGATAGCATATTCAAAAGCAGAGACATTACTTTGCCGACTAAGGTCCATCTAGTCAAGGCTATGGTTTTTCCTGTGGTCATGTATGGATGTGAGAGTTGGACTGTGAAGAAGGCAGAGCGCTGAAGAATTGATGCTTTTGAACTGTGGTGTTGGAGAAGACTCTTGAGAGTCTCTTGGTCTGCAAGGAGATCCAACCAGTCCATTCTGAAGGAGATCAGCCCTGGGATTTCTTTGGAAGGAATGATGCTGAAGCTGAAACTCCAGTGCTTTGGCCACCTCATGCCAAGAGTTGACTTGTTGGAAAAGACTCTGATTCTGGGAGGGATTGGGGGCAGGAGGAGAAGGGGACGACTGAGGATGAGATGGCTGGATGGCATCACGAACTCGATGGACGTGAGTCTGAGTGAACTCCGGGAGTTGGTGATGGAGAGGGAGGCCTGGTGTGCTGCGATTCATGGGGTCGCAAAGAGTCGGACACGACTGAGTGACTGAACTGAACTGTATGACTCTACAGCAAAGCCAGAGGTAGTAGACAGGCTAAATCCCTCCCAGAGCTATCTGCATCCTCATCCACAGGCTGGTGAGTATGTTGGCTTACCTGGCAAAACAGACTTTGCAGACGTAATTGAGTTAAAGAGAGTGAAATGGGGAGATTGTCCATGTAATTACAAAGGTTCTTATAAGGGAGAGAGGGAGATATGAGACTAAGGTTAAGAGAGACAGAGAAAGCAGGAGAGCCAGTCAGACAGAGATTTGTCTGAAGAACTGTGCTGCTGACTTTAAAGATGGTGCTGAGGAAAGCCCATGATCTGCAGAAGCTGCAAAGAGTAAAGAAACTGATTCTCCCCCAAAGTCCCCAAAGGAACAGAATTCTGCCCACCCATCTTGAACTTCTGACCTCTGCAGGTAACACATTTCTGTTTTTAAGCCATTGACTATGTGGCGATTTGCTATGGCAGCTGTAGAAAGATTTTACCATGAAAATTTTTTCCACTGTTATCTGAAAGTCAAATAAAATTGGGTATCTTGCATTCTACCTGGCAAACCTAATTTAACCTATATTTCTGCCATTATTTTTCTAGGGCGTACTGCTTTATAGCAAAGTAAATATAAATTCCAAAGTCCACCACTTGATTGATCTTCATTGTTTTATACATATATATACACACACACACATACTGTTCATGGTGTTCTCGAGGCAATAATACTGAAGAGGTTTGCCATTCCCTTCTCCAGTGGACCATGTTTTGTCTGAACTCTCCACAATGACCTGTCCGTCTTGGGTGGCCCTACACGGCATGGCTCATAGTTTCATTGATTTGACAAGGCTGTGGTCCATGTGATCATTTTGGCTAGCTTTCTGTGATTGTGGTTTTTGTTCTGGAGGCTGTGAGGTTATAGTTCAAACTTCTTCTGTCTTCCCTCTGATGGATGAGGATAAGAGGCTTGTGCCAGCTTCTTGATGGGAGGAACTGGCTGTGGGAAAACTGGGTCTTGTTCTTGTGGACAAGGCCATGCTCAGCAAATCTTTAATCCAATTGTCTGCTGATAGGTGGGGCTCCCTGTTAGTTGTTTGGCCCGAACAACAACAATATACAAATAATTATGTATATAGTTTATATAATGATGAAAACACAGAGTTAGGATTCAAAAACCCTGTTTGAATAAGCGAGGTAATGTTTGGGTCTCTCTTTCCTTGTTAGTAAACGGGGGTGGTAATATATCTTATGCTCCCATCTTGCAAGGTATGTGAAGATCAGATTGAGCCACAGTAATTCACTTACTGTAACAGCCAGAAGTAGCTGTGTAATGTTGTCACCAGGTAGCAGGAGCACTTATTTGCCTCAAGACAGCCAAGGTTGGAAACAGAGTTCTACTTTATTTTTCTAAAACAAGACGTGCCACAGCTGTCGTCTTTATGATGGCTTTTCCTCCCCTCCCCTGGAGGAGGGAATTGGCAACCCACTTAGTATTCTTGCTTGGAGAATTCCATGGACAGAGGAGCCTGGCGGGCTACACAGTCCATCGGGCCACAAAGTCTGACACAACGGAGCAACTAACACTTCCTCTCTTCTGGGCTTGTTCTTTGCAGAATCAGGTTTAAAGACTCTAGGAAAATGGGGAGCCCAGGGTCTAAATCCATCCCTGCTCCAGCTGCTCCTGGTCCAGTACTGGGCCTGGGCAGGGAGATGCCCTCCAATTCATGAATCCTTCTTCTCCACAACTCTGTCCCCCAGTTCTTCTCCACATGCCTCGCCTTGGCACCCTTCCCTTGCTCTGCCCTCCACAGAGCTTTCCCGACTCGGGGATTTGCCCCCTCCACCCCTCTAGTCCATCTCTCTCTCAGGGCAGGGCACGCACTAGCATGGGTGATGGCCAGCACTGCCCTCCACCCGTCGGTTAACCGTCTCTTTCACCTGGATCTGCACCCTTAGAAAGCTGTCTGTGCTTCTGCACTGCACTGCTTTCCTTGTTGCGTGTTTTCCAAGATTTTTTTTAGCATGCCTCTTACATGGTAACTTCCGTCAATGTTGGTCAGTGAGTGAATGTTTATAACTTATGTTTGGGTCGCAGTTCACAGTGTCATAAGCAGTCATACATAGGTCCTAGAGCTGGCCTGTGTCAGCAGGAATTTGCAAAATGATGGTTAAATGCAGCAATTACTAAGTATCCTGTAATCTAGATTTAGAATTAAATTAATTATGTAGCAAATAATGGTAATTATTACTTGGAATCCAACACAACCTAAGTATTTTACTACATTTTACTATTACTTGTGCTCTTGAGATTATTTAATTATGTCTGTTTTATCTATATCCTGGAGATAATATATTGGCTTATTGCCAATAGAGCACCATTTTTGACTCTGTGTTTGTGACATCACACTACCAACTTGACAATTGGTGTGTGCGTTTGCATCATAGAAACGGGCAAATACTGTAAATCAAGGAATTTTTCTTTTCGTTTTTTGGAGAGTCAGTTGTCAAATATTCACCAGCATGCTGGTCATAAGCCTAACCTGATCTTCACAAAAATTGCAAAGGGGAAGCATAACATATGTTATCACCCCTTGTTTACTAATAAGGAAGAAGAAATCAGGTTTCTGAGGCCTAACTCTGTGTTTCACTATTATATATATTACATACATATGTGTATATATATATATAGTGTGCATATTTATGTATATATACACATGTAAAATAAGATTAATCAAGTAATAAATTCTGGAATTCATTTTTACTTTTCTATAAAGCATTACTCCTTAGCAAAATGATGGCAGAAATTTAGGGCAAATTAGTTTTGCCAGATAAAATGAAGATGTTCAATTATATTTGAATTTCAAATAACAATGAAAAAAAATTTTATTGTAAATATGTTCCAAGTATTGCATGAAACATACTTAGGTTTAAAAGATTATTGGCTATTTCATTGAAATTTAATTTTCACTGGGTGTTTTATATTTTAATTTGCTAATTCTGGTAACCTTAATTAAATATTGGTTAACATTTTAAAAATATGGGAAGATTTCTTGCTACAGTCCTATTAAATTATTAAAAATATAGCTCTATCTTTCAAACTGTAGTAGGGTCAAAATTAATCGCAGAGAAAAGTTTATGACGTCCTCATAACTGGGCTAGTGACTGCCCTCCCAGTGAACATCCACCCAAAAGGGACTGCCAATCTCCTCTCTGGCTTGCTGGACACCTCTGGAGTAGTCTAAAGCGAAAGAGGACTGTTAAAAAACCTAGGTTTCCTTGTCCTTTCATGTCTATTTCATAGGTGCTTTACTATAATTACCTCCTGGGTCCTAATTTCACCCTTCCAATGCCATGAGCACACCTGCTACCAGTTCTGTGACCAACAGCTTCTTTTCAAAAAAGGTTTATGGTTAACTCTTGGGCTTCCCAGCTGGCTCAGTGGTAAAGAATCTACCTGCCCATGAAGGAGACGCAGGTGCGATCCCTGAGTGGGGAAGATACCCTGGAGGAGGAAATGTGGACCCACTCCAGTATTCTTGCCTGGAAAAGTCCATGGGCAGAGGAGCCTGGAGGGCTACAGTCCATGGGGTTGCAAAGAGGCAGCCACAACTGAGCTCGCGAGCACGCATGGTAAACTCTTGGGAAGTAAAGATTCTGCCCTTCAGAATCTTGAGTGAACGGAATGCCTGGATGAGATGCTTCTGTAATGGAGCTTGTGAGTGGTCTGGGCAACTGTTGGCAGAGCCTGTGCTTGGAGAGCCAGAGTCATTCGTTGTAGCAACGTTTCATTGCTACGAACTTCAGAGTTAGCTTTGATCTTCTTTAGAGGGGCTCAGGTACCAGTGTTAATGAGTTTGCCTTGAGACTGGGAATCGTGGGAACAGAGAAGGCAGTAATCACATTGTGTTGATAATTTAGGTGGCGCGTGTTAGCAGTGGAGGAAGTGACAGAGGGAGAAGTCATCAGACATTCCCATTCGGAAACGATGCATTCCCAAAGACGACATGACTCAGAAGAAAGCTGTATCCAGCAACATTCAATACGTCAGACCTGTGTTACTCCTTAGTTCTTTCAACCCTCTAATCAGCTTTCATTTGTTCTCATTAGATCATGAGCCCATGGAGAAAATAGCTGCTTAAGAACCAGAAATTCCTCTAATATTGATAATGTATTGAGGCAGTAACACAATTCCAGACCCATTCAGTTACGAATCTATAGCATACATGACTGGACGGAATGATGACTAGAGAAAGTGGCTACAGAATGCCTCTCTGTTTACTAAAAATTAACACTTAAAAAAAACCCATCTATTTTCCTGTCTTCATAAAAGCATATTCCTATTTGGAGGATGGACTTTCCAGGTGGCTCTAGTAGTAAAAATAAAAATAAAAAAAAACAACCTGCCTGCCAATGCAGGCATCATAAAAACTCAGTTTCTATCCCTGGGTTGGGAAAATCCTTTGAAGAAGGAACTGGCAACCCACTCCAGTATTCTTGCCTGGGAAATCCCACAGACAGAGGAGCCTGGCCAACTTCTGTCTATGGGGTCACATAGAGTCAGACATGACTGAAGTGACCTAGCATGCAGGCATTCTGAGGACATGATGATGTGAATATAAGTCTTGGTCTTGGGATTTCTTTCATCTGTTCAGCCTTCTGTTACATCATAGGAGACAGCAAGAGAGAGTTTCTAGAATGTGGGTATAAGGGCTTAATGATGGCCCATTTGGGAATATTTGGGAAAAGTGATGCCCTTCAAGTAATTACGGAGAAGAGCCCAATTCTTTCAGTCTCTCTAATCTGCTGTCCTCAGCTTTGACTTCAATTTATTCTGGTCCCCTTGTGGTTGTCCTCTGGCTGCCAGGAACCACACTTCCATGATTGTATTTAGCTGAAGAGAAACACAACCCCAAGACCTTTCCTTTTGATGTTAAGAATATGAATTTTTTCTCCCATTTTTGTAAGCTATATTATTTGGTTTTTACTTCTTATAAGAAGATGTTGCTTTGGCCATTATTAAGAAATATTGGCTACACATCAAAGAAGATGAATTTATTAAAGCAAAATGTTATCAGTATTATAGTAGGCTGGTAGATAGTATCAGAAAGACAACAGTGGTATGGTATTTCCAGTGCTACAACCTCTTCCATAATCTTGCCACCGCTGCTCTCCTTCTGCCCCAAGATACGGAGCCTATTTCCACCCTTGTCCCTGTGGAACTGAGCGATATTTTGCAATTGCATTGACTAGTGGAGTCCCTCTTGACTTGTGCCTGATTCTTTATCTTGGGACATAGACTTTGGGAACCTTGAGATGACCTGTAAGACGTTTCTAAAGCATCCCTGCTGGACAGAGCATGTGGGGAGACCTCACAGGATGACTGTGTATGTGCGTGCTTCGTTGCTCAGCCATGTCTGACTCTTTGTAACGCCATGGACTGTTGCCCTCCAGGCTTCTCTATCCATGGAATCTTCCAGGCAAGAATACTGGAGTGGGTTGCCATATCCTCCTCCAGGGGAACTTCCTGACCCAGGGATTGGACCCATGTCTCCTGCGTCTCTTGCCCTGGCATGTGGATTCTTTACCACTGAGCCCCCTGGGAAGCCCAGGGGTGTCTGAAGGGCTGCAGCTTTTCTTGCCCTCAGCTACTCAGGCCCAAGAGCTGGGCGTTTACATGACTGAGTTGTTAGTGAGTCCAGCCTCCAGCCTCGGAGCGTCAGTGGCTGATCCTGAGTGGAGCAGAGCTCCACTGTCAGCTCCATAGCTGACTTGTCCTCAAGGAATCCAGCCCTGGCTGAGAATCTGCTGAGTGAAAACACCATGTCTTCTTACAGTCAAACCTCGTTTCTCAGGGACATAGCTCTCAGATACACGTGGAAAACATCAGTCACTGAAGAAGAGCTGAAGTAAGAGAAATAAGACAGAGCAAATAAATTTATACATGCATATGTATATGAGATGAGGGCTTCCCTGGGGGCTCAGGGGTAAAGAATCCATCTGCCAATGCAGGAGATGTGGGTTTGGTCCCTGGGTCGGGAAGATTCCCTGAGGAAGGAAATGGTTACTCACTCCAGTATTCTTGCCTGGGAAATCCCATGGAGAGAGGAGCCTGGTGGGCTACAATCCATGGGGTCGCAAAGAGTTGGACATGACTTAACCACTAAACAAGAACATTATATATATATATATCAATTTAAGCACTTTCATTTTTTCATAGCAGTTTTCCATAATGTCTGAGCCTTATTAACAAAAATTGGATCATCACTGGTTAACCTTATCATCAAGTATGATGTCACATTGGGTCATCCTCATTCTCCTAAACCTGTCTGATATTTTGTTGTCTAACTCATGATTGACAATGAGGACTGAAATAGTTAATTGTGGTATTAAAACAGAATCAATATGAAAATTTTAACATTTTCACAGGAGTAGATTTTAAGTGCTCCTTAAAGTGGTCCTACTCCTATGAAAATATTAAGATTTTTTATACCTGGTGCTAGTGGTAAAGAACCCACCTACCAGTGTTGGAGACATAAGAGACATGGGTTCAATCCCTGGGTTGGGAAGATCCCTTGGAGGAGGGAATGGTGACCGACCCCAGTATTCTTGCCTGGAAAATTCCATGGACAGAGGAGGCTGGCGGGCTACAGTCCATGGGGTTGCAAAGAGGCAGACATAACTGAAGTGACTTAGCACACACACACACATGAAGTGTTCTATTAGGCCTTGGTGATCAAAGCTCTCAAATGAATTTTTTTTTTCATATATAATGTTTGGATTTCACATCCTATTGAATACATTGGGTGTATCCATGGTCCACCATAAGGACTAAGAGGAAATTTTTATATTCTTTTTTCATCTCTTTTCCTCTGAAAGACACCAGTCCCATTTCAGTAGACAATCCAAGGTCTGCAGGCTCTTGTTGACCCAAGAGGCAGCCACTTATGGGGGCAGGGTCACACATGGTCACTTCAGCACAATGAAAGCAAAAGCAATGTTTCTTGCCACTTTGGACTTTTGTCCAATACACCCATGCTATAACTAATAAATCATATGTGGATCAACCTTTATTGCCAAGGAAAAGGATGGGCTCTGGCCATGTCACACTTCAGATGAAATCTCATCTATCATCTATCCAGCTACCATCATCATCTCTCTATCCATCTATTCCTCTCTCTACTTATAATCTATCATCATCTGTCCTTTCTCTCTCTCCCTGTGTTTGTGAGTGTGAGAAAATGATGAAAAGGATGCAACCTGAGTAACTATGAACATTTTGAATTGACTGTCTCCTAGCTCTAACTCTGGCTCCGGAGGCTTCTAGCTGAATCCTTTCACGTCAGCCTGGTGCAATGTGCTCTCATAGAACCACAGGCAGCAGAGACATCTGTCTTCAAAGGTTGCCAGTGCTGGACCATACAGACTCAGAGTCACAGGAAATACACAGCTCCTGCTAGGATAAGGGCTCTGGGACACACATTAACTTCTCCCTGCACAACTTAAGCCTGGGAATGAGTCTTTCTGATTCCTTTTGGAGAAGCTAAACCAGTTATTCAGTTATGCACAAATCACGTCTATACCTGCCTCTGCCTTGATGAGCTTTACTATTTCATTCTATGACAGGAATGGAATGGAAAGACTGTCCTTGAAGCTACATATTTCTCTCTCTCTACAGGGGCTGGGGACTTCCCTGGTGGCTCAGACAGTAAAGTGTCTGCCTACATTGTGGGAGATCCAGGTTTGACCCCTGGGTCAGGAAGATCCTCTGGAGAAGGAAATGGCAACACGCTCCAGCACTCTTGCCTGGAAAATCCCGTGGACAGAGGAGCCTGGTAGGCTACAGTCCATGGGATCGCAAAGAGTTGGACACGACTGAGCGACTAAACTTTCACTTTCACTTTCACAGGGGCTGGAGCCTTCCTGGGAGGGGACTCAGAAAGGTGTCTTCCTATAGTAAATAGTGCAAGAAGGTCCAACTTGTGAGGAACTGTGGGACAATTGATATGAAAATGTCTGTCTGCTGCTCTCTCCTGGAAATGAGTTTTGCATTTGCACAACTATGCATGAACAAGAAATCTTTTGGTTGCTATTAAATTTGGAGAAAGAACCATGAGTTTTAGACTCTGAGCTGAATTAAACTATGTAGAAGCAAAGGGGAGAAAGTTTTAAAGGAAGATGGCAGCCAACTTCTTTTGTTATTTAATGTTTTATTTTTTCAAGAACAGTTAACATTTACTAGGCACCTATTGGCCTCAGTCACTTGCATCTAAAGAGCAAAGCTAAGTTACCCCCAGCCCGTGTCCTTTTGAACGGTTAGCCTTAACTTCTTAGCTCTGTTAACCACTATTCTACCATTAGCTTCAAGTTAGCTTTTAATCATCTAAATCCGTAATTGTCTACTGCTCCCTGCCACATGAACAAAAAAGTTTCAGGGGTGAATAAGGTGAGCAGTTTACATTTTCTGTGGATATTTCAAGTAATTGGCCCCAAAGTGAAATTATTGAGTTTATCATGTTCTAAGGGCATTAAACATGAAAGGAAATGGGCACGTAGAAAGGCTTGGTATCCAAGAACATGTGAATATGTGAAAATCCTATAACTTTACTTCCACTGGCCTAATATCCTGAGTCACTAGATGGTCAGAGAGATAGAGTACAAAAGGAACAGACTGATGTACATTTATACTAAAGAGCAAAAACAAAGTTTGTACAAGATGAATAGCAAATGAAATTGCTTCTATCAAAATAAAACCTCACACGGGTCATTTTTGTACATACGTGGACACACACCCACACACGCACAGACACACAAGCAAGAATGCGTATTTTTGTCAGATAGGTCCTCGGAAATAGACATTCTTAGCAAATATGGATGACAGATCAATTGTAATTTATTTTCTTTTAACACTGTATCATCATAAAGAAAACTGGTATAAATGAAAAAATCTATTTCAAATATCTACATCTAAAATTTTAGGCAGTGAAAAAGCACTTTGTTGACAAGGAGTGTGGAATGATGGATGTTAATTGTCAGAAACTGCTGAATGCCTTGTTTAGTTGCCACAAACAAATTCACATATCAGAACGAACAATACTGCTAAATATTCCTTTTTTTCCCCATTTTTTTTTTCCTGTTAAAACTTTACTGGGAGGAAGAAAAAAGAAAAACTGGAAATCCATACATCTTTCAAAAGTTTGAAATCGAAGCAATATGTAGAACCATTGATGAGGAGTCGCCGAGGCATTGGTGTAATATACACAATGCTCTTGTCTTCTTTAATCTGTAATGTACATTGAATACTTTACAACAATGCATTAACAAAAGGCAAGAAACGTCTTGCTGTACAGAGGAACCCCAATGCAACTTGAAGCCTAGAATCACAACGGATGAAGAGAGTAAACAAAGCGTGACAAGCCGTCCCTCTAAAGTGTGTGAACTATGTCACCGCCTCTGTGCTTATAACCTTCGTGCCCCGTCACCCTGACCGCCTCCCGTGCCGCCTTCGGCCACATCCCGTGGAAAGCACTTCTTAAGACTCTACAGCCCGAACTAGACAGGTGTAGCCCGATGTCAGATTGAGGATCACTTTCTATTGACTTTCAAGTGAACGTTCACGGAGCTTTCTAAAATAGCTCCTAACTGTTTCCTTCCTGGGTATCCCAGCCTTCCTATGGAACAGGCTTTAACAAACGAAATTTGCAGGGAAAAAAAATAGCAATGTCTGTGGTCTGCATGCACATGCACGGTCCCCGGGGTGCCCGCCTCACACCCAGGAGTCGGGGGAGGCCGGGTAGTGGCTCGTTTCATAGTTCAGTTCGCTGTAGGGTCGGGCGGCCGAGTAGAAGTCGACGTAGTTGCCGGTGGACTTGAGCCCCAGGTGCATGGTGTACTCGCTGGCGGGAGGGCGGTGGTGGACCTGGTCCTCGAAGAAGGACTCGTCGTAGTTTCTCGTGGAATTCGGAAACGGCTGGTAGGTCTCATAGTCTTTTCTGCTGGGCTCCTGTGGGGCTGGCTGTGCTGAAACCTGCCCAGGAAAGGAGAACCATCTGGGTTAGCGCGTTTGCCCTCGACCCGCCCTTGACCCCCACCGCCGATGCCCTTGACCCTCCCTCAAAGTCAAGGCTCTGAGTGTCCTCCATGTGGTCAGTCACCAGGACTGCCCTTCCCTGACTGACTTTCTGTTTCAGAGTTGGCTCCTGAGTCCACGTGCTGTCATTCCAAATAACCTTTTTATAAAATTACTATTCTGGCAAAGTACACATAACATAAAGTCACCATGTTCATCACGTTGCGTATAACTCGGTGGCATTAAGTACTTAAGTTGCCTGGGTCACTGTCAATACCAAACGTTTTCAGAACTTTTTCATCACTGCAAACAACAACTTATATCCATTCAGCATAAATCCCCATCTCCCCTTTTCTTAGCTCATGGCAATCACCATTCTATCGATATTTTCATCTCTGTGAATTTGACTAGTCTACATACCTCATATAATTGGAATAATACAGTAGTTGTCCTTCTGTGTTTGGCTTCTTTCACTTAACCTCCTCAAAGTTATAGGTTTATATAATGTCCTCAAGGTTAACCAACGTTGCAGCAAGTGACAGAACTTCCTTGCTCTTTAAGACTCATTAATATTGTATGGAGAGTCTGTGTTTGTTTACATATTCATCCATAGATGACAATCATGATTTCTACTTTTTAAATAATGCTGCTATGAACATGGAAGCACTAGGATTTGTCTGGCTCCCTGCTTTCAATTTCTGGCAGGGTAATGTAAAAGAGTTGGACACAACTTGATGATTACATAATATCAATAGCAAAAAATGTACCAAGAAGTAGGATTATTGGATCTGATGCAATTCTATGTTTAATTTTTTGAGACGCAGCCCAAACTTCCAAGACAGCTGAGTCATCTTACCAGCTGTTGTTGTTCAGTGACTAAGTCAGTTGTGTCGGACTCTTTGCAACTGGACTGCAGCACACCAGGCTTCCCTGTCCATCACCACCTCCCAGAGCTTGCTCAAACTCATGTCCGTTGAGTCAGTGATGCCATCCAACCATCTCATCCTCTGTCGCCTCCTTCTCCTGCCCTCAATGTTTCCCAGCATCAGGGTCTTCCCCAGTGAGTTGGCTCTTCGCATCAGGTGGCCAAAGTATTGGAGCTTCAGCTTCAGCATTGGTCCTTCCAAAGAATATTCAGGGTTGATTTCCTTTAGGGTTGACTGTTTTGATCTCTTTGCTGCCCCTGGGACTCTCTTAACCTTTTCTAAATTAAAGATGTATACACTAGATTCCACAGAACACAAATAGTTTCTGTTCATCTTCTCTGCATTTTCCTCCATCACACCTCAGTGCTTCATCCCAGATGAAGAGAAAGTGAAGATGTACAAGGTCTCAGGGTCACTTGGGCATCTTCCTGCCAGCTCAGAGGGCTGCGGCCAACACCTCTCTGGAGGATGGAGGCTTCTTGCTAATAGGGCCATCCCATCACACCTGCCCAAGTGATGTACCATAGCCTTGGAAGGAATCCATTCAAAATAGTCTACACCAGCAGTCCCCAACTTTGTGGCACCAGGGACCCATTTCATGGAAGACAATTTTTCCACAGACAGATGTGGCGCAGAGGATGGTTTCAGGATGATTCAAATGCTTTACATTTATTGTGCACTTTTTTCTATTATTATTACATCAGTTCCACCTCAGATCATCAGGCATGAGATCCCCAGTCTACACTCTGAAGGATCAAAATGTTTCCTAACTTGGTTCATTTAAGAATTGATGTGATGAACACACACAATGGAGTATTACTCAGCTATTAAAAAGAATACATCTGAATCAGTTCTAATGAGGTGGATGAAACTGGAGCCTATCATACAGAGTGAAGTAAGCCAGAAAGAAAAACACCAATACAGTATACTAATGCGTATATATGGAATTTAGAAAGATGGTAACGATAACCCTATATGCGAGACAGCAAAAGAGACACAGATGTACAGAACAGTCTTTTGGACTCTGTGGGAGAGGGAGAGGGTGGGATGATTTGGGAGAATGGCACTGAAACATGTATAATATGATATAAGAAACGAATTGCAAATCCAGGTTCGTTGCAGGGTACAGGATGGTTGGGGCTGGTGCACTGGGATTACCCAGAGGGATGGTACAGAGAGGGAGGAGGGAGGGGGGTTCAGGATGGGGAACACGTGTATACCCGTGGTGGATTCATGTTGATGTATTGTAGTTAGCTTCCAATTAAAAATAAAAAAAAAAAAAAGAATTGATGTGACGGGAATCCAAACAATATTGTAAAGCAATTTTTCTTCAATTAAAAATAAATTTAAAACATTGATGGGGCTTGAGAATAACACGGGATTATGAAGCCTTTGGTCGGGTGGGGGGCAGGGGTCTTCAGAACTGACCAATGTTCTCCAGCCTCCCTCAGTGCTCCCTATTTCCACTCCTGTGCTCTGCAGGTTGTTGTCTGATCAAGGGGGCCTCGAGGGGCTAAAGGGATCACAGGAGCCTTTGAGCGCAGAGAAGTCTAGAATTAGTTCTCTCCCTTCCCCTTCGCTTTAAGGACAGTAAAACAAAGAGTGTTCATAGGCTAGTAATTAGCACTTAGATGTGGGGGCCTGGCTTCCTACGCCTCTGGGGTCCTTTCCTAAGCTCCAACAGTGAGGACACCCTCAAGGCATGGGACAAGGACCATACTCAGGGCTGCTGCATAAGAGCATCCACAAAACCCACAGGGAATGATGTGTGTGTGCATGGGGGGGGGGGGCGGGGAAGGTCTGGTGGGAATGATGGAAGCTGCCTGAAGAACACTTTGATCACTTTGGAGTGCCTGGTAATTCCCTGCTAATTTAACTAAGGCTCAGCATGGAAACATCCTCTAGACATTGGTCTTTGTTAATAGATAATGATTTGTAATTAGTACGTTGTGTGTGAATGAATGCTTCTAATGACCTGCCCATAATTCTTCTCTTAAGTAAGCAAAACTCCCTCTTTCATATGTAATTAATTTACACAAGTGAGTCAAAGAACTGCTCTTCAGAGAAGTCAACTTCATCACAGCTGCCATGCAGGAGGGTTCACACTTCCAGTTCATGGTGGCTGAAAGAATGAGGTTCCTGTCCATCTGTGATAGTCCACAGAGCTCAGACGTGTGTCAGCCTAAGAGCCTGGGCATGAAGGGGGACTTCAGAATCTGCAATTAAACATTGCTGAGGCCAGCCGCTCCTGATCATGGGATAGGCTAAGGTGCCCTTGGCTGGTCTTTGAAAAACTGGTACCACGTGGAACTTCTCCACTCTGACGCAGTGCTGCTATCCAAGTGTGGACCACGCACAGGGTTAGATTAGGGAGGTTTGGAAAAATTACATGGGGAGAGAACTAAGACTTACTGTTTCTACTTCAGTAGGCACTGTATTAACCATTAAACAAATTTTTCTTTATTTAATCTTGTGTATATATATATGTACATACTATTAGAGACACATATTGCATGTTTATGTCTGTCTATATCCATCCTTCTATTTATCCGTGTGTGTGTGTGTGTGTGTGTGTGTGTGTGTGTGTGTGTGTGTGAAGTCGCTTCAGTTGTGTCTGACTCTTTGGGACCCTGTGGACTGCAGCCTCCCAGGCTGCTGTGTCATGGGATTCTCCAAGCAAGAATACTGGAGTGGGTTGCCATGCCTTCCTCCAGGGGATCTTCCCAGCCCAGAGACTGAACTCAAGCCTCCTGGGTCTCCTGCACTGCAAGTGGTTCTTACCACTAGCAGCACCTGGGAAGCCCATGTGCCCACCTATCAGCCAGCTCTTCATCTGTCTAATCCACCTCCTTCTCTCACTCAACCCTTCTCCCTCTCAGTCTCTCCCCTTCTTCCTCCCTCCTTCATTTTCTCCTTTCCTTTCTTCCTCCATTTCCTTTTTTCTCTTTCCCTTCCTCTCCCTTCTTCCCATCCATCCTTTCATCCAATCCCCACTTTATAGGTGAAGAAACTGAGGGTCAGAGAAGCTAAGAAACGTGCGCAGGATGCCACAGCTCGGGGTGGGGTAGGGCTGGGATTTGAATGCACGCCTGGCTGACTCCACGGTCCCCATCCTCTCCAAGAGAGGGGTACAGTCTTGGTTGAGCTGAGGTGGGCCCCCCTCAGGGTGCTAGCCTCACTGAGTTGACTCCAGACCCTGTCATAAGAAGGAAGGCTGGTAGAAAAAGGAGACCAAGAAGCGATCTGACTTTTCTGTGCTGGTCTTAGTGGCTGGGGAGGCACTGCCAATGTTTGGGGGGTCTTTTAGGAAAGCTCTGTATGAGGCTTGTAGCCCTTCTCCTTGTGGCTGCTTCTTTCATTTTTCCTTTTCACAACATGTTTCAGATTTCTTTTTGTTGCTGTGTTCTTTCTGGACGGTGGACCTTTCTGGCTGGAGCGGAAGCCCACTTTAGCCTCTTATCTTGGGGAGTTACCTTCTTCATTTCATCTGTATTGGTCATAACGGCCCATGTCAACCCCTTCTCAGGTTGAGTTCTGCCGTTCTGAGAGCTTGTGTGAACGAATCACCTAGGATGGCTGATGGCAGCTGCGGCTGAAGGGATCAAATCTGCTCACTGGCCCAGTGGTACGGCCGTCGTTGATGAGATGCATCGACTGTGGAGGTATGTTGGTTGTATTTGACCATTCGGGTAGTGCCAACTGTTCAAAAACAGCACATTTCCCTTCCGTGTCTCCTTTTATCTGCTTACTGTGATCAAGCAGGCAGCTTCCAGGTGTATCCTTCCGGTACAACTTTCCTGACACAGACCAAGAGTGTGGCTGCAGAAGCCAGAAGAAGCCAGCTCTGACAATGATGGCTAGTGGCCAAGAGCTATAAAGACCGTCAGTCCTTCTGTGAAGACCACCACGGGGCAGGACGAGTGGGAAGTTATCGTTCAATAAAGGAGCAGAGGAGGTGCCCTCCTGCTTTTACAATTCCCACAGAACCACAGAGACAATGAGCCATCAAGGAACATTTGCTGAATAAAACACACACACACACAAACACAGATAGATTAAGTGTCTACCAGCCAAGGCTCCTCAAACTTGAACATCCACACAAAACACCTAGATACCTAGCTAAAATGCAACTCTGATGCATAAGACCCTGAATGTGTGAGGGTTATGGGGCCGGAGAGGTGTCTCTTCTGTGTTCCCAACAAGCTCCCAGGTGACACTGATGCTGCTGGTTCTCCCACGCACCTGAGCAGCGAGGCACAACACAACGCCTTTCATTCAGTTGCTCACATTCAACTTGACGTGTCTATTTCACTGGTAACTGTCATGTACAAGGAATGCTTTCTTCCGAATGAGAACTGGCTGGGTTACAGGAGTGCCTTAATCCACGCCTAGTAATTAGACAATCTGTCTAGTAACCAGCATCTTACACTTTTACATTTTGGCCTTTCAGGTTTTGCATCACAGTAGGAAAATCTGCTTTCTACTACCAGATAATGCATGGAGTTGTAGTGAAATAAAGATTGCTTTTAAATTCGAGGCTGTTCTGTCGACTGCCACCACCCATGTGGGTATGGTGTCACACACGAGGGGAGAGCAGTGGGGGACGTTCTTTTCTTTTTTTTTTTTCAGTCATATCTGATTCTTTGTGATCTCATGGACTATAGCCTTCAAGGCTGTTCTGTCCATGGAATTTTCCAGGCAAGAATATTGCAGTGGGTTGTGATTTCCTCCTCCAGGGGATCTTCCTGACCCAGGGATCAAACCCATGTCTCTGGCATCTCCTGAACTGGCAGGCAGACTCTTTGCCACTGTGCCACCTGGCAAGCCCTTTTATGCATGTTAAATAGAAGCTAACTTCTCTTTTACAGTTCCAAGCTATTTCACGGGAGACGAAGGGAGAAATGAACGCCAGCGTGCTGCCTCTCCTTTACCTGGTTATGTTTGATGTCTTCAGCGGGCGCACCATATGAATTCCTATACAAAGTTGAAATTCCAGTAGTTTGAGCTGAAAGGGAAACAAAAGTATTAGCAAAGAGTGCAAGACTTCAAAGGAGGAATGATGGTTATCGAGGCCAGGATTTGCCCTGACCACGCTTGGGTGTCACATGGACCATTCCAAATGGAAGAAGTTCTTTCGCCCTGAACACCTCATTTTACATACCGATATTAAGAAAGAAGAGTTATGCACTAATATAAAATCCCCACAGCCTGTCAGCCTCTTGCAACAACATTCAGCTTGGAGATGGGGCCAGGGCAGGTGCAGCAAACAGATGGTCATCTTGCCAGTGCTGTGGTCTTTTTTTTTTTTTTTTTCCTGGTGAACACCGGCAGATAATAAAAGCCTGTCACCTGCACTGAAGCGTGCAGGAATCTGGATCGGCCGCTTAGCTTTTAGCTGGAGAATGACAAGAATGAAATTTCTAATTTGAGCTCACAGAAGGGCCTGATCATTGCTGAGACAGTTCATTTCTCAGCGGTCTGATGGACAGGCAGGAAGTCCCGCCCGCCTTGGCCCCGCACATCTGTGGCACTGGAGTCCTGTTCCACGCAGAGACGGAAGCCCCGCATCCTGGCTTGTGACCAGCCTGTGGTCTAGACAAAAGGCAGGAAAGATCTCCTCCAGCTGCCGGCAGCTTCCAAAGACCCGGGCAAGATGCCGACCTGGCTGCTTCCTCACCTGGGGCCCTTGAGACGCCTGCCACAGGCCCTGAGGAAGGGCCCAGGGCAAGATGCCCTATTATAGCTGCTAAAAGGTCCCAGTTTAAGAAAGCTCTGGAAAACATTGCCTGTCAAGCATTAGCAGGCTATAAAACACTCTTGTTATGTTTTGTCACTAAGTTGTGCCCAATTATTTCGTGACCCCATGGCCTCTATAGGCTGCTCTGTCCATGTAAATTTCCAGGCAATACTAGACACAGGGTCAAGGAGGAGACCTTTGAGCTGAAACCTGAATACCTGTATTTCTGTCCATGAACAAAATTTCATGGACATTTCCGCCTCCAGGGAGAACCCTGTCATTTCCTCCTCCAGGGAATCTTCTCGACCCAGACATGGAACCCACCTCTCCTGCATTGGCAGGTGGCTTCTTTATCTCTGAAGCACCAGAGAAGCCCATAAAACATTTCAGATATCAAGAAAAATGTACCTTTTGCTTCTAGTATCTATGGGATCATGAAATAGGATGTCTCATCATCTCCTCTCTCATGGACACCAGTCACTCTAGACACTAAGTCAGCATATTCTATCACTCTGCCCATGATTATTACTAAAAGCACATAATAGCTGTGCAATAAAATTCTTCTTGGGAAATTCTGCTTAGAATGTGGGAGGTGACAGCCCATTTCCCACTTTAAAACCACTCTGAGAAACTCTGGTTGAATGCCCATCACTCCTGTCTTTGCATTACCATGGAAACCACCACCCCTTGCCTGGACCACTGCTACAGCATCCTCCTCAACAGCCCAGCTTCCACTCTGCCTAATCTGCTCCTCCATCCACTCTGGTCCCAGCAGCTAAGCCATCATCTTGTTAGACAGATTGGACTACGTCACTGCAATGCCCCGCTCTCTGTGATTATGGTAAAAGCTGAGCTCCCATTACCGTCTCTGAAGCTCTGTGTGATCTGGACCCCACCCGACTTCCTGTAGCATTTCCCATTCTTCTTCCCTGGTTCAGGGGGCTACCCTGGCCCTCCTTCCTGGCCTGAGCATCCAAGTTTATTTTGCATCCGAGATGTTAGTCTTCTTGAGCCTTCTCCTGGAACTCACATTCCCCAGTCTCTGGACTGCCTCTCTTTATTGGTATTCAGGTTTCAGCCCAAAGGACTCCTCCTTGACCTTGTTAGTTAAAGGAACCCCACCCACTTGACACCTGCTGTCTTATGACCCCATTTATTTTCCATTACACCCAACGCTGTTTGCTATCACCTTGTTAACAAGCTTGTCCCACTGTTTACCTTGCATATTACTTCCCTTTACCTAGGAGACAAGAAGTTCCTTGAGGACAGAGCTCTGTCTGTCCTGCCACTTGTGTAGGTTTCCCCAGCCTCTGGGACAGTGCCTGGGCTCAGGGCATGCTCACAGAGTGCATGCTTTATTTGCTGAGTGAATGAATGAATGAGTAAACCTTAGAAAAATCTGCCTTTGGAGCTATCATCTGCTGATGGAAAATGTCATTTCAAGGACAAGGTGAAATTTTTTTTCCTGTTACTCAGAATAAAATGCATTTTGGCGGGGGGGAGGGGGGCAGAATGTGCATTTTTATAGCCTCGGTCTCCCTCCCTGTTATGGCTTCTGAGCTAAAGATGTTTCTACTGGAAGTTCCTCTCTCCTGCTTTTTGGCCCACTTCACCTGTTTAAAGGAGACTGTGTAGTTGAGATTGAACTGGTGGCCTCTCTGGACACGTGAAGCACATGTCCCTCCCAGGTGCTCTGCCCTTCATGCATCTGAGCAAAGAGTAGACTGGTAGGAAAATGCCTTTCTTTTTTTGTAGAGGCCCCAATTTTGCTCAGTTGGTAAAGAAGCTGCCTGCAATGCAGAAGACCTGGGTTCGATTCCTGGGTCAGGAAGATCCCCTGGAGAAGGAAATGGTAACCCACTCCAGTATTCTTGCCAGGAGAATCCCCATGGACAGAGGAGCCTGACAGGCTACAGTCCATCAAGTCACAAGAGTGACTTAGCGACTAAACCACCACCACCACCAACTTCCAACTGAATCAACACACTGAAGATTAGAATGGCTTTAAAGACATGACAGAGACAGAGACGTTGACAAAACAGGATCGACCACTGGATGCTAAGGTATTTGGGGAGCTCAGGTGGGAGGGCAAAATCTGCAGGTGAATTCTGAAGTCAGGCTGTGCAGCTGCTGGGATCACACAGCCCTCCTCGGATGCATGCTTTTGAACATGTGATGCTCCCAGGGAATCATGAACATGAAAAATAGCTATAACAGTTCTGCATGCCTGAGTGAACAGCTGACTCTGGCTTTCCAAGGGCCCTTCAGTGGCAGATAAACAGGAGAGAAATGAGACGCCCCCTAAGCCAGAAAATGAATACAGAGGTTGTGGCGGGGAAGCCTGGAATAAAAACCCAGATGGATCTGCATTTCTGAGAGCTCAGGAGAGGGGATGATAAGGCAAGAAACTGCTTTTCACTTTAAAGCTTTTACATGCTGCATTTTGAGGGTGAAGCTTCCCATGGTTTTCCCATAGCAAGTGGAGGAATGGTCTAAGATGTTTTCTGATGCCTGAGAAATAAAGAGGATGGCAGCTTTTTAGATATTTTTTCAATGCACTTAACTTTGAATGCCCCCTAGATTTATTGGGGAAGAAGAAAAAGTACTGTGTTGGATATGTAAGTTCTAAGAAACCTGATCTGCAAGTAAACACTGAAATGATGGGTATTTCCTAAAGGGAAGCTGAGCAGAGGTTGGCAATTCATCATTTGCCTTCCTACATGGAATGCTGATGCCTGCCCAGCTTGGCTGGGGACTTGTTCATACCAACATGTGAAAGTGAAAGTCACTCAGCTGTGCTGACACCAGGGACTGTAGCCTCTCAGGCTCCTCTCTCTACGGAACTCTCCAGGAAAGGATACTGGAGTGGGTAGCCTTTCCCTTCTCCAGGGGATCTTCCCAACCCAGGGATCGAACCCAGGTCCTCCCACATTGCAGAAGGATTCTTTACCATCTGAGCCACAAGGGAAGCCCAAGAATACTGGAGTGGGTAGCCTATTCCTTCTCCAGGGGATTTTCCCAACCCAGGAATTGAACCGGGGTCTCCTGCATTGGAAGTGGATTCTTTACCAGCTGAGCTGCCAGGGAAGCCCATAAAAGAGGGCAAACACACCCTCCAATCTCACCACCACTACCATGATTGCCAATACCCTTACTCCCAATACCCCCACCTCCTCCATCACCAGCACCACGCCCGTCATCATCCACGCCCCATCCATCTATCATCAACGCCACAGTGATAACAGCTAACTTTTATGCAGGACTTGTTGGCTTAAAGGGAACCTTCTTGTATAAATATATTATTCAATGATGATCTCATGTACTTCTAGGCCTGCTGCAAGACTAATAGTAGAGTGTTGAACTGCATTTTTAAGTATAGAGAAAAGTGTTTAAGCCTCTAAATAAGTTTGAAAAATGACATCTATCTCAACACTGGAGTTTTCAAGGTTCCTTCCATTTTCTGGGAAAATTAAACATCTAGAAATATGTTAGATTTTATTTCTTATTCTCTGATGTCTGCAGGAAATGATCATGTACCACTGGAACTATTTCAGCGAAAACACACCCATACTGAAAAACCTTTTGAAGGATTCTACTGGGTGAGAGAGTTAAAGAGAAAAGGTCAACTTAAATAACAACAAAGCAGTTGATTTCACAATTATTCTCATAATTATAGTCTCAATTTTTCATCCCTGCCTGATGGTGATGTGGCTACCTGGGGCAATAATAATCAAAAGAGAAGGCTCAGGTGAATTTTACTCCACTGCTCTGGAGTAATCAGTACAGTCTCAGCTGCTCAGCATTCGGATTCATAAGCTCCTTTGTTTATGCTCATCTACCACAGGGGGCAACACTTATGGGGATAAATGAACCAGGGAATGAGAATCAAAAGGTATGGCCTATACTGGACTTCCCTTGTGGCCCAGTGGGTAAGACTCCATCCTTCTACTGCAAGGGGCAGAGGTTCGATCTCTAGGGGGAAAGGTAAGACCTCACATGCCATGGCCAAAAAAAAGATATGTCGTCTGCAGTGCGTTCAGTTCCCCTGTTCGGGAGATGTTTCAGGAGTGAGGGTGAGGTGTTCCCTGGTGGTGTACACGGAGGCAGGGCACTGAGCTGAGGATGGGGACCACGAGCATCTGTTTATGATGCTTTTAGTTTGGCAGCCGGGTAGAGTTGCTATGGAAAAACACTGCCTCTGGGGTAAATACAGTTCCCATTAGAAAAATTCATCTTAGACGCCCTGGATCCAGAAGACAAGTTAATAAATCATCCAATTTGTCTGTTCTGCTTCCCTGCAGCTCTACACCTAAATAATATCAAGGAATCGCAGCTCAAACTCTTAGGAGTCTTCGGATAAAGGGGCTCACTGCCTGTTTAGGACTGCACCCTGGTACCCCAGTTTTATGAACGCCCTAATCTGGCCTGTTCTGTTGAAGTCCTTATGGTCTATTTTCAGGAGGGGCCCATCTCCACATCCGCTTGGCAAAGTGTGTGGGATCCTGGGTTAGAAGAGATCCCGATGGTTCTGGCAGCTCTGCTTTCAAGGCATATCCCCACCCTCTACCCCTGCCACACACACACACACACACACACACACACACACACACACACACACACACACACACACACACACACAACACATGCACGCACATCAATATGGCAAGTCCTGCTCCCAGAGGAGGGGCAAACCCAGGGTGGGAGGTAGGTGTGCGGGGAGGCAATGAACGTGGACATGGAGCCTGAGCCAGTGAAACTGTACAGAAGGGAGGAGGGCTGAGGTCAAGGCTGGTCACTAAACAGGCTGGCCCGGGTGGCCTCTGCAGAGTCCCAGCTGATGAGCCAATGGGTGTGACTGGGGGAGTGAAGGATGAAGGGCATGACAGATCAGAAGGGAAACAGGTCAGCGGATCTCACGAGCCTTCTCGGGAGTTCGCCATGTTAAGAGGTTGGTTTCATGTCAAGAGGGGAAAATGTCTCGGCTGCAGTTCTGGGGGTTTCCCCGAGTTCCTCTTCTGTTGCTTCTCTCCCATCCCTTCCCCTCCCATCTCCCCGCCCCTCCTTGCCCCACCCCCCTCTCTTCCCCACTCCTAATGGGCAAAGCTTGACCACCATCTTGGGTTATGCCAAATGGGAAGAGCTCTATGGTGACCTCCGTCTCTAATTTGAGAGGATATCATGAGCTGGACAACGGAGAAGGAAACGGCAACCCCCTCCAGTATTCCTGCCTGGGAAATCCCATGGACAGAGGAGCCTGGTGGTTATACAGACCATGGGGTCGCAAAAGAGACACGACTTAGTGACTAGACAACAGGCAACAGCGCGATTTGGGAGAGTGAGAAGCAAAGGCACAGGGAAAGACCGACCGAGCGTTCTCCTAGCTCCTCCAGGAACAAGATGCTCCGCGTTTATACCCCCAGGTCCATCTCACCGCCAGTCCCTGGGAATCTTGGCTGTCGAGCTCCCACGTCCTGCTGAGCTGCTGAGCTGAAGTCTGATGTCCCCACCCTCTGCCCTGCCCCGAGTCCCATCACCAGCTCCTCGGAGCAAACTCGCACAGTTGGGCTCACCTGTCATGGTGTCTTTCCTGGAAGTGTGTTCTCCCTTAGTTCCGTGGTAAGTGGCGTTGCTGCCGGTGGACTCATAGTCTGTTTTCCTTTCTTTGAGGCTGATCATTTCCCGAGGTGAAGCTGGGGCACTTGCTACATAAAGAAATCGAAAGGGTCACTTTCTGCATGTCATCCCACAGCACGTACGGCTTCTCACACAAACACGTGAAGTCATAAGGGCACCAGGCTCAGCACAGGTCAGTATGTGTACAGGGACCTGTCAATTGATTTTTATTTTTGTTCTTTTGACTCTTCTCTTTCCCCCTCCCCTTATTCTATATCACGCAGTGCTTTCTAGTTAAGGGGCCATGCGACTTGGAGGCAGGGAACTAAATACTATATCCTGGGAGCATCTTCCCAAGAGAGACACCCTCGTGGGGCTGTGACCTGCTCAAGGCGTATGGGACAGTTTTAAGAATGAGATCCGTCTTGATTTCTTTTTCTTTCTTTTCTTTCCCTTTCTCTCCTTTCCTTTCTTCTTCCTTCCTTTTAAAAAATTAGATGTGTTTCAGAAGAGTAATGACTGGTATTGAAGAATCTCTGATTAAATCAGATGAGTTTTGCTTAAATTCTGAGTCATGCAGAAATGGCTGTAAAGAAAGGCAGAGGTTGTTTGTGGGGCCAGTGTAGTCCCACCTCCAAGATCCTCTCCATCAACCGTGGCTGGGGGCACGGTATGAGGAGGGCGCCTATCTTCTGATGAGTGTCCTTGCTCCATTTCAAATGCCCTCAACAATCTTGCACACACACTTTGCACCCTTGATATTATCTGCCTGTCAGACCTGGAAACTGAGCCCTGTCAACCCTTTGGGTCTTCATTTCTAAAATGATAGGTTGTAATTAGACCTCCCTGGGTTTAACAAACCGGTCCCAGAACAGAGGAAAAGATTTACTTGGACTAAAGGAAACAAACAAAAAGAAGTTTTGTTTTTTAAAAAGACTAGATGGAGTGGGAGCAACTAAGCAATATGGAGAAGTGGAGGTTAAGTGAGTGTGCCGGTGCTAAGGCAGCCATTGTGTGCGCATCTTATAAGCTGACCTCAGATTGGACTCCATGCTCCTCAGTGAGGCCACTCACATCCCAAGCTTAGTCAATTGCATTTCACTAAAGTGCAGGCATGGAGTCAGCCCCATCTTCCATGCCTGAGGGCAGCACTTCATAAACTTGTTTAACCTTGAGACTCACCTGAGGGGACCCTAAAACCAGATCCCTGAAATTTTGAATCTGAATTTTCAGTATATGGGCCTAGGAATCCATATTTAGTAAGTACACTTGGTGATTATTAAGGCTAGGGAATCTCTGGGGAGCTCTGACTTTTAGGATAAATCTCTCTTTCTCTCATTGGTGTAAGACCCTCCCCAGTCAAGCCTCAGTTTAGCCTCCTGTCCTGGTTCTACATCCTTTGCAGGGTCCCCCAGGGCCAGCCCACTGGGCCTGCTTGTTCCTTGAGTCACTTGATTGCTTTCATTGAACTTAGTATCTTCTGTGGACAAAGGCCCGTGCCAGACATCGGGGACAGAAACATGAGTCATGGCCCACTTTCTAAACTTGAGGAGCTCTTCGTCAGGTCAGGAAATAAAGCCAGAATAAATAAGAGGGAGAGGCTCAGTGGATGTCTCAGCCCGGCAATGGGAAGTTAACAAAAGGGGCCTTTACCCATCCTTTCCTGAAAGGCCTACCCACCTCTCAGACCTGCCAAGTAAAATTGAGGCTCACTGCTCAGCTCTTGAAACCCTTAGAGGTTTCTAATCCTGGCTACCCATCAGAATTAATTACCTGAAATACTCAAAAATACATGGATGCTACATCTGGCTCCTCTCCCCCAGTGAGTTGGACCAGAATCTCTGGGTGTAAATCCAATGGGAAACCAGGGAAGAAACTTGCAACTATTCCACATATCTCAACCGGACTCTGGGTCCAGTTTCTGCACATCCTCAGCACCCAGGCTACTGTGTCTTGCTCACCCCTTCCACCTCTGCCCTCTCTCCTCTCTTCTCTCTCCATCTTCCTCTCCTGGGAGAGTCCCTTCCTGCCCTTGCTCCTCTGTTCCCAGGTCTACTGCATAAAGATTGGCCTTTTATGAGTCACTGCCAACAATCATGAAGGGACAATATTTTGGAGCTTCTTGAACAAAGCTTTAAAATGAGAATCTAATATTGCACAGATGGTGGGCTTTATGAAACTATGTCAAGTGTGTAATTATCTCCTGAGACCTCACACACAGTGGTCCAAGTCTCTGGTAATCCAGGATGATGCTCCTGGAGAAATCAAATCACGCCCACGAGTGTTTATTGGGTGCCTTCGATATGCTGTGCCAGGGAACTACCAGGCGGGACGCTAGCTACATCTCTGGGATGCTGGCATCCTGAAAGGCAGTGCTTTTCTTCCTGGGCACCTTCCAGTTTATTATATGATTCCATCTTCCTAACATGGATTGGTTCTTCATAATTAGAGCTCTTAGAAAGACACCATCCTTGAGCTTCCCAGACTCACTGCTCTTCATCTTTTTTTTGTTGTTCAGTTGCTCAGTCACGTCTGACTCTTTGTGACCCCATGGACTGCAGCATGCTAGGCCTCCCTGTCCATCACTATCTCCCTGAGTTTGCTCAAACTCATATCCATCGAGTCAGTGATGCCATCCCACCATCTCATCATGTCATCCCCTTCTCCTCCTGCCCTCAATCTTTCCAGCATCAGGGTCTTTTCTGATGAGTTAGCTTTTTGCATTGGGTGGCCAAAGGACTGGAGCTTCAGCTTCAGCATCAGTCCTTCCAGTGAATATTCAGGGTTGATTTCCTGAATTAGGATTGACTGGTTTGATCTCCTTATCTTTTTAAGAATTATGAAAATACGATGTGTAACAGGCCACCTCCATGCTTCTGAGGCAAGTGGCACTTTCTTGAATTACACGAGGTTTTCTAATTCTTGTTCAGTGTGAAGCTAAATGTTACAAGCAATAACACAGCACTAAAAATAAAAGCTTTCAAGGGGCTGGGAGAAGGTAATTTATTTCAATCAAATAGTCCCCATTCGTTTCTGATTTCCCCCACTGCTCTGATAGTAAAACATGATGTAAAAGTTCATGATAACTGTGCTCAAGGGCAGAGGGGACACCCTGCTGAGGACGCTCTGTACTGTGTCCTTTGAGATGTGGTTCCAGAAAATATAGTTCTTTGGCAAGAGGAGGGCAGTGAAGGGCAAGGAAAAACTTTCGTTAAATAAAGGCTTATATACCTGCATGTGTGAGTACAATTATTCATTGCATGCTAGAGTAAACCAACAATAAAATCTATGCCACTTATATACTAAGCAATATGTTCGTATTTTTCCTTCAATGAATTCTTTAATCTTTGGCATTACATAAAGTGACTGAAAGGGGGTTTAAAAATTAGGTGTCTTTACAAGTAGACAAGAAAAGCTAGTTCCCAAGTTAAGCAATAAAAATGAGACAAAGGCAGGGGTAATATAGAAGTAGGGGGTTAGAAGGTATAAATTATTTTGTATAAAATGAGCTAGAAGGATATATTGGTCAATGCAGGGAATATAGCTAATATTGTACAATAATATAAATGGGGCATAATGTTTAAAAATTGTGAATCACTATATTATACACCTGTAACTTATATAGGGTTACATACCAATTATATTTCAATAAAAATTTTTGTAAAAGAATGAAACAAAATTAGAAAATATTAAATTGAATGTTTTAAAAGTCACAGTTGGTTATAAGGTGAGTATGCAAATAACTTATCTTCTGGTTTACAGGTAATAATAAAAAGCAAATCAGGTCTAGAACAGTAATGAAAGCTGCAACGATAGCTCTCCAATGCGTGTCATTCTCAAGGAGGAAAGAGCATACCCTCTTTCTCCTACTTTGTATTCCAATTACAATCAGTAAAATGCAAATTAAACTATCTGAAGTTGGAAAAATGTCTATGGAAAAGCCTGACTTGCAAACACTTGGTGGTTCTATTTATTCTTATTTCTGGCATGCAGGTCCAGGATGTGTATTTCATGCCTATGACACCTCTTAGAGATTTGTCGAGCTCTATCAGAAAGATGTCTGTTCTGAGTCTGTGGATATAGAACACAGTGTCACCCCTGCTATAGAAAGAGAACAGGTGCATTGGACATTTCCAGCAAACGTCCCAGTCGGGATGGCCCTCCGGTCTGCGGGGTCAGCTAAGGGGCTTGGATCCAAGGGAAGCAGATAGCTGGCCCTGGGACCCTCTTACCTGAGCGGTTGTTGGGGGACACGCGCACGGGGGAGATGGAGGGCGTGCGGGACGAGGAGTAGGGTCTTTGCCGATCCCTCTCGATGGTTGAAGATGAGGCTACGAAGTGATACTGTGACCATCCGTCCTGCAACAGACAACACAGCATGCGCCCATCACGTGGGGAAGGCACGGCGATTCCTCACCTCCTGACACCGGGCGTTCAGAGCATTCGAATTTGCGAAACATTTCTCCAGTCTGTCAGGGCGGATCTCAGATCTCTGCTTCTCCATCACCCAGGTTAACAGAGAGGACTGTTCACTGAGACCCACCTCCTGCTCCCTCCAGACAGCCTGATGCTGGGAGGGCCAACCCTGAGTGCCTGGCTTTCCTTTCCAGGTGTGGAATAAGTGATCCCTTTGCAACTCTCTTTGGCCTGAAGATTGTATTTAAATGAAAATAGGATGCTCAGAGGCGCTTCCCAGGTGGTATGAGTGGTAAGAACCCACCTGCCAATGCAGGAGACATAAGAGACACGGGTTTTATCCCTGATTTGGGAAGATCCCCTGGAGGAGGGCATGGTAACCCACTCCAGCATTCTTGCCTGGAGAGCCCCATGGACTGGGGAGCTTGGCGGGCTACGGTCCATAGGGTTGCAAAGAGTTGGACACAACTGAAGCGACTTAGCATGCATGCCTATAGGGGATGCTCAGAATGACCCTGAAACCATGTTTTGCCTACCTGGCTCCAGCTCTGTCTGGCCCTCTTTTCAGCTTTAAAGTTTTCCAAAGTCTTTACTTTTCTGTTCTTGGGACCAGTCCGTTAGTAACCAGACTGCCAAGGACCATTGTCCCTTCTGGTTTATCTCCCTTACAGTGTTTTGAGCCTCTTTTCTGCCACAAATGCCCACATTCCCAGCAGCTCAAGGCCTTCAGCATGACTGGGGCTCAGCAGTCACACCTAGGTCACCGTGTTCTCTGAATTGCCCCAGGAATTATTAGAACATATTAAAAATGTGCTTAGTCACTCAGTCGTTTCTGACTCTTTGCGACCCCATGGACTGCCAGGCTCCTCTGTCCATAGAATTTTCCAGGCAAGAAAACGAGTGGGTTGCCATTTCTTTCTCCTATTAATTAATTCTCCATTCACCTTCAAACATTTGGTTACTATAGGAAAAGCATATATACCATTTTTCATTATGAAAACTAAATAAGTACATCATGGATCATTTTGTATTTAGAAAGCACAAAGAAGAAAATAAAAATAACCAACAGTTCCACTCTCTCCTCTTCCCCTGAGAACTCCTGTTAAGATGTTACAGTATTTCTTTTTTCTTTCATTTTTTATCCTTTTAAATTCAAGTTCAGTTTTATCAAAGCAAGATGTTAAACAGTACTGGCATTAACGAGGAAAAACAGATACCTGCCCCACTTTTAACTCCTGCTTCACAGACACAACCATTTTCAACTCTTTTGGATTTTTTTTCCTGACTTTTCTCAGGGACTCAATTCTCTATAAGGAATCATTGCAAACATAGTCAGATGAAAGTTAACCAAGAATAGAATTTATACTCATTTCAATATTTGTGTCTTTCTTTACGTAAATCACATTATTACTCTATTTGACTGGTAGGATAGAGCCAAAGTTAGAAGCATGCTATTTTAAAAGCTGTTTACTCTAGGACAAGATTTTCTCAACAGTCTCATGGGTTGGATACTATTATTATCTCCATTTTACAGAGGCAGAATCTGAGCTTTAGAGAGTTAATGGGCCACCCAAAGTCAAACAGTAAACAAGTGGAAACTCATGGTAATACTACATTGTGACATACTGAAAACATAAAACCTCTAATTTGAAAAGCTACCTGCACCTCGGGTTCACAGCAGCACTGTTTACAAAGCCAAGACATGGAAGCAATCTCAATGTCCAACGACAGGTGAATGGATAAAGAAAATGTGGTAATTATACATAATGATGCAATGGAGTGCTTCTCAGCCATAAAAAGGGATGAAGTAATGTGATTTTTCAGCAACCTAGATGGACCTAGAGAATCTCATATTAAGTGAAGTCAGACAGAGAAAGACCAGTATCACACGGTATCACCTATGTGTGGAAACTAAAAGACTGATACAAATAAACTCATCTGAAAAAGAGGAAAACTTGTGGTTGGCCAAGCCAAGAAGGCAGCAGGGACCTGGCTGACGGCGAGAAGCCAGACACTGAAGACACAGGCTGGGGTTTCCAAGCCAAGAGAGGAGCAGAGACGAAGGTCCTGGGGTGGGAAAGGTCTGGGCTGCTGGGAGGGGAAGAGAAAGTCTCTGTGAGGGAAGGGGAGTGAGCAGGAGGCAATCAGGAAATAGGACGCCTTATGGGTGTCAGGGCAGTCTGGGGAGAGTCAAGCAGCAACAGGGAGATAAGATAAGGAGCTTTTCCACTAGAGTCAAGGAGAGATGAACCTGGCCTGACTGGGGGCTAGTGGCGAGCGAGGGGCTGGTCTGGCATCAATGGTGGGAGGATCTGCTGATGCCTGGGCTACTGGGTGTGTGTGTGTGTGTGTGTGTGTGTGTGTGTGTGTATGTGTGTGTTAGTCGCTCAGTCGTGTCTGACTCTTTGCAAACCCATGGACTGTAGCCCACCAGGCTTCTCTAACCATGGGGTTCTTCAGGCAAGAATACTGGAGTGGGTTGCCACTTTCTTCTCCAGGGGATCTTCCCAACCCAGAGATCGAATCTGGGTCTTCTGCATTGCAGGTGGGTGTGGAAGAGATAAACCTGATCTTGATGCTGCTGGTGTGAACAACGGGGGCTGGAGATGTGAGTCACTGAGACAGGGGCCAGTGGAAAGGGAATGGCTTTAGGAGATGAGATCAACAGTGCCATCTGGGATGTGCTGAGTTCGAGATGCCTGCGGGACACGACAGAAAAGAGAAGAAAGCAGGAGTGGAAAACTGGAATTCCAGGAGTGAGGTCAGACCTGAGGCAAAATTTTGGAGTTCTCTATATAGATATATAAAGTTAAGAGAGAAGATGGAAGCCTTGCATGTGAGTGCAAAGAGAGCAAAACAGAGGGCACAGGGCTGGGACGCTGCAATATTGAGTTGGCACAGAGAGCACGGAAAACAATTCACAGGGCGCTGGGAAGGGCCAGGATGAGCTGGGAGCGGAACTAGAAGGCTGTGATGTCAGGCAAGATCAGGAAACGAGGATCAAAACGGACCACTGCGCTTGGGAAGATGGAAGTCAGCATGACCGAAACAAAAGAACTTTCTTTGGTCTAGCTGGTAAATCTCAACTCAGGCGGGCTCAAAAGATAGTGAGAATTGATGAAAGAGAAATAGTGGGTACAGACAGCCTTTGGCAAAGGCTGACTATTACAGGGAGCAGAGAAATGGGGCTTGAAGAGCTAGAGCAGCTCAGAGATGCTTTGATATACCCCCTGGAGGAGACTGCTATGTTTCACGTGCTGATGGGAATGTCTCAACACAGAGGAGTAAAAACCTGGGATGCAGGAGGGAAGGGAAACAGTTCTTAAGAAAAGGGGAGGTGTCTTGTTTTCTGACATTTCCTGAAGGGGCCGGGTGGGGATGAGAAGCAAGGTCCTCTGCTGAGAGTCAGGAACAGTTGGAGTTTAGAGGATGGAAGAGGAGACGGGAAGGTAGGGAACAGGAAGGAAGAGAGGAAGAAGAGACATGCGAGATGGTTCCCAAGGTAAGCAGGGAGCAGGCTGACCATCGCCAGGTGGTCCAGTGGCCGGAAGCTGAGATGGAACTTGAGGCTGGTGGCAGTGAATTCATGGGTATGGGATGACTCTGACACCCAGGGTGGCGTGTTTTCTCTCCAGCCACATTTGGCCGCCCCAGAGCAGGTATAAGGAGATGGAATTGGATGGGGGTGGTCAGGAGACTGACCTGGAAGGAGACAGGGACAAAGAGATGCAAAGGGCAGGTCATGGAAGCTCTTGGAATCTAAGCTGGGTGGAGTGGAAAGTGGAGATTGGGTAAGGAGATGGCGAATGCACACTAGTCAGTGGAGTGAGGATCTGCAGAGGGTCAGGGCACTTCACAAGTGCTGCGGGTTTCCTTGATGGAAGGCAGAGGAGAACTTTCTGGAAAGAGCAATGAACAAGAGGGAGATACCTGGCCCACCTCCAAGAAGAGGGGCTGGGACCTGAAAGGTCACCAAGTGAGAGGGCTGCAGGGGGCTGGGGGTGTCCTTGGGGGCAATGGATCTCAGAGCAAGAAGACTGAAAAAACAAGAGGTGGGTATTGGATGGGGGCTTCCCAGGTACAGTGCTAGTGGTAAAGACACATAAAGAGACATAAGAGGAGTGAGGATCTGCAGAGGGTCGGGGCACTTCACAGGTGCTGGGGGTTTCCTTGATGGAAGGTAGAGGAGAACTTTCTGGAAAGAGCAATCCATAAAGAGACATAAGAAACATGAGTTTGATTCCTGGATTCAGAAGATCCCCTGGTGGAGGGCATGGCAACCCACTCCAGCATTCTTGCCTGGAGAATCTCATGGACAGAGGAGCCTGGCAGGCTACAGTCCACAGGGTCACAAAGAGTCAGACACAACTGAAGTGACTTAGCGTGCATGTATGCATGGGTATTGGATATAGGGGGTCTTATCGACAGCAGTGTGTCTGCCCTCTGATGCCCTCTTACTTGGGTTTCTCTTATCTATTTCTGCTTTATTGACTATGCCAAAGCCTTTGACTATGCGGATCACAATAAACTGTGGAAAATTCTGAAAGAGATGGGAATACCAGACCATCTGATCTGCCTCTTGAGAAATCTGTATGCAGGTCAGGAAGCAACAGTTAGAACTGGACATGGAACAACAGACTGGTTCCAAATAGGAAAAGGAGTACGTCAAGGCTATATATTGTCACCCTGCTTATTTAACTTCTATGCAGAGTACATCATGAGAAACGCTGGACTGGAAGAAATACAAGCTGGAATCAAGATTGCTGGGAGAAATTTCAATAACCTCAGATATGGCGATGACACCACCATTAGGGCAGAAAGTGAAGAGGAACTAAAAAGCCTCTTGATGAAAGTGAAAGAGGAGAGTGAAAAAGTTGCCTTAAAGCTCAACATTCAGAAAATGAAGATCATGGCATCCGGTCCCATCACTTCATGGGAAATAGATGGGGAAACAGTGGAAACAGTGTCAGACTTTATCTTTTGGGGCTCCAGAATCACTGCAGATGGTGATTGCAGCCATGAAATTAAAAGACGTTTACTCCTTGGAAGAAAAATTATGACCAACCTAGATAGCATATTCAAAAGCAGAGACATTACTTTTTCGACTAAGGTCCATCTAGTCAAGGCTATGGTTTTTCCTGTGGTCATGTATGGATGTGGGAGTTGGACTGTGAAGAAGGCTGAGTGCCAAAGAATTGATGCTTTTGAACTGTGGTGTTGGAGAAGACTCTTGAGAGTCCCTTGGACTGCAAGGAGATCCAATCAGTCCATTCTGAAGGAGATCAGCCCTGGGATTTCTTTGGAAGGAATGATGCTAAAGCTGAAACTCCAGTACTTTGGCCACCTCATGCGAAGAATTGATTCATTGGAAAAGACTCTGATGCTGGGAGGGATTGGGGGCAGGAGGAGAAGGGGACGACAGAGGATGAGATGGCTGGATGGCATCACTGACTTGATGGACATGAGTCTGAGTGAACTCCGGGAGTTGGTGATGGACAGGGAGGCCTGGCGTGCTGCAATTCGTGGGGTCGCAAAGAGTCAGACACGACTGAGTGACTGAACTGAACTGAACTGACTGACAGCAGACCATGGGTTCAAGGGCGAAAGGACGGGAGGCGGGAAGGAGGAAGGGGGAATCCCAGGGCAGATGGCTGGCTGTTTAGAGCCTCTGAGTGAGACGAGTCCAGAAGTGACAGCTGACCCAGCAGTCTTGGGCAGTTGGTGGCGGCCAAGGTAAGGAGGGTCTAGGGGCAAAGAGCTAAAATCATCACAGGGAGGGTGGGAGCCGTGGGAAGAGGTAGCTGTCCAGGTAGGAGAAGAAATGTGCTGTCTCTGCAGGAATTTGGGGGCATTTCTCTTAAATTCTCAGGAGGTGGAGTGGGTGGGGAGGAAGGGAAGGGGCCTCTTTCAGAAGCATGTAAAGTATTTCAGAAGGGAATGGACCCATTGCTCACATACGGGAAAAACTTACAGATTTGTTTTAAAAAGATATTCCTTTCTTTTGCAGGGAATGCTTTGTTGACAGCAAATGTCCTTAAATAGGTCCCAATAGAGGCAGATTATTTTAAATTTGTCTCACCTGCAATTTCAAAGACGATGTACTGTGTGTGTGTGTGTGCGGAGTGTTCTAGGTAGCAGCTCAGGAAATTGCTTTAATCAAAACCTTGGCTTCTTCAGTCATGAGTAACTAATCATACCCCATATACCATGAAAGGTGGGCACAGTACTTCATAATAAGAATACTGGCTAATATCTGATCTGCTCTAAGGCCTATGGAAACATCAGGGATAAACATGGCCCAATTCTAGCCTGGTTTGACTTAGGCAGTACCACTCTATTACTCGGCATCTCCCTCTTATACAGGTAAGTACAGATGTTTTGTGCAACAGTTCAGAATTGACGATGCTTCCCAGGGGGCGCTAGTGGTAAAGAACCTTCCTGCCAGTGTAGGAGGTGTAACAGACATGGGTTCGATCCTTAGGTTGGGAAGATCCTCTGGAGCAGGGCATGGCAACCCACTCCAGTATTCTTGCCTGGAGAATCCCACGGACAGAGGAGCCTGGTGGGCTGCAGTCCATGGGTCACAGAGAGTCGGACATGACGGAAGTGACTTAGTTTGCATGGCACAGCTTCCATTGAGACCAGCTAAGTATTTAAATCTCTGGAAGTGTCAGGAAAGGGGCTGTAATAATAAAACTGCTTATGAAGGAGGAAAGGGTAAAAAAGCACCAAAAAAAGCTTTCAAATCTTTCATGAGACCCACTTCTGAGAATGTAGACACGTGACAGAGATGAGCCGTGCAGGTGACTTGTCTGTGGGCAGTGACATTGGTGGACACTTGGCGACGATAGGGAGGGTGTTAGAGGCACCTAGAATGCTCCCCCGCCCCACCAGCCAGACACCTTTGTGTAAGGCCAGCGCACATCTGAGCACAGAATCTTTGAATGAAGGTGGGAGGCGGGAACTTGGGGAACAATACAAAGTGGAAACGCAGGGAAGGCTGTGGGTAATAGCAGTGTCCTGAGCCCCTGGGATGCTAGCAAGGTGACCTGGTTACCGCTCCATCTCCAACTCCCCCTCACCCATTGATGCAGAGTGAAACGTGTGATGACAAAAACAAAGACCTTCAATATCGCTACAGTCACCAACGCGCAGAGGGGATCTCAGCTTTAATTCTGAAGGCACACCCTTCCACACACCATGGATAAGTGTAACCTCGGATGCTAGAGACCAGGGCACAGATGAATCAACACTCATCTTAGTGATGCTGAATAATCTCCTAGAGGGTAGATCTCATGGCCCTGCACATCTTTTACTGCATGAAATTTTTAGTCATTCAACCGAAAGATATATATATATATATATATTTTTTTTCTTTCTAAAGAATAAGGAACATGAAGACATATCTTCTTTGAGAAAGTTATTCTGAGCTAATATTTTCTTTTATCCAACTAGCCCTGGACATCCTTGCTGTTTAGCCAGCTTGCAATCAGTTTATGATTCATTGACATCCCACTGTCATTCAGAAAGACTTGAAAGGGGTTTACAGAAACACATACAACTTGGGCACACAGGTTTTGAATCATTATTTGCCTCTTTGATGACTATGTTTTCTTTTTAATGTTTTAACTCTCTGTAGACCAGAGGCTGTGCCCCAAATTCTATTGGGTACTTCACCACAGTTCCCCTTCATACCATCCCTTTGGCTTAGATAAGAAAGTTCAGGGAAGAAAACAGAACCAAGAACCACTGTAGTAACTAGGGCTGGGCTGGTAATCCTTAATATTGATGATAACAAACTCTTTTCACGTCTGTCTTTCACCTCCAGCAGGATGACCGCCAAGTCGTGCCCTTCAGCTCAAGACCCAGCCAAGCTGTCAAAAATGTGATATGAGAGCCGCACCTCAAATTGGTTTTTATTTTTAACGCATTAAACTTAAAACTGGAGGTTGTTAAATTGTTCCAAGTATATAGAGATAGAAATCCAAAAGAGAAGATGGGTTCAAAGTCATTGAACTTTAAATTGCCACCAGAAATAATCTGATTTTCTATATCTTACCCTTTCACTGTCCTCCACCACTTTCAGCTTCTGTGTGAAAGTTCCTGGTGTGTTTCTTTATGAAATTTGTTTTATTCCCCAAAGCTACTCTCATCCACATCATTACTTTCAATGGTCCAGAAGGTGTGAGAATCAAGGGAACTTTTTTCACAGCCTCACGACCATTAGATCCTCATGGTTTGTCTAAATGGTGGTCACTGTATTATTTCCTACTGATCTTCTCCTTCTGTACTTTGAGGTCTCTGAACTTATAACCATCTCCATCTTACATGCTTTTACCATCCCACAAGCATCTCCACCAAGACTGTTCTACTGGAGAAACTTCCACCATCAGAGTTGGGAGGAAAGATCCAAGTGACTTTCAGACCTGTCTACACGAGCTTAGTGCAAGACACACTCATCCCGCAGTCTTTTTTTCTGGAAAGTGTGCAGGGTATTCAATTTAGATCAGCACACGCATATGTTAGGTTTGTGTGGAAAGAATGAACGGAGCTGTTTGTCAAGGCTCAGAACTGCTTTTACTGTGGGTCTCTCTGTTGATAGAGGTATAATTAGACAACTGTCCAAGTCAGCCCACCTCTCCCAGGATCCACTGAGCTCACGATGACTGGTCAGCTCTGTCTTGGTTTCTTTTCCAGAAATTAAGGGCAGAATGAGTCAATCAGCTTTAAATATAGTTTAAACTATATTTATATATATATATAATATATATAAAGTTTTAAATATAGTTTTTAAAATATATTTAAATATATATATTTATTTTTATGTAAATATTTTATTTATTTAAATATTTAAGTTTTAAATATAGCTCTGCCTAGGCCTCAGCCTCTGAGATCCTGTTTAAATTGTTCTGAGTAGGCTCTGGGCATTGGTATTTTCAAAATGAATAGCGTGGCTGGCAACCACTGGCTTGGAGTTTGTATGCATACCTGGCAGTGATTAATAGGGATACAGAATACATTTTAAAGGGCAAAATCCTAGGAGGCCCTTAGGGCTCTGACTCCATTTGGCAGTGTCAGACATGGCATTCCCAAGGTTGACTTCCACAGGAACAAAAATAAGTCCAACTCAGGCCAGAGAGGTGCCCCCCTGCCTCCCGACATCCTACTCATACCTGATTACCCAACAATCACCCCGTGACTCATTTTCACAGCCTACACCTTTGATCAGGCAGCTCTGAGACCTCACACAACACCTGCTCTTTTTCTACCTGTCAGATCCTACTCATCCCACTCCGTCTGGAGCCAGGTAAACAGGAGGTGGGGCAATACACGTTCCATAAATCACGATTACTAAATGAATTATGCCTCTGCGGCTCAGGGGCGACTTTAGCAGTGCTGGTATGCTCTTACTTGCCTTGTTGTTGTTGATGTTGGTCAGTTGCTCAGTCGTGTCCTACTCTTTGTGACCTCATGGACTATAGAGCATGCCAGGCTCTTCTGTCCATGAGATATTCCCAGACAAGAATACTGGAGTGGGTTGCCATTTCCTTCTCCAGGGGATCTTCCCCACCCAGGGATCGAACTCATGTCTTCTGCATTGGCAGGTGGATTCTTCACCATCGAGTCACCAGGGAAGCCCTTCCCTTGCCTGTTATGAACAAAATGGTATGACCTCTCATTTCTGTCTGCTGCAAGCCTGTCCGTCTGCCCAGCTGTGAGGCAGGGCTGGGCCATGTTTATTTCCTTGCTATTTCCTGGTCTCTAGCATGGTACCTGCAACACAGAGGTACCTAATAGATTCTGCTAGTTGAAGACAATGAATTAAGATGACCGCATTAGTTATTACAAATGCAATGATAATCGATGTCATAGTCTTTATTGCTAACTCTACAGTTCTTACACTCTTACAGTTCTATAACAAATGAAGGTTATCAGAGCCTTATGGGGTTTTTAAAAATATATTTTAGCGGAGAGCAACCTCATCTGCTGCTATTGGTATATCTGTCCTTTCTGACATACTGCTGGGCTGAAGGCAGTGCTAGTTTAGGTAAAATGGTACCTAGAAAAAAAGAGAAAAAAAAACGAAAGAAAAAAGTAGCCTATGGCTTGCCCACTCCACTTTTGATGTTAATGTCTCTCTGTCTTCTATGTTTCAAAGTGAGGATATAAAACCATCTCCTCTTTAACCAATTGTGTAGCTAATTCTAGAGCATCATTATATCTGCCACACCTGGGCCCTGAATTGGTGCTGATTCCACGCACAGCTCTCAGAGCACATACCTCTTTGCACACACTGCCCCTCCCCCAATCTCCACTGCTTATTGCATCCTGCAGCTCAGAAACCACGAGCTCCTGTCCACAGCAAAGATGCTCAGTTTTCCCCAAACACAAACCTGAGCAGAGCTGGGGAAAAGGAGGAGAAGGGAGAGAGCATCCCATTTCTCATTCGATACACTCCAACTTCCTTTACGTTGGACACAGGAGCCCATGCCTGCTGCGAGGTGTGCCATGTGCCCACTGGAATGAAGGGCTCAACTTGCAGAAATGTTTCTGGGCAGGGAACTCTGATGACCAGAGTCACTGCTCTGGAGAAGCTGGGCACTGCACATGCCCACAGGAGGTGTGCAGAGTGTGTGGATGTGATGGAATGAAATGTGTGAAGCAAGAGTGTTCCCACACTTCTTCCTTTCCTGGACCAGATCGCTAGACAGCATCCTATGTCTGCCAGCTGAGCAGGGTGGTGAGCCCCGCCCCCAGTGCTGGCACAGAGAAGGGCTGGAGAAGCACAGTGCCAGCTGGACCAGCAGGGAAAGGGGATTAGGGAGAGGACTTGCTCAATCTGTGTAACAAAGAGCTTATAGCAAAAATGGAGAGGAAGGGCAATATCTCAAGGATTGTTTGGAGAATCTGGTGATGAGAGAGTCTAGAGAAAAGGGGTTAAGTACCAAATCTTCATCAATACGCTTCAGGAGGTGAGATGAACAGGGCATGGGTGGGGGCAGGGGGTATACGTATATGTATACCTGATTCACTTTGCTGTACAGCAGAAACTAACACAACATTTTCAATCAACTATAGGCCAATAAAAAGAAAGGGAATTGGGTCATTTGTAGGGATGTAGGTGAACCTAGACCTTCATAGAGGGCTTCCTGGTGGCTCAGAGGTTAATGAATCCTCCTGCAATGCAGGAGGCCTGAGTTCGAACCCTGGGTTGGTAGATCCCTTGTAGGAGGGCATGGCAACCTACTCCAGTATTCTGGCCTGGAGAACCCCCATGGACAGAGATGAGCCTGGCAGGTTAAAGTCCAATGGGTTGCAAAGAGTCGGACAGGACTGAGTGACTAAGCAGAAGGTAGTGATGTGGGTGAATACAGACTGTGTCATACAGAGTGAATTAAGTCAGAAAGAGAGAAAACCAACATTGTATATTAGCATATGTATATGGAATCTAGAAAAATGGTACAGAGGAGCCTATTTGCAGGAAAGGAATAGAGACGCAGATATAGAGAACGGACCCGTGGACCCCGTGTGGGAAGGAGAGGGTCGGACAAACAGAGGGAGCAGCGCTGACATGTACACTACCAAGTGTAACGAGCCAGCGGGGGCTGCTGCAGCGCGCAGGGGGCTCAGCTCGCGCTCCATGGCGACCAGGGCATGGGGGAAGGAGTGGCAGGGGGGCTTAAGAGGGAGGGGACAGACGGATCAGTCACTCAGTTCAGTTGCTCAGTCGTTTGCAACTCTTTGTGACCCCACGGACTGCAGCACGTCAGGCTTTCCTGTCCATCATCAACTCCCGGAGCTTGCTCAAACTCATGTCCATCGAGTCGGTGATGCCATCCAACCATCCCATCCTCTGTCATCCCCTTCTCCCACCTTCAATCTTTCCCAGCACCAGGGTCTTTTCCAACGAGTCAGTTCCTTGCAACAGGTGGCCAAAGTATTGGAGTTTCAGCTTCAACATCAGTACTTCCAATGAATATCCAGGACTGATTTCCTTTAGGATGGACTGGTTGTATCTGCTTGCAGTCCAAGGGACTTTCAAGAGTCTTCTCTAACACCACAGTTCAAAAGTATCAATTCTTCGGTGCTCAGCTTTCTTTACAGTCCAACACTCATATCCATACATGACCACTGGAAAAACCATAGCCTTGACTAGACGGACCTTTGTTGGCAAAGTAATGTCTCTGCTTTTTAATATGCTGTCTAGGTTGGTCATAATTTTTCTTCCAAGGAGCAAGCGTCTTTTAATTTCACATCTGCAGTCACCATTTGCAGTGATTCTGGATACATGTATATGTATACTTACTATATGTAATATATATGTATACTTACAGCTGATTCACAATGTAGTACAGCAGAAACGGACACAACATTGTAAAGCAAGTATCCCCCAAATAGAAAACAAAGAGGGCATGGGATTTCACGTTACTTTTTCTGTGATCCCTGACCTCTGGAAGAGGCACCCTTTAGGGATTAGACAATGATGGGGCAAAAAGTGACAAAGTTAGTGAATATCTACAGCTGTGATGGTGAGTTACATCGGAAGTGTCCCATTTGCAGTTCTGTTTTCAAAGTGAGATATGGAAGTTCTGTCTTCTATACTTAAAATTTAGAAGCAACAAATCTTTTCTAGTGATAAATGACATCTCTGACTTGGACAAAAGCTTCGATAAATAATTAACCTTGAAAATGGAGAATAGTTGTTCTTTCCACTGAGGATGTTCGCTGGCACCCAAAACAGATATGAGGACACTGTCAGCCAGTATATGTTTTTCCTCTCTTTGAAAACAATTTTGGAACTTCTTTAATCTGGTAAGATTTAGTTGGAATCTAAACAAGGATTTCTCAGTAGGCATAGAGAGACTCTTTAGTTCTGAAGTAACAAATACATGCTTTTTGTGTGTGTGTTAGCTGTCCTTGAAGGCTCTTGGTGCATAAAACTTGTCAATTCTAATTTGCTATGAGTGACTTGAGATATAAAGAAAGGGTGATGTAAATCCTTGGAGCTTTTAAGCAACCCAAGTTCATCCACTCATTCAGCCTAGGACATTTAAAGCTTGTACTTCAATCACTTCATCAGGAACCTATTTTTCAAATGAAAGTTAAAATTTGAATTGTTGCCATGCACTGAATAAGGTAACCAGCTGAGACATTGCTCACTTAAGAAAAATTTGATTGCTCAAGATTGTGCCAGTTTTCCAGTCATTTTTTTACATGGAATAAACCTGTTGATGTAATCACATGAAGCAGAGAGAGAAAAGATTCCAAATTAGTGGTAGCTATGCAAACATTCTCCTTATTTCAATAAAAGGTATTATAGAGAAAAAAAGAAAAAAATGGAAACAGACTATTCAGAGTCTATGCAACTGAAGACCAAGCCAGATTTTCCCTGAGGATAAACTCACAGTTCCTCTTCACTATAATAAAACAAGCTTCCATCTATTGTTAAGGTAAACTGTTTGTTCAAAAAGTCATTAAAACTAATTCCATCAACAATTCTAAAAGCTATTAGAATTAAATATTTAGACTAAATCGTCAAGGACTAAAAGGGAGTATTTGCAATTTAATGCAAAAATAAATACCACCTGACACACCGGTTACTTTTATTAGTTTGTTTCAGCTCCGGCGCTTCTAATGAAATTTAATTAAATTGATTTGGCTACTTAAAGATACAGTATATGAAAGGATAAGAGTCTTGTGGCTTAGTAAAAAAAAAAAAAAAAAAGCGTCTGCCTGCAATGTGGGAGACCTGGGTTCAGTCCCTGGGTTGGGAAGATCCCCTGGAGAAGGAAATGGCAACCCACTCTGGTACTCTTGCCTGGTAAATTCCATGCACCGAGGAGCCTGGGAGGCTACAGTCCATGGGGTCGCAAAGAGTGGGACACTATTGAACAACTTCACTTTCACTTTCACCATCTTTTAAGGGCTCCCCAGGTGGCGCTAGTGGTAAAGAACCCACCTATCAATGCAGAAGACACAAGAGACTTGTGTTTAATCCCTGGTTCAGGAAGATCCCCTGGACATCCCCTGGTGGCATGGCAACCCACTCCAGTATGCCTGCTTGGAGAATCCCATGGACAGAAGAGCCTGTTGGGTTCCAGTTCATAAGGTTGCAAAGAATCAGACATGATGAAGTGACTTTACACGCACACATCATCTTTTCAAAGCAAATATTGAGTAAATCCATCTTAGGAATTCAATTTATCACCATTGAACTAATTCTAAAGAACTGATATCACTAAGAAGATTTGACAAGCTAGAAAGAAACCGATATAATTTGGTTGAAGAAAGTATGTCGTGGTTAACTACCAGGAGTTAACTGGTACCAAACAGAAGCATGGTGGGATCTCTCAAAAACGAGGTTTTTATTAAGAACTGGGTACAGCGATCAAGAGGACTGTTGCCATCAGCACGTGTATAACATTCTTGGGCATAAATATCTTGGTAGACTTTTCTCTCATTTTTCCACTTTGTAATAGAAACTGTTTTCCACTTGGACTCAGCCTCCCTTGCTGGGAGATTTGGCCACGTGACTAAGCTCTGACAGTATTTACAAAGGCATCCCCCACCCCCACTTAAAAAAAAAAAAAGGATGCCTTTCCCCACCCTTTTCCACTGGAATGTGGACAGGTTGAGGTCAAGGAGGAGAATGCAGGTGAGGGCAACCTTCCAGAGATGGTGATCCCAGAGTTTGAAGGAGCCAAAACCTTGGTCCGAGAGGTGTGATACCAGATCCGGACAGTTAGACTCTAACGTGACAGGGTGTGATTGGCTAAATAGTATGCTCCCTCCATCAAAGATACCCACATCCTACTTAACTAGAACCTGTGACAGGCTACATTATGTAGCAAAGGGACTCTGCACGTGTGGTGAAGTTAAAGCTCTTGAAAAAGGGAGATTACACTGAATTATCCAAGTGGGCCCAATGCAGCCACAAGGGTCTTCAAGACATTCAGAGAAGGTGGTGTGACCACGGAAGCAGAGACAGAAAATCAGAGAAGCCATGCTGCCTGCTTAGACGATGGAGGAAGGGGGCAAAAGGCCAAAGGGCGCGGCGGCCTCTACCAGATGGAAAAGACAAGGAAATGGATTCTCTAGACGGCTTCAGGAAGGGGTGCACCCAGGACCAACAGTTTTTTTTTTTAAACTTTAATATTATATTTATTTAATCCTATATATCTAAAATATATTTTAACACAATAAACATGAGAAGCATTTACTAGATAGTTTAAAAAAAAAAAAGTAAGCCAAGTCTTTGAGATCTGGTTCGTGTCTTATGCTTAGTGTTGCTGTTGCGTGGTTTAGTTGCTAAGTTGTGTCCGACTCTTTTGTGACTCCATGGACTGCAGCCTCTCGGGCTCCGACGTCCATAGGGCTTCCCAGGCAAGAATACTGGAGTGGACTGCCACGGCCTCCTCCAGGGGATCTTCTTGACCCAGGGATTGAACTCGAGTCTCCTGCATTGGCAGGCAATTCTTTACCACTGAGCCCAGAGAATATCTCAAAGAGGACTAATCATATTTCACATGTTCAATAGCCAACCCCTCACTAATGGCTACCATGCTGACCCTTGGATCCCAAGGAGATCCAACCACTCAGTCCTGAAGGAAAACAACCCTGAATATTCATTGGAAGGACTGACGCTGAAGCTGAAGCTCCAATCCTTTGGCCACCTGATGTGAAGAGCTGACTCATTAGAAAAGACCCTGATGATGGGAAAGATTGAGGGGAGGAGGAGAAGGGAGTGACAGAGGATGAGATGGTTGGGTGGCATCACTAATTCAACGGACATGAGTGTGAGCAAGCTCTGGGAGATGGTGAAGGACAGGGAAGCCTGGCGTGCTGTAGTTCATGGGGCTGCAAAGAGTCAGACACGACTTAGTGACTGACTGACGACAACATAACGATGCTGAAAACCTCGGCTCCAGACTTAAAGAGAGGACAGGGAGAAGCAGGTAAGGCAGGCATAGGACACTGTGCTGACTGGGCAGGGATGACAGAGGACAGGGGTCAGATCCCCCTTCTTGGCTCCTCTTCTTTTTGTCCCCAACCCCAGGGGACAGGAGTTCCTGGAGTTCCTCCCGCTCCTGCGGGAGTTCCTCAGAGCTCCACTTTTACTCACTGCAGAGCCAACCCTTTGATTTCAGCCCAGTGAAACCTACTTTGCACTTCTGCCCTCAAGAACTGTTCAGATCATGAATTTGTGTTTAAGCCACTGAGTTTGTTGTAATCTGTTAATGCAGCAATAGGAAAGTAACAGAGGGTGATTAATTTCTAACTGCTGTAAGCCATGTTCATTTGAGGTGTGAGACACACTGATTAGACCTGAGGACAACTTTAGATGATTAAATGCCTGCAACAAGACACTGTGACAGGATGTTAATATACTTTTCTTCCATTGCCTGTGTTTTGGCTAAGGTCCCAAGGCAGGGAACAACAGATGCCCCATTGTTCCCCATATATTCTCAAAGTAAAAAATTAGATCATCCATCCATCCTTGTGAATGGGGGGGATAAAATAAGGTTCTGCAGTATTAACACATGCCCCACCTCCAGATTACACGGGTTTAGGCTGAGAATTCACTAGTGGTGGAGAATGTTGGTGGCGAGGGCTTCCTTGAAGGCAGTTGACAGGCTGGGCATTGCCCAGCCTACCTCCCATCTCCTGAAGCCTGGGAAGTGAGCTCTTTATTTTGCCTGGCCATGGGCTCTCTGGATTTTGGGGGTTGTAGGAGTTACCACGATCAGGGTGAAGCTCAGACTCAGTGCCAGAGGTGGACCAACCATGGAGCTCAAGAAGCTTAGGTTTCAGGATCGTCCACTGCATGAGCCCCCTCCAAGGCCGGTAGGAAATTTTATATTCATAAAGTATACTCTTCTTAAACAGGAATTCCCACACTAAGCTGCGGGGTGGAAAGTGTGTATCTGCTCTGGTCTCAGTGCAGGGTAGTGGCAGCCTTAGGTGCATGGAGAGCCTGGAGCAGTTAGCTGGAAGAGGTCAGGTCCAGGCCAGCGGTCCTCAGCTGGAGGCTGGTATTAAATACCGAGCCCGCCTGCCAGTGAGAGAGATTCAGACTCGATTCCTGGGTTGGGAAGACCCTCTGGAGGAGGGCACAGCAACACACTCCAGTATGCCTGCCTGGAGAATCCCACAGGCAGAGGAGCCTGGCAGGCTACGGTCCATAGGCTTGCAAAAGCTGGACACGACTGAAGCAACTAAGCATGCACGCATGAGCAAACCGCACCACCGTCCCCATGAGAGAAGCCAGCACGTGGGCATCTGCTGCAGGCTGGGTGTACCAAGGCCAGGGCACAACTGTATGGCCAGGGTCTCTCTCCTCTCTGCTGATCCCCCTTTCCTGGCGGAGCCTGGGAGGAGGGTGGGGATGTGGGACACTGGGACATAAGAAGGAATAGTTTATGAGAGGGGAAGCAGGTGAGCTAGGAAGAGACAAGAAACGGATCACGTCCTTTCTCCCCAAGCAAATGAAAGCGCTCTTAGCCGTAGCTCATCCCATCTACTAGAAGAAGGAAGGGTGAGCTTGAGTGTATTGCCCAAAGTAACAAGAATGGTAGTAGATTTACATTAAACTTAGCATTTTTTCTAATTCAAAGGGACATGTACCCTAAAGTTCATAGTGTCACTATTCACAGTAGCCAAGAGATGGAAGAAACCGAAGTGTCCATGAACAGATGAATGGGTAAAAAAAGATGTGGTACACATATACAGGGAATATTTGTTGTTTAGACACTAAGTTGTTTCTGACTCTTTGTGACCCCAGGGACTGTAGCCTGTCAGGTTCCTCTGTCCATGGGATTTCTTAGGCAAAAATACTGAACTGGGTTGTCATTTACTTCTCCAGGGGATTGTCCTGACCCAGAGATCAAACCGGCAACTCCTGCATTGGCAGGTGGATTCTTTACCACTGAGCCACCTGAGAAACCCACAGGGAATATAGACCAGCCCTAAAAAGAAGGAAATAATGCCATTTGCAGCAATATGGGTGAACCCAGAGAATCTCATACTAAGTGAAGTCAGTTAGACAGAGAAAGACAAATATGATATCACTTACAGATGGAATCTTAAAAAATGATACAAATGCACTTATTTACAAAACAGAAATAGACTCACAGACATAGAAAACAAATTTATGGCTACCAAAGGAGAAATGGGGGAATAAATTAGAAGTTTGAAATGAATGGATACACACTGTTAAACAGAAAAATAGATAAATAACAAAATAGGGTCCTATTGTATAGCATCGGGAGCGATATTCAGTGCCTTATAATAACCTATAATGGAAAAGAATCTAAATGAGAATGTGAAAGTGATGGTCGCTCAGTCATGTCCAGCTCTTTGCAATCCCACAGATTGTAGCTCGCCGGGCTCCTCTGCCCATGGAATTCTGCACTGCAGGCAGATATTTTTTTTTTTTTTTTTTTTTTTTACCATCTGAGCCACCAGGGAAGTCCTCAAAACACTGGAGTGGGTAGCCATTCCTTTCTCCAGGGGATCTTCCTGATCCAGGGATCAAACCTAGGTCTCCCACATTGCAGGCGGATCCTTTACCATCTGAGCCACCAGCGAGGCCCACAAGTATAGGGCTTCCCTGGCGGCTCAGAGGTAAAGACTCTACCTGCAATGAAGGAGCTGCAGGAGACGTGGGTTCACTCTTTGCGTTGGGAAGATCCCCTGGAGGAGGGCATGGCAAACCACTCCATTATTCTTGCCTGGAGAAACCCATGGACAGAGGAGCCTGTCCGTGGTGCTGCTACAGTCCACGGGGGTCGCAAAAGCGCTGGACATGACTTAGAGCCTAAAGAACAGTACATATGCGTATAACTGAACCACTTTGTTGTGCACCTGAAACTAATGCACCATTGAAAATCAACTGCAGTTCCAAAAAATGAAAAGTTTAGTGAGTTTTCTAGTTCCCAATTCAATCCTTTTCCCCTGCTTTTGTCTCTGGGGTACTTTTGGAAGTTCTGATTTAAAATACTATGGTAAAGCCACCTGGGAGAGCAGAGGCAGAAAGGAAACATTGAACTTAGATGCTGCTCAGGTAGAATTTCTCCAGCTGGGAGGTCCAGCCCCACAGCAGCTCTAACTTAGTCACTTCTTGTTTAGCAACTGCCATGTGCATCGATTTCCACTTCTGCACAATTGATTTTTGCTTCTGTTCCCATTTGTGCCTTTGTTTTTGGACAGATATCATATGATGAGTGTCTGAGAATGGTCTCCGAGAGGTCAGCGGACCTCATGAAGGAGGGCCTTATTTGTCGATACAAAAATCAACACGCAAACGCCCAGATTTATGGAGGAGACAGCATCATCACTGAGTTTAACCCCAGCCTCTTTGTTTCCTACCCGAGCTTGATGTGCAGTGATTTAGAAAAGAACTCGAGCTACAGTTGCAAATCTGGAGGAAACAGCATTCAGATTATTTAAGAGCCTGACCATAATTATGGCTGATTCACGTGTCGTAGGGCAGAAACCAATGCAACATTGTAAAGCAATTTTCCTCTAATTATGGAAACTTACATTACCATATGTAAAATAGATAGTCAATGGAAATTTGCTGTATGGCTCAGGAAACTCAACCAGGGGCTCGGTATCAACCTAGAGGGGTGGGGTGGGGAGAGAGATGGGAGGGAGGTTCAAAAGGGAAGGGGATATATGTACACCTACTGCTGATTCATGTTGAGATTTGACAGAAAACAACAAAATTCTATAAAGCAATTATCCTTCAATAAAAAAATTAATTAAAGAGTTAATTAACTTAAAAATGCAAGAAAGAAGACTGTGATCAAAAGTTTTCATGTGCTTCCAGTCATTTCTCGGTGAAGAATTTTCCAGTACAGTAGAAAGATGAATAAATTCCTGGTGGGCAATTTCCTTGATAGAATGACAGCTCTACATCCAGTCATTTATTTCTATAGAGGATTTACTGCTTTTCCATCACCATCTTAAACACTCGCCAAGGAAAAACATCTATTTATTCTCAAGATGGCAACATGCTACAGCAAGTATAAAAGTATTTCTTGCTCCTCTTGCTGCAAAGCTTTGAGATCAAAATTTTGCATTTTGCTCATCTTGTGTGTTTTCCTGGACAATATTTCAAAACATCTTTCTAGTTTTCGCTGCAATCCAGTATTGATTTTTAAATGTCCAGCAAGTGAGAGTGATGAGGGATGTGAAATGTGAACCGTGACTTCAGTTCACAGGGGTCAGGACCACTGACTCATTGAGGTACAGAGGCCAGTTTCCTGAAAGCAGCGAAAGACACCGCGAGCGCTGTGTCCACTCGCTCACTCGCTGCGGTTTGGTCATTTGAGGAAATCTGCAGGCATCCCTTCCCTATCCATAATTACTTATTGATTTCTCATTTTGTGAGTGCAACAGTGGCGGGACCAGTGTAATGAATCCCACGGCAGTAGGAAAAGAGAGTCCTGAGTGATTCAGGCCGTGAAGGGCATGACTTCACTCCCATCAAAGCTCATTATTCACTGGCTGAATGGTACCTGCGGCGCGAGAGTCTGTCTTCCCGACAATAAAAGGAAGGACATTTAAAGATTAGTTTTATGCTTTGTTTCTCTCATCCAGACGGTAACACTGAATACAATATCTCTATCCACGGAAACACTACCTTGTTCGGTTTCAAGTTTTCAAGCACAGGTGGTTTGGCATTCTTTGAGACACAAGCTCACTGTTCAAGATTCCAAAGGGTAAGGGTGGGAGGGTTGGAGGGGGAGTGGGGAGGGGAGGCATGGGAGGTTCAAGGGGTGTTGGGGAGGGATAGGAGGGTGGCGGACCCCACAGGACCACAACTATAGAAACACAAGGCCATGCTATTCGTGGGGGAGAATAAGTCTGGTTTCTAACCTTGGTGACCATCAGCAGAGTTTGATTCTGTTATCTGATCTGTCTTTGATCTGATCCCTGCATTTATGAACAAAGGAATTTGCTCATAGAGTGGCTGAGTAGATGCTGTTCTTTCTGGAGCTCTTTGCAATACTTAGAGCAAAATAATGAACCGAAGCATTATAAGCTGAACGCCGGAAGAATTGTCTCTCTCTACTTGACAACAGGGGCTGCTCCGATGCTGTGTCCTGGCCTTAAGTTCTAAGTTTTGCACAGTGATGAAAATGTAACTTTCGATTTTTAGGTTTTGCTTTTTTTTTTTTTTGACAGCTGTAGTAATAATAAATGTTGCTATCCCTACAACAATAAACTGTGGAAAATCACAATAAATCACAATAAACTGTGGAAAATTCTGAAAGAGATGGGAATACCAGACCATCTGACCTGCCTCTTGAGAAACCTATATGCAGGTCAGGAAGCAACAGTTAGAACTGGACATGGAACAACAGACTGGTTCCAAATAGGAAAAGGAGTACGTCAAGGCTGTATATTGTCATCCTGCTTATTTAACTTATATGTAGAGTGCTGCTGCTGCTGCTAAGTCGCTTCAGTCGTGTCCGACTCTGTGCGACTCCAGAGACAACAGCCCACCAGCCTCCCCCATCCCTGGGATTGCAGAGTACATCATGAGAAACGCTGGGCTGGAAGAAGCACAAGCTGGAATCAAGATTGCTGGGAGAAATTTCAATAACCTCAGATATGCAGATGACATCACTCTTATGGCAGAAAGTGAAGAGGAACTAAAAAGCCTCTTGATGAAAGTGAAAGAGGCGAGTGAAAAAGTTGGCTTAAAGCTCAACATTCAGAAAACTAAGATCATGGCATCCGGTCCCATCACTTCATGGGAAATAGATGGGGAAACGGTGGCTGACTTTATTTTGGGGGGCTCCAAAATCACTGTAGATGGTGACTGCAGCCATGAAATTAAAAGACGCTTACTCCTTGGAAGGAAAGTTATGACCAACCTAGACAGCATATTGAAAAGCAGAGACATTACTTTGCCAACAAAGGTCCGTCTAGTCAAGGCTATGGTTTTTCCAGTGGTTATGTATGGATGTGAGAGTTGGACTGTGAAGAAAGCTGAGTGCCGAAGAATTGATGCTTTTGAACTGTGGTGTTGGAGAGGACTCTTGAGAGTCCCTTGGACTGCAAGGAGATTCAACCAGTCCATCCTAAAGGAGATCAGTCCTGGGTGTTCATTGGAAGGACTGATGTTGAAGCTGAAACTTCAATACTGTGGCCACCTCATGTGAAGAGTTGACTCACTGGAAAAGACCCTGATCCTCGGAGGGACTGGGGGCAGGAGGAGAAGGGGATGACACAGGATGAGATGCTGGATGGCATCACCGACTTGATGGACATGAGTTTGAGTGAACTCCGGGAGTTGGTGATGGTCAGGGAGGCCTGGCGTGCTGTGATTGATGGGGTCACAAAGACTCAGACATGACTTAGCGACTGAACTGATCCCTACAACTGAAAAGGAATGACCTTGTAGAGACATGATGACTGGCTTCAAAAATAGGAAGGCTATCCTAGAGAAGAGAAAGTAGATTTTTCAGTATAGCGTTGGAAGACAGATAATACACATACAGAGATTTTTACTTCATATAAGAGTTCTGAAAAATCATAGCCACCCCAAAATGGAATAATATGTCCCCTTAGTGATTTTCAATGGATAGTCAAGATACTTGGTTAGCCAGAAAGTTTGTTCGGGTTTTTCTACATGACGTTACAGAAAAATCAGAATAAACTTTTTGGCTAACCCGACATTTGAACAAAAGGAAATGACTCCTGGAGCTGATACGACACCTTCCTTCTTTTAGTAAAATAACTCCCTCCTCCTGCCACCAAGCTTTAGCAGGGTTCCTGGTGGCTCACTTTTCCTACTCTCCCTCCCAGCCGGGTTTGTAGCTGTGGCCACATGATTGAGTTCTTGGTGGTGGCAGGGGAGCAGAAGGTTGGTCCCTTTTGCATCACATGCTTCAGAGAATATCACTTGCCCTCACTTTTTCTACGGCCTGCAGTGAGAGGGGAAGAGCTCAGTTAGGGAGCTTGGTACACATAGGCAACGATGTTACCCTAGTACAAGGCACTATAACAAGACAGGTCCCAGGGTCACCGCTGACTCTGGACCACCTGCCTAACCAGGTGCAGGCCCATGAAACAGAAAGGGATACTTGTTAAGCTTGCATTTCTGAATTTCTGAGTCTCCCTGTTAAGAGTAATTTAGGCTATATCCCAAACAATATAACTATATATTTTTTTGAGATGTGTATATGATTAAGGTATTATGTAAGAGCTACAAGAAATGCTTTCTGCAATTTTATAATTCTATGTTCCCATCTACCCCCACCCCCAAATGTATCTCCTTTCCTTCAAAACCAGTTGTCCCAACAAACTTTACTATCATCAAACATAATCACGCTGTCAGTCATGACCTCAACTTTTTTTTTTAAGTACCAGTGTTCAAAACGTCAAGAACGTTTGATCATCTGCTTTTTTTTCAGCCCTCTATCAAGACTGCTCCAAGGCTCACCTTTTTTCCATTAAGAAAACATCCTCTGCAAAAATACAGATGATAAAGATATTTGAAGCTTCTCTTTGTGGTTATCTAATCTTCAGGATTTTTTTCTAAGGTGATGCATTGTTTAGCCTTTGTGTGATAACATTCTTCTGTTTCTTTTCCTTTAGGGGAGAAAAATCAGAAGTCCAGGCCTCACTGAAGTTGAAGGTTTGGATGATGCAAATCCGTTTTGGCTCACAATGTGTCTGGACTTCAACCAGACCAAAGAATATTCTGATTTATTAAATGGATCTCTAAGTCAAATAAAGTAGCTGAGCTAAGGAAATGTGGTTCTGGCCTCTGTGCTTGGGTCCTAAGGAGGAAATAAGCCAATGACAGGTGGATCTTTAATTCCGTTCCATAGACATGCCATTGTTATTTCAATTTACATCTATCTAATCGTGTTTTTTCCTCTTGTCCATAATGCTCTTTTCCTCTTATCTCCTAATTCATGCAAACTCTATAGATTCTTCAAGATTTTTCTCTGTAATTTTCTTGCTCTTAATTTATCCAGTAAATCCATAATACATGAATATGAGCCGAATGCAGCTGCCAAACACTGTTCCATATTTCACTTGCATCCACAATAGCTGCTCTACATGCCACGTTTTCCTTGCAACTCTTCCTTTCCTAAGCCTATAACAGGTATTTAATAAATAGATTAGAAACACGAGTAATTATAGATACGGATCAGGCATTTAGAAAATGATCTCTCAACTGTCAATGAAGAACAAAATAGAAATCTCTTGCCTCACTGATTAAAAACAATTCATAAGGACGAATGAATTTGGATTTTCTCACCACAGGACCTTTCAAAAAGAAAAGCTTTTGTGAGTTTTGAGCTTTGCCATTGTAGCACTTATACTGAGCACAAAATCCTCATTTCATTTCGCAACTGCACAATTTGGAAATCATTATGAACAACAGCTCTTTCTCAATATTTTAAAATCATGGATCAACTGAAAACCTCACCTTCAGTTTCTCCAGCCTGTCTTTCTTGAATCTCCTCACATTAAGACACATTTTAAGCGCTCTTTAGCTCTTGAGTTTTAGCTCCATTAAATTTCTGACAACATACTCTTTTTTTTTCCTCATGGCAAATGAAAGACAATTATACTTTCTGAACCCTACTACCAACACAGAAAAAACTAAAATGGAGAACTCATACTACGATTCAACAAATAACTTGTGGAGTCTCTAAAAGCCATTTCCCTTCAATGCACAGAAGTATGAGAAGGTATATTCTAGCAAAGAAAAGGCTGGAATTCAGGGAAAGTGGAGTTTATTTGAGGCAGTAATATTTCATTGAACTTCCCGAGCCACTGATTCAGAACGTCCAGCTCTTTTCTAATTTATAGTGTGTTCTTCGTGTCTGGCTGCCTGTTTAGCTGAAGGATCCTGTCCCTGGAGGAAATTCATTTGGCTTCTGAAAGAGTCCCAGAAGGAACCAAGGGATGTACATTTCAAACAAAACAGGCAGAATGGAACTAAAACACTTTAGACAAATAGCAAGATATTTAGGAAAGGATATAATTAATCCAGAACACTTCTGTAATATTTCAGCCTAAAAATACTTCCTCTTAAGGAACAGAAAAATCTTGAAAGAGATTTCTGAAATATATGGGCTAAACTTTAAACTGAAGTACAAAGCAAGGAGCTTACAGGAAATAGGAAGACCTTGGAGAAATCTAGAAATATACTCTTAACTTAGTGGAGTCAGTCATTAAATATTTAACTTTCTCCCACAGGCTTAGAAAAAGACCAATTTTCCCTCTGGCAAGATGGATCTCACCCTCTCTTATCCAACTTGACCTCTTGCTGTGGCCCCACCTCCCATCCCAAGACTGGGATGCTGGGGACCAACGTGGCAGTGAGTCTTGGCTTCCCCCTCCTCCATGCAGGCTGCCGGGGGAGGCAAGGAGGTGCTCTGGGAAGTTGATGATGAGGCCCTGTTCACGCTTTCTGAATCCCTATGGAGACCAGTGTCTACGCTGTTCTCCGGGCCTATCTCTCAGTGATGTTCTCTGCTCCATTTGTTAACTCAATCTATCCTGACAGCTCTGATCATTGAAACAGCTCACATATGCTGTCTGGTAACAATAAAACAGTAACTTCTGGGGGACACTGTTAAAAGAACTCTTTGCTCCTAACCTAAAAAGAAAAGTTGTGCGTCCTTTTTTTACGAAAATGTGGGAAAGAATCGTATAATCAAAATTTCTAGATGTGACCTTTTTGCTTAAAGTTATGTTTCTAAACTATTTTGGGGAGGAAGTCCCCTTTGAAACGTATGATATAAATTTCTGCCTGCCTCCGGGGAGCCTTCTGGGTAAATGCCCAGCCTCTTCCTATGATCTACGACTGCCATTAGGATTATCAGCCCTTCACCTTGCGCGTGAACCGGCCAGTGTCCTGGATGCGGAACTCAGGTAGCCACTCAGTATTCCTAGGTTGCAAGACTTCTCGGTCTCCTGAACTGCCTTTTACCTTTTATTTTCCTGTCTCCTCTCCACAGTGACTTCAGTTATTTCTTGGCCCTTGTTGACGCTTCTGTGTGAGAGTGTGTGCAAAACCCCTCAGTTCATTGCTTTTTAGTCTCTTATACAATATAGATGCTCAGACACAAACTTATTTTTCTTGAAGGTAAGACTCTATGGTTATAGGTCTGTCCAATCCAGAAAGTTCATGGATCTTAGGATATATTCAGGGGACACTTAGCGACCCTTTTTTTTTTTTTTTTTTTTTTTTTTTGCTTCTTCACTGATTCTCTTGTTTCACTTGCATTTCAATTGCTCAAACTCTCAGACAAGGTTCCTTTGTATCTGTGACACATCTCGTTATGACCAAATGTTGTCTTCAGGCTCAGGGTCTGTGTGCAGCTCACGAGCCAAGAAGGTAAAGCAAATCTTACCTTTTTGTAGAGACTCCTCAGATCTCGGTACTGCCACATGCTGCTGAGGACCTGAGATGCCGCCTTGACCACCTTCGGAGAGTGTCTGATAAAGAAAAGACAGGACACGCAAGTGGAGAGCGGGACAGCTGGGCTTTACATGCCTTGGCAGGAAACAGCAAGAATAAAGAGAATACAAGCCTCGTGGCTCTTCTCACCCTTTTCTTTCTCCAGTCTGGACAGGGCAAAGGATGCAGGTCGCCAGTGTCCAACCTCATTCTCCCCCCGACACCCATGGCAGGGGGCAGGGTCGGGGTTGGGGGAGGACGGTATTGTAATTTGGCAAAGAATTTTCACAATGCAAACCCAAGAGCAGTGCACTGAGTCAGAATGCAGGTTCAGCGCTGGACTAGGAAATGGAACAGAAAGCATCCTGGCCAGGAAAGGCAAGATTAAGAGGTTTTAATAGCTGTGTTGTCTAACCTGTGCAGAGCTCAGTGGGTAAAGAATCACATACAATGCATACAAAAAGGAGACACAGGAGACTTGGGTTCGATCCCTGGGTTAGGAAGATCCCTTGGGGGAGGAAATGATAACCCACTCCAGTATTCTTGCCTGGGAAATCCCACAGACAGAGGAGCCTGACAGGCAGTAGAAAGGGTCGCAAAGAGTTGGACATGACTGAGCGCAAGCAAGGAGTAAGGAGGGAAAAAAAGATACTCATTTTCTCAGCTGAAGCATAAGAGCGTGTATAGCGTTTGCTCTACTGCCTGAGGGGTACAGGGAACTGCTTTCCATTTGCTAAGGAAGCCAAGCACAGGCGATTGGCATGGAGATGCCCTGTGCACTCACTGGCCCACAGGCTCTCTCATGTTTGTGTGGAGGAATAAGCACGGATAAAAGAATCTAGAAACAAAGCCCTTCATACAATTCACATTCTGTCCTCCAGACTAGAGGGAGAAACTAAGGTCACGTAAACCTCTGGACTAGCGGTTCTTACCTTTTTTTTTTTTGAGTCATGGCTTTGAAATCCTTGTGAATCTACTGCTAAATAATGGTTCGGTGCCAACCTGCATCTCAGATCAGACTCTAGGTCAAGACATCTGTGTTGATTCAATTCGATCCGATTCTTGGAAATCACTTGGATGAGTGGTGAGGTCCCTGCTAACTACCTGCGGATTCTTTGCTCCAATGAGCTGAGTCCACAACCAGCCTCACGACCTGAGTGGCTGACACGGCATTGTGCCTAATCTCAAGGGCCGGCACACTTTTGCTATAAAGGGTCAGCTATCAAATATCCTTTGATGTGTGGGCCACATGGTCTCAGTTGCGGCTACTCAACTCTGTCATTGCAGGACGAGAGGGGTCATAAATAATACATAAACGAGGGGAAGTGGCTGTGTTCCAGTCAAGTGTTACTTACAAGAAAGGGTGGACGGTGGGATTTGGATCATAGCTGCTGACCCTTGGTTTATGCGGGGACTCCTGGAGTTGGGCAGGTCATAATCACACATGAGGATGCCAATGTGAAGGTCATCCCTGAAACTGACCCATGGTGCAGTGGCCCACAGATTCCCCAAACAGAACATGTGAATTGAGATCAAAACTGCTTTTAACATAAAAGAGTCTTTAAAACGGAAAGTGAGCAGATGGTGAGATGGGATCAAGTTGAGGTTGGACTTGAGAGCTAGAGTAAATAGATGTGTGCGTGCTAAGTCAATTCAGTCGTGTCCAGCTCTTTGTGACCCTATGGACTATAGCCTGTCAGCCTTCTCCAGGCAAGAATACTGGACTGGGTTGCTGTGCCCTCTTCCAGGGCATCTTCCTGACCCAGTGATCGAACCCTCGCCTCTTATGTCTACCTTCACTGGGAGGCAGGTTCTTTACCACTAGTGCCACCTGGGAAGCAAGGACCTGTATTTTGCAATAAAAGGATGGGAACTTACTATGTGATCAATTAAATGTCTGCTATTTTCCTGGGTCTTCAAGCGTGCAATGTGGAAACTACGTTTAAGGTTTCTTCATCCATTTACTTACTGGAAACTGGAATAGTCACTCTTGCTTGTTATTGCTGACTTGGAATTCAACTTTGGCTGTGTTTGAAAACCTCTTAGTTAGTATTGTGTACTTTTAAAAGAAAAAATATAGTACTCTTGTAAATTTCAAAATTTTTTCTCCATGAGATGAGCTATATTTAAGCAAAATACATATTTTCTTTAGGGACAGTTACTAAATGATTTCACATTGACACTAGTATCATGCTCTAAATATATTGAACTCTTTTGACAGAGAATTCTAGATCTTTTCATGGATATAGATACAGGTACACTGTATTCTTTTTTAAACAATTGAATTATAATTGACCTACAACACTCTGTTAGTTCCTGGTGGTCTGATAGCTATATGCATTGTAAAATAACCACTCTGGTAATTCTATTTACCATCTGGCACTACACAAAGTTATTACACTATTATTGACTGTATCCCCCCTGCTGTGTATTTCATCCCTACGGTTCATTTATTTTACCGCTGAAATTTTGCATCTTTTAATCTCCCTCACCCATTTCACTCATCGCCCCATCTCTCTCTCCTTGGCAGCTACCTGTTTGTTCTCTGTATCTGTGGGTCTCTTCCTGTTTGGGTATGCTTGTTCTCCTGTTTTGTTTTTCAGATTTCACATACAAGGGAAATCATATAGTATTTGTGTTCCTCTAACTTATTTCACTTAGCATAATACCCTCTAGGTCCATCTATACTGTTGAAAATGACAATATTTTATTCTTTTTTATGGCCAAGTAATATTCTTTTGTATATATACATATATATATACACACATATTGTGGTAAATAATATATTTACTACATGTATATATACAATATATACATATATATTGATATGTATATATGCAATCTATATATATATATAGTAATAAATATGCTTCTCTGGTGGCTCAGATGGTAAGGTGTCCGCCTGCCATGTGGGAGACCCAGGTTCGAGCCCTGGGTTGGGAAGATCCCCTGGAGAAGCAAATTGTAATAAATAATGCTGCAATGAACACTGAAGTTCATATGCTTTTTCCAATTCGTGTTTTTTTTTTTTTTTCTTTAGAAAACTATACAGAACTGGAATTGCTGGACCATATGGTGGTTCAATGTTTAATTTTTTGAGGACCCTCCATACTGTTTTCTATAGTGGCTGTACCAATTCACACCCCCACCAACAGTGTATAAGAGGCCCCTTTTCTTCACATCTTTGCCAACACTTGTTATTTCTGTCCTTTTTAATAGGCATTTTGATAGCTGTGAAGTGATATCTCATTGTGGTTTTGATTTGCATTTCCCTGATGACCAGTGATGTTGAGCATCTTTTCATGTGCCTGTTGGTCATCTGTAAGTCTTCTTTGGGGAGAAAAATGTCTTTTCAGTCTTCTGCCTAATTTTAATTGGGTTGTTTATTGAGTTGTATGATATATATATATATAATATTATATATATATCTTAGATATTAACCCCTTGTTGGTTATATCATTTGTGAATTTTTTTTCCCATTCAGTAGGCTGTCTTTTCACTTTGTTGATGGTTTCCTTTGCTGTGCAAAAGCTTTTAAGTTGAATTAGGTTCCCTTTGCTTATTTTCGCCCCTCTCCTCTGGTCTGCAATATCAGCTGAGAGACTCATTGGAGTTCCCCTGTGCATACTTAATTGCTTTTCTCTTGCTGCTTTTAAAACTCTGTCTTTATCTCTAGTTTTTGCCATCTTAATGTGTCTTGGTGAGAACTTCTTTGGGTTCATCTTGTTTGGGACCCACTGTACTTCTTGGACCTGGATGTCTGTTTTCTTTCACAGGTTGGAGAAGTTTTCAGCTATTAATATTATTTCTTTAAATAAATTTTCTGCCCCTTTCTTTCTTTTTTCCTTCTGGACCCCTACAATGCCAGTATTAGTATGCTTGATGTTATCCTAAAGGTATCTTAAACTATACTCATTTAAAAATATTTTATTTGTTTAGCTTGGTTGATTTCCACTACTGTCTTCCAGTTTGCCATTCTGTTCTTCTGTATCATCTAATATACTACCCATTCTTTCTAGTGTATTTTTAAAAAAATTCAGTTATACAAAAATACTCAAAGTTATACAAGTATACTCAAAGCTACAGTTTTTCCAGGAGTCATTTACAGATGTGAGAGCTGGACCATAAAGAAGGCTGAGAGCTGAACAATTAATGCTTTTGAACTGTGGCGTTGGAGAAGACTCTTGAGAGTCCCTTGAACTTCAAGGAGATCCAACGCATCAATCTTAAAGGAAATCAGTCCTGAATATTCACTGGAAGGACTGATGTTGAAGCTGAAGCTCCAATACTTTGGCTACCTGACGCAAAGAGCCAACTCACTGGAAAAGACCCTGAGGCTGGGAAAGATTGAAGGTGGGAGGAGAAGGGGACGACAGAGGATGAGATGGTTGGATGGCATCATCAACTCAATGGACATCAGTCTGGGAGACAGTCAAGGACAGGGAAGCCTGGTGTGCTGCAGTCCATGGAGTCACAAAGAGCAGGAAAGAACTGAGCAATTGAACAACAACAGTTGTACCCTTCAGTTCTGTTTGATTCTTCTTTATATTTTCTGACTCTCTGTTAAACCTGTTACTGTGTTCATTATCCTGAGCATCTTTGTGATTATGACCTTCAACTCGTTATTGGGTAGATTGTTTCTACTTCCCTCAGTTCTTCTTCTGAGGTTTTATCTTGTTCCTTTATTTGGAATATATTCCTCTGTCACTTCGTTTCGCTTTACTCTCTGTTTTTATTTCTATGTATTAAGCGGGTCTGAAGTTACACTTTCTGATCTTGCAGGAGCGGCCTTATGTAGATATCCGATGAGGCCCAGGAGCATACTCTCCTGCGGTCACCACAGCTGTATGCTCTAGGGGGCGCCTCCATGTGGGTCATGTGAGCCCTTCTTGTGTGTGTGTGTGTGTGTGTGTGTGTGTGTGTGTGTGTGTGTGTGGCGGGGGGTGGGGGGTGGCAACTACTATGGATGCACTGGTAGGTGGACTGGGCTTTGGTCTGGTTAGCTGCCAGGCCCTGTATGGACGCTACTGGTCCGGGCACAGGTAGCTTCTCAACCTAGGGAGAACCAGGAGTGAGGCTGGCTGGCTGGTGGGCAAGTAAGCCCCTGGTGCTGATGAACTAGAAGGTGGACTCCAAAATGGCACTTGCTGGCACCCGTGTCTGCAAGGCAGAACTAGCTTCCCAAAGTGGCTGCTGCGAGCATCTCTGTCCCCAGAGGGAGTCTCAGCTGCCTCCTGCCTCTCTGAGACGCTCTGAAAGATCAGCAAGTGCTCTGATCCAGGCTCTTTTCAAACTGCTGCTTCAGTGCTCAGCCTTGGAATGAGAGTGTGTGTGAGGTCCTTAAGAGGAGACCCATGTTTCCTACAGCCCCGCAGCTCTCCCAGCGGGGGGCTGGTCTTCCTGGTGCTGGGGAGTTGGTGTAGGCTCCTTGGGGAGAAGCTCTGCAATTCTGATAATTCTCACATACTATTCTTCTATAATCAATGCTGAGCAAAGATTAAATGCTATGTTTTGCTGGATTTTATCGCTGCTAGCTAGATATGTATCTATGACAGAAGTCAAGCAACTCTAGAGGAACATAATATTCAGGTGGTGATAATACAGTTGAAAATTTTAGTATGCACAAAGTCCTCTGATGCTGTAATTTTTTTCTACTTCTTGCTTAGTTTCAAAATACAGACCGAGAATGTGGAATGAATTGCAGCTTTTAACCTCTCAATTAACATGCTGATATACTACAGTGTTATAAAAACTGATGAAGGTCAAAGAAATACTGCTTTCTTTTTAGTTAATTTTGATTCATCCACTAGACCAGTCTGATGCAATGGCTACTTGGAAACCTATAACTGTTGATTGAAGGACTTGAACAATTGAGTGCTTCTAATGTGACAAGTGATTATAACCTCAGCCACAAACACAGTTCCTTACTGACAAGTAACAGTTGAGACTGTTAATGGCTTTTCTGTCTTATGACAAAATACAGTGACACATTCAACCCTATTTCCCACACGACTGTTAAAATCTGAAAAAAACACAAGTGTACTTTTGAAACGGCTGGATGTGACAGAATGTCCACGCTGTGTGTTTAAAATGATGTGAAAAGAATAATATAAGTTATCAAGACTTCAAAAACGGTAAGTATAAGATTCCTATAAGATTCATTAACAATTACACAATGTTTCATCTTCGCTAGACTTGTCAAATTAGGAGTGGCTGAGAATCTCAGTTGGTGCGATTTCATTATGGGTTTTCAGCAGAGTCATTCCAGCTGCAGGATTCCAGAATAATTGTTCCAGTGTATTGGCAAGATGTGATGAGTTACACAGTTCAAACACACCTTGATTGGCACTTGCAGTCTGACTCATCAAAATCATAGCATATTTAAGCCTGTGCATATTTAGAAATAAAACCTATAAATACATAAAAGGGAAAATCATAGCTATACATGTTTGTTCATCTTGTTTTCTCATGTGATCACAAAAGTTTGAGTAGTTTTGGGAGGAGGGCAAGTCTGCAAGCATTTTATGAATTAGAGCAAACTGATATTCCTCCTTTTTCCAATTATTAAATCATCTTCAATTCCAAAAAATTTATTTTCAATATAGTATTTTTATTTCATTAAAACACTTCTAGAAGGCCATGGGAATCTCAGATATACTGTCATGACAGAATCGAGTGACAAATGGTGAGTTTAGTGCTAAGACCCAACGTAATTCTTCTGGATGCATTTTAAGAGCAGTGAGAAGCAAAAATCAACGGAAGTGCAGGTGGGAGATGAGGATATGGCCAGTTATAAAAACCCTGCTTTGACCCCCAAATTAGTCGCTATCTGAAAGAGGCAAACCACATAACAGAATGGATGAGACTAAGCAGGAGAATTCTAAATGGGAAACGCTTGACTCAAGTGGATTCAACGCTTATGAAATTCATAAATCCAGACTGCTAAACACTGAGGGAAAGGTCAAGAAACAATGATATGAAATGAGTATCTATTCCAAATTTTCAGTCAATTTAAAGCATATATTTGAGATTATTTGTAGTAAAAGGAACCTCCTGCTGGCAACAATCTAACAATCCTAACAGGATTATTTTCTGGATTGGCAATGTCAATATATATGACTTCATGGATAGTATCTTCAAATGAGTTTTTAATTAGTTCTATCAAATAATTTTCTTTGACCATAGGACTGATAAAAGCGTTTTTTTTTTTTTTTTTTTTCTATTTAAGGCCCAATAGGGATGCTCACACAGGTGGAAGGAATTCACATAACAACCTCCCAAAACTCTACAGTTTTATGATTCAGGGACAATACTTTTTTCTCTGAACGTCTCATGAACATAGACAATTATATCAGAGTGGATTATGGTTTTATTGTGTATGCATGTGCGTTTGTTTAAGAAAAGCATCAAGATATTAAGTTTCTAATGCCCAAAACAGGTACGCACTTCAGTTAGAGATTTCCAAGGTCCACTAAAGCTATGTGAAGCTAAGTGAAGGACAGGAAAGCCTGGAGTGCTGCAGTCCATGGGGTCACAAAGAACCAGACACGACTGGCTGACTGAACAATACCAGCCACCGAAGCCATATAAAAAAGAAAACCGAGGCTGCCCTGGCGGCTCAGTGGGAAAGAATCCACCTCCCACTGCACGAGACGCGGGTTTGATCCCTGATTTGGGAAGATCCCGCGTACCCTGGAACAACTAAGCCTGTGTACCACAAATTCTGAGCCTGTGAGTCAGAGCCTGGGGGCTTCAACTACGGAAGCCCACGGGCCCTGGAGTCCACAAGAGAAGCCACTGCAATGAGAAGCCCAGGCTCCACAAGTAGGAAGCAGACGTGCCTGCTGCAACCAGAGGTGAGCCCCAGTGCGGCAACGAAGACCCAGCACAGCCAAAAACAGACAAAATCAAAGCCTGTGGCACTTTCCCTGACCTTGCTGGCGGCCCCAGGATAAGCCCTGCAGGCTCAGCCCACAGAAGGCCTCAGGGAAAGACCTCCCCTCCGCCCAGTCCTAAAAAATAAATAAACAAGAGGACCACGTGATTCCTGCCAAGAAGAGCATTTTATTGCAAGTACAACATTATAGGGTAGAATTCAAGTCAACCATCTGTACTGTGCAATTATTCCACAAGCCCAGTGGGGTTTCTCTATATTTGATATGGAAAAGTTCAAATCCTAATACTGAACTGCTGATTGAACCTATCTGGAGGTCTCAGGGCGCTTAAACAGAACCCCTGAAACCTCTTTTTTATTGCACAATGAGAGTATTTCGAATTAAATGAAATGAGAGAATATCCAAAAGCCTTGAAGTGCATCCTTTATAGACTTTAATAACAAAAGATAACTTATTGGCGTTTAGATGTAAAGGGAATGAAGTCAAGAAGTAGACCCTTGATAACAAAAGGTTTACCCTGTTAATCTTATTTGATTACATTGAGGGACTTCCAGAAGTCTAAATTTAATTAAGGTTAGTGAATGTTTTTGTAAAATTGACAGCTCATGGATATACCAATCCTGTGGCTGGTGAAGATATGTTTAAGTTACATACAGTAAAAATACCACTGGTTCTTAAATCAAACTTACTATTTGTGGTGGTGGCATTCCTTTGACATAAATCCGCTCTCTCTTTAATCCACTGGCATAAAAGCCCTCCTTCCTCACTTCTTCCATCCCTGGGAAAATCCTACTCAGTATTTAAGACGTGATTATTATTTCTTCCAGGAAGTCTTTTCTGACAGTCCCTCCTGCTGTCTTTAGATTGGAAAGTATGAGCATGATGACTTGTTAAATGACATAATTTGTCCCAAACACCCAGTTGGTAAGGGAAGATGATAGTTAAGCACTAAGTTTTTTCTGACTCTGTCACTGTTTTCTCTCCCATCCTCTCTGCATGCCTTGCTACGCAGAACTGAAGAGGCACAGAACAAAGGGTGTGGATCCATCATCAACACTTGGATCTGGAGCCACATTGGAACAACCACCACAAAATACCTTCATGAATCTGGTCGTTTCTTGCATATGAAAAGTGAAAGTTGCTCAGTCCTGTCTGACTCTTTGCCACCCCATGAACTATACAGACCATAGAATTCTCTAGGCCTGAATACTAGAGTAGGTAGCCTTTCCCTTCTCCAGGGGATCTTCCCAAACCAGGGACTGAACCCAGGTCTCCCGCATTGCAGTCAGATTCTTTACCAGCTGAGCCACAAGGGAAGTCCAAGAATACTGGAGTGGGTAGCTATCCCTTCTCCAGCGGATCTTCCTGACCCAGGAATCGAACCAGGGTCTCCTGCATTGCAGGCAGATTCTTTATCAACTGAGCTATAAGGAAAGCCCACATGCAGGTCACTAGATTGGATACTGGATTGTCAAGCCTACCTTATCAACATCCCAGGAGTCATGAGTTATTTGTCAAATCAAAATTACTAGTAAGCCAGCTTTCCTTGTGGGGTGGGGAGACTGGAAACCATCTGCTGTCTCCCATCTCTTGATGATCAGGCACTAAGGCTTCCCAGTGACATTCAGCAGTGTTACCCAAAACCAAGGTCGTTGGGCACACTTGGAACTGTGTCTGTGCTTGTGTGCATACATACTCAGTCATATCCAGCTCTTTGTGACCCCATGGGCTGTAGCCTGCCAGGCTCCTCTGTTCCTGGGATATCCCAGGCAACAATACTGGAGCAGGTTGTCTTTTTCTTCTCCAGAGGATCTTCCTGACGTAGGGATCAAACCCCTGTCTCCTGTGTCTCCTGCACTGGCAAGCAGATACTTTCCCATGGTGCCATTTGTACCTACCAACACCAGTTGTATGCATTAGGAGGTCACTGCCTGACTTACTTGTCTCCTTTGCTTTTGGAGATGCCGACCAACTTCTCGATGCCCCCAGCGTCCCGTAAGGCCTTGGCGTTCTCCATGTTCTTGGTGATCACCTCGTGAAGGGTGCAGCACACGGCCGTCACCGTGTCGTCCGACATGGCCTTGCTCGCCGAATTGTTGCTGTTGTTCCCACCTGGAAGCCGGTGGACCAGGTCTCGCATGGCGTATTTGCCTTCAGAAAAGAAGATGAAGGGGAGAGTTGACATGCGGTCAGAACAGAGGAGGTGGGGACTAGGGTGAAAAAGAGAAGAGGCCACGTTAACACAACGTTGCCTGTTCTCGTCACTGATGCTTCTCTACATAGGTACTGTGGGCACACACACAGACAAAACGTGGTGAGTGCGTGGCTTGTGGTACTGGATAGATGTAAGACTGACTCTCTGGACAAGTTATTTCAGGCCTCTGAGCCTCAGCTTTTCAAATCATGAAGCAAGCATGACCGTATACCTGCCCTTACTAGGTTGTTGCACAGAGTAAATGAGCAGATGTATGGGACGCATTGAACACACAGCGATGACCCTGGACTCAGGACTCAGTAGAGATTAGTTATCAGTGGGTTCCTGCTTGCTATTCAAAGAAGTCAGGAAAACATATGGGAACTCTGATACAACCTCAAAAATCCCCTGATGGGAGCTATGTTGGCAACTGTATTATTTAACAAATAAGAGTCAAAGCCCCCAAATGTATGTATATATTGTAAGGTCGGACCCCGGGGGGCCATGATGGGCCTCCCCTCCTCTCCCTCCCGCCGGCAAGAAGGTCCCTAAAGGAAGGATCCTCCCAGATCCTGGGGACCAATGACAGCACACTTCGCCAGTTGCCATGACGAGCCGCCTCTCCTCTCCCCTGCCGGCGGAAGTCCCTAACGGAGAGAGGCTCCTGGAACCCCGGACCAATGACAGCACACTTCACTGCTAAAGCCGCCCCGCCCCAGCCGCACAGAAAGACCTATCAGCCCTCCACGCTGCGAACGGGCAACCTATCCAAACCCCCATCCACTAAACCGTGCCATCCCTCGCAGGGTGCATATATAAACAAACTTCTAACAAGGCAGGCGCGCGGACTTCCTCGACCTGCCCTGTTCGGGTCTGGGAACCACCCCCTGGGAGCGCTTTGCCATTAAAGCCTGCTAGACATTCTTTCGGTGTACCTGCTCGTCTTTTACCTAACATTTATGAAATCTGCATTTTGATCATAAAGAAAAGAGAAACATTCAAAGCAGGAGAGGGAAACTTTACAAATGATATATAAAATGAGGTGTCCTTTGAACTAGGGCAAGTGGATGAACTGTTTGTCTCTCTGATGGGGTTTAACTCAATGGTTCTACCATATAACATTTACTAATTTGATATGTTTTACTTCCTGTGAAAAAAATAAGATAACATACAACTTTGTTTCCTTAATTCACTTTATCATTATCAATCATGCTCCTTCCAACGACAGAGGTACTTATAATGACATCTTTATGGAGTACTTTTAGTTTACAAAGTCATTTAGGTATTACCAATAACCCTGAAGACAATTAATTCATCCCATCTGCAGGTTCCAATCCTGTCCTATTGATTTACTTTTGGAACTAAGTACAGGAGTGGCTGCAGCCAAGTTGGCTCTTCTTAAATTTTCAAATTGGGTGGAATTGGCATGTGTCCAAAGTTCAACTCTTGCCTTGCCTCCCACCCCCTAATCAGACATATTTAGGTGGCTCCTAAAACCCATTTGGCATGTTCTTCCACCTTACAGGTCTCTTAAAGGATGACTTCTTTTGCTGTTTAAGTCTCTGGCACATGGAGCTTGGGGGCAGGAAATGGAACCCCATGGGAGAGGGCAATGATATCTTAATTCCCAGCAGTATAAAACATAGGACTTCATAATCTTAGTATCAGCTCTTATCCTATGTTTAGGTGGCTTATTTTAGCTTGAACATAAAAAAAAAATTGCTGAAGTCTAAATTACTGAAATAGGAAAGTGTCTTCATTCAATTGACGACAGCTGAGACGTGTCTGACAGAAACTCTGCCTGAAAACCCCCAAATGCAGCATATTTATTTTCCAATGACAGCACTTAAAAGAGTTTGGAGAAGATCCTTGGTGTGAGATACTCCTCTGAGCATCTTGCTTTATCTGTTTATCATTAAATTGCACTCACCTCTGGCTTCGAGTTTAATTCTGTTGAGCTCAGCATGCTGGTGACTTTATCATTAACCCCCACAATTCACTGTCAAACAAACTTGATTTACAAAAGTGTGAAGGTGGGTGGGTTCTTTTCCTTTATCATGGAAATGATGGAGAGAGGAGACAACAAACTCGATTCTTGTGCATACAGGGGCATTCCCACTCCTGAATGAATACGGAAGACTGGCTCTGTGACCTTGGACCTCACCAAGGTTGAAAGCAAAACCAAGGAGAGGAAGAGGATTTGACTAGAGCTTTTTTAAAAAAGTTTATATAGTGTGTATGCATGTTCAGTCCTGTCTGACTCTTTTTGACCCCATGAACTGTGGCCTGCCAGACTGCTCTGTCCATGGGATTCTCCAGGCAAGAATATTGGAGTGGGCAGCCATTTCCTCCTCCAGGGGATCTTTCCGACCCAGGGATCGAACCCATGTCTCCTGCATTGACAGGCAGATTCTTTACCACTGAGCCACATGGGAATGCCTTAGTTTATGTTATTGTCATTTAAAAAATTACTTCAGGCAGGAAGTATGGTTTCATCTTATACAGTTTCCCAGTCCGTGAGTTCTGAATGAGAAGCAAGGTCCCCATTATGTTCAAGTGGCACAAACTGCTACTCTCCCCAACATAAAGGTCATTGTGTCTTGCTCAAATCCTCAACAGAAATGAATCCTTGGGTCAGTTCTTCGAAGTTAGACTCTCATGAAAATAACTTTATCTCTGACTTTTGCAATACTGATATGAGATGACTGTTGGACGTATTACAATTATGTAAAAAATCACACAAACTACTGTTTCTATTAGTGAGATACTAACTGCAGCCTTGTAACTTTGCCTCCCTTCCTCCTCACACAGGTGTGTGTGGGCCCCTGTGTTTGTAAATTAGGAGTAAAAACTAGTTTCTGTTTCTTTTGGGGGGCTTCTGTTTAGGAGACCTGACAAAGTGCTGCCCCAGAAGGGCACTCCTTGAGAACTTCACAATGGGTGGACAGAGCTTTGTTCTCGCTGACTATGCCTACTTCTTGATTATTTGTTTTTAACTGCCTGTATTTCAGGACTAAGTCTACTTCTGGTATTGATTTGTGCACTACCATTGGTTTCCTTGTGGGTGGCAGCAATGTTGAGTAGTGAGTGGCTTTATGGTGTAACCACCTGTACTCCTGAATCCGTTCCTAAACTGACTGTCCATCACTCTGGATCACTGATACAGTCCTCTGTTTTTGTTTTTTGTTTTTAATTTATTTTAATTGGAGACTAATTACTTTACAATATTGTAGTGGTTTTTGCCATACATTCACATGAATCAGCCATGGGTGTACATGTGTTCTCCATCCTGAACCCCCCTCCCTCTGTCATCCCAGTGCACCAGCCCTGAGCACCCTGTCTCATGCGTCGAACCTGGACTGGCGATCTGTTTCACATATGATAATATACATGCTTCAATGCTATTCTCTCAGATCATCCCACCCTCGCCTTCTCCCAGAGTCCAAAAGACTGTTCTATACCTCTGTGTCTCTTTTGCTGTCTTGCATACAGGGTTATCATTACCATCTTGATACAGTCCTCTGTTACAGCTGATCTTTGTGACCAGGGTAACTCAAAATCTCTCATACCAGCATTAGAGGTGTGCTCGTGCTAAGCTGCTTCAGTCGTGTCCAACTCTGTGCAACTCCATGGACTGCAGCCCACCAGGCTCCTCTGTCTGTGGGATTCTCCAGGCAAGAATACTGGAGTGGGTTGCCATGCCCTCCCCCAGGGGATCTTCCCAACCCAGGGATCAAACCTGTGTCTCTTACATCTACTTGCATTGGCAGGTGGCTTCTTTACCACTAGCGCCGCCTCGGAAGCCCAACATTAGAGGAAAGATGTTTTAAGAAAAAGGTCAGCTGAGAACAGCCCTAGATCAGGAACATGACGACCCTTTTGTCTATGAGGTTTTAGTATCTCTTTGACATCCCTGTTTCTAGCACCGCTAAACCTGACCTGTGAGTTTTTGCTGAGTTGTTCTAAATTAGGAATTTATCTTCCATTTTTTATGGCGGTAAAATACACATAATAAAATTTACAATCTTTTCCATTTTTACATGTACAGTTCAGTGATTCTGAGTAAATTCATACTGTTTTGCAAACATCACCACTGTATATCTCCAGAGCTCTTCATCTTGCAAAACTAAAATTCTTTTAAACTCTACTTAACCTTTAAACAATAACTTCCCATCCCTCCATCCACTAACAACCAACATTCTACTTTCTATCTCTATGATTCTGACAACTATTTTTGTTGTTGTTTAGTTGCTAAGTCATGTCCTTGTGACCCTGTGGACTGCATGGTGCCAGGCTAGCCTTCCTTCACTATCTCCTGGAGTTTGTTCAAACTTGTGTCCATTAGGTTGACAATTCAAAGTATCTTATATAAGCGGAATCGTACCGTGTGTCTTTATTTTCCTCAGCATAATGTTTTCCAGTGTCATTCGTATTGTAGAATATATCAGAATTTTCTTTTCAAAAAGTCTGGATGTTACTCCATTGTATGCATATACTATGTTCTGTTTATCCATTCATCTACTCGTGGACACTGGGCTTGCTTCTATATTTCAGTTATTGTGAATGATGCTACTATGAGCAGAGGTATAAAAATATCCTTTCTCTTTCAGTCCACGTGTCTTTGGATCTAAAGTGAGTCTCTTGTAGACAGCACGTAGTTGGATCATAGCTTTTTTTGCTTTCCATTCTGCCAATCTGTCTTTGGATGGAAGAGTTTAACACTTTTGTATTTAAAATAATTATTGTAAGGAAGGGGGAACTTAACGTGTGTTGTTTTTCTGTTTTTTTTCCTACATGCCTTCTAGGTTTCTTGGTCCCTCATTTCCCAAATTATGCTCTTCAGTGCCTTTTTTTTTTTTTTTTTTGCAGTGAAATGTTTTAAGCCCTTTCTCATTTCCTTTGGTGTATATTTTGTAACTATTTTTTTCGTGGTTACCATGTGGACGAAAATTGTAACAGTCTAATTTAAATTTATATCAATTTAACTTTAATAATGTACAAAAACCCTGCTTGTTTATGGCTCCACCCCAACACTTTCAGTTACAAAACTATACAAACATATACAAACTATACTTTCAGATACAAATCTATATCTTTACATGTGTCCAAAAATATAAAATGATGGTTGTTTTCTCAATGCATCACTTTCATAAAGTATAGAGAAAATAAAACATTGAGTTTTAAGCCACAGGTACAAGAATACAAGCTTTTAGACAAATAATTTTTTAAAATGCATTATTTTCTTGAATCACGTAAAAAACAAAAAGTGGAGTTACAAACTGGTTTTACAATAATACTAAGCTACTATAATTATCCAGAGTTTTAAAGTCTTTGTCTAGCAATTCTGCCATTTGGTCTTTCTCAGGGAAGGTTCTGTTGGTTCATTTATTTTTTTTTTCCCTTGGAATGGGCTATACTTCCTGACTTCTTTGTATCCACTGTGGCTTTGTTGTTGTTCAAAACTGGACATTGCAACCTAACAATGAAGCAACCCTGGAAATCAGATTCTTCCCTTTCCTGAGGTTTGCTGGCTTTTGTTTTTTTAATTGTAGGATGTCTGTTTGCTGAGGTGTCAACCTTAGGTCTCAGGTCTTTTCTGAACCTGTACCCTTTCTCTGGGTGCTGCTGTAGCTGCTCTAATTCATGCATGGGGTGACTTTCTAATTTCCTCCACATAGGCATTTGCTTTGGAATGTCTTACTATCTGACTCCCAAAAGGGGAGAAAGACAGCAATGAAGGGGGAGGGAAGGGTAGCAACCCGTTAACTCCCCGGAAGCCACTCCAGCTGGAAAGTGAGGGGTGTTCAACAATTGGGGGTGCAGAACAACAGCTGCCTCTGTGTCTGTGACTCCATGATCAGTAACAGTGATCCAAACACAGATTCCCCAATATCTGGAGGACAGAGTCTTTGCTGCCCACCCTAGCTCCCACCAGCCGCATACAAGCTGCTCCGTGAACACATGTATAGCTTCCTGCTGAGGGCTGGAGATAAGAAAAGGGTAGCTGCTACTCTGCTAAGAGCTGACAATGACCAAAAATAACCATAATCTACCATCCAAGCTTTCCTCTGATGGTTGCAAGCCTTCATCAGACTCCAGAGTTCCAAAATAGTTACACTGGACAGATTCTGCCAGTGAAATTGCTGTCTGTGTGGGGGTATAGAATCCTGCTACCCACCATCTCCCAGAATCTTCTCTCTGCTCTGAATTTACATTGCTCAGGGGCTGAAGATGTGAACGCTGATTTCCCTGTGACTGTGAGTCTACAGGTTTAATGTGAAAAGAGCCTTTCTCTCCTTCGCCAAAGGAAAATTCTTAGTCCTGACTAAGGATCAGCAGGACAACACTCTGCGGGTGGTCACAGCCCTGCAATGCACACAGCTAGCTCCTTTTTCTCCTTCCTTTCTTGGAAAGGAGCTTTTCTTGTTTGGAGCTTAATGTTTCCTAAAAATCTGCCACTTTGAAGACATCTAATATAAACAGTTTATTATGAAAAGGGAGAAAGCAAATGTAAAACATCTCTATTTTAAATCTGGCTTATGTGGTTTTTCAGACCAAAGAGGTGAGGCATTCAAGATGGCATAGTTGGATTATTGAAAAAGTCTGCATACTTGTTTACACAGGAAAGTTCTGAACCAAGCTGCAGTTATTTCCTGTCTTTAGGCACTCAAAACTTATAACTTGTGTCTCCTGATAGCTCCTTTGAAATTGCCTTCCCCAAACCTGCACCCCATAGTCAAACTAATAAAACTTTAAAAAAACGTATTTTATATCTAAACCATCTCTGGCATTTCACAGAGTGCCGCTGGGTAACATCAAAGAGCTTTCTTCATCATCTTATGAGATAAAGTATGCTAGAAATAATTAGGTACTTTTGGCATTCTGTAAGTTTTTACTTGGCTTATTACCATTGTAAGAGCTGTCCTATTTATACAGCCTTCAGTTAAAAAAAAAAAAAAAAAAGACCTGGCAAATGAAAAAAAGAGAAACTCAACCTTCTCAAGGATGAGATGTCTTATAAAGATGCTTCAGCAGTTATGAACCTTTCAGTTTGGTTAGAGGCATGCTCCCTTTCATGTTAAAGAATGGCATGATCATGGCCAATGAGTTATTAAAAGAAATATTCTATTTCTAGGTTTAAAAGGCCATTTTCCATTGGTGGGAATCCTAACACTCTTCATGGGACAAGTTAAAACATCCTGGAGAGTTTTCAGGGCCCTCACTGTCTGTAATATATACTTACTCTAATGGGAGTCACTGACTAGCTTCTTCATTTTTTTTTTTGGGGGGGGGCGGGGAATGAAGCACATTTTTACTATCCTTTCATATCATGTGTTACAAATCAACATCAAAAAATGACTCTCCAAATAAACATACTTAAAAGTCATGAAGAAGAAATTCATGGAAGAATGTAGAAGTTCAGTCTTCTAATAATCAAAGAAATGCATTAAAATGACCCTCTTTCCCAAGAGTTCTCATCACAAGGAAAAAACATATATAGCTGAAACTCCAATACTTTGTCCACCTGATGTGAAGAACTGACTCATCAGAAAAGACCCTGATGCTGGGAAAGATTGAAGGTGGGAAGAGAAGGGGATGACAGAGGATGAGATGGTTGGATGGCATCACCGAGTCAATGGACATGAGTTTGAGTAAGCCCCGGGAGTTGGTGATGGACAGGGAAGCCTAGTGTGCTGCAGTCCATGGGGTCACAAAGAGTCGGATACAACTGAGCAACTGAACTGAACTGATATTATATTTGTATTTCATTAATGTTGTATCTGACCCTGATGCTGGGAAAGATTGAAGGCAAAATGAGAAGGGGGTGGCAGAGAATGAGATGGTTAGATAGCATCATTAACTCAATGGACAGGAATTTGAGCAAACTCTGGGAGATAGGGAAGGACAGAGGAGCCTGGCACGCTGCACTCCAGGGAGTTGCAAAGAGCCGGACATGACTTAGCAAGTGAGCAGCAACAATGTTGTAGCTATATGAGATGATGGGTATTCACCAAACCCATGGACTGACTAACTTCTTATAATACTAAACTTGTCTCGAGTTTGATATTGTTGGTTGTGATGAAAAAATAATCAGAGCAACCTGGCCTTATCATCAGCAAGTGGTTTCTGATTTTCTCTCATGCTCTCCTAAAGACCCTCTCAGAGCCACAGATCAGTAACTGGGTCTCTTAGAAGAAACATCAAAAGATCCTGATCAAAGAACTCTAATGGGTATCATTAACACTTACAATGGAAAACAGACTCTTGTTATAGACACTCCTGTAAAGCTGATAGACTCTCAACAAATGAACATCTTTCAGACCACCAAGGGATAGAATCAGGGTTCCAGAACTCATCCACTTTGAGAATTTGGACTCCAAACTAACCCAAGATCAAGAGAACAAGGACTAATTACTTAGACTAAATGAAACAAATTTAGTTGTGGTTAATGTCCCATTTTGAACTAGGGTTTTTATAAAATCCTTCTTCTTTCTGGCTCCTTGGTCTTTTCTGCTTGATTTAACAGGTTATGCTTATAAAAAACTAGGTGAAATTCTCTTTTAATGAAATCTCGTTCTAATTAGTTCTTCAAAATTCAGGAAAAAAACTCTTTAAAATTTTAATACACAATAAGCTATCAGGAAAAGATAGTAATAATAATAATCCCTTTAGTATAACAATATATGTTGAGTGGTCCTGTCTGCACCACTGAAAATAATAGTTAAATAATATAAAAAATGCCCCAGGTCTGATCGGTTTACCTTCTTTGACTACAAGTTTTTATAGACTGAACTAGAATCTGTCCTCCTTTCTACTAGAACATAACTGAAAACAAAAAAAATCAAATCTGTATCTATGACCATACCATAGGTGTCTTGTATAAAGGCAAATACAACTTAATTAGGCATGCTGCTGCTGCTGCTAAGTCACTTCAGTTGTGTCCACTCTGTGCAACCCCACAGACAGCAGCCAACCAGGCTCCCCCATCCCTGGGATTCTCCAGGCAAGAACACTGGAGTGGGTTGCCATTTCCTTCTCCAATGCATGAAAGTGAAAAGTGAAAGGGAAGTCACTCAGTCGTGTCTGACTCTTTGTGACCCCATGGACTGCAGCCTACCAGGCTCCTCCATCCATGAGATTTGCCAGGCAAGAGTATTGGAGTGGGGTGCCATCGCCTTCTCTGTAATTAGGTATGACAAGTCCATAAAAACAAGCAGATTTCATATATGGATTGACGTCTACAGTATCCTCTTAGGACACTGGCTTGGCTTGCGTCGCATGGCTTAAGGTATCCTAGCCCTGTAGTCAACACAGCCAGGAGCACTGGACGCTTGGAGCTCATGGAGATGGAATAATCCCTGAGTTACGGGGGATGGAGGTGGAGACTGGCAGAAGTGCTCAGTTACAGACCCCAGTAGACAAGGAGAAAGGAAAGGAAAGATTTCTGCTACATAAAGGAAACAAGATTACAGACCTCAGATCTACAAACAAAACAAAAGTTAACTTAAGATTTATCATCACATAGGTCATGAGATGGTTGGATGGCATCACCGACTCAATGGACGGGAGTTTGAGTAAACTCTGGGAGTTGGTGATGGACAGGGAGGCCTGGCGTGCTGTGGTCCATGGGGTTGCAAAGAATCGGACATGACTGAGTGACTGAACAGAACTGAACTGAAGTCTAGTTTTGATAATCATGAACAGAAGTCTCTGTGAATGAATCCACATTACTTGATCCACCTATGTCTGTACAACTGGCCAACCATCAAATTAATCGTCACAACTGAGGAAACTGCTCAACCACAAACATCAGTGGTTAAATCTGTGTCTTAGGGTAAGAATTTCAACATCGGGAAGGACTGAGGAGGAAAACTAGTACCTTGTTCTGACTCCATCACGAACGCCTACATCATGTGCTCATCAAAATTCAGAGCCAGGGAACAGCAAAACAAGAAACCAGTGCAGGGAAACAAATCCAAAAAGCAAAAAGGAAAAGAAACATAGGCTCGCCCTTCTAGCCTTCGTCCCAATTAACTAATCTTTAACAATTTTCTGGAGTCAACTTCATCTCTGATGTTTGCAACATCGATGTATGACGCAGGATCTGATTATCTTGTGAAAAAACCGCTGTCTGTTCACCATGAATGGATTAAACGAGACTTTACAAACCGTGGTAAATTTGTGCTTTATAAATTTTAAACATGGAAGGCTGGTTTTTTTTAAGCCTGGATCCCTTGCAACAATTTGTTATTAATAGTAAACATCCCTTTCTCTTGATGCTTTTGTCTGTGTACTTTCCTTTCTCAGACTGGAAAGTCGTTGTGGCAATACTCAGTTCAGTCGCTCAGTCGTGTCCAACTCTTTGCAACCCCATGAATCGCAGCACGCCAGGCCTCCCTGTCCATCACCAACTCCCAGGGTTCACTCAAACTCACGTCCATCAAGTTGGTGATGCCATCCAGCCATCTCATCCTCTGTCGTCCCCTTCTCCTCCTGCCTCCAATCCCTCCCAGCATCAGAGTCTTTTCCAATGAGTCAACTCTTTGCATGATGTGGCCAAAGCACTGGAGTTTCAGCTTTAGCATCAGTCCTTCCAATGAACACCCAGGACTGATCTCTTTTAGGATGGACTGGTTGGATCTCCTTGCAGTTCAAGGGACTCTCAAGAGTCTTCTCCAACACCACAGTTCAAAAGCATCAATTCTTTGGCGCTCAGCTTTCTTCACAGTCCAACTTTCACATCCACACATGACCGCTGGAAAAACCACAGCCTTGACTAGACGGACCTTAGTTGGCAAAGTAATGTCTCTGCTTTTCAAGTGGCAATACTAACCCTCGGTTTAATCACACCAGCCCCCCGTTTTTCAGAATGGGATCTGTTCATTTCTACAGCTGCCCCTTTGCTCCATTAAATAGAAAAAATATTTAATGAAATGTACTGATTTTTAAAAAGTGAGCCTTCTTTTATGTATCTGCTAGTTGCTTTGGTTGATTAATGATCTATCCAAATAAACAGAGAGAAAGGAAAAGTCAGAGTAAGAAGAGATTAGCTGGAGATGAGGAGCCAGTGGTTGCTATGGGTAGAGGCCAAGACCAATTCCAGAAGAAACACTCACAGTCCTTACGCTTTTTTTCTAATAACTATGATTTGAAAACAAAACAAAACAAGCACAGCCTTATAAGACATAATCAGAATCCATTTCACACACCAGAATTGGTAAGCAGTTAGAGAAAATGATTCAGGCCGTAACTCAACCCTCTAAAGAGAAAGAATGTTGAGTAAAGCAAATCTCACAGGTGTGCAGAATATAGCATGCAGTTCTTTCCAGAGTTATCACCTCCAAATGAATAACCAGCTCCCTCTGCTTGGAAGACAAAAGGAATTGTATTTTTCAGCACCTTTAGATCTTATGCAAAGGATTTCAGTGAATCAGGCTCTGAGAAATTCTCACATTGTTGAAATGTCAAGACGTAAGATAATGAGCAGAAATACCGACAAGAAGTTGGCAAAGATATGCCTGTTTAGTTTGTATAAGAATCATTCTAAAAATAAAAATTGCAGTTAATTAACAGGGGGTTTTCTGAAACACCTTTTTGAACTAGAAATAAAGTAGCTGTTGAGAAATACTGAAAATGAGGCAAGTAGCTGGTATAATATGTTTTAATAGGAAGTAAACAATTTGATGAAATATTGAGCTTGATAGCAAAAAGTTATTATCTCAGTTCGTTGCCCCATTTTGAAAGCATAAAGGAAGAAAGGTGCAAATCCAAACACTGATGATTCTAGCTTCAGGGGAGAAACCTAGGAAAGATTTTTATTTTTAGGTCAAGACTGCTATCTAACACAGACCCAGTAACTCTCCCAGGATGAAAATTTCAGAGAGTAGTGTGTCTGAGACAAGATGAAGTCGGTAATTCCGTCAGAAAAGCTCGTTTTCAGGAAAATGAATCTGCAGGTAGTCCCCCAGTCTGATTGTGATTTGGTAACAGTAATGCGTTGATTTACACAAGGAACCTGGTGAAGAGTCACAGCATTGCACTCCCGTGTTCTGGCTTTCTCAAACTGATCTACCCCTCCGCCAAAATAAAAGTTAGTGTCCAAAGGCCACAAAGGGCCACAACTCATAGATTACATCATAGAGTTGGTTTAATGTTGTCAGGAAAAGTCACATCTATTTCAGTTTCTACTTTCTATCTCCCCAGGGCTATAGAAGTGGCTCCCCAAGTGGCGCTAGTGGTAAAGAATCCGCCTGCCAATACAGGAGATGCAAGAGGTGAGGGTTCCATCCCTGGATCAGGAAGATCCCCTGGAGGAGGCGATGGCAACCCACTCCAGCATTCTTACCTGGGAAATCCCAAGGACAGGGGAGCCTGGCGGGCTACAGTCTATGGGTCCGCAAAGAGTCAGACACCACCAAGCGACTGAGCGCCAGGGCTGTAGAAAAGGCAGGTACAATTTCTGATTTGCATAGAAGACAACCACAGGCCAAAGAGATTAAGTGGTGTGAGTAAGGTTGAAGGTTATAGAGCTGTTTCCTGGCGCTGGCATCTTTCCGTTCGTCTCCTGGCCAGAAAATCCTCTCTCCAATCAGCCTTCCTTACACAAGTACAATCGGTACTACCTGTATGACACCTACCCTGTAACCTGTAATATTTATTCAGCTGTTCTATGGACATTCACAGAAGCCTTCTCTAGTTAGCTTATATATGTAGTTGATCTTTTCAACAATAATATAAACCAAGGACAGTCTACATGACGTTCTAGGTCCATCCACGTCTCGACAAGTGACCCAGTTTGGTTCCTTTTTTGACTGAGTAAAATTCCATTGTATATATGTACCCCCATCTTCTTTATCCATTCCTCTGCTGAGGTATATTTAAATTGCTTCCATGTCCTGGCTATTGTAAATAGTGCTGCAATGAACATTGGGGTGCAAGTGTCTTTTTGAATTATGGTTTTCTCTGGGTATACGTCTAAGACTGAGGTTACATGGATGGATCTAGAGTATGTCATACAGAATGAAGTGAGTCAGAGAGAGAAAAGCAAATATCCCATATTAACATATATATGTGAAATTTACAAACATGGTATAGATGACCTTATTTGCAAAGCAGAAATAGAGACACAGACATAGAGAACCAGTCTATGGAAATCAAGCTGGAAAGGAAAACGGCGGGTGGGGTGGGGTGGGGTGGGGAGGGGGTGGATGGGAGGATTTAGGAGACTGGGATTGACACATTCAGTATTGATACTATGTATAAAATAGACCACTGATGGGACCATAACGTATAGCACAGAGAACTCTACTTAAGGCACTGTGGTGTCCTAAATAAGAGGGAAATCCAGAAGGGAGGGTATGAATGTGCATGTATGGCTGTGCAGTAGAAGCTAGCACAACACTGTGAAACAACTATCTGTTGTTGTTGTTCAGCCACTGAGTCATGTCTGATTGTGACCCCACGGACTAGAGCACACCAGCCTCCTCTGTCCTTCACTGTCTCCCAGAGTGGGCTTGAAATTCAGAAAAGCAACTAGACTGCAATAAAAATTAATTAATTAGAAAAGGACTCTTAGAAAAATGGAAACAAACCAAGGACAGGATGACATCTAGTAACTTTTTATTTACTGATACATGAATAAACAACTTACATGAGCTCTTTGACTACACAATGTAAAAAGATGCAGTCACAGGACTTCAGTGGGGATACAGTCACATTTATTCTGCTGGTTTTGTTATTTTGTGACAGATCCCTGAACACAAGTTCTACAGGGTGTAGTATTCTAAAAAAAAAAAAAGTGTCACTGTAGCACACACATGGGAAATGCTGTATTTGATACTCAACTCAGAGATTTACAGTGAAGTAACGTGAAGGCTCTTCAGTCCTGGAGTTAGACAAAATGAAACCACTTGGATTTAGGTTAGCTTAGAGTTTCCCAAATTTGTGTGAATGGAGAAATCTTTTGGTGCATAACATTCATTCCCTTCCCAGAAGGAGGACTGGGGTACTGGGACGGGGTGCTCATTTGGGGTGGTCCTGCTGGAATAAGGGCGGCAACATTTCTGTTCTTGTTAATATACTTCCATGTCACTGAATACCCACAGATCTGTACCACCAAAGACATCTTCATATTATAGCAACTTGATTTGATATCGATAAAAATCAGAAATAAAAGAGCTGCCCTAACCATGCAAAAGGAAGGAGTAGAGGATACGTAGGAGCACTGGCTGACTCACTCTAAATATGGGCAAGCGTGCTTATTCGCTCAGTTGTGTCTGACTCTTCTTTGTGACCAGGCTCTTCAGTGCATGGGACTTTCCTGGCAAGAATACTGGACTAGATTTTCATTTCCTCCTCCAGGGGATCTGATCCAGGGACGGAACCTGTGTCTCTTGTGTCTCTTACATTGGCAGGCGGGTTCTTTAACACTGAGCCCCCTGGAAATCCCACTCTAAATATCCCTCATTCCTAAATGCACCTGTCTTGTGATCTCATACATCCACTTCCTACTCCCATACTTTGTTCACAGAGGACTTCACAAACCAGATAGATAACGTCACAGAAGAAGGATTTATAGCCATCTGCCTACAGTTCCATCTCCTTTATTAACCAATGAGCTGCTTATGGAAGAATTCTCAGTGCAGGTTCTCAAATAGAGGAAACTCATAGACTGAATTTCACTTCAAGTGTTCCAAGTTGATTTTCTTCCTAGTATCTACCAGCCCAGCCAAGCACTGGTTTCCACTGGGCAATTCTAATTCTAATTTATATTAGCGATGTGAGCTTTGAATACTAGTGGCTCTTTTCTGACTTAGGTGACTCGCTCCCCAGTTCTGATTTTGCTTATATAAACCTGGGCATGAAAGAGCCACCTTGACATCTAAAGCTATCCTCAGACTACGGGGAATTTGAGGAATCTTGGAGCTGTCTGGACCATCATTCAACCTAACCTTCTAACACATATCATGAGACACTAAATCATATGTCAGGGGTCTGAATTTGTTCCAGATCTTGTAAGACCCCAGTCTCCCTTCTGTTCAGGAGATAATCTCCTTCTCTAGGTGTAACACGACTTATGGCAGTCCTTACTAACAACAGTAATGATACTTTTCATTAAAATGTAATTGTCTCTTCATTTGTCCTCACTTTGAGACTGATTTTTTAAAGTATTTATTTATACAACACAATATCTAGGTCACAGCTTATTATTTTTTTTTAAGTTTCTGCCCTTACGTCTTGGTATTTTTTCATAATAAAGAGATATATTTTCTTTTATATTTTTATTTTTGGTCACACCATGCAGCCTGTGAGACCTCAGTTCCCTGACTGGGGATGGAACTTGTGCCCCTCCCAGTGGAAGTGCAGAGTCCTAACCACCGGACAACCCAGGAAGTCTTCAATTTTTATAGTAGACAGAATTCCAATTTCAATTTTGCCTTCATTATTGGAACCCAAAGATAATGATAAATTATTTTAATAAAAATTGGTTGTGTTTTAGGTATTTCTCCAAATTCCCTAGCTAGTGAAAATGTTCCTCCTATGAACTGTAAAAATAGCTTGGGCTATATAATATTGCCTGTTTTTTTTTTTTTTTTTTTAAAATAACCACAGTGGACATTTCATATAAGATTGTTGGCATTATTCATGTATCCAGAATTCCAGTGTTTATATTGTCGGCTAATGTTGTGTGTGTACAGCTAAAATATAAAGGATTTATACTTTAATAAATTTAGAACTTTGATGAGTATGTTTGTGCTACCCTAAAAAAGAATTAACAACTATTATAATTATATGGGCCCTCCACAAGGTGATAGATAGAAAAACAGAAAAGATGTGAAGATAAAGATAAAATGATATAAAGGCAGAAGCAAAATAAAAAGTGAGCCTAGAGGACCAAATACAGACCAAAGTTTATTTCCTGTAATCCCACTCAATGAAAATGACTAAATATTAGATTGGACCTGATGACACATTTATTACAAGCAGCACTTAATGGTGTAAAATTCTAGGAAAAGGAAAAAGCTAGATGGTTCTTTGGCAGTTTCTTTATTGTAATGGGATTTCACTTGTAGCAAAGGAGGAAGATAACGGCAAATGGAAGAGACTGCAGGGATGACTGAAAAAGGCAGGAACATATTAGACACAGACTCTCTCTAGATCAGTGGCCCTAAAGCCCAGCAAAGTGTCTGGTTTTTGAATTTTCTTATCTAAACAGTTGTAGTTTTTGAAAACTTGAAGTGTGCATTCGACTTCAGAAATCTGATTTTCCTGGTTGTCATTGCACTATAATAATTAAGGATCACTCAAGAACCTACACTTTGGTCTACAAAGAGCTTAATTATTACAGTGCAATGACTATGGTCAGCACTATCGAAACAAACCAAAAAAATCCATGAAAATCCAAGCCAAGCATCACTTCAAAGCACTTAGAAGTTCCGTCAACAGAGGGACAGCTAAAGAAGATGTGAGACAGATGCGCAACGGAGCATCACTCAGACGTAAGGAGGAACGGAGCTGGGTCATCTGTAGAGACATGGATGGACACAGAGACTGTCATTCAGAGTGAAGCAAATCAGAAAAAGAAAAACAGATATCATATATTAATGCATGTGTGTGGAATCTTGAAAAATGGTATCAGTTCAGTTCAGTCGCTCAGTTATGTCCGACTCTTTGCGACCCCATGAATCGCAGCACGCCAGGCCTCTCTGTCTATCATCAACTCCCGGAGTTCACTCAGACTCACGTCCATCCAGTCAGTGATGCCCTCCATCCATCTCATTCTCTGCTGTCCCCTTCTCCTCCTGCCTCCAATCCCTCCCAGCATCAGAGTCTTTTCCAATGAATCAACTCTTCCCATGAGGTGGCCAAAGTACTGGAGTTTCAGCTTCAGCATCATTCCCTCCAAAGAAATCCCAGGGCTGATCTCCTTCAGAATGGACTGGTTGGATCTCCTTGCAGTCCAAGGGACTCTCAAGAGTCTTCTCCAACACCACAGTTCAAAAGCATCAATTCTTTGGTGCTCAGCTTTCTTCACAGTCCAACTCTCACATCCATACATGACCACTGGAGAAACCATAGCCTTGACTAGATGAACCTTTGTTGGCAAAGTAATGTCTCTGCTTTTGAATATGCTATCTAGGTTGGTCATAACTTTTCTTCCAAGGAGTAAGCGTCTTTTAATTTCACGGCTACAATCACGATCTGCAGTGATTTTGGAGCCCCCAAAAATAAAGTCTGACACTGTTTCCACTGTTTCCCCGTCTATTTCCCATGAAGTGATGGGACCAGATGCCAATGGTATAGATGATCTTATTCGCAAACCAGAAATAGAAACACAGATGTAGAGAACAAACATATGGAACCAGGAGGGGAAGGGGGTAGAATGAACTGGGAGATTGAGATCGACATATATGCACTATTAATATTTTGTATAAAATGGATGACTAATGAGAACCTATTGCTTAGTTCAGGGAACCCTACTCAGTGCTCTGTGGTGACCTAAATGGGAAGGAACCAGAGATCAAATTGCCAACATCTGCTGGATCATTGAAAAAGCAAGAGAGTTCCCGAAAAACATCTACTTCTGCTTTATTGACTATGCCAAAGCCTTTGACTGTGTGGGTCACCACACCATCTCTGAAAGAGATGGGAATACCAGACCACCTGACCTGCCTCTTGAGAAACCTATATGCAGGTCAGGAAGCAACACTTAGAACTGGACATGGAACAACAGACTGGCTCCAAATAGGAAAAGGAGTACCTCAAGGCTATATATTGTCACCCTGCTTATTTAACTTCTATGCACAGTACATAATGAGAAACGCTGGGCTGGATGAAGCACAAGCTGGAATCAAGATTGCTGGGAGAAATTTCAATAACCTCAGATATGCAGATGACACCACCCTTATGGCAGAAAGTGAAGAGGAACTAAAAATCCTCTTGATGAAAGTGAAAGAGGAGAGTGAAAAAGTTGGCTTAAAGCTCAACATTCAGGAAACTAAGATCGTGGCATCCGGTCCCATCACTTCATAGGAAATAGATGGGGAAACAGTAGAAACAGTATCAGACTTTATTTTTTGGGGATCCAAAATCACTGTAGATGGTGATTGCAGCCATGAAATTAAAAGACGCTTACTCCTTGGAAGGAAAGTTATGACCAACCTAGATAGCATATTCAAAAGCAGAGACATAACTTTGCTAACAAGGATCTATCTAGTCAAGGCTTTGGTTCTTCCAGTGGTCATGTATGGATGTGAGAGTTGGACTATAAAGAAAGCTGAGCACTGAAGAAGTGATGCTTTTGAACTGTGGTGTTGGAGAAGACTCTTGAGAGTCCCTTGGAATGCAAGGAGATCCAACTAGTCCATCCTAAAGGAAATCAGTCCTGAATAGTCATTGGAAGGACTGATGTTGAAGCTGAAACTCTAATACTTTGGCCACCTTATGTAAAGAACAGACTTATTTGAAAAGACCCTGATGCTGAGAAGGACTGAAGGCAGGAGGAGAAGGGGATGACAGAGGATGAGATGGTTGGATGGCATCACCTACTTGATGAACATGAGTTTGAGTAAACTCCAGGAGTTGGTGGTGGACAGGGAGGCCTGGCGTGCTGCAGTCCAGGGGGTCGCAAAGAGTCAGACACAACTGAGTGACTGAACTGAAATGGGAAGGAAATCCTTAAAGAGGGGTTATATGTACATATATGGGCTCCCTGGTGGCTCAGTGGTAAAGATTCTGCCTGCCAAAGCAGGAGATGAGGGCAAAAGTCTTAAGTTTGGTCCCTGGGTTGGGAAGATCCCCTGGAGAAGGAAATGGCAACCCACTCTAGTATTCTTGCTGGGGAAATCCTGTGGACAGAGGAGCCTTGTGGGCCACAGTCCATGGGGTCCCAAAGAGTCGGACATGACTTAGCGACTAAACAACAACAAATATATATGCATGGCTGATTCACTTTGCCGTCCAGTGAAAAATAACACAACAGTGTATATTCCAATAAAAATTAACCAAGAAACAATTAGGAGTCTTCATATGACAGAAAAGTTATTTTCCGAACATCTTATTATACAGTATGAACAGATTCTGCTAGCTTATTTTCAAAATCAGCAGAGACTTGGAGTGTGCTTGTTAGCAGGTATGGACCATTAGCTTGCTTGAAGGCATGATGAGTCAGTGGTCCTCCTTTGGGCAGTTCCATTAGCTGCCTGGAGGTCTTATGGTGACAAATTGCAAAGGTCATATGCTGGATGCTGAGAGGTGGGCGGGGACTGGAATAAATAGCCCTGGTCAGGGGATGACTTGGGAAAGAACACAGAACCATCTGGTGGTTCTGCTCTTTCTCCAGGAAGTTAGACCAGAGCAAAGTCAGAGAGGACCTCGGGACTTCACAGGGGTGTCCCCTTAGCCACCGTGGGTGATATTCTGGGTGTTAAGAGACCTATTTCCATCAGGAATTCATTTTCTCACACTTCTCCAGGCCCGAACTCTGAAATCAAGGTGTCAGCAGCACCACCTTCTGGGGGCTTCTGGAATTTACTGACTTGCGCCTGCACAGGCTCCAGGCTCCGCCTCCAACCACACAGGGCCACCTCTTCTGAGTTTCCGTGTCAAATCCAAGTCTCTTTGAGGACACATATCATTGGTCTCAGGGTCCACCTGGGTGATCAGGATGCTGTCCTCTCAGGATCTTGAACTTGATTACATTTGCAAAGACTTTTTCCAAATAAGGTCACATGCACACATTCTAGGGACTTGAACATAGACATCTATTTGGGGACACACTGTTCAATTCACTTCTTCCTTTCTCTTTGCCCTTCACATTTCTTAAAGAATATGCTTCCCCCGTTTCCATCTTCTCTTCTTTCTTTCCTTCTTTAGTTGGAGACTCAGGACATTCGTCTTTGTTGGTTCTAACCAGAAACATTAAAATGGGAGCTGACCCATCCTGTGATGAAGGGCAAAGGGGCCACTCACTTAGCAGCTGACGGGGCTCCATGTGGTGAAACGGGGTGGAGACAGGAACCGCTGCTCACAGCGGTTACCGTGTATCTCCCTCACCCTACTCGTATGTTGAGGTCCTAGACCCCATTACTCCAGAATGGGGTCTTATCTGCAAATGAAGTCATTGCCGATGTCATTATTTAAGATGAGGCCATATTGGAACAAGGTAGGTCCCTAATCTAGTATGACTGGTGTCCTTATAAAAGGGAGAAACTTGGAGTTAGACACATATACAGGGAGCATGTATGCTAAGTCGATTCAGTCATGTCCGACTCTGTGCAACTAACTGTATGGACTGTAGCCCGCCAGGCTCCCCTGTCCATGAGGATTCTCCAGGCAAGAATACTGGAGGGGGTTGCCATGCCCTCCTCCAGGGGATCTTCCCGACCCAGGGATTGAACCCACGTCTCTTATGTTTCTTGCATTGGCAGGTGGGTTCTTTACCACTAGCGCCACCTGGAAAGTCCATATGCAGGGAGAACACCATGTAAAGATGAAGGCAGAGATCAAGGTGATGCTTCTACAATTCAAGCAACTCGGAAGAGGGCCAGAATATACCAGAAACTGGGGGAGAGGCCTGAGACCGATTCTCCAGCCCAGCCTCAGAAGGAAACAGCCCTGCCTACCAATACCTTCTCACCTCCAGAACCCTGAGACAGTAATATCTGTGGTTCGATCCACCCAGTGAGTGGTACTTTCTTAGAGCAGCCAAAGGAAACGAACACACTGGGAAACATTCATTTGGATTTAGGCTCGGGTTTAGAGCAGCTCCTTTGATGAAGAGACCACAGGTAACAGTTAGCTATCGCATTTTATTTGACAAATAGTCACATATCCTGTTGTATGCGATCCTCTGCAGTCTGCAATTTCACTTTTCGTGCACTTAGAAATCTTGAAGGACCTCCCCAGCTTCCAGGTCCCTAAGATTAGAGTAGGAGACAAGCAAAATCAAGTAAAGGTTACCTAAATAAAAATGATGGTTTGGCCACGACACCAGCTGTGACCATCACTGTCCTTACCCCTGGATTCTGCTTCGTCCTACTCTGTGAGAAGGAAAACTGGCTCTGCGTTCCCCGGAGTCAGTGGTACACAGGCCTGGCTCAGGATGCGAGGACAAGCTCCAGACCGATTTCTCTAGAAGGTCCTGAACAGCAGCAGAAAGCCCAGGTATCTTCCTGGGGATACTCTCTCACGTGACCGAGAACAGAAAGTCAAGTTCAAATTCTGTCCTCGTGAATTTCAGGAGTGTTAATAGATTTCATTCGAGAGAATACCTCTGAGTAGAAGGTCATGGCTCTCTCTGGGAAGTGAGTGATGGTAAAGGGTGTCTACCTTAGAAGTGAAAGACTGAGCTCTGCACGCTACAGGGAAGCAGAGGAAACTGCAAGGCGCACCTCCACCCGTCCAGGGAGGTGATGCACACGGGGTGGCCGGCCAGGACACTGATTCTGAAGGATGCAGGGAACCAGTCATGTCATCTTCACTTCCCTACCAACGGCAAGACATAAAAAGCGCTTCCTGTTCCCCCCCCCCCATATAAAAGGCATTATGCCAGGCTCTGGGTTTACAGCCAGGCCACTAACAACCAAGGGGCTTCTCATCTACCCAAGGGAGGGATGGAGGCATGTAGAATTAGAAGGACAGGAAGCATATGTCAATACTGTGACTGTGGTCATTGGGAGGGCAATAAAAACAGGAAAATCAAATCTATCTGACTGCTCGATCCTGTGGAAGAGGTCTGAATATGCCTCAATAAATGCAAATCAGTCTGATTTTCATCCTGGTAGAATTAACCGGGGGGCTTCCCTGATAGCTCAGTTGGTAAAGAATCCACCTGCAATGCAGGACATGCCGGTTTCATTCCTGGGTTGGATAGATCCAGTGGAGAAGGGATAGGGTAGGGTACCCACTCCAGTATTCTTGGGCTTCCCTTGTGGCTCAGCTGGCAAAGAATCTGCCCTCAATGCAGGAGACCTGGTTCGATCCCTGGGTTGGGAAGATCCCCTGGAGAAGAGAAACGTTACCCACTCTAGTATTCTGGCCTGGAGAATTCCATGGACTGTATGGACCAGGGGTTGCAAATGGTGGCTCGGACAGTAAAGAGTCTGCCTGCAGTGTGGGAGACCCAGGTTCGATCCCTGGGTTGGGAAGATCCCCTGGAGAAGGAAATGGCAACCCACGCCAGTATTCTTGCCTGGAAAATCCCATGGATGGGAAGCCAGTCCATGGGGTTGCAAAGAGTCAGATATGACTGAGCGACTTCACTTCTTCTTCTTAGAATTAACTGGGAGCACGTGCCCGTGTGTGTCCCTCTGCCTCTGACCACATCCGTGGCACCCCTCCCTTACCAGATGGAACACACACTCATCTGGGCCTGGCCGTCAGAACCCCTGCAGGTCGTGGGAGCTCTCTCCTCCCTCCAGGTGACCCTCTTGTAATTCTGTGAATAATGCACAGGAGTCGAGTCTCCGGGGCGTAACTCCTGTTGTTCCTGGTGTTGTTCCTCTGTGGTTTGTCCCTTTGTCTGGTTACCTCTGACTTGTCCAGGCTCAGCTCGGGGGTCACATAGTTCAGGAGGTTGCTCCGGCATCCTCCTCTCCCAAAGATGCTTCAGCTCCCCTGCCCTCTCCAATCCAAGCCTACCTCTTATAGAACGCAAGGGTCTGTTCACCTCAGTAACCTCCTTGAGGACCTTATCACCTGAGCTCGTGGTACCTGGGACTGGCCTGGATTGAGGCAGGCACTCCACAAACACTGCGCCAAACGACACACCACCTAACCCCTGCATCTAAACAGGAGCCAAGTGCAAAGCACAACCTGTTCAACCCCAACCAATGCAAATGCCAGTAAGGCAGCCCCAAATAGGACTTAACACTGAAGCACACGCTCTTCTCCAAGTGAAGGGAGTTGCTTTCAGAGCTTTGAATGATCTCGAATGCTAGTCCCAAATTTAACGTAATGTTGTTTTATTTTTACCATCAAAATCTTGCAGGCATCTATTTTTCGGTAATGTGTTGAGTTGCCCGGGAAACCACAAGTGTCTAAGCAGAGCAAGAGAAATGGTTTGAAGAGAACTGGTCACAGGAGGGTTTTAGGAGCATTCTCTCTTGGTGCCGGCAGCCACCCCAGGGATGCCCATCATACACATGTGAGCTGCTGGCACTTCTCCCGTGCCCTGGGGTGAGCCCACAGGGAGAGGATGGTGTGCTGACTCAAGCAAGGGTGAGGGGGTACAGCTTGACCACTTGCAGGGTCCACACCTGCTGTTTCCAGCTCAAGTCATCTGGCCTCACAAGCAGGGCTTTGAAGGGCTTCCCAGTCAAACCACCTAGTCAGGGTGGTTTCTGGAACCATCAGACAGAGATAGGAGTTAATAATGCTGTTGAGGAGAAGTGGGGTTTGCCAGGGCTTTTGGGGAGATATCTGTACCAAGTGTGGAGTCATTTCCCCCAGTTTTAGCATTATGGCTCTTTGGGGCTCCGTTCAGTTCAGTTCAGTCGCTCAGTCATGTCCGACTCTTTGTGACCCCATGAACCGCAGCATGCCAGGCCTCCCTGTCCATCAACTCCTGGGGTTTACTCAAACTCATGTCCATTGAGTCGGTGATGCCATCCAACCATCTCATCCTCTGTCATCCCCTTCTCCTCCTGCCTTCAATCTTTCCCAGCATCAAGGGTCTTTTCCAATGAGTCAGCTCTTTGTATCAGGTGGCCAAAGTATTGGAGTTTCAGCTTCAACATCAATCCTTCCAGTGAACACCTGGGACTGATCTCCTTTAGGATGGACTGGTTGGATCTCCTTGCAGTCCAAGGGACTCTCAAGAGTCTTCTCCAACACCACAGTTCAAAAGCATCAATTCTTCAGTGCTCAGCTTTCTTTACAGTCCAACTCTCACATCCATACATGACCGGCTGCATCATGCTATACCATGGTTGGGGGTGGGGGTTGGGGGAAATGTCCTATATGTTGGATGGCCAGCAGCACCCCTGGCCTATACATATTAGATGCTAGGAGCAAACCCACTATACTGACAAAAAGCATCTTTAGATTTGGCCAAATATCGCCTGCAGTGGGGGTGGGGTGGGGGTGGGGGTGCAGCATGGCACCTTGTTGAGAGTCACTGCTCCAGAGACTCAGGAGAAACAGATCTTCATCATCTTGGGCTGCTGTGTGACATAATAATACAGACTGGGAAGCTTAGCTGAAGAGGGGCAGTCCAAGATCAAGGTGCTGGTAGGAGGGCTCCTGGCATTCCAGGTCTATAGACAGCACTCTTCTCTGTGTGATCACATGGCCTTTCCCCGGTTTTGTGCATCCTCTCCTTATAAGGGCACTAATCCCATCAGGAGGGCCTCACCCTTGTGATCTCATCCAAGCATAATCACTTCCTAATGGTCCCATCTCTGCATATAGTCAAACTGGGGGTGAAGGCTTCACTGGATGGATTCTGGAGGGGGGGGGACACAAACATTTACCTTATAACACCAGGTAACCAGGCTTCCCCAGGGGCTCAGAGGTAAAAAATCCACCAGCTATGCAGGAGCCGCAGAAGATGTGGGTTCCATCCCTGAGTTGGGAAGATCCCCTGGAGGAGGAAATGGCAACCCACTCCAGTATTCTTGCCTGAAGAATCCCCATGGACAGAGGAGCCTGGCGGGCTAGAGCCCATGGGGTTGCAAGGAATCAGATATGACTGAAGCGACTTAGCACACACCAGGGAAACCCTAGAGAAGGGTGAAGGTGAGTCACTTTCTAAACATCATGAGACAGTCATAGCAAGTTACTGATGAGAAGATTCTGTTTGCTAACGTCTCCTTGTGTCTTTTCCATACTTCTCGGTAACCTCATGAGCCCCTGGAACTTCACGCCTCATGGGCTTTGTGTGATTAGAGGGGCAGACATGGGCTGTGATTTGGTGTAACTGACATAACACAAATTGCTTGTCAAACTTCCTTTCTCACTTGTCTCCAGAGTGTAATATAAGAAAAATAAATGTCTAAACACGCATTGGCATGGACGGTGTACTAACTTTCAGTCTGACAGATAGAAATGTTAAGACTTGTCAAATGTGTTATGATAACTCCCTTGCTCACCAGCCGCAGGGAAATAGCACCCTCCCCAAGAAGACCCCAGGGAGCCCTTGAGTTTTTTTCATGCACGAGGCACATTCTCCATCTACCAATGCAAGGCTGGGGCTTCCCACATGGCTCAGTGGGTAAAGAGTCCACTGGCAATGCAGGAGATGCAGGCAGACGCGGGTTCAATTCCCAGGTCAGGAAGATCCCCTGGAGGAGGGCATGGCAACCCACTCCAGTATTCTCGCCTGGAGAATCCCATGGACAGAGCAGCCTGATGACCCCCATAGGGTCGGACACGACGAAAGTGACTGAGCCACACGCATGCAATGGAATGCTGATGTACGCGTCCATCCCTTATCCACAAGGCTGCCTCAAATTCCCTCAAGTCTGGAAATACTTGCCATTTTCCAGACAGTCCCTTGCGCACGTATGTGTTCAATGAATAATTGGTTTCAAGACCAATTACTGTGCAAAAGGAACATAAAGAGTGCTTTTTCCTTAAGCAAGGATTATCTCACTGTGTATCTCTCCTAGAAGTTGGTCATTTCATTTAAATATTAAATTTGTCGGCCCTAGCTATTGAGTCTTAGTGAAAATATACAGTGTTTTCCCCTGTGTGATTACAGACTGCAGTTAACAAATAATAGTGGAGATATTTCCAGTGCCAGGCACATAATGGGGTCCAACAAATGTTCAATGAAAGAATCTAATGACTTCAATAAAGCACCTTTTCAATAATCTCTTCTTAGCAATTTGTTTTTTAAGTGGTTTAGACAATAGAATTGTGTACGTGTTATTAGTCTGTGGAGTTCTAACTGAATGCTCTTTTTCCTTCCCTCTCTACCAAACTCTGATGTATTTCTTTCTTCTTTCATATATTTCTTTCCTCTTTCTTCACCGAGGTCTGCTGGTCCCTATGGAGAAGGAAATGGCAACCCACTCCAGTGTTCTTGCCTGGAGAATCCCAAGGACAGTGGAGCCTGGTGGGCTGCCGTCTATGGGGTCGCACAGAGTAGGACACAACTGAAGTGACTTAGCAGCGGCAGCAGCAGCAGCAGCAACAGCAGACCTTAAGACCAAGAATCCATGAATACTTTTTTTGCCAGAAACCATACTCAGGGGTATCCATCAGCTCAGGTTCCAGGGGAAAACAGATCCACAGACACAGCAAATTATGCTCGCTCTTTCCTGTGAGCTAACACTCTGGGCTCCTCAGGTGACTCAGTGGTAAAGAACCTGCCTGCCAATACAGAAGACAGAGGAGAGGCAGGTTCAATCCCTGGGTCAGGAAGATCCCCTGGAGTAGGAAGCAGCAACCCACTCCAGTATTCTTACCTGAAAATTCCATGGACAGAGGAGCATGGTGGGCTGTATTTTGGGGCAGGGGGGCTCCTAAAGAGTCAGGCATGACTGAGCAACTGAGCACACACATGCACCCAACACCTTGGTTCCTATATTTTCTGCACAATTGGTGCCCACTGCTACAGTCTGGGCTAGCTCTTGATAGAGAAGGGAGAAAAAAAAAAAACCTATGGCAGATAATTTACTCCAAATCACCTGGTTATGTTTAGTTTTATTTCAACTGTAACTAAAATGCAATTTTAAAATAACACTTAAAATCAGAGCTTTGTTACAAGTTTCACATATATACCCACGTAGAGATGGAATGTACAAATGGACAGTGGTCAGACCACATGTAAAAGCAGAACTTTGATCCACAACCTGAACCAACCTGTCCAGGAAAACAGCCTTTTATAGAGTAAACTCAGGAAGCCAGCCTGCTCTAAGGTGAACTTACAGGAAAGTCATGTTATCTCTCGTGACAATCTGGAAAGCTAAACAGTCACTTCTGGAACAACTGTCCTCAAATGGCTAGTACTTGATTAATAATGGGTAGCTTGAGCTTCCCAGGTGGCGCAGTGGTAAACAATCTGCCTGCCAATGCAGGAAACATAAGAGATGTGGTTTCAACCCCTAGGTTGGGAAGATTCCCCTCAAGGTGGAAATAGCAACCCACTCCAGTATACTTGCCTGGAAAATCCCATGGACAGAGGAGCCTGGTGGGCTACAGTCTATGGGGTCACAAAGAGTCAACTTGGGGACCAGCTGAAAACCAACCAGAGAAAGTCAAACATGCACCCCTCATTAATCACACGGGATGGTCCACTTCTCCTTGACCCTCCTCCAGCTTCCTCAGGCCAGCAACCTCTCACCGGGGCTGCTGGAAGTCTCCCCTTTTCTCCTCTATGAAGCTTTCCAACTACCCTGCCTGCCTATGAGTCTTGGCCAAACACAAGTTATGGTGGCTGACTCCCCTCCTACAAGATGCTTAGGACAGACAGCCTTTGCTTTTCTCATTTGGTTGGTCTTTGCTCATTTCTAGATCACCCACTTCACCAGCGTGAGCAGGTGTGCATTCTTAGGCAAACCTCCAGGTGGGCTGGTAGCTCTCCTTCCCAAGGGTCTTAAGGAAGTTCTTTATTAAAATATGCTACCATCTCTAGGATGGACGTAGAACATGCAGAAAGATAAAAGAGTGAATTGAAATTGAAGAGCATTCTGGACGGGAGACAAGCAATCGCCCATACTACAACCTGGCCAGGACAAGGAGCGTGTGAAAGATGGACACACAACTAACTCCATGGTTGACTTCACTCATCATGGTAGGGAGGGCCGGTGAATGGACCAGAACCTGGGCCTTGATGGACAGGAGCTTCAGCCACACGGGGAATCACGGGTTCAATCCATGCATTTGAAACTTCTCCTGGCATGCCTACTTCTAGTGGGGAAAAAAGTGAGAAATCGAAAATATAGACCTTTAACACTAATAAATAAGTCTGTAGGGTATATGGAAATGTTCTAACATTAGGAAATCAAGATGACAAGAGATTTTTTTAATGAGAACTGAGACATTCCTCTCTGCTCTTATAGAATGATTTTTTTTTTTTTGGTAGCTACAGATTCTGTAATGTATAAGTCCTGCGAACTTAAAGCATGACACTAGTTATTTGTTCATTCAACATTTATCGATAGTCTGAGATTTTCTTGGCTTTGTTGTTCAGCCACTAAGTCGTGTGGGACTCTTGCGGACCCATGGGGTATAGGCTGCTAGGCTCCTCTGCCCATGGGATTGCCTAAGCCATATCCTCCTCCAGGGGATCTTCCTGACCCATGGATGGAATTCGCCTCTCTTATGTTTCCTGCATTGACAGGCTGGTTCTTTACTAGTGCCACATGGGAAGCTGCAAACTTCTAGAGAGTGCCATACTGAGTGAAATAAGTCAGACACAGAAGGAGAAATAGCATATGATATCCCTTACTCATGGAATCTAAAAGGAAATGATACAAATGAAGCTGCTTACAAAACGGAAAGAGTCTCATAGACTTAGGGAACAATCTTATGGTTGCCAAGGGGAAGGATGGGGGAAGGGATAGTGAGGGAGGTTGGGATGGACATGGACACACTGCTATACTGAAAATGGGTAACCAACAAGGACCTAGTGTGTAGCACAGAGAACTGCTCAGTGCGGTGTGGCAGCCTGGATGGGAGGGGAGTTTAGGGGAGAATGGATACAGGTATGGCTGAGCCCCTTCGCTGTTCACCTGAAACTGTCACAACATTGTTAACTGGCTATATCCCAATATAAAATAAAAAGTGAAGAAAAACAAGCTTCCAAAAGACCTGACGTCACCTCACCCTCCTGAGGCACTGACAAAGCTCCACTGAGTGGTGCTATCCTTTGCCAAAGTGAGCAGGAAACAGCCTGGTTTCAGTAACAGCTGTTCTAATGAGATTGGGGGAACCAGCCTCTGACGCCATTTGTCCTTTGCCTTCATTAGGTACGTTATAAAAATGATCAATATTATATAACACTTGCTGCTGCTGCTAAGTCACTTCAGTCGTGTCCGACTCTGTGCGACCCCATAGACGGCAGCCCACCAGGCTCCCCCGTCCCTGGGATTCTCCAGGCAAGAACACTGGAGTGGGCTGCCATTTCCTTCTCCAATGCATGAAAGTGAAAAGTGAAAGGGAAGTCGCTCAGTCGTGTCCGACCCTTAGCATAGACAGCAGCCTACCAGGCTCCTCCATCCATGGGATTTTCCAGGCAAGAGTACTGGAGTGGGGTGCCATTGCCTTCTTCGATATAACACTTCAGTTTTGTATATTTTCATTAACAAAGTGTTACTTTTGGTCTGTGCCTGTAGCACTTTTTTCCCCCCATGAGCTGATTTATATTTTTCTTATTCAGACTACACAAGACACAAGTAGGACAGCAGTTTGGTTTTAGATTCAATCAGCCTCTTAACGATATGACTGGATGTACACAGTCATCCAAAAGCTTCAAAGAGAAGTTAGAACAGGAAAACGGTGACGCACAACTGGCTGTAACGCTCACTGCCAAGCCAGCTTCACCTCATACGGCTCCTCGATTTGGTATCATTTGAAACTCACACTAAAGGTGCTTTTCTTTTTTTCTTGTCAAATAATTTCTTTCCAGGCTTTGATGGTTTTGTAAGTGGAGGCAAGCTTATCAAAGAAGTATCAGAGGAAAAGAAAAAGCTTAAATGGTGCCGTGAATGAAATAGATGAATTTCAACGTCTGTAGGAGGAGGCTGAGCTCTTTGGTGTAAAGCAGAGCAGATTCAATACCAAAGAAGGAATTCAACTACACTGGAAAATGCAGTCAGATCCATCCAGGGAATCCTCATCTCAAAGGATTTGCCTAAAAATGTGCATTTTACCTGTGATTTTTTGTGGTTCACTGGAGACACCATGAGATGGCCCTTTTGGTTGCACCACAAAGATGGTACGCTGCTGCTGCTGCTGCTAAATGGCTTCAGTCGTGTCCGACTCTGTGTGACCCCATAGACAGCAGCCCACCAGGCTCCCCAGTCCCTGGGATTCTCCAGGCAAGAACACTGGAGTGGGTTGCCATTTCCTTCTCCAATGCATGAAAGTGAAAAGTGAAAGGGAAGTCGCTCAGTCGTGTCCGACTCTTCGCGACCCCATGGACTGCGAACAGCGGCATTCAAAGAGACGCGGATGGATCCCTTGGAGGGTGTGAGCAAGTGAGTGAGTGAAAGCCGCTCAGTCGTGTCCGACTCTTTGCGACCCCACGGACTATACAGTCCATGGAACTCTCCAGGCCAGAATACTGGCATGGGTAGCCTTTCCCTTCTCTAGGGGATCTTCCTGACCCAAGGATCGAACCCAGGTCTCTCACATTGCAGGCGGATTCTTTACCAGCTGTGCCACAGGTACCGGGACACAAAACGCATTTGGTCTGCCCCTTTGCACTCATGTGTCTGAATCTGTTTCAGGCATGCTTGTTTTGGTCATTAAGCCTTAGAGTTCTTGGCATTCTTTCCTTTTAAAATTAATGAATAACAAAACAGGTTCTTTCTTTTTATCAAGCTCTACACATGTGCAGGTGAATATAATCGTAGGTACCAGGGATTCCAGCTCCTTGTGTCGTTTCCAGTTTTTCATCGCCAATGCTTTCCCTCAGTGTCTCATTATTTGCCAGTGGGCGCCTTGGGAGAATAGAGATATGAGGGCACAATAGAAAGTCTTCGTGAAAGGAGTATGTTTTTCATTGGGAAAAAATTGTAAGCATCTGCATAAAAAAAGATTTGTGTCTACAATAAAGTGAAAAGTGGTCTTTGGAAAAAAAGGCCTCATTGCAGTAGGCCTGAAACAACTTTAAACTGAGAACTTTTAACCTGTTTCTCATAGAACAGACACACCGAATAACCATTGCCCGCTGCTTCTGCTGCTGCTAAGTCGCTTCAGTCGTGTCCGATTCTGTGCGACCCCATAGATGGCAGCCCACCGGGCTCCCCCATCCCTGGGATTCTCCAGGCAAGAACACTGGAGTGGGCTGTCACTTCCTTCTCCAATGCATGAAAGTGAAAAGTGAAAGTGAAGTCGCTCAGTCATGTCCGACTCTTTGCGACCCTGTGGACTGCAGCCCACCAGGCTCCTCCGTCCATGGGATTTTCCAGGCAAAAGTACTGGAGTGGGGTGCCATCGCTTTCTCCTAGAAGCCTCCATTGGACTGGGAAACCCACGCAGGTGCAAAAGCAAGTCAGACACTCTACTAGAACTAATACTAGTTAGAACTAGTGGCGCTGCTGTTGCCATGAGGCATAAGACTGGTGATAACTCAGTTAACTAGTGTTTAGTTCAGGGTCTCACGTATGGTTCCGAGTACTCTTTACGTCTTTATTTCTCATGACTGTCCTATGAGATCGACACTGTGTTTATCTCCATTTCAAACACGAAGAATCAAAGACACAGAGAAGGGGAAGTAACCTGCCCAGGTGATTTAAGCGAGAAAGTGAACGATAACACCTCCGATCACTGAGCCAGAAATAAAAGGTCAGCAAGGAGAAGCAAGTCAGCTAGAGAAAGACAAACATCACATGAAGCCACTTAGATGTGGAATCAAAAACGACATAAATGAACTGATTTATAACACAGAAACAGACTCAGAGACTTAGAAAACAAACTTACGGTTACCAAAGGAAAAAGGTGGTGGGGGCGGGGGGAGAATAAATTACGAGGTTGTGATGAACATATACACACACCTATGTACACAATCGATAAGCAACAAGGACCTACTGCACAGCACGGGGAGCTCTACTCAGTATTCTATAATAACCTATATGGATAAAGGGTCTGAAAGAGAATGGATATATGCATAACTAAACCACTTTGCTGTACATCTGAAACTAATGCAACATTGTAAATCAACTATACGCCAATATAAAATTAAAAATAAATTTAAAAAGGTCATCAACAGAATAAGATCCTAAAAGGTAATATCAGAGCTACCAAGGGCAAGAAACACATTTCTGGTTACCTTCATCAGGGGTCCCCTGCAAAACCCCATCTCATGGTTCCAGCCCACATGTATCAACTCTCATGCCCACCTCCTATCCTCTGAATCACTGTTTCCTCCCTTGGAAAGAAAACTCATCCTTGGTCTGGCTCTGCTGTGAGTGAAGTTTGTAAAAGTTGTAGGCTTTCTACACAGTATATACAATTCAGTATTTTCTAGATGATTCAGGGTCTCTGTGAGAGGCATCATTTATTTTTCTGTATTAAAAGAATATTATCATAAAGAGCTATTTGCACCACTCTGCTGTTTAGTCACTAATTCCTGTCTGACTCTTCCATGACCCCATGGACTGTAGCCTGCCAGGTCCTCTGTCCATGGGATTTCCCAGGCAAGAATACTGGAGTGCGTTGCCATTTCCTCCTCCAGGGGATCTTCCTGACCCAGGGATCGAACTCACATCCTCTGCATCTCCCTGCATTGAAGGTGGAGTCTTTACCACCAAGCCACTAGGGAAGCCTTGACCCACACTAAGTGGTCCCAGTTAGTTCTGTGTTTACATGCATCCAAAAAGTAGAGACATTGCCTTCACATCATATAGTCTATTTTTGGTGTATTACTTTTAACGTACTCTCCAAGGTTCATCAGTAGACTGAGAGCTTTGAATTGGTTTTTGAGAGAAGGCATGGGTTTTCTAACAGCTACTTGGCTAGCTGAAGCTTTAGTGATGAGAACCATCAGAGCTGCCACCTGTCACATGAATGCTGGCTTGAGGTCTGTGCGTGTGTGCTAAGTTGCTTCAGTCGTGTCCAACTCTTTGTGACCCTATGGATTGTAGCCCACCAGGTTCCTCTGTCCATGGGATTCTCCAGGCAAGAAAACTGTCGTGGGTTGCCATTTCCTCCTCCAGGGGATCTTCCCAACCCAGGGAATGAACCCGCATCTCTCATGCCTCCTGAACTGGCAGGCAGGTTTCCACTAGTGCCACCTGGGAAGCCTGGCTTGAGGTCTGGCAAGACCTAAATCATCTTTCTCCCACCATAGGCTTGACTGAGAAATGAATGAAGTGGAAAGGTCTGAGAAAATGGGATTAAGGACATAGGAACTGGAGCTACAAGTACGGCTCCCTAAACAAATACTACGACAATATTAAAGGGACACAGCAGAATGACATAAAGATTATTTTAAACAGGAGGCATGTGGGATTCAGAGACAAGCCTTTCGAAGCCCCCCTTATCTGACTAATCGCAGAGCTTCTCTCTTGAGAAGGAAGCTGCCATCAATCCTCTCTCTGGGGAGCTTCCAGCCAAGAAGGAGAATGACCATTAGCATGGCGATGAGAAACTGCCTATATACACGTTATAGAAGCTGTCAGACCCTCCATTTATTCCCCCAGAAGCTCCGTTTCCTCCTCCTTTCCACTATTATGCTGAAATATAAACCATTACTCTTGGTTGTTCAGTGAATTACTCACATTATTGAGTACCCTGCATGCATGTGAATAGATACTCTCTTTTCTCCTGCGACTCCATTGTCAATTAACTCGCATTCCCTCTCGTTGCCCCAGACCACTAAGCCCCAAGTTGGTAGAAAAGTTTTTCTCCCACAATCTGATCTGAGGGCAGTTGCTGGGTATATCGAGGCAAACCAGTGGTGGCTGTTTTAGAGGTTGACTGTGCTTGGTGGTACCATACTAAGCAGTCTTTTGGCTTTGGAGAAAGAATACCCATGTAATGAAGAGCAAAGGCTGGAGAGATTGAACTGCTACTGGCCCACATGTGAGACTGCTGGGGATGGTGATATGCATCAGGACCACAGAGAGGAATGCCACTACTGCCTGGCCAGACAGGGCTCACGGTGGGCTCACTGATGGGAGGGCAACTGCACCACCAAGTTGCCGTTGAGCTGGTTTCCTGGCTACAAAAAGAAGTTGGTGCCCAAGGTCACAGCACAAGTGGTCATGTGGGTTCTTAGACACACCAGCTCTTGAGGATTGGGTTCTGGGCTGGGGACCCTAGGCCATGGAGCTAGGACTGGGTTATCTCCCACAATTCTGCCTTTGCTAAGAATATGCTGGAATCAAAATTAGGTGCCTTGGAGAAGGAAATGGCAACCCACTTCAGTATTCTTGCCTGAAAAAGTCCACGGACAGAGGAGCCTGGCGGGCTGCGGTCCATGGGGTTACATGACTGAGCGTGCCTGCATGAGGGTGGAGGGAGATGGGTTGGGAGCAATAAACTGGTGAAACTAAAAAAAAAAAAAATTAGGTGTCTGAGCAACAGATTTTATCTCTGAGAATAAGTCCTTCACATCTCAATATTATTAGTGAATTTTCTTTTGAGAATTTAAATAAATGCCATCTTTGAATCATAGCCTCCCAGGTGGCTCAGATGTAAAGAATCTGCTTGCAATGCAGGAGACCCAGGTTTGATCCTTGGGTTGGGAAGATTCCTTGGAGAAGGGAGCAGTAACCTACTCCAGTATTCTTGCTGGGAGAATTCCACGGACAGGGGAGCCTGGTGCGCTACAGTCCATGGGGTCGCAAAGAGTGGGACACAACTGAGCGACTAACACTTTCAATCACAGCACCTAGCATGAAGCCTTTCATGTGGTTACCACTCAGGGAATATCAGTCACTGAGCTAACTTGGGTTATTACTAAAGAAATACTGAAAAACAGACTTACAGATACTGAAAAACTTATGGTTACCAAAGGGGGAAATGTGGGGAGAGAGGGATAAATTAAGAGCTTGGGATTAACATACACACACTACTAACTATATATAAGATAGGTAACTAACAAGGGCCTACTGTGTAACACAGGGAACTCAATATTCTGTGATAACCTATATGAGAAAAGAATTTGAAAATGAATGAACACATGTAGAAGTGGATCACTTTGCTGTATACCTGAAACTAACACAACACTGTATGTAAATCAATTATAATCCAGTAAAACTTAAGGAAAGAAATATTGACCAGCGAGAGGCAGAATAAATTTAAATGAATCTGGGAAAAGTTTAGTTTTACTCCTATATTTAATGTGGTGTAGAATCTAATGTAGTTAATATCAGTTCAGGTCAGTCGCTCGGTAGTGTCCGACTCTTTGACCCCATGGACAGCCTCAAGCCAGGCTTCCCTGTCTATCACCAACTCTTGGAGCTTGTTCAAACTCTTGTCCATCCAGTCGGTGATGTCATCACCTTATTTCAAAAGAATGACATTTCCTCTCTAACTTGTTTGTATTTTTTTTCAAAGTCCCTGATTGTTTCATTGTTTTTAGTTTTTTACATTTTGTTTTAATAAGACCCATATGTTACAGTTGGTCAATCAGTCTCTTAAATTTTTCTTTTTTTAAGTTTCTTTTTAAAATTGAATTACAGTTGATTCACAATTTGTGTTAGTTTCAGGTTTATAGCAAAGTGATTTTGTGATACATATTTTCCTTTTTTCAATTGTTTTCCATTATAGGTTATTACAAGAGATTACAAGACAACTATAGTTCCCTCTGTTACCCAGTAAATCCTGTTTATCTATTTCACACATGGCAGTATGCAGCTGCTAATCCCATACTCCCCATTTATCCCTCCACCACTTCCCCTTTGGTAACCATGTTTTCTTCTACAAAAATAAGAAATTCTTCACTAGTTTGTGTCTCATCCTCGCACAAGGGCCAGCTAATCTTCTCTGTATCATTTCACTTTTAGTGCGTGTATTGCAGAAGTGGGCACTGCTTCTGTATTTTGAATACATGGGCTCCTTGAACAACCTTAGTGGCACTTGACCTAAGTCTTCTGAAGATACTAACGCCCTTTAGTAAATAAACATTTAGGGTTCAGTGCAAAGTGGCTCAGCAAACATGAAAAGGGCAGTATGTGTTCGTAAGAGGAAATCGCTGGCTTAGTGGGAGCTAACTAACACAGTAGAGTGAACAGGATCTCTGCCCTGACTGGTGTTAGAACTGCCTGTGGAGCTTTGCAGAGAGATGACCAGGCTCCACACCAGACACTTGGCCTTAAGAAGTCTGGGGTCAAGTCAGGACATGTGTCCAGGCTGTTCCCAAAGGTGATTCCATGTTGAACCTTTCTCAATTAATCTCGGTGTGTGGAGTCCCTGCTTGGGCTGTATTGCTGTGACATATGTCTGTCTATATACTTATGACTTTATCCTTTAACCTGCATTATAGAAAACCACATGCCTCTGCCAACACCCTCCTTCCAGCCTCTTGGTATATGGCAGCTGTCTAAGGGTGCTACGAAGACCAGCGAACAGCCTCATTCATGGAGCAGCTAGGAAACTAGAGGATGCAGAAAGCTTACAGGGAGAATATGGACTGCTTAACGGGGTGGGCTGTGTGGATCATCAGTACTACAGAGCTGGGTCTCAGTTATGAGCAAACATGTGCAGATGCTATAGGGAATTTGAAAGCAGAACCACCATGACTTCCCATTTTTGCCTGCATCACATGAATCTGTCAAAATGGCCTGGGGATAAAAATCACATTGCTTACGAAAACTCTGGTGGCCTACAAAACCCAGTTATATATAATATTAAGAAAATCATTCACCCACAGTCAACTAAAATTCAAATGAATGAAAACAGTACTCAATTTATAAGAAAAAGTCACAAAACTCTCTGCTTCCGATATCAATATCTATATCCACGTGTGTGGGCACAGTGCCTCAGTCACGTCCGACTGTTTGTGACCCCAAGGACTGTAGCCCACCAGGTGCCTCTGTTTATGGGATTCTCTAGGCAAGAATACTGGAGTGGGTTGCCATTTCCTCCTCCAGGGGATCTTCCTGAGCCGGGGATCGAACCCACATCTCCTGTGTCTCCTGTACTGGGAGACAGATTCTTAACCACTGGACCACAACAGAAGTCATCTCTATCTATATCTGTACCCATCTCTATCTATCTATCTATCTATAAAGAGAACTATAATTTAATTGAACCTTACTTAAAATTGCAAAAGAAAGAAGAAGCAAAATATATATTTTTTCCTGCCAAATAAGGTAAGCTTGGCTACAAGTGTCTCCAGTGGTCTTCTATCAACTAGATTTATATCTCTTGGAAGCATTTCTGTCACTGTAGGTTATTCTCACTTCTAAATGTTTGACAAACTCTCCTGCCAAGACTTGAACACAAGCGAAAAATGGAAGATAAGTTCACTACCAGACCGTTTGTATGGATGGTATCAAGGGGAGGTAGCTACTCTGGCTGAGTTTATAAATGTACTAGCAAAGAAGCATTTCCATTCATTTTCACTAAAATATACTACACAGATAAATAACTTGGCATTTCACATATGCGTCCCTAAAACAATTTCTGCCATATGGAAAACTGAACAAGACAGAATGAGTAGGTATACTGTCTTATTTGTAGGGATTCATTGATTCCCAGAAGCACTATGATAAGGGATGACTACACACACACACAAATTACTTGATAGATGAAAATTTCAGTAGTAAAATGTGGCTATGCAGAATAAAGAGCTTTAGGAAATAAAAGCAAAGCAAAGCAAATAATACCCAAGGAGAGAGTCTAGACCAGTGGATGGAAATCCACACTGCTCACCAATCTCAACTGACCAACCCTCTCCCCACCCCACCGCTACGTTTTCTCCTGGGGTGGATCTATAGGCCTGATACCTCAACAGCAGTTGAATGTTGTGTGTGTTTAGTTGCTAAGTCATGTTCGACTCTTTGCTACCCCAAGGACTGTAGGCTTGGGCACCGCCAGGCACCTCTGTCCCTGGGATTTTCCAGGCAAGAATACTGGAGTGGGTTGTCATTTCCTGCTCCAGAGTGTCTTCTGGACCCAGGAATCAGACGCGCAGCTCCTAATGTGTTTCCCTACATCTCAGGCAGATTCTTTACCACTGAGCTACCGGGGAAGTTGTGTATGAATAAGCTCTACTTACTGTCCCTAAACAAGCAAGACAAACTCCAGAGTGCTCCACAAATATGACCTACAGATAATTCTAAAATTATTTGAATGCATATGGTCTTATGTTTGTCAGTAGCACTCACAAAAGAAACAATACTCTCTCTTGTCTGTCTTACTCAAAGGGGAAAAGAAAGAATACAATTATGGAAGAAACCTATCTTTAGTTAATGAGCCAAGAAATGCCTGTCCACCTGTGGCTAGGCATTTTATTTTTGGATTAGGCTTCCTGTAGCTGCTTCTGCATCTAGGGAATTAAAATAATTAGACCATGACTTTAAATATCTTTTTTCCCCCACTGATGATACACCTATGAATATATCAGCTAGGAGTCTCATAACTGATCTCCATTTTCTACCGGGCATTGCCTCTTTTGTATCTAACAGACATTTCAAACTTTCAGCCCTCAACAAAACTCCTGATTCTATGAGCTTGTGTTCAGTTTCCCTTTCCTATCTATAGTGTTTTGCATCCCATTCATTGAGGTCTGCTGGCTCCTCCCCCTTTGCTACAGCTCTGGAACATGATACCATGATCTTCCCAGACTCTGAAGTCAAATCCTCAGTGACCTTGCTTTCCGACAGTCTGGTCTCTGACCGGCAATCAGAGAGGACTTCAAGGACCATAAATCCCATCATGTTCATACAGCCAAAAATCTTCAGGTACCCTCTCTAGGCTTAAAGGTTTCTTTTCACTCACTGTCACCACCTCCAACTGCTCCTGCGTCATTTACTGTTTGTAAAACACTGACCTTCTCACCACCTTAGGCACACGCTGAGCTCCCTTCTGCAGCACAGTTTTTGTTCTGCTACTTCTTTTGCCCAGAAAACTCTTTCTCCAGATAGTTTAACATCCGGCTCTTGTCCATCACTGAGGATTTGCTTGGGTGTCACCTGGTAGAGGCCTTTCCTGACCACTCACTCAACAGTTTCCTCCCCTTGTTACACTCTAATCCTGTAAACTATTTTGGGCATATCCAACGCAGAAGGTGAATACTGTTTGCTTCCTTTTGTAACTGTTTGCATTCTTGGACCATACAGTCCAGGAGGCAGGTACTTTGATGCTCTACTAGAACGAGCACACAGTAGGCACACAATTTGTTGTTGTTCAGTCACTAACTCGAGACGGACTCTTTGCAACCCCATGGACTGAAGTACGCTAAGCTTCCCTGTCCTTCACTATCTCTCTGAGCTTGTTCAAACTCATGTCCATTAAGTCAGAGATGCCATCTAACCATCTCATCCTTTGCCACCACCTTCTCCTTTTGCCTTCAATCTTTCGCAGCATCACTGTCTTTTCCAGTGAGTCTTCATATCAGGTCACCAAAGTATCGGAGCTTCAGCTTCAGCATCAGTCCTTCCAATGAATATTCAAGGTTGATTTCCTGTAAAATTGCCTGGTTGGATCTTCTTGCAGTCCAAAGGACTCTCAAGAGTCTTCTCCAACACCACAGTTCAAAAGCATCAATTCTTCAGCACTCAGCCTTCTTTACGTCCAACTCTCACATCCATACAAGACTACTGGAAAAATCATAACTTTGACTAGATGGACCTTTCTTGGCAAAGTAATGTCTCTGCTTTTTAATAAGCTGTCTAGGTTTGCTGTAGCTTTCCTTCCAAGGAGTGAGTGTCTTTTAATTTCATGGCTGCAGTCACCATTCTTAGTGATTTTGGAGCCCAAGAAAATAAAATCTGTCACTGTTTCCACTTTTTTCCCATCTATTTGCCATGAAGTGATGGGACCGATGGGATTGATGCCATGATAAATATTGGCCAAATGATGAATGAGGAGATAATTAATTCCACATTTCCAAAGTCAGCAGACAAGGAGAGAATTATGCTCACCCCTTGAAGCATCCAGCTATTTCTTAGTACAATATCTTGGCAACTGTATTAAACCATCACATGAGACATTTATGGTATGAGGACTGAATTGTGGAGCTTCCAGTCTGAGAGCCAGACTTCTTTCTATTTAATTAGTCCCCAGGAAGTTTCAAATACTCTGCTTATTGTCTCAATAATGATACTTTCTATGTAGATAAGAAATTATGATTGAGCATAAAATTCATACTGTAGTCTTAATTAGCTTCCAATGTAATCCTTAAATCTTGCCTGGTGTTTCTCAGCATGCAGTTGGCTGCTTTTCTCTATGTGGTAAAGCTGCCCCTAGGGAACCGCAGCTCAAAAATGGAGTGTGAGGAAACAGCTTGTCAAAACACAGCAAATCCATCAGAGAAGCACCTTCTCCTAGCATCCACCCCTGGCCAGGTGGGAGCAATGGGAAGGTCATATCTAGAGTCCGCCAGGGTCAGGCTACCCTGCGACAGAGGTCTCCAAACTGGGTCCTACGTGCCTGGGGACTTCGTGAAGATTCTCTGAGGGAACGCAGGGCTTGAGATTTTCGGGGGCTCCATTTTTCAGATCCTTGCCTCCCCTATGCACTCTTCCAATAAAGCCGGTCTGCTTGAAAACCCACCCGTATGCATATTCACTGGACAAAGTCAAGCCCCTCCCTGCTCCTGAGTGGCAAACATTCCCTGAGTCCATTCTGCTTAAAAATGGTCTAAATAGACATTTTCCCAAAGAAGATGCCCAAACAGCCGGACTCACTGATTTGTTTGTCTAGTTAGACTAACTGGTATTCTAGGCAGCTGCCATTTGTTTATTCTGTATCCAGCGGAAGCCAGGCCCTCAGCCTCCTTCCAGAAGCAGGAGCGGGTGGTTCACAGATGCCGCCTGGGTCAGAGCTGTGGTTGTTGCTGTCAACGGTATTGTCTCTCGTCTGTGGTTTTGGTTTTCCTCCCCGATACTGCTCTCCAAATCCCTAAATCCTCTGCTCCATCCTTCCCAGGGCCCACCTGCTCAGCTGGTTGGGGGTGACTCTGAGAGCCAGCTGGGAAGCTGAAAAGCAGGGCAGCTGAACATGCTGCCTTAAGCAGACGTGGGAAGAAGACAAAGCCTGACTCAGCCAGTCTGTCCTTCCCATTTGTGTCTAATTACCATGGATGCAATCCTGTTTACACATAGGAGGTCACTTACCCTTTTAAGATGGGCTTCCTTGCAAATTGTACTTAATTATGGAATACTTGGCATTCATTGTCTGTTGCTCACAGATCATTACTATCCAGCTGAGTAGCATAGCACAGTCACTTGCTTACCATTTAAAATATTGACCCAGAGAGGTGCTCTGATTTCTAATTCAAAGGTTTTTAGTTTAGTTGTGGTCCTTTGCATCATGGAAAATAGGCAACTGAACAATTCCTCTACTTCCCTCTATAATGATGCTTCAGAAACAGTACCCTGTACCTTCATTCAAGAATTATCCTTGTCAATATTCATCACCCACGCTACCTCTTTGTATCTCCTACCTCTCCTCCCCCAGCCTGGACCAGTAGCGAGAACTGGTGAGAAGGGAGCAGTATTGCTTCTTGGAGTAAGTGAGCGAGGTGTCACAGAGGAAGGTGTGTGTAACACCAGGATATACAGCATCAGGTCAAATGAGGAATGTGCAATGAAGCCAACGGACTGACTCCCTGGTCTCCCTATTGCCCAACATTCCTTAGTTCAGTAGGTTAGCATCCTGCCAAGAAATCAAGGTCAAAGGTGGGATCCTCAAGGGAAGCCATTAGCTTCTCCCCTTAGCTGATGCAGCCTTCACACCAAACCCCAGAGACCTCAGATTTGAAAGCAACTTAAAGCACACACTGCCTAGCATCACCTCTGCATATCAAAGAAAACACATTTTAATAAATCATCCAGGCAGAGGTATAAGGTAGCAGCCAAGGAGAGTATATTTGGGAAGTGATAAATAGCTTCAGCTCAGGAAAAAGCAGCTCTCAGAAAAGGTAATGCTAACACTCTCATTTTTTGAAGGATGCTTTTGAGGCAGGGTTATATCTCAAAGTATTAATTTGTATATTTTCTATTTATTGTTCTTCTTCTTTGCTTGCTCATTGGTACTCTGTGGTCATTTTTTTCCTTCAACACTTGCAGGCTTCCCCAATGATGGAGAACTCAGACACCCTGAGCGGGGAAGGGTGGTCCCAAGGGGACACCCTACCACTATCAGAAAAACCGAGACAGTCCTTGTAGTCTTCTCAGTCCTGAGCTCTATCGTCAGCCTTACACTTGAATTTGAAGTTTTTAACAGCTCTTTTGGAGAAGGCAATGGCACCCCACTCCAGTACTCTTGCCTGGAAAATCCCATGGACGGAGGGGCCTGGTGGCCTGCAGTCCGTGGGGTCTCTAGGAGTCGGACACGACTGAACGACTTCACTTCTACTTTTCACTTTCATGCATTGGAGAAGGAAATGGCAACCCACTCCAGTGTTTTTGCCGAGAGAATCCCAGGGACGGGAGAGCCTGGTGGGCTGCCGTCTATGGGGTTGCACAGAGTCGGACACAACTAAAGTGACTTAGCAGCAGCATCAGCAGCAACAGCTCTTTGCACTCATCCTCATGATTCAACTAGTCTTTCATCATAAGGGGCTTTATTAAATGGAAAAGTAAGGTTAGAATCCTTTGTCAAACTGAAGAGAGTCATGACTTGTTCAACTACATGTGTGTTATGAAAGATTATCCAACAACAAATGGCTGATGTGTTGTGCTAAGTCACTTCAGTCTGTCCGACTCTTTGTGATCCCATGGATTGTAGCTCGCCAGGCTCCTGTGTCCATGGGATTATCCAGGCAAGAATACTGGTGTAGGTTGCCAACTCCTCCTCTAGGGAATCTTCCTGACCCAGGGATCGAACCCACATCTCTTAGGTCTCCTGCAAGCAGGTTCTTTACCACTAACCCCACCTGGGAAGCCTATGCATTTGCAAGAATTCATGCTTTGTTTTGACTCCAGCTATCAGTTGCCTTAGTGGCAATGTTAACTGAAATCAGCTATTTCAAAGTCATTATCATTACATCCAATAATGTAAGGAGGAAGCTTGAATCAGAATCATTGTTGGAAAAAAAATGTCTGTGTCTCTTGCAATCAAAGAAAGAGAATGTCTCAGAGAAAAATACTCAGGGGATAATGACCTCAGGTTTAGACCGTAGTCATTATGAAACATTTTAAAATTAGGAGAAGATAGTTTTCCAGATTAGCAGGCTGTTTTTATTTCTGATGGGTCTTACAGAGCTTGCAAGCAGTAGTTCTCAAGCCTGGCTAGATTTTACAACCCCCCAGGAAGCTTAAAGATAAGTGCTAATAACTGAGTGTCTCTGGGGGTCGGCTTGGGTGGCTCCAGGACACAACTGCAACCAAAGAATCACGGTCTGAAAAAGTGCTTTTCATCTGCTTTGGTTCACATAGCAAAAATAAGGCTTGGACCTCTAGATTTAGGAATGCTGTGCTGATGCTGTGTTCAAGGTGAGGAAAGAGAGTGAGAGTCGGCAAGTAAGTAAGCGTTAGCTCCTCAGTCATGTCCAGCTCTTTGCAACTCCATGGACTGTAGCCCGCCAGGCTCCTCTGTCCATGGGATTCTCCAGGCAAGAATGCTGGAGTGGGTTGCCATTTCCTTCTCCACTTACTTACTTACTTGTAGGTCTCATTTGTCAAAGATGTTATGCTATAGGTTATCATTCCAAACCAATATTGAATAATCAGGTAAACTGACAAATAACAATGGGAATTTAGTTGCTGAAATCACAATATTATGACTTCAATCTATTGTGCATTCAAATGAAACCTCATAAGTATCTGCTAGATGTTGGAACAGCCCTGTTCTGGGGCTTTCAGCAGCAATAAGTGTCTCCCCCCGGCTCCCCTGGAGCTCATATTCTAGCAGAACGATGCAATACCTCTCTGTGGCTGTGATCACGTTCACAGAATTCGAGGCATTGTGAGGACTTTCAAAAGACGCAAAAAAAAAAAAAAAAAAAAAGAAAGAAAGAAAAGAAAAACAGAAAAGAAAACAGAGAAAGATGTTTGTCCCTGTTCCTAAAGAGCTATCAGCTTGGGTGAGATGATACTCCTGCATCTGAAGCGCTGTGCACTAATATGGGTCTTGTACCCAATATTCTTCATGTGCTAAATTTGGGGGAATATGTTGATCAACACATAGAGAGCACAAAACTAAACACAGGTTCTCAGGGAAGCTCTGTAAAAGCGGTGGAATCTTGCACATAGGATCCACCGTTTCCGTCTTTCTAAATTCCATATATATGCGTTAATATACTGTATTGGTGTTCCTCTTTCTGACTTACTTCACTCTATATGCAAGGCAGCAAAAGAGACACAGATGTAAAGAACAGACTTCTGGACTCTGGGAGATGGGGAGGGCGAGATGATTTGAGAGAATAGCACTGATACATGTATGCTACCATATGTAAAATAGATGACCAGTGCAAGTCCGATGCACGAAGCAGGGCACTCAAAGCTGGTGCTCTGGGACAACCCAGGGGGATGGGGTGGGGAGGGAGGGGGGAGGGGCATTCGGGATGGGGGACACATGTACACCCGTGACTGATTCATGTCGATGCATGGCAAAAACCACCACAATACTGTAAAGTAATCAGCCTCCAGTTAAAATAATTTTTTTTCTAAAAAAGGGAAATAAAGGGGGTGGAACCTGAATTTGTCTTAGAGGATGGGTAAGCACTGGATCAAAGGGAAGTGTTGAAAGGGCAACTGTGGGAACTGGGGATAGAAAAGCTCACGTGGAAAGAGAAGGGTAAGAGCAGGGACAGTGGGGAGAGAGCCCGGCTGAGAGGATGGGTGTGACCTAAGGAACCACAAGTACTGGGGTTGGATACACACTCTGAGGGTAAAATTGCTTAAGGTCTGAAAAATGTAGACAGTGCAGAGATCTAGACATCTCCTCTGACTGAGAAACACACGGCTGGGCTGTGATGCACAGAGAAATATTCAGAATTTGTGTGTGCTCCGCTTCTCAAACCAACTAACTGGTGCTTAAATACTGATCATGCTCTTGAAACATTTGAACGCAGTGCTAAAAGCTGACTTTAACTAAAGCCCAGGTACAGTTAAAATACACATTAGATTAACTCAACCCTCCACCCTAGCAGACCAATAGAAGTAATGGGGTGCTTTGGTGGGGTATGTATTACCTACAACTCTACTATTTTAAGACATAATATCTAACATAAATAACAAATCACAAGACATGCAAAGGAGCAAGAAAATATGACTGAAAATTAAAAGAAAGGACAGTCAATACAGGCAAATCCACAAATAACCCAGATAGCAGAATAACAGACAAAGAGCTTAACTACTATACAAATGCTAAGTATCGAGTGGGAAAATGGACAACATGAATCAAAAAAAAAAAAATCAGCAGAGAACTGGAAACTATAAGAAAGAACCATGGGGGAATTCTGGAACTGGAAAATGAAATTTAAGAAATAAAGAACTGATATGATAAGCTTTACAGAGGATTGACCCAGAACAGAGCCTTGAAGTAGAGTACAGGAGAAAAATACAAAGGAAAAGAAAGAAAGAAAATGAGGAAAGTTTTCTCTTAGAAACCATGATATATGAGTATTTCACATGCTTTGCAGGTTTGAGTATGATTAAAAGAGACATGTCCACACTAGGAAGTATGGAGACTCTTGGAGGAACCTTAATACAAACTGCTTTATTGAAAAACAAAATCAGGCAGCAGAGTTCACTTTGTGTCATTCATATCATGGAAACACTGAATATTCCTTTACTGGAGGACTTTACAAAGATTAAGGTAGCAGCTGTGATTTAATGGTGGGAACTCAGAAAGGGTGAGAGCGACATAGTGATCCAGGCAAGAGACCATGGGCATGTCCTGGACTCACCATGCTGCAGGCTGAACTTGAAAGGGGAAGTACATATGAAGAGAAATGAATTAAAAAAAAAAACAAAACTCCCTGAAGAAGTATCAACAAGACATCCCGATGGGTTTCCTATCTAAGGATAAAGAAAAGAAAGAAAGCTCTCCCACCCCCCAGAGTATCCATTTCTGTTCATTTTCCATTTCTGGAAGAATGCGGGCAAATACAAAACTGCAGTTTGGGTTAGAATGAGGAGCAAAGGGGAGGATGACCTGAAAGCTAAACTTCTGAGTTTCAGATAGAATGACAGAAAGCGGGTGTCTCATGTTGGGCTGTGCAGGTGGGAGGCTTGTATCGGACAGAATTTCTAAACTGTTTCCTCAGCACGTAGAAAATGCTAACACATCCTGGGGTCAGAGCTGAGCCCTGCTGGGGGCGACAGATCTCGGTGTTTGCTTCCCAGACCTTCCTGCGGCCTAAGCACATCCAAGACTCAGCACACTCTGTGACCCATGTGTGGGGAGCTGTGGTCTGAGGAAGCGAGTTGAGGCACTGTTCCCTGCAGGAGACCCCTTGGTCCAAAATGATTTGCTGGTGAGAGCCTGTGGGTCATCTCTCACACACGCCCTCTATTCTAACATTTTAAGAGTGACAAGGTGGCTAAATAGATGTTTATCCAAAGAAGACATACAGATGGCCAACAGGCACATGAAATGACACTCAACATCACTAATTATTAGAGAAATAAAAATCAAAACCACAATGGGGTGTCACCTCACACCAGTCAGAACTGTTGTTAATTCCTAAGTCATGTCTGACTCTTTCGTGATGCCATGGACTGTAGCCCACCTGGCTTCTCTGCCCATGGGATTCTCCAGGCAAGAATACTAGAGTGGGTTGCCATTGCCTTCTCCAGGGGATCTTCCTGATCCAGGGATTGAACTCTTGTCTCCTGCATGGGCAGGCAGATTCTTTGCCACTGAGCCACCTGGGAAGCCCTTTCAGGAGAATATGACAGGTTAATCTTTCCCACTCTAAGCATTAAGAGTAATAATTCACAATATTAACTCCTCAAGAAGAATAGTAGTTATCAAAAGCTCTACAAATAATATATGCTGGAGAGGGTGAGGAGAAAGGGGAACCCTCCTACACTGTTGGTGGAAATGTAAACTGGTGCAGCTACAATGGAGGTTCCTCCAAAAACTAAAAATAGAGCTACGATATGATCCTGCAATCCCACTCTTGGGCATAAACCCCTCAAAAGAGGAAAACTCGAATCTGAAAAGATACATGCACCCCAGTGTTCATTATAGCACTATTTACATGCCAGGGCATGGAAGCAACCAAAGTGTCCATAGGCAGATGAGTGGATAAAGAAGATGGGGATGCATATACAATGGAATATTACTCAGTCATAAAAAAGAATGCACATCAACATGGATGGAACCAGAAACTATTGTGCTAAATGAAGTCAATCAGACAAATACTATATAGTATCCCTTACATGCGGAATCTAAAATATAATAGAGGTGACTTTATTTATAAAACAGAAATAGACTCAAGACATAGAAAACAACTTATGGTTACCAATAGGGAAGGTGGAGGAGGGATAAATCCCTAGTATGGGATTAACCGATACACACTACTATAAAAAATATATAAACAACAAGGTCCTACTGTATAGCACAGGAAACTATATTCAATATCATAATAACTTAAAAATAGAAAAGAGTCTGAAAAAATGTATAACTGAATGACTGTTGTATACCTGAAACTAACACAGTATTGTAAATCAACTATCCTTCAATTTTCAAAAAGTAACCTCCTTGCCTCCCCCCAAAAGAAAAGAGTAATAAGGTCACTTATAAATGAACCTGACTCACAGAAACACCAGGCAGTATTAGTCTATGAAGTTAATATTCAGTTTAAAAGTTTAATACCATGTGCCATTTCATAGCTGTGACTCTCTGATGAGTAAATTAAACTGTTCAAGCCCACAAATGAGGACCGTGGGAATTTCTTATCCTTTAATCTACCTTGAATACCCTCTAAGGTTGATGCTGGGATATTAGTGACTCCTAATGAAATCAACACCTTGTACATTTCCATATGCCCGCACCAGCCGGGTCTGTACTGTCTCAAGTTCAGTTGCCCACATTAAATAGTCAGGATGAGAAAATGTGGGATTCAAAGGATATTACATGTTTCCGGAAACAAGTCGTTTGTCTTTTATCATTCCGCGCCAAAGCCGCTATTTTACCTGACATTGTTCAAAGACGTTATCACATGCAAAATTGAATAGGGAATTTCATTTTAAGTTCGAAAAAATGAGTGTCTCAGACATGGTAAATTTTTGTTAACTTTCTTGGTTCTAAGTGAAGGAATCTCTAAATTGCAACTAAGCGTTTTGAAAGAACTCTTAGGACTTTTTAAGGAGAGACTTCTGGGAACTGCCTGATTCTCTTGCTCTTTGATCCCAGTCTGACAGAAGGGCTTTCTCTTCTCAAAGCATCTCAAGAAAAAGCCTGCTTTTTCTCAAGTGGCAAAATCTATAGCTCCTGGCCTGGATGCCCAGATGCTGGAGGAGTTGCCCCTCCAATCGGCCATCACCTTCTGGGTCTCTGGACACTTCTGGGGCTCGCTGTGTCCTTTTCCTGGCCTGGACCCCTCACCCCTCTTCAGTGCCTGCCTCCTCCTTGTCTTACTGCCTCGTGCGTCCTCCGGGTCAGAACCACTGGTCCATTCAATTTATGGTCTATGCACACACCCTACCCCAGTTACATGTGTCCGTGTCTGCTCTGCAATTCCTTGAGATCCAGGATACTAAATACAATCAAACACAAGGCAGAATGGCTAAAAGAGTATTCATTTTCAAACTTTCAAAGTACTTTCTAATCTATTACTCTTAGTATTCCTGAGTAAAAATAACAACTTATTTCCACATGATGAAATGCCCCCTCCACCCACCCACCCACTTCTGGTAAGGGGAAAAGATAGCAGTTAACATGCAGAAGGAACATAATTTAAAAAACAAGATTCTGTTAAAATCCTCTTTTCTATTTCTCAAGAATTGGGGTATTTGGGAGAGGTATTTCATTTCTAATGCATGCTCTCCTCTAAACTTTTTTTTTCTGAAACTGTTTGGCATTAAAATAAAAACTGAAATGGTCCAAGTAAAGTTAGGTCTTTTTTCTTTTTTTCTCCTTTCTTTGAGGTCTTTAAGCAGAGGTCCTGAAGTCTGAATCAACTGCAAATTGCTCAGTCAGTTTTGACTTTTCCCCACATGGAATATTTCCAAGGGGCCAATCGTTAAGTCTTGTTTAATAAAATAATCATTGGCTCTTCAATTTATTTACCATTTGCCCTTCCAAGGAATTCTTATCTGCCAGACACAGCTGCCAAAATTCCCCAACAGGTGTCTGAAGTTAATTAACAAAGAACCCAAGCCTTTGCTGGAAAGGGAGGCAGCATTCATGAGATTAGGCTCTAGGGTTTGGGAGATGAGGGCTCTAACACAGGCGCTTAATCTGAAGATACCAAGTTTTGGCCAAAGCACACAGCTCTCTGGCTGCTAGAATTTGGCTCCAGAAATCAAGTTATTAAAAATGAGTCAGCAAAGGGTGCTCTGAAAAAAGACCTTGTCTGGGAAAGTGGGCTTCTTTTAAAAATACTAATTGAAATTACATGTGTTTTAATTAAAACAACATCTGCCAGGGTCTGAAGAAACATGTTTTCAAATGCAGAGAAGGTATGCCTCTAAAAATGTCCTCAAACCTACTTAATAAAGTAAAGCTTACACATTTCCCAGGAATAAAAATAACACACTGTCTCCCAGGTTGCACTGAGGTTTCCAGAGACTCGAGTCTTTCTCTGGGCAAAGGTGGAGTTCCCAGGGTCGGACATGCAGATAGAAAAGGTGCCCATGAGGCTGTGGTGAGTGGCCTGTGAAAGGTCTGCTCCAGGAGTGGATACCCACATCCCAGGGGGCTCTGCTACGTGGAAGCCACTGGTATGAGCTGAGAAAGTAATAAAACACACACACGTGTGTACTTAAAAAGTAGTGCCATACCTTTTAAGAGCCCTAGGAGACGCTGTGAGTACACCGTGATATTCTGAATACACAGAGGATGAAGACCAGGACATGTTTCATTCCTACTGCGGTTCAGTTGCTGAGTCGTGACTGGCTCCTGGCGACCCCATGGACTGCAGCACGCCAGGCTTCCCTGTCCTTCGCTATCTCCCAGAGTTTGCTCAAACTCATGCCATTGAGTCGGTGATGCCATCCAACCATCTCATGCTTTGTTGCCCACTTCTCCTGCCCTCAATCTCTCCTAGCTTGAGGGTGTTTTCCAATGAGTTGGCCAAAGAATTTAGACAAACTTTGAGGCATGGAATGCAGCTTCATGGAGATGGAGCACAGACTTAGGTATCTATCCTGGTCAGGAAGATCTCCTGGTGAAGGGAATGGCAATCCACTCCAGTATTCTTGCCTGGAGAATCCCATGGACAGAGGAGCCCAGGAAGTTACAGTCCATGTGGTCACAAAGAGTGAACATGACTGAGCAACTACCACCAACATGTCCTCATGATTCAAGACCTGGGTAAAATATATCCCAAAGTATGGAGGAAGATCGTGCTGCCTGCTGTCTCTTCAGTCATGTCTGACTCTTTGCGACCCCATGGACTGTAGCCCCCAGGTTCCTCTGTCCATAGGATTCTCCAGGCAAGAACACTGGAGTGGGTTGCCATTTCTTTCTCCAGAGGATCTTCCTGACCCAGGGATCAAACCCATCTCTCCTGCACTGGCAGGCGGATTCTCTAGCACTGGACTAGCTGGTGCAGATCAGTGCTACTAAGTCTAGAATCACACGGGTACACACCTTGAAGTTTCAGCTGTGAGATCATTAAATAAAAGAGAATGTTTACAAAGTGGCACAACATTTAGGGCAGTTTGGATACAATGAAGGTTCCCCCGCCCTTTCCCCCTCCCATGTCTCCAAAAAAAAAGACATTTCTCACCAAGGAAAGATCTGACACAAGGGCAGAGGTTGGGGGGAAGGGATGATTCTCATTCCATCCACATTACCATTTTCTTTATTCTATCTTCATTTCCACTTAAAGACGACATTTTTATGGTGCCCTTCAAATATAATCAGCAACCACTGTCTACAAAGAATCATCAGAGTGGTGAGATAAAATCTTTTATCTTAGTATTTCAAACAGATTAGGGCAAGGAAAAAAGCTAGGAAGGGAATGTCCTCCCTTGAATGAATGAAAGGGATGATCAGACAGCCTTGAGCGGGGAGGGAAATAGTGGGAGATTTGAGGCTTCAATAATACTTAATCCCTGGGTAAGAAACTCCCCTTACTTTGCTCACGATCTCATGAGTGTGGGAAAGTGTGTGCTGTGCACTCGTACGTGACTCCAGAGACTTGGGGGTCCCTTCTCCTCCGTCTCTCCTGGGGGACAGCAGACTTCCCTGGGAAATAGCCCTTCCTGACGCCAGCAAGAGTCAGAGTCTGGCGCTCCCTTTGAGGCTGGATCGGGTTGAGAAGGTGTTGGATAGAAGAAGCTCAGAAAGGTGAAAAGATGGTTGGCCCAATGTCAAGAATGGGTCAGATCATATGATTGTATGGAGGCATAATTCAAATTATTTAATTTATCTTTGATTCCAAATGTAGTGACCCAATCTCCAGATGATGACAGAGCACGGGGAAAGGATCGTGCAGGGCAGAGAGGACGTGACGACAGGACCAAGATGAGCTGGCGAAGGAAGGGCCAGGTTCACACAGCAGCGAAGGTCCCTCTCTTCAGTCCAGGGAGGGGAGCGAGGCAGCCAGGAAGATATTCCCAGCATTCCGGCCTGGCTCGCCTGCCTGAAAGGGTGGCAGGCAGCCATCTCCCAGGGAAGCAAAGGGAGGGTGCCCTGTGAGCTCTGCCAAACCAGCCGCAGGGGTGCAGCGGTTCTTCCAACCTTTAGGAACTGTCAGGGCACACGCAGAAAGCATTGCTATTTCCCACCCAGCCCAAGCCTCTTCCAAAGTGGCAACAGAATGAGTCTGACTCGAGTCCAGGATTTCTGGCAGCTTCTGACCATCTTTCTTTCCTCTCTTCCTTGGATGCTGTGAAAATAGCATCCTCTTCCCTGCCCTCTCTCCACGTGGGATTCCCCAAACCTCCTCTAGATCTGCTCTCCAGAATAAATAATTCACTTTATTCACCCACCAGAGAATTAGTTTAGCAAATATGTACTGAGCACAACAAAGGGCTAGGCATGGAAGGACAGAGAAGTAAATATGGTACTGACTCCTGCTTATTATCTCATTGGGAGGAGATGCAATGCAATGCAGAGAACGAGAAAGACAGCACAAAACTAAAATTATAAAATGGAAATCTGCTTCCCCGGTGCCTCTGCTGTTGTTCAGTTGCTCGGCCGTGCCCAACTCTTTGCGACCCCACGGACTGCAGCACGCCAGGCTTCCCTGTCCTTCACCATCTTCCGAAGCTTGCACAAACTCATGTCCATTGAGTCGCTGATGCCATCCAACCATCCTTGGTCACCCCCTATTTCTCCGGCCCTCAAAGATAAATTAAAAGATTTTCTTAATCAAGCAGGTACCATCTACCTCTGTTCTGTGTTCAAGGAGCAGTGTTCATCGGGGCTCTGAGTGATGACTGGGGGCGTGTGTGTGGGGGAAGGTGGGTAAATGCGCAGAGATGAAAGCACAGGCCAGGGAAGGGAACTGCTCAGGTAAAGCTTTATGAGCAGGGACAACGGTACGAAGGCTGGTCTGGGTGAAGAACTCATCAGAAAGAGTGGTTAGAGATAAGAGGCAGTTGGCGATACCACCCCGGTATCTTTCCTATCTAGTGTTCATATGTGAAAAGCTTTTTGTGTTGTTAGCGTTTTGCTTGTTCGCTTGATGGCAGAGGAAGCACCTGCCGTCTTCATCAGGAACTGTCAACGTGCTGAAATGGATGGCATTTTGGTAAACGTGCTAGAGCAGGACAGCACTGTTTGTTCTTTTCGCCGAAGCTAATTATGACCATGAAAAAGAAACCCTTTCTGAATGATGAAATAACGCTTTACACAGGAGGGTAATTAACATTTTGGGGAGGCTGCAAAGAAGTGGATGGATGCGCAGTCACCTGGACCACAGCACTACGTCATTCAGAAGAACACGAAGATCTCCCCGTAGCCTACTTATCTCTCATGGCAGAGACACCCACAGAGCCATGGACACAGCCTGAACGGGAAGACAGGGAGAGGCGGAAGATGTGATGCTCTTTTTAGTATTACCCTTTTTAAAAAATTAATTTTTTAGAAGAAACCAAATAGGAAATAAAAAATACCTGGAGACAAATGAAAACGAAAGCACAAAAATCCAAACCCCTGGGATGCAGCAAAAGCAGTTCTAAGAGGGAAGTTGATAGTAATACTGTCCTACTTTAGGAAATCAGAAAAATTGCAAATAAACAACCTAATCTTACACATAAAGCAACTAGAGAAAGAATAAATAAAACACAAAGCTAGCAGAAGAAATCACGAAGATCAGAGCAGAAATAAATGGCATGGAGACGAAGAAAACAATAGAAGAGATCAATGAAACTAAAAGCTGATCTTTGAAAAGATAAAATTGATAAACCTTCAGCCAGATTCATCAAGAAAAAAAAAGGAGAGGACTCAAATCAATAAAATTATAAGAAAAAAAGAAGTTAAAATGGACATCACAGAAATACAAAGGATCATAAGAGATTATTTACTGCAAGAGTCCCTTGGACAGCAAGGAGATCAAACCAATCAATCCTAAAGGAAATCAACTCTGAATATTCATTGGAAGGACTAATACTGAAGTTGAAGCTCCAATACTTGGGCGACCTGAAGCAAAGAGCCAACACACTGGAAAAGACCCTGATACTGGGAAAGACTGAGGGCAGGAGGAGAAGGGGGCGGACACAGGATGAGATAGTTCGATGCCATCATCGACTCAGTGGACAGGATACTGAGCCAACTCCAGGACACAGTGAAGGACAGGGAAGCCTGGCGTGGTCCAGTCCATGGAGTCACAAAGAGTCAGACACGACTTAGGGACTGAAAGACAACAACTATATGCCAATAAAATGAACAACTTGGAAGAAACGGACAAATTCTAAAAAGGTACAATCTACAAATTCTAAAATTCTAAAAAGGTACAATCTCGTAAAATTGAACCAGGAAGAAACAGAAAATATGAACAGACCATCACAAGTGCTGAAATTGAATCTGTGATTTAAAAATTCCCAACGAACAAACGCCCAGGACCAGATGGTTTCACAGGCAAATACTATCAACCATTTAGAGAAGAGCTGACATCTATCCTTCTCAAAATCTTCTGAAAAATGGCAGAGGAAAGAATACTTCCAAAGTCATTCTACGAGGCCACCATCACTCTGATACCAAAACCAAAGATACCACAGAAAAGGGAAATTATACACCAATATCACTCATGAACATAGATGCAAAAATCCTCAGCAAAATATTAGCAAACAGAATCTGACAATACATTAAAAGGATCATACACCATGATCAAGTGGAGTTTATTCTATCAGATCCTCATTAGAGCTTATGGGGTGGAGTAATTATTGTTCAATAGTTTATTTGAACTTTTTCGTATCATGGAGTCCAAGGAAGATGAACCATTCCTTAACCAGAGTTATGGTAGCTGTCCTTCCCTCCACCCTTAATTAAAAGAACAATCTAAGAAGAGATGTAATTCAAACTGGATCCCTGTGATGGAAACAACTGGATTCCTTCTGAAATTATGAGTGGCTGTATACATCTAGTAAACTTTAGTAGGATAGTGAACTGATTTTTGGATGATTTTCTTTATTAATATGTCTTTTTCTTTAGTTAATATATATATATATATTTTTTTTTTTTTTGCTTACTTAAAGTTTTGCTGATTTGCAGTTCACTATAACATGATGACCAGACAGGAAGAAATCATTAATAATTCAGTTATTCATTCAGCAAATACTGTTGAATCCCTGGTATGGGTCAGGTGTTGGTCTAGGTACACGATCTACATCAGTAAACACAAAAGAGGGAACCTCCTAGTGCAGGGAGACGGACAAGAAACAAGATAAATAATATGTTCCATGTCAGAGGGTGATTCGTGCTATGAAGATCGATAAAGCAGTAAAAGGGGGTAGGATTTTAAGAAGAGGCACCAGAAAAAGTTGTCTTGGGAAAGTAACACTCGAGTAAAGACCTGAGGGGTTGAGGAATAACCGCATGGACCTCTGAAGGAAGTGGAGATGGGGTGCAGGGAGCCGCATGTTCAAGGGCCCTGAGGCAGGCTCGTGGCTTAGGTCATGAAGGAACCACAGTGAAGCAGCGGCCAGTGAGAAAGGAGGTGGGGCTGGAGAGGGAACAGAGCCGGATTGCACAGAGCCGCGCCTGCCTGACAGGGACTTTACCTTCACACTGAGAGAAGTGAGGAGCTGAGGCAGGGTTTTAAAAGGAGAAAAGACACGCAGTAAGGTTTTGACAGGACCACTCCGGCTGCTCCTTTGAGCATAGGTGGTGACGCTGGGGTGGGGGGCAAGGAGATCTGGAAAGTGGCCACGGTAATGACCCAGGTGAGAGAGGATGAGATTTCGTGGTGGGGGGGAGGGAGGGGCAAGGCAATGAAGAGAGAAATGTCAGGTTCTGGGAAAATTCAGAAGGAAGCCAGACCTGCTGATGGATTGGGTATGAGAGTGCAGAATCAAAGGACCATTGCAAGGACAGGTCGCTGCGGGGAAGCCTGTGGAAGGACTGGGCTTGGGAGAGAAGACGAGGAACTCAGGTCTGGGGATGTTGTATATGAGATGCCGTGCGTGTGGTGGGCAGACTATTGCAGGCAGAGATGTGAGATTCATGCCAGAGGTATCCTGGGAGTTTTCAGACTATCTTTAATACCAAGTCACCAAAGCTTGGGGCTTCCCAGGTGGCACAGGTGGTAAAGAACCCACCTGCCAAAGCAGGTAGATGTAAGAGATCTGGGTTTGATCCCTGGGTCGGGAAGAGGCTTTGGAGGAGGGCATGGCAACCTGCTCGAGAATTCTTGCCTGGAGAGCCCCATGGACAGAGGAGCCTGGCGAGGTACAGTCCATGGTGTCATGAAGATTCAGACGTGACTAAAGCATTAGCATACATACACACCCCCAAATTTTGATTAAGTTTATAGAGAAAAGTCCAAGTTCAAGTTTGTTTTTATTTTTGGTTCAAAGTCACTGCAGCTTTCTTTTCAATAAAGTTCTGTATAGCATTGTCTCATAAAAACCCATTACTTTGATACAATATTTAAAGCAAAAGAGTTAGCAAAGGTCACATTTCCTTTCTCCCAGACAGAAGAGAATAGTGTGCTATTTCGTTCAATTCTGCTTTTCTTACTCAAGGAGAAAAGATATTGATTCCTTAAAGCCTATGACTGAGATATTTTCACTCCTATTTTTAAACGGCTGGCTCCCTTTCCTGTCTGGTGACATTTGATAGTAGAGGCTTAATTTAACATGGGCAATATGGACTTCCAAATGTTCCTGCCTCAGAGACAGTTCTAGATAACTGACTTCCTGGAGAGAAGAGATGCCTTGAAGCTAGAAAATCAATCAATAGTTCCCTACTTTGTTATATTTTAATCCACCAAAAGAAATAAAACACACAAATGCACAACGCCTAGTAGCTTGTATCCAAGTAGCAGAGTGATTAGCTATTGATTTTTCCTCCATGGTACAGAGGAGCGCTAGGATTTGATTGGAAGCCACTCCTCTCTCCTGTCTGAAACAAACAAGTAAGGAAAAGGAAAGCAAATACACAGAGGCCTAACAGTGTAGTTTAAATATGTAACATCTACCACCCACATTTAAATTCAAACTAAGTATAAATATCAAGTTGTGAGCTTATTTCATGCCTGATGATGCACTGCAAGCATAACAAATGACTGCATTTATTAGACACAGATTTGAAATCTGGTCCCTGTGAGTGAGTAAGTGGCTTAGAGACCGGCAAGGGCTTCCCTGGTGGCCCAATCGGTAAAGAATCTGCCTACAATGCAGGAGACCAGGTTCGATCCTTGGGTCAGGATGGTCCCCTGGAGAATGAAATAGCAACTCACTCCAGTATTCTTGCCTAGAAAATCTCATGGACAGAGGAGCCTGGCGGGCGACAGCGCACAGGGTCACAAAAGAGTTGGACAAGACTTAGCCACTAAACCAGAGTGAAATGAGTGAAGTCGCTCAGTTGGGTCTGACTCTTCGTGACCCCATGGACAGCAGCCTACCAGGCTCCTCCGTCCATGGGATTGTTCAGGCAAGAGTACTGGAGTGGGTTGCCACTGCCTTCTCCCAAACCAAAAGAGACCTGCAAACACTTGATGCTTATTGGAGGATATGATGGGTATTGTGGGGTGGAAAGTGGCTGGTTCCCAGATCACCAAGAGCCTAGTACGTCACTCTCAGGAATCTGGATAGAGGAAATAGACCACTGTCTCTATGCATAATCTGTGTATGAAATTTGAACCCATGCCTGGTATTCCAACTGCCCCAGGAATGGAGTCTTCCCTCTTCACTCACTCTCACCTGCTTCCCCCAGACCCCCTGAGGGCGCATAACCAGAAACTTGGCCACGATGCATGGTCCAGCTCCCTGCTGTCTGATCTCTGCTGATACCTATTACCTGCGTTCAGACTTGCCAGGCTTCATGCTGTATTGATCAACCACCCTACCGGAGTCATCTCTTTCACCCCAGGAGGTCAATGGTCTATGGGGAGGTCATGTCTCTCCCTGGGAAGATCCTGGCGGTTCATCAGTTTTCCAGGCATCAATCAGCCTTGGCCTGAGTATCCTCCCAATTACAGGAGAAGGGATCTAGAGCATCTCTTCAACCTGGACAACCTGGACTTCCATCACCCACTATGCACCAGGCACACCAGGCCCCCAGAGACCTTGAACCCACCATCAGCCTGCTCCCAGATCCCCTTCTGGAGGGTTTTCTGCAGAGGCCACTTCTCCAGCTTAGATATCCTTCCCCTGAAAGAACCATTGGGCTCCATCTCATTGGCTTCAAGTCTTTGCTCAAATGTTAGCTTCGCAACAGCTGTGACCTTGACTTTGACCTCTCAAACCCACGATCCCTGATGTTGGAAGCCGGATACAAAAGCTCACATCTTACATGATTCCATTTACATGAAATATCCAGAATAAGAAAATCCACAGAAACAAAAAGCAGACTGCTGGCTGCCAGGGGATGGGAGGAGGGGAAATAGGCAGTGACTACTTAATGGGTACAGGGTTTGGGGGCTTCCCAGTGGCGCTAGTGGGAAAGAACCCACCTGCCAATGTAGAAAACAAAAGAGACACGAGTTCAGTCTTGGAACTCTAAGAAGATCCCCTGGAGGAGGGCATGACAACCCACTCCAGTATTCTTGCCTGGAGAATCCTAGGGACAGAGGAGCCTGTCTACAGGCGACAGTCCACAGGGTCACAAAGAGCTGGACACGATTGAACACTCATGAATGCTAGGCACGAACAGGCCTGGAACAAAGTAGGTCACGGACAAACATTTGTTGAATTGATAGACTTATGGATGATTTCTTTAATGCTTCATTAATGAAAGATCTTCCCTTTCTTGAATACTAATCTAAAGGGAGATGATTCTTGAAAAATAGGACTGGAGAGCCAATCTGGTCTAATGCTAAAATAAATTTTAACACAGGGAGGAGAAGAGCCCCGCATCCTATTAGAATTCCAGTTCACCACATGGAAAGCAAACAAACAGCCTGGCAAGGATTTAGAGGATCAGGACAACGGTATCCAGTGCTCAGCACTGCGGTCGTTTTTAATTTGCAAGGATTAGGAATGTCAACAAGCTTCGCGTTTTCCTCTAAATTCTAAAAGATAAATTAGCGCATTGATTTCCGCTAGAAGGAGGGCTGGAAAAACAGGGTCTCTAACACATGCTCTGTTTCTGCACGCGCATATATGTTCTGCATGTGGGTTCAAACACAGGAAATGCATTATACTTCGATTTAAAAGCAGAAAGTGGAGACGCGGTGAATCGGAGGGGACGTACCAATGAGCTCCTTATTCCTGACGTCCAAGGCCATGTTCCGCAGCGCAGTGGCCACTGCGCACACCACACGGTCATTGTCGATCCGCAGCAGTTCCACGAGGATGGGCAGGCCTTTCTCTTTCCGGACAGCAGCTCGGATATATACCGACCACTGCAAATGAGCGGAGGCCAAGGCGTTAGGAGCTGGGGTGGGTGGAAACCCTCCAAGCAAACAGCGCCTGTGGGTGTTCACACTGTCATCCACAGGCGCCAAGAAGGTTGAATTATCAAGACCTCCTTGTAGAATAGGTTGAGCATGTTAGACAGGTATTTAAAGGTTTTAACTTTATTTTTGCCTCCAACGTAGGATAGAGGGTTCAGGGTTAATGTTCATCACACTTCATTTCTCTGGTGCCAGCTTTCTCAGTCCAAGAGTTAAGAAAGACATTTGTGTGGTGTCTTTATACCTGATACTTTAAGATATGGAGGTTTGGGACAAGAAGGGCTGGTTATTGACATGAAGAGGAAAAGAAATCCTGGAAAAAGTAGAAAATGATACATGGTTGCACACAGGTGATTTAAAAAAAAAACAAAGAAACTTGAATTTGGAAGTGGGGCAGAGAGATCTTACAGAAATTACTGTCAGTTAAGTTGTTTGCGGAATAATTAGGAGGAAATAAATCGGAAAACAGTACGGCCGAGGAGAGGTACATATGACATCAAAGACGAAGTGTGAAAATTATAAAATTAAAAAAATTAAAATATATCATATCCAGGGCCATAATTCAATGTCTAATTTATAAGGTAAGCGTACAATTTGTTTTGAGTTAGTGGTGGTTAGCCTTAGTAGAACACATCTAAGGCTTTTTATGGAAATGTGTTTGTCATATCAGGACAATGAAGCATTCAGATTCGTTGAACCAAACACAGGTAGGCTCAGGTTTTCTAGACATTTGAGTATACACACTTTATACTCCTGTTCCGTGTTCCAGAGAAGAGCGTGTGCCACAAAAATCAACCAGTATAAGGGATTAATCGGTTGCAACTTCATTTATGAGCTAAGAAAATGAAATTCATAACACGAGGTTCTGGATTCTGTGGCAGAGTCCTCCTGGGGACCACCGAAGGTGGACAGAGTCCCCACCCGCCCCGCCGGGCCCCGCCCCCCTTTCCCCGTGGGGACAGGCACCCCAGAGCTGGCTCTCACCTGTGGCAGGCAGGGAGCCCCCTCTGGCAGTGAACGTAGGGCATATGCCATGCCTGCCACATCCTCAGCCCAGCCCTGCATGAAATATGAGATTAAAAAAACACACAACTTCATCCTGTCCTACGTTAGAGAAGTCACATTCACATAGTTTCTTATCCCCATCAACTTGGACCGTTCACTTTCTCCTGACCCTACACTGTGGTTCAGACTCTAGGAGGTGTGAGGGGGTGGGGGAGCAGAGGGAATTCACGACAGCGCCCCTTGACTGCAATTAACTATTTCATAGCCCCAGTCTCAGGAAGCAAAGGAATGGATGGTCAGAAAATCACAGACATGGAAAAAAAAAATCTCAGGGTTTGGAAACCGCTTCTCGAAATTTAGCTGTCAGGATGGGATATCCCTCCCAAGGTAAGGAGCTTCATGAAGCCAGTTCAAACTCTCCATCATGTCCATGGGAAATTTCATTTGCAATCTGACGTGCTGAGACATGATTTTCATCTGCCCCTCCACTATTGCTAAGCCTTCTGATTTCCGGGTCCAGGAGTAGACTAGACACCTGAGCTTCAGGAGCCCATTCACCATTGGGTTCTTCCCTAAAACTAAGGAAAATGGAACTCAGAGCATGGAGGCTATGTTCCCATATGGTAGGATGAATATCAACAATGCTTTTCATGCTGGGGAGATATTCTGCACCTTTTGGGAGACCAAAGTGGATATTTTTGGAACTCAGGCAGGCTGAACTCAGGCCCAAAGATGACCTCTTTCCCAGAACCACCTCATCCTAGACTCCAGATGCTGGCTTGTCCATTTGTGGTCTCTTCTAATCCCCAAACTCCTGGGAGAGTGACACTACTGTTCTTATTTTATAGATGAGGAGATCTAGACACAAGATGTTAAGCAACTGCCCACAGGTCTCCTGTGCCCCTTGCTCCCGAGTCCTCCCCCTCTAACTCTGCTCTCCGTGATTCTGACTGTATTCCCTCCTCACCATCATCTCATTGTGTCACCTGAACCTCTGAGCTCAGTCCTTCCCCCCCTTCTGTTCTTCCCAGTATTGACAGAGGAGAATCTGGCCATGTTTGAAACAAACCAGGAAAGGTCCCCTATAACTTGCTTTTTCCTCCTTAGAAGCCTAGTTTTTATATACCTTCCTGTTGGATGGGAAGATGGTTTGGTGTTTGTATAATGATGAGTCCTTCAGCTTTACCGAGAACTGATTTGAGAGGAATACAAATGGCTACATATGGCTAAAAACGCGTACGAGTTGTAGATACACTTTTCTGGTATGAAAGAATGGTACACAGTGATATGCTCTAAGAGAGAAGGGAAAGACAAGACAATGGGTTTGATCTTATGTGAGAGACACATAGAAAAGAGCCTTTATTTCGAAACGTCTAGTTGTGTGTGAGTTTGTGTGGGCGTGGAAAATCCCTAGCATTAGCTCAGCACGTGATGATTCACAAACAATTATTAACAATTCATTCAAAAGATGTTGCGAGCTTCTAAAGTTTTCTTGACATCCAAGGATTTAGGATAGTGATGCTTTTTAAAAACACAATTATTTATTTAACTTTTGGCTGCATCGTGCGGTATGTGGGATCTTAGTTTTCTGATCAGGGATCAAACCTGCACCCCTTGAGTTGGAAGGCAGTCTTAACTACTGGGCCCTAGGGGACATCCCCGAATAGTGATGCTTTTTAAGCAGCAGCTGAGCAGTCTTGGAGCAGATCATGTATAACCCACATGTGAACCTTTGTGTAACCCAATAAGAAGGAATAAAGGGGTGAAAAGAGAGAAAGGCATGACGCAATATTTGGGAGATGGGGAATGTTTCCCAGGTGCACTGAACACAGAAGTGTGAGACTCATACAGTTTCTCCAAAAGAGAAGTGAGTTGCCTTGGGCAGCCCATGGGGTGTTAGTAAAGTATATGAGTTGCCAAGAGCTTTGTAAGTGAAACAAAAGTAGAAACATCACTGGCGTGAAAACAGATGAACAGGAAAGAAAAGGTTATGGTAATTCATTGTAACTGAGGCGGAAATCTTTGGACAGAACTTGATTTTTTTGCAGACAGAATGACAGCATCATGTACTGAGCCCACCAGTGAGGAGGGAAGGGACAAAGCAGGTGTGGCTTTAGGAACGGTCCATGAGCTGAAGAGAGGACGCGTGATGATTCAAAAGGAGAAGAAGGAAGAAAAGGAAGAGGAGGGGAAGAGTGAGAAAGAAGAGATGAAGAAGGAGGAGGAGGAGGGGAAGAGAAGAAGGGGGAGGAGAGGGAAGAGGAGAAAAAGGGGGCGGAGGAGAGGAGTTAGGGGAGGAGGAGGAGGAAGACCTGGTTCAGGAGAAAACATGGCCCAGGCTAAGGACCTGAGGCTGCAGAAGTTGATTGGGATGCATTGGAATGGCAGGCATTGGACTATGACTACCTGGGTTAAGGAGAGGGTGTGCTCTCAAGGGAGCTCAACAGTGGGAAAGGCGGTTATGGGCTGGGAAAGCATCTTGGACCAGAGATAGTCCAATCACCAACAGCCCCATCCCAGCTGAGAACCCAACAGGACAAGGAGGCTTGTTCTGGGCAAGAGGATACACAGGAGAGAAACTATCCCAGACAGACATGAATACTCGATCTCCATCCCCTGCAGGGATATGCCAGTAAGAGCCCCAAGTTTAGTGCCAACCACAGAGGGCATGAGAAGATGAAGTCTGACAAATGTAGCTAAGTGGTAAGCCTGAAGGAGCTGAGAAATAGTTTGATTTGACTGAGTTTTCAAGAAGTGTTCAGATGAAGTGCTTCCCCCCTGCCCCCACCTTTTATCACATCAGGCAAAATGAGGGCTCCAAGATGACTTTCAAAAGAGAACATTTCCGGCTGTGAATCTGCAATCTTCTTCTGCTTCCAGCTTGGTAGATGATTGCCCTAAGAGTAGCCTTGGATGACCATATCTTCGTGATACCTTAAAGATGGCAGAAGAGCTGTCAGCCAGGGGGAAATAATTCAAAGAGAGGAACTTCCCTCCTCACATACCTGCCTTTACCTGTTACATCAGAGAAAGTAGCTTTTACCTCCTATCTTGTTTGAGCCCTTGTGTATTTGGGGTGTCTCTTTGTTTTAGCAGCAGCTGGAATTCTTCTAAATAATGAGATGTGCTAGTGTATTTAAAATGAATTCTAACCATTGAATTCTAGCCCTAGGTTTTAACTAGTGCTCTTGGAAGTATGCATGCTCATCCTTGACTTGTTCCTTGTAAAAATGACCCCTGGGATGCTCTTGTACCTTGTGTGTATACACCCCCTTGTGTATATACTCCTATTATGGCACCTCTCATGTATGTTTTTGGACTTTCTGTTTATATGTTTACTATTCTGAAAGGTACCTGAGGGAATTACCAAGTCATATTCATCTCTTCATGTCAATTTTCTTCTAATTTCTGGCTCACAGATGGAAATTAAAAATGTTTAACTGGTAAAAGAAAATGTCAGGTTGATTTCTAGTACCAAGTGTGTGCTATTTAAGAACAGCATTTTCTCCACTGAAAGGAACTACATAAAAAGGACCAAGTGAAAGTCGCTCAGTCATGTCCAACTCTTTGTGACCCCATGGACTATATAGTCCATGAAATTCTCCAGGCCAGAATACTGGAGTGGGTAGTCTTTTCCTTTTCCAGGAGATCTTCCCAACCCAGGGATCGAATCCAGGTCCCCCACATGGCAGGTGGATTCTTCACCAGATAAGCTACAAGGGAAGCCCAAGAATACTGGAGTCGGTAGCTTATCCCTTCTCCAGGGGATCTTCCCAACCAAGGAACTGAACCAGGGTCTCCTCTATTGCAGGTGGATTCTTTACCAACTGAAATCATGGAAGCCCCCAAAGGACCAAACCAACTGCAATTATAGACAGGACCAGTAAGTTGAAGATTCTTCTAGAGGAGGAAATGGCAACCCACTCTAGTATTCTTGCCTGGAGAATTCCATGGACAGAGGAGCCTTGTGGGCTACAGTCCACAGGGTCGCAAAAAAGTCAGACATGGCTGAATGAGCACAGTGCAGCAAGTTCTAACCGCTTCTACAAAAGTGTAATCAGAGTTTGAAATGATCATACATCTCTTTGGGAGTCTCTCCTAAAGCCACACTCATCCTTAATTCTCTGTATGGGGACAGAACTTTTGGTGCAGGGTTTAGGAATAGTTGCTTATCCTCAGGGCTGGAAGGACACAACACTGAGTTTCATGTCCTGGGCCATCAGAGCTCTGATCATTTCGGGACACTCAAACTGAAATTCCCATGTTAGAATTCCTCTGTGTCCCCACTGCTTGGATAATTAACCATGGCAGCTCCCAGGCTAGCCCAGGTCTTAAGCTGGGCTCGGAAAGGATTTCTTCTACAGATAGTTTTACAGCTGCTCTAGGAATCCTTGGAATTTCCTATGGAGATTGGTTGTACCTGCGAGGTACCAAGCCTAAACCAACTTTATACACGAATGGGCCCAACAGGTTTAAAGATGCTGCTGCAGTGTCTTCTCACTGGCATTACTGCTGGAGAAAAGTCAGCTGTCATCCTTATCTTTGTATGCAACATGTCTTTTCCTCTGGCTGCTTTTAAGATTTTTCTCTTTATTACTGATTTTGAGCCGTTTGATTATGAAGCACGTTGGTATAGTATAGTGTCTTCATGTTTCTTAGGCTTGGCTTGGTGAGTTTGTGGTTTTCATTAAACTTGAAAAATATGGAACCATTTGGAAGATTTTTCAACCATCATTTCTTCAATTTTTTTTCCCCTGTTTTCTTTCTCCTTTCTCTCACCTCTCCTAGGGGAACTTTAATTGCATGTATAGTAGACCACTTGAAGCTCATGGATGATCGGTAGCTTTTTCTTTTTCTCTCATCATTTCATTTTGTATAGTTTCCAGGGCTATATTTAAATTCATTAATCTTTTCTTCAGCAATGTCTAACCTGCTCTTAATCCCATTCCGTATGGCTTTTTTGTTTTTCTTCCAATTCAGTTTATTTTCAACTCTAGCAGTTTTACTTGGGCCTTTCCTATATTTTCTACATTTCTAATGAACTTTTTGAACACATGGAGTAAAGTTATAATAACTGCTTGTCTGATATTTTTAACATCTTGGTTGGTTTTGACCTGCTTTTGAATGATTGATTTTTCTCCTCATTATGAAATCACATTTTCTTGTTTATTTTCAATTGGATGTCAGATATTCTCGATTTTAATGCATTGGATGATGGGTATTTTTGTATTCCTATAGGTATTTTTAATCTTTAGTCTAGGATGAAGTTAATTTACTTGCAAACTATTGATCCTTTGCATCTCACTTTTAAGATCTGATAGGGAAGACTAGGGCATATTTAGTCCAGGGATAATTATACCTAATTACTGAGGCAAGACTCTGAGAGTGCTATGCTCAAGGATCCATGAATCACAAGGTCTTCCTGAATGGCTCTGGGGAACGCACACTATATCCATTCCTGTGTAAGTGCCAAGTTTCATTTTTGTCTAATAACTTCAGGAATTTTTTTCTTCAGCCTTGGGTACTTCCCTCTCACGCATGCACCGACAGCTCTCTACTGAATATCTGAAGGGGATCCTCTGAAGATTTCTGGGGTTCTTTCTAGGTGTGACTTTCTCTTCTTTGGTGTTGTCCTTAAGCTCCGGGCTTCCCTATGGCTCAGATGGTAAAGAACCCGCCTGCAATGTGGGAGACCTGGGTTTGATCCCTGGGTTGGGAAGATTCCCTGGAGAAGGGAATGGCTACCCACTCCAGTGTGCTTTCCTGGAGAATTCCAAGGACAAAGGAGCCTGGCAGGCTATCGTCCATGGGTCAGAAAGAGTGGGACACGACCGAATGACTTTGACTTTCACCTCTAGTCACCTTGGTCTCCCTAGATTCCCAGTTGTATCTCCTTAGCTCTGAGTGTTCGCTGAGCTTCTCCTGGGTTTTTAATCTTTGTGCTATGGTCTGAAAATTCTCCCAAGACAGCGATCCGTCTCTCAGAGCTCTCTTTCTTCATTGACTAATGCTTAGTGGTTTAACAACCAGTGTTTCAACAACCAGTGTTTCATGTATTTTTCTGGTTTGTTTCTGTTGCTGCTGTTATTGCTACTTAAAGGTACTTGGTACTCCATCTTGGCATCTTGGCTGGAAGGGAAAGTCCCTCAGCTTTAGCTATTTCTACAATTTCTGAATGTAATTCTATCACTCAGCACTTTGCTATTCAATGACACTGATGAAAGTAAGCCAGACTGTCCAAAAATGGGCTTACTCTCTGGTCAGTTTGGATGTGTGTGGCATTTATAACACAGATGCAGCCCTTACCATCAGGACTGCTTAGTGGGGTCCTAGGAGAAACCACTAGGTACTTTGTGGTTGGAACCAATGGCCTGGTTTTGAACCTATTCCTCCCCATCTCCTCCTGAGGTTGGATCATCCTTGTCCTGCCTCAGGCTGGTCATCACATCCAAGTGAATGCATTGTGTCTAGGAGCCTGCTAACTAGGCAGAATCCTCAGATAACCTCTGTTTACTCTGACCCAATTACTAACCCATGAGGCATGATGCCTCATGCCCCATTTTTTCATCATAATCTTTCATGACTCTGTTTCTTTGCATTTAAACCTTATGCTTTATATACCACTGTTAACTAGGACAATGATCTTTGTCTTAGATGTTAAGCCATGATATTTACTTTTATCTGTTACACTCTACTCATTTAGCCTGGTTCATTTTTTAATAATATACCAATTGCTAAGCCACACTAAATTCAATGTCCCTCTTAAGTTCCCTGTCCTTAGGAATAAGTCTCAAATTTCCCAATTGTCTTTATTTTTTATTCATTTGGGCCACATGGCTTCTATTTCCTTCTCACTAAATCTATGTCACTATGAGGTTACTTCATTAAGTATTAACAGATTAATATCCAAGTATCTCTTTATTTCCTCTAACTCTGAACATAAATGGGAAAATAATAGACTCTCTGAGAATAGTCACTTTTTAGGGAGAAAGCTGACCACACAAAGATATCTAAAATGTTTGATTTAAAAAGCAATAGAACAGATGTATTTTGACAGTTCTAATCCTGAGTTTCCATAGAGTTCAACTACGATAAAAATAAACCACAAATGGGAGCATTCATTCACATTTTGGAACTCTCCAAACTACTACATCCAACTGTTTTAATATTCTGTGACAAAATCGTTTCACTGTAAATGAGGAAAAGGTAACTGAAGTCCATGTTAGCTAAGAAAAACATTTCACTTTGCTTCTGCCATTATGTTTTTCTGATGCTCATAAACCAAGTAATGAGTGTTTTAAAGTTTAAAAAGTATGTGGGGCCATTATGAAGATCTAGTTTGCTAGTCAATTTGCCTCAGAAGTGTGTGCCGCACATCCCCCCATAAAGAGAAGTTATTGTTTCGGATGATGAAGCCTATAAAAAGCTCTCTCCATGTAAAATTCAGATGCTTTACCTTCACATTTCTGCTTTTGTTTGGATCATAAAAGTTAAGGACACTTAAAGAACACCACTAAATTTCAACAGTTGCTGTAAAATACACATTCCTAGAACCCTAGGTTTAGACGGTAATGCTGTCTTCATGAAAGCTGATGCTGTTTGTGCATCCTCAGTCAATCTTTTAATTGCTCAAGTATGTTTGGTTTTGGTATAAGCTATTCTCATCTTTAAAAAGTAATAACTATTTATCAGTGTTGGCTTAATGACAATCTTCTCAAATCACTCCTATAGCTTATCTATCTTCCCTTCCCACCATTTAACATGGTGCCTTACTAAATTATACAAAGAATGATGATAATGTGATACTGACCTTTATGCACGCTTGCGTATTTGTATTTTTATAAGAAAATTCTTATACAAGCACATACATTTATAACTATGCACAAATATTCCCTAAAGGCCCTTTGCCTTGAACCAAGGATTATCTCCTTTGTCTAAAGCCATCAGGAAGGCCAGTGCTCTGTAAAGCAAGGATGACACCCTGAGAGTCAAAATTCTACTTTAACTATTGGAATAAAAGTCTTTCCAAAATGCTTTGTCTTCTAAAATTATTAGTAATCATTTAACATTTTCTTGATGACAGTTAATATTATAACCATCGGTGACTAGAATAAATGAAATAGTCAAAACACTGAATGGCCTCTGACATTATTTTCTTTCTTGCATCCTTATATTTACTTCTTCTAACTCCCCTATCTTTTCACTTTGCCATCAGGATATCTATTTGCTCTTCTTACCACAGATCTGTGTGCCTGCTTACAAGAGTAACTCCTTGCATTTTTAAATCTGTTGCTTGAAATCTGATGAAGGCTGGGAAATCCAATGGTCATAGTTGTTAAGCTTTGTCTAAAATACAGAACGGCTCTTGTGATGTTGATTTTAGCTGTTGTAGACCATTCTGCCTCTTAGTAGTTTCTATCAATAATAAAAAATTACCAATTCAATGAATCTGGATATATAGGGATGAATTTTACACTGTGGATAACTAATGTTCAGGTTAATGTACTGAAAACAGTCAGAAAGATGTTATTGCTAGAAAATTCTGAGAATTTTTATCAGACTTCTTCATTAATTCTCGTTATATAACCCAAAGCAGGAGAGAATTTTTGAATATCAAAATACTATAAATCAGTATAAAATAGTATAAATTGTAAATTTATTGTTTTATTACTCCAAACACCTAAAGACCCAGGTGACCTGGTTATATGAGACACAGAGCCTGTGTCTTTAATCGCCAAATTAAATACAAAGACCAATGCTTCAGGAATCGTGGAACTGGGCAATGACATCAAAATATGCATCCTAAAAAACACTGATGAGCCTGAAAACTGAAAAGAAAACAGTTCTCCCACAATTCCTATCAACTTTACATCCTATTGACTACATATTCCCAATTGAATCAAAGGACCAAAAAAAGAATCATAAACTGTGATCATCTGAATATGCGCTACTAACTGCTTAGTGACTGACGGATGTTTATAAATATAAAAGACTTCTATTCATAAGAAAGACATATAGACATAGACACTAGTTCAGTTAAATGTTTGTATCTCAGCATTATTGCTCAGCCAAGCACAGGGCTTAGCAGTGGGGTACAAAGAAATAAATGGAACCTAGTTTCTGCTCTTAGAGGTCTTACAGACCAAATTCTCTTCTAGAGGATATCCTTAGTAACTTAACAAGGAATAATTGAATAACTGGAGATATTTATCCTTAAATATGATGTGGAGGTGTACAGTTCTTGGTACGTGACATGTCTTTTTTCTCTGGCTGCTTTTACGGTTATCTCTTTATTTCTGATTTTGAGCAATCTGATTATAATGTACCTTGGTATAACTTTTTCATGCTTCTGGTAGTTTCTTGAGTTGCGTAGATGTGTTAGTTTGTGGTTTTCATTAGATTTGGAACATTTTCAATCCTTATTTCTTCAAATAGTTTTCTCTTTCTCCTTTCTCTCTCGTCTTGTTTTGGACTCCATTAATACATATATATCAGGCCACTTGAAGCTCACGCACTGATGCACTGTCCATTTTTTTCCTTTTTTTTTTACTGTGTATTTCATTTTTTATAGTTTACCATCACTGTCTTTCAGTTCATTAAACTTTTCTTCTGCAATGTCTAATCTGCTATTGATTCCATTCCATGTATTTTTCATTTAAGATGCTACATTTTCAACTCCAAAAGTTTTATTTGCATCTTTATACATTTTTCAGGTTTCTAATTCATTTTCTGAACACATGGGATACAGAGCTTAACTTTTGAAGCAAAGGTTGAAGTCTTACAATCAACATCTTCTAGCGCTCAAAGACATTTCTCCATTTTTAACTTGTTCTTATAAGAACCTAACTATTTGGCAAGTAAAAATAATAATTCATTAAAAAAATCAAAATATAGCGAACTTGCCATCATCTAGATGGCTTTGCATTTCAGATCAGACTCTGCTGTAGAGAGCGTCCCTTCCCATCCCCTTTAATCCATCCTCCAAGGCTAGGGAGCTGGGTGGGGACTTGCAGCAACTTAGTGTTCTTGGGTGTTAAGTGACAACCTTTTGGCCTATAACATCCTGCATCTTTGAATCTAGCTTTGTGACTGACCTGCATGATGTCTGGGGAAGCGGCCCATGACTGGTTCTGCTTAAAGACAATGCACCTGGGACACATTAAGATGCTTTAACTTTCCCAGAGCCACAAAGCTTAGAAAGTTTTGAACTGTGACTGGAGTCAAAGCCTCCTAACTTTAGATGAAAGTTAAGACTCAGGAAAAGTTCAAGGAAATGACTTCCACGACTGTCTTTTTCCTAGCTCTGCAAGGCTATCCTCTGGCATTCTGCCTGGTAAGACTCTAATTTTGAAACTTTTCTTTGGATGAAAGCAAAGGACAAATTCACTTCAATCCCTGCTCCACCTGAATTCTTCAGGGACAACATTAGAGATGACTTAAGGGCAGAGAGGGAAAGGAATAATTATGCTCATTCCTAAAACTCTTAAGAGAAGAGGTGGGGCTGGCATGCATGAGTAAATAGTCAGCTCCTGGGAAGTATCATCAGGGGCTGGGTTCCAAGAGCTGCACTCCAAGAGCTGGAAGGTCACATCCAGGAAAGACAGTGCTGCAGCTGAGATTGTAGAAATGGAAAAGATGATGGCAGGGACAGAGAAGTGACAAGAGGCAGGTATTGGAAGGTCTGATAAGAAGAGAAGGTATTTTTGCAGGACAATACTGAAGCCAGTATGTGAGGTACCCATGGTACTGAGCTTCTGAGAGTGATCTAGAGCTATGTGTCTATATCAATATTGTTTTGAAGGAAAAATGAATGGTAAGGAAAGGAGTGATGTATGAATATTCCAAAACTCCAAGCATTGATATTAAATGAATGGAAAATGGAAGGCTGAGGTTTAAACTCCCTCTCTTGATATTTTCCCCATATTCCCTCATTCTTCTAAGAGGTTAACACTCTTTTATGCAAAAAGGCAATTTAGCTCATGGAACTAGCAGTGACCAAACTCAAGAATTCTTGGTTATCATGAATCCCTCCTTTTTGCCCAAAAGGAAGGTCATGAAAACTTTCTGTGAGAACCCATCAGGAAGGCTGTGTGTTTATAAAAATCCAGAGAAAAAGACCCTCCTAGTATCTTTCCAAACCATACAATCGCTTTAATTTAACATTTTGTCAAAGATAACTAGTAACATTATTCTTCCCTGTAATCCCATAATTTAAAAATGCGAGCGGTTCTTTTCCTTTGGGCACGAGCCCAGCTACGATATTACAGGATTCACAGGGGATTTTATATGAGATGTTTGGGTATCAGCTCTGTCAGTGGCAGTGCTTTGAAAAGCCTCGACATGCTCCCAGTCACCTCTGAAAATAAAGGAACTCAGCTACACAGACAGAATGGAAAGCATATCACAGCATCTTCCATGACTATACTGACATCTATTCCTCTGTGTTTTGCAGGCATCTTCAAGGACCTCCTTAAGAAGACTTTTTCAAAGAAATATATTTCTAAGTCCAACAGTTCAATGGAACTCTTTTTTCTCTAACATCCTTAGAAAACTTGATTAGAATAGCACTTCTCAAAATTGGACTTCTCTCATTTTCTAAGAACCGTCTCGTGCTTCCAGATTTCTTTCTTATTGTAACAAACCAGTCATACCTTCCAGCTCCCTGCAGCCAAGTTCTGCAGGGCGCCCGCCGCCCCTTCCAGCGTGTCTGCATTGGAGCACTCAGAGAGCAGCGTGAGGTAGGGTTTGACTATGGACGGGTGCCACAGCATCTGGATCCCTTTTGGTGGTTCTGCACAGTCTGGAAGAGGTCCTACTCCATCCCACTGGCGGAAGAGAAATGAGAGAGCAAACGTCTTTAACATCATCACACTTCCCAACACTGCCCTCTGCAAACATCCAAGATGAAATCCAAAGCAGGGTGTCATGACCTTTGGAGAACTGCAGGCAGGATATGGCATCAGCAGTCCAAGGACCACCCAGAACGGGAGAGCCATTCCTGCCCACCGAGAGCTTCTGACGGAGGGTGGAGCAGGGACATAAGTGACTGTAACTGGCAGTAGAACAGTTAAGTGCTCTGCGAACAGTTCTAGCAACTGTCACAGGGAGGAAGGAGAAAAGGTACGCTAGTTTTGATTGGGCAGAATGGAGGAAGACTACAGATCAAGGCAGCAACCTTTACAGTAAGCTAAGCATATGGTAGGCATAGCATCGTAGTGAGACTATCGAGTGTCCACTTCTTACACGCAAGTGTTAACTGTGATGAATTTCTAAATCACTTATAAAATACATATTTTGTATCATGCATCGAACCTGGACTGGTGATTCATCTGTAAAGTAATTAACCTCCAATTAAAATAAACAAATTTATATTAAGAAAATAAAAAATAAAACCCACTGTAAACCAATAAATAAATAAATAAATGTCCAAGTAAAATGTGAAAAAAATACATATTTTGTCACTGCATCTATGAGCATTAAACTAATGACAGAATGTACAAAAGAGAAAAGAATGTTACGGTTTATTAGATACTCTGCCATGAGCTATAGGCAAATTTTGATCTTACAGAAATTCTGGTGTTTGTTTTGAACTGAGTCTGAGTTAAAATATGTAATTAAAAAATTAACTGCACATATATTTTAAGTTATGGATTATATGCAAAAGGCAAATGAATAGAGCCTTACAAATGACAGCTTTGAAGATCGTGTAGCAATTTGGATCAATGTTTACAATAGAAGTTAAATAAACAAAGCAGGACACAAAGCTGTAAAGGGTTTGTGCTGGGTACCAAGTAAAATGCATCATAAAAAAATGTAAGGATAATAAACATTTATTTATAAAGTGTGTATGTCTTTCATTTTTTCCTACATTTCTAACTGTTCTATTACTCTTATAATTTAAAAAATATTGAGTTCCAATAATGATTCTGACCTTTGATGACATTTAGCCTTTATCTTTCATTAAAAATAAAGGTAATGGTATAATGAAGGTAGAAATGAAGTAATATGTGTAGAAAAAATATTCCCGTATTCATTTTTGAGAAAAGCCATAGCCAAAACAGAAGGATTATTTTATAGTACTGTGTCGGGAATATTAAGTCATTTATCTCCTTATTTGTATTTATTACTGATTGCTGAACATATAATCTAAATGACATATATACTAAGCTTTCTCACAGATATTTTATGTACATAAGTATATGTGCATGTGTGTCCATATACATGTATGTATATCAGTGAAGGCAAAATTGTATTTCAGAATCTGTTAGTGCCTTCATTCTGAAATTTTACCTGGAAGAAAATATAGCTCATGTTGTATCCTTGTAACAAAAATAGAAGTGTTTATAGAAATAATAAAAGTTTTTTTAACAGACAATAAGAATTACAAGAATCTCATCCCTTATTTTCCAAGAGAAAAATGAAAAAGCCACACCTTCTTTTTCTCTATTATGATACAGTTTAACTTAAGGCTAAAGAACAGAGATGAATGACATTCCACCAATGGGTGAGACATCCGATTAAAGGTCATTTTCAATGAGAGTGTCACTCAATCTCAACTTTATAACAAGAACACTCAAAGTGGAGACCTTCCTGTTCTTTCAACTTAAGCCACTTCTAAACTGTTCAAAGAAGACTTTACACCTGTGCACAGCCTATCAATGAAACCAGTCCATCTCTTTTAAATACATTAAAAAAAAAAGAAAGTGAACCAGACTTGTCACATTGCTCCTGGTTCATTATTTGAGGCTGGCTCACTGCACTGGATAGAAAGGGAGCAGCAGCCAAAAGGAAAGAGTCCTTTCGCAAATTCGTTAACTTCGATGCTGAAGCAGGAGTGAAGTTGGCCTCTCAAAAGAAACCAGCTGCGGGGACTGAATTTCTCTGCTACCGCAACAGGAAATGGAAAATTCTTTCTTTTTTTCATTTTTGTAGTGACCCAAGGACAAAAGAGCAGACAAAACCAAGGGGGGTCTTGGAATGCAGGAATGGAAAAAACAGACCTTTTCATCTTTCCCTCCACCATGTTGTAATTATTAACGGATTTCAGGTCCTCCTGAGCAGTATAACCTGTCTCCGCTCCTACCCCATAGGGAGAAGGTACTTGTCTTACTCGTCCCCTCACCCAATATACGTGCCTCATCCAATCAGCAAATGACCCGCAAGACCCCCATCCCGCTCCTCGTACCCTGGTTATAAAAGCGGACTAAGGACCCCTGTTCAACTTTGGTTCTCCCTTGAGCTGGCCTGCTGTTCTAACAGCGTCTCCCACTCTGCTGCTGCTGCTAAGTCACTTCAGTCGTGTCCGACTCTGTGCGCCCCCATAGATGGCAGCCCAACAGGCTCCCCCATTCCTGGGATTCTTCAGGCAAGAACACTGGAGTGGGTTGCCATTTCCTTCTCCAATGCCAGAAAGTGAAAAGTGAAAGCGAAGTCGCTCAGTCGTGTCTGACCGTTAGCGACCCCATGGACTGCAGCCTACCAGGCTCCTCCGTCCATGGGATTTTCCAGGCAAGAGAACTGGAGTGGGGTGCCATTGCCTTCTCTGTCTCCCTCTCTAATAAACTTTATTTCCCTCTCATTCTGTCTCATGTTTGGAAATTCTTTTCCAACTCGCGCCTGGACCACAATTTTGTCATCTCCTTAAAACTCTGAAGCTATCATGTTCATATAAAGGTTTAGATTTCACATAAACATTCAGCTCAACATGGATGAAATTTCCCTCTCCTGTAAGAGCCAACATAACAGAGGGAGGTATAGAGAAGCAATGTTTGCATGTTCATTACTACATGCGACAGACAAACTATAAAAAGTGCAAAAAAAAAAAGCTGTGTTATCATTTGCTGGGTTTCATCTGTTTCTTTTTTTTTAACTTCTGTCCAATAAAACATGATAAACGGCTGAATCAGTAGACAGTCCTCCTCCATTCTGACATGTGATCTATGTAGATCTTAAATACCTTTCATTACAATCCTTTCTCAGTGGCTACAGAGAGAATCTGAAGGCAATAAAAGGAAAACTGATGTGAATATAGATAGCCTTTGACAGCAATGATAGGAGTTCAAAGGGGATTCTGTGCTATTTCAGAACGCTGATGACACCCTGGCACATCAATACAGAGGAAAAAGAACTATCTCAAAGCCAGGGTATGCTGCCTTTATCTGGGTACTTTCCTCAAACTTCTATTGAGTTAATAGAGAAAGAAGTATCGATTGACTGTCCATTATAAAATAGATTTTGATCACCTATATAAGAGTGGAAGTCTTCTTTAAGAGCTGTGCTAACACCTGATGTCATGTCGCCTAGCCAGTCAATACCCACAGGACTATGGGGTCATGGTGGCACCAGAATCAGACTGAAGTCATGAAACAATCTTGCAGTTGTACACTGTTAATGCCAACCTTCTCCTACAGCAAAGATCCACCAAAAGTCAAGGGATATGCAACTCTTTTACCAAAATACTAGAAATACATCATTTATAAATTTAAATGTAAGATGCATTTATCCTAAAATTTCTTCAAAACTGCCATAAGGATTGAAGAAGGCAAGCACTGGCTAAGTCTTTAACACAGCCAAAACACTGATCACCCAGCTATGCTGATCCTAAGAACACAGAACTCAAATTTATAAGTAAGCCTTGAGTGAGTCAGTGAAGTGAATGAAGTCACTCAGTCGTGTCTGACTCTTTGCGACCCGTGGACTGTAGCCTACCAGGCTTCTCTGTCCATGGGATTCTCTAGGCAAGAGTACTGGAGTGGGTTACCGTTTCCTTCTCCAGGGGCTCTTCCTGACCCAGGGATCGAACCCAGGTCTCCCGCATCGGAGGCAGACGCTTTAACCTCTGAGCCACCAGGGATTATGCAAACTGTATTTGTTTCTTAACTCTTTGCTTTTAACTTTTACCAGGGCATATTACCAAAGTTTTCCTAAGAACTTGAAATATGAAAATAATATATAAAGAAACAAAATACTGCCTGGTCAGGAGGGAGAACTTTCTGTGTCCTGAACCCAAGGCACAACCAACAGAGAAGGTATTTCCAAGAAAACAACAGGGTTTTTGTTGATCCTATTGGCTGCATCATCGCAAGCAGCGACATACAAACACACACTCACACACAAAAAAGGAGGCTCTCAGTAGACACGGAGTCTGCCAGTCCCTTGGACCTCCAGCCTCCAGAACTGTGAGTCATAAACTTTTGCTTGTAAGCCATGTGGTCTAGGGCATTTTGTCACAGCAGCCTGAGCTGAGCAAGACAGAAAGCACTGAGAGGTAGGAGGACCCTCCAGCTACACCATGGCTTTCCTGCCGTGGAGCTTTCTTGAGGACAGGCTAGTGTGTGAGGCAGGATTATACTGAGAGTAGATCACAGAACAAACAGGCTGGTTTGTCATCCCAAGTAGCACCACATTCCAATACCATATCATCAGAACTTTTTTTTTGGTTATATGTGTATTTATCAGACTATTTTCCACTGTAAATTATTACAAGACATAGAACATAGTTCTCTGTTGTTCTGTCAGTAAGTCCGACTCTTTTGTAACCCCATAGACTGTAGCCCGCCAGCTCCTCTGTGCATGGGATTTCCCAGGCAAGAATATTGGAGTGGGTGGCCATTTCCTAACCCTAACCCTTAAATCTTCTCCAGGGGATCTTCTTGACCCAGGATCAAATCCACGTCTTCTGCACTGGCAGGTGGGTTCTTCCTCACTGAAACACCAGGGAAACCCCACAGTTCTCTGTGCTATATAGTAAATCCTTATTATGCTTATATTTTATATGTAGTAGTATAATATTCGGAGAAGGCAATGGAAGTACTCTTGCCTGGAAGATCCCATGGATGGAGGAGCCTGGTGGGCTGCAGTCCATGGGGTCGCTAGGAGTCGGACACGACTGAGTGACTTCGCTTTCACTTTTCACTTTCATGCATTGGAGAGGGACATGGCAACCCACTCCAGTGTTCTTGCCTGGAGAATCCCAGGGACGGGAGAGCCTGGGGGTTCGCACAGAGTAGGACACGACTGAAGAGACTTAGCAGCAGCAGCAGCGGTGTAGTATTCTTGGCTGGAGAATCCCCATGGACAGAGAAGACTGGCAGGCTACAGTCCATGGGGTTGTAAAGAGCTGGACACGACTGGGCAACTCAGCACATCACAGTGTGTATCTGTTAATACCATATTCCTAATTTATCCCTCCTCCATTTCCCCTTTGGTAACCATAAGCTTGTCTTCTGTGTCTGCGAGTCTGTTTCTGTTCTGTAAATCAGTTCATTTCTACTATTTTTTAGATTCTATATGTAAGTGATAACATAGATTTGTCTTTCTCTGTCTGACTTACTTCTCTTCGTATGATTACCTCCTGGTCCATCCATGTTTCTGTAAATGGCATTATTTTGTTCTTTTTCTTTGTACCAGTATTTTTCTTTACTGGCTTTAAATGAATGACTGATAGCAGTAAGATGAATCAGTGAAAAATTTATATCATTTAGTTTTAAAAATTGCCGGAATTGAAAATAGGTATTATCTCTCTCTGACAGGTAGTGCTCAAATATTTTTAAAAAGAAAGAGAATAAGATGCCCCCATATGAGATTCCAAGTGGCTGCTGAAATCTGCACATGATGCTTTTCGATGTAGTCATGGTCAGGGAAGAAGAGACAGACTGGCCAGTGATTGTAAGGAGCATAGGCTGAGGGAGAAAAATACAGAGCTGTGGCAATGGGCTCAAGGTGTGATTTTTTTTTTAAACCTTTCTTTAGAATGGCTTTTAATACTTTTACGTCTCCTTAGGACTCAAATTCTATTGAAAAGATTTTTCTCAGGACTTCCCTGGTGGTCCAGTGGTTAAGAATCCACCTTGCAGTGCAGGGAACTCGAGTTTAATCCCTGGTCTGGGAACTGGTGGCTTCACAGGTGTCGCAGTAGTAAAGAATCTGCCTGCCAGTGTAGGAGACGTAAGAGACTCGGGTTCGATCCCTGGGTCTGGAAGTTCCCCTGGAAGAGGGCATGGCAGCCCACTCCAGTATTCTTGTCTGGAGAATCCCATGGACAGAGGAGCCTGGTGGGCTACTCAGTCCACGGGGTCGCAAAGAGTCAGACACGACTAAAGCAACTGAGCACTCATGCAGGCACAGGGAATAAGGTCCCACATGCTGCGGGGCAACCAAGCCCACAAGACATAACTACTGAGTCTGCAGCAACAACTGGAGTAGCCTGGGCCGTGCAACCAAGGCTTGATGGAGCCAAATAAATAAATACATATTAAAAAAAGATTCCTCTCTCAGTTGCTTTGAGGATGGAATTATGGAAGCCATTTGTTCCTCATATGAAGAGAAAGGTCTGACTTAGAGATAAAAATTGGAAAGTTAAAAAACTGGAAATTAAGGATGTTCATACAACGTTCTTTGCACACATGGGATTGTTTTTAGGGCATGGTGGCTCACAAGTCCAGCTATTACATTCATAAAAGTCCCTACTGAATAGAAGAATTAACAAGGGAATTTCAGCTGCTTCCTCTGCAAAAGCTTACAACCACTGCAGTCTCTGCTTTCAAGGCGCTGGGTTGGGTACCATGGAGATGCTAACAGAATGGTCTCGCCTACACAGAAGAAGAATTTACATTTTGGGAGGAATGCTAAAATACACAGCTCCTTCTGCCATGGATGCCACAGCCATCCCGGCCTCTGCACAGAAAAGTGCTTTCACTGCTATGTCTTTGGAACACAAACAGAAAAGGCCTCTTCACCAGCGAAAGGCATCTCTTCTGCCGAAATTTTTCCACCAACGAGAGTATGACAGTCCACGTGTGTGTGGGTTCACTTTTCTTTTCAAGGGATTTCAACAAAATAAATAGGCCAAAGATATTGTGAGAGAGAGGGAGTGAATTCGCAGCGACAGGAGAACACTTGGATTTGAAAATCCCACTCTTGCCTCCCAGCTGAAGTCACACATCAGAGATGTAGGAAGAGAAGATGACTCTAAAGTGGTAAACTGTCAGGGAATGTTCCTTTGTGCAGGGTTTGGGTAAATCAGGCTGCAGTCGGGACTAACTACTTTCAAAAGCAACACCCTAGATGCAGATAGCTCACTTGGTAAAGAAACCAGCTGCAGTGCAGGAGAGCCTGGTTCGAATCCTGGGTGGGGAAGATCTGCTGGAGAAGGGATAGGCTACCCACTCCAGCATTCTTGAGTTTGCCTTGTGGCTCAGCTGGTAAAGAATCCGTCTGTGATGCGGGAGACCCGGGTTCGATCCCTGGGTTAGGAAGATCCGCTGGAGAAGGGAAAGGCTACCCATTCCAGTATTCTGGCCTGGAGAATTCCATGGACTATACAGTCCATGGGGTTGCAAAGAGTTGGACGCGACTGAGTGAGTTTCGCTTAGACCAGGTCTATCCCCTGTTGACCACTTGCACTTGACTTGGTTTGAAAGTTACTAACTGATTTTGTCCTGACAGGGTTTTATTATCCCATTCAGCTAATCGGGCTGGGGAGGGGAGGAGGAAAGGGAGGGGAAGCAGGGAATACTGGTTATTTTAAAAACTCCAAGCAGGGACTTCCCTTCTGGTTCAGGGGATAAGACTCTGAGCTCCCAGTGCAGGGGCCCAGGTCCGCTCCCTGGTCAGGAAAGGAGATCCCATGCTGCAACTGAGAGTTCAGTAAAAGGACAACCATAGAGATGACTGAGACGTCTCCTTTTGACAACGGCAGGCTAGGTAACTCAGACCACCTTTCCCACTGATAACAAATCGAGTCAAGGATTTTAAAATCTCTGCTTGTAGGAATCAGAGCGCTAACAAGACAGTGAAGATCTTTCAGAAGGAGGGAAGCTATTGAGGTGGGCAGCTATTGACCCTCAAGGGCCATTCCTGACCAGAGCAGGGACTCAGACAGGGAAAATGACAAACATATTTAACGACCTAAGGGCATAAAAGGAATCTAAGAAAAGAAAATATCAAGTAGCTTGGCAAATCTTTCATGCTATAGTTTAGGATCATGTAGGCAGTACCTCTAGGAATAGTGATGACCTTAAATTCCTTAAATCCCTATAATAAAATTAAGTTAAACTGAGATTGCCATTGACTCAAGCCTTCTGCCAGAATTAAGCATACACACTTTTCAGAATCAAGCATGAACACTCTCTGGAAAAGGTCATACCATCCTAGGCCTCAAATTATTTTGATAGCTTTTCATATAAAATGTCTGATTTAATAAAAAAAAATAACCAGGAACATGAGGAAGAAAGACTGTGTGGATGAAAAGTAATAAAGTTGACCATAGACATAGAAAACATTTCATAAGAATCTGGATAAGGGAGCTATTTGAATCAGACTTTAAAACAACTAAGATTATTACATTCAATAAAGAAAAGATTGAGAATTTTGTTAGAGTACGAATATAGTTGAAAACATAATCATTGGAGTACAAAACCCCTTGTATGAGTATGAAAGAAGATTAGGTGTATTTCGAGAGAAAAATAGTAAACTAAAATATAAATCAGAAGGAACTATCCAGACTGAATATAAAGAGCCACAATTACCAAAAAAAAAAAAAAAAAAGGAAAAAGAAAAATACAGAGTGGAGGGTAGTATGATGTATAAGAAATGGAATAAGGGAGTCTAATGAATAGGGAATTGGAGTTCAGAAGGAGACTACAGAGAGAACTAGGCAGAAGCAATATTTGAAGATATGGTGCCTGAGAGTTTTACAAAGCTTAAAAAGACATTAAGTCACAGACTGAAGAAGCTCTGCGATGATAGAAAGAAGAAGAAATAAAAAGGTCAGAAATTCTCCCATTCCTAAAGAAAACCATTTTCATAACATGATCTTATTGCCTGTTATTCCTTCTATCATGAAGTGTAGCGTATTGTGTAATTTCTTCAAAATTCCCATGCGGTCAACATGAAAATCATCTCTCTTTTGGCTTTTGACAGTTGGTTGGAGTTTTTTGTTTGTTCAGTATTTCCTGGGCCACACTGGGTCTTAGCTGCTGCACACGTGGTCTTTCATCTCTATTGCGGCGTGTGGGGTCTTTCAATTGTGGCAGGCAGGATCTTTTTTTTAGTTGCGGCAGGCCAGATCTTTAGTTGCGGCACGCAAACTCTTAGCATTTTGAAGAAATTCCCAAGAACTTCTTCTTGGGAAGAAATTTCTTCTCGCGTAGCTCAGGTATTTGACTTCTCCTGGGAGATGTTCTGAAGAGGATGATTACAGGGCAGCTGGACCGTGGAAAGAGTGGACAGAAGTGATACCCAGTGACCTGCATTCATGCAACACACCTGTCTCCAGGCGCTCCTTATAAAAGATGTGTGGTGTTTTGCGCTTGAGAGATTAGAAGCCTGTCTTAAAGGCAAGGTCAGCCAGGGTGCTTCCCAAACAAGGCTTCAGAACAAGAGATTCAGGGACAGCCTTGCTGACTCACCTCTGTGCCCCTGTGGATGCTCACCCCTTAGGAGGTGGCTGGAGGGAGGCTGGTGATGCTGTGGACTCCAGAGATGGGATCAAGTGGCCACTGCACTCACAGAGGAGTGTTGTCAAGGCTGGTCCACATCACCGGGCTTGCCTGTCGTTTCCCCAAGTCATCCTGATAGAACCAGCTGGAATGCTAGTCAAGCTCACGTTGAATTCTCTCTGCTCCTAACTTCTCATTCACATTTAGGAATAACTCACCCCATAACCTGCCTTTTCAAGGGGCTCTGTCCCTGACTTGCCACCTTCCTTCACGTAGTCCTGTAGTCTTGTTGGTTTATATCTTTGATGATCCATCCCTCAAAGACTGTCTAATATAGTGGTTTTCAACTGGGCTGATTTTAATACCCAAGGGGACAACTGGCAATGTCTGGAGACACTTCTGGTTGTCACAACTAGGAAAAGGGGTGCTGGGTAGAACCAGGGATGCTGGTAATCATCCCACAGGGTCCAGGACTGTCCCATAACAGGGAACTGCCAGCACGCTCAGTCGCTCAGTCGTGTCCAACTGTTTGCAACCCTATGGACCGTAGCCCTCCAGGCTCCTCTGTCCGTGGGATTCTCCAAGCAAGAACACTGGAGTGGGCTGCCATTTCTTTCTCCAGGGGATCTTCCGGACCCAGGGATCCAAACCATGTCTCTTACAACTCCTGCACTGGCAGCAGATTCTTTGCCATTGAGCCACCTGGGAAGCCTCACAACAGAGACCCACCCCGGCTCCTAACGTGAACAGTGTCGAGGCTGAGACACCCAGATCTAGTCTGCAAGACAGAGTCTGGATTGATGGCGTGGAGTACTGAATAATAAAATGTAAATACAGACCGAACGAGGCACCAAAAATAGAGAGCTGAGTCTGTAACGTCACTGAGAGTGGAAGAGCAGCATTTCTGGGTGATGGGATCTGTTTTATATGGGAGGCGTGTAAGGAGAGGGATCTCCCTCACTCATGGGGAGCAGCAAAGGTCAGTCGCTGCACAAAAACGCAGAGCTGTGATCCTGGCGGGTGCATACGATTCAGTGCTTCGAGGACACGGAATATCATGTCCTGAGTCACCAAGCTCCTGGCATATGGGGAGGTGACAGCAGAGTGAGACCACACTGCCACCAACCACGAGGAATAGCAGCAGCTGAAATCAGCAGATGGTTGGAAAGGAAATGGCATTAAGCCGCAAACGGGAAAGCATGGTTACTGAGAAGAGAATGAAAACCACCTGGAAGGAAGAAAAACAACCTGGGATGTTAGGAAACGAGGACTTAAAAGCATCAAGAATGTCACAAAGGGCAGATCCATCACATGATAATAAAGCAGATCACAAGGAGCTCACACTGGCGCTGGCATCCGGAGCGATGAAGACAACTTTTGTCTTATGTATCCAAAGCCTTAAAAGCATTCTTTGGTCTCGATGTTTCACTTTCCAGATTTTATCCTTGAGAAGTGATCAAGGATGTAGGCAAGACTTACAACTACATGGACATTTACTGCAGTTTACATTAAACTTTGGAAGCAATCTAATTTCCTGATCAGCAGAGACTGGCGCATACAACATGGTGGACCCTTACACTGGAATTCTTGGTAGCCCTTCCACATTCTAGGACTCAGACAGTAAAGAATCTGCCTGCAATGCAGGAGATACTCAAGACACAGGTTTGAGCCCTGGGTCAGGGAGATCCCCTGGAGTAGGAAATGGCAACCCATTCCAGTATTCTTGCCTGGAGACTTCCATGGACAGAGGAGCCTGGCAGGCTATAATCCATGGGCTTGCAGAGCTGGACATGACTGAGCAACAAACACTTTCCAGCTTCTGGTGCAGATGACTATTTGCTGGCAAGGAGAGAGGTCTTGTAGAGCCAAGTGATAACATGTTTACAGTGGCACACAGAGCAAGGCAGGGTGAGGCTGGGTGGGCACCGTGCCCACATCTGTTCTTCCCTTCAGTGGTGTGCCAGTCATCCAGATGCAGGGAATCAGGGGCAACACTGTCTGCAGTGTATATGCATGCCTCCTCTGTCCTGTCCAACTCTTTGGACCCCATGGACTGTAGCCCACCAGACTCCTCTGTCCATGGGATTCTCCAGGCAAGAAGACTGGAGTGGGTTGACATTTCCTCCTCCAGGGGATCCTCCTGACCCAGGGATAGAACCCAGGTCTCCTGCATTGCAGGCAGATTCTTTATTGTCTGAGCCACCAGGGAAGCCCTACTTAAAATTTAAGTAAGTTTAAAATTCAAATTTCCAATATACTGATTTAAACCAGCAATAAAGTTCATTATTGTAATTTAGGACATTGATCTCTATGTAGTCTCAGAGCCTCACTCCTGAGCCAATAGCATCCACGTGGCACAGTGGGTTACAGCTGAGGCTCTTGAGGTGACCCCAGATACAACGTCCTGAAACGCCAAGGAAACCTTTCAGGGGAGGGGATTCCATGGCACCTAATCCCATCCATGTGTGTCACATGCTGACACCTTCAGAACTAAGCATTTTGTCATCTGGCATGATTGAGGTACTGCTTCTCCAGGGGCACTCTGAGATACAGACATATATACTTATTGACATGAATTATAAATGCTCAGATGATTATCCTGATCTAGCACGTTCTTGAGGTTTGGCGGTGAGTGCAGAGTCAGAAGTAATAAAATGCCGCACTGCTTCTGGATGGGTTCCCAGGCGGCACTAACAGGTAAGAACCCACCTGCCAATGCAAGAAACATAAGAGACCCAGGTTTGAACCCTGGGTTGGGAAGATTCCCCGGAGGAGAGCCTGGCAACCCACTCTAGTACTCTTGCCTGGAAAAACCTCATGGACGGAGGAGCCTGGTGGGTTACAGTCTATAAGGTCGCGAAGAGTCAGATTCGACTGAAGCGGCCAATCATGCACGACCCTGGAGAGGAGGGAAGTTTGGGGGAGAATGGATACATGTATGTGTATGATGGATTCCCTTCGCTGTCCACCTGAAACTGTCACAGCATCATTAGTTGGCTATACTCCGATACAACATGAAAGGTTTTAAACAAATAAAATAAAACACAGCACTGCCATGAGAAGCTGAAGAATAGCTTGAATCACAAGTGGAAGCTTAAAGACTATGGACTCATGCCCACCGAGGGATGCAAAAATCAAACAATAAAAAGGGCTATGGAGTACTCCTTTCTCACAGCAGCCCCAGAAGGCACAGTGTCCTGAGAACACTAAGGAGGCAGGGACCAGTCACAGCTATGAACACCCACCAGAAACAGCCCCACAGCAAGAGCTAGAGGCCCTTCTGGACCACAGATCGACTGCCACTCGGCACAGCTGGTGCCGGGCCACGGAAAGGAGACCCTTTCCCTTAGGAAATTCTCTCTCGAGGAGATCCACTGCTGTAAAGGACTCACGATGTGAAAAGCCTTGGAGGAGATAAACAGAGCCGCGCAGATGTAGATCAGAGAGTGATGTGCTTATCTTTGGTAGAAGTCTTGAGAGCATGGAGGCAGCCTTTCACCTGGTTTTGAAGGATGATTCTCCAAAAGGGGAAGGAGGGAAGAGGACAGAGGAGCAGCATGGGCAGAAGCTGGGAGCCTGGCCTGTGGGGTTCTGGGGTGGGCGAGGAAAGTGTGCGGGGGAAAGGCCTTAGGCTTCTGCAGCATGCATGCTAAATTACTCAGTTGCATCCGACTATGCCACCCCAAGAACAGGAGCCCTCCAGCCCCTTTCTGCTGAAAGTGAAAGTGAAGCCACTCAGTTGTGTCTGATTCTTTGCGACCCCATGGACTATTGCCTACAGGGTTCCTCCATCCATGGAATTTTCGAGGCAAGAGTACTGGAGTACGTTGCCATTTCCTTCTCCAGGGGATCTTCCCGACCCACAGATCGAACCTGGGTCTCCCGCATTGCAGGCAGATGCTTTTACTGTCTGAGCCACCAGGGAAGCTCCCTGGTTTCTACTGAGACATGTCTATTATCATGGAAGAAGTAAGGGGCCTTAGAGGCTTTACACAGAAGCCCATTACTATTGCTTTTGTGGCTATCAAGATGATATCTTAACTAAAACTTACCACTAATCTATGCATTTGGCATCAACAACCTAGGAAAGAGGTAAAAAGACTAATAATGCAGGGAATCCCCTATCTACCAACCTTCAAGTTGGTAGAACTTACAAGAACCTTCAAAGATGTGAATATGCATTTGCAAGTCCAATCACATCAGGAGTGAGTGGAACTGCAGCTGGCCCTCCATCTCCGATTGCTGTTGCTCCTTCCCTTTTACCAGCTCCCACCTCCTTTCCCCTAATCAGTAACTCTTCTTGCCTGTTCACTCGATGCCAGCCCCTGTATACCAGCTGTTGTACTGTTACTACTGTACTTTTCAAAATACTATTATGGGATTAAAAATGAGTTATTTTTGTGTTTGCTTTTTATGTGTTATTTGTGTGAAAAGTATTATAAACCTATTACAGCACAGTACTGTATGGCCAATTGTGTTAGTTGGAGGTCTAGGCTAACTTTGTTGGTCTTATGAACAAACTGGACTGAATGAATGTGCTCTCAGAACAGAATCGGTTTGTACATAGGGAACTTACTGTATACTCTTAAATTGACCTCAGCTCTCTAAACAAAGATTATCAGGAGAGAGAGAATGTCTACCATATAAAAATGCTGGGTCAGAATCCTCTTTGAATCTGATCGGTTTATATCCCCACCCATGTGGATGCGTATATGTTCATGTGAACTAAAACATTCACAGGTGATTTCAGCAGAAGGGAGCTGCTGAGTTCTAGGGGATCTTGCTTGTTTTTCTCTGCGGATTTCTTGGCACTCACGCAAGTTCACACAGAGCAGGCCTTGAAGGCTCAGGTCTGCTCTGGCCAGCTGCCAATGCTATCCGGTTACCTCTAATCCATGTTTGAGCACCACTGATCCCCAGACACCATCGCAGGAACCTTGGCCATATCCCAAATGGAAAAACAAACAAACAAAAATGCTTATTTTTACAAAAGGTGGAAAAGTAGAAAAAATCAATCTTGACCTACTCAGATGGTCAAGAATCCATTTACAATGCAGGAGACCTGGGTTCAATCCCTGGGTTGGGAAGGTCCCCTGGAGAAGGGAATGGCAACCCACTCCAGTATTCTTGCCTGGAGAGTTCCATGGACAGAGTAGCGTGGCGGGCTACAGTCCCTGGGGCTGTACAGAGCTGGACCTGACTGAAGCGAATAGGCACACACACTTCCCTGCACCTCAGCCTTCAGAGGACTGCCACCCTGCCCCGCTGTGCCAGGCTGCCAGAGGCAGGGAGGACCCTGCTGGGTGAGATGTGTCTCTCGGCACATGACCTACACACTGCTCTGGGGGAAGTTCTACTTACAAAGAGTTTCCAGAGAAACTAACAATTGCTTATAATTTAGCAATAGGCACTGAGCACAAAGTCAGGAAGGAATGAATTTGCAACGTCCTTTTGGACTGAAATATGATGCATCAAAGGCTTGCTTGGTGGTTCGGTGGTAAAGAACTTCCCTACCAAGGCAGGGGACGCTGGTTCAATCTCTAGGTCTGGAAGATCCCCAGGAGAAGGAAATGGTACCCACTCCAATCCTCTTGTCTGAAGAATTTCATGGACAGAGGAGCCTGGCGGGCTATGGTCCATGGGGTCGCAAAGAGTTGGACAGGACTGAGTGACTAACACTTTTACTTTATGCCTCTCTGAGGCATCTTAAGTTTAAGAGAATATATGAATTTGCACAAACACTGACTTGGTCAGTTAGTGCCTTTCTGGATTTTATTTTTCTCAATAATATTTGAAAAGATTACAAATGTAATGCCCATCACAGAAAATTTACAAACACATAAGTATGAGAAGAGTCCATCAGTATCTTTTGCCTTTGATGTTACTGCACTTTTTCTAGAAACACATACTTTTTTGTACATGCATGCATTTTATATTTGCCTATGCCATAGTTTTACTAAATTGGCCAGGTTTTATCTACATATTTCTGTGTCTACATACACACCTGCTTTTCAATTTCTTTCTTCACTTTGTATTATATACTTTCTCTAATCACTTTCTATTCTTTAAAACCTGACTTTATGAGCAGTAGAGATTCCAAACGATGCATTATATCTGATCACTTTTATAGCCATAAAGCTAGAATTCTGCTTACATCCTCGTTAAACTTGATATTGTATTTTCTGGCACTTCAAAATATTTTTGTATTATGTAGGAACACAGTTTGAAAGAAAACCTTTTGAAAAACTATCATTTGGTTGAAGTAACTTTGAAGCCGCTTTATAAACAACAAAGTTCCTTTGTATTTTAACTTATGATGGTTTCAGCAAAACTTTCTTAAAGAAATTCTTTGTCCCCCCACTCCCTCGCCTTAAAAGAATATTGTAAGAAGAACAATCAAACTGTATAGATTTTCATTTAGACTTCTGGAAAAAATCGTTATGATTCAATTAATCATTTTAGCTTCCTCAACTTAGGAAAGAATCACTGATCTCATAAATTACAGTGTGAAGTCCAGCATTCTGAGGTGGAAATTCACACACCATAACATTCCATGGAAGCAGCTAACATCACAGAAGAAGGGCTCTGTCTTGGGATGATGTCCATGAATGTTCTATTCTGACTCCTGGCTTCTCTGGCCCCTGTCAGCTGCACCTGTACACCTTAGCAGAGTTGGGGAAAGGGTTTGGTGTCAAGGCAGAATCTTACTAAATGCACACCAGTGCAGGCATGAAAGCCATCAGAGGAATGTGCTTCAAAATCCAAGCCACAGACTTGAGGGGAAACCTGGAATTCAGAGTGAATTTAACCTTAAAGTTTTTCTCCTTTCCTTCTTCCTTCCTCTCTTCCTTTCTCTCTCTTTCCGCCATCACTCCCATACTCTCTCTTTCTTCTTTTTCTCTCTCTCTTTCTTTCCCTCTCTCTCCACCCCTCTTTCTGCCCACCTCTCTCTCTTTCTTTCTCTCTCTCCCTCTCTTTCTCTTTTTCTCTCTCTCTCTCTCTTCTTGGCCAAGGCTAACATCATATTACCGTGTGTGTGTGCTTAGTCGTGTCCAACTGTTTTGTAACCCCCTGGACTGTAGCCTGCCAGGCTCCTTGGTCCATGGGATTTCCCAGGCAAGAATACTGGAGTGGGTTGCCATTTCCTTCTCCAGATCTTCCTGACCCATCGATTGAACCCATGTCTCTTGCATCTCCTCCACTGGCAGGATGATTCTTTACCACTGCGCCACCGGGGAGGCCATATCATTGGACCTTCACAAATTGGATTCCCAAAGTTGCCTGGGCCCATCCATCCCAGAGGTTCTGAGTCATTAGGGTGTATGTAAGACTCAGGTGATAATGACCACAGGGCAGATTGGAGACCACTCGATTCTCACATGTAGGTTTTTCTTCCTTATGGATTTACTAAGCTTGCTTCCCAGGGTAAAGCAGTGTAGGGACTGGGCCCCATGATATACAGTGCCTCAAAGGAAACCAAGAGAAGAACGCATAAACCTTTGTTCGGCCATCTTTAACTTATTTGATACTGAACATGTTCAGAACTCATCATGGTCTGGTGCCCAGAAGTACCAGGTGGGATAACTGAAGTGCTTCATATCCCTTCGTATAACACCTGGTACACAGTAGGTGCCAGCCAACTGGTCGATTTCCCTGGTGGGAGAGCTCTAAGTGGTTGAATTAAGAACCCCAGCTCAGGGACTTCCCTGGTGATCCAGTGATTAAGAATCTGCCTGGCAATGCAGGGCACATGGGTTTGATTCTTGGTTGGGGAACTAAGATCCCACACGCCACAAGGCAACTAAGCTCGTGCACTGCAACTACTCAGCCCGTGCTCTGGAGACTGCATGCTGCAACTAAGACCTGACACGAGGCACATAAATAAATATTAATTTTTTTTTAAGATCCACCATTCAATCCTCCCAGAAGGCAAAAGCTCCTGTGAATCAGGGAGAGATGCAAGACACAGAGCACTGACCCAGGACAGGAGAAAAAGCAGCGTTGGGGGTTTGCTTCTCAGAGAGGAAGGTCACAGTCAAAGGCAATGGCATGAGCCTGTGTCTCCTAAATTGTAGGGAAGTTGAAATGGGAACACACAGTTACAGAAGCTGTAGAAGGACCTGGAGCAGCCCTCAGGGACCGCAAATAGCTCGAGAACTGGAGCCTACAGAGATGCTAATGCTGACAGATTTGGGTTACATGTAGGAATTATATTTCAGGATGCATTTCCATTAATCCTGACTCAATAAAATAGTTCCTTTAACACTCACTCAAAGTAAAACGATTTCAAAAGCAGTTTAGAAAATAGCATGCTGTGATCTAAACAGATACTTTTGCATATTTATTTTGATTAAAAACCCGGCAAGGGGGCGTGTTGGGAATTCCATTCTACTTTCTCAATCATCCACTCCTGAGAACACTCAGATCTTGGGTCCATAGGACCCTGAGGAGCTGGAGATATGACCACAGTGTCCAGGGCGAGGTTGGGAACATGACCACGGTGTCAGAGATGGGAAACCTCAGGAGCAAGGGTTTCCAGCAACTACAGGATGGGTGCTTTTTCACATTACTCCCTTATTTGGGGGCCTGGTGAGTGAGGGGTTCTGTCTCCCAGAGGGGCTCCCAGAAGAGGGGTGGAGGCCTTTCTGATGCTGCCAAGGCTGACAGTCATAGCCCATGGGCCTTTATTGCAGGGTAACCAACCGACTTACAGCTGGCCGAGGTAAAGGCCGTTTCATTTTGGAGAGGTCTCTCCAGATGGACAGCTTTCTGAGTTTATCAGAATTGTCCCTCAAGGTCCAGCTTCTAATGTCATTCTGTTTGGAAGGGCTGTGAATCACTCCATTTCCCACCAATGAGTGCAAGACTGCATATCCAGAAGTTCCCCGAAGAGCTATAAAATACGTTGGGTTTTTTGTGCCTCTCTCCTCAGCTTCCATTCTCAGACCACACCTATTCTGTGCAACTGTTCCACCTGCAAGGCGCCCAACTGAAGACCTCAATAGATGTGCGAATCAACACAGAAGAATCTGTGTCTGCATCTGACTCAATTCTGTGAGCTGGCAACTCAGAGCCTGCCCGGGACTCAAGGGCCTCTTCCTCTTTTTGAAATTTCCTATCTTGGCTTGGCTGGAGAACATGAGGGGAATCATTTAATGCTCCACTGTCTCAGCTGTGAAATCCCCAAGGGAAAATGGTGTCGATGCATGAGTGATTTGACCGAGTGCTAGAATCACAGAGCTCTGTACCTGCAGACACAGACAAAACCACCAGGCTGCAATTAGGGAGGGGATAATTGCATGCAGCTGGGAGTCACCAATATCACCTGATCTTGGGATTTCTTTTTCTTCTTCTTCTTTCCCCAGCACCCGGAACTCTCTGCATCTTTGCCATTGGCCTCACCGCAGAGCAGCCCGTCCAGCTCATCGGTGCCCATGTGCTGTCCCTGAGACGTTTCTGCTGCCAGCCGGTACGAAAGATTCCTTAAAATGCACACACAGTTTTCAACGGTCTGGAGAATAAAAACAAAAACCAAAACAAAACAAAAAATGAGGAATGAACAAAAACTAACCAGTACTCCTCCACCCGCAAAAGCCATCCATCTTCACACAGACATTTTTTTCTTTGGATGCATTTAACCGCGGCTCCTAAAGGCTCCCTTGACAGCCACAATGGAAAGAATTTAGAGAAGCTTGGAAAAGTCTGAAGATCTTTCCTCCCCTCAAAGAAACCACTTAGCAATAAGAGTTCCTGATAAACAGCTATCGTTGTTGACTGAAATTCACCTGTGAGCAAGAAAGAATCCATATCCAGGTGCGGTCCCAGGTGGCGTCCACTTACAGACAACAGCCATCTGGGGACTAAGGCTCAGAACCATTGAGAGCAAGGATAATTGGATTTGAGTTAGCTCTGGGAGGGTGACACTTTTACTATCTACCAGGGCACTTTCTTAGTGAGGGGCAGGGGTGCCCAGCATGCTGTATAGTCCATGGGGTCACAAAGGGTTGGACACGACTCAGTGATTGAACAACAAGGGTACTTTCTGGGAAGAATACAGGGCAAGAGGTGCAAACCAGGCTTATTCCAGGCAAGCCAGGTTCTGTGGTCATCTGGGGACATATATGTTTCCAACCTCCTGATTTTCTTCAAGATTGCTGGTGCACCTATTTCCTAAGCACAAGAGCTAAGCAGTGATTAGGGACGTGGGAAGAGTTGGACCTCTGTAGAACCCTAGGTCTCTGACTATGGGACATGTGACTTGGACAATCCACCCATAACCTCCTCTGTAAGATGGTCAAAGTAGCAGCCAATAGGCTGCTGTGCAGATTAGGGGAATTAGAGAATATATATGTGATAGGCAGAATAAAGCTCTCTGCTCCAAAGATGTCCACATTTGGAAAATGTGAATACGTTAGGTTACGGGATGGGGGGTATGGAGGGTACTCATCAGTGGACCTTTGGATGGCAGATTATCCTGGATTGTCCAGGTGGACCCATGGAATCATGAGGGTCCTGTGAGCAAGAGAGGGAGGCAGAGAGAGTGAAGCTGTGAGAAGGATGGGATCTGGCATTGTTGGCTTTAGAGATGGAGGAAGGGGCCACGAGCCAAGGAATGTGGGAGCCTCTAGAAGCTGTCAAAGACAAAGAAACAGATGCTTCCTTACAGCTGCCAGAAGGAATGCAGCCCTGTCGACACCTTGATTTCACCCCAACAAGACCCATTCTGGGGACTTCCCTGGTGCTCTAGTCTGATCCCTGCTTGAGACTTCACCTTCCAATGCCAGGGCTGTGGGTTTGATCCCTGGTGAGGGAGCAAAGATCCCACATGCTTCTCAGCCAAAAGGAAACAAAACAAAACCTAAAACAGAAGCAATATTAAAACAAATCCACTAAAGACTTTAAAAATGGTCCACATTTAAAAAAAGGAAAAGAAAAGAAAAAAAGAGACCATTCTGGACTTCTAAAACGGTAAGATGATAAGTTTGTGTTTCTTAAATTTATTTTTGGCTGTGCTGGGTCTTCATGGATGCAGGGACTTTTCTCAAGTTGCAACAAGTGGGGGCTACTCTCGAGTTGCAGGGCTTTTCCGTGTGGGAGCCTCTCTTGTTGTGGAGCACAGGCTTTACGTACAGGCTTCGGCAGTTGTGGCTCCCAGGCTCCAGAGCACCCGCTTACTAGTTACACACAGGCCTAGCTGTTCCTCGGCATGGGGATCTTTCTGGACCCAGGATCGAACAGTGTCTCCTGCATAGGCGGGTGGAGTCTTTACCACTGGGGCATCAGGGAAGCCCAGGTTTGTGATTTTAGACAGCCATGTCTGTGGCCATTTGCTACAGCAGCAACAGGAAGCTAACCCAGTACGTATGTACCGAGAAGAGCTCCTGGCACACAGCAAGTGCTATGCAATGATTTATATCACAAACAAAGGTGGAGATGGTCCCTCTGTGGAATGTGCAGAGCTTGTGACCTAGAGCTAATGGGACAGTGATGGAGTCTTGGCTCCCCCATTTAATGAGCCATGTGACCCTGATCAAAGTGTTTAATCTCTCAGTGCTTCGATTTCCTCCCAAAGTCCCCACTGCCACGTTGGAGATGAAGTCTCAACATATAAATCTTGGAGGAATCAAACATTTAGTCCGGGGCATCAACTTTTTGACCTTTGTTCTGGATTTGAGGAACTGTGGGAAGACGGGGGAAAAAAATACCCAATTTTCAGAAAATTTTTTTTATTGTTTTAATTGAAAAATCCTTTGGTTTTCTCCTTCTTAAATATTCATTTATTTATTTGGCTGTGTGGGGTCTTGGTTGTGGCACACAGGATCCTCGCTGTGGTGTGTGAGGCTGTGAAGTACGGGGCTCAGCATTTTTAGCTCGAGAGCTCAGATATCCCTTGGCATGGGGGATCTTAGTTTCCCAACTGGGGAACGAACCCAAGTCCTCTGCACTGCAAGGTGGAGTCTTAACCACTAGACTACCAGGGCAGTCCCCCCAATTTTTAAAAAGGACAAAATAATGGTGGAAAGTGAAAGTGAAAGTCTTTCAGTCATGTCTGACTCTTTGCGACTCCGTGGACTATACAGTCCATGGAATTCTCCAGGCCAGAATACTGGAGTGGGTTGCCTTTCCCTTCTCCAGAGGACCTTCCCAACCCAGGGATCGAACCCAGGTCTCCTGCATTGCAGGAGGATTCTTTACCAGCTGATCCACCAGGGAAGCCCAATTAAGTTTTATAATTTTTTTAAGCTTAAGCATTCTTTGAATTATAGTTGATTTACAAGGTCATGTTAGTTTCAGATGTACAAAATCTGAAAAAGAAGAGACAGGTTTTCTTTTTAAAAGTATGCCAAGTTGCCTGTCACTTTTCAGGCACCAACTACGTGACAGCCACCATTCAAGGAAGGGAACATGGTTCCATTTTAGAGACAAAGGAACGAGGTCTGAGGCTGTTGGTAACTCAGCACACTCGCCACTATAGACTAGAGACCGTACCATTTTCTCTAGTCCTGGGCTGGGACTGGAAATGGGGTGGGGACTGCCGGAGTTCAGATCCTGCACTGCTCCCACTTATGATGGGAATCTGGTAAAAGGCAGCATGTAACTTTGACCTGACTACTGGAGGCATGAAGAATCAAGTAGGAAAACCAGTTTTCAGGGTGTATTTCTGGAGCCTTTGCAATTTCAGACCTTTCGGGTCAGCTTTTCAAGGTTTCATGGGCTGCTAATCCCACAGGCTTTCAGTCAACTTGATTTTTCTATTTCAAGCATCCTCTCAGCATCAAAAAAAGGAATCGGTATGAAAGCAGGTAAACACAGGATGACGCTCCAGAGAGAGAGAGCAGTCTCTCCCTGAAAGGAAAATGTTGTGGCATAAGTCAGAACGATTTTCAAATCAGCTCAGAATGACTTTTCTTACATCAAAGACCTGGGAGAATAAACTTCTTTCTTACCCTCTTGTTCCCCTTCCCTGGGGGCACATCCATGCCTCTGTTTAACAAATGATGACTGCGGAATACATCCACAGTTTCGAGAAGTGCTTTATAACCTACCTGAGGCTGAGCGACGTCTTGGGGAGAAGCCGGATGCAGAGGGAGACGAGAGGGAGAAAGTGGGGGGCTAGGAGGGGGGATGGGGCTTCCCTGATAGCTCAGTTGGTAAAGAATCCCCCTGCAACACAGGAGACCCTGGGTTGATTCCTGGGTTGGGAAGATCCCCTGGAGAAGGGACAGGCTACCCACTCCAGTATTTTTGGGCTTCCCTGGTGGCTCAGCTAGGAAAGAATCTGCCTGCAATGCGGGAGACCTGGGTTCGATCCCTGGGTCGGGAAGATCCCCCTGGAGAAGGGAAAGGCTACTCACTCCAGTATTCTGGCCTGGAGAATTTCATGGACTGTATAGTCTGGGATCTCCAAAGAGTCGGATACGACCTTTCCTTTCACTTTTCACTTTCATGAGGCGGGGAAGAGAGACAGGAGATGGCAGAGAGGGACAGAACGGGGGTAGTCCCAGAGGTTGAACTCCTCTCTCTTTAAGCCTGGTTTGGGAGGGTGACCAAGTCAAGTGCTTTTCCTGTAAGGGCAGGGAGGAAAAGAGAACAGCCACTGCCCTTCTTGGGGATACCAGCAGAAGGCGTGTGGCAGCTGGTGGTTTGGGTTTCAACATCCATCACTGTCAACAGAGCTTTCGGCAGTTCCTCTTGGTCACCAGGGTCATTTTGAGTCCTCATTTTCTATTAGAAAGGGCTAATTTGGAAGCCGTTTGTAGAATGCGCCACCATATGTTAGGCATTCAACAAACCATCAGGAGCTGAGCTGAGCGCATGCGTAGCATCCAAGCTCTTTGACTCATTAACTCCAGTGGCCTCAAAGACAGCTTGCACACATTTGTCCCTCCTCCAGCTTGTCACTGTGAAAGCTTAGAAGTGGCCAAGCAGAGGGCTGAGTGGAAAAACGATGGGGCAATAATAATACGTTAACTCTCAACAGCACCTTCTGGCCAGCACAGCACTAAGTAATTTATCACATTTGATCTGCTCAACAGCCCTAAGGGTCCTCCTTGTCTTGAAGCTGAGGTCACTCAGGTCCTGTCCTCTGGTCATAGGGAGAAGGAGATGGTACATTTTCCAGGACACTCCTGGGGCCATGCTGGGTGCTCTGGATACTCAATCAGGAATAGCTGAGTCTCCCTTTTTTTTTTTCTTTTAATTTTTAGTTTATATTGGAACATAGTTGGTGAACAACTATGTCTTTGTTTCAGGTATACAGCAAAGTGATTCTGCTCTACATAGACAGGCATCTACTCTTTTTGCAAATCTTTTCCTATTTAGGTCATTGCAGAATATTGAGCAGAGTTCCCTGTGCTATGCAGTAGGTCCTTGTTGATTATTTATTTTCAATATAGCGATGTGTACATGTCAATCCCAAACTCCCAATTTATCCCCCACACCAACCTTTCCCTATTGGTAACCATAAATTTTTCACTTCAAACCATAAGTTTGTTTTCTGTGAACCTGTTTCTGTTTTTGTAAATAAGTTCATTTGTATTATTTTTTTTGATTCTACATGTGAGCAATATCATATATTTGTCTTCCTCTGACATTTTTCACTTAGTCTGATCACCTTGGGATCCTCCATGTTGCTGCAAATGGCTTTATTTCAAGGCATATCTGAGTCTTCTGACACCAGCCCTAAATGGTCTTCATTTTTCCGGTTTCCACTTTGTGGGGAAATGTGGTCACTAACAAAGAGAATCTTCAAGGTCTCTCAAGAGTTTGAGGAGTCTGGTCCTCTGACACATCAGAAAAAAGCCGTGCGTGCCTCACAGCACTCTGATTTTGGACCATACTCATGAAGGTTGCCTTACCCACCACGATGGTATTATGGGACCAGGGCAAGACTCATATTTTATTGTCAGCTAGAAGGCCCAGACAGTATTAAAGATTACCTGGTATCCAAAAGGCTTAAAGCCCCCATGCCTTAGTATTTACCACTCTGAATATTAAAGATCCTCGGCATTGTAGCTTCCGTGAATTATGAATTACCTTGAGTAGCACTTTAAAAAAAATCCTGTGTCTATTGTGTTAGCAAGTCTCTATAAATACTCAAGACATCTTGACTGTTCCCTTCTTTAGAGACTTAATTCTCCCGTCAGTGATATTAAATGGCTGTTAAGGGCATTTACAAGAGAGGTTGATTAAATCTTTTCTATCATATTTCACTTTGGATATTGATGTCATGCACACAGTAAATGAATGGTTGCAAATGTCACTGACAGGCAGTGATAAGATGACAAACAGTTTATAATTGGATTCAGTTAGTACTCAAAGGATTTGAGTCCCAGAAGAACCAGGGACTTCTGGTCCATGGGAGTAGGGCTCCCCCATCAGTAATTTTCTAAATTTGTCACTCACTCCAATGTGCAGGCAAGGTTGAGAAGTGCCACGCTAAATCACCCCATGCCAAAGAGTACCTAAATGGATAAAATCACTCTTACTTGTTCTTTATCTGAACTTACAACTAAAACAACTAAATTACAGTGTGCTGGGTCCCCGACTAGAGTCTATTTTAAAGCTGTATCTACTAAGGCGGGTTTTTCAATCCAAGATGCACATGGAATCACCTGATGAACTTCCAGAGGAACAGAAATCAGAGCTAAGAGCTAAACATCTGGAGTCAGGGAGGCTGTGAAGGGGTCTAGGCACACGCATTTATCAAATGCTCCAAAGGCAATTCCAGTGAAGAATTGGCATTAAAAACCGTGGGTTTACCAAGATGTCTTAAGAGGAAAGCATGCCAGTTTTAGGTGAGATGGTCTTGAAGTAAGAACCAGATGCCAGACACAGTTTATTTACAGAAACCTCAATGATTCAAGGGCCTGGAGCCAGAAGGCAGACATGTATTGTGTGGGTGGATGGTTTCTCATGGCTTGCTGATTAAGCTCTGGACATTGATTATGATAAACTTGTTGACTGGAAATCATTTGACAGAGCGCTATGTACAATTAATAAATTCTGTCCTGTGCAATATCAACCATTTTACTTCAGGAATATGTGTATTGCCTAGGACTTACTATATTTTGATTATGTAATATCTTATGTAATATCAATAAACCAATGCACATGCTTACATATATTAAAAAACAAACTGTGGGATTGGGCTTTGGTTCACGACCAGGGCCAATTTTTGGCTCCCCATTGGTGCATCTGGAAATGTCAGGAGGCATTTTTGTTTGTCACAACTGCGGTGGGGGGAGGAAGGTGCTGGCATCTAGTGGATGGAGACTGGGAATGTTGCCCAGCACCCTACAGTCCACAGGCCAGTCCACGGCAAAGAAGTGGACTGAAATATTGAGAGAGTGGCTCTGAGAAGGGTCTTACTAAGGTGTCATATTCATCATGCACATTACTTTAAAGTATTGGTAAAGTCTGTGCCTATATCAGGATATTATGAAATTACAAATTTTTTATGTACAGTGAGCCCAAACTAAGTCAAAAGACAAAGAAGACAAAACAAAATAGCCCAAACACTGTCAAAAATCCACCCAATTCTATTCTGGTTTGTGAACTGACACATGGAAGAAACACTGTTGATCAATGTTTTGACAGGCTTGTTTATACAGCTTTTGGGCAGCATTTACTTAGACTTCACTGGGCATTCTTAAAATGGCATTGGGCAGTATTAAGCTGTTCAAAAGCTATCTGGTAAGAATATAGGATTATTTAAATCCCAGGTAGCTTGAATATTTCTTTTTCTTTTTGCCAGTGGATTTTAGAAAATGAAGCTAGAAACTCATGGGCAACTTGCTATGTGAAAGTTTATACACTCATCTGGAACACCTGTAGCTGGAGTAATTTAAATTTTTACTTGCTACTAATCAAGAATTAAGCGTCTAGTTCTAGGCTGGGATTAAAAGTCAATCCAGATTTCAGAGTGAAAGTATTCAGTGTTGCATTAACTCTCCATCCTTGTTAGCCATTGTTTCATCCCCATGGGAATCTTTGTTCTCTAAGATGCTTCATCTATGCAAACACGACAAACCTTGCTATCGATCTCGCTGCTCCCCAGCGCAGACTGAATCACATACAGCAGCGCGTCCGTGAGCCCGTCGCATTCCCGCATTCTCCTGCGGGCCTCCTCTCCGGCTGAACTAACATTCCTGCAAAGCAAAAGGATGTATCAGCACCCTTCACAGTGGCCACCGAAAGAACGTTCTTCTATGCCCACCTCTTCTCATTTGTTCTTCTTTAGCATGCAGGATCTTAGTGCCACGACCAGAAATCCAACCCGTGTCCCCTGCATTGGGAGGCCAGAGTCTTAACCACCGGATCACCAGGGAGGTCTCTTCCTTACAAAGTTTTAATGAAAACACTTTGCTAGCCTTTCAGAAGGTTTACCAAGAATGTAGTTTTAACGAGGGAGGAATGGCCTCCACAAATGGATTCTAGAACTGGATGAGCCACAGATATCTGCATCAAAACAGAGAATGCAGAATTCCGAACACGTGGTCCACGAAAGTCCTGTGACCACTAAGAAAGGAGACTTTGTAAAAGTCTCCAAGTTCTGCTTCTGTTACAATCGACCAGGGAATAAGAGGCTCTTTGATTCAAAGGGCTGTTCTGCTTTGAAAAGTCTGAAATACTTTTCAAAGACCAAGTTTCCAACTTGCTGACATATCTTAGAGGTCTAATTTCACCTGTGTCAAAAATATATATCTGCCTTGGCTCTGACAGAGGAAAATTCTAGAAGTTTACTCTAAGGACACAGAGATTTCTCTGAGAATGTAGTCATCAGAATACCCATGGCACCTTTTATGTAGGAGTGGCCCAAGCTCATTCCTACAACGGCACAAGCTGAGTTAAAGGCAACATAAGGGGCCTCTTTAATGGAAGGCACAGCTGGGAGGGGAGTGAACTTCCAGTCCCACAAAAGACATCAGACGATCCAGACAAAGGTGAATCTCCTGAGTGCTTTTATTACCCCACCACCCAAGAAGGCCTTCTTCTTCTCCCAACCATGGCCAGGATTTGGTTCTAGCAGAAAACCTTTGCAGGGCTTCCCAGGTGGCACTAGTGGTAAAGAACCTTTCTGCCAAAGCAGGAGACTTTAAGACGAGGGTCCGATCCCTGGGTCAGGAAGATCTCCTGAAGCAGGGCATGGCAACTCACTCCAGTATTCTTGCCTGGACAGTCCTATGGATGGGGAAGCATGGAAGTCCATAGGGTCACAAAGTGTCAGACACAGCGGAAGTGATGGAAGCATAGAAAACTTTTGCAGCAACTGATTTACAGACAGCACAGCCTACTGGAGGGAGGCTGGAGGAAGTGAGGAAACAGAAGGCACAAAGAGGCCGAAAAGTTTAGAAACTGTGGGAAAGGGTGAAGAAAAGAGACAATGATCCAGGCAAGGCAATAATTCTCAATCTATGTAGCATTAGAATATCCTGGAGGGTGCGTTCATGTAGACAGTTGGGCCCCATGTTGGCATCATAAGTGGAGTTGGATAATTTGCATATTTGGTGATGCTGACATTGAAGATCTACACTAAATTAGAGCTGTAATGGGGAAGAGTCAATTTTGACTCATCCGTGCTAGACCTGTTTCTTTGACTTTAACCCTGTTGTGTTTTTGTTTTTTTTTTTTTTGCCACTTTTTTGTTATAATCATACATGATGGCCTGCTTCTGAGAGTGGGGCGCTTTTCCGGACTGTTAAGCTAAAGTGCCTTTGTTCAGAATCCTGTCCACCTGTAGCTGGCTGGAAGAAAGTAATTAACACATTCCCCCTGCCGAGGCTTGCCACTGTAGGAGATATTTGCAAGATTGATGGCCTTTTTTTTACTTTGTTTCCTCGCCTCCCCCCATCTCTGATTTATAAAAGAATCTGGCATCCAGACTCTGGCAAGATGGTTATTTTGAGACCTTAGTCTGCCATTTTCTCGGTCAGCTGGCTTTCCAGATGAAGCTGTATGCCTTGCCTCAACACCTCCTCTCTCAGATTCACTGGCCTTTCCTGTGGTAAGCAGGGAGAGCTTAGACTCCTTAACAACCCTCTAGTTCTAGGGGTGGGGCTGGAGTTTGGTTGGGGAGAGTACTGTTCTTTGCTGGAGTCTTCCATGTGCAGATTCTGAGTCTGTGGCCACAGGAGTAGCTGAACAGAAGGAATCTCCGAACCCACGCTATAATTGACACAACTATTCTCATTTCCTTTCTCCAACATCCTACCCTGTTACATTTCATTCTGTTTTACAGATGAGAAAGGCAGGCTCAGATGGGGTGTCCAAGGCCCCATGGGTGGTAAAAGTGGAGATGTCAGAACAAAACCCAGGTTGGTGAAGGAGAGAAAAGCAAGGGGCTTCAAGTTTGACATACAACATGGACTACATTTTTTAGGAATTAAATCAAAATAAAATACATTTAATTCCAAAAGGCTATTGAACATTCATGCTTTCTTTAATATCAAAAAAGTTCTGCAGACATGTTTAAAGAGGATCTATCAGCGTTTTAACCTAACACCACTGGGAAAGGTTATTAAATGAAAATTAGAAGTTTTGGCATTTGCTGATCTTGAAATATAAGCAAAACTCCTCAGTGCCTCAGACAATGTAACTGAGCAAATGTGGGCAGCATTTTTACTAAAGTGTTAGAGATTCCACCCTGGGGTGGCCAACCCTTTCCTGGCAGCATCCCTGGGAGGGAGGAAGACATCTTTCTATGGAAGAAGTGGTGGCAGGCACACTGGTGTTATTACTAAGACAGCCTTTGCAGGAGAGCATTTTTAGACCCAGAAGTGATTTTCACCACATTGAGTTCTGATGCTGTTAGAGCCCAGTCAGACCTCTTTGGTCAGAAAAGTGCTGAGTGCAATGAATGACTCCCTTTCCCTACTTTGATGAGGTCATGCTTCCAAAGACAGAATAACAGAAAGTTAGACTTGAAAGGACAGCTGTAGAGACGGACAGTTCATGTGCAGCTTAGTCTCAAACACCCTCTGCCCCTTTTCCTCACCCGGGAATACTCAGTCTTTCCTTGGAGCAGCTTTACAACGGGGATGGCTGCCTCCTAATTCACAAATAAGCATCACTATGATCAGCCCCGTTGTCACTGGTCTTCAATGAATGGGCAGGGCCAGCCAGTGGGAAAGATCAAGAATTAATAACTTTGTCAACATCATACCTTGTCAATACTAATTTTGTTTGAGTTTCTGTTTGACTTTAGTCCAGTCTCTGCCAAAAATTTTTAAAAGTTATTAACAGGCTACAATAAGAAAATGTGTAATATACTGAGAAATGAGAAAGACTAATGAGGTCCCGAGAGGGACAAAGAAGTGATTAGGACACACACCTAAATCTCCCCCTACCCCCTCTCTAGTGATGCAAGGTGGGTGGGTGGGCAGGAAGGTACCACAGGGCCTGAAGTAGGATGAGGCATCATATGTGTTAATATTTTTAAGTGAACTGAGGTGTGAACATGTCTCTCTTTCAATGGCTAAGAGCATCCTATAAGCCTTTGGGATTGGGTTTCCACTTTTATTCCTGATAGAGTGAAACATTTCAGAAGATTACCTTTGATTTTTACCCCCTGCCCCAATACGAAATTTACTATACTTGTGCATTTTGCTGTTTAAAAATGAAAATTCCAATAACCTTGTGTGTTGGTCACTGGTTGTAGTTATGGTCCTATATAAGTGACTGCATAAGGGTCTGATAAACAGCCAGTGTCCAACCTACAAAATTCCTCCCCTCCTGCTGTACTTAAACCATCTTCTACTCATTTTGAGTGAAGTGATTTCCATGTCTGGCTAGAAGCTGGTACAGCAAAATTTCTATGCATAAAAGTTAACACTGAAACAAAGCCTTGTACATATTTTGTTTAAAAAAAGTGCAATGATACTGTAATTTCTATTTCTTAGAAATAATCACTACAATCTTGATCAAACTGTCAGTTGATACAGTCCCTTCGACTGCAAGGAGATCCAACCAGTCCATCCTAAAGGAAATCAGTCCTGAATATTCATAGGAAGGACTAATGTTGAAGCTGAAACTCCAATACTTTGGCCACCTGATGCGAAGAGCTGACTCATTTGAAAATACCCTGATGCTGGGAAAGATTGAAGGGGATGAGAAAGGGGAGGAGAAGGGGATGACAGAGGATGAGATGGTTCGATGGTATCACTGACTCAATGGGCATGAGTTTGAGTAGACTCCGGGAGTTGGTGATGGACAGGGAGGCCTGGCATGCTGCAGTCCATGGGGTCACAAAGAATTGGATACGACTGAGCAACTGAACTGAACTGAACGTAATTTGGAAATTTCTGCTTAAAGTACATACTATAATCTTTTCATCTCTCTTGTTTTCTCCACCCAGCCTGATCCTTGGCATTCATAACCAGTCTCCATTGCGGGTCTTCTTATACCTGGCCCACCTCCAGCCCCTTGAGGCCTGGGTTCCACCCCTGTTAAAATTCCTTACCATCCTTCCTACAGCCCCACATAACTCTGGACTGTTGATCACCAGGCAACTTTGTCTCATCTCCCAGTTTACAATTAGCAGAGCCCAGATGCTGGGTCTCTGCAGAATCTGGGCTGGGTTCCTGAGACTCTATACAAGTGGGAAGAGGGGCACAGGGCTGCCAGAGGGCTTCAGAGAGCAGAGCTGAGATCACTTCAAGGAACACAGGTAGTCTGGAGGCAAAACTAAAATATGAAGCCACGCACTGTTCTGAGGCCAGCCCACCAGGACAGGCATGGGGAGTCAGAACCCACAGAGACGACAGCACAGACCTGATGTTCAAGCTGCTCCCTCCCTGATGTGGGGGAGGCGTGGGGCACATTCTCCACATTGAGCTGCTGGCAGCCCAGGTGGGGTGCTCTGAGTGCCAGGCAGCGTAGCACCAGACCCTCTCCTCCTGCCTGGTGTAGATCAGCAGGAGCCAGCAGGTAAACACTTCGGACGTTTGGGCTCCCCTGCACCTGCCTGGTGAGCTCATTTCTTTCTAGAAGCATTTCCTTCTAGTGTTGCCTTTTTCTGACATCTCACCCAGAGAGCAGAACCTAGGATGACAGAGGGTAAGTCCCTGGCTTTGAAACCTGGCAACTGGGATTTGCTGGGCTGGGTTTCCAAGCTGCTTTGGCTCAGCACTCCATTTTATTTTCCATGTCTCTGTTTCTGGAAGTGGAATGTCTATAACTATTACCCCATGCCTGTTCCAGCACTGTATGCTGGGGGCAAATAAGCTGTTTCTTTAGAATCATAGGTTTACAGGTGGAGAGGAACTCTTCCCCAGCAGCTATGCTTTATGGGTCACTCATGTACTTCATGGTTACTTATCTACACCTACCTGATTAGATGATTCTGGTTTTGAATTTTTGAGCTGAAGAGATTTAGGACCTTAAGTTGATGCTGTAGTTGGGATGAAAAGACACGGGGTGGATGTGGATCTTTGGGGACCAGAAGGTGGACTGGGATGGACCAAATAATAGCCCCCAAAGATGTCTGTGTCCTAATCCCTGGAAACTGAATGGATTACTTTACATGATAAAAGGGGCTTTGCAGATGGAATTAAGGTTATAGACTTTAAAATAGGGAGCTTGTCCTGGATGATATCTATGGACCCAGTCTAATCACATGAGCCTTAAAAGCAGAGAGCATTCTCTAGCTGGAATCAGAGAGATACAGCAGAACAGAAGTCAGAGAGATCCCAGCAGGAGAACTCAGCTCCCTCTCTGCTGCTGGTTTTGTGGCATATGGACCACACGCAAAGGTGAAAGAGAGAGGAAGCTGGTTCCTAGTTGACAGCTGGCAAAGAGACAGACACCTCAGTCCGACAGCCACAAGGAACTCGATTCTGGCAACAACCTGAAGGAGCTTGGAAGTAGGCCCTCCCAAGAACCATTAGTAAGGAACATAACTCTGGTGACACCTTGATTTTAAGTTAGTAAAACCAGCATTAGATTTTCAACCCACAGAAAATGTAAGATAATAAATTTTTGTTGTTGTAAGTCACTAAACGTAGTAATTTGTTACAGCAGCAATAAGAAACTAGCACACAGTGTTTGACTTGTTTGACTCAAGGGTAGATGGAATTCTTCTCAACACCATCCCTAAAATTTTCACACACAGACACACACCCCTTCCCTTTGCTGTTGTTCATGGACTGAAGCACACTAGACTCCTCTGTCCTCCAGTATCTCCTGGAGTTTGCTCAAATTCATGTCTGTTGAGACAGTGATGTCATCCAACCATCTCATCCTCTGTTGCCTCCTTCTCCTCCTGCTCCCAATCTTTCCCAATATCAGGATCTTTTCCAATGAGTTGGCTCTTTGCATCAGATGACCAAAGTATTGGAGCTTCAGCTTCGGCATCAGTCCTTCCAATGAATATGCAGAGTTGATTTCCTTTAGGATTGACTGGTTTGATCTCCTTGCAGTCCAAGGGACTCTCAAGAGTCTTCTCCAGCACCACATTTCAAAAGCATCAATTCTTCAGCACTCAGTCTTTGTTATGGTCCCTTCCCTAGAAAACTGTTTATCTGCAGTGGGCTCATGCAAGCTTTAAGAAGGTATTTCCAGATGACCAAATAATTGTATAGATTTGATTAAGACCCAAATAACCCATGTATAAGAAAATAAAAATTATGCCTATTGGAGTGAGGTGCTACCCTTAACTGCGCAAGATTAGGAGATAGTCTACGTAACTCAGAGCATACTAAGGCCCTCTGCACAGGAAATACTGATGGGATAGGATGATGCACCTTTTGAGGCAAAAGTATGCTGCTTTAATTTATTTTTCCCCCTTGCTGAGCTGATTAAACACAAGAGTGCCACCAGGTCAGTGGTCATCTTGGCCCGGCTTGCTCTCCAGCCTGGCTGACATCCTTCACTTCTTCCAGTCCTCTTTCTGGCAGAAGCGGCCCCCCAAACCTCAGTCTTTACAGCTTCCAGGGAACAGAGTGCTGTGGCTGGTACTTAGCACTGCGTGGGAAATGAGTGGACTGTAGGGAGAGAAATGAGTCAGCTTCTCAGCCCTGCTTGAGTGAAGTCTGTACTGCAGCCTCGTTGCTTTAAATGAATTCCCAGAACATCATCTGAAATGCTAACCCTAAGTACCAAATGGTAGGAACCACATCAGGAATAGCCTCACCTCCATAAACTTTTATTGGGTACGAATAATGGGAGGTTGAATTTACTTGAAAAGCTTTTGACTTCTCTGTCTACATATGTTTTTAAAGTGGGTACTTCATTATAGTCAAGTCAGAACAATTTCCAGAGAAATCAATTTCCCTTTTTCTTTTTCTTTTTTCTTTTTAAGATTAGCTGAGTCCTGCTGCTTGGATTCCTGCTATGCAACTTGCTGTCTTCTCCCAAGGAAGGCAATTTCTTTATAAGTCAGGACACTGATGGCTTGGGAATTGCTTTGCTGAGCTGCAGAGGCAGAATGCTTCAGTGGCCTAAAGACCAACTACCTCCCGTACTGGCAGTAAACCCCACTGCCACGCTGTCCCCTGTTGACACCCCCACCCCACCTATGAATGGAAACCCCTCTGATGGGGATTATTCCACGCTGCCCCTTTCCAGGACTACCCAGACACGTGCCTTCTGGAATCAGCCACATACCTCACTCACAGTTCCAAGGATGCCCCGAGCAGAACCAGAAATGCCTGAGTTAACAGACACCCTATTGCTGTCAAGGACTACCTAGGGTCTCAGCTCCTCGATTCTAATTAAAACTGATGAACGCCACAGAGTTAAGTGCTCTATGAAAGGTCTGCTCAAAGTTTCCCATTGGGCTAAATTATAAGGAAATCGCAGGGAAGAAAAGGGTGAAGGCTGCGTGACTAAAATGGTGAACTGTGAGCCGAATTGTGCCTGTGCTTCTTTGGGTTCCGTGAACACTCACAACTGTTTCCTAGCTTGTAGCACTCGGGGCAGAAGCTGAGGCTCTAAGTCGACTGCATCTCCAGTTTAGAGCAGTGCTGGGTAGCCCAGTCGCCTGGCCGTTGATGCCCACCTGCCCTGTATTCCACTAACTCCTGAAACATTTCACTAGGGTACATTTGTGGTAGGCTCTTCTTTCTAGGGCATCGACTCTGAGTCAGGATGCGTCTCACACTGGAGGCCCACACATCCCACCTCTGTCCTGGCACCTCAGCATCCCGTCAAGGCTTTGTACCCACCATCACCACCACTGCACGGAGCGTTTCCATAGAACAAAACCAAGAGCTGGCCAATGCCAGCTCTGCCTCGATCACAAATGCAACAATAGCAAAGAGAAGATGTCATGGATTAACATGCAAACGAAGTTCAAACATGCTGGGAACAGTGTTTTAAACATGAAAACAATGTTTTCTTCTTCTTTATGCTAACCAATCATTGACCAGCTCGAGTTAAGGTACATCACAAAACCAGAGCTTTAAAACACATTAATATAGTAATATGCCAGGAAACTGGGAAGTAGAAAGCACAGTATTCACTTCAGACAGCAGGCAGCTTCCAGAAAAGTGAGCATCGTGGCTAAATAAATAATGAGTAATGCCGAGGCCATCCAATTCTGTGTATTCTGAGTCTTCTGTTTTCCAAGAAGTAGGAGAACAAAGCTGACTAATAAGGGATTGAAGGTAATTGGCTACTTGCCTTTTAAATGTAAGATTGTGGGTTTGAAGACTTTTAAGATTTGGCATTATGTTCCAGATTATTAATAATTATTATGAAAACCACCTTTCTAACTTGCATTCCAATTTATCTCTTAATTTAATTCCCCACAGGCAGTCAGGTAATCTTTCAGTTTATTTACCTACAGGAAATTTTAACAGATTGCACTTCAAAGACACATTAAAGCTGGGAATCCCTGTGATTTTTTTTAAAGCTCCCTCACCTAGATCGTACATGTTCCTCAAGCTGCATTCCTTGTTTTCATAATCACTTTGATGATGGATGGATGGATATTGAGTCACAATAACAACAATCAGAAAACTGAAAGCACTGAATGTCATCCGAGGCAAAGAAGTGCGCTTACTCTAGGTCTTCCCTCTTCCTTCTGCTTCTAACCCCTCTGCTACTACTGCTGCTAAGTCACTTCAGTTGTGTCCGACTCTGTGTGACCCCATAGACGGCAGCCCACCAGGCTCTCCCGTCCCTGGGATTCTCCAGGCAAGAACACTGGAGTGGGTTGCCATGTCCTTCTCCAATGCATGAAAGTGAAAAGTGAAAGGGAAGTCACTCAGTCGTGTCTGACTCTTCGCGACCCCATGGACTGCAGCCTACCAGGCTCCTCTGTCCATGGGATTTTCCAGGCAAGAGTACTGGAGTGGGGTGCCATCGCCTTCTCTGCTAACCCTTCTATCTCAGTGCAATTCCCCAACCTCTCCCAAATATGGCTTTGCCCTGGGTATTTACCGTCAGACTGTTGCCATCAGCATTCCTCTAAGCTGAGGTCTCACTGTCCTTGCCCAGCAAGAGAAGATTCAGTTCAGTTCAGCTCAGTTGCTAAGTCGTCTCCGACTCTTTGAGACCCCATGAATTGCAGCACGCCAGGCCTCCCTGTCCATCACCAACGCCCTGAGTTCACTCAAACTCATGTCCATCAAGTCGGTGATGCCATCCAGCCATCTCATCCTCTGTCATCCCCTTCTCCTCCTGCCCCCCAACCCTCCCAGCATCAGACTCTTTTCCAATGAGTCAACTCTTCGCATGAGGTGGCCGAAGTACTGGAGTTTCAGCTTTAGCATCATTCCTTCCAAAGAACACCCAGGACCGATCTCTTTTAGAATAGACTGGTTGGATCTCCTTGCAGTCCAAAGGACTCAAGAGAAGGTTGCTGCTGCTAAGTTGCTTCAGTCGTGTCCGACTCTATGTGACCCCATAGATGGCAGCCCACCAGGCTCCCCCGTCCCTGGGATCCTCCAGGACAGAACACTGGAATGGGTTGCCATTTCCTTCTCCAGGGCGTGAAAGTGAAAAGTGAAGTGAAGTCGCTTAGTCAGTCGTGTTCGACTCTTAGCGACCCCATGGACTGCAGCCCACCAGGCTCCTCCATCCATGGGATTTTCCAGGCAAGAGGACTGGAGTGGGGTGCCATTAAGTGCTTAGAAAAAGAGGCCACAGGATACAGAAGGCAAAGCCCCTGTTACTTTGTTGCTCCAGGGCAGATGCCTGCTGGTAACCATCCCTTTCTGCTTTAAACATGTTTTTTGGTTTGTTTTCTTACATTTCTTTTTTTGGAAAATGTCTCCTTAAATTTGTGGCCAAAATGCTAACAAAAATAGTCCCTAGATCAAAACTGCTTAAGCCTCATGTCCAAATGGTAAGGAAGTGATTAAAAATAAAAATACATTTTCCCTTTAATCTCTTAAAATGTACCCATCTCTTCTAATTGCTATTTCATGGATTTAGAAGTTTTGATGACTCACTAGGCAGCCTTTTATTTGGGCAAAAGTGAAAGTGTTAGTTGCTCAGTGGTGTCCGACTCTTTATGATCCCGTGGACTGTAGCCCACCAGGCTTCTCTGTCCATGGGATTCTCCAGGCAAGAATACTGGAGTTGGTAGCTGCTTCCTCCTCCAGAGGATCTTCCTGACCCAGGGATTGAACCCGGGTTTCCCACATTCCAGGCAGATGCTTTAACCTCTGAGCCACCAGGGAAGCCAAAGAACATGATAAATGATGCAAAGTCCAGACTCCAGTTAACTCGGCCAGAGATTACTATATAGCCCTAAGCTAACTGAAATGAACGAATAAAGCCAATGGTTGTTTGGCCAAAAATGAACTAAAACTACAGAAGGTGTCTCTGGACCACTCTCTTTTCTTCTTGTTTTAGAATGGAAATATCTTGTGTAGGAGTGGTGGGGGACAGGAAGGAGGAAAAACTAAGAATACATTATATAATTTGCATAAGAAAAAAACATACAGAAAATTCGGCAAGACTATGATCCCTTGCCTTTTAAGTTTTCTCTGAAAGGGAGAAGAGAATACATTTAATCTTATATATTGAAACATCTTTCAATTTCTGGGAAAAAATTTCTGAAGCACTTATTAAAAGAAAGCAGGAGTCAGCTTTTTAAAGCTGACTGCCAATGTGGACTTTCAACTTTATGCACTGGTCTTAATCACAATTAGGAATAGTGCTGGAAAAATCGGTATCAGAACTGTTCAAAGAAACTCATTTAAAATCAAATTTAATTGTCTGCTTGCATTATCATTATGGCTTTTTTCTTGGTTGTGGGAGGGAAAAATTCTAAAGATGTCTGTTCATTAGCATATGATATCACTCATACGTGGAACCTAGTTTTTAAAAATGACACAAATGAACGTCTTTACAAAACAGAAACAGACGTACAGATATCAAAAACTAAACTTACAGACAACGAAAAAACTTTCCCCAAAGGGGAAATGGGCGGAGGGGACCAGGTAAATCAGGAGCTTGGGATGAACACACATTGCTGCTGCTAAGTCACTTCAGTCGTGTCCGACTGTGCAACCCCATAGACGGCAGCCCACCAGGCTCCTGTCCCTGGGATTCTCCAGGCAAGCACACTGGAGTGGGCTGCCATTTCCTTCTCCAATGCATGAAAGTGAAAAGAGAAAGTGAAGTCACTCAGTCCTGTCCAACTCTTCGCAACCTCATGGACTGCAGCCTACCAGGCTCCTCCATCCATGGGATTTCCCAGGCAAGAGTACTGGAGTGGGTTGCCATTGCCTTCTCCGATTATATATAAGACAGATAACCAACAAGGACCTCCTGTGTAGCACAGGGAACTCAACTCAATATTCTGTGATAACCTATATGAGAAAAGAACCTGAAAGGGAATGAATATATGTATGTGTATGGCAGGGCTTCCCAGGTGGCTCAGTGGTAAAGAACCCACCTGCCAGTGCAGGAGATGCAGGAGACATGGGTTTGATCCCAGGGTCAGGAAGATCCCCTGGAGGAGGAAATGGCAACACGCTCCAGTATTCTTGCCTGGAAAATTTCATGAACAGAGGTGCCTGGTGGGCTACAGTCCCTAGGGTTGAAAAGAGACACAGCTGGGAACTGTTGTGTACATGTATGACTGAATCACTGAATCACACCTGAAACTAACACAACATTGCAAATCAGCTATACATAAAAGTCGCTCAGTCATGTCTGACTCTTTGTGACCCCATACAGTCCATGGGATTCTCTAGGCCAGAACACTGGAGTGAGTTGCCATTTCCTTCTCCAGGGGATCTTCCCAACCCAGGTCTCCAGCATTGCAGGCAGATTCTTTACCAACTGAGCTATCAGGGAAGGTAAAAAATTCAGCTATACTCCAATAAAATAAAAAAAGAAAAACTTAGAAAAAAAACCAAACCTCTTCAAGATGACTGTCGTCTGGTGGTTCAACCAAACCCTCAAACACTAATCCAGTCACTGCTGTCAAGGGGCTTTGCAGATGGAATTAAGGTTACTAATCAGCTGACCTGAAGACAAGGCAATGATCCTGAGTCATCCTCCTGAACTCAGTGTAATCAAGTGAGCTCTTGAAAGCAGAAGAGGGAGGCAGAAGAGTCAGTTTGACAGATGTAGCTGAAGAGGGGCTGGGAGGGCTGAGGAAAGGTGAGGACAGAGAACCTGAGCCTGCTGGCTCTGCGGGATGAAGGAAGGGAGCCGCCAGCCAGGCCAGGCGGTGGCCTCTGTTAGTTGAGAACACCTCCCAGGCTCCAGCCAGCAAGGGAATGAGGCCCTCAGTCTACAGCTGACAGGAACTGAATTTGGCCAGTGACCTGGCAGAGCCAGGAGGCAGGTTCTCCCCAGAGGGTCCTGATAAGAACCTACCTGCAGACACCTTGATTTTGGACTTGTGAGACTTGAAGCAAAGAAAAACCAGCCAAACTTCCCAGAATGCTGAGGTAGACCACTCTGAGATCATACATTTGTGTTGTTCCAAACCTCCATTTTTGTTGTTCAGTGGTTAGGTTGGGTCCAACTCTGTGACCCCATGAACTGCAGCATGCCAGGCTTCCCTGTCCTTCACCATCTCCCGGAGCTTGGTCAAACTCATGTCCATTGAGTCAGTGATGCCATCCAACCATCTCATCCTCTGTTGGCCCCTTCTCCTCCTGCACTCAGTCTTTCCCAGCATCAGGGTCTTTTCCAGTGAGTCTGCTCTTTGCATCAGGTAGCTAAAGTATTGGAGCTTCAGCTTCAGCATCAGTCCTTTCAATGAATATTCAGAGTTGATTTCCTTTAGGATTGACTAGTTTGATCTCCTTTTAGTCCAAGGCACTCTCAAGAGTCTTCTCAAACACCACAATTTGAAAGCATCTATTCTTTGGCACTCAGACTTCTTTATGGTCTAACTCTCACATCCATACATGACTGCTGGAAAAACCATAGCTTTGTGACTGTACAGTCCTTTGTCTGCAAAGTGATGTCTCTGCTTTTTAATATGCTATCTAGGTTTGTCATAGGTTTCCTTTCAAGGAGCAAATGTCTTTTAATTTCATGGCTGTAGTCACTGTTGGCAGTGATTTTAGAGTGCAAGAAAATAAAGTCTGTCACTGTTTCCATTTCCCCCCACCCTATCTATTTGCCATGAAGTGATGAGACTGGATGCCATGCTCTTAGTTTTTGGAATGTTGAGTTTTAAGTCAGCTTTTCACTCTCCCTTTTACCTTCATCAAGAGGCTCTTTAGTTCTTCACTTTCCGCCATTAGGGTAGAAACCTGCATATCTGAGGTTTGTGGTAATTTGTTACAGCAGTGATGGTAAAACCACTTCATTTGCACATTCACAGAAAAAAATTCATATTTTTCACAAATGTTCATTTTAACATCTCTGCTAAATTGGGCTTCCTTCATAGCTCAGTTGGTAAAGAATCTGCCTGCAATGCAGGAGACCCTGGTTCAATTCTTTGGTTGGGAAGATCTGCTGGAGAAGGGACAGGCTACCCACTCCATTATTCTTGGGCTTTCTTTGTGGCTCAGCTGGTAAAGAATCTGCCTGCAATGTGGGAGACCTGGGTTCAGTCCCTGGGTTGGGAAGATCCCCTGGAGAAGGGAATGGTACCCACTCCAGTATTCTGGTCTGGAGAATTCCATATATAGTCCATGGGGTCGCAAAGAGTCGGACACGACTGAGAGACTTTCACTGCTAAATTATTTCAAAACTTTGAGACAAACCTTTTGCATCCTCCAATGGAGGCACTTTAGATGTTTTGAATGATGAGATGCCATTGTTAGGATTTTTAGATGCCTCTTGCTGCAGGAATGGTAAGCTAAACACATCTCTCACCAACTCCAGGTAACCTCATATGACTTTTCTTGGTTTACTACTACCAGATGGCTTGTCATAAGCATGAGTACAGGATAATGGTACCACTGGGTGCGAATTTCCTTTGACTGCTTTAGTGGTGAAGGGAGTAGCACTTTAAAAAAATGAAAGAATTATAATGTTGCATAGAAAGGTCACATAGCAAAGACACTTTGAGCAGCCACAGAGCCTCATTAAAAGCAGCTCACAGGTTGGCAATGAAGAGTCTGGCTTTACTGTCACCCCTCGTCACTTTAAGCACTTCAATTGGAGGACCTCTTGCCTGTTACAATACCAGTGACATTCTCCTGATGCTGAGCAAATGTTAAGGTTTTATTTAAAAATTGGAGCCTGAACCAGCTCAGTCGCCACCCTCCACCATAGGCCCAGGGCATGTCATTGTCTGGGTTCACCGCTCTTTGTAAATGATAATGGCTCTGGAATTCTGGCACAAGACACAGGAAATGACTTCATGGGGGAAAATGTCAAGCCATTGATGTACCATGAAACTAATCTAGATAATATAATTTGTAAACACAAGTTTTTTCTAAACACTCACTTTAATTCAATTACACTTATGATCAGTCCTCTTGGATCTGCTAAAGTGGCAAGGTTCTCATCAGCTAATTACCAAAGGAAAAAGTTACAGAAAAGATAGAATGATTCTGAAACAAGAGGAAGGTGGGCAGGGCACCACATTTGAAAGAATGACAGAGCCACGGGACACAACATAAGCGGTTAGAACCAACGAGGCCCAAGACGGCAGATGAGTCGACTTCCACTAGACCCTGAGCCTCAGTGTACGCTCAACATGAAACATCGCCTTGCTGACGGACACACCTACAGTGCCATGACAGTTCCAAGGCCAACCTTAAAAGGTGAAAAAGCGGGCAGTGGCCCAATTCCTGGAAATCTCCACTACCTGCCCCCAAACAGCTAGAGTAACCCTCCCACTTATTAGCCCATGAAATTATCATTCCTATAAAACATGACAATCCTGTACCCTGAAGCTGCTCCTGCTTCTAAGATGGACCACACTTTGTCATGAGTATGTTTCTCTCTCAATGAGTCCACTTCTTACCTACCAGTTTGCCTCTCCTTGAATTCTTTCTGTCATGAGACATCAAGAACCTGAGCTTCATTAAGTTCTGGGACCAGGTGTGATCTCAGTTAAAAGACTGTGGATTCACTTCCCAATCTGAGTTACATGGTTTCAACACCATTTTTTTTGTGTGTAAAAGGGAAACAGGTAGGGGAATCCTATATTATAGAAAATCAGGGGCTGGTGCATGGGGATGACCCAGCGAGATGTTATGGGGAGGGAGGTGGGAGGGGGGTTCATGTTTGGGAACGCATGTACACCTGTGGAGGATTCATGTCAATGTATGGCAAAACCAATACAGTATTGTAAAGTAAAATAAAGTAAAAATAAAAATTAAAAAAAAAAGAAAGAAAGAAATGAAAAGAAAAAAGAAAGAAAGAAAGAAAGAAAATCACCACCTGTTGGATCAGTAGACCCAGGGATTGAATCCAGTATTTCCAATAATCCAATAATCCCCTAAAATTCCCTCAGAGACACAATGGACTGCTTTAGTTTTAATCATAAATACTCACCATAGAGCATTTTTTATAGCACATGCCAAAAATCAAATATACAGTTTATTCCAATGCCAAAGCAATTTAGAACTGCTGCAGGCTTAAAGTAATACTTTCCTCTTTTTCTCCTCCATGGACACACCTCAAGGATAGGGTGCCCATGACTGATACCCTCCCGTCAGCACTGGCCTCTGGTGGTGTGGGAGCTGTGGACGGCTTTGGGTTACCAGCAGGTACAAACCAGCCAGCCACAGCTACACCCCTGCTCTCCCTCTGGGCTGCAGCACAGTGGGTGGGCAGAGACACTTAATGTCTACAGTGTTGATTATCTTTTTGTGCTTGGTTTCAATTCTGATTGCCCTCACCAGGGATTCCCTGAATTATATTGGGGATGAACAGAATATGAAGAATGAGGAGGACAATGAACCTCTGCAAAGTGTATTTGTGGTTACAGTGATCAAGAAGTGAAGGAGGAGGAAATCTTAAAAGCAAAGAGAAAAAAAAAAAACAGATAAGAAGTAACGGAGAAAGAAAAGTAGTGCTAACTGGAACCTGTTTTGTGGGGGCGGGGCTGGGGACGGGGGAGGTTTCCTTACAAGTTATTCTGCTGTGCACCAAACACTTTAATTCTCTGGATAAATACGATGTTGATCACCCTTGAATCTTACCTCACCTGCACATCTACATTTAATCAGCCAGCACATCAATCAGCTCCAATATCAAAGCATCTTCAGAATCCTGCTCCACGGCCACTGCTGCGCCCACAGCACGGCATCTCTTGTCTCTTAATCGGTCTCTCTGCTTCTGTCCTCATTCTGAAACCAAGCCGGACCCTGTGGGGCTCCTGGGCACAAAAGCCTTTCTATGTCCCCCAGTTTTCTTGTTTATAGCAAACAGGCTTCATTCAGCCTCCAAGACCTTCTCTGAGTTCTAAAGGGTGGGTGCAAACAGTTTCTGATTAGGGAAGAGAGGGGATGCAAAGGATTGGACATGACTGAGCGACTGAACTGAACTGGGGATACAAAGACAAAGGCGGAGCAGCCAAGAAACCATAGTGCAGCCCTGGGGCAGGGTGCTGCCCCTACCAGGTCAAAGACGCTAACTGTATGCTGCCTGTCAGAAGGTTAGTGCTGCTGACTCCCAATTACCCAACCACCAACCAGAAGAATGTGGTTATGCCCTCTGAACCATCACTATAAAGCTCCTCACCTCCCACTCCTGGTCAGGACACAACACACTTCTGTGGGCATTAGCCTGCTATGGCTCCTCTTGGCTGGCAGAGCCACAAAGCTCTTTTCTGCTTCACCCAAAACTCTGCCCTTGGGATTCAATTTGGTACTGGTGTACAGAGATGGGATTTGGGCTACAATTCCCCCACATTTCAGGGAAGCTCCAGTGATTCTCCTAAGATGTACATCAGCGCACACGTCCACCACTCTAAGACCTTGCACTGTACTCAGAGTCAGACTTGAGGTCCTGATCACAGCATCTGCCTGGGAGCTCTTCCTTCTTTGTCGCTTGGCCGAGTGCTACTCATCTTTCCTGTCTTTTTCACAGGCAGGCTTCCCCTGCCTGCTGCCCAGGTGAAACGCCTTTGTTCTATGCTCCTTCATTGAACAGTTTCGTAATTCTCACCCCACTTATATTACTTGCTTCCTGCCCCCTGGCATCTGGTTATGGTCATTCCACACTCTGGTCATGGAGCATCATGCTATCCTGGGGAAGAGCTAGAGGCTGGGCAGCTGGCCTGCAAGAAGGGTGGCTGTGGGAAGGATGGCCATCCATGCGAGCTGACAAAGTGAAGGCAAACTCTGATTAGGGTTAGGAGGAACCAGGCAGATGCCCTTGGCCAGCTGTGTCTGCACTCAGACGCACAGGCTGGCAGCAGACAGCGCTGGGTGGTTCCACGTTTCCGCCCAGGGCCGATTTTGGTCTGTGGCTAAATCCGCACGGCTGCTTGTGGCTGATTCCTTTGCTTGTCAAATGGGTGATAACTTTCTAGCACGGGAAGGAGACAGAAGGACTAAGTGACAGCAATGCTAATGTACTGTAGCCACAGAGAGGACGTAAAAGTGGAAGCCTGCACCCAAAGCAGATGCCAGCTGACCACTCTTCCAGCCCTGGTCCATAGAGAGTTCAGTGACAGAGCAGGCCACATTCGTATCTCGTTAAAGGAATTTCAGGCAAGAGACTCTGCAGTTGGAGGCAGTGGGGATTCTTGGGGAGCCAGGGAGAAGGATGATCACAGGAGGAGGACACCCCAGGAATACCTCCAACCTATCTCTTAGAAGGTCCTGATTTCTATAATATAATGTCTGTATTTATTGGCATTCATTTGTAATGCATGGAAGTATTTTATGCTCTGAAAGTCAGTCTGGGGAGTAGAAAACCTTTGGTGTCAAATTTCAGCTCTGATAATTATCAACCTTACCTTGGGCAAAACATTTACCTTCTCTGACCTTCAGTTTGTCCATCTGTAAAGTGGGCTCATGTTTTGAGACAATTGGACAAGGTAAAGTCTGTAAGAGGATGAGGTGGTTGGATGGCATCACCGACTCAATAGACATGAGTTTGAGTAAACTCTGGGAGCTGGTGATGGACAGGGAGGCCTGGCATGCTGCAGTCCATGGGGTCGCAAAGAGTTGGACACAAATGAGCGACTGAACTGCATTGAACTGAAAGTCTGTAAAGTACTTAGGAGCTTACGGAGACCCAACATTCAGCCCTCACCTCTTCCCTGATCATTCCCAGTAGCTCCCCAGACTTTCACTGCATTTACAGGATGGTTACTATACAGGGTCAGCAGCCATCAGCTGAAGCAAGTTTCCGATCAGTTCAGTTTCCTATAGGCCAAGTCTTATGCCAAGCTATTAATATTTATGTGCATGACTGCAAGGGTAAGGTTAGTTAGGACTTTGTTCAATGCAAAATTCGGTGGGGTGGGTACCAAAAACATTCACTAATCATCAGAAATAAGACACTCTTAAAATCTGGTAAACTATAAGTAATAAAATTTATCACCTTAGACATTTTTTAGTGTACAGTTCAGTTAGGTACTTTTACATTGTTTTACTAAATAATATTTTAATGCAATATTTCTCCATCAAAATTAGAGGAAAAAAATCCATGATGAACACAATATCAAAATTTTATTTATTTTTTTAATTTATTTTTTAAAATTAACTAGTCCTTATGGAACAACTTTGCCTGTCTGTTATTAATGTCAGTTCTCTGGTGCTTATAGGCATTGGTGTTCTAGAATGCTGGTACTAACAAGATCATTTCCTGTTTTATTCTTTTTGATATTTTAATTTTTTTGGCCTCATCACGCAGCTCATGGGATCTTAGTTTCCTGGCACAGGGATTGAACTTGGCAGTGAAAGTGCTGAGTCCAAACCACTGGGCCACCAGGGAATTCCTCCAAATATCAAAATTGTAAATAAAAGAGGGCTCTAACTTGGCATGTGAGTTTGAGCAAACTCTGGGAGATAGCGAAGGACAGGGAAACCTGGCGTGCTGCAGTCCACGGGGTCGCAGCGAGTCGGACACGACTTGAGAGTCTGAGCGACAATAACCCAGCACAGCTCAGCCTTGCTTGCCTCACCCTCATCCCAGCCCTGCACGGCCACCACCACCGTCGTTCACGGAGAAACTGAGGCCAGGAGAGGCCACCTTGGGTGCCCAAGATCGTGCAACTAGCACGTTTCCGGTCACATCTGGATTTGAAGCCAGCAGCCTCTTGGTTTGGACTTTACGCTTAACAATGATCTCCCGTCCCAACATCACACCTATCGCAAAGACAATGTGTCGAAGTTTCATGCATGACCTGGACGGGCCCAGGCGCAGCACACAGAGCCAGCGGCCTCCCGCCTCCATGGGCTCCTCTGCCTGCTCCACGATTCCTGCAGCTGGCCTCTCCTCTGCCCTCACCCATCCTCCTCCCGGTGGGCACAGCACAGGGAACACGGTGTCTGTAACTGCCTACCCTCCCGGGGGTCCCCGTGGCCTACAAAAGTCAAGAAACCTCTTTGAAATGACTCCCCCTCCCAATGCTTCTCAATCGGCTCCCAAAAGACCGTTGCAGGGGCCTCTTGGGTCCTTCCCCGCCAACCGCATCCTGACTAGTCCCCCTCAGCCACTTGCCCACCCCAGTCTGTCCCCTCTAGCCCTTCCCCTGAAAGCTCACCTGCCTCCCAGGGCAGGCCCTGGCAGGCTTCCTGAAGTCCTCCACGTGGGATCTGTGATTCCTTCACTCAGAGCCCTCCAGATATTCTACGTACACATTTGGCATGGCACTAAGTACACGCATTATGCGCTATAGCTCAGAAGCCTTTCTATCCTTATAGCCATGAGTATCATGTCTTATGGGGCTTCCCAGGTGGCGCAGAATCCCTGTAGCTCAGATGGTAAAGAATCTGCCTGCAGTGCAGGAGACCCAGGTTCGATCCCTGGGTCAGGAAGATCATCTAGAGAAGGGAACGGCAGTTCACGCCGGTGTTCTTGCCTGGAGAATCCCATGGACGGAGGAGTCTGGCAGAGTACAGCCCGTGGGGTCACAAAGAGTCAGACACGACTGAGCGACTAACACTACGACACTACTACCAGTGACCAGAAGAATCTGCCTGCAATGTGGGAAACCCAGGTTGATCCCTAGGTTGGAAAGATCCCCTGGAGAAGGGAAGGGCTGCTCACTGCAGTATCATGTCTTATTCGTGTCTTACGTCTTATTTATGCGTGTTTCTCTGGTACCTGGGCACATACTAGAAATTTAATATATGTTTGTGTGGAACAACAGATGTCACCCATGTTATTTACGCTGTTCATTTAGCACTTGGCCAAGGAGGCAATGAAGATATGGTTACGACTCTTCTCATTATTTGCAAATAAGATGGGCTGGCTGCAGGGTTGAGTGCTAACTGGCTGATTCCTAGGAAGTAGTATCATGGCAGAGCATTCTACTTGGATTCAGAAAGTCCAGGTTTAAATCCTGGCTCACAGGTTATACCATGAGCTCTGAGACACATTGCTAAACCTCTATATGCTGCATTTTCTTTTATTTAAAATGGGTGGGGGGACATACACAAGAATCTATCATATGTAAAGTTCTCATGAGAATGAGGTGATGTTTAGCCTCCATATTTATTATCTAGCTTTGCTGATAAACCAATAAATGAGTGGGATGAAGAATTCAGCATCTTAAGAACCTGGGACAGTAAGAGCAAAACACAAAGACAAACTGAACTAAACAGAAGAAAAGAAATTCTGCCATTTGGTCAAACTGATGGATGTGGTGGTTTTATTTATCAGAAATATCACAAACACTCACACTGGAGAACAAGCAGGTAGATGGCTCTAACAAAGCAACGGATCTGGGGAAACTGATGATCATGCAAGGAACATTATTTCTGCAATTGGCAAGATTTTATGAGCAGCCAGGGGAGTTAAAAGGTTCCTTGCTTTGGTGAAAATTAGTATGGGACACTTTTTAGGTAGCTGCAAAGCATCAAAAGGACCTTCATGAATTCAGTCATTCACTCATTCAGTTAAAAGCTATTTACAGGGGTCTGTCAGGGCCAGAGGGTGTTCTGGGGCAGGACAATCTATGATGATGAAAGACAGGATCCTCGTATAGATAAAAGATGTAGGTCGTTGGAGCAACTGACCTGACACACACAAATACACAGGCAAAGACATCGCTTCAAGTGGTCAGAAGATCTGATCAAGAGCCCAGGGTGCTTTGAAAAGCCGTTAGGGAGGGAGGATGTTAAGGACGGTCTCTCTGAATAGAAGATATTTAAATGGAGGCTTCCCAGGTGGCGCTAGTGACAAAGAACCTGCCTGCCAATGGTAAGAGACGTGGGTTCGATCCCTGGGTTGGGAAGATTCTCTGCAGGAGGGCACGGCAACTGACTCCAGTATTCTTGCCTGGAGAATCCCACGGACAGAGGAGGCTGGCAGGCTATAGTCCATAGGGTTGCACAGGGTCGGACACGACTGAAGCAACTTAGCATGCACAGATACTGAGCCTAAAGGTAAAGAGGAGAAAATAAAGCCTTCCAGGTGTTGGGAGTCACATACAAAAGTCTTGAGGTAGGAAAGATCAGCGTGTAGAACAGAAAAGAGGCTGGTACTGCAAACATAAGGAGGGCAGAGGGGTCCACGGTGGAGCTGGAGACTCGGAGGGTCTGGCCAGCTTTGACTATGAAACTGCCGTGAGTTCTTACCAGTCTTCAGAGTTTTAAAGTGAACAGTAACACCCACATAGTGCCTTTCTTCTAAGGACTCATGCAGAGTAATATAAAGATAAACAGCCTTAATAATCCAACAGTTGAAGAGAAAACCTCTCTGGAATGAATAGACAAAAGAGGAGGCAAACTATTTTGCGAGAAAGAGAAAAGTCTGGCTCAGAAAATACAATGGAATGGACACATAAAATGGGTAGGTTAACAGTTTGACAGTCCTCAGAAAGTTATCCATGAAAGACTGTTGCTGTTCAGCAGCTAAATTGTGTTCAGCCCTTTGAGACCTCATGGACTACAGCATGCCAGGCTCCTCTGTCCTTCGTTATCTTTTGGAGTTTACTCAGATTCATGCCCATTGAGTCGGTGATGCTTTCTAACCATCTCATCCTCTATCACACCCTTCTCCTCTTGCCCTCAATCTTTTCCAGCATCAGGGTCTTTTCCAAAGAGTCGGCTCTTGGCATCAGATGGCCAAAGTACTGGAGCTTCAGAATCAGTCCTTCCAATGAGTAATTAGGACTGATTTCCTTTGGGATGGACTGGTTTGATCTCCTTCCAGTCCAAGGGACTCTCAATAGTCTTCTCCAACACCACAGTTCAAAAGCATTAATTCTTTGGTCCTCAGCTTTCTTTATAGTCCAACTCTCACATCCATACATGACTACTGGAAAACCAGAGCTCTGACTAGATGGACCTTTGTCAGCAGAGTGATACCTCTGCTTTTTAACACTGTCTATGTTTGTCATAGCTTTATAATCCAGCAATTCTGCTCCTAAACATATGCCTACTAAAACAATGAAAACAGAGGCTCAGACAAATACCGAGACATGTTAATACCAGCATTAGCCACAGTAGCCAGAGGGCAGACACAGCCCCAGTGACCACTGATGGATGAATGGATAAACAGAACACAGTATATCCAAGCAAAGAAACATTCATTAGTCCACTATAAAAAAGAAGAAAGTACTCTTCCTGCTGCAGCATAGATGACCCTTGAAAACATTACGCTGAGTAGAGGAAGCCAGTCACAAAAGGCTATATGTTCCAAGACTTCATTTAAATGAAACATTCACAATAAGTAAATCCATAATGACAGAACACAGACTGCTGATCACTAGGACCAGCAGGAGGGAGAATGGATCCAGCTACTAGGTCCAGGATTTCTCTCTGGGGTCCTGAAAACATTCTGGAACCACACACAGGTGACCGCACTACACTGTGGACGAACTAAATGCCACTGGATTGTTCCCTTTTAAATGGTTCATTTTATGTTGCTGTTGCGTTCAGTTGCTGTCATGTCCATATGTTTGCGACCCCATGGACTATAGCCCGCCAGGCTCCTTTGTCCATGGGATTCTCCAGGCAAGAATACTGGAGTGGGTTGCCATCCCCTCCTCCAGGGGAATCTTCCCAACCCAGGGATCTGACCCAGGTCTCTCGCATTGCAGGCGGATTGTTTATTGCTGAACCGCCAGGGAAGCCCAAATTAAAGCCTATGGAATATAAAAAGTTCCTATACAAAGAAGAAGAAGTTTAGAGGACCTGAGAGGTGACAGGCCTCCCTTTCTCCAATGGTATTTCTGTCTCAGCGGCTACTCGGGTGCTTTTGGCTCACAGCTTTGCCCTTCTGAGCTGTGGTAGGTCCCCTGCTGGCCTCCGCAGGATACTCAGACACTTGTCTTCCAGAGTCGCAGGGGATCCTGGCTGACTGCTTGAGAGGAAACAGGAGGATAATCTGTCTCAATCACCTGTCTTCAAATAAGAAGGAGCCCTGTATAATCCTAATAAACCCCAGCTTGAGTTCCTTTGTGAGTTTCTATTCCCACGGGCTCTGGCTGTGGACACTTGGCTCCTTCTGATTTGGGAAGCACCAGCCTATTCATCTATTTCAGTTGCTTAAAAGTGACAGGAGTCAAGGACAAATGACATTTAATCAAGTTTGCTAGGCAGGATGACAGTGCTGCCTGCAGAGAAGAAATAAGTGAAGTTCCTTCATGTTCTAGGAAGAAACTTATCAGCACTGCCTTCATATGTGCTAAGGAAAAACAGCCCTTCAGGTCCTGATGAGATTCTAAGTAAACACCTGAAACCAGCTTCATCTAAAACATGAGAAGGAGGACTCACTCCACACAACAGGTCACAAGCCATGCTTCCTGGCAGGCTTCACAAGGGCATGGTGCTTTTGCTTCTCTGAAATAATTATTTTTTGCGTAAGCATCATTGGCTGCAACCACTTGACCTAAACTTGTGCAAAATAGAGAGCTCTTAGAGCCTTGAATACCAACTGCAATGACGGTGCTTTTATTCGGCAGGGCCCTCATTTGTTTATATAAATTAGCCTGCAATTACCAATTACATTGTTGGTCCAAAATAAGGTCAGGCCAAATGCAACCCTGGGAAGAACAGTTGTCTGGACACGACAGTCCAGACAGGGCTATTATGGAGAATTATGGGGGATGATTAATTAGGTGGCCTCTTCCTGGGGATTGCCATTCTCACATAACATCTTCGTGCTAACACAGCTACTTTCTGGCAATAAGTTACTTTAAGAGAAATGTAATTAGTTGTTGGGATTCATTAGCCCCAGTCCGTGTGTCCATGGCACAGCATCTCCTTGGTACTCAAGGGCCTGTTAACAGGGAATGATGATGTATTTGTATCTCTATGGGGTAATAACAAAGGACACAGGCTTAGTCTGAAGTCTTGGCATGTTTGTCCTTTCACTCAGTAGACTGAAAAACCAAAAGTGAATTTATGACACAGATTTATAGTAGAAAAAGCACCGTGTCCTGAAGCACTCGTGTGGACAGCTGTCAACCCGTTAGTGTGTTATAACTATTGCTTCTTTGGCTTAAACCTTTTGGAGGCAAGAAAATGTAGACCAAGCATGCAATCTAGACAAGGGTGCCCTCTTTTTGACTTTCCTTATTTTAGTGGGTACTTCCAGAAGCTTCTGCTGGCTCAGAATAAGAATTTTCTAATAAGAATTGAAAAGAATTATTTTTACTTTCAGTAGCTTCCCCAATTCTCAGGGTCTGGAATGAGCAACTTTCTAAAGGATGACAACGATCCCATCACAGAGAGACAACCTGGAGGTCCACGATGCAGGCCCACAAGTGATAACCCTCTGTGTACTCCCCACGTGCATCTCTGCTTCCTGTAATCCCCATGTGGCCATTGCTCTCTGAGTTCTGGGGGCCCATTTCTCATTCCTGCCTCCCACAGCTCCAAGGGTGATGGAGAGGAACCCAGGGGTCCAGCTATCCCAGGCAGCCTGCCCCGCAGCTGTCCATCAAACGCCCTGTAGCACACAGTCATGGACGTCTGCAGGAGGAAATCACTAACCCAGGAAAGGGGGCCTGTGAGAACGTTTCTCCTCCATTTCAAATGTTCTTGGTCACCTAAGGAAGAAATGAAATTTATTTGAAATATTCTTTGTTAATTAAGGAACAACTGGACTCAAGGAAGAGGATGAGGAGACCAGAAGACTTAAGCGACAGGCTGAGCAGGGCAGAATTGTACATCCAGCTCTTCACTCTGAATCTGTAAGACGGTGGCTAGGAAGGTGTCCTCTGAACTGGTGTCTTTGGAAAATGTTATTCATGGCTCTCCTTGCTTATGTTTCTCTTTTCTCCAAGGGCAAGCATAACCGCAAGCTGGAGATCTTCCCCAGTGTTGCTGAACATGGGCTAGCCTCCACCTCTTCCGTGAACTGGACTCATCCTCTGGGCTGTTTTGTTCCAACTCTGGTAAACACTGGCTCTATTTCAAAATAAATGTCATTTTGAAAAGGGAAAGGAGAAATGATATGAAAATACATGTATTAAAATATTGGAGAGGCTTAGTATGTAAGCAAGAAGTAAAACTGCCAAGCTCTTTCTTCTTGAGTTTATGATTAATAGACTTCTTTGCTTTTCCTCCAGGGAAGCTATTTCTGATGCACTGTGATATAATTTGGGAGGCAGAAGAAGGAAAAATTATATTTGTAATATCAAGAAGTTATGAAAGATTCTAAGAAGGAACCAATGGTTCCTTCTTTTACTTTATAACCCAATGGTTTATGTGAATAAATATGAAGCACCATTGTCTACCAATTAAATGAAAATAAACTTCTTCATTTAATCTTTTCTCAAAGGAAATAATCTGTTCATACTAATGGAAGATTTGACCATTCAGACTCTAACAGGAAGTATGACTACTCATACTGGAAAGATAAAATTTAAGATTCGCCACTCAGCCATTAAAAAGAATACATTTGAATCAGTTCTAATGAGGTGGATAAAACTGGAGCCGATTATACAGAGTGAAGTAAGCCAGAATGAAAAACACCAATACAGTATACTAACACATATATATGGAATTTAGAAAGATGGTAACGATAACCCTGTATGCAAGACAGCAAAAGAAACACAGATGTATAGAACAGTCTTTTGGACTCTATGGGAGAGGGAGAGGGAGAGGATGGGATGATTTGGGAGAATGGCATTGAAACATGTATAATATCATACATGAAACGAATTGCCAGTCTAGGTCTGATGCAGGATACAGGATGCTTGGGGTTGGTGCACTGGGATGACCCAGAGAGATGGTATGGGGAGGGAGGTGGGAGGGGGTTCAGGATTGGGAACACGTGTACACCTATGGCGGATTCATGTTGATGTATGGCAAAACCAATACAGTATTGTAAAGTAAAAAAAAAAAAAAAAAAAGATTCGCCTTCCTTTTAAAAGAAGTCCATATTTGCAACCAAATTCTAGAATAAGTAATTAAAGACAAATTTTAGCTAGATCCTGTACATTTTTAAAATTAAGTGGATCAGAATTTTCAGAAATAAGTAATGAAAACTTTAAGAAGGAAAAGCATGATGAGGTATTTTATATTAATCATTTACACTTAAGGTGAATTCAAACTCTCACTTTCTCTAGCTTAGGGAAATAAAATAATGTTTTGGGAGAAGATATCTACTATTTCATGGAACATAAATGCCAGGAAGAACCCAGTGAAATTATAGTTAGTTTTCTTGGGGGCACAGAAAGGTCTTCAGAAAGAAATGAAAACTGAAGTTTTTTTTTCATACTTTTCCTAATAGAAAAGATAAGAGAAATGCAAAATCCTGAAGAGAGAGAAAGCTTCAGGGCCACAAGATGTAACAATAAACCAACTAAAAGCAAAAAGCTTGTTCAGCCATGAAAATATTGAAAAAAAAAGATATGGCTTTCCAAGGCATGATTTAGGAAAAGCACACTGCCATTCATCCAGTTTCGTGGTAGCCTAATGGAACTCAAAGGCATCAGGCTGTTTTCGACGACACTGTCCATTGCTTTCAATGGCCAACTCCATAGACTGTGTCTAGCCCCTGCTCTCATGCCTCATGCCTACCAGAGGGCTTGTTGTTGCTTAGTTGCTAAGTCGTGTCTGACTTACCCAATGGACTGTAGCCCACCAGGCTCCTCTGTTCACGGGATTTCCCAAACAAGAATACTGGAGTGGGTTGCCATTTCCGAACCCGCATCTCCTGCATTGGCTGATGTATTGTTTACCACTGAGCCACAGGGAAGCCTATCAGAGGGCTTATCACATTGTAAAAAGAATAGATGTTGAGAGAATAAAACTTGCAGTCAATATAACTAACTCCTCTTGTTTGGATTCTCTACCACCAAGCGACCTTCTGATCCACGTGTGGCTTTTGAGCGGCTAGACTAGAATGAACCAAAGCACTGGCAAAGGGTTAGGCTTATGGAACATCCATGAAATAACACAAGAGCATCACGGATCGATGCCAGCTGTCCAGCGACTGTGCCCTGAAATCTGTTACTGTGTTTGCCCTTCTGCAGAGACCTCACCTCCCATGGATGATCCCAGTCAGTAACTGAGCTTGGCAGCAGCAACAAGGCAAGCCCATTCCTGGTAAATGTGGAACTCCTTGGAAGGATGGCTTGGGCTCTGAACTCTCCACTGGCCCCTTAGAGTCTAAGACATTTCAATCGTGCTTCCTCCCTCCCTCCCCTTCTTCCTCCCTTCCTTCCTTCCTCTTTCCCTTCCTTCCTTCCTTCTTCCCTACCTCTATCCTTCCTTCCTGTCTCCCCTCCTTCCTTCCTTCCCTTGGGGTCAGACCTGCATCACGGTTTCATGGCTCCAAGCCCCTCTGGTTCCCGCCCAGTTTTCTTCTCGGGTGTTGCCCCTGATTAAATATCTCGCATGGATTCTAATTCTAACATGTCATCTGCATCTCCATGCTAGCGTACGCTTCTTATGGGACCCCAGCTGAGTCAGCATCATCTCCTCTGTGTAAACAAACACATGTGTTCTTCAGCTGTTTGTCATCTCTGGCTTATGAAATATGGTGAAGTGGGAAGAACCCAGCTGTAGCATTCTGCATCCTGGGGCTTAACATCACTGTTCAGTCTCTCACAAGCTGTGTGACTTGGGGTAACTTCCCTGGAGAAGGAAATGGCAACCCACTCCAGTATCCTTGCCTGGAAAATCTCATGGACAGAGGAACCTGGTGGATTGCAGTGCATGGGGTCGCAAAGAGTCGGGCACGACTGAGCGACTAACACACAACACACAATCTTGCCCTTAGGGGTATCAGCTTCTGAGTTTGTAAAATAGGGTAGGAATTCCCACCTCAGCAGACTATTGGGACAATTTGCTTAAAGGAGCACAGTGCATGATGGGCTTGACTCACTGGAAAAGCCCCCGATGCTGGGAAAGATTGACAGCAGAAGGAGAAGAGGGCAGCAGAGGACGAGATGGCATCACCGATGCAGTGGACATGAACTTGGGCAGACTTCAGCAGATGGCGAGGGATAGGGAGGCCTGGTGTGTTGCAGTCCATGGGATCACAGAGTTGGACTGGGCAACTGAACAACAACAACATGCGTAGCGTGTTCAGTCATAGCCAACTCTTTGTGGCCCCATGGACTACAGACCACCAGACTCCTCTATTCAAGGAACTTTCCAGACTCCTCTGTCCATGGAATTTTCCAGACAACATTACTGGAGCAGGTTGTCATTTCCCACTCCAGAGGGCCGTCCCGACCCAGGGATCAAGCCCATGTCTCCCGCATCTCCTGCACGGGCAGGGGGATTCTTTACTACTGTGACATCTGGGCTTCCCAGTAGATGCTAAAATGAGCACTGACTTCCTCCTGATGGTCTTGCAGCTTGAAGGTCAAGTTTCCTAACATGTAAAGACAAAGGCCAGGACCTAGAGCCTATGGTGTTCAAGGGTGATGCCTTCTTTGAGGATACCTCCTTTGGGGATGGTTTTTTCGGGGGGATTCCAACTTGAGGTCAGCTAGCAAATACCCTAGCCATGCTTTACTTTTTTTTTTTTTTTAACCATTTCATCAAGGACATCTAGGCCAAACCACTCCTTTACAGCCATGGTATTTGACGCCAAGATAATGTAGCCTAGTTTCCCTCAGGACAATGGACAAGACATATCAAAGCTAAAGCTCAAATCAGATCTCCTAATTCCAAATCAAAGGTCATTTCATGTACATGCAATAATTAGGATTTAAGATGAATAGATTTCCTAAGATTCCTCTTTGTTAAGTTACTGATTTCATCAAAGTATAAGAATGAAACATAGTTCAGTAGGTAAACCCCAATTCAAGAACAAATTCACTAATTGGCTTTTAGGATTCTTATGTTGCTATATAATTTCTTGAAGTTACATTAATGACAATGGAAAAAAGGAAAAGTGTCTGCCTGTAGCATATTTTTATGATTACTTCCACTTGAAAATAGAGACAAAAGGCTAACATTAGCTTATTTTTTTCCCCTGGCTGAGAAATAAGCTTGATTTTGGTTTTATTATACAATAAATTACAATATGCTTCACACTGGTCAACATGACCTTGCTAGAAGAATGTTTTATTAAAACTTATTTCCTAAAGTGAGAACAAACAGTGAAAGCCAACTATTAAGAGTTTTATTATCCCCTGAATTATGTCCTTCCCAAGCTCAGATGTTAGATCTTAACTCCCAGCTCCTCAGAATGTTACTGCATTTAGAAATGGTCTTTGAAGCAGTAATTAAGATAATATGAGGTTTGGGCCTGGGCCCTAATCCAATATGACTGGTGTCCTTAGAGGAAGAGGAGATCAGGATGTAGACCCACAGAGGGAAGAGCAAACAAGGACACGGCCAGAAGGTGACCACATACAAGTTGAGGACCGAGGCCTCCGAGAACCAGCCCTAACCCTCAGAACTGGGAGACAATAAATTCCTGTTGTTTAAACCACCCTGTCTGTTATGACAGCCTGAGAAAGGTAATAAGGAGATAAGCCACCACCTCCTTCTGATCAGGCGGGAGGCAGTGAGCTTGAACCATGTGACGCTGGAGCCCCCATTGCCAATGGAGCTGCAGAGATGGGCTCCTAAGACCCCCTAGACCTTCTGCCCCCTGCAGATTCTTTTCCCATCGTTCAAAGAGGACCTTCATCGCTGAATCAGGGCTCAAGGATACCACTCATTCTGCAGCTGAAATAGACACACTGATCAGGAGTGGAGGACTGCTCAGGTGCTGGAGGAGCAGGTGGGGTTGGACGGAGGGTGGGTGGGGTGAGTGGCGCCACGTCTGTTCTCAGCATCCGCATGGACTACGCCCTTCCCTTTTCAGTACCTGAGCGAGAGTACTCTGTTCAGCAGCAGCACAAGACTGGGATAAATTCAGGGCTCATGCTACAAGATTTAAACATACTTCTAAAAGCAGATTCTTTTTATTAGATGCCTGATACTGGCAAGCGGCTGAATGTAAGGTAAAAATAATAACTCCTCTTCTTTCCTGCGTCTAATTCAAGAGTAAACCAGATAAAATAAATTTCCTAGGCGCTTTCTAGCCAGAGTGTGATTATCACTGGTATTACTTTGTGATGGGGTTTTCTCAAGGTCACTCCAGAATTAGCGGCACCAGGGGACCAAGCGTTCATCCATTATATGGGTTAAAATGACTAATTGAGGGTCTGAGTTTAATTATACTCATAAGCAAAGGCACAGTGCAGCTCCTTTGATGGCCTTAATAACATTCCCCTGTACACAAAGATAGATGGGAAAAATTAGGGTTGTATATTGTTGTCCTTTAGGACAAGATGCTGAAGTGGGAATAGAATAATAAAAGTAAAGAGATGGCTCGGCGGCACTAGGAAATGAGCTGTGGATGTTAGCAACACCAGCCTTATGCAAATACTTCAGCTGGAGATAAAGCCCTATGTGCTTGCGACTAAATGTAACACAGCCAGACAGTAAGGCCCATCTGAGTTGTCGTTTTGAGCAGGCAGACTTTTAAAAAGTAAATAAAGGATACTCAGGAAGGTTTTACCTGCAGTTCAGGATGAAATGATGATCAAGGCCATGAAGGGATCATTAGGATATTGATTTGTGATATTTTAAATGGAAAAACACAGTCATGCTTTGCACTAAATCCTGAAAGCATTCATTCTGTACTCAGCCATGGGAATGGAACACCTTAAATGAGACTTAAGTCATGTCACACGCTCTGTATGAGACACAGAATGACTGAGGGCTGTCACACGTGCATGCTAAGTCGCTTCAGCTGTGTCCGACTCTTTGCAACCCTAAGAATTGTAGCCCCCCAGGCTCCTCTGCCCATGGGATTCTCCATGGCATGGGTGGCATGCCCTCCTCCAGGGCATCTTCCTGACCCAGGGATCGAACCCACATCTCTTTTGTCTCCTGCACTGGCAACTGGTTTCTTTACCACTAGCGCCACCTGGGAAGCCCACGGGCTGTCATGGTACCCAACAAGTTCAAAGCCAGCAAGTCCTCGTGACCTTCCTCATGAGCATGCATGTGTTCAGGTGTGTCTGACTCTTTGTGACCCCATGGACTGTAGTCCACTGGGCTGCTCTGTCCATAGAATTTTCAGGCAAGAACACTGATGTGGATAGTCATTTCCTACTCCAGGAGATCTTTCAGAAGCAAGTTCTAAGTCAGGAGGGAAAGAAAGGGCAGCTCATAAATGGGTAGAAACCATGAGCCTCAATTCCTCTCTTGCTGGGAGATGCTCATTTAACAGCTGCCAGTCAAAACGGTTGGACTTGAATGTCTTTGGCTGACTCATCCTCACCTGGCCTTGCAGAGCCAATTCTGCTGCAGGAGGTGAGTTGCTGTGAGCCTGAGCTATGGAGGGGAATGCCCTTGGTTTAGAGAAGAACGACTTTCTGGACTTCCCTGGTGGCTTAGTGAATAAGAATCTGCCAGCCAACGCAGGGGACACCAGTTCAATCCCTTGTCCAGGAAGATTCCACATGTTGCAGAGCAACTGAGCCCGTGGACCACAACTACTGAGCCTGTACTCCACAAGAGAAGTCACTGCAGTGAGAAGCCCACACAGAGCAACAAAGAGTAACCCCCGCTCGCTGCAACTAGCGAAGGCCCACAAGCAGCAATGGAGACCCAGCACAGCCAAAATAAATACAATTTTAAAAATAAAAAGAGAATTGACTTTCTATCTGGATCTGCCGCTATCAGCTTGGTGTGTGGGAGCTGTCTGGGGACAGAGAGCCTCTCTAGGTTATTCGCCCCTTTTTTCTCCTTGGGCTATATGCTCGGGTGCTTCCTCTACTTAGTGGGGTCTCTGGGTTCCTCACTAGTGTGACTGTATCAGGTTCCTAGGGCTACCACAACAAACTGCCACAAACTGAAGTGAAGTCGCTCAGTTGTGTCCAACTCTTTGCAACTCCATGGACTGTAGCCTACCAGGGTCCTCCGTCCATGGAATTTTCCAGGCAAGAATACTGGAGTGGGTTGCCATTTCCTTCTCCAGGAGACCTTCCGACCCAGGGATAGAACACGGGTCTCCTGCATTGTAGGCAGATGCTTTACTGTCTCAGCCACCAGAGAAGTCCACCAAAAAAACTAAAAAAAAAAAAAAAAAAAACTCGTCACAAACTGGATGTCTAAAAACTACAGAATGTTATTCTTCCATAGTTCTGGAGGTTAGGAGTCCAAGATCAAGGTGTCAGCAGGGCTGTGATCTCTCTGAAGGCTCTGGGGAAGAAGCCTTTGCCTCCTTCTAGCTTCGGGTGGTTGCTGGCAGGCCCCGTCATTCTTGGGCTTACAGCTACATCACTCCATTCTCTGCCTCTGTCTTTACGTGGCTGTCCTCCCCCAGTGCCCTTCTGTGTGTATAAGTCCTCTTCTCGTAAAGGTACCACTCACTAGACATAGGGTTTACCCTAATTCAGTGTGACCTCATCTTTTTTTAAAATATCATTGGAGTACAGTTGATTAACACTGTTGTGCTCATTTCCAGTGTATAGTAAGTCAGTCACATGTATCTATTCTTTCTCATTTTGATTTTTAGCAGGATACTGAATACAGTTCCCCATGCTCTACAGTATGACCCTGTTGTTTATCCATCCTATATACAAGAGTTTGCATCTGCTAATCCGAAACTCCCAATCTGCCCCCTCCCCACACCCCTCACCCCTTGGCAACCACAAGTCTGTTCTCTCTGTGAGCTTCTCTTTCATACATAAGTTCATTTGTGCTATATTTTAGATCCCACATATGAGTGATATTCAGATGGTAAAGAATCCACCTGCAATGCAGGAGACCTGGGTTCGATCCCTGGGTTGTGAAGATCCCCTGGAGGAGGGCATGGCAACCCACTCCAGTATTTTTGCCTGGAGAGTCCCATGGACAGAGGAGCCTGGCAGGCTACAGTCCATGGAGTCACAAAGAGTTGGTCACAACTGAGTGACTAAGCACAGCACATATGGCATTTGCAGTGTGACCTTATAATTTAATAATTATATCTGCAAAGACCCTATTTCCAAATAGGGTCACACTCTGAGGCGTCAGGTTGACACAGATTTGGAGGGACACTTATCCAACCTATCCCAAAGGACACTTATCCAACCAGTCCATCCTAAATGAGATCAGTCCTGAATGTTCATGGGAAGGACTGATGTTGAAGCTGAAACTCCAATACTTTGGCCACCTAATGCAAAGAGCTGACTCATTTGAAAAGACCCTGATGCTGGGAAAGATTGAAGGTGGGAGAAGCAGGGGATGACAGAGGATGAGATGGTTGGATGGCATCACCGACTCGATGGACATGAGTTTGAGTAAACTCCAGGAGTTGGTGATGGACAGGGAGGGCTGGAGTACTGCAGTCCTTGGGGTCGAAGAGTCGGACACGCCTGAGTGACTGAACTGAACTGAACTATCCAACCTACAGCAGTGACCCCAGGCAAAATAAGCTTGCCCACAGGCACAGCCGGACTGATCTTCACTAGTGAGCCTTCAGTGTGTAGTTGGTCAACACACATTCTGGCTGAAGCTGATGATTCTTGCCAAATGTTATAGGAGGGTATTTCATCACATGGTGCGCAGTGAAACAATCACAGGTACAAAACTGAGTCAATTTCAAGGTCTATATCACCTGACTAAGGCCACAGGAAAGTGGTTTCCCTGGAGGAATCTTTAAGCATAAAGAGGAAAAAACCCCAACACGATAACTTCATGAATAATTAAGTCCTAGGCTGTTCTAACATCTTTTCATATTTATTTTAAGCCATATTTGTAAATTTTTAATTAAAAATTAAAGCTTTAATTGAGCAGAATAGGAACAAAAGACAAAATTTAAAAGGAGGAGAAAGAAGGGGGAAGTCAAGTGTTGCTGTGTGCGACTGGTTGGGGGGAGGATGAGGGCTATGAATTGTAGCCCCCCAGGCTCCTCTGAGCAGAGACGAAGGCTACGCCTGCCCATCACCCCCAGCTCTGACACCTGAGGCCCCCACCTGCCACTCCCTCCTGGAACCCCATAATCTATCATTCCTAACAACTCTCTCCTTCAACAAAATTTAAGAGAACTTTTTTTTTTTTTTCCATTTCTATCCTCTTTTCTTAGTGATGGGTAGACATTTCAGGAGCAACTAGATCAGCTTTTAAAAAATTTCATTTCTTACTCCCAACATGAATTTTAAGTGGAAGAGGACTATGGGCATTATCTTTTCATTTTATATTTTATATATGCTTAAATTTTGGCTATGTCAACGTGATATGCCATCTTCCCATGAAGCTTCACCATGCCTTTTTTAGAAAAGGCAAAGCCAAGGGGCTCTTCTCTGTAGAATGTTCTCAGTGAGTGCGTTAGAAGCTTGAGACTGGTGGGGCGGACACTGCCACTGATTTTGGTAAAACAGAGGAAAGGCTGGAGAAACTGGACAGAGTCTTTTAAGACATTTCAATTTGTATAAAGACTGGACAATGTGAGTGTTCTAGATCCTAGTTTACTAAGGCATAGGTCTTCTTTTTAACTTAAATCTCACTCTGATAAGCTCTTGAATATTTAAGAGTGGTGCAATTTGCATTTATAATCTTTTTTTTTTTTTAAATAAAAAGATGTACTCTTTCAGAATAGCAGTTGCTTACATTTTTCACCTTGGCTTCCTGTACTGAAATGACATAAATAAATTTGAATCCTGCTAGGAACAAAAGTTGAGAATAATGATATCAGATAATGATCTGACAAATTTACTTTACCTATCATACACCCCTACTGGAGTTATAAGCTACACTGAGCTAGGAAATACTATCCCAGGAAAAGAGTTTAATTTTTTTTTACATTTCATTTTCTTCATATATTCTTGAAACTGTAGCTGTAGAAACAAGCCAAAAATATGAACTCACTTTAAGTCATCAGTAAACAGATAGAGGAGTTTAAGAACTGGAAAAATAATGTCCACTGTATTATCTAGGACATGTCTTAAAGTGTAGTCTTTTAAAAAAAAGATACTCATCATACTAATTGTTTAAATTAAAATGTAAGACAGAGGTGGAGACAGGGGACTTCAGTGGGGGTAGGTGACTCTGCGTGGGGCTCCCGTCATCCATACTCCGGGTCTTAGCAGAGGAGAAGAGAAAGTGAGAAATAAGGGGGAAGGGGGAGACAACTGACAATTTAAGGCAAAAGGGATATTGGCCAAGTAGATGCCACTCAGAGAACGTCAAGAAGCAAATTAGAAGACCCAGCCCCTGGGAGAGTGCTGTGCATTCTTTGGTCGGGTGGTTGTCTGTGTTGCTCCAGCACAGACCTACAATGTCAGCTCTCTTAACACTGCATTTCCCATCTGTGTGGTGTAGTGGGCGGGCACGGTCTGGATCAGGAGTCAGGATGTGGATGAAAATACTGGCATCCTGACTTACGACACAGGACCTATTGAACTTATAATATATATGAGAATGAATGATGTATGTGAAGCAGAAGCTCCTGGACCTTGGAAGTCAGGAATTTTGTGAATAAAACTGCTCCTCTTAATTTTACATAAAAATCGGCACACTCTGTTGAACAAATGCAATTTATTGTCCTTTTTCACAAGATAAACTGGGTCCTACGTCATATACTTATGTTTTAGCCTGATTTCATGGAGTATGACAGTGGTGGTTATGACACATTGGAAAAGACTTGTAACATGCGACTTAGGCATTTTTATACAATTTAGGTAAATTTCAAGGGTAAAAAGATATGCAGATATTGGGAGGAAATGTATAAAAAATGCTAATGATGGTTATCTCTAGGGGATGAGGTTTATGGGTGATTGTTACTTATTACTTTATGCTTGCAAGTATTTCTAGTAGTCAGCAATAAATGTGTACTACTTGCAAAGTTAGAAAAGAAACAATAAATATATTTAAAAGTAAAAAAAGATTAAAGCTATAAATTAATGGACCAGATCAAGGTATGCAAATGTTACATAAACTCAGTATATCATCTTCTTGGGCAAATTCACTGAATCATTTTTTTATATAAAATATATATTGAGTACATAAAACTGACTAGAAGAACAGTTGCTGTAATTTTATTTTCTGCTTTAAGAAGCAGCAAAGCACCAAAATCTTTCTAAATATTGTGATAGAAAAGAAAATGTTTCTTGCAAAGGAATAAGCCCAGATGTGACTTATAAATTGAGATGATCTGCTTATTAAATTACATTTTAAGGACTATATTCAAATCATTTCTGCAGTCCCAGGAGGACTTTTGCTGAGTGCACTGCATTATCTTTAATTTTGCTCAGTTACGTGTGTTTCATATCCTCTTGTTTTGGGGGGATCTGATTTATTAAGCCTCAGTTACATACAAATAATGATATGTGCCATAAAACTTCTGTAACATTTAATAAAATATTGAAGCCATAATTTAAATAAGACTAACATAAAATGATAAAAATATTTCCGAAATAAAAAGCAGACCTAAAACAGCTATGGAGATAGCTCTCAGAGCTACAAACCAGTGATGGTTAAATTTAACTGAATGGAATAAAACATTGATATTTACTTTTGTCTACAGGAGGTACCTCAAAAATGAAGTCTGCAGGGCAGCCCATAAATTCACAGTGCCACCTTTCATGTCACTGCTCCCCTCCCTACCTGCTTTTACTCTGTCCTGTAAAATTGCTCCCAGACATAGCTGGTCATTATGTTCTCTTGGTAAAAGCTTCGCCATAGCTTTCTGCCCCTTAGAGATTCAAGTCTCCCCTTCTGAGCTCTGCTTTGACAGCCCTTTATCACCTAGAATGAAACAACTAAGCGAGCTGCATTTCTTAAAGTCTGCTAGGTTTGCAGATTGCCCACAGATCCTGGAGTTAAGTCCCCTACGTCAGCGTCAGGAGTGTGTGCTGATCTTTCTGGCCTCAAGGAGATCCCAAAGCATTGACTGGTGGAGCCCTTTCTCTGCCTGACCCCAGTCTCATCTGGTTCTTGAAAGCTTTTGTGACCACATTGGCTGAATAAGCCACTCCTTCCCCGGTTTTTCCTCCTGTACTATCCTGTGCACCAAGTCGCTCAGGCGTGTCCAACTCTTTGCGACTCCATGGACTGTAGCCCACCAGGCTCCTCTGTCCACGGGACTGTCTAGGCAAGAACACTGGAGCAGGTTGCCATTTCCTCCTCCAGGGGATCATCCTGACCCAGGGATCAAATCCACATCTCTTGTCTCCTGCACTGGCAGGAGACGTTCTTTACCACTAGTGCCAGCTGGGAAGCCCATTCTGAACTATCCTAATCATAATACTAGGACTCCCTGCATTGGTGTCATCGTCTTCCAAGGGATTAGAAGGTTAAGACGTTGGTTTATTTTTGGTTCCCTGGTCCCTTCCTGGCACACAGCAGGCACTTAGAAAATGCCCGTGGATGAAACGGGAAGGCAGGAACAGCATACAAAGCCACTTCTCTCACGTAAATAAAGATCTTGGTTTTGTTGAAAGAATTAAGAATGTCAATATAACCTCACATAGTAAAATCTAGACGCTTCCATCATGATATAAATATTTAAAACATTTTTTGTGTATTTTTCCAACACTGGTTCTAAGCAAATGGTAATAGAAATTTCCTGAAACCTTTCATCTGCTGAGTCTTTATTTGACAAATTCATTTTAGCCCTTTCCCAGAGCTGTTTTCTTCCCCTACTAGTCCAGTCTGCTCATTAATGTGGAATGACTCATAAACATATTTAAATAAGAGATTAAAAACTCCTATTTCTTTCTATAAGAAGGGAAATGTAATGGAGCAGGACCCTATGGGGTCCTTCCCAGAACAGACCCTCATCCATGTTGCCCACTGGCCTTTTGTCTGTAGAAAAACTTTAGTCAAAGAATAAACTTAATCAGAGAAGTAAGAAGAGGCAGAAAGAAAGGAAAACAGTCATGCAAGACAAAATAATACTTTAGCCATTAAACAAAGTCAAGGTCCTTTAGTTCCTCTTCGAGAACTATAGATAATATTCTGAGCCACGTCCTTCGAGCTGTTTTGAAGATACTGAAACTTCCACCAGTGGGAGAAGTTAACAGTATGCTGCCCACAAGCACGTAGACCCCAGACTGGTTGGAACCAGAAGGTTGATGATGCTGACTCCAGATTACCTCATCACCAACCAATCAGAGGATGTCCATGAGCTGATCACGCCCCGCTCCTTCAGCACTCTAAGACCCCTCACTACCCCTCTTCAGGGCGGGGCACAGTCTTCAGGGCATTAACCCATTGTGGCTGCCTCTGCCTGGCAAAGCAATACAGCTATTTCTTTCTCTCCACCCAAAACTGTCTCTGCCTTTCTATTTGGCACCAGTGAACAGAGGCTAAGTTTTGGCAACAGAAGGCGCTTAATGAATTAAGAGGGAAGTGAAATAGTTACCATATTTTGATAGACCTTACTTTGTCACTTGCATGATAAACACTGAAAAGTGGGGAAAACCCTAAACCTGGTTTCATGTGGGCCAAGAAAAGCCACTCAGGCTACAGGAAACTCTTTCTGAATCAGATGTCAGAAAGACATCTTTTTACTTTCTATGAGGTGGTCAGTCCTGGCTTGAAGCAGAAACAGCACTGGTCAAGCCTCTGTGTTTGTGAACTTGGCCAGATGACCTACAAAGGGGAGCCATGAATTTTCACTAGTCTGGTTTCTTCATCTGACTTTTATCAAATGAAGCTGAAAGTTCATATATCAGTAGCCTTCATCCTTAAATCAAACATCATGAATATATAATTGCATTACTATATAATTTACAGAGAATATTAACTGATGGAGCCAAACTGATCTTTATTAACTATATGTCTGCAATCGGTTCTGAAGCACTTCGTTCCACGATCCTCACTGGGAACAATGACACTCTTTACAAGTCAAGGATGTTAAGAAAGGAAAACCACCTGTAATGGTTGCATATAACAGAAATAGAAAAATGAGGTAGAAAGGGTCAGAAATGCCCACAGTTTTAGCTTTGGATGAGCTATATTTCTTCTAGTAGGGCAGGAGGTTTCTTAAGAATCATAAAAGGTTATAAAATGGATGTCTCAAAAGTGGGGTTTATTGAACTGTAAATTTGGCTTATGGTGGAGCCTACCCAGAGAAATCATGTCAAAAGGTCATTATTTCATGACCTTGAGGAAAAGCAAAATTGTTGGAGGGTTTCCTATTCCTGTCCATGAATGCAAGCTGATATTTATGGAGGCCAGCTCTCTTTAGCTCCCTTTATGGATGCACATTCACACACACACACACACACACACACACACACACACACACACACCTCTCAAGACTGGAGGCTCAGAGTACTGTTATAAATATTCATGAGAACTTTATTATTAATATCACTGAAGTGATTCTGTTTCTTCTCAGTTGAGACTGGCACTTACACCTAGAAGCTGATCAACTGGAAGAGAAGTGGCAGCTTTGAGGCAGCCCAGCTAAAGCAACTCTGTACATTTCACTTTTGAAATACAGACTATTTGCCTAGGTATCTTAAACCACATATATCCCACCATTAAGTTAAACTGGCAGAGATTCCTCACTGTCGTACAATGTGCAATATCCTTGGGAACACCGTTTCTAGAGATTAGAATTAGCATACCTTAATTATTACATTCTTTTTTCTAAGAGCAAAAACTAAACAGGACATGTAAAACATCTCAAGAGATTTCGATGAGGAGTTTCGAAAAAACACATTGGGAGATAATTACAACACATTTGCTACTTTTATTATTTAAAAAAGACATTTCACACCACAGGCCTTATTAAAGAGCTATTTTTAAGAATTACAAGCTCTAGCAGTCACACTGAAAATTTTTTAAAAATAAAAATAGATACCAGAGACAGTTACTGTGATCCCTATGTGTTTGTCATAGACTCCTCCAGCCAGTTGGTCTGCCTGGTTATGTCACGACACTTGTTGTCAATCAAAGAAAACTATATTTGGTTGCACTGACAACATTTATTTATGTATTTTTAACCTAAGATATAAGAAAACATGTTAAATAAGTCAAATTCTGGGGTAGGTACAGGGCAAAGGAAGATGAATATATCTCTTCAGTACCGCATTAGAAATGACTTCTGCTAGCTTCTTGCACTCTATTGCCATAAGAATATTCTAGGACATTCTGCTCCTCAGCAAAACAGCAATAAAGTTACAGAAACAAAAAGCACCTGAAGACGGGAGGGAGTGACGATGACGTGGGACTCACCTTAGGCATCCAGTGGCATTTCGCAGCACTTGTGAGGAATGCAGCTGTATCTTGCGATCATCCTGAAGAGGTGAGTTTTCCCAGCCTGAGTGTGGGATAATCACCGCGTTGGTCAGCACTGCCAGGGTGTCCTGGATAATTGGCATTTTGAGTGCATCGCAAGACGAGAGATTCCAAAGAACTCCTGCAAGATACACACAGAGTTTTGGATGGTCACCGTTTTCCTTAATCAAGTTAACAGCATAAGCAGGAGAGACTAAGATAGTGTAAGCACGTGTTCTAGAGTGTGCCCTTCACTTTAAAGCATTTGTGTGAACCCATTACAAAAGTGCTATGAAAATCTAACACGTAGGCAGAGGAACTGTAACATGATTATATTCATTCCATCATGGAGAGTAATTTAGGGTGAGAGCACCAATGGAATTGAGGATATCAACCCTGCTTCTATTCACAATTAGTACAATGAATCCAAGTCCCCAAATTCAAACCAAGACCAAAAAGTTCCAAAAGTGAACTGAAATGGACTAGTAAGACATCTGAAATAGACAAGGAAGACATCTTTGTTTTATCCAGGATCTCAACATGCACCTGTGGTCTACTGGATTCACTGAGTTTCCTATAGAACCAGCCATCATTGTGCAGGACCTTTCAAGGATCCAGTATAGGGTCTGGTGCTCACAGGCTCAACAAGGAATTAAAATTTGCTTTCACTGATTCTGTTAGCTTTTCTCTTAAAACAATGCTCATGGAGGACCTAGGGATTGTTCTTCCTTATGTAACAGCAAAGAGAGCAGCAGAAATGGAATAGTGTGTCAACAATAGACAGCCTAAAATGGAATTGATTTCAGAAAAGGTCTAAGAATTACATACACATTATAATATCACTTGAAATGCTTTTAAAATAATTGCTATTTTTGTTGTTCAAAATTGTACACATAAAAGTGAAAAAAAAATATTCTCTTTTCCTGTGAAAGACTGTATTTCCCCCAAGGCTAATGTAAATAGACATCATCACTGCAGATATTGAGATTAAAATATCATAGCTGTCTTTAGAAACACAACTTATAGTTTACTTATTTAGTAACTTTTCAATTGATTTTAAAATGAGATTGTGCTTCATCTATCATGTTATTAATAAATAGAACTCACTTATTTCTTAAATGTTTTATTAGTTTCTTGCTTTGCTCATATTGAACTACCCAAAGGCATTAATACTAATCTGAAAATCAATGATATCTGATTAATAACTAAAATAATACTTTTAAATCAGTTCTACAGAAATGTGACTTTAGAAACAAACTTTTCCACTGGTCTTTCAAAAGAACATTTTCTGGGAATTTTATTTAGGTAAATGCAAGAGAAACAAAATGTTTTTGGTGCTTTGAATGTAAAAATGAATTGTTAGTACAGGGGGTTGGCTTGAGGGTGAATCCTGTCTGCCTGTTTCTGTAAATAAAGTTTTACTGGAATACAGCTCTGTCTGTTCATTTACATATTGTCTATGGCTGCTTGTGTCCTATGAGGGAAAAGCTTAGATTTGGGGACCAACATAGTATGGCCCCCAAGCCTAAACAAATTACTATTTGGCCTTTCCTACTCGCCTCTGTGGTTAGTATATGGCCCATTTTCTATATACTTCTGTGTGCACGTTTGCATTGCCATTAGCATCCTATATAAAAATGGTTATTGGTGCACAGAAGCTGCTCAAAATACATTCTGACTTGAATAGATGTGAAATGTTAGGAGTATTATCACGTGCATTTATTTTGATTTAAATAATATATGAAGCTGCTTTTTAATTCATTCCATTAGGAAACATTTTACTGAATTTTGGATGATCAAAATAATCAAGATGAATACTTTCATTTATTCATAGTCTCACAACAATATTCTTTTCTCTATTAAAATAAATACTTTTCAGTTTTAAAAAAGCACATTTAAATGAAATTACTATCTACCCCCAAGTTTGAGGATAACTTTAAACAATATCACATTAAAGGGTTTGCACATTTTTTTAACTGAAGTATAGTTGATTTGCAATGTTGCATTAGTTTTAGATGTACTGCAAGGTGATTCATACACACACACACACACACATTTATATACATATATATATACAACCTAGACAGCATATTAAAAAGCAGAGACATTACTTTGTCCACAAAGGTCCATCTAGTCAAGGCTATGGTTTTTCCATTGGTCATGTATGGATGTGAGAGTTGGACTGTGAAGAAAGCTGAGAGCTAAAGAATTGTTGCTTTTGAACTGTGGTGTTGGAGAAGACTCTTGAGAGTCCCTTGGACTACAAGGAGATCCAACCAGTCCATTCTGAAGGAGATCAGCCTTGGGTGTTCACTGGAAGGACTGATGTTGAAGCTGAAACTCCAATACTTTGGCCACCTGATGTGAAGAGCTGACTCATTTGATAAGACCCTGATGCTGGGAAAGATTGAGGGCAAGAGGAGAAGGGGATGACAGAGGATGAGATGGTTGAATGGCATCATCGGCTCAATGGACATGGGTTTGGGTGGACTCCGGGAATTGGTGACGGACAGGGAGGCCTGGTATGCTGCGCTTCATGGGGTTGCAAAGAATTGGACACAACTGAGTGACTGAACTGTACTGATAGACATTTTTTTCAGATTATTTTCCATTATAGGCTATTCTGTTTTTCTAAGTATACAACACACATATACAGACACTGCTGCTGCTACTGCTGCTGCTAAGTTGCTTCAGTTGTGTCCAACTCTGTGCGACCCCATAAGAGGGCAGCCCACCAGGCTTCCCCGTCCCTGGGATTCTCCAGGACAGAACACTGGAGTGGGTTGCCATTTCCTTCTCCAATGCATGAAAGTGAAAAGTGAAAGTGAAATCGCTCAGTCATGTCCGACTCTTAGCGACCCCATGGACTGCAGCTCACCAGGCTCCTCCATTCATGGGATTTTCCAGGCAAGAGTACTGGAGTGGGGTGCCATTGCCTTCTCTGTATACAGACACTAAACACTGAATTTTTCCATTACTAAATCCTGATTTGAAAGTACCAATATATGAAAATTGAGGCTTGCAAATGTCTTAAAACATGGGTTCTATATTTTGCCATAAAATACATCTCCTCTAAAGACTAAACAGTAGAAGACTTCTCCATTTTCATCATTCAGTGAAGTTAAAAGATTCTAAAGACATTCTATAATAATAAAGACATTTTTACTGCTTCCTAACAAACAGAAAAGAGGTAGGAAAGGAAAGGAGGAAATCAAAGATGAGGTGAAGGCCTCACATACTATCTGATAAGAAGTGAAACATGGGAAAGAAAGAGACATTTCAGGCGACTCTTCATCTGGCTGTTCCACCTCAGCTTTCTTATTAATTCATTCATCACTGTAACCTAATTCTGAATCAGGCACGGACAGAAGTTTCCTGTTCATGTCCCTCCGCCTTTCCAGACGGGCCCGATCTGTGTTTCACAGGCTGATCAACTTACCACAGTGGTTGACCCAAATCTCTGAATGTTCTCTCCTGGTTTCTATCCGCAGCCCACATGGGCTCCTTGGACTCTGAGAAACACAGGTATCTCTGGTCAGGGACACGTTTTACCACGTCTGCATGGATGAGGACTTGGTAAAGTGGGTGCAACACTGCAGAATTTCTTTTAGGGGAAATTCAGCAAGCCAGTTCGCAGTGGGGCGCCCTCCAAACTTGGAGTTCGGGTTATGTTATCTGGACAGAGATGAGCTTGGGTGTAGAAGCAGCAGTCTCTGGGGACACTGAGGTAAAGCCAGGTGTGACTGGCAGGAGTCAAGAGTGGGAACAGCTGGAACTCTCCACCTGTCTTCCAGACACCTACACACACACGAACTCACATGCACACACATATCCACACATACATTCACATATACTCACAGATACATACACTCATACCTACACACATCCACACACTCATACAGCATACTTACATACAGATTCAGTCACACCTACACTGCACACATACATTCACATATACACACTCCTACACATATACACTTACTCACACAATATACTTACACACACACACACAATGCACATGTACATTCACATACACTTACAAATACACACACACCCCCCTACATACATTCACACAAATATTCACATATACTCACACACATACATACACACATGCTCACACCTACGCACACATACATACACACATTCATGCAATATACCTGCACATACACACTTAGACACATACATTTATACACACTCTTACCTACACACATACACATATTCACATGTATTCCCACACACACTCACACAATATACATACACACTCTCATATATACACATACACACAGAAACTCACACCTATACATATACACACATTCACAGGTATTCAACACATACACACACAATATACTTATACACACACACACACACACACACACACATGTCCATTAGTCCCTGGTGAAGGGAGACAGATTAGTGGGGAAAAACATGGACATTTCTAAGCCTTCTCCATGAACGAATGGGAAATAGGTGTTTTGCTCAAATTTCCCTTCACTCCTTCCCCTCTCTTTTCCAGGGTGGTTTCCTGATGTTCCCTTCACATGGAGGGGCCTGATCCTTCCCCCTTCGAGTGAGGTCTGGACTAAGTGCCCTGTTTCTGACCCACAGATCACAGAGGAGATGACAGAGAGACTCTGAGACGAGGTCACACAAGGCACTGTGGCTTCGGCCCTGCTCTGTCTCAGGTAGTTTATTTGAGGGGGCCCTACCATCACCTGCGAGGACCCTCAAGAACCATGAAGATGCCCATGTGGAGAATGGAGGCATCCAGCCAGCAGGGACCCCTCTAGGAAGTAGACCCTCGACTCCAGCCCACAGACGATGCGGCTTCATCTGCGCAGGACCCTGAGCCAGAGACATGCAGCCCTGCCACCCTTGGGTTCCTGCCACTCATACAGCGTGTGCAGCGAACAGTCGTTGTTTCAATTGTCAAACTAGGGATAAGTCATTATGCCAACAAAGGTCCATCTAGTCAAAGCTATGGTTTTTCCAGTCGTCACGTATGGATGTGAGAGCTAGAATATAAAGAAAGCTGAGCACAGAGGAACTGATGCTTTTGAACGTGGTATTGGAGAGGACTTTTAAGAGTCCCTTGGACTGCGAGGAGATCCAACCAGTCCATCCTAAAGGAAATCAGTCCTGAATATTCATTGGAAGGACTGATGCTGAAGCTGAAACTCCAATACTTTGGCCAGGTGGTGCAAAGAACGGACTCATTTGAAAAGATCCTGATGCTGGCAAAGACTGAGGGTGGGAGGAGAAGGGGACAACAGAGGATGAGATGGCTGGATGGCATCACCGACTCAATGGACATGAGTTTGAGTAAACTCCGGGAGGTGGTGATGGACAGGGAGGCCTGGCCTGCTGCAGTCCATGGGATCACAAAGATTCAGACACACTGAGCGACTGAACTGCACTGAACTGAAGTCATTAGGCAGCACTGGTAACTAACGTCCCTTCCTTTCACTTCCCTCTCCTCCTCTGTCTACTGGACTCACTTTTCCCCTTCACAGCACTTTTTCCTCGTGGCACTTCTCATTCTGACTTAGATTCACTTGTTTTCTCATTCCCTACAACTCTTCTGGCCTCTTCTAAAGTCTATGTGAGAGGACAGAAGATACAGGAAGGGGCTCTAAACCTTGTAACTAAATCTAAAATGCATTTTAATTTGGGTGACAAATAATATTTAACTTTTAAGAATGTATCCTGACTTACAGTTCTGGACGCCTACGTTTAAAATGGACCAGTGGAACACAGCAGACAGTGCTCCTTATGTAGGCTCTAGGGAAGAATTTCCTTGCCTTTTTATGCTTCTAAAGGCTGCCCGGGTTCCATGGTCAAAGCCCGCATCACTTCAACCTCAGCATCCATGATCACCTCCTCTTCTCTGACTGAACCTCCTCGCTCACTGTTGTAAGGACACCTGTGATCACATTAAGCCTGCCTGGATAATCCAAGATTATCTCCCCCTATCCACTTCAAGATCCTTCACTTAATCCCACCTGCACAGCCCCTTTTCCTGCATAAGATAATATTCACAGGCTCACATCTTCAGGGGTTACTGTCCAGTCTACCACATACCCCTTAGAATATTCGGTTGTGCTTAAAACAAAATTAAATTTCTGACTGTAGTTCCATGATCAGGCCTTTCTCTCATTCTCTAAATTCATTTTGAATCAGAACCTTTGGTTTATTCATTTATTCAGTCCACACAGACCCACTGTGCACCAGGCTCTGTTTGATACAGAGGGGACATTAGTGAACAAAAAAAAAAGCCCCTGCCTGCATAGCTCTCGCATAAACGCAACTCAGTATGCTTGTCTTAGTCTCATTTCCTCTCCTTGAACAACAAGCTGTTTGTAACTCACATTTCTTGGATTTATTGTTCTTTCAATCTTTCTTGGAACATTGTTTTCCAGACCTTTCCAAGGGTGATCCTTCCTTCTATTCACATGTAACTTAAATGCACTAACTCAGAGAAGTTTTTTTGGCTCAGGCTAAACTACTTTTCCCAGAGAAGGCAATGGCAACCCACTCCAGTACTCTTGCCTGGAAAATCCCATGGATGGAGGAGCCAGCTGCAGTCCATGGGGTTGCAAAGAGACGGACATGACTGAGCGACTTCACTTTCACTTTTCACTTTCATGCATTGGAGAAGGAAATGGCAACCCACTCCAGCGTTCTTGTCTGGAGAATCCCAGGGTCGGGGGAGCCTGGTGGGATGCCGTCTATGGGATCGCACAGAGTTGGACACGACTGAAGCGACTTAGCAGCAGCAGCAGCAGCAAACTACTTTCCCAGGTGGCTCAGTGGTCAAGAATCCACCCACCAATGCAGGGGACCCAGGAGATGCAGCTTCAGTCCCTGGGTTGGGAAGATTCCCTGGAGGAGGAAATTGCAACCCACTCTAGTATTCTTGTCTGGGAAATCCCATGGCCACAGGAGCCTGGTGAGCCACAGTCCATGGGGTGGCAAAGAGAGTCAGACACGACTGAGTGAGCGCGCACACACACATACACACACACTCATGCAAACTATCTTTCCAGACATGCTGTCAGATCTTCTATTTTAATTTTCATCAAAGACCTCATCATCATCTTACATTTCCCAAGCTTTCTTCTCCCCATCCTAATTTTATGAAGATATTATTGGCATGCCATATTCTATGAATTTAAGGTGTATGGCACAATGATCTGGCTTATATACACCACAAAATGATGACCACAATAGGTTTAGTGAACATCCATCATCTCATAAAGACAAAACATTGACAATATAGAAAAATATTTTTTCTTATAATGAGAACTCTGAGGATTTACTCTAAGTTCCACATATAACATAGAGTAGTGTTAACTATATTTATCCTGCTGTACATTATAACCCTAGTACTTATTTATCTTATAATTGGAATTTTGTATCTTGATGGTCATCATCTAATTCCCCCTGTTCTTGCTTCTGGTAACCACAAATCTGATCTCTTTTTCAATGAGTTGGTCTGTTTTTAAAGTATAATTGACCTACAACACTATGTTAGATCCTGCTGCACAACATAGTGGTTTGACATTTCTATACATTTCGAAATTATTACTGTAAGGCTTGCTGTCATCTGTCACCATACAAAGATACTACATAATTGCTGACTGTGTTCCCAACACTGTACATTTCATACCTGTGACGTTTATTTTGTGACTCGAAGTTCATGCCTCTTACTTCCTGCTCACCTACTCCTCTCCTTCTTCCACTGGCTCCTTGGCTTTTTTCAGTACTTGGTTTTCTGTCATTAGCTCACTGCTCTTTTCCACAACAAGGTACCACCCAAGAAAAGAAGCAAGGACCCTGAGCATTTGCAGCAGGCAGAACACACAGAGCACACAGAATATGTTCTGACACGCACTAGATGCTCACCAAATAGCTGCAAAATGATTACAAGAGTTAATAATTGAATGACGTGACCCTTAAAGGATGAGTGCACTCTAAGCAGTGAACGCTGTTTTCTTTTTTTGTATTGGTTTCTGCCATACATCAACATGAATCGGCCACAGGTATACATATGCCCCCCTCCCTCCTGAATACCTCTCCCGTCTCCCATCCCATCCCACCCCTCTAGGGTGCCAGAGCTCTGGGTTGAGCTCCCTGTGTCACAGAGCAAATTCCCACTTGCTATCTATTTTACATATGGTAATGTAGATATTTTACATGCTATTCTCTCATATAGTAGCATACTGCTAGCAAAAAAGGAAGTACTGATTTGAAAGAATAGAACAGCAGATGCAAGATGTAATGTTAAAAAGAACACAGCTCAATGAGAACATAGAAACGTTTACATGGGAGTACAACCCTTGACTACAGAAATTCTACTTTTACTAAGCAGAGAAGAATTTTTATCACTAAAAAAACAAGCAGTTTATCATTAAAGGGCTTATTTCTAGGGTAATTTTCCTATATTAATTCCCTGATAATTCTACATTAGCCAAGGTAATACTAAAATTTCAATTCATGGAAAAACTGGAAAAAAATTAAATTCACAATGGTACTCAAAAGCCATAAGCCACCCTGTTTATTCTTATCTAAATATAACATAAAGATGTTTTAGTATTTTGGTTGATGGTCACTAGCAAATTTTAATTTTCCTGATAAAAATATGCTAATTTCTCCCAGATTATAATCTGTCATAAAATTGTTTTATAGCATCTTTCCTCTAATTATATGTATTCAAAAGCTTTCCTTTATAGGTATAAAATTACTGCTGCTTCAAACATAATTTTGACAGTAGGTTTAGTTGAGAAGACATTTAAATAACTAATTATGCATACTAAATATATTTCAAATATAGTTTATTTTTATTTCAGGCACAGGATGGCTTTTTTTTCCTTACAGTTATCCATATTCATGAGACGGAATTGGTTTATTAAAATTTCTTTAATAAAATCCTAATTACTTTCATTGGATCCTTTACTCTGTTTTAACAGAGGGTAATTGTGAGGTTTTTTTCTGAAAGGAGACAAAGACTACTAAAAAAAAAAAGGAATCGGATTGACTAGAAAGAAGTATTTAACAGTTACAAATCTTAAAGCATGATAAAATCAAATGCTGTCTTGTGATGATATAAGACTTTCCTATGACCTCCTCACTTTAATTTTTAAACCTGAAACACAATCCCTGAACACAGGTGAGGCTCAAGTCACAGAACAGTTGGATTGAATTCATTTTAAATGAATGCTTTACATTTTTATTTTCGATTAATCAACTAATTAAAATTAACTAAATGTAAGAAGATTCACTTTAAATGAATCTGTCATTTGTCTTATTCTAAGAGTGAGACTTTGTGCACCTGGGCAAGAGAGAGAGCAGAGAGGTTCATCTTACAAAAAGGTCAAGGTCAGAGCCGATGGGGTGAGAGTGGAAAATGGGGGTTGGGGGATGGATGACCACTTTTCCATATCCTACCACTTACACCTTGATTCATGGGTGTGTAGAAGGTGACTGATCAAAATCTGGAGGCCCATGACACCCTGAATTTATGCTGTGTGCATTGGTGTGTGAGCATGTGTGTATGTGATTATGCACATATGTAAGTGTATGAATGTCTGTACACGTGTGAGTGAACATGCTTCACACATGCACAAGTATGTGTCTGTGTGTGTGCACATGTATACATTATTTGGGTGCACCACATAAATACTCCTATCTTATCCCTTAAACATCATGTCTCTCAAGGTGCAATTGTTGAATTGGGACTGTATTGATAATTCTTTCCAATGGTATGCATGGAAAAGATGTATACCTAAAAGATGAATAAATAATGCTCATTTAATGTTTTTAAAAACAAAAGCATTGATTGTGAGTGAATGCTAAGGTTTACCAAAATGTTGCTATAGTAATTTGTGCTCAAAACAAAACGCAAGGGGGATTACATCAAAATAAAATACTTCTGCATAACAACAACAATCACAAAATGACAAGGCAATCTATGAAAAGGGAGAAGATAATTGCAAGCCATAAATATGCTAAGGGGTTAACATCCAAAATACACAAGGAAATCATATAACTCAGTAACAAAGAAAAAAAAACTACTATATTAATAAATAGATGAACCGAGTAGACATTTTTTTCTAAAGAAGACACCCAAATGGGCAACAGGTATATAACAAGATGTTCAGCATCACTACTCATCAGGAAAATTCAAGTCAAAATCATAATGAACTACTGCCTCACACCTGTCAGAATGGCTACCATCAAGACAAGAGAAAAGAGGTTCAGCCTCTCAGTCGTGTCCGACTCTTTGTGACCCCATGGACTGCAGCACGCCAGGATTCTCTGTCTATCACCAACTCCCAGAGTTTACTCAAACTCATGTCCATTGAGTAGTGATGCCATCAAGCCATCTCATCCTCTGTCATCCGCTTCTCCTCCTGCCTTTAATCTTTCCCAGCATCAGGGTCTTTTCCAAGGAGTCAGTTCTTCACATCAGGTGGCCAAGTATTGGAGCTTCAGCTTCAGCATCAGTCCTTCCAATGAACATTCAGGACTGATTTCCTTTAGGATGGACTGGTTGGATCTCCGTGTAGTCCAAGGGACTCTCAAGAGTCTTCTCCAACACTGCAGTTCAAAAGCATCAATTCTTTGGTGCTCAGCTTTCTTTATAGTCCAACTCTCACATCCATACATGACTACTGGAAAAACCATAGCTTTGACTAGATGGACCTTTGTTGGCAAATTAATGTCTCTGCTTTTTTATCTGCTGTCTAGTTTGGTCATAGCTTATCTTTCAAGGAGTAAGAGTCTTTTAATTTCATGGCTGCAGTCACCATCTGCAGTGATTTTTGGAGCCCCCCAAAATAAAGTCTCTCACTGTTTCCATTGTTTCCCCATCTATTTGCCATGAAGAGGAAACAAATGTTGGTGAAAAAAGAGTTTGAAAAAAGCATCTTGTTATGTACCTGTGTCTGATTTTTTGCGACCCATGGACTGTAGCCTGCCAGGATTCTATCCATAGGGATTCTCCAGGTAAGAACACTGAGTGGGTTGCTATGCCCTTCTCCAGGGGATTCCTCACCCAGGGAATGAAACCAGGTCTTTGCTTTGAGGCAGATTCTTTACTGTTGAAACCAGATGTGAAGAAAAGGAAACCTTGTGCACTGCTGGTAGGAATGTAAGTTGATATATCCACTACTGTAAATCATACAGAGGTTCCTCAAAAAATTAAAAACATAAGTACCATCTAATCCAGCAATCCTACTTCTGGGTATGTATCCAAAGGAAATGAAGACAACCAACAGAAAAGATACGTGCACGTGCATGATCACTGTAGCATTCTTCACAATAACGGAAATATGGAAATGACCTAAATGTCCCTCAGCAGATGAACTGATAATGAAGATATCAGATAATGATAATGAAGATGTGGTACGTCTGTCCAATGGGATATTACCCAGTCACGAGAAAGAAGGAAATACTGCCACGTGGAAAACACAGAAGGCACTTAAAGGTGTCTGCTAAGTGACATAAGTCGGTGAGAGAAAGACAAATACTGTATGAGCCAACTCACACGGAATTAAAAACTGAACCTATCAAAACAGAGAGTGGAGCCATAGTTACCAGGGGCTTGGGGTGGCGTAATTGAGGAGATGTTGTTTAAGGTACAAACTTATAAACAGTGGTTAGATAAGTCCTAGAAATCTAATGTACATCACAGGTATCACAGTCAACATGCTGTCCTAGGAACTTCAAAGTGCTAAAGTGAAAGTGAAGTTGCTCAGTTGTGTCTGACTCTTTGGGATCCCGTGGACTGTAGCCCACCAGGCTCCTCTGTCCATGGGATTCTCCAGGCAAGAATACTGGAGTGGGTTGCCATTTCCTTCTCCAGGGGATCTCCCCAACCCAGGGATCGAACCCAGGTCTCCTGCATTGCAGGCAGACGCTTTAACCTCTGAGACACCTAAGACTAGATTTAATTCTTCTCACTACAAAAAAGCTGATAATTAAGAGACATGAAAAAAGTGTAATCGAACACTAAGATAGTAATCATCAGTTCAGTTCAGTTCAGTCACTCAGTTGTGTTCAACTCTTTGCGACCCCATGAATTGCAGCACGCCAGGCCTTCCTGCCCATCATCAACTCCCCGAGTTCACCCAAACTCATGTCCATTGAGTCGGTGGTGCCACCCAGCCATCTCATCCTCTGTCATCCCCTTCTCCTCCTGCCCCCAATCCCTCCCAGCATCAGTCTTTTCTAATGAGTCAACTCTTCGCATGAGGCGGCCAAAGTATTAGAGTTTCAGCTTTAGCATCAGTTCTTCCAATGAACACCCAATACTGATCTCCTTTAGAATGGACTGGTTGGATCTCCTTGCAGTCCAAGGGACTCTCAAGAGTATTCTCCAACAATACAGTTCAAAAGCATCAATTCTTCGGTGCTCAGCTTCCTTCACAGTCCAACTCTCACATCCATACATGACCATTAGAAAAACCATACTCTTGACTAGACGGACCTTTATTGGCAAAGTAATGTCTCTCCTTTTTAATGTGCTGTCTAGGTTGGTCATAACTGTCCTTCCAAGCAGTAAGTGTCTTTTAATTTCATGGCTCCAATCACCATCTGCAGTGATTTTGGAGCCCCAAAAAATAAAGTCTGACACTGTTTCTACTGTTTCCCCATCTATTTCCCATGAAGTGATGGGACTGGATGCCATGATCTTCGTTTTCTGAATGTTGAGCTTTAAGCCAACTTTTTCCACTCTCCTCTTTTACTTTCATCAAGAGGCTCTTTAGTTCCTCTTCACTTTCTGCCATAAGGGTGGTGTCATCTGCATGTCTGAGGTTATTGATATTTCTCCCAGCAATCTTGATTCCAGCTTGGCTTCCTCCAGCCCTGCGTTTCTCATGATGGACTCTGCATAGAAGTTAAATAAGCAGGGTGACAATATACAGCCTTGACGTACTCCTTTTCCTATTTGGAACCAGTCTGTTGTTCCATGTCCATTCTAACTATTGCTTCCTGACCTGCATATAGGTTTCTCAAGAGGCAGGTCAGGTGGTCTGGTATTCCCATCTCTTGAAGAATTTTCCACAGTTTGTTTATTGTGATCCATACAGTCAAAGGCTTTGGCATAGTCAGTGAAGCAGAAATAGATGTTTATCTGGAACTCTCTTGCTTTTTCGATGATCCAGCAGATGTTGGCAATTTGATCTCTGGTTCCTCTGCCTTTTCTAAAACCAGCTTGAACATCTGGAAGTTCATGGTTCACATATTGCTGAAGCCTGGCTTGGAGAATTTTGAGCATTACTTTACTAGCATGTGAGATGAGTGCAATTGTGCAGTAGTTTGAGCATCCTTTGGCACTGCCTTTCTCTGGGATTGGAATGAAAACTAACCTTTTCCAGTCCTGTAGCCACTGCACAGTTTTCCAAATTTGCTGGCATATTGAGTGCAGCACTTTCACAGCATCATCTTTCAGGATTTGAAATAGCTCAACTGGAATTCCATCACCTCCACTAGCTTTGCTCATAGTGATGTTTTCTAAGGCCCACTTGACTTCACATTCCAGGATGTCTGGCTCTAGGTGGGTGATCACACCATCTTGATTATCTGGGTTATGAAGATCTTTTTTGTACAGTTCTTTTGTGTATTCTTGCCACCTCTTCTTAATATCTTCTGCTTCTGTTAGGTACATACCATTTCTGTCCTTTACCAAGCCCATCTTTGCATGAAATGTTCCCTTGGTGTCTCTAATTTTCTTGACGAGATCTCTAGTCTTTCCCATTCTGTTTTCCTCTATTTCTCTGCATTGATCACTGAGGAAGGCTTTCTTATCTCTCCTTGCTATTCTTTGGAACTCTGCATTCAGATGCTTATATCTTTCCTTTTCTCTTTTGCTTTTTGCCTCTCTTCTTTTCACAGCTATTTGTAAGGCCTCCCCAGATAGCCATTTTGCTCTTTTGCATTTCTTTTCCATGGGGATGGTCTTGATCCCTGTCTCCTGGACAATGTCATGAACCTCTGTCCATAGTTCATCAGGCACTCTATCTATCAGATCTAGTCCTATAAATCTATTTCTCACTTCCACTGTAGAATCATAAGGGATTTGATTTAGGTCATACCTGGATGGTCTAGCGGCTTTCCCTACTTTCTTCAATTTAAGTCTGAATTTGGCAACAAGGAGTTCATGATCTGAGCCACAGTCAGCTCCTGGTCTTGTTTTTGTTGACTGTATAGAGCTTCTCCATCTTTGGCTGCAAAGAATATAATCAATCTGATTTTGTTGTTGACCATCTGGTGATGTCCATGTGTAGAGTCTTGTGTTGTTGGAAGAGGGTGTTTGCTATGACCAGTGTGTTCTCTTGGCAAAACTCTATTAGTCTTTGCCCTGCTTCATTCTCTATTCCAAGGCCAAATTTGCCTGTTACTCCAGGTGTTTCTTGACTTCCTACTTTTGCATTCCAGTCCCCTATAATGAAAGGACATCTTTTTTGGGTGTTAGTTCTAAAAGGTCTTGTAGGTCTTCATAGAACCATTCAACTTCAGCTTCTTCAGCGTTGCTGGTTGGGGCATAGACTTGGATTACTGTGATATTGAATGGTTTGCCTTGGAAATGAACAGAGATCATTCTGTCATTTTTGAGAGTGTATCCAAGTACTGCATTTCAGACTCTTCTGTTGACCATGATGGCTACTCCATTTCTTCTAAGGGATTCCTGCCCACAGTAGTAGATATAATGGTCATCTGAGTTAAATTCACCCATTCTAGTCCTTTTTAGTTTGCTGATTCCTAGAATGTCGACATTCACTCTTGCCATCTCCTGTTTGACTGCTTCCAGTTTGCCTTGATTCATGGACCTAACATTCCAGGTTCCTATGCAATATTCCTCTTTACAGCATTGGACCTTGCTTCTATCACCAGTCACATCCACAACTGGGTGTTGTTTTTGCTCTGGCTCCATCCCTTCATTCTTTCTGGAGTTATTTCTCCACTGATCTCCAGTAGCATATTGGGCACCTACTGATCTGGGGAGTGTCCTAGCCCAGGACAGTGTCTGGACAGTATCCTCTTTCAGTGTCCTATCATTTTGCCTTTTCATACTGTTCATGGGGTTCTCAAGGCAAAAATACTGACGTGGTTTGCCATTCCCTTCTCCAGTGGACCACATTCTGTCAGACCTCTCCACCTTGACCCGCCTGTCTTGGGTGGCCCCACACAGCATGGCTTAGTTTCATTGAGTTAGACAAGGCTGTGGTCCATGTGATTAGATTGACTAGTTTTCTGTGATTATGGTTTGTGTGTCTGCCTTCTGATGCCTCTCGCAACACCTACTGTCTTACTTGGGTTTCTATGATTACTCTCTTATTGCGGTAAGATAGTAATCATACCGCAGTATATAAAAGTATTAAATCAACACACTGTCCACCTTAAACTTACATCATGTAATATGTTAACTATAAAAAGACACTATTTTTAAAAAACTGTGTTATGCAAATGTCATTTTGATAAGAGTGTTAATTAAGGAAATGGATGTGATAGGAAATTTGTATGTCATGCATGCAGAGAAATGTTTAAAAACAGTTGCAATAAAGAAGTTTATGAAATGGAGCAGGACCCTCTGAGGCTCCTGGGCATGAAGTTCTTTTCGTTTCCCATTTCTTGTGGGCAACACTCCAGCCTCCATGACCTTCCCTGAGTTTCAAAAAGAGCAGATGCCAACAGTTGCTAATTAAGGGAGGAGCAGCCAAGAAACCACCTGAGGCAACAGAACTGTAAAGGGACAGGAGACCAGAGAAGCTCATAAAGGTCAGGAGACAACCACCTAAGAGAGAGTAAGGGAAGGAAAGCACTGCTCACACCCTACCCTATCAGCAACCCCACCCTTGAAGCATTGTTATAAAACCCCTCATCAGGTCCTTCCAGGTTCAGTTCAGTCCAGTTAGTCATACTAAGTCATATTAAGTCATGCACGACTCCGCAACTTCATGTACTTTGCTTCAGAATGCCAGGCTTCTCTGTCCATCACCAACTCCTGGAGCTTGCTCAAACACATGTCCATCGAGTTGGTGATGCCACCCAACCATCTCATCCTCTGTCATCCCCTTCTCTTTTTGCCCTCAATCTTTACCAGCATCAGGGTCTTTTTTAATGAGTCAGCTCTCTGCATCAGGTGGCCAAAGTAATGGAGCTTCAGCATCAGTCCTTCCAATGAATAGTCAGGACTGATTTTCATTATGATTGACTGGTTTGATCTCCTTGCTGTCCAAGGGGCTTTCAAGAGTCTTCCCCAACACCACTGTTCAAAAGCATCAATTTTTTGGTGCTCAGCTTTCCTTATGGTCCAACTCTCACATCCATCCATGACTACTGGAAAAAACATAGGTTTGACTAGGCAGACCTTTGTCAGCAAAGCAATGTTTCCGCTTTTTTATCTGCTGTCTAGGTTGGTCATAGCTTTTCTTCCAAAGAGCAAGCATCTTTTAATTTCATGGCTGCAGTCACCATCTGCAGTGATTCTGGAGCCCCCAAAAATAAAGTCTCCCACTGTTTCCAGTGTTTCTGCATCTATTTGCCACGAAGTGACAGGACTGGATGCCATGCTTTTAGATTTTTGAATGTTGAGCTTTAAGCCAGCTTTTTTCACTCTCTTCTTTCTCTACTATAAACAGGCTCTTGAGTTCCTCTTTGCTTTCTGCCATAAGCATGGTGTCATCTGCATATCTGAAGTTACTGATATTTCTCCTGGCAATCTTGATTCCAGCCTGTGCTTCATCCAGCTTGGCATTTTGCATGATGTATTCAGTTCAGTTCAGTTCAGTTCAGTTCAGTCGCTCAGTCGTGTCTGACTCTTTGCGACTCCATGAATCGCAAAACGCCAGGCCTCCCTGTCCATCACCAACTCCCGGAGTTCACTCAGACTCATGTCCATCGAGTCTGTGATGCCATCCACCCATCTCATCCTCTGTCGTCCTCTTCTCCTCCTGCCCCCAATCCCTCCCAGCATCAGAGTCTTTTCCAATGAGTTAACTCTTCCCATGAGGTGGCCAAAGTACTGGAGCTTCATCTTTAGCATCATTCCTTCCAAAGAAATCCCAGGGCTGATCTCCTTCAGAATGGACTGGTTGGATCTCCTTGCAGTCCAAGGGACTCTCAAGAGTCTTCTCCAACACCGCAGTTCAAAAGCATCAATTCTTCGGCGCTCAGCCTTCTTCACAGTCCAACTCTCACATCCGTACATGACTACTGGAAAAACCATAGCCTTGACTAGGTGGACCTTAGTTGGCAGAGTAATGTCTCTGCTTTTGAATATACTATCTAGATTGCTCATAACTTTTCTTCCAAGGAGTAAGCGCATATAAGTTAAATAAGCAGGGTGACAATATATAGCCTTGACATACTCCTTTTGTTATTTGAAACCAATCTGTTGTTCCATGTCTGGTTCTAACTGTTGCTTCTTGACTAGCATACAGATTTTTCAGAGGCAGGTAAAGAGATCTGGTATTACCATTTCTTAAGAATTTTCCACAGTTTGTTGTGATCCACACAGTCAAAGGCTCGGCATAGTAAATAAAGCAGAAGTAGATGTTTTTCTGGAACTCTCTTGATTTTTTGATGATCCAACGGATGTTGGCAATTTGATCTCTGGTTCCTCTGCCTCTTCTAAATCTAATTTGAACATCTGAAAGTTCTTGGTTCACATACTGTTGAAGCCTGGCTTGGAGAATTTTGAGCATTACTTTGCTAGCATGTGAGATGAGTACAACTGTGTGGTAGTTTGAGCATTCTTTGGCATTGCCTTTCTTTGGGATTGGAATGAAAACGGACCTTTTCCAGTCCTGTGGCCACTGCTGAGTTTTCCAAATTTGCTGGCATATTGAGTGCAGCACTTTCACAGCATCATCTTTCACGATTTGAAATAGCTCAACTGGAATTCCATCATCTCCACTAGCTTTGTTTGTAGTGATGCTTTCTAAGGCCCACTTGACTTCACATTCCAGGATGTATGACTCTAGGTGAGTGATCACACCAATGATGTTATCTGGATCACGAAGATCTTTTTAGTATAGTTCTGTGTATTCTTGCCACCTCTTCTTAATATCTTCTGCTTCTGTTAGGTCCATATTGTTTCTGTCCTTTATAGAGCCCACCTTTGCATGAAATGTCCCCTTGGTATCTCTAATTTTCTTGATTTCTAATTTCCCATTCTATTGTTTTCCTCCATTTCTCTGTACTGATCACCAAGGAAGGCTTTCTTATCTCTCCTTGCTATTCTTTAGAACTCTGCATTCAGATAGGTCAGTTCAGCTCAGACGCTCAGTCGTGTCCGACTCTTTGTGACCCCCATGAATCGCAGCACACCAGGCCTCCCTGTCCATCACCAACTCCCGGAGTACACTCAGAATCACGTCCATCGAGTCTGCGATGCCATCCACCCATCTCATCCTGGGTCGTACCCTTCTCCTCCCGCCCCCAAACCCTCCCAGCATCAGAGTCTTTTCCAGTGAGTCAACTCTTCGCATGAGGTGGCCAAAGTACTGGAGCTTCATCTTTAGCATCATTCCTTCCAAAGAAATCCCAGGGCTGATCTCCTTCAGAATGGACTGGTTGGATCTCCTTGCAGTCCAAGGGACTCTCAAGAGTCTTCTTCAACACCACAGTTCAAAAGCATCAATTCTTCAGTGCTCAGCCTTCTTCACAGTCCAACTTTCACATCCATACATGACCACAGGAAAAACCACAGCCTTGAGTAGACGGACCTTAGTCGACAAAGTAATGTCTCTGCTTTTGAATATACTATCTAGGTTGGTCATAACTTTTCTTCCAAGGAGTAAGCGTCTTTTAATTTCATGGCTGCAGTCACCATCTGCAGTGATTTTGGAGCCCCAAAAAATAAAGTCTGACACTGTTTCTACTGTTTCCCCATCTATTTCCCATGAAGTGATGGGACCGGATGCCATGATCTTTGTTTTCTGCATGTTGAGCTTTAAGCCAGCTTTTTCACTCTCCTTTTCACTTCCATCAAGAGGCTTTTTAGCTCCTCTTCACTTTCTGCCATAAGGGTGGTGTCATCTGCATATCTGAAGTTATTGATATTTCTCCTGGCAATCTCGATTCCAGCTTCTGTTTCTTCCAGTCCAGCGTTTCTCATGATGGACTCTGCATATAAGTTAAATAAGCAGGGTGACAATACACAGCCTTGACGTACTCCTTTTCCTATTTGGAACCAGTCTGTTGTTCCATGTCCAGTTCTAACTGTTGCTTCCTCACCTGCATACAGATTTCTCAAGAGGCAGGTCAGGTGGTCTGGTATTCCCATCTCTTTAAGAATTTTCCACAGTTTATTGTGATCCATACAGTCAAAGGCTTTGGCATAGTCAATAAAGCAGAAATAGATGTTTTTCTGGAACTCTCTTGCTTTTTCCATGATCCAGCGGATGTTGGCAATTTGATCTCTGGTTCCTCTGCCTCTTCTAAAACCCGCTTGAACATCAGGGAGTTCATGGTTCACATATTGCTGAAGTCTGGCTTGGAGAATTTTGAGCATTACTTCATTAGCATGTGAGATGAGTGCAATTGTGCAGTAGTTTGAACATTCTTTTGCATTGCCTTTCTTTGGAATTGGAATGAAAACTGACCTTTTCCAGTCCTGTGGCCACTGCTGAGTTTTCCAAACTTGCTGGCATATTGAGTGCAACACTTTCACAGCATCATCTTTCAGGATTTGAAACAGCTCAACTGGAATTCCATCACCTCCACTAGCTTTGTTGGTAGTGACGCTTTCTAAGGCCCACTTGACTTCACTTTCCAAGATGTCTGGCTCTAGATTAGTGATCACATCATCATGATTATCTGGGTCGTGAAGATCTTTTTTTGTACAGTTCTTCCTCTTCCGTGTATTCTTGCCACCTCTTCTTAATATCTTCTGCTTCTGTTAGGTCCATACCATTTCTGTCCTTTATCGAGTCCATCTTTGCATGAAATGTTCCCTTGGTATCTCTAATTTTCTTGAAGAGATCTCTAGTCTTTCCCATTCTGTTGTTTTCCTCTATTTCTTTGCATTGATCGCGGAAGAAGGCTTTCTTATCTCTTGCTATTCTTTGGAACTCTGCATTCAGATGGGTATATCTTTCCTTTTTTCCTTTGCTTTTTGCCTCTCTTCTAGTCACAGCTATTTGTAAGGCCTCCCCAGATAGCCATTTTGCTCTTTTGCATTTCTTTTCCATGGGGATGGTCTTGATCCCTGTCTCCTGGACAATGTCACGAACCTCATTCCATAGTTCATCAGGCAATCTATCTATCAGATCTAGACCCTTAAATCTATTTCTCACTTCCACTGTAGAATCATAAGGGATTTTATTTAGGTCATACCTGAATGGTCTAGTGGTTTTCCCTACTTTCTTCAATTTAAGCCTGAATTTGGCAATAAGGAGTTCATGATCTGATCCACAGTCAACTCCTGGTCTTGTTTTTGTTGACTGTATAGAGCTTCTCCATCTTTGGCTGCATAGAATATAATCCATCTGATTTTGGTGTTGACCATCTGGTGATGTCCATGTGTAGAGTCTTCTCTTGTGTTGTTGGAAGAGGGTGTTTGCTATGACCAGTGTGTTCTCTTGGCAAAACTCTATTAGTCTTTGCCCTGCTTCATTCCGCATTCCAAGGCCAAATTTGCCTGTTACCCCAGGTGTTTCTTGACTTCCTACTTTTGCATTCCAGTCCCCTATAATGAAAAGGACATCTTTTTGGGGTGTTAGTTCTAAAAGATCTTGTAGGTCTTCATAAAACCGTCAACTTCAGTTTTTTCAGTGTTACTGGTTGGGGCATAGAAATAGACTTGGATAACTGCCTGGCACTCTAGGCTGCTGCCCCTGACCTCGGACGTGGGGTAGCTCCTCTCGGCCGCGCTTAGTGAGCTGGCTCGCAGCCGCCTGTGCTTAGTGAGCCGGCTCACAGCCGTCTGCACTTATTCAGATGGGTATATCTTTTCTTTTCTTCTTCGCCTTTCACTTTTCTTATTTTTTCATCTATGTAAGGCCTCCTCAGACAACCATTTGCTTTTTTGCATTTCTTTTTCTTGTGCATGGTTTTGATCACGGCCTCCTGTTCAGTTATGAACCTCTGTCCACAGTGCTTCAGACTCTCTGTCTATCAGATTTAATCCCTTAAATCTATTTGTCACTTCCACTGTATAATCGTAAGGGAATTGATTAGGTCTTATCTGAATGGTCCAGTGGTTTTCCCTAGTTTCTTCAGTTAAGCCTGAATTTTGCAATCAGAAGTTCATGATCTGAGCCACAGTCTGCTCCCAGTCTTGTTTCTGCTTACTCTATACAGCTTCTCCATCTTCTGCCATAAAGAATACAATCAATCTATTTCAGTATTCACTATCTGGTGATGTCCATGTGCAGAGTCATCTCTTGTGTTGTTGGAAGGGTTTATTTTTTATGACCAGTGTGTTCCTTTGGCAAAACTTTGTTAGCCTTTGCCCTGCTTCATTGTTTCAGTTCAGTTCAGTCGCTCAGTTGTGTCCGACTCTTTGCCACCCCATGAATCGCAGCACGCCAGGCCTCCCTGTGCATCACCAACTCCCGGAGTTCACTCAGACTCACGTCCATCAAGTCAGTGATGCCATCCAGCCATCTCATCCTCGGTCGTCCCCTTCTCCTTCTGCCCCCAATCCCTCCCAGCACCAGAGTCTTTTCCAATGAGTCAACTCTTCGCATGAGTTGGCCAAAGTACTGGAGCTTCAGCTTTAGCATCATTCCTTCCAAAGAAATCCCAGGGTTGACCTCCTTCAGAATGGACTGGTTGGATCTCCTTGCGGTCCAAGGGACACTCAAGAGTCTTCTCCAACACCACAGTTCAAACGCATCAATTCTTCGGCGCTCATCCTTTTTCACAGTCCAACTCTCACATCCATACACGACCACTGGAAAAACCATAGCCTTGACTAGACGGACCTTAGTCGTTACTCCAAGGCAAAACTTGCCTGTAACTCTAGGCATCTCTTGACTTCCTACTTTTGCATTCCAGCCCCCTATGATGAAAAGGGCATCTTTTTCAGTGTTAGTTCTAGGGTCTTATAGGTCTTCACAGTACTATTCAGCTTCAGCTTCCTTCGCTTACTGGTTGGGGCACAGACTTGGATCATTGTGATATTGAATGGCTTGCCTTAGAAACAAACAGTGATCATACTGTCGCTTTTGAGATTGTACCCAAGTACTGCATTTCCGACTCTTTTGTTGACTCTGAGGGGTACACTATTTTTTCTAAGGGATTCTTGCCCACAATAATAGATACAATGGTCATCTGAATTAAATTCAGTCATTCCAGTCCATTTTAGCTCACTGATTCCTAAAATGTCGATGTCCACTCTTGCCATCTCCTGTTTGCCACTTCCAATTTACCTCGATTCTTGGACCTAACATTGCAGGTTCCTATGCTATGTTGTTCTTTACAGCATCAGACTTTACTTCCATTACCAGTCACATTCACAACTGGGTATTGTTTTTGCTTTGGCTCAGCTTCTTCATCCTTCTGAATCTATTTCTCTGCTCTTCTCCATAGTGTATTGGGCACCTAATGCCCTGGGGAGTTCATCTTTCAGGGTCCTATCTTTCTGCCTTTTCATACTGTTCATGGAGTTCTCAAGGCAAGAATACGGAAGTGGTCTGCCACTGCCTTTTCCAGTGGACCACATTTTGTGAGAACTCTCCACCATGATCCTTCTGTCTTGGGTGGCCCTACATGGCATGGCTCATAGTTTCATTGAGTTAGACAAGACTGTGATCCATGTGATCAGTTTGGTTAGTTTCCTGTGCTTCAGATTTTCTTTCTGTCTGCCCTCTGATGGATAAGGATAAGAGGCTATGGAAGCTTCCTGATGGGAGGGATTGGCTGTGGGGCATTTGGGTCTTGTTCTGAAGGACAGGGCCATGGTCAATTAATCTTTAATCCAATTTTCTCTTCATAGGTTGGGACACACAGTTTCAAGGACAGGAGTCTGTCAAGTCCCCTTCTGCCTGGCAAAGCAATGTAGCTATTCTTTTCTACTTCACCCAAAACTCTATCTCTGATATTTGACTGGGTACTAGTGTGCTCAGATTTTGGCATCAGTTAAGAGTGCATTAAAAAAAGAAAAAAAATTATTTTAACACTTAGTGTCTTGCATCATAGAAATTTTCATTTTCTATTTTATATTGGAGTATAGTTGATTTGGCTGAAGCCATGAAATTAAAAGACTTTTGTTTCTTGGAAGTAAAGCTATGGAAAACCAAGAGAGTTTATTAAAAAGCAGACACATCACATTGCCAGCAAAGACCCCTGAAGTCAAAGCCACCTATTTTTCCAGTAGTCATGTACAGGTAAGTGAACTGGACCATAAAGAAGGCTGAGCACTGAAGAGTTGATGCTTTTGAATTGTGATGCTGGAGAAGACTTGAGAATCCCCTGGACAGCAAAGAGATCAAACTAGTCAATCCTAAAGGAAATCAACCCTAAATATTCATTGGAAGGGCTGATGCTGAAGCTGAAGCTGAAGCTAAAGCTCTGATACTCTGGCCACCTGATTCAAAGAACCGACTCATTGGAAAAGACCATGATGCTGGGAAAGATTGAGGGCAGGAGGAGAAGAGGGAGAGAGAGGATGAGATAGTTAGAAAGCATCACCATCACTGACTCAATGGACGTGAGTTTGAGCAAGCTCCAGGACATAGTGAAGAACAGGGAACCCTGGCATGCTGAAGTCCATGGGGTTGCAAAGAGTCAAACACGACTGAGCAACAGAAATGTTTAACTCCAGCATGGGTGAAGAGTGAGCAGTTCTTTACACCAGAAAATGATCAGATCTTCACTATTACACACCAGGAAAATTCTGCTTGAAGCTGATAAAACCCACTTGAGCCCCCATGAGTTGTTTTAATTCCTGAAGTTCTAAAACAACTCTGACATGAGATACAGTCATCAATGTTGAGGCTTGTTCCAAAGTCAAAACTGATCGCAGCAACACTCTGATTTTTTAACTTTAGCACCAGCATGTGTGTGCTAAGTTGTTTCAGTCGTGTCCAACTCTTTGTGACCCCATGGACTGTAGCCCACCAAGCTCCTCTGTCCATGGGATTCTCTGGGCAAGAATACTGAAGTGGGTTGCCATTTCCTTCTCCAGTGGATCTTTCTAACCCAGGGTCAAACCCGTGACTCTTATGTCTCCTGCATTGGCAGGTGGGTTCTTTAACACTAGTACCACCCAGCAGTATACATTAAAAGTTTAGTTCAAGTTGGTGTAGAACAGCATGAGCAAAAGGCCAATAGTCACTTAAATTTTTGATGAGTAGTTGATAAATTGATCTTCACTGTTGTTTCAGAACCTGAATTAATTTAAAACTAAGGGTGGCTAAGTGGTAAATAATCCACCTGCCAATGCAGGAGGCAAAGCAGATGTGGGTTTGATCCCTGGGTTGGGAATATCCTCTGGAGGAGGAAATACCCACTCCAGTATTCTTGCCTGGGAAATTCCATGGACAGAGGAGCCTGGAAGGTTACAGTTCATGGTGCTGCAAAGAGTTGGACATGACTGAGCGACTGAGTATGCAAATAATTTTATAGACAAAAGATGGTGACTATTTTTGAAGAATCAAGACTCAAGTGTGTCTATGCCCTCTATTTCCATTCTAAGTTGGAGACTGCAGATTCAAATTTCTTTAGAATTCTTCTATTAAGTGTTTATTGTAAAGGAATGCCACCAGATTCTAGTCATAGGAAATGAATCCTGTCTCCAATTGGGACAGGGGAATGGCTCCTGTCCAAGAATGGGGAAGTTCTTCCCAGGGTAATTTTTTAAAATTAAATTGTAGTCAAAAATAATTTGGATGTTAAGTGTACCAGAATGTGCCACCCTGAAATATGCCACTTTTGGCATATGTATAATTTGAGCTAAAGGCCAGGGAGCACTAACAGTCAGGAAAAACTCCCAAGTCAGCAAAAGTTCTCCTGTTGTAAAGGAATTTTTGTTTATATCAAATGTTAAAGAATCTTCCTGCAATGCAGGAGACCTGGGTTCGATCCCTGGGTCAGGAAGATTCCTTAGAAAAGGGCATGGCTACCCACTTCAGTATTCTTGCCTGGACAAGAGTCTGGTGGGCTACTGTCCTTGGGGTTGAAAAGAGTTGCATATGATTGAGTGATTAACACTTTTACTTTTAAAAAACATATTTATAAAGGAAACACACATTTGTCAAGATGTCTCCTCTTATGCCAAGAAGAGGAAGATTCTTAACAACTCAAATGTGGTGAAGACACTGATTTCAGTATGCGTCATGGACCTTAATATACAGCCCTTGTTTTCCATACTTTTCCTGATCACTCTTGCATAACTTATCTCCACCCCTAAGAAGGCCACACTCCTTTTCCTTTTCTTATCCTAAAATGGTATATAAGTCCAAGTTCTACCTTCACTCATCAATGGGTACTCCCATATTTATATGCTCTGAACATGTTAACAAACTTCTGTTTTTCTCCTGTTAATCTGTCACTTGCCTAAATTATGGGGCCCCAACTGGAGAACCTAAGATAGGCAGAGGGAAAATTTCCTCCCCTGCAGATGTCAACGTCTGATAGTAACCATCTGTGAAAGTCAGGAGTTCACGTTTGATCACAGCATTCTGTAAACGAACCATAGAATTTTCTATTTCTCAATTCCCAAGAGATCAAGTTAGGAATATAAAATTGGGTTTGTATGAAACTATATCCTTCCTCAATGACCTTGGATATGCCAGAACCTTGAAAAAATGTCACCAAAGCACCCAGGCTGAGTGTTATAATATCTGGAAACTGGCCCTGGGCCTCTTTTTCTAAAAGTGATTGCAGTTAAAAATGATGTCCTTTTTCTGACAATAATCACATTCTTGTATGTGCTAATAAAAATAATTTCTTATACTTTGGTTGCACATCTCAGCAATTTTGTGCCCCCAAACTACATATAAAATAAAGAAGCTTAAGTTTAGGCCCGTGTGTGTGTGTGTGTGTGTGTGTGTGTGTGTGTGCGCGTGCGTGCGTGCAGGGAGAGTCAAAGACAAATATTCTATTATATAATGATTGGGGAAAAAATGTGAGAGATAAGCCATCATAATTTCTGATACAAACTATTAGATATAAAATAAGCTATAAGGATAAACTGTACAACACAGGGAATATAGCCAATATTTTATAATAAGTATAAATGAAGTATAACCTTTTAAAATAGTGACTCATTATATTGTATATATGTAACTTACATAACGTGCATGTGTACTAAGTCACTCCAGTTGTGTCCAACTCTTTGTAACCCTGGACTGTAGCCTGCCGGGCTCTTGCGTCCATGGGATTCTCCAGGCAAGAACACTGGAGTGGGTTGCCATGCCCTCCTCCAGGGGGTCTTCCTGACCCAGGGATCAAACCCACATCTCTTAGGTCTGCTGCCTTGGCAGGCAGGTTCTTTACTGCTAGCGTCATCTGGGAAGCCCAAGCCTATGTAACACCATGCAGCAACTATATACTTCAGTAAAAAAATTCTTTTAAAGCACACTCTTAGTTTCTATGGCTCTCAAAGAAAAGCAATCTTGAGGAAGACATAGATGGGAGAGTAAAAGTCAGCTGGGAATCAGAGACAGAAATTTTAATTTAGCTCGTCAATGAACAGGATTGAAAAGAATTTGGCTCTTAGTAGGCTCTCAATAATTGTTCATTCCTGAATGGATGAATCATTGAATGAACGAACAAGTGAATGAATGAAGTTCTTGGGTGATGATGATGGTAATATACAAGGATCTCAAACTTTCAGAGAGTGTGGCTGAGCTAGGCATCCAAAATAAGATCACATTTAAAAAATTTGAATAATAACAAAAAATATCTAACGTTTTTGAGTTTTTGTTATATACTACGGTCTTTGCTAATCACCTTGCATCTATTAACTCAGGTAAAATGTCAATCAACTCTGTTTTACAGATGAGGAAACAGACACAAAGAAAACGCATTGCCCTCATTCAGTGGCACTGCCCTTGTAGGTGAGAGTGAAAGTCAGATAACAGTCTGACCATGATCCATATGAACAATCCCACAAACATCAGGCAGGCACATAAATCCGCTACTTGAAATTGCAGACAGGTGGTGTGGCACGCAATCCTTTGAAGCAGAATACATGATCACGAGAGAACATTCTCCTTTTCATCTTTTGCCAGCTTCTTTTTAGCCTCAGGTCATGTAACTTGAGAAATTTCAAGAAATCATTTGAGTTCACAGAATGAAGTACATTCGGTTCTGAAACAACTTTTACAAATAATTTTTCTTGCAAACATTTAATTCTGCAGTCTTCTGCTAAAAATATTATACATACAGAGCTACAATTGTCCCTGGAAAATACTGAACCAAAAATCAGACTGAGATAAAGGGTAACTTAAAATACTAAATCCTTCCTCTGTCCACTATATTAATTTTAAAACTAGGTCTTATTTTCAGTTACATCAAAATGTCTGACACTGGGGCTTCATCATAGCGATACTAACAGTAATCATAAGTCCTCATTTATTGGCCCAATATCAGGTCACATGTACTGTTTCATTAAATCCTTACCCCAAGCTAGGGAGGGAGGTACTGCTATTGATTTCATTTTACAGATTCATAACTAAAGATTTAAGAGGTTGCAAAATCCCCCAAGGACAGGTAACAAACGAGAGAGACAGAACTAGGCTATAAATACAGGCTCCCATACTCCAAATTATCTTGCCTCTTAGAGACACTCCATTGAGAGGTTATTTTTCAAGGAAAATATGACTGTGAATCAGAACATTAAGACAACTTTAATCTCTGATGATTATTCTCAAGTTTTTATTTCTGAGTTTCATTTCCATAACTCCAAGTTTGAACTTTCATTATTGCACGTTTTCCTTCAAACATATTTTCTTCTCTCTCATGTTCCTCAAGAAAATCTATTACCCAAATCAGAAATTAGGGAAAATGTGCATTTTTTGTGTCGTTTCTATGGTTTTCATTTTCAGCAGACATGCTGAGTGCCTAAAAACAAGGTATTACTAGGAACTCTGGGTAGTCTACAGTAAATTAAGCAAAGTCTACTTGGGAAGATAAAAGCACACTTGTCTGATGAAAAATGAAATTTACACTGTAGAGTTACATATGATAAAACCCATTAACTGTCAGAAATGATAAACCATGAAAATTCAGGCAACAAAAGATCACCAAGGGAGGGGATCAGAGAGGCTATATCGGGCCAGGGGTCTTTAATGAGCCCTTGAAGGATGAGAAGAATTCAGGAAAGCTGAGCATGGCATCTAGGTAGCCCGAAAGAGGAAGCAAATCCTTGCAGGTATGAATAGGTAACGGATGACAGTCAATGTCCATGGACCTAACTGTATGGTAGACACCCACTAAAATGTCATTGAGTAAAAAAATACGTTCCTCAACAATCAAATGGATGCTTATTTAGACGATCATAGTAGTCGTTGCTCCAGACATAATGGGGAAATTAAGAATCCTGACGCAGTCACCACCTCTGGAGACTCTGATAAAAGTGATCTCAGGTGGCCCCTGACATGAGCATTTTTTTTTAAGTAGCCAGAGTGAGAATCACTAGAAATTATTATATCTTAGCCTTGGTGAATATAACTGAGTTAAGGTCAGTTTCTTCCATGATGACTTCTCTTGATCAACACAGAAAAACTACCAATTATGACTAAAGGAAAGTAATTAGTGAGCTTCATAGTTCGAGATCTTTGTACTTGAACATCATCATGACCCAATGGGATCATTCAATCCTTTTTCTGTTCATTCATTTAGTTATTCATGCATCCAGGCAACAGAATATTCTTTGTCCAGTAGAAATGTTTCAAGCCTTAGAGCAAGCAAGTCACCAACAAATTTGATTCCACAAAATTCAGCAATTTGGGAGCTGAACTGGGGAGGGGGCAATACAAATGGAATTGCAGAGGTCTCAAGTGTCAAGGAGTTTTGGTGGAACTACTGAGACTAGGATGTCAAAAGGTCTTGTAAAGGTCAAACCAGACAGAGACCATCCTCTTCAGGAAAGACAAGAAAGGTCTGTATGGGTAGATGGTGTCTGGGGCGAGACAAGGGGCACTCCATTTGCTCCCTCTCTACTAAGTGATTCTCAGAAAGGACAACACAGTTGATGGCAAGACTATTGGAAGAGAGTAGGACGTAGGCATTCCATATTTAGGGTCCAAGAAAAATTCCTGTGCTTTTGTTGATAGAAAGTGAAAAAGTGAAAGTGAAAGTCGCTTGGTCGTGTCTGACTCTGCAATCCCATGGACTGTACAGTACATGGAATTCTCTAGGCCAGAATACTGAAGTAGGTAGCCTTTCCCTTCTCCAGTGGATCTTCCCACCCCAGGGATTGAACCCAGGTCTCCCACATTGCAGGTGGATTCTTTACCAGCTGAGCCACAGGGGAAGCCCAAGACATGTTCAATGCTAAAGACAAGGTATTTGATGTTCACTTTCCTACCAAATTCATGTCTGCAGCACTACAATATCGAATACTGTCTGTAGTCAGGGCTCATATAGCTATTTAAAAAAATCACCTGTGCCCTTGTGCTAAATCTCCCAGGCATCCTTGCCCTTGAACATGCAGTTGGGTTCAGCCAGTAGAGGAATCTGTGTGAGATCAGAAGGCCTGAGGCAAGAGAGCTGGGGGTTTCCTGCTGTCTGTGGCCCTCCCGCCTTGCTCACACCTGTAGAGCTGAGACCCTCAGTCACTAGAACACCCCAGCTCCAAGTCTCCTGATCTCCTGGGGTCTGGAAACACCATTTCCCCCTACTGCTTCCACTGATGAGACATTGGCTGCCTGTCCACCCCTGGTGCAGTCCCTTAGCGTTGCCCATACCTTGGAAAAGAGTCCCTTCATATAAGTCTCTCCAGCATTCAAGCTGAATGTGCCATCACCCTGATGAGAGCAGGTGAGCAGCAGGCACATCCTAAAAAGGGCCTTGGGGACCACGGTCAGCAGTTCCTGTTTTCTCAGTAAGTTCAGGGGCACATCACTGAATAGTAACTGTCAGGACTGGATCTGTGTTTTATAAGGTCTCATTCTTTCCTGGCACACCTACAGTATTCAGAGACGAAGTACAATACAAATTCTCAACTGGTCACCCAGCTACTGGGTAACTTTCTTAAACTCTTTTCCTTTTTTTAATTATTAAAATAAAATTCATACCATACAGTTAACCATGAAAGTATTAATATAAATCAGTGACATTCACAATGATTTGCAAACCATCAGCTCCCTCCATTCCAAAACATTTCCATCACCCTTCAAAGTCAGTTGGTTTTTAGAGACACAATTCTGGAAGTTTTCAGCAGAGAATGGGCTAAAATGAGGTAAGGGGGACCAGATCAGGGAGAAGGCTACTCCAGATTTTCAGGGAAGACACAGTCTGGTCAGTAGAGATACAGGTGGTCATGTCAGACAGATGATGTCTGGCCTGGGTGGAGGTGTTGAGGAGCCAGAGATGTTCTGGCCTCGTACAACAGAGATGCGAAGGACTGGAGGAGAAAGAAATCTGGAGGGAAAGCGTGATTGTAGGCTTGGATGTGTTATCTTGGAGATGCCAGTTAGACACTTTGGAGATGTCAAGAAGCAGCTGGAGACAGGAGTCTGGAGCTCAGAACTCAAGAGATAAACTTAGAGTCCTCTGCAGTGAGATGGGGTTTAAACCTACAAGGTTGGGTAAAGTCACAGAAACAGAGTTCAAGCCAAGAACCGAAAGCCCATGGCTGGCTGGTCCTAAGCACTCTCGTGTTTAGAGTCTGGTGGTGAAGGCCTTTTGGCAAGAAGAAGAAAAGCGCTAGAGAAAAACTTGCTGCACTAACTCCTTTGAGTCTGAGATGACACCTTCTTCTGTTAGTTACTGAGTTTGTTTGTTTGCTTGTTTATTTTGTTTTTTCATCCACAGGTAATCTAAAAGATCAATTTTTCTTTTTACTATGCACATTCAAGCAAAAATGAGCCACAGTTCTCACTTAAAAGCATCTGTTTTAGGCCAATCAGTGGGTTGATTGAGGACAAATGAAAATGAGTTATCCAGCTGATCATTCCAGCATGTATTCAGTGACTATAAGCAGAACAAATGACACGAGAGGATAAAATCACTTATTTTACGTATTTCACGAATCAAAGCAATAACAACAAAACCAGCACATGGCAAAGCACGCATAATGGCAAAGCCTCTATTATGACTGGAATGTAAAATGTAATAGGGTTTTCAGAAAACAATTTAGGAAAAGTGACAATCTCGCTTATTTAAATGCTATGTGACATTCAGCATCGCTCCTTCAGGTAAAATTACAAAATTGATAAAATGACTTTTACAGACACTGTTGAATATGCTAAACAAACATAATGCATTTATCTGTTGACTAACCTTTAGGTTAGTGAAAAAACTACCGTTTCCTGAGAATTGAAGGCAGCTTTTACTGAGTTATTAGACCAAAAGTTTGGAGTTTCTATACTTTGTCTATTTCACACCAAATTTTAGAATGCATCTGTTTTTTGACATTAGTATTTTCTCTGTATGGATACGTGGAGTATAAGATGAATTCTTTTACAATATAGCCAATTTTTATCAGATTTTAAGTTCCCCCAATGCACATGTGTTGTTATATATTTTAAAGTTTCCTAATGTAATAATAGTTATTTTTCTGATTATAAAATTAACACGGGATAAGCTCAAAATCATGTCTATTAAAAATGATGATGACAAAGAGGAAAAAAGGAAAATAAATCTACCTAGAGATATTCAGATGTGAGGGAACACTTTTTTGTACATTTCTCTATGCTTATCATGCACTTATGTGTGTCCTTTTATAGAAACAGAACCACAGAAAAGCACCACTAAATGTGTTTTTTGTATTCAACATATGTCATGGATATATAACAGATATAAACAGAAACCTAGACACATCTTAATTTTTAACACCTAGTAGTATTCTATTTAATGGGCTGTTTTTTTTTTTCATCCAATTGTATACAGATGGACATTTAGAGTACTTCTATTTTTGTGGCTGACATTGGTGCCTACTGTGTGCCAGAGAATATTTTCAATCCTTTTCACATATTAACTTATCTTCTCTGAAGATTTTTCTTAGTAGCTCCTCAGTATAATTCCTAAAATTTGAATTGCTAGGTAAAGGGTCTTTACATTTTTTGTGGTGGGGGGTGGCATGCAACATGTGGGATCTTAGTTCCTCAACCAGGAATTGAAGCTTTGCCCCGTGCAGTGGGTGTGGAGAGTCTTCACCACTGGACCACTGGGGAAGATCGCAGTGGTCTTTGCACTTTAAATATGGAGGCATATTGACAAAATTATCTCTAGAAAGATGGCAGAAGGAGATCAACCCTGGGATTTCTTTGGAAGGAATGACGCTAAAGCTGAAGCTCCAGTACTTTGGACACCTCATGCGAAGAGCTGACTCATTGGAAAAGACTCTGATGCTGGGAGGGATTGAGGGCAGGAGGAGAAGGGGATGACAGAGGATGAGATGACTGGATGGCATCATGGACTCGATGGATGTGAGTCTGAGTGAACTCCGGGAGATGGTGATGGACAGGGAGGCCTGGCGTGCTGCGATTCATGGGGTCGCAAAGAGTCGGACACGACTGAGTGACTAAACTGAACTGAACTGAACTGAACTGAAGACACATTAACCAGGAGTTCCTGTTTTGCTGGTCTTAGCCAATGCTGAATGCCAGCAATCATCTTTATTTTTGGAGATCCAATACAAAACACATATTCCTTTAAAATAAACCATGGGAATTCTGATAGCTTACACTGAATGGTGGTGTATTTGTGGTCTCCGAAGAAGAAAATTTCACTTCGGGACCAAAGATGTGGCTTCAGTCACTCACAGTTTCATGTGGCAAAAGATTTATTACAGTGAAAATGGGACAGAGAAAGCTTCTGACAGATATCAGAAGGGGGCAGGGAGGGCCCCAGTCACTGGTTTGGGTGGGGCTTTATACATTTTTTTCAGTTGATGACTAACAATAGAAAGGTCTTACCAGACCCACTCCCACAACATTCATCTTAAGATAACAGGATTAGTCAGAGGTAGTTCTTAAGTCTTCCAGCAAGATATATTAATGGCAACCCACTCCAGTATTCTTGCCTGGAGAATCCCATGGATGGAGGAGCCTGGTGGGCTATAGTCCATGGGGTCACAAAGAGTTAGACACGACTGAACGACTTAACTTAACTTTCAATCATTATTACATTACAGAGCTTAAGAATCCACAGAAGAACTACACAACAAAGATCTTCACGACTCAGATAATCACAATGGTGTGATTACTCACCTAGAGCCAGACATCTTGGAATGCAAAGTCAAGTGGACCTTAGGAAGCATCACTATGAACAAAGCTAGTGGAGCTGATGGAATTCCACTTGAGCTACTTCAAATCCTAAAAGATGATGCTGTGAAAGTGTTGCACTCAATATGACAGTAAATTTGGAAAACTCAACAGTGGCCACAGGACTGGAAAAGGTCCGTTTCCATTCCAATCCCAAAGAAAAGCAATGCGAAAGAATGTTCAAACTACTGCACAATTGCACTCATCTCACATGCTAGCAAAGTAATGCTCAAAATTCTCCAACCAAGCCAGGTTTCAACAGTACATGAACCCAGAACTTCCAGATGTTTAAGTTGGATTCAGAAAAGGCAGAGGAACCAGAGATCAAATTGCCAACAAACATTGGATCGTCGAAAAGCAAGAGAGTTTTAGAAAAACAACTACTTCTGCTTTATTGACTATACAAAACATTTGACTGTGTGGATCACAATAAACTGTGGAAAATTCTTAAAGAGATGGGAATACCAGACCACGTGACCTGCCTCCTCAGAAATCTGTATGCAGGTCAAGAAGTAACAGCTAGAACTGGACATGGAATAACAGACTGGTTCCAAATTGGGAAAGGAGTACGTCAAGGCTGTATATTATCACCCAGCTTATTTAACTTATATACAGAGTACATCATAAGAAATGCCAGGCTGGATGAAGCACAAGCTGGAATCAAGATTACCAGGAGAAATATCAATAACCTCAGATATGCAGATGACATCACCCTTATGGCAAAAAGTGAAGAACTAAAGAGCCTCTTGATGAAAGTGAAAGAGGAGGTGAAAAAGTTGGTTTAAAATTCAACATTCAGAAAAGTAAGATCATGGCATCTGGTCCCATCACTTCATGGCAAATAGATGGGGAAACAATGGAAACAGTGACAGACTTTGTTTTCGGTGGGGGGGCAGAGGGGGCTCCAAAATCACTATAGATGGTGACTGCAGCCATGAAATTAAGATGCTTGCTCCTTGGAAGAAAACTTATAACCTACTGCTGCTGCTGCTAAGTCGCTTCAGTCGTGTTCTACTCTGTGCAACCCCATAGACGGCAGCCCACCAGGTTCCCCTGTCCCTGGGATTCTCCAGGCAAGAACACTGGAGTGGGTTGCCATTTCCTTCTCCAATGCATAAAAATGAAAAGTGAAAGTGAAGTCGCTCAGTTGTGTCTGACTCTTCGAGACCCCATGGACCGCAGCCTACCAGGCTCCTCCATCAGTGGGATTTTCCAGGCAAGAGTACTGGAGTGGGGTGCCATTGCCTTCTCCATAACCAACTAGACAGCATATTAAAAAGCAGAGACATTACTGTGCCAAATCCGGTCAAAGCTATGGTTTTTCCAGTAGTTATGTATGGATGTGAGAGTTGGAATATAAAGAAAGCTGAGCACCAAAGAATTGATGCTTTTGAACTGTGGTATTGGAGAAGACTCTTACAAGTCCCTTGGACTGCAAGGAGATCAAACCAGTCCATTCAAAGCAAATCAGTCCTGGATATTCATTGACAGGACTGATGTAGAAGCTGAAACTCCAATACTTTGGCCACCTGATGCGAAGAACTGACTCATTTGAAAAGACCCTGATGCCGGCAAAGACTAAAGGTGGGAGGAGAAGGGGTCCACAGAGGATGAGATGGTTGGATGGTATCACCGACTCACTGGACATGAGTTTGAGCAAACTCTGGAAGATGGTAAAGGACAGAGAAGCCTGACATGCTGCAGTCCATGGGGTCACAAAGAGCCAGACATGACTGAGTGACTGAACTGAACTGACAGAGCTTAAGGTAAAACACACCGTTGATCAAGATTAGTCATTTTGTTGTGTAGTCATTCAGTTCAGTCACTCAGCCATGTCCGACTCCTTGCGACCCCATGAATCACAGCACTACAGGATTCCCTGTCCATCACCAACTCCCAGGGTTCACTCAAACTCATGTCCATCGAGTCGGTGATGCCATCCAGCCATCTCATCCTCTGTTGTCCCCTTCTCCTGCCTACAATTCCTCCCAGCATCAGGGTCTTTTCCAATGAGTCAACTCTTTGCATGAGGCGGCCAAAGTATTGGAGTTTTAGCTTTAGCATCAGACCTTCCAATGAACACCCAATACTGATCTCCTTTAGAATGGACTGGTTGGATCTCCTTGCAGTCCAAGGGACTCTCAAGAGTCTTCTCCAACACCACAGTTCAAAAGCATCAATTCTTCGGTGCTCAGCTTTCTTCACAGTCCAACTCTCACATCCATACATGACCACTGGAAAATCCACAGCCTTGACTAGACGGACCTTAGTTGGCAAAGTAACGTCTCTGCTTTTCAACATGCTATCCAGGATGGTCATAACTTTCCTTCCAAGGAGTAAGCATCTTTCAATTTCATGGCTGCAATCACCATCTGCAGTGATTTTGGAGCCCAAAAAAATAGTCCGACACTGTTTCCACTGTTTCCCCATCTATCTGCCATAAAGTGATGGGACCAGATGCCATGATCTTCGTTTTCTGAATGTTGAGCTCTAAGCCAACTTTTTCACTCTCCTCTTTCACTTTCATCAAGAGGCTTTTTAGTTCCTCTTCACTTTCTGCCATAAGGGTGGTGTCATCTTCATGTCTGAGGTTATTGATATTTCTCCTGGCAATCTTGATTCCAGCTTGTGCTTCCTCCAGTCCAGCGTTTCTCATGATGTACTCTGCATAGAAGTTGAATAAGCAGGGTGACAATATACAGTCTTGACGTACCTCTTTTCCTATTTGGAACCAGTCTGTTATTCCATGTCCAGTTCTAACTGTTGCTTGCTGACCTGCATATAGGTTTCTCAAGAGGCAGGTCAGGTGGTCTGGTATTCCCATCTCTTTCAGAATTTTCCACAGTTTATTAATGTGTAATTATTATAATGTGTTGTTATTAAAGTGTAATCATTAGCTGGGCTTAAAGAAAGTTAGTCTTAGAAGACATAGACTGTTGCCATAACAATTCAAAGCTTAACAGAAAAACTCTTATGTAACTAACAGGAAGGAATGTAGAAAAAACGAAAAGGTTTGTCCCTTCCTCTTTTTCAAGGGCCCCAGATCCCTTTCTCTTTCTCAAGGGCCCCAGACTCCTTATCAACCTACCTAAGAATTAACCCTCAATCCGTTTTAATGAAACCTGAGCATATGAGCTTCTTGCGTGCTGTTTTCTGAAATGTCAGTTCATATTTTTTGTTACTGTATTTTCCAGTGGTGTCACGCATGGGAATAAACACGTAAATAAAGCTACTGAAAGTTGCAAACTTGTGAAGATCCTGAAGAATTTAGAAGGTATCAGAAGCAGTACTGATGCCCACAATCACTATTTATTTCTGTTATTTCTAACCCTTATCTTTTGTGACCCTTAATCTACTGATACCTACATTTCACTTTTAATAGCATCTTTTAATTCATTTGTTTTCTGTGAGTAACACTTCTTTTTGAAATCCAGGTGATATTTGTCTTTGCTGTTTCCCCTGACATGATTTGTCTAATTCGTGTTCTGCTAGGAGCAAGCTGAGACAGTTAGCAACAGAATCTGGGAACCTGCAGCCAAAATTGCAAACTCTATTTTTAAACATTTATTTGGTAGTGGGGTGTAGCCAATTAACAGTGTTATGATAGTTTCAGGTGGACAGCAAAGGGACTCAACCATATATATACATGTAACCATTCTCCCCTAAACTCCCTTCCCATCCAGGTGGCCACGTAACATTCAATAGTAAACTCTTTTCTCTGCTGCCAGAGTCTAAGGCCATAAAGCTCTAATCATGCACATTAGTAAGTATATCCCCGTTGTATTGTATCTGTAGGTTGAGGGTGGTAACATTGGTATGGTTGCAGAGCAGGATGAATTCAACGCATGGAATGAGCTCCTACGTATCTATCTGGTAATTTCTACTCCTCTCTCCACACCAGGCTACTCTGAGAAGTCCAGTTTCTCTACTCCAACTTGCAATAAAAGGAACTCAGGACCCAGGATCATCCTAATTGGATTCTACTGCTATGATTCTGATTCATTATTTCCAGCTTAAAATACCACATCATTTCTATCTTGGAAAATACCACAATAACCTAACTGTTCTCACTACCTCTGTTTATCCCTAACCAGGTTATTTACTCCAATCCATCATGTCATCACTGTCAGGTTCATGTTCTTACCCAGCAGTAGGGATTTATGTCACTGGTCTACTCAACAACTGTTTGTTTGTCCTCATGCCCAATAGATTTAAGAGAAGAATGATATAAAAGGGAGCAAATGACATAAGAGCAAGGTGGTAGGTTTTGCTGATATGTTTCTCACACTGGTTTCTTATATAAACTCTTAATAAGCGTTAAAGATGATAACATTAAAATATAAGCTCTCTTCTGGGGTCTGAAATAATAGGGTCCAAGTACACAGTCCTGTAACTGAATGTTATAGGCAGATAGAGTTTATGACACCTGCAAACTTGAGTATTATATCTTTTAGTTAACCTCAACAAATTCTTAAATGCTTAGATTTTCAGCATAGAATAAAATAAGAACTTAGAGCTCTCAGAAAAATAGGCAGAAGATATTGTGTGCCTTAGAAGAAATTCCTGTGCTTTTGTTTCTAGGCGTCTAGAGAAGAAAACTGAGTGTTCAGTTACAAAACTCAAGGGATTGGCTTTTCAGTTTCCTATCAACTCTGTCTACAGTAGGGTGATACCTGACATGCTATCTGTGAGTCAGGATTCACATTGTTATTAAAAACTACAAACAGCAAGCAGATTCTTGTCTACTCAAGGATCAAAGGCCCTACTTAGACTTAAGAGTTTTTAAGAGAAAAAATGATCGAAATATATATATAACATACATGCACTGCAGATGATCAGGAACAACTTTTACCCATCATCTCCTATATACTGAAAAAATATTTATGAGAAGTAAGACAGTGGTATCATTTCTTTGGGTCTTTGCTCAGAGTGATTAGATGTATGGTATCATTAAACTACATGGAATGAACTATTAGAGAGAAATGTTCGCGTCATTCATTTAAATTCTGAAAAATCTCTCGCAGAAGCAAATGTTGTGATCTTTGACACTGAGTTGCTCTTTATGGCAATATTCAGGCAGCATTGTCAATTATTTTCCCAAATGAATTATGCTTTGTGATAATAAAGTTATATAATTCAATGGAAAATATTCTCAATATTATTACAGGAAAACATGCATTAATTAATCTAAACGGTACGTTCAGTTGTTTATATCAGATAAATGTACATAAGGTGACACATTGACTCCAGGTAGCTATTGGTAGGGTGGTGACGGTGGTCACAGTGAGGGCAGTGGAGCGGGAGATGATGACGGAGGTGGAAGTGATGCTGGCGGAGGTGCTGATGGCGGTGGCATGGGAAGTAACGAAGTAGAAAAGAGCTGAAAAAGACGGAAAGTGGGCCTTTTAAAAACTCAAGCTGACTTTATACTGTCTGAAGTAGCAGTGAGATCTCTCTCTGCCCATTCTAACCCTTGCAGTGTTCTGGTATTCTCTACAGAAGGGTTAATGTACTTTCACCCAGCTCTGACTCTGAAATCACAGACAGAGGTGCAGTCAGTGAACAGGAGCGAGTCCCCCACTGCTCTAATCCTCTCTCTTAACAACTAAAAGGAGAAGAGAGCAGCGGTCATTAGCTGCGGAGGATGTTTGAGAGGAGATGCCCAGCTTAATAAGGATAAAACTAGAACAGAGTTTCCAAACAAATTAATACAGGAGGGCTTTCTCGAGCTCCAACTATGTGCTGGGTTGAGCATTGTGGATACACAGATGACTTCTGCCACTGCCCTCAAGGAGCTTGTGGGGGTTAATGTTCACAATAGAAGAGGAAATGAAATATCTGCTATGCCACAGAAATGGAAAATCCTGTTGTATTAACACTGGCTAGGGGACGAATGATTGATAATGTCTCATGATGGAAGATGGTACCAACAGAATGAGGTGCAGGGTGAATGAGGAAGCCTGGTATAGCTGAGAGGAGAGACGTCAACAGAGCCTTGCAGAATTTCGTGATTTTTAAAGGTGCACTTAAAGTTAGAAATTTATAGTATATAAATTTTGTCATTAAAATTAATTAGACTCAGAGGAATCATGACATTTAATCATTTCTACCTGGAAAAGAATATAATAAATTTTATCAAGTTAGTGTGCAAGGAAGACAAATATATCATGAATTCTCTATTTAAATTTAGCTGTTCGAAAGACATGTCTTAAAAAAAAAAACACCTATGTTTTAGTGTTCTTTTTCAGACTACATAAGAACTATAGTTCACAGCTCGAATGTTTTTACTTAAAATTACCCCACAGAGATAACTCATATACTTTACAATTATTTATTAATTATGGAGTTGGTTGGTATATTCAGTAATAAGCAATTTTTCATATTTTGATTAATTTTTCTCCATTTCAGATGGCTATAATTTCCTCAATAGAAACATTTCAAGATAAATCACACGGACATTCATTTTAAAGATAAATGTGGAGCACTCTGCTATATTTTCTAAAACAAAGCTACAATTTAAATTATAGACTATGCCTTTAAGTACATATATTTATAGACACAGAACACTGACACTCTATAATACCTACAGTTCTTCACACCAAGGGATGTTCTGTTATAGGAGATGTGGTTATATCAATTCATATTCTGACCTTCACTCTTAAAACTTAGTAAGTTTGAGGTCTGAAAGCATTTTATCTTATTTATACCCTCCAATTAAAGCTGTAGATAATCTGAGAATAGATAAGCCTGGATGATATCTAATTTTATATATACATGTGATTGGCTTGGAGAAAGCATGTATTGGAATTCTAAATTGATTTTATTGAAATAAGAAGGAACTTTTGCATTGGGATATACGATGTTGGCTTTTCAATGGTCTCTTCTCATTCCAACATGAGGATAATAACAATGACATGCTTTTCACCTGCTGGGTATAATGAGCTAAGGACTCTGCTTTTGGACAGGGAAATAAGTGACAACCCGGAGCTTCATGGAAGGAAGGCTGGGCCTAGCGCACTCATTCTGTAGCTAGCAAAGGAAGTACGGTAATGGGGGCTTAAACTGTAAGATACTTATTCGGAGGTGGTGTGTTAGCCCCTCAGCCACGTCTGACTCTTTGCGACCCCATGGACTATAGCCCATCAGGCTCCTCTGTCCATGGGGATTCGTCAGGCAAGAATACTGGAGTGAGTTGCCATTCCTTTCTCCAGGGGATCTCCCCGACCAGGAATTGAACCTGGGTCTCCGGTATTGCCGGCAGATTCTTTACCATCTGAGCTACCAGGGAAGCTGAAGTCTAGGTTAATATTTAAAGCATTGAAAGCGAAAAAGAAAACAAGGTAATCGTGGTTGGTTGAGAGCACATTTAAAAAATTTTAGGCACTAAATCACATAAACGACTCTCATAGTTATACATCTTCACCTCATGGTGCCTGCAGAACAGTGGGCTAATCTACTGAGGTCCCGGACCCCTAAACCAGGTAACACCCATCGCTTCTCCATCTCTGCCCAAGAGCTCAGCTGGAAAAGACTTTCTCAGTCCTGCTATTCCATAGCAAACATGGAAAGGCAAGCTGATTCCTCGGAGAATCAAACTGAAATCTGCACACTTGTTACAGTGTAAGCTGACCACTGCCACAAAGGAGTCCCACGTGGCTGGGACGCTGGCAAGAATCTTAGCTGATACTCTCATTTACTGCTGAGTTCGGCCAAGACTGGGCACTCCTGGCAGCTTGGAGACGTGGGGCTGGCAGAATCTGTGAGAATATAGGCCCAGGAGGTTCCGGGGGAAAACTCAAGCTCTGTGCACCGTGGGGACGTGGGTGTCTCTGAGAAGGTCAGTCAGGCTAGGCAGTAGCTGACAAGTAGCGCAGGAAAGCCTCTGAGAAGAGAAGTGACTTGAGTGGGAACCAGCCACCAGGTATCATGAGCAGGAGGCAGTGATGGAGAGGAGGGACTCAGTAACCAGAGTGGAAAGCTTTACTTGGATCTGTCCCCAGCCCAGTAATTGGTTAGCCATGGAGATAAAGATGGGAAAAGCTATTTTTGTAATGCGTGTGGCATATGAAACCCTACTGGGGAATTTCAGGGCAAACTCGAATGCAAAGGGCAGAAGGTCATTCCTCCTCTCTGGGTCACATACCGCCGCTTAGCAACAGCCTCCTGGGGGCTCAGGACAGACACCTCTGGGCCCAGCAGAGCAGGACACACTGCGCCAAGGGAAGCTGCGCTGACCAACGGGGTGGGGGGTGGGGGAATTGCAAAGCTCTGTTGGAAAATCATAAGGTCCCTACTAAGTCCAGTGTACAAAACAGCAACACAAAGGAAGCCGGGACAGTGTCCTTCTAAGGCAGATCTGTGCCTGGCAGAGCAAGGGCTGTGCAAGGGACATAAATGTGTGATAAATCTGAGGTTCTTCGCATGTGTGTGTCAGCGTGTCTGTGTGTGTGTGCATGCCAGCATGTGTGTGTGGGGGCACGCCTGTGTGGGTGTGTGCATGCCTACGCTTGTACGTACACCAGTGTCTTTTAAATTTTGAAGAGGGATGAGTGGAGACACATGGCGTCTTCCATAGTTATGCCTTGACATCAGCCTCTCTCTTTTCCCATGCCATGTCTGGGTAACTTTATTCTTCCACAGCCCCCAGAGCTCTCAAAACATGCAGATGATTCCCTCAATTCCCTGCCTTCAGCTCTTACAACCAGTGATCTCTTCTCAGGATTCAATAGTGATTGTATAAAACAGATACAGCTAAAAAAAAAAAAAAAAAAGAAAACCAACAACTGGGGATAGTTAGAAGGAAGACACAATGCCAAGAGTGGTTGTGGGCTAGAACCCTTGCAAATTTTGTATGTCAGACTTTCTGTGGCCTAATGATTTTTTAAAAGTAATTTGCATAGATATAACTGTTTCCATAGCAACTCAGATAGTGGTATGTTACATCTCAGCCCTAATGGCAGCTTTAGCAAAGCTACCTAGAGATGACAAGGGGATTCCCTGGGGTAAAAAGACTTTTAATGAGATCCTGATGTTTGGAGGTTCATCAGCAAACTGTAGTGACGTACCCCTTTCTTTTCAGTGACTGTGTGGCTTAATCAGACAGTGTTTGCTTTTGGGAAAGTTCCATCCTGGTATCATACGGTCCTTTCTTTCTTTTCAATCCCATTTTCATTCGGTTCAAGTTATTAATATAAATACCTAGTTGTGTTCAAAGTGAAGTTTACACATGACAATAACATTTCACATCTGTGTTTACACACTCCAATAACTAAGTTAATAGCAGGGGCACTTTTGCAGAAAATTATTAAATTGATAAACTGCTTGAAAATCCTAAATGATCCATGTTCATCTCATAACCATAGCTGTGTGCTAAATACAAATTTCTACTTCCTGTTAATTTAACAAAGCTTCGGGAAGTCTCCTGAAAAGGGCATCGGGAATAAAACAAATTAACCCCATCCTGCCTATAAATGTCCTTTGTGAAGGATACACATGGTGGGGTGTGTGTGTGAATGATTACATATATCAGAAAATGCCTCCAGAGTCAAAGGAAAAGCCGAGCATCTGGGAAAGGCACCCTGGAGCTGAGGTTCCACTGCCAACGTAAAACAAACGTACTTGGTTTTCTTCCTCTCTCTCTTCTTTAAACTCTTTCCCTCCATTGCCCTGAGCCTGGTTGGAACCAATATGAAATTAAACATCTGCTCTATCCAGACTGTAAAGTCACTTAAAAAACAAGAAAGAAAACAAAACCCACCATGGTTAATGGCCAAGATCCTCTTTTTATTAATAAAAAATGTTTTCTGACTGCTTTGGGAATTTGTATTTTCCAGCCTTAGTTAGATTCCAAGCATGTTACTACCTCTCACTAACTTAAGAGGAAAAAGATTTTTGAATGAAGATTAAAATATGGGGAATAATGTCATTTAGTCTAAAAACATATCTCAATCTAAAATGTGAGTGAGGGATGAAAGTAGTCATTTTACTGCTGATACTCATGAATGTAAAATATGAATATGCTGTGCTAAGTTGCTTCTGTTTTGTCTGACTCTTTGCAACCTATGGACTGTGGCCCACCAGGCTCCTCTAGCCATGGGATTCTCCAGGCAAGAATACTGGAGTGGGTTGCCATGCCCTCCTCCAGGAGATCTTTGTGACCCAGGGATTGAACCCACGTCTCTTACATCTCCTGCTTTGGCAGACAGGTTCTTTACCACTAGTGCCACCGGGAAGCCCTAAAATATGGTTCTAACTGTTAAATATGTCTGGGGATCAGATTAGAGGAATTGCTCGTGTTTGCTTTTAATGAGTAACTGGGAAGATAAGCCTTGAAGCTATATGTGTGACCTGACAGGTACCCCACTTGAATATGGAAATGAGTTTATGAATTAAATCCATTTTCTTGAACAAAAGAAATCCAACATGAGTGAAAGCCAAACAGAATGTAGGGCAAGTGGCTCTTTAGGCTAATGTGTACCATTATTTGTAAGTGCTCAATGTGTTTGTTACAGGACTGCCCAGGGTGAAGTACTGAATACTTTTATGATCAAGTTTCTATGGTTTAAAAATTACTTGAAAAAATTTCCAAACTTTTAAGTTGGACAACTGCCATTTGCACAGTAAATGAGGAGATCAGCCCTGGGTGTTCTTTGGAAGGAATGATGCTTAAGCTGAAACTCCAGTACTTTGGCCACCTCATGCGAAGAGCTGACTCATTGGAAAAGACTCTGATGCTGGGAGGGATTGGGGGCAGGAGGAGAAGGGGACGACAGAGGATGAGATGGCTGGATGGCATCACTGACTCAATGGACGTGAGTCTGAGTGAACTCTGGGAGTTGGTGATGGACAGGGAGGCCTGGCGTGCTGTGATTCCCGGGGTCGCAAAGAGTCGGACATGACTGAGCAACTGAACTGAACTGAACTGAACTGAATCAGTGTTTGCTTGTGAACCAATGGTGTGTGCACACTTTCTCACTGATGAGAACAATCCTGGCCCTGGGGGGACCTTCAGCAATATTTGGGTAAGGGATGTAAAGTTATGGAGAAGAGAGCCCCCCAAAGTTTTTGGCACCAGGGTCCAGTTCCATGAAAGACAATTTTTTCACAGACTGTGGATAAGGGGGATGGTTTCCCAATGATTCTCATAAGGGGTGCCCAACCGAGATCCCTCACATGCGCAGTCCACAGTAGGGTTTGCAATCCTATGAAAGTCTAATACCGCTACTGATCTGATAGGAGGCAGAGCTCAGGCGGTAATGCAAATGACGGGGAGCAGCTGTAAATACAGATGAAGCTATATTAGCTCTTACTCACCCACCGCTCACCTCCTGCTGTACAACCCAGCTCCTAACAGGGAGCTGGGGACCTCTGCCATAGAGAAATATAAGGCACCATCCAGCGATGCCCTCCCCGTGAAAGGCGCTTGGCTTCTCGAAGGGTAAGAGATTAAAAGACAAATATGGATGGAGAGAAAAGACCAGAACTCTTTGAAGTAGGTGGCCTTGGGCCTTGATGCCAGGAGGGTGGCATCAGCAAATACAGAAGGAACCATTTGTGGGGATGTGTGTGTGGGAGGGTGCCTGCTCCCCATGCATTTATACAAATGACATACTCAGTTCATTCTGACTGGAGGAGAGGTGATTCTAGGTTCACATATGGGGGCTTTCTCCCCACTGCCTTTTTGACTCACGTTTTATTCTCTTGCTCCCATTATCTGAAAGCCAAACTCATGGCCATCTCTGCAACCTAATGCAGTCAGCCCCCTTGATCTGAGGGGGATGAGTTCCAAGATTTACAGTGATGAGAGACGAAGAAGATGGGGAGGAGTAAGATGGGGGCATCACCTGACTCCCCACAAATACATTAAACGATCATCAGAATTTGGAACAATTCCTACTGAACAACTTTCAAAGGACAGCAGAAGACCCCAAACCTCCAAAAAGGCAAGCCAATCTCCTTAGAAGGAAGTAGGACCAAAGATGAAGACATAAAAAGATCCCCACTGGGTGCCTGAAACCAGATAGTAGCAAATCCTATATATATAGTATTCATATGTTTTTTCTATACATGTGTTAGCCTTAGTCGCTCAGTCATGTCCGACTCTTTGCAATCCCATGGACTATAGCCTGCCAGGTTCCTCTGTCCATGGGATTTCCCAGGCAAGAATACTGGAGTGAGTTGCCATTCCCTTTTCCAGGGGATGTTCCCAATCCAGGGATAGAAATTAGGTCTCCTGCATTGCAGGCAGATTCTTTACCATCTGAGCCACCAGGTAACTTATAAATTTGGCACTGTAAGAGAATATCTGTATTGCCTGAGCCAGCTGTGTGTGGATGTGTGTGTGCTCAGCTGTGTCTGACTCTTTGCGATCCTATGGTCTGCAGCCTGTCAGGCTCCTTTGCCCAGGGAATTTTTCAGGCAAGAATACTGGAGAGGGTTACTATTTACTACCCCAGATGAGCGAATTAATGGACAGGACATGCTGGACAAAGGGGCGATTCATTCCCAGGCGTGGCACACAATTTAAAGCACATCAGTTGCTTATTTCTGGAACTTTTAAATATTTTGAGACCATTGTTAACTGCAGGTAACCAAAACTTCAGAAAGGAAAACTTCAGATAAGAGGGGACTACTGTTCAAATACCACTTTCCTCAGTAAAAGTGAAAGTGAAGTCGCTCAGTTGTATCTGACTCTTTGCGACCCCATGGACTGTCGCCTACCACACTCCTCTGTCCACTTCCCTCAACTGAGAATTCTCTCTGCTCCTCTAAGCTCTTCTGGCCCTTTCTCAGTGCTTACTTTGTACCCATGTCTCCTGTCTTAGACTTGATTGACAGCTCCTTGGGGACAGAGCTCATACCTACGTCATCTTTATATTTTATATCATCCACTCAGCCTTGCGTGTAGTGTTGCTCAGAAGTACACTGGAGACCACAGGAAAGAAGGAAGATGGACATGAAGACCAGCTGCTCGGGACTATTTCTTTATTTCCCTGGCATCACAGGTCTCCATGATACAGGTCCCTGTGTTAGGAAATCATTTCGGAGCTTCTTCTGAGCATTCCCATGGGAGGGCACCTCACTGATAGCATCCAGCTGCCATGATGGCAAATAGACTCTCACTCATGATGGGCAGGCCACATGAAGAGTGAGTCCCTAGGTGAAGACAGTTTGGCACGCGCAAAGCCAAACCAAAACATCTCTCCTTCAGGCTGAGTTTCAGCCTCTAAGGGACAACCAGGAAGGAAGTTTGTCTTTGAACATTTCATGGAGAATAACAAATAAAAACATCTGCTGGAAAGGAAACCAGGTGTTGGGCTGGGGAGGCAGACAGTCTTTAATTCTCTCCTCTCCTCCAGGATCCGGCGGGGATTTCGATGTTGTGTTCGCTAACACTAGCTAATGTAATTTTTGTGATAATTGTAGAGCAAATAGAGCAAACTCTCAAATATAATTAGGGAAAAGTGCTTCTAATTAACTTGTAAGTCGTGGGTTGCAAAGTAGAGTCACAAATCAGTTATGCATTGTCAGACTTAACAAGTAAAACACACTGTACATTTCCATCCGGGTAAATAAACAAAGCAAGACAAACGCCCCTGGTAAATACTTTCCCTTGAACCTTTACAACATGCTGGCGTGCTCTGGAACTTAACTGCAGGTAAAATGAGGTATATTTCACATCACCAGCAACCCGTGATCATGGTGAAGAGAAATGAAGACGACCTCAGACAGTGTGGGAACAGCCTACATGCTACCTCGGCGGCATGGAAAAAGGGATACACTCATGCAATCAGCTCAGATGGGCGGACAGAGGTCCTGAGCAAACCCCAAGAGGTTTTGCAGGGAAGTAGAGGGTGATGATAGCGGCAAACCCCCTTCCAGCTCAAAGAACCAGCAACACCAGTTGCTTACTGCGGACTCTACATTAGGTAATTGTTACACCAGTTGCTTACTGCGGGCTCTATGTTAGGTAATTGTTACAACATTAGTTGCTTACTGAGGGCTCTAAGTTAGGTAATTGTTACAACACCGGTTGCTTACTGCCGGCTCTATGTTAGGTAATCCTTATAAGCAATGACTGCTACATTTGTTAGAAGTCACCTCATGGCTTCTCTGTCACAAGGGCAACCACATTAGAATAAGTGGTAACCTCAAATTATTTTTAAATCATAAAAAATGGTAGAGGAGATACACATTTTCATAACTTAGTTACTGTTCACAATGCAATATTTTGGCATCTCTCAAAAATGTCCAAGTCACCCACAGGGGGTTAACTGCGGGCCTGGAGAAAAAAGAAAGTGAGGTTCCTGAAACATCCATCCATGATCATGAGAACTGCTGTTGGAGCTTATTAAAAATGAGTCCCAGGCTATGATCATAGAGATTTCGGGCCTGGAAATCAGTACTGATTGCAGGGGCTTGGAGAGTGGGAAGTCATGGTGTCAGGCAGACAGGCTGTGGGGACAGAACAGGCATGCCAGCGGTGATGCTGGCACTTTAAATCTGGGCTCAGGGCACCACCAGGCGTGTTCAGGGCACCCAGCATGATGACTAATAAGTGGTGGGTGTTCAGCAATGTTTGTTCATCCCTTTTGGGGATAAAAGAATGCAGAGAATGCCTCAATTCTCAGGTCAGGCCGTAAGAATGTAAAGCACAGGAAACGATGTGACGGGACGGCTGTAGCTATGTCCACTGGTGAGCCACTCTACAGAGTGCGCAATAAAGGAAGGCTGTGAGACTGGGTCAGCCGACAAACATGATCTCACCATAACATACGGTAGCATAGACTCCTTTAAAACCACTGTATCAAAACGTCTGGCTCACTGGAACATAGCTGTCGCCATCTTGGCCCTTGGGAACAGTGCCATATCCTGAGGATGGTCTCCAGCGAGAAGGAACCTGTGTATTTACCCCAGCATTTCAAGCACCTGAACCTCACTGCTTCATGGCAGACATCCCACAAGCATTTGCTTAATGAATGAATGGACGAATTAGACCCAGAGCCTACAGAACAGAGCTGCTTCAGTCTCCAGGACTAAGAGTGGGGGTGGGCAGGAGGTTCACGGTCTGAATTTCCTAATTTGATTAGACTTGGCCTGGTTATAGCCAAGGCGAGGCAGAAAAGGGTGCCAGGCTGTTCTCATGGGTGCCCACTGGCCCTGTCTCTCCTCTGCTTCATATCCAGGTTTCTTCCTTGTCTTTACCTGGCCATCTAGGTCAACTTTAGCCCCAGCACCAGACATAGAGGCAGAGCCTTCTTCAGCTTTCTGCACCAGCATCCTTGGGGTGTCAGGTCTCCTCTTAATAATAAATCCCTTTCCCCATGTGATTCATTCTTCTCACTCTTCTCTGGTCAACCCCCAGCTGACACACCCCGTGAAGCTATCTAAATGTTGGCGAGATGGCAGCAATGTTTACGATTCTACCTTCCCAAGGAACAGACAAGAGGTATGAATGCATGGTACCCTAATTAACCTTTTGCTGGGAATTTTTTCTTGTGACTCAATGTAAGTTCACCTACTGTGAACTCTGGAAGCCAAGGACTGCCAGACTTGGCCTCGTTTGACTCGCTAAATCCAAGGAGATCTTCATTTACTCATCTCCTCTCTGATGCTGTGGTTGGCAGAATGATGGCCCCCAAAGTAGCCACATCCTAATTCTCAGAATCCGTGAATATGGTACCTTACACGGTAAAAGGGACTTAGAGGCTGTGATTCATTTAAGGATCTCGAGGAGAGTCTCTGGGACTATCCAGGTGGGCTCAGTCTAATCACTTGGGTCTTTCAGAGGACCATTCCTGGCAGCAGTCATGAGCAATCTGACGATGGAAAACTCGACAGAGACGCCATGTCTCTAGCTTTTAAGACAGTGGAAGCGGGTCACAATCAAGGGATGTGGCCAGCCACTAGAGGCTGGAAAAGGCAAGGTCTGTCCCCCTTAAAGTCTCCAGGAAGGAACACAGCACTCTGGACACTTTGACCTTAGCCATGTAAAAGCCCAGTGAGACGTGTTGGGCTTCTTACCTCCAGAACCACGGGATAATAAATTTTCATTAATGTGTTGGAGCAGCAACAGGTAATCAATATGGACTTCACTGAGCGGCCTGCCATGGTCTTGGTATTCTGGTCCTCCGTGCACACCTGTGTCTGGGATAACTGCTCTCGTGGGCTTAGGGTAGCTTTTTCCCTAAAGGTGATGGGTACATGCTAGGGTTCACATCCCTAAACAGGAAGGTGAGTGGGAGCTGATGCTGAAATAAGGCATCTCTTGAGGCCCTGAAAGTATGTCACCAGTTCCAGTGCGAGGCAGCCCCTGCTGCTGAAGAAACCAAACCCCAGAGAACTCTTCCAGCAGGGCTGCAAATTATTTAAGAGAAGGAAAAATCCAACTAGTCTGACTCAGAATAAAAAAGTTGGGGAGGATGGTTTTTACACTTTAGTTAACTAAAGAATTGTGGACTTTGAACTTTAACACACAATGGCAAGAGATATCGATTCTTAGACTTTAATTCCTTTGAACTTTAATGTCTTTGGACTTCAACATGAAAGTGGACTTCAACTTTGATTTTTAATTTCTCCTTGGGAATTTGGTATTTGGTGGGGATTATATTAAAATTCAAAGCATCTCTACATTGTTGGCATTTCATTCCTGGAATGCCCCTGTTCATTTTTATCTTTCGGGTGTTGTTTAATATTACTGCTAACCCTCAGATGTGCTATGTTGGATAATATGGCTGGACATTATTTGGGATAAGAAATAAATCTGGGATTTATTTTATATTATGGGAAGACAGTGACCCTGGATTTGATTTAAATAACATGCTTTTCTGATCCATTTCAGTACCTCTTAGTATAATTTATAAAGCGCTCACCAGGAGTCCCAAGTGATCCCCAGAAAACCCCATGAAGATGGAGGAAAGGCTATCTTGTAAAAATGTTTGACTCCTGCTTTAGGGGCTTCCCAGTAAAAAAAATCTGCTTGCAATGTAGGAGACTGGATTCAATACCTCAATCGGGAAGATTCCCCTGGAGAAGGGAATGGAAACCCACTCCAGTATTCTTTCTTGCCTGGAAAATTCCATGGACATAGGAGGTTGGCACGGTATAGTCAAAGGAGTTGCAAAGAGTCAGACATGACTGAATGACTAACACTTTCACTTTCCTTCTTTGGAGAGATGAGCCATGTCTCCAGCTGATCATACAAATGAAATAAGAGGAAAACAATAAGCTGGAAGATGTTAGTGGGGGAAAATGCTTCTCCTCTGTTCCAGTGTCTCCTTCCAGAAAGGGTTTTTACCCTCCAGAGTTGGTTAAGATTACACCCCAGAAATCTTTTGAAATAGTTAAGTTCCTTGGCTAGCAGACACAGAGTAATTAATGCTGCAACTCGGCTTCTATAGGCAGTAGAGATAATGTTTAGTACTATTTACGCTTTGCCTACCAAACTGTTCAAAACTCATGCAGGGAAGATGTTATTTATTAGGGACATAAAGAAATAAAGAAGAGAGTGGAAGGAGTCATTCAGCAGATGAGATATTTCATCTCATTTCTTTGAGCTACAGAATAGATGGAGCTGAGTTGGCTGATGACACTGATGAGGAAGCCAGCACAGTGCAGGACCTGGACACAAGAAGACTCCATCCTGAGGACCCAGTGAGGTAGCCGACTGCCCTTGCAGAATTTGAGACCCCTCCCTCCAGGCAGAAGAACAAACAAGACAAACAAACTACGCAAGAATAATATTCTCCAAAGAGATTGACTGCATTGGGGGAGAAGTAAAAAGCTAACGTGGATATCTGACCCTCAGAGAAAAACTCCCCTCATCAAGATACTTGAGGATCCCACATATTACAATTCAACTCCTACCTGCTCACCTGAAGTTGAGCTCACAGTTCACAAACTTCACCAATGTCCTCAGAGCTCAGACAAACTCTCTATTCCTTCTTAAAAATAAGCAGAGAACTGAGAGTTTATGAGTAGCAGTGAAAGTCGCTCAGTTGTGCCCAACTCTTTCCAACCCCATGGACTATACAGTCCATGGTATTCTCCAGGCCAGAATACTGGAGTGGGCAGCCTTTCCCTTTTCCAGGGGGATCTTCCCAACCCAGGGGTTACCATATCCTTAAAGTAAGTCTGCAAAATCAACGAGGAAGGCTCCCATACAAACAGAAAAAAAACCTGACACCACAGCAAAGTGAGATGACTCATGATAAAGAGAAAACAAACCTTAGTTTTAAATAATATCCTTAGAGAAATTCAGTAATAGTCTACATTCATAAAACAAAAACACAAAAAGTTCTTAGAACTAAAATACTACTACCACTGACATCTCTTTAGACCCCTGCAAGAAGAAAAAATCAACAATAAAACCTCATAGATAGGTTGAGGGAAATGGTAGATGCTGGAGAAAGCTCTCAGCATGCTTGATAAAAAGACAAAGGGCTGCAAATTATTGAAGAGGGAGGAAAAATCCAATTAGTCTGACTCAAAATAATTTCAGAAAGAGAAGAAAAGCGTGAATGAATTTTTTGAAAAATAACAAGACAATTTTCTGGCACTGAAGGTCATCACTCTTTAAACTGGAAGTGTCCAATACCAAAGAATGTTTTCAAAGGGGTAACACCTAGATATATCACAGACTTTTACAGTATCAAGGATAGAATTAAATTACAGAAAATATTCTTGAGAAAAATAATTTTCTATCTGTCCATATCAAGTAAACATCAATCATGTACGAGGATTTAGTACTGATATTTTCATGATTTCATCTCCTGAGCACAAGTTTTTAAGGAACTTGTACTTGAGCACTCAGTCATGTCTGACTCTTTGCAACCCCCTGGACTGTAGCCCACCAGGCTCCTCTGTCCATGGAATTCTCCAGGCAAGAATACTGGAGTGTGTTGCCATTTCCTCTTCCATAGGATCTTCCTGACCCAGGGATCGAAACGGTATCTCCTGTGTCTCCTGCACTGCAGGCAGATCCTTTACTACTGAGTCATTGGGGAAGACTTTATGGAGCTTAAAGGACAGTAAACCAATAAAGAGGAGGTTATAGGATCTAGGGAATAGAAGTTCCAACCCATGACAGCTATACAGCAGAACTAGAGAGCAATTATCCAAATCTGCCCAAAAGACAAAAGATTCTGATAGGGAGATCCTTAGAAAACCAAGGAATTAATAATGACTGAAATCATGGACAAAGTTCAGCTGGTGGGCATTGTCACTGATGGATGATCCATCCAGATATGATGCTAGCCATGTACTTCATTGACAAGGATCATCACTTTGAACCCATGGGGAAAGAAATGTGATTGCAGGTACCACATTGGTTGCTCATAAGGCAAAGGCTGATCTCTGGCTTTCAACTCTTTGAATCAAGTGATAGAAAACTTTGGAAGACTGGCTACATTTATAGAATAGAGTGTAACTATATTCAGTCTTGGCAATAAAGTCAAGTATGGGCTTCCCAGGTAGTGCTAGTAGTAAAGAACCCTCCTGCCAGTGCAGGAGATATAAGAGACAGGCATTTGATCCCTGGGCTGGAAAGATCCCCTGGAGAAGGAAATGGTAACCCACTTCAGTATTCTTGCCTGAAGAATCCAATGGACAGAAGAGTCTGGTGGGCTACAGTCCACAGGGTCACAAAGAGTCACGCAGGACTGAAGCAAATTAGGACAGATGGGAAAGATGATGACAAAGGCTGTGAAAGAGAAGGGTGAAGACAAAGGAATACTAATAGCCTCATCTTACAAACAGAGTGATAAGAGGTAGTGTCTATGTTAGATTGGGAGAAACAGAGGTTTGCTTTTGAAGTTACTGAGTGAAGCTGGAGAGGAACCAAGGAAAATGATGTCACCATATTAGGAAGAAGGAGAAAAAGCCATCAGTGATGAAAAAGGAAAAAAGTCTCCTTCCATTATGATAGAAAGTCAGTATAAAAAGCCTATAATAATTTGTTTAGATTGAGACAAGCATATTATCTAAAGACACGGGATAACCACAAGAAGGCTAAAAAACAGTGCAAAAGGAAGCAAAAATTAAGGCTGAATGGTTCTGAGGGAACTAGGAGGAAGACAGATGAGGTTGAGGACTGTTGCTTTCATTATAAGCATTTTTATATTATTTTATTTTTCGACCATATCTATTACTTCAATTTAAAAATTAAAATACAATGCATTTGCTCAATTACCCTTGCCACATCTAATTCTTTACAAGTAGTTGTTTTAAGAAGATGGCTCAGGGTTTATTTCTCTGGTGGTTCAGTGGCTAAGACTCCATGCTCCCAATGCAGGGGGCCTGGGTTTGATCCCTGGTCAGAGAAACAGATCCTAGAACTAAGTGTTTGCATGCTGCAACTAAAGATTCCCCATGCAGCAACAAAGATGGAAGATCCTGTGTGCTGAAACTAAGACTCAGCACAGCCAAGTACATAAATAAATATTTTTTTTTAATGAAAAGAAGATTCATTAAGAAATCAGGGCAATAGAGTCTTATTTATTTAAAACACAGCAATATTTTTAAGTAAGCCTACATGGTCCTGTATTAATTTGCATTGCTTTATCTACCTGACCCACAAGTATCTGCTCATATTTGTGAACAGATGAAGAGCCTTGAGGTGGGTCTGCATTAGTTTCCTGGGGCTGCCATCACAAAGCAGGTTTAAATAACAGAAGCTTATTGACTAATGATCTCAGAGGCTAGAAGTCCAAGATCAAGGTGTCAGCAGCGTTGGTTTCTTCTGAGGCTCTGGGGGAGAATCTGGTTCATGCCTCTCTCTTGGCTTCTGGTGGTTTGCTGGCCATCTCTGGTGTTCCTTGGCTCATAGAAGTATCAACCCAGGCTCTGCTTTCATCTTCATGAGGCATTCTCCCTGTGTGTGTCTATGTCCAAGTTTCCTTTTTCCATAAAGACATCAGCTGCATCGGATTAGGGGCCCATCTTACTTTAGCATCCTAACATAACTAATTACATCTGAGTCACAATTTGAGGGTCTACGGGTTAGGACCTCAACATATAAATTTTGAGGGCATATAACTCAACTTTGGAGCCCTTTGGAGACTGACTGAATTAAACCAACTGACCTAATGCTAGTAAGTAAATAGTTAAACTGAAGCCTGTCACCTTAATTAAAAGGAAAGACTACTTGGGCTACATGAAGCATAAAATGAAAAAATACACTCTGCTCTTGGAGAAGTAGAACTCTTAAGGACACTTGCTTTCGTCTGAAATAAAACTTATTTATTTTTATGGTTTAATAAAGACTGCTTTATTATGATTTGTAAAGCATTCTGAAATCTTTAGTTGGGCCTTTCAAAATTTAGGTTGATTATTCCCATCTTTAGAGAGAGAAAAATCGTATTAGTCAAGCCCAAAGGACATGCAGCACTCTAATAAAGTTTATTTGCTTTGGAACATTTCAAGTAACGGCTAGCATATATCCGCTTCAACTGGCTTTAATTGAATTCTGATCATCATCTCATAGTAATTATTGCACAGGAAGAAAATTATTTATTGCAAGGTCTAACAAGCAGTGGTAAAATATATTCTGCTGTGAAGACATACTGTAGTACAAAGAGGCAGCTGTTTTTTTTTTTTTTTAAACATGCATGGGTATGGGTTGAATGTAAATGCATGTAACTACCTCAATTCTTAACATTTTATTATTGTTCAAACAGTTTCCAAGGAAATACTCAGTAAATAATTTAAAGCTCTGCGAGATCATTTTTTTTCCTTCTATCTTTCATTGTTTATAATTTGGTGCTCTCAATCCTTCTGGATATAGACCCTAAGTCTGGTTTACAAACATGCTTTATTTACTTATTTACTTTTTAATCACTAAAATTGTTCCTTCGAATATTTGTTTACAAAACATCCTAGTTTGTAAATATCTAGAGAGGAATTCAAAGCATATGTCACCCTCGCTTCCCTTTTTTTCAATACACATCTGTTTTCACCAAGTCACTAACAGGCAGGAAGGAAAATACAACAGAAAAAACTGTGTGCTAGAGGGGCCTGGAATGTCCTTGCTTCTTGCTGAACAATTAGGTGGGCTGAAGGATTACAAAAGAAGTGATGGGAATACCAGACCACCTGACCTGCCTCTTGAGAAACCTACCTATATGCAGGTCAGGAAGCAACAGTTAGAACTGAACATGGAACAACAAACTGGTTCCAAATAGGAAAAGGAGTACGTCAAGGCTGTATATTGTCACCCTGCTTATTTAACTTATATGCAGAGTACATCATGAGAAACGCTGGGCTGGAGGAAGCACAAGCTGGAATCAAGTTTGCTGGGAGAAATATTAATAACCTCACATATGCAGATGATACCACCCTTATGGAAGAAAGTGAAGAGGAGTTAAAAAGCCTCTTGATGAAAGTGAAAGAGGAGAGTGAAAAAGTTGGCTTAGAGCTCAACATTCAGAAAATGAAGATCATGGCATCTGGTCCCATCACTTCATGGGAAATAGATGGGGAAACAGTGGAAACAGTGTCAGACTTTATATTTGGGGGCTCCAAAATCACTGCAGATGGTGACTGCAGCCATGAAATTAAAAGACGCTTACTCCTTGGAAGGAAAGCTATGACCAACCTAGATAGCATATTCAAAAGCAGAGACATTACTTTGTCAACAAACGTCCGTCTAGTCAAGGCTATGGTTTTTCCAGTGGTCATGTATGGATGTGAGTGTTGGACTGTGAAGAAAGCTGAGCGCCAAAGAATTGATGCTTTTGAACTGTGGTATTGGAGAAGACTCTTGAGAGTTCCTTGGACTGCAAGGAGATCCAATCAGTCCATTCTAAAGGAGATCAGTCTTGGGTGTTCACTGGAAGAACTGATGCTAAAGCTGAAACTCCAATACTTTGGTCACCTCATGTGAAGAGTTGACTCATTGGAAAAGACTGAGAGTTGACTCATTGGAAAAGATGCTGGGAGGGATTGGGGGCAGGAGGAAAAGGGGACGACAGAGGATGAGATGGCTGGGTGGCATCAACAACTGGATGGACATGAGTTTGAGTGAATTCTGGGAGTTGGTGATGGACAGGGAGGCCTGGCGTGCTATAATTCAGGGGGTTGTAGAGTCAGACATGACTGAGTGACTAAACTGAACTGAACTGAACGGGCACAGTTGTTACATTTGAATCAGGTTTTTTTTTTTTTTTTTGATTCATGCACGAGTGTCTAGGGGGCTCCCAGGCTGCTTGGTGGTAAAGAATCTGCCAGCTAATGCAGAAGGTGTAGGGAAGATATCCTGGAGGAGAAAATGGCAATCCACTCCAGTATTCCTGCCTAGAAAATTTCATGGACTGAGGAGCCTGGAGGGTTACAGTCCAGTTGGGGTCACAAAGAGTTGGGCATGACTGAGGATGCATGGACACACACACAGACAGACACACACACACACAAGTATCTAACCTCATTCCAAAAAGGTTTTGTGGAGGGTCCTTGTGACGATGGAAGTGAAACGATCCTTTTTACTTATTACTCTCTACTCCACTCTTCCAGCCATCATCTCTTTTTCTGCTTGTCTAGTTAAGTTTCTAAAACATCAACACATTTGCCAGGAACATCTCTTTTAAAGATCAGCAGCTAGCGATGCCAGAGTGTGACAACTGACAACAGGGCCCCCATCCATCACAAAGGCTACCAGCAGAAGCTGTGCGTGGTGAATCAGCTGACTGCCAAGCCTGTGTATGCAGATATCCAAGGCTTGGTACACACCCAACACCCCCAGAAATCCACATGCATTTAAGAAATGTGTGACTAAGGAATGAGTGAAGGGCCTGGACGCACCCAGAAAAGCTTATTGGAGTGAAAAGCTCATCAAACTTGGGCAAAGACTGACCCTGAACAGGACCCTGTAGGGCTTTTGGGCACAGATGTGTTCTGTGTCTTCCATTCCTTGTTTGTAGGGAACAGACTCCAGCCTCCATGACCTTCCTGAGTCTGGAAGGGCAGATTCAAACAATTGCTAATCAGGGAAGGGAGGGCATGCAGAGACAAGGGAGGGGAAGCCAAGAAAGAATAGTGCAGCCTTGGGGCAGGGTCCTCCTTCCACCTCAAGGGATGTACATAACAATAGCTTCTGAGCTCTTTAGAGGAGTAGTCAGTCAGTTCAGTTGCTCAGTAGTGTCTGACTCTTTGTGACCCCATGAACTGCAACAGGCCAAGTCTCCCTGTCCATCACCAACTCCTGGAGTTTACTCAAACTCATGGCCATTGAGTCAGTGATGCCATCCAACCATCTCATCCTCTGTCTTCCCCTTCTCCTCCTGCCTTCAATCTTTCCCAGCATCAGGGTCTTTTCAAACGAGTCCGTTCTTTGCATCAGGTGGCCAAAGTATTGGAGTTTCAGCTTCAACATCATTCCTTCCAATGACACCCAGGACTGTTAGGATGGACTGGCTGGATCTCCCTGCAGTCCAAGGAATGCTCAAGAGTCTTCTCCAACACCACAGTTCAAAAGCACCAATTCTTCTGCGCTCAGCATTTTTAATAGTCCAACTCTCACATCCAAGCATGACTGTTGGAAAAACCATAGCCTTGACTACAGAGACCTTTGTTGGCAAAGTAATGTCTCTGCTTTTTAACATGCTGTCTAGGACATAGCTATTCTTCCAAGGAACAAGCATCTTTTAATTTCATGGCTGCCGTCACCATCTGCAGTGATTTTGAAGCACCCCCCAAAAAAGTCTGTCACTGTTTCCCCATCTATTTGCCATGAAGAAATAAAACCCCAATAAATGAAAGATGTCAGCATTCTTTATTCCAGAGAAAACCACCTGAACCCAATTGAAGGAATCAGAGAAGCTCATCAAGAGAATACCTGTCTCTAAAGAAGTGCACACACCCAAATCTTAATAGCAACTTTGCCCTTGAACCTATGCTGTAAAACTCATGGAATCCTCCCAGGTTAGGACACAGAGGTTTTGAGGGTAGGAGCCATCTTTGCCCCCCTTTGCCTGGCAAACCTATAATGCTATTCTTTTCTATCTCACCCAAAACTCTGTGTCTGATATTCTATTCAACAACTGTGCACAGAGGCTGGGTCCAAGACTCAGAAGGCAGAGAATAACACATAAGAGAAATGGAGGGTTGGGTGACCCTGAAGTTAAATCGGATTCTTGTTGTTCAGTCACTAAGTTGTGTCCGACTCTTTGCAACCCCATGGACTGCAGCACAACAGGCTTCCCTGTCCTTCACTATCTCCTTGGGTTTTGCTCAATCACATGTCTATAGAGTCAGTGATGCTATCTAACTATGTCATCCTCTGCTATCTAACTATGTCATCCTCCCTTCTCCTCCTGCCCTCAATCTTTCCCAGCATCGGGGTCTTTTCCAATGAGTCAGCTCTCTGCATTTGGCCTACTAAAATCCTGGATTTGCATAGCTCTGCAGGAGCCAACAGAACCCTAGCTTTCACAGCTCACTTTGGCAGTTGACCATGGCTGGTGCTGAAGATGAACACGAGTCTCTAAGCCTCTTGGAGCTGAATTTATTTGCCTTATTTGACTTTTGCTTCAGGCAGTGGAGTTAGCTTTGGCCTGATCTGCGTCTGGATGCTCTGTCTAAATAGAGCTCAAGGAGTCTTGCAGGCTTCCAGGCGCCCTCAGGTGTCAGCCAGTGTGGACATTTAGAAAGGCTTTGTTACTACAGACTGGGTGCAGCAGCAATTCCTTCTATGTGGGATGCTTTCCTAGATGTTTTTCTCAAGTGGTAGCTTGGCCAAGTGCTTCTTGTTTTTCAGTAGTATCCATCACAGCAACTCCAGAAACCAGAAGCTTCAGCAAGTCCAAATATTTCTACAACACATTTTTCTTTGAAAAAGGTGAAACTCAAACCTGAAGTTCAGCCAGGTACAATAAGGCCCTGCCTCTGGAAAGATGTGAGTGCGTGCTAAGTCGCTTCAGTCGTGTCTGACTCTGTGACCCCATGGTCTGTATGTAGCCCGTGAGGCTCCTCTGTCCATGGGATTCTCCAGACAAGAATACTGCAGTGGGTTGCCTTCCCTTCTCCAAGGGATCTTCCTGACCCAGGGATTGAACGCGCATCTCTTATGTCTCCTGTACTGACAGGCGGGTTCTTTAACTTGTAGCACCATCTGGGAAGGTCACCTCTGGGAAGACAGAAACATCTATTTTAGAAGCAACCACTGTTATCCTGAATCCATTTGGCTCTGATGCTTGGACAGTGTCATGGAGAATACAGCACTTCTAGGAAACAGTCTGGACCACCAACTCATGTTGCTGAAGAAATAGTGGGTTATGATATGACAGTGGGTGCAAACTTCTGTTCTACTCAAAAAAGGGGCAGAATAAGGCATCTGTTCTCTCTGTGTAAAACATGCTCCGTCTTTCTTACAGCCAAAGCATCACCAGGAAGGGAAACGTGCTGACATTCTGAAGAATATCTCTGCCCTTGATGTTTCCAAATGGGGCTCACATAGAAATTCTGGATGTTGCTCAGAGGCACACAGTGGGTGGCATCCAGCATCTTCAAAAGCAGTGTTGAAGACTCGGGAGGAGCCAGCCGTCACGTCCCTTATGGCAGCTTCAAGCATCCCAAGGAGCACAGGGTGTGCTGTGGCAGACGGCCCAGGGGACCCACCAGCTGCATCTCCTTTCTGATTGAAGCCATCAGTCACTTCACCATTCTCCGTGAAGCTGAGTTTCTTTGGCAATGAGTGAAGCCACCACAAACAGTGCTTCTAGATAAGGCATTTGTGTTGCAGCAAATTCAAACATTAGTAAAATCCAATTCTTTTCAAATCATGAATGGAAAGTGCAGGTACACAGGAGGGTGCTCCTTTGGTTGTGTGGGCCTCATACATCCATTGGGCTTCCCAGGTGGTGCTAGTGGTAAAGAATCTGCCTGCCAGTCCAGGAGATGTAAGGGATGCAGGTTCGATCCTTGGGTCAGGAAGATCCCCTGGAGGAGGGCATGGCAACCCACTCCAGTATTCTTGTCTGGAGAATCCCACGGACAGAGGAGCCTGGTGGACTACAGTCTATAGGGTCGCAAAGAGTCGGACACATGACTGAAGCAACTTAGCAGCAACATACATCCATTAGCTTGGTCTTAAGGCCCAGAGGCATCCACACTGAGTTCTTTCTCTTACAGGCATTTCCAGTTGAAACACAATTCATGACAATAGGGCAGGTGGGACTTCCCTGGTGGTCCAGGGGCTAAGACTCTGCCCTCCCACTGCAATGGATGCAAGTTCAATCTGTGGTCAGGGAACTAGATCCCACATGCTGCAACTAAAGATACCCATGCCACAAGAAAGACCTGGCACACCAGCCAGATAAATAAATATTCTTTTAAAAAAGAAACAAAGACAAGTGTTAATAACTATAACGGCAGGTTGTATTTTCAGTTTTTAACTCATCCCAAACCATCCTACATATCATAATATGTGCATAATATGTGCATAATATGTTCAACAGGAGTTAGTCCTTCTCCGACCATGTCACCCCGTGCTACTTCAGTGTGAAAGATTACTATCATAACACAACAACCCTTCACAACATCTTTTTCCCTACAAAGACGATCTTCCACTTAGAGAAAGAAAAAACAAAAGAAAAGGAAAAGAAAAATCACAAGGGAAAAAATCTGAGAGTCTAGTTCTGATTTAGCTAAGAACATAAAGGAGATGTGCCCATGATCAGAAAGGATGCTAAATTAAAGACAATATGCTGAAGCTGGGAGTCTTGACCCAAGAATGAACAAATATTTAGGACTCTAGCTTCAGTAATGTATTTTCTTTTCTTTTTTTTCAGGGAAATTTTAGCATGAAGACAGAAGATCAGTGGAATTGTGGTACTTAAAAGATCTTTTTTTTAGAATCAGTCTTGCAATCCTCTTGACAAATACTGGCTTCAAGGAGTAAAAATGTGTGCATATGTGTAACAGGAGTTTGTCCTTCCCCAACCACGTCATCCATGTTAGTTCAGCGTGAAACACTGCTATCATAACATGACAACACTTCACAACACTTTTTTTCTTCCCACACAGACAATCTACCACTTAGAGAAAGAAAAATCCAAAGAAAAGGAAATGAAATATGAACAAAAATGAAATATCCCAAAGAACAGCAATAGCAATATGTATACTGGATACATAACATATATACATTGCATACCGGGTAGGCCAAAAAGTTTGTTCAAGTTTTTCTGTAACATCTTACAAAATATACATAAAACTCAATATAGAAAAACCTGGAAGAACTTTTTGGCCAACTCAGTATAATGAGAAGAGTGATTAGAAATTCCATACTGGGGTTACCAATAACCTTAGACCCCTCAACAAGTAAAACTTCACGTTAAAAAGTGAGAGGCAATAGTAAACTACTAATGTTTCCTATGTCCATACATATTCCATGAAGGTATGTGTTAAAGGCTTTACATAATCTTATGGATTAGTCCTATGACTTTATAAGGTAATATAGTTATCACAATTATGTTCATTTCTTGAAACTCAAAAGTCCTGTGCTCATGGATAAGGCTTTCTCTCATGATCACTTTAGAAAGAAAACTGCTTAACCTGTAATATTATATAAATTGGGGGCTTCAATATTTTATTCAAGAAATTAACTGTTCAGGACAATAATCTCTCTGCTGCTAAGCACAGTATTATATACCTTATTACCAATAACTCAACCCCTTGGCCTTTCACCACTTATGATTAAAGTCATTCTAATGATGACTCAGGGTATTTTAAGATGTCAATTTTTAACCAAGTGACAAAGATTGAAAGGCAGTCAAAAATCTTAGGAGGGCCATGTTTATCGGATGCTAATTATTTAACATGATGCATCTACCAGCATGACATCTGATACCCTTTTACTTAAGCCTGTTATTTGCAAACATGCAAATATTTATTCCCAGGATGGCTGGTGTGGTTAGCCCTTGGACAGGCCAGGACCGCAACACTTGGTTAGCACATCGCTACCATGCAGGATGATAGGAAATTTATCGTGAGCATCAGCCATGCTGTTACTAAGAATTCTGACCTGTGACCAGCTCCCGGATCTCCAAGTCGGTGGTCTTGCGGAGCAGCCGCACCAGGGCTGGGATCCCGCCACAGTTCTTCAGGGCGATTTTGTTGTCGTCATTGGCCTTCCCGTATACCAAGTTTCTCAAGGCGCCACAGGCACTACGGTGGACTTCAGTCATCCGATGGTCCAGCAAGTCCACCAGGAGCTGGATGCCCCCTTGTCTCCTTATCTGGAGAAGCAAAGGAGAGAGGAAGGTTTTACTACTTAAACCCCAGTGGGTTTTTCCTATGAGGTCATTGCTACAGTTCACTGCACTGAGCGGAAGGCCTTTGGCAAAGGGAAAAGAAAACAAATTATTCTTCTCTTTAGATTCTATTGCTTTTACTTATTTTCATATCCTTCTGATAAAAATTCAAGTGCATTTCCTTTCAAGTCTTAGAATTTTAAAAAGATGATTTTAACCTCCTAATGGGTGTTCTCTCTATAAAAATATGCTACATACTCAGGGCATGAAGCAGACAGACGGGCAAAAGGATCTCACTCCTAAGACTTGTGAAATGTAACCACTGTCTTAAAGGGCTGCAGGATTGATGTACACAATGTGAAAATTATGCAGAATAGGGAGATGCTCCCAACCTTTCCAAGGAACCAGAAGCCAAACGAGAAAGCAGAAGTCATACAAGGCTATTCATCTGAGAAGACCCGGAAAATAAGAACGTCACTCACAATGACACTTGTTCTACACACTAAAGGTATGTTCTGCTGATCTTAGGCATTTGCCTAAGAACAAAAAATAACATTTAATCTGGGTGGTTTTCTAATCAAAGACAATGTTTGAATGAGTAAATGAAGAAAAACTTTGCAATGTTTCTAGATGGGTCTTCTCTTGGCTGCTGCTGCTAAGTCTCTAAGTCATGTCCAGCTCTTTGCAACCCCATGGACTGTAGCCCTCCAGGCTCCTCTGTCCATGGGATTCTCCAGGCAAGAATACTGGAGTGGGTTGCCCCTCCTTCCCCCAGGGGTTCTTCCCAACCCAGGGACTGAACCCGCGTCTTTTATGTCTCCTGTATTGGCAGGTGGGTTCTTTACCACTATCGCCACCTGGGAAGCCCCTTGTCTAATTTCTAGACCCATTTTAAAATCTGAACCGCAAACAAACTGTCTAGTTAACATACAAACCATTTCATGCAGTTTTCATTGGCAGAGCTGTATTTGAATATTGCTGCATTTGGAAAAAAAATACATACAACTCACTTAAATTCTTTTCTTTTTTAACTTCAATATCCCTTACGGGTTGAAGAGTTCTAATTTGGCATGAATGGATATAATCTGGCATCTTTCCTATTTGGCTTTCTTTTTTTAATTTTTGGCTGTACCAAGCAGTATGTGGGGGCCTTAGTTTCCTGACCAGTGAGCAAAGTCATGTCCCCCTGCAGTGGAAGCATGGAGTCTTAGCCACTGGACCACCAGGGAAGTCCTCCTACTTAGTTTTCTGGTTATAAAAAAACTCATTAATCCCACAGTTGAGCAGGGACACAGAGCTAGATCCCTGGACTCATTCAAAGCTTCTCAAATGCCATGCTGTCTACAAGGCTACTCCAACCACAACCACACTATTCAAAATTGCCATGTGCACCACACCACCTCCCTAACCTAGCAGGTTTTTTTCACCTTAATCTATTACAGAATCTTTCATAGTCCTGCTGGGCCCTATGGGAAGGTTTATTCTTTATAATGTTTCTTGTGATTGTCTGTCTTCTGCTAGAATGTACATTCTTGGAAGGCAAGTATCTTTGCTTTGTTCATTGATGGATCCCCATCCCTAGGCAAAGTGCAATGCCAGGCACATAATAGAGACTTGGTAAGTATCTGAATAAATGGCGGGGGGAGCATGTATTACTTGTTACAGCACATTTCTTTGTCAGGTGAGCTGATATCAGCTTTTAAAAAGGGAATAATATTCTTCCTTGAAGGAAAAAAAACAAAAAACAAAAATTCTCGTGAACATCTCGGAATGTCTCTAAGGGGCCAATGCATCTCTTTTGAAACCCGTTTACAAAAAATGAATGCATACATCTCACACACAAGGTGGACCATCTCATGATTCAGAATATGCTGGAGGAGTTGTTTTTATCCATCAACCAAATGGAAACAGAGAAAGCTGAAATCCTCCCAGAATCCATGGGCTCGAAGTTCCTAATTTAGAAAACACGAGTGTGGGATTACACTGCCAGTGAGATCAGGACCGAGGACAGAGAAGCCGACCACACACCTGCCCACCTGCCACCCTCCCCCGCCACCCCGCCTCTGCCTCAGAGGGGCCAGGGCTGCAGAGACAGGTACCTAAGTCCCTGAGGTGCCCTACAGTCTGCGGCGGTGCCAGCATGGGGAGAAGTGGCTAAAAGGATCACTGGGTCAACAGAATAAACTAAGAAAGGTTCAAAGAACAACTTTCCCCAACTTACAGTTTTACCCTGGTCCTGCTTGGCTTTTCATTTATCTGATAAATATTTCTAGATTTCAAGAGAGATGAAATCTATCACTATATACGTATGTCCCATACATACATCTGAGCTTTAAAACACCCATTTATTCCCATTTGTATGAAAAGGTTAAACTATGAATGTCATTTTATTGATGTGTGTGTCTTTGAACGTGTGTACTTTACAAATTATCTAGGTTTAACTATTTTAATAATGATGAAGCTATTGTAAAAGAGGTAACAGAGCCATTCGTACAGTTCATTGAATGCTTATGTATAAAGTAAACAGTAATAGTAAACCTATCTCTCTCTCTATCTTAGTCTGTATATCATAGTTAAGATTTCTTATTTCCCATTCATATAACTTCATGAATTAAGCTATTAAAACATTCTTCTAAAGATTTAAAAGGGAAAATGAATTCAAAGTGAAGGCAATATCATTTCTTAATGGTATCATGAGACAATGATGTTTTCAGTGTGACCCTAATTAATGCCATATACCCAAATGTATAATGAAATCTTCAATTCTGTTTTAATCTAATTAGAGCAACACAAGTAAGATGATAAACTTTTTCATTTGCTCTTATTTTGAGGGTCACTGGATCACCAATACTAAAAATCAACAACAACAACAACAACAAACTTTTCTCGGGGTTGAATATTATCTAATGAGGGAGAACCCTACTTCAGCTTTCTGAAGACAAACATCAGTCAGGGATAATGTTCGCATGTGTGAAATGTGATGGTACTTGGTTCTGCCTCCTCCCAGATCCACTCCGCTCCCAGCGGGACCAGAAAAGGAGCCATGGGGCAGACTTCCAATTTTCTTGCAGGGTCTTCATTCCCTGCAGGACCTCTGGGTGGGGTGGATGGATCTGCAGGCTGCCTTCTTCACTTCCCTTCTGCTTTTCTCCTGTGTCCTCTCTCCCTTCCACTTGTCCTGGCATCCGATTCCTCTAGCTTCTTCTTGTTTCCAACCTTAAACTCTCATAAGGCTCCAAACAAACCCACTGCAAACATCAAGACAGTCCAGCTCTTTCCAAAAGATGATCAGGGGAAAGTCTCTTCTTTGAAAAGGCACCTTTACCTCCTCTCTCACTAAATGGCCAGAGATCTATTTTTCTTTAATTCTCCCCATCAGTCACTTCACCTCCAATAGGTGAGGCCCTGGTTGGGGTCCACTCAGTATCGCTTGAGACCAAAGTATCCTTTCATCTTCCTCCCTTTATCATCACGCAGATTCCTCACAAGTCAAATCTTAAAGGGAATCCAGGTTTAATATTACTGAAACAAAGTCAGCAAAATACTACATAATATTTTATCCAATCTGCATGAGATATAAGAATATCAAATCCACTAGAAGGATGCCGGTCATATGGTAGTGAGCCAATCAATATTTATCAGATGAATGAAAGACTGCTACAGTGCTTATCATATATTGGTTTCCTTTTCTTTTTAAAAAATATTTTTAGAAAGATGGTGTATTTTTAGAGCAGTTTTCAGTTCACAACAAAATCCGGCAGAAAGAACAGAGGTTTTCTGTATACCATGGTCCTTATATGGGCACAGCCTCCTCCATTATCAACATCCCCCCAAGAGCCATACATCTGTTACAACCTGTGAGCCTACACGGACACACCATTATCACCCGAAGTACAGACTTTACATTAGGGTTCACTCTTGGGTGTTGCATAGGTCTTGACAAAAGTATAACAACACGTGTCTACCATTACAGTATCACACAGAATAATTTCACTGCCCTAAAAGTCCTCTTTGCTCTGCCTGCTCATCCCTCCCCCCATCACCCCTTCTCCTTAGCCCCTGGAGAAATCGCTGATCTTTTTTTTTTTTTTTTTAATTTTTATTTTTTTTAATTTTAAAATCTTTAATTCTTACATGCGTTCCCAAACATGAATGGTGTCCATGGTTTTGCCTTTTCCTGAATGTCATAAAGTTGGGATCACCCAGTAAGTAGCCTTTTTTCAGACTGGCTTCTTTCACCCAACCCACACATTTAAGATTCTTCCATAGCTTGACAGCTCATTTCTTTTCAGTAATGAATAGTATTTCACCATCTAGATGTAACGTATTGATCTACTCACCTACTAAAAGACACGTTGGTTGCTTCTGAGTTTTGGCAATTAGGAAGAAAGTTGCTGTAAAAGCTTCTATCTGTGTGTGAATTTCTGTGCGGACATAAATTTTCAACTTCTTTGGGTAAATACCAAGGAGAGCTGTTGCTGGGTTGGACAGTGAGAAGATGTTTATTTTTGTAAGAAACCACCAAATTGTCTTCCAAAGTGTCTGTATCATTCTGCATTTGAATGAGAGTTTCTGTCGCTCCAGACACTCACCATCACTTGGAGCTGTCAGTGTCCCGCTTGGGCATTCTGTTAATACTACGCTGTGCGTGCATGTTTAGCTGCTCAGCTGTATCCCGATTCTTTGCGGCCCATGGACTGTAGCCCGCCAGGCTCCTCTCTCCAAGGGATTCTCCCGGCAAGAATACTAGAGTGAGTTGCCATGCCCTCCTCCAGGGGATCTTCCTGACCCAGGGATCCAACCCACATCCCCTGTGCCTCTCCTGCACTGGCGAGCAGGTTTTTTACTGCTGAGCCACTGGAGAAGCCCCTACGAGACTGCAACTGTATCTTAATGTTGTGTTTCTTTCTCTTTTCATTCTGACTGTGTGATTCCAGTTTATTTACATTAATATGAATAGCTGAAACAAAAAACTATCAATAATACAATACATATAGGGCAACAATAGCTTGAAATGAACCTGGACTGAACAAATCTCACATCTCCCACTTTTCCTGAACTTGACAGGGAATGAGTGGGAAGTGCTTTTCATATATAACCTAATTAGATGATCTTATATTTGTTTTATTAAACAATTATTTGATATATAGTCCACTTTAGTTCCTATGTCAGTAGCTCACATTTATTTTTCTGCTTAGCTGTGAACTTCAGGAATTTAGATGGAGAGAGCAGTGAATAAGAAATAAGGAAAATGGAAGCTGATGAACTCTATACACAGGGGAGATAAAAATGAATTAACCAATCAAATGAAGCAAAACTATACCCTGCTGTCTGTCATTTTAGGTTGTTTACAAAGAGAACCTTCTTAAGCCTAATGTAAATAGTCTCTTCAGAGAAGGCAATGGCACCCACTCCAGTGCTCTTGCCTGGAGAATACTGTGGACGGAGGAGCCTGGTAGGCTGCAGTCCATGGGGTTGCTAAGAGTTGGACACGACACAGCGACTTCACTCTCCTAGCAACTTCACTTTCACTTTTCATTTTCACGCATTGGAGAAGGAAATGGCAACCCACTCCAGTGTTTTTGCCTGGAGAATCCCAGGGACAGGGGACCCTGGTGGGCTGCTGTCTCTGGGGTCGCACAGAGTCGGACACGACTGAAGCAACTTAGCAGCAGCAGATAGTCTCTTGGGGATGAAAACTGGGAGGCATGTGCAAAGAATCAGTGAAAGTTCACTCAGTTTGCACCAGGGAAGAATGAAAAGAGCTTATACACTTTTGCCATATAATCCACTGTTTAAAGAGTTGTTGTTTTTTTTTTAATTTTGTAGTGTTCTTTTCATTTTTTAAAATTCTTTTCTTTTTTAAATTTATTTAATTGGAGGCTAATTACTCTACAGTATTGTAGTGGTTTTTGCCATACATTGACATGAATCAGCCATGGGCGTACATGTGTCCCCCATCCTGAACCCCCTCCCACCTCCCTCCCCGTCCCATCCCTCAGGGTCATCCCAGTGCACCAGCTTTGAGCACCCTGTCTCATGCATCAAACCTGGACTGGTGATCTGTTTCACATATGATAATATACATGTTTCAATGCTATTCTCTCAAATTACCCCACCCTCATCTTCTCCCACAGAGTCCAAAAGTCTGTTCTTTACATCTGTATCTCTTTTGCTATCTCGCATATAGGGTCATCGTTACCCTCTTTATAAATTCCATATATGTGCGTTAATACACTGTATTGGTGTTTTTCTTTCTGACTTACCTCACTCTGTATAATAGGCTCCAGTTTCATCCACCTCATTAGAACTGATTCAAATGCATTCTTTTTAAAGGCTGAGTAATATTCCAATGTGTATATGTACCACAGCTTTCTTGTCCATTCATCTGCCAGTGGATATCTAGGTTGCTTCCATGTCTTGGCTATTGTAAACAGTGCTGCGATGAACATTGGGGTACACGTGTCTTTAAATTCTGGGACTACAATTATCTAAACATCATCCAGGAGTAGGATGTGGTTTTCTTCCTTGCCTTTCCATGATGAGGCAGAATATATACAACCCTTTTAATTCAGGAAACAAATGGCTGGGCAATTAAATTAAATACAAGGAAAATGCAAGTAATACAACATCACTCATTGCGAGAAAAATGAGGCTTCACCATTTAATGGATCTAGTATTCTGAGCTTTATCTGCATTTATTGAGAATAAACTATATTTACCAAATGAATTAGCTATTATCATTAAACTGGCATCATCATCAATGAATAATTTAGAAATACATCCAAGTAAAGCAGCAGTTGTACGTTCATGACAGGCTTCATAAAACTTTAATGATGATGATGATGTACAGGGGACTGAAAAGTTAACAGGGGGCAGAATTCCTCATGGGAGGTACCTGTCTGCATGGAGAAACAGACTTTTAAAAGTTGCTTTCTGCATTACTCCCCTCTGTATAACAGGCTCTAGGTTCATCCACCTCACTAGAACTGAATGAACCTAGAGCCTGTGATCATATACAGAGTGATGTGATTCAGAAAGAAAAAACAAGTATCATATTTGTTTTATATTACATATATTTCACATATATATTTGTTCCATATATATATTACACATATATGGAATATAGAAAAATGGTACTATTTGCAGGGCAAGAAAAGAGACACAGACAAAGAGGACAGACTTATGGACCCAGTGGTGGAAGGAGAGGGTGGGACGAATTGAGAGCATGGCGCTGAAACATACAGGTTACCACGTGTAAAGAGACAGCTAATGGGAATTTGCTGTATGATGCAAGGAGCTCAGCCTGGTGCTCTGAGACAGCCTCGAGGGGTGGGATGGGGTGGGCGGGGAGGGAGGCTCCTGAGGGAGGGGACATGGTATACCTGGCCACTAGAAATGGGCCTTGCCAAGAGCACCGCCAGCAACTGAGCAACAAGGGCAATCGTCACCTGCCTCTGTGCAGACGGAACCAACCCTGTGCTGCTGCAGCTGCCGACCTGCAACACCCGCTGAGGGACTTCAGGGTGGATGAGGCACTCTGTGCTCCAGGGAATCTGATGGAGCAGGTCTTTATTAGATAGTTGGATATTTTCGGGAACTGATTTCAGGATCCCAATCTGCACACCTCTTCCTATCTAGAAAAGCACTAAATTCCTTCATGGTGACATCAGCTCCTCATGACTAGCAGAAAACCTTTTGTAAAGTAAGCACGTGACTGCACTGACCTTCTCCTTCACCAAGATCACCAAAATATCTAAGGTCACTTAGAGACTGACCTTCGCCCACTGCCTCTCTGGAGCAGTCTCTCTAAGCTACTCGAAGCCCTATCTCCAGGGCTGCAGTCCTCATTTTGCCTCAAATCAAACTTACTTCGCAACTCTCAAGTTGGGCATGTTTTTTAGTCGACATATCTATGGTTGATTCATGTGGATGTATGCCAGAAACCAACATAACAGGGTAGAGCAATTATCCTCCAATTAAAAATAAATAAATTTAAAAAGAAAAACATTTGAGGATTCCAAGACCCTGAGAGCATAGGCTCTAAGTGTTCATGGGAACAAAAGAAATTGCTTACCTACTTTGCATTTAAAAGGGAGAGGAATTTGGAGCTAGAATCAAAAGAGGCTGGAGTAGCCTTTTGTTAACCTACTAGTTGGTGAGAGAAGGACCTGCAACAGGTCAGGACCTGGGCATACATTTCTCTGCCTTTTTGGGATCTAGTCCATTGGACGCGAAATGGATGTATCTCTGGGCTTCTGTGTGCATGCTCAGTCGCTTCAGTTGTGTCTGATTTTTTGTGACCCTGTGGACTGTAGCCCACCAGGCTCCTCTGTCCACGGGGTTCTCCAGGCAGGAATTCTAGAGTGGGTTGCCATAGCCTCCTCCAGGGGATCTTCCTGACCCAGGGATGGAACCCCAGTCTCTGATGTCTCCTGTATTGGCTGGCGGGTTCTTTACTCACTGGCGCTACTTGTGCTTCTGGTTTAGTGCTGACAGAAACTAAGCTGGATCCGAGATGCAAAGTAAATTTAAATACTGGTCTGCAGGACAACCAACACAGTAATTCCTCTGGCTCTTGACATTTATGATCAAGTCGTAATGTCTGAGACCGGGTTTATAGAAAGCTGACTAAAAACAAATCCTATGGACTTTGTGACTTTGGTAAAATTCTGATTAACTATTACTTTCAATGGCATTGGTTAGATGAAAAAATTAATAGATACAGTTGTTTATATTCATTATGAATGTAGAAAAAATAACTTCCTCTGCTTAAAAAGCTACTGGAAGATAAAAAGTTTGTGGATCTGAAACTAGAGGCTTAACCAGATGTAACTGAACCTCACCAGAAATTACAAGGTTGTCAGTTTGTAAAAAGCATGGCTGAGAGAAGCTACCCCTCACCCAAGGTCAGGGGCAGCAACTGAGAGCGCCAGGCTGCGACGGTGCAGGAACAGCCAAGAGGAGCTACCCCGCATCCGAGGTCAGGGGCGGCGGCCGAGAGGAGCTACCACACGCCCGAGGTCAGGAGGGGCAGCCGTGAGGAGATACCCCTCGTTCAAGGTAAGGAGCAGCGGCTGCTATTTGCTGGAGCAGCGTGAAGAGATACCCCACGTTCAAGGTAAGAGAAACCCAAGTAAGACAGTAGGTGTTGAGAGGGCATCAGAGGGCAGACACACTGAAACCTTATTCACAGAAAACTAGCCAATCTGATCACATGGACCACAGCCTTGTCTAACTCAATGAAACTAAGCCATGCCATGTGGGGCCACCCAAGATGGATGGGTCATGATGGAAAGGTCTGACAGATTGTGGTCCAGTGGAGAAGGGAATGGCAAAGCACGTCAATATTCTTGCCTTGAGAACCCCATGAACAGTATGAAAAGGCAAAATGATAGGACACTGAAAGAGGAATTCCCCAGGTCGGTAGGTGCCCAATATGCTACAGGAGATCAGTAGAGAAATAACTCCAGAAAGAATGAAGGGATGGAGCCAAAGCAAAAACAACACCCAGTTGTGGATGTGACTGGTGATAGAAGCAAGGTCTGATGCTATAAAGAGCAATATTGCATAGGACCCTGGAATGTTAAGTCCATGAATCAAGGCAAATTGGAAGTGGTCAAACAGGAGATGGCAAGAGTGAATGTCGATATTCTAGGAATCAGCGAACTAAAATGGACTGGGATGGGTGAATTAAACTCAGATGACCATTATACCTACTACTGTGGGCAGGAATCCCTCAGAAGAAATGGAGTAGCCATCATGGTCAACAAAAGAGTCAGAAATGCAGTACTTGAATGAAATCTCAAAAACGACAGAGTGATCTCTGTTTGTTTCCAAGGCAAACCGTTCAATATCACGGTAATCCAAGTCTATGCCCCAACCAGTAATGCTGAAGAGCTGAAGTTGAATGGTCCTATGAAGACCTACAAGACCTTTTTAGAACTAATAAACACCCAAAAAAGATGTCCTTTTCATTATAAGGGACTGGAATGCAAAAGCAGGAAGTCAAGAAACATCTGGAGTAACAGGCAAATTTGGCCTTGGAATACAGAATGAAGCAGGACAAAAGCTAATAGAGTTTTGCCAAGACAACACACTGGTCATAGCAAACACCCTCTTCCAACAACATAAGAGAAGACTCTACACATGGACATCACCAGATGGTCAATAACAAAATCAGATTGATTATATTCTTTGCAGCCAACGATGGAGAAGCTCTATACAGTCAGCAAAAATAAGACCAGGAGCTGACTGTGGCTCAGATCATGAACTCAGTGCCAAATTCAGACTTAAATTGAAGAAAGTAGGGAAAACCATTAGACCATTCGGTATGACCTAAATCAAATCCCTTGTGATTATACAGTGGAAGTGAGAAACAGATTTAAGGAACTAGATCTGATAGACAGAATGCCTGATGAACCATGGAATGAGGTTCGTGACATTGTCCAAGAGACAGGGATCAAGACCATCCCCATAGAAAAGAAATGCAAATAAGCAAAATGGCTGTCTGAAGAGGTCTTACAAATAGCTGTACAAAGAAGAAAAGCAAAAAGCAAAGGACAAAAGGAAAGATACTTCCATTTGAATGCAGAGTTCCAAAGAATAGCAAGGAGAGATAAGAAAGCTTCCTCAGCCATCAATGCAAAGATTTAGAGGAAAACAACAGAATGGGAAAGACTAGAGATCTCTTCAAGAAAATTAGAGATACCAAGGGAACATTTCATGCAAAGATGGGCTCGATAAAGCCTCTTGATGAAAGTGAAATGGTATGGACCTAACAGAAGCAGAAGATATTAAGAAGAGGTGGCAACAATACACAAAAGAACTGTACAAAAAAGATCTTCAGGACCAAGATAATCACTATGGTGTGATCACTCACCTAGAGTCAGACATCCTGGAATGTGAAGTCAAGTGGGCCTTAGAAAACACCACTATGAGCAAAGCTAGTGGAGGTGATGGAATTCCAGTTGAGCTATTTCAAATCCTGAAAGACGATGCTGTGAAAGTGCTGCACTCAATATGCCAGCAAATTTGGAAAACTCAGCAGTGGCCACAGGACTGGAAAAGGCCAGTTTTCATTCCAATCCCAAAGAAAGGCAATGCCAAAGAATGCTCAAACTACCACACAATTGCAATCATCTCACATGCTAGTAAAGTAATGCTCAAAAGTAATTCTCTAAGCCAGGCTTCAACAATACGTGAACCGTGAACTTCCAGATGTTCAAGCTGGTTTTAAAAAAGGCAGAGGAACCAAACATCAAATTGCCAACATCAGCTGGATCATTGAAAAAGCAAGAGAGTTCCAGAAAAACATCTATTTCTGCTTTATTGACTATGTCAAAGCCTTTGACTGTGTAGATCTCAATAAACTGTGGAAAATTCTGAAAGAGATGGGAATACCAGACCACCTAACCTGCCTCTTGAGAAACAAATATGCAGGTCAGGAAGCAACAGTTAAAACTGGACATGGAACAACAGACTGGTTTCAAATAGGAAAAGGAGTACGTCAAGGCTATATACTGTCACCCTGCTTATTTAACTTATATGCCGAGTACATCATGAGAAATGCTGGGCTGGAAGAAGCACAGGCTGGAATCATGATTGCTGGGAGAAATATCAATAACCTCAGATATGCAGATGACATCACCCTTATGGCAGAAAGTGAAGAGGAACTAAAAAGCCTCTTGATGAAAGTGAAAGAGGAGAGTGAAAAAGTTGGCTTAAAACTCGACATTCAGAAGATCATGGCATCTGGTCCCATCACTTCATGGGAAATAGATGGGGAAACAGTGGAAACAGTGTCTGACTTTATTTTTTTAGGCTCCAAAATCACTGCAGATGGTGATTGCAGCTATGAAATTAAAAGACGCTTGTTCCTTGGAAGGAAAGCTATGACAAACCTAGATAGCATATTCAAAAGCAGAGATAGTACTTTGCCAAGAAAGGGCCATCTAGTCAAGGTTATGGTTTTTCCAGTGGTCATGTATGGATGTGAGAGTTGGTCTCTGAAGGAAGCTGCGTGCCAAAGAATTGATGCTTTTGAACTATATTGTTGGAGAAGACTCTTGAGAGTCCCTTGGACTGCAAGGAGGTCCTACCTGTCTATCCTAAAGGAGATTAGTCCTGGGTGTTCATTGGAAGGACTGATGCTGAAGCTGAAACTCCAGTACTTTGGCCACCTCATGTGAAGAGTTGACTCATTGGAAAAGACCCTGATGCTGGGAGGGATTGGGGGCAGGAGGAGAAAGGGACGACAGAGGATGAGATGGCTGGATGGCATCACCCACTCAATGAACATGAGTTAGAGTAGACTCCGGGAGTTGGTGATCGACAGGGAAGCCTGGCGTGCTGCGATTCATGCAAGAGTTGGACATGACTGAGCGACTGAACTGAACAGTTTGTAAAATATCAATGCATAGTTTACCTCAACGAGCTCCACCCCTGGTCTTTATATTACAGTCAGTTAAACAAGCGGAGTTTGTGTATAATTCGAGTTGATGCGTGGACATGTACTTGCCTTTGAGTAAAACAGAAATACAATTCTTTAAGGTCAATATCTTGCTTAGTCTTATGGTAGTAACTATTTTTGAGAATTTTGAGAGAAATACATCTCTCTCTATAGTTGTAGGAATTGATCTACTTTCTGCATTCAAGAGGTAAGCCAAGATGCATTGTTCTTCTTTATAAATTATGTTTTAGAAAGAGGGTCCACGTCAGTGTTTGGTGGTGCTAGCTTTGAAGCTGGAGCAAGTGGGTTCATATCATTCCTCTTTCTCGTAAAACCTGTGTCCCTGGTGGCAAGTCACTTAAATGTCTTCAAGACATAAACAAAATGTGAACCTGTCCCATAGGGTTGTTTTCAGGGTTAAATGAAATCTCATAACAAATATGATCTGCCAAGGAACTACACACTGTATAAACTTGTTAAAGGATCTTCTTAACTGACTTATTGTCTGGTCAATATATGACTTAATAATACACTCGTACAATATATGATACAATTAGTGAAAGGCATACAACTCAAAGATATAACTTTATCAATTTCATTGCGTATAAACAATATTGTCAAATATGTCATTATTCCAATCTAATATACAACTACTAAGATTATAAGGGATATACTTGTTCTAAAGTGAACTGTGTGAATTACACTGGTCATGTGAAAAGTAGTATCAAAGTGTATTGCTGCTACTGCTGCTAAGTCGCTTCAGTCGTGTCCGACTCTGTGCAACCCCATAGATGGTGGCCCACCAGGCTCCCCCGTCCCTGGGATTCTCCAGGCAAGAACACTGGAGTGGGTTGCCATTTCCTTCTCCAATGCATGAAAGTGAAAAGTGAAAGTGATGTTGCTCAGTCGTGTCCAACTCCTAGCGACCCCGTGGACCGCAGCCCACCAGGCTCCTCCGTCCATGGATTTCCAGGCAAGAGCACTGGAGTGGGGGCCATCGCCTTCTCCAGTATCAAAGTGTGTTGCATGCTGCATCATTATTGTTGCATCAAAAGTAATATCAAAGTGTGGTATTTTGCTAGATATATTTCCAGGGAAAGTACAATGAATTAATTAGCCTATATTTCAAAAAGAACAAAAATGCAATAGTTTTTCCTGTTATAGTAACTTAACGGACCAGAAAAAAAAGGCATTCAAACAATTTTGAGGGGATACCAGTTCTTGGAAAAAGAGAATTTTTTTTTTTCTGAAACAAAATTATTGGGCAAAAAGAGAGAAGGACTATGTTTTGGTTTTATTAACAAATTAGCTCTAATAAACATAAAAAATGTGACCAGTGTCAAAACATATAGCCAGAAGGTTCTAGTTTCATGCAGATTTTCCCAGATGCTACTTGTGCCACAGCGAGGGATATGCAGGCGTTTTGGTTTTATCTCTGCGTCTAGTACAAAGTTCTTTGGTTTTTTAAACTGACATGGAATGGATAAAGAAATCTATAAATACATTATTACTGTTATTTAATTACCCTTATTTTTCTAATCCAAAAGGCCCCCATATTCCTACTCTTTTTGTCACCCTGGGCATATTTCCAAGTCCAGCTCCCACCCCATTGAACTTTACCTAAAGACCACCTAAGAGTAACCTCATGAGCAGATAACAAATGAACATCTGGAAGGAGAGAATCTGAGCAGTTTTTCCCTCTTCTACTACTGTCAATTTTAAGAGAAGTAACTGATCTTGTACAAGTTACATATTAGTGAAAGGTTCATATCTCTGGTTAAAGAACACTATTTTGCATCAAAATCTCTGAAAAGATCTATTTTAGAGCAGTCTGAACTTTCATATTCTCATCACCATCATGATCCTATCATTTAAAGAGATAAAGGCAAGAGGGTAAAGCCCTTTCTTCTGGTTTGAATGTGAATCATTGCTATACTCAGTGATACATTTTACAGGACACTTTAAGAGGGAAAAAAGAGCACCTGAATCACTGCAAATAAATTACACATACCAGGGTCCTTGGCCCTTAAAATTCCCCTCTTGTTAACTGCGATCATGAGCAGAGAAGTTTCCTAGACGTTCCCCAATAGCAGAATGAAATAGTCTAAATAGACGAAAAGCTGGCAGTGGGGTTCTCTACTGAAAACCTTGCAGCCACCAATGAAGCGGGCAGGAGGTCAAAAGGGGTCTCAGAATTGCCCATCTGGAGGCTGGGAGCTGACATCCTCCACAAACACTCCTGGGCTCTCAGAATAGCTGCGAGTTTCAACATTATTCTGCAAGAGCGCTCAGGAAAGGCTCCCTCTTTTCCTTTTTTTTCACAAGCAAGAATTTTAAGTGATTCCACCCATTTCTTTTCTAAAGATACCATTCAGACACATTCAACTTGTTCCAAATATGCCTAAGGGTTTCCATTACCTGACATAAGTTCTGAGCTGTCCTTGCAGATACAGCATACAAAATCACAAAATCAGTAAGCAGTGACAATTACAAAGAATGCCTCCAATAAAAGTCTCCCTTGTTTTGTTCCAAACTGAACTGAATCCAACATACTGTGAGTGACGGTGCTAAATTCAGACACTGTTCAGTATCTCAAAAGAGAATTTTAGATGAATGTACATAAATGTTGAAAACACACCTGTGTAAAGCAGATGTATAACAACTAGTTAAAAACTGTCAAAAGATCTCAGGATGTGAGTATAGCTAGCCCACAAATATTATGCCCAAAGTTTCCATTGTTGTACAGATTGGACAGTCCCCCTTTGACTAATGGTTATGGAATACATAGTGTGTCCAGGTGCTGGACTCAGAAGTGTATCTGTACATATATAATAGTAATAATAATAACAATCCCCTAAAATTTGGGTAAATTTGTACCCCAAAATTTGGGGTGCAAGAAGATGTACCACCATGCAATACACTGATGCCTACTCTTTCCCTATAACCCTACTCTAGCTCACATATACGTAGAGGAATCAGAAATTAAAGAGGCCAGCAAAGAAGCTATGGGATCATGTCAGTAGTGAAATACAGAGGCAGCTTTACCTCAAGTTAGACCAAGCAATTTTCTAGTTATAATCTTGATTCTTAAAGAAGATCCATAAAATTGTAGAAACTTTAAGCCCCTCAAAACCCAGGTCTTCCCTGGTGATAAGAACCAGCTAGAAAATAGGGAAAGAGAAAGAGGATAGAGCAGGCAGGAAGGCACTGTACAGGGCCCATCAGGGTACCATGATCAGGAAACATCTGAGCAGAGACCAGAAATGTGAGGGAGTGATGGTGGATCCCCAAGGAAGGGCAAGGAGACCATCATGGTTAGAGTAGAGAGGAGGAGAGACGAGACTGGGGGGACAGCTGCGTGGTGTCACTCCAGGGCAGGATCTGGGGGCTTTTGGCTAGTAGGGTACTAGATGTACTCTGAAGAAGATGGGAATGACGCTGACTTAACGAGCTTATTTAAAGACTGTTATACTGTATAGTTTGCCAGTTTTAAATTTCTAAAAATCAATGCAGCTGTTATTTCTTCCAGAAGTAATCCCCCACTCCACTTCCCAAGGAGACTGGGAAGGGCATGAAACCAGTCTCCCCGGAGAGAACTATACAGTGCAGAGCATGACTAAATTCTAAAATGCTTGGGGAAGTCCACGCTTATGAAGTGGGTGACAAGCTACAGTAGGGTTGTAGGTAAAGAGTAGGCATCAGTGTGTTAGATGGTGGTACATCTTCTTGGCTCTTAAATTTACCCAAAGACTGGGGTGGTGGTGGGGTGGTGGTGGTTATTATAATGATTATTTTATGATCAGACTTGGACACTTAATGAAGTCAGAATATAAGACTTGTGAGTTTTATTTTTAAATCACTGACTTTAAGGGAATGGGATACTTGTAGGGGGTTTCCGTGGTGGCTCAGACGTGAAGAATCCACCTGCAATGCAGGAGACCTCATTGGAATGGGATGATCCCCTGGAGGAGGAAATGGCAACCCACTTCAGTAATCTTGCCTGGAGAATTCCATGGACAGAGGAACCGGGTGGGCTACAGTCCATGGGGTTGCAGAGTCAGACACACCTGAGCGACTAACACACACCTACACACTTGTAGGAAGTTTCTGCGGGCAATAGCCCAGAATTCCTGCAGCTTACATGGATGGATGATGGCATGAAGAGGGCTCCGCAGTGGGAGGTGAGGAGTATGGGAGGCAAGGAGAGGGGTATGTGTCTGCAGACAGCGCCTCCCAGAGGCGGGACACAGGAAGTGCTGGGATTCAGACAAAGGGCCAGGCAGGGGGCTAGCGCAGAAAAACCATTTGAACAAGGAAAAGGTGAAGTGCCACCATCTGGAGACTGGCTCATGCTTTTTGAGCAGAGGGTGCATAGGAAGTTTTGGCAATGACGTAAGAAAATTAACTTGATAGCATCAAAAAGGCCTTATGGATTATGCAGAGGTATATTCTGGTTACCAAACATCTTCTGACGCCTTTTCTGGGAAGGCATAGTGTAACAGGCACGCTCGATTTCCCGCATCACATCATTTGTTTAAATTAACTATGATCTTCTTATGTTGCTAGCCTGGTGCTCTGTGTGCCAACAAGGTAACTGGAGAAACCCATCTTAAACAATTCTCCAGTTAGCTCTGCACCCAGAACCAGCGTGCAGGAGCAGGTTCCCAGAAGCGGAGTAAAAGCCAAAACTGCACGCTCCCCATCCTTCAGGTTCAACCACTGGGACCGGCTCTTTTGAGAATCCACAAACCGGAACACATCAAGCTCATTTCCTCTCGTGTTTCTTTCCAACACAAAGAAAGCTGTTACCAAGGAAATTCGTCTGCAACGTGGCATGTTGAAATGCCAGTGATTCAATGATCCTGCTCAATGGATTCAGTGTTCCTCACTCTTCATTTTGTTCATCAGCCCAAGCAGAACATTTATATGACACTTGGATCTTGGTGTAATAAGAAAACATACTTGTCTGGAGCATCTGTGACCTTTGAAATTCTAAAAATTATGTACTAAGAAATCCCATCAAGTGCAACGTAGTGCAGCCTGAACCCGTGTGCCATCCTTAATGAAGAAACAGTCTCTATTCTAGGCATCACATGAACGGCTATCTCAGAAATTCCGGCAGCATGACAACTGTCCTAAAAATTTTTGTAAGGTGGTAGTATGAAAGCATACCTATGTCTATAATGTTATATACATATATGTTATATTACACACATGTAATGATATATAACAAATATTGTCATTTAGTCATTAAGTTATGACTCTTCTGCAACCCCAGGGACTGTAGCCCGCCAGGCTCCTCTGTCCATGGGGCTTCTCAGGCAAGAATACTGGAGTGGGTTGCTATTTCCTTTTCCAGAGGATCTTCCTTGCCCAGGGGTCGAATCAATGTCTCCTGTATTGGCAGGTGGGCTCTCTACTGCTGAGCCACCAGGGAAGACTCATAATAAGTATAGGTACCAATAAATATATATCCACCAGGGAAGACATAAACAAGTAAGTACACACATACCTGCAAGCAAACCTCATTTTATTGCATCAATACTTCAGTTTACTGTGCTTCTTAGATACTGTCTTTCATGAATTGAAAGTCTGCGGCAACCCTGTGTTGAGCAAGTCTACAGGGCACGATTTTTCCAAGAGTATTTGCTCACTTCATGTCTCTATGCCACATTTTGGTAATTCTTGCAAAATCTCAAACTTTTTCATTATTATGGTATCTGTTATGGTGATTTCTGATCAATGATCCATTGCAAAAAGCTTATGACTTGCTGAAGACTTACACACTGGCTAGCACTTTTTAGCAATAAGTTATTTTTTAATTAAGGTATGGTCATCGCTTTTTTAAGTATAATGTTATTTCACCTTTACTAGAGTATAGTATAAATATAATTTTAATATATAAAACAAAACAAAAAAACACGTGTGACTTGCTTTACTTTGATGCACAATTTATTGTGGTGGTCTGGAATCGAATCCATAATATTTCTAAGCTATATCTGTATGTATATATTTACAAGAGAAAGCCATTCAGATATGTCTCCCTTCATTTCCCCCACCAACATGGGATGAATTCAGTTCTTTCAATTATTTTATTACCATTTAAATTTTGTAGCATTGGTTTTTCTTGTTTTTATAACATCAATTGTGAGTTCAAAGGACTTACTCAGTAGGCATTCTACTTTCTAATAAATAAAAGCCACAGAGATAGAGAACATTATTTCTTTAAATTAATAATTTTAGTCCAAAGGTCTTCATTCCTGGAATATACCAGATTAAATGATGCTTTTGAACTGTGGTGATGGACTAAACTCTTGAGAGTCCCTTGGACAGCAAGAAGATCAAACCAGTCAATCATAAAGGAAATTAGTCTTGAATATTCATTGGAAAGACTGATGCTGAAGCTGAAGCTCCAATACCTTGGCCACCAAAGTATTGATGCAAAGAACTAACTCCTTGGAAAAGACTCTGATGCTGGGAAAGATTGAAGGCAGGAGAAGGGGATGACAGAAGATGAGATGGTTGGATGGCGACTAGATGGACATGAGTTTGAGCAAGCTCTGGGAGTTGATGATGGATAGGGAAGCCTGGTGTGCTGAAATCCATGGGGTTGCAAAGAGTCTGACAAAACTAAGTGACTGAACTGAAATGACTAGAAATTTCAAATAATTTGAAATAATGCAGTGTTCTGATTTTACTCTATTTTCAGCTTTTAGCTCATTGCATAGTTTATCAATACTCTTTTTAAAAAATCTTGAACATATAAAATACCGGGTTAAAAAAAAAGTTTTATGTCTTATTCATTGACTTTCTAATTATGCATTTAAAACATGCTAGATATATAAATACCTTGGTTTGCAATTTTAATTCTTTAAGAATTTTTTTTTTTTCCAGACCAGAAGGAAAGTGATGGCTAAATACTCTCTTAGTTTTTAATGGGCTGGTAGATTTGGAGCACTAATAATGAAGCAGGGATTTAAGGGAGAATTCAGCTTTGCTTTAAAATTTTGCACACGCAGTAGTCAGAATCCACTCAACCTGATAAACCATCAAAAACAACACATCCAGCCCTTCCCCATCCCTCCTCTCTTGGTCCACCTTCCCTTCTCTAGGTTCCTCCTTCCCTCTCATTCATCGCCCAGTACATTTCATGTTCTTGTAGGCTGATTTTCTGTCCCACTCCCACCCACAAAGATATGTCAATGAGAGCAGAGATCCCACCTGATTTGTTCAGCACTGAATCCCCAGGGCTGAGAGAGGTACTTGGCACACAGGTGATCCATATAATTTTGACAGAATGCAGTTTCAGCCATGAACTTTGAAATTTTGAAATAAAAGCCCAATTTTCAGTCCATCCTTCACGAGAAATGTCACGTGCCAAGCAAACGAGTATTACTCCGGAGCAAAGACTTCCAGTGCCTAAGAAGAGATCTTAGTGCCTTAGAATATGAACCGACTCTGAATAGAATGACATTGGTCCAGCACATGTTACGCACACTTAAAAAAGTATTTTTCTTATAACCTTTTCTTTTCACTTCACTGAGTGAGAGCACTTTCCCCCACAAGTAAAAGGCGACACTATGTATAAAATGCCTCTGTGCTACATACACCTGTGTCTTGTTTATAGGAGCCAATGCTGAATATATTAGCTAATTATAGACATGCAGATTGCTTGTTTTCTTTAATGCAAAAAAATATTAAAAAGCATGTGAAACAGTGTACTACACTCAGGCCCATGATTGAATATCCAATTTCCATTTGATGAACTTGGGCTAAATGGTAAAGAGACAGATAAAAGTCAGAACAATAAGGAAGATTATTTATGATTCAAAATCTTCACATTCTGCTGTCACTCTTCAGGGCTTAAGACACTAAAATGGAAAAATCTAAATTGCAAAACAAATTATCATCTATTGATTCATTTCTCAGGGTACTTACTGCAGAAAAATTAAATCCAGAGCCTGGAAGACTAGCAAAAATGGGGGAAATGTTAGCTTTGGAAATTCTGAGAGATAATATGAAAAACTGTGCAATATTTATTAATATAGATATTCATACAGGGGTGGGGATCTGGCAAGTTTGAATGACAAAATTAAGAAATATTAAAATATTTTGAAGGGAATGTTCACAACAAGATCTGGCACCTGCCCAACATATGACTGTTGAAAGTCCCCTGGACTGCAAGATCAGATCAGTCAGTCCTAATTCAGGAAATCAACCCTGAATATTCACTGGAAGGATTGATGCTGAAGCTAAATCTCTAACATTTTGGCCACCTGATGTGAAGAGCTGACTCATTGGAAAAGACCCTGATGCTGGGAAAGAGCGAAAGCAAAAGCAGAAGAGGGGGGCAGAGGATGAGATGGTTAGATAGCATCAACAACTCAATGGACATGAATCTGAGCAAACTCCAGGAAATAGTAAAGGACAAGAAACCTGGAGTACTGCAGTCCACAGGGTCGCAAAGAGTCAGATACGACCCAGTGAATGGACAACAACATCCTATTAATAATGCACTTACTTTCAAGACCTTGTGGCCATCAGGATGAAAGTGATGTGATAAAGCCCACCTAGTCACAGGGAAAAGCCATGTTAGTGGGAATCCAGAATCTTATCTGTAAGCGGAGAGCTCCACAGAGCAGGAGGTGACCAGGCAAACTTCAGTCAGAGGTGTGACTTCCCAGGGTTTCTTTGCTCTAATATTTTATGTAGGCAGAATAATGCCACTATCCCACCCCAAAGATGTCCATATTCTAATCCCTGAAGCCTACGAATTGTACACTCCAGGGCAAAGGGGAATGAAGGTTGCAGACAGAATTACAGCTGCTGATCAGCTGACCTTAAATTAAGGCTGCTGATCAGCTGACCTTAAATTAAGGCTGCTGATCAGCTGACCTGAAATTAAGGCTGCTGATCAGCTGAACTGAAATTAAGGCTGCTGATTAGCTGGCCTTAAAGAATTTAGCTGGGTTGTCTGGGTGGGCCTAGTGTCTTCATGAAGAGGAAGAGGGAGATAAAAGAGAATCAGGAAGATAGAAGTGTGAGAAAGACCAGTGTCCTTGAAGATAGAAGTGGCCATAAACCAAGGAATGTGAGAAGCCTCCAGAAACTGGAGAAGGTAAAAAAAAAAAGGGGGGGGGGGTTCTTCCCTAGAGCCTCCAGAAAGAAACACACGTCTAGATTTATGTCCAGTAAGACCAAGTATGGCCTTCTGAATACCAGAGCTATTAGATAGTAAAGTTATGTTCTATTAAAGCACTAAGTTTTAATGCACTAAGAAGTATTTAAAGCACCAAGTTTTAATGCCTGCAATGCAGGAGACCTGGGTTTGATTCCTGGGTCAGGAAGATCCCCAGGAGAAGGGAATGGCAACCCACCCCGTATTCTTGCCTGGGAAATCCCATGGACAGAGGAGTCTGGTGGGCTACAGTCCATGGGGTTGCAAAGAGTTGGACACGACTGAGCAACTGACACAGAGCGCTGTCAGTGGTATTAACAATTTGTTACAGCAGCAACAGGAAGCCTATACATAGGTGGACTCAATCTACTGTCAACGTACTGTCGATCTATCACGTGTTCATGAGCAGCCCTTCAGGCTTCACTGCTTCTATTAGCCCACCGTGGGTAGCACAGAGCTGCTCTGTCCATCTGTTTCCAATGCCCAAGTTACTGTCTGTATAGTGAGGACCAATATATGATCTCCTGACCAACCACCAGGGCTTATTCTTTGGCTAAGGTGTATCTCGATCACATGGACAAATTTAAGCCTGGAAGGACACGGGCAGTGTCGTCTCTCTCTGCATACAGAAGTACCAAGGATAGGGCTTCTTCACTCTCTGCCCAATTTCATGACTCAGTGGCTAACTCACTGGCTGCTTTCCACCAGTCAGTGTGACGTGATCCTCTCTTCAGATAACTTCAATGAGGAAGGACAGAGTCTTCCTAATGGGGCAGTTTGCACACTGGATGGTCAACCCTGTCTACACCAGTAATGAATGACCCACCATAAAATTGTATCTTTTCAGATGATCACTTAGAAGAACACAACATGGCCAACCAGGAAGATGAACTCTGGTGTTTTGGTTTTTGTCCTGTAAGCATGGTTTTTAAAAACTAGGTTGGACGGAGGAAGCCTTCCCAAAGTATTCCTCCTCCATTGCTTTAGCGCTCTTGTCTTCAAGTCCTGTTCCTGCTGGACTTGTTCTGATATGGAATCACAGCCTGGGCCCACGATTGCTCTATAGAAGAGGATAAAAAAAGATAAAGCAGGGAATCCAGTTCTAAGGAATTCTGTTCTTCCTTTGAGTGGACACCTTTGATATAACCAAATTTGGAGGTCCTTGATCAAATCCTTCCACTAGAGAGTGTTTAAAGAGACCCTTTCTTATGTCAGCATTTTTCCCCAAGGTTTAACAAGAATTTCAGGCCTCAGATGTCCCTCAGAGATGAAAGCAACTCTACTAGTGTTCAGTAGCAAGTCACTGACACCCTCTTACAAAGCAAATATCTAAAGGTGGAGTGTGGCAGTCAGTGCATTCAAAACCTTAAGGTTGTCCTTCTGATGCCCCTACTGGATTTTGCCATACACTCCAGCCTCATTGGGTATTTATCACTGTTTGTATAAAGACTAGATTTTAGGCATCTGAGGTTATACTCAATACTCTTATCCACTGAAGACATTAGGGAGATTTTGTTGTTGGGATGATCTTCAAAAGCAACTCTTTTTCCTTCTTTCCTAATGGAATATGATAATATCCCCAGATATGAGATATGATTTTCCCCAGGACCCCAGGAGTTCCACCAAATACTGTGTTTCTTATTCATTTCAGGGTGGCCTCAGGGGAATATTTTTCATCTGTTAAAAAATATTCATGATTCTTCAAGTATTCCCTATCAGGTCACTCCTTCAGTTCAGGTCAGTCGCTCAGTCGTGTTCGACTCTTTGTGACCCCATGAATCGCAGCACGCCAGGCCTCCCTGTTCATCACCATCTCCTGGAGTTCACTCTGACTCATGTCCATTGAGTCAGTGATGCCATCCAGCCATCTCATCCTCGGTCGTCCCCTTCTCCTCCTGCCCCCAATCCCTCCCAGCATCAGAGTCATTTCCAATGAGTCAACTCTTCACATGAGGTGGCCAAATTACTGGAGTTTCAGCTTTAGCATCATTCCTTCCAAAGAAATCCCAGGATTGATCTCCTTCAGAATGGACTGGTTGGATCTCCTTGCAGTCCAAGGGACTCTCAAGAGTATTCTCCAGTTGTGGATGTGACTGGTGATAGAAGCAAGATCCGATGCTGTAAAGAGCAATATTGCATAGGAACTTGGAGTGTCAGGTCCATGAATCAAGGGAAATTGGAAGTGGTCAAACAAGAGATGGCAAGGGTGAACATCGACATTCTAGGAATCAGCAAACTAAAATGGACTGGAATGGGTGAATTTAACTCAGATGACCATTCTATCTACTACTGCAGGCAGGAATCCCTCAGAAGAAATGGAGTAGCCATCATGGTCAACAAAAGAGTCAGAAATGCAGTACTTGGATGCAATCTCAAAAATGACAGAATGATCTCTGTTCGTCTCCAAGGCAAACCATTCAATATCACAGTTATCCAAGTCTATGCCCCAACCAGTAATGCTGAAGAAGCTGAAGTTGAACGGTTTTATGAAGACCTACAAGGTCTTTTAGAAGTAAGACCCAAAAACGATGTCCTTTTCATTACAGGGGACTGGAATGCAAAAGTAGGAAGTCAAGAAACACCTGGAGTAATAGGCAAATTTGGCCTTGGAATGCGGAATGAAGCAGGGCAAAGACTAATAGAGTTTTGCCAAGAAAATGCACTGGTCATAGCAAACACCCTCTTCCAACAACACAAGAGAAGACTCTACACGTGGACATCACCAGATGGTCAACACCAAAATCAGATGGATTATATTCTATGCAGCCAAAGATGGAGAAGCTCTATACAGTCAACAAAAACAAGACCAGGAGCTGACTGTGGCTCAGATCATGAACTCCTTATTACCAAATTCAGACTTAAACTGAAGAAACTAGGGAAAACTGCTAGACCTTTCAGGTATGACCTAAATCAAATCCCTTATGATTATACAGTGGAAGTGAGAAATAGATTTAAGGGCCTAGATCTGATAGATAGAATGCCTGATGAACTATGGAATGAGGTTCGTGACATTGTACAGGGATCAAAACCATCCCCATGGAAAAGAAATGCAAAAAAGCAAAATGGCTGTCTGGGGAGGCCTTACAAATAGCTGTGAAGAGAGGTGAAAAGCAAAGGAGAAAAGGAAAGATGTAAGCATCTGAATGCAGGTCACTCCTTATAATTCTATAATTTAGAAGCCTGCTTCACTTTGTCATGAGTCATCCTAGTTCCAATTCTGTTGGCCTTTTATAGTCCTGATAATCATTACATCATCAAAGTCATATATCAGAGTATGTTTTATCATCAGTAAATGCAAGTCCTTGACAGGAATTTTGGGCACGGGTAAGGGAATTAACATATCCTTGTATGTATGATCCCTTGGGTGAAGCTCAATTGAGATTGGCTTTTTCTCAGAAATCGAAATTGGGGGAAAAAAAGAGTTGCACAGACTGATGGTAGCACTGATATTCCCTGGTGCCCACTGAATTGTCTTATTAGCCTGAACTATATTGGATAATGTCAAAGCCATAGGGAGAACATTCTATTTAGACCCTTGTAATCTATAAAGCCAACGAAGAAAAGCTGACTCCTTAGGTCCTTGGTATAAAGAGGTATTGGGAGCCAGGGACCAGTTCCTAGCACCTCCTTTGCTAATATAGATACCATGAGCACCTCTCTGGAAAATCTATATTGTTTTAGCTTTGAACATGTTGGACCTTGGTTAGCCAAGGGCTTTCAACTCAGTTTACATAATCACAACTGGATTATGCCACCATTTTTAACATGGTGTTAAAAATGTGTGTGTGTGTGTTATGGGTGTGTGAACTCACAGCAGTTACACACCCACTCCCCATGTGTGTTTTGGGAGCGTGGACTCACAGCAGCCTGCATATGTGGTATGTCTAGACCACTGAGTATGAAAAATTCCCTTTGTTTCTGAGCAACTATCTTACCATTTCTCTTTCCAAATGATCTTTAATTTTTTTAGTACAATGGCCAGGTAAAATTACATTAAGCCCAGATAATATGGTTTCCCAGACTCTTGCCACTCAAACAAGCCACAGCTTGGGGCCTCAACTGTCTCACTAGAGTGTTCCAAGGGTAACCCAGCCTCCCCACCCCCTTGCAGGAATTTGTGACAGCAGCAGGGGGAAGCCAGTATAACCTATAGAGCAACTGTTTCTCCATTTCTTTTTTTTAAAGACCATTCAAACACCTCCCGAATCTCATCTGTCCTTGGCTGCCCTACCCCATTTTGTCTAGCCTTTCTGTGGCCTGTGGTTCCTCATCTTCTCATGGCTATCTGCACCAGCTTAGCCACAGAATCCACTAGCCTCTTTCATGGTAAGTTAATCCAGAGTGCCCTGACTTCCTCTTGGACATCTTCAACTAATTATAAAACTAAGAGCGGAGGTACTCTCGAAGAGGGCTCCTCAAATCACAGTATCACCTGTTGTTTAATCCAAAAAGATACTTGGTCCCATTTGATTTGGGGCATGGCCAGAGATCAATCCAAGTTGGCATCATCTACCTATATCAGCTCTCTTCAGGATCAGTGATCAGGTTGGAGGTAATACAAAGAATTCTACCCATTGGGGTAAGCCTTGTACACCATGTTTTTAACCCAGGTCAGAGGGACATAGTCTTGGAGTAGAGACAAAAGCCTTAGGCTGCATGGCTACTACCTCTGATTAATTCTTATTCTACTTAAAGCCTGATATCACTAATATCCATTGGAGGCTACCAGTCTTTGGTTCATTATGTCTCAATATCTCTGGTAATGTTTTTTATCCAAATCTTTTCCTATATTTATTGGAAACATTTCTTAGTTCTTTTGTTCCCATACAGTCCTGTAGCCGTGGCCTTTCAGATATGTCTATTAATGACAGATGGGTCTGAAGGGAGGCATTACTCTTTGAAGAGGCAAGATCACCCATTACACCTGCCACACTTGTCTACAATATAGATAGATACTGGCACACGAACTTCTATTTTCATATATTTTTCCATGTCAGATTTTATTATATATATATATATCCTTCTTAAATGCCTCCAACATCTCTGCTTGCTTGGTAAGACCCAATGGAAACAATCCTTTCTTTTTGGATTATAATTTGTACACAGTATAATGTTGCGAACCATCCAGAATCAAGGGCAGAGTGGCCATATTTCACTGAAATAGTTCGTTTCTTTGACAGGTGTCAAGTTGTAAGGTTTCAGAATCATCTGGCCACCAAGATGGGGTTACAGAATCCTATGAGGTCTGGGGACTTTAATGGGATACAAGGGTGACATCGAGCTGACCTCCTGGTCCTCACATCTTTTTATTTTCCAACCTCCTAGAATCCAGTTTTTGACCCTCATCATCTACCCTCCTTCATCTGGTCTACACAATGGAGTCTCAAAGATGTTATCATTTTCCTTTCATCTGTCCCTATTTTCCTTGCGCTCCTGCCCCAGACAGTATGGTGTGTAGCAAGAGTGGTGCTCACTTCTAAAACCCACAGGGAAGGTACAGGGAATGTGCCTTCTAAGCAGAGTGCTGGAGATGAGATCCCAGAATTCCTACTGGAGCACTTTTCACCTTTCCTCATGAATACAAAGAGACAGAATATTATAATACTGTTTACCCACTGCTGCAATTTCACCCACTTGCTCTTGTTCAGGGACATTTTGGGTTAATGAGGCTTATCTGAGCTGTCCTGGGGAGACTGGTCTCCTTATATACCACTGTTTCCATGGAAAATATATTTCAATGGTAAGATTCTTTCTTGCAAACAATCTTTGAAAATTGAAGACAGCTTGTACAGATCCAAAGGAATGCACAAATTATCCCATACATAAAATCAGACACAAATCAGAAGAGAATTAATGCCCACTCAGTGCTTCCCTTTTTATTACATAGCCAAATTAACGAAGAAGGACTGTAAATACAGAAGACCTCTTTGAATTTTGGAGAGTCCCTAACAAAAAAGATTTTTTTTTCTTTCACTTATGTTAAAGGTTTGGTTTAAAAAGTGCGCAGGAGCTACCAAACATGAACCGTTTTCATATAATCATCACCTGTAGCCTTCCTTGAAACATTTAAAAACAGTTTTAATACTGAAGTGCATCTAATAGGGAAGAGGTGTGACAGAGTGCCTACAGGACTGTCTGGGTATAAAGATACATTTCTTTCGATGGGAACCTGATTTTGAATGACTGAAATACGAGCTAGAAACCCAGAAACACTTATGTCAGAGAGGCTCTTGTTCTCCATGGTATCTGGCTCCAGTGATGTTTCCATTTCCAAGATGGCGCACACAAGCACATGGAGCAGGATCATTAATGAACGTGAAAGTGTCATCAGCTTCACGATGTCTGATGGATTTAGAATGAACTGGAACAATAACCTTGGTGAAGCTGGAAAAGTGATCGAATGCTCAAAAGAGGCAAGACCAAGATCATTTACTTAGAGTGGATGAATGAAACAGATCACAGAAATAGAGGCCAGCACAGAGCCACAATGAAATCATAAAAAGGAAAGGTGTGCACAATAACCTGTGTATGAGCCTAATACGACGCAGAGGCTTCTATGCAGTTTCTACCAGTGTTTTGACAAAATGTTCTCTCTAGTTCTCTGTGCCAGGAAAATCAGAGACTGTTTGGAAGGGAAAAATCACCAAAAGGATGACAAATAAACAATATGCCTCTTCCTCAGTTCAATGATTCAGAGATTTCTCACCCACAACAAGGTCTAATGGTGATGAATCGGCAGCAGTAAGGAAAGAAGGTGTTACCAGGAGGACAGAGACTGGGTTTTTTTCTGCTGCCTCTCCCCAAGGCTAAAGGAAAAAACGGGACTTTACTGCTGGATGAAGAAGCTTAGGTTGGATATACAGTTGGACTGTGGTCCTGAATGAGGGATTCACTCTTCAGCTAGAGGTCTTCTTTTTTCAAAATATTTACTTCTTTGGCTGCACTGGGTCTTAGTTGTGGCATGCGAGCTTCTCTCCAGTTGTGGCCCATGGGCTCCAGAGCATGCACTCAGTATCTGCGGCACTTAGGTGGTACGTGGACTGTTACCCCTTGGCATGTAGGATCTTAGTTCCCTAACACAGGGATTGAACCTGTGTCACCTGCATTGGAAGGTGAATTCTTAACCACTGGACCACCAGGGAAGTCCACTTCTTTTCTGAAGATAGGATATAAGAGCTCTCACTGGGAATGTGGCAAGAAAAAAAAGCCTGGTGAAAAATCACTCAGTTAGCCTGGGATAATTGTATCTACCTGTGATACAAATGTGAATGGGCTGACATTCAGGTAGGTCATCTATTTCTTCTGTTAATTATCAAAAAGAATACAAACTGATTCGGGGTGGGCAGATAAAAAGATAATTCATTAAAATAGAAGGAGAGCATGGTACAAAGAAGAAACGAAAATAACCCAAGTGAATTTTAGCAATCCCAACAGGGAAACTTCAAAGATGGTAGAAAAATAACTGCCACACCATTGTTCCCGAGTCCTGACCCAGTAGACTGCTCTCTGACTCATCACTGTCGTGTAAAGAGGACCTTCTGTACTTGGTGGTTTTAATCAGGACTTTCACTGCAGGTTGGCTCCATTTCAACACAGCTCTGGTCTGATTGCTTAATTTTCATTCACTTTCAGTTATTAAAATGGTCTCATTCCAATTCAGAGACTGATGCTTAATCATTTTACTTCAGTCCTAGTCTCCTGCCCATCCTCCAACATCCCAACCTCCAGGAGCTGGCTGGACCACGACCTCCAGCCCCGGGTGCTCTTCTCCCCTCCCTCTTCCTCCGGGATCTTTCCCTTGTGCTTCAGGAGGGAGGGAGAAGAGATGTCTTCTTGCACAGAGGCAGCCCGAGACCATCTCTGATGTTGGTCTTCTCTGCCCACATGGTCCATAACTCCAGAATTGGTGCTGCCAGGTGGCTGGAGGTCTCTGCCACCCCTAGAGGATGGCCTCGCTCAGCATCTTCTGACCACATTTTGCCTCACCCTGATCTTCCAGAGTCCTCTAGGGACACACCCACATTCCCGCCACCCCTGGGTTCTTCTCCCCTGCCGTGGTCCATCTTCCATGAAGGGACCTTCAAGGAAGGAAAACAGTCTCTGCCCACTACAGCTGACCATACCTCTATGTTATCTCTCCCTTGTGTTCTGATGGCACAAGGCAACTCACCATCTTGGAAGGTGAGCTGACAGCTCGCCTGGGAAGGACACGCCTGTCTTTCTTGTTGCTGCAACTATGGAGCTATTCTTATCTGTATGACCATTCTCTCCCTAACATGACTGCCCTCTTTCTCCCAGGTCTCTTGTTAGACTCAACAGATAAGGGCATTGAACCAGAGAGGTCTCTACAGCCTCTAGGGAGACTAGTCTTCCATCAAGAATGGGGCCATCTTTGAACTCAGTTCTGGTAATGACCACCTGACATTGTCATGGGGAGCCATGTCTGCTTCAGTCTTTATTCAGTGACCCCAGCGCCAGGAGGAGACCTTTGCTTGGCACATCATGCAGAATGGACATACTGATATCTGATCCTCCCCAGGCCTTTGCCAGAGGATCCCGCAATCTCTTTAGCATTTGGAGAAAGTCACCGAGGCCAGGACGAGCCTCTGGAAGGTCAATGAATGACAGGCTAAGATGAGGAAGGAAAAGAGAAAGAAGAACTAAAGGGGGCTAGGGCTGGAGACAACAGGGCAGAGAGGTGCAAAATGTCAAAGAGAGAGATGCACATGGCAGGGGGACACTGTCACCAGGCCCCCAGCACCCCTGCCAGTTCATCAGTCCCATTTATCTTTAAGTGAAAAAGGCCACCAAATCATCACCATTTACTGGTACCCTTTTGTCTCTGCTTCTTTCCCCAAATTCCCAAAGACCATGATTCTGACTTCCCCTCCACGGCACGGGAACACAACCGCCAAATTGATATATACCTCAGTGGGATCATACCTGCCCTCGTTAGCTGTAATTCTGTCCCAGCCTGTTAGCAGTACTGCCTGCTTATGATCTCCTCCACTGAGGATGACTCACAGCCCTTTCTGCTGGAAGCCCTGGTCCCATAACTCTCAGTTCTGCCTCTTTCATCACCTTTCGTGTGTGAAGGACCAAGGCAACATAGAAGGGAAAAAAAAAAAAACAACACGTGGGCTGTTTCCTTCATTCATTCTGGTTTAGCTTTCAGCTGCGACGCAGCTCAGCACAGATCATTTTTCACATCCCTTCTGCGCTCATGAAGGTTGCGGCCCCTGAGAACCTTAGCTTCTCCATCTAGCCAACACCTCCCCAAGACCCAGAACCAAACCCCCTCCTCCGATTAGCACTCCCTTCTCCAACAGCACTGCCGTGTTTTTGTGCGGCTTTCTCCTGCTGCCCTGATGGGACTGAAAAGTGGAAACAGGTCTGTTAGGTATGGTGTGATATGATTTCAAACCCATGTGCTTATGACTGTAGTCATTTTAATATATTACCTTCTCATCTGCGGTTGCTGTTAAGCTCTTAGTGGCATAGCTGCTGAGGGATCTGCTGGGGGCTTATCACTAAGAACGTGTGGAGAGAAGCAAGGGGACATTTAGACTCTGACTCTGAGAGCTGGTGAGGCATATTCTGAGAGTTTCAGTCTGGACAAACCTGCCCTTGGCTGCTCTAGCTCTCTGAAGGGCTGGAGACACCTGCTCCTGCTGAGGGCAGGTTACTGTGGCCTGGCAGTGGTGTTGACATGAGCGGCAGCCCCAGGAAGAGAAGGGACACTGTTACTGCCTCGGCCACGCACTCCTGTAAGCAATGGCCCAAGCCCTGCGGTCATCCCTGGAGTGCTAATCCCGGCCTGCCCGCCTACTCAGGCACCCTCACTCCCTAGCACCTGGCCTTAGCAGCAAGGGATTTGGGTTTTGACCTGGCAGCTGGAAGTCAGATCCTGTTTGGTGAAACCAGCTCTCCTGAGAAACCAAACTCACATAAAAGGTACACTTCAACTTAATTGAGACTCTGATTTCTGTCAGGTCCCCTTGCCTAGAACAACAGCGTAATTAATCCATCGTTTGTTTGCAGGATGTTATTTCTCTATTGGTTCATTAAGAGACATTATCCTCTCTGCTAATGTCTTGTGAAATGATTACAAATCCCACTGTGCACCTGTGTTAAGTAAACTATAGGCAAAGACAATTTCAGGCTCTGAGCATAATTTGCTACCACCCCCCAGTACCCACTCCAAATAAATGCAGGAGACATGGGTTTGATCCTTGGGTCAGGAAGAGCCCCTGGAGAAGGAAATGGCAACCCATCCTAGTATTCTTGCTTGAAAAATTCCATGGACGGAGGAGCCTGACAGAGCTACAGTCCACAGGGTCGCAAAGAGCCAGACACAACTTCGCAACTGAGCATGCGTGCTCCAAATAAAACAAATTCTTAGAGCTTAGCTTCTTAAAGTCACTGCCTTTCTCTGTTTTCTTTATGCAGACCTCACAGTCGCTTGTCTCCAGCTGTTTCCACCTCCTCACGCTTCCTCATCTGCCTCTAGGCTCCTGCTCACCTCTCCTCAGTACTGTCCTGGAAAGGCATGAGCCACTTGCCTGACCACCCCTCCTGTGGTCCAAGAGCCTCTCACGTCTAAGTCTTCCTCCTTTACATAACAGTCTTCCACACACCCCCATGGCCTCTCAGAACCCACCCACACTTCCCTCAGATCCAACGGCCACATTGTTTTTTTTTTTTTCCTACTTTCTCAAACACTTTGAGATCACCACAAGGGGCTACCTAGAAGGTTACCTGCCTTCTTTTTCTGGCTTCTTCTCAGAAGGTCACCTTTTATATGGTTTCTGGGACAATCCCGCCCACTTCATTGATCCACTGACCATCTCTTTTCATATTTCTCATGTTTTTTTTTTTTTAACCAGTTCCCCTCTCCTTTGACCATTTCATAGGTTCCAAATCTCCCTAAGTCTCCTTTCTTGAAATGTACTACTTCCCAAAATACCCTGCCAAAAAGCAGGCCCCAGATTTCTCTTCTCTGAAAGTAAGGCCTTTGACACGCAAAGTCTACATGACCCAACCCCAGACACTCACCCACTGCTCTCGTCTCCTTCCCTCCTCCACTCTTTTCCGAGGTTCCAGCCACACTCCTTGTTAAGTCAGCATCATGGGTTGAGTTTTGCCTTCCCACAGATACACTGGAACCCTAAGCCCAGGTACCTTTGAAAGTGAGCTCATTTTAAAAACAGGGTCTTCATGGATGTAATCAACTTAACATCAAGATGAGATGGTTGGATGGCATCACCTACTCAATGGACAAGAGTTTGAGCAAACTCCTGGAGGTAGTGAAGGACAGGGAAGCCTGGCATGCTGCAGTCCATGGAGTCACAAAATGCTGGATAAGCCTTAGCAACTGAACAACAAACAACTAGGATGTGCCCTAATCCAGTATGACTTGTGTCTCTACAAGAGGAGAAGAGACACAGACAGAAGCACAGAGACAGGAAAAGGCCACGCGGTGTCAGAGGCATAAGTCGCAGCAACGCAGTGAAACATCAGGATTAAGGGCCAGCGCCAGAAGCCAGGCAGAGGCAAGCAGGCATTCATTCCTCCAGAACCGTCGAGGGAGCCTGGCCCTGCCCATACCTTGATCTTGGACTTCCAGCTCCAGAAGTGTAGAGAATCAAGCTCATTTCCTGGCTTTGGGCCTAAAACAACAAGCTCTGTTGTTTTAGGCCCTCCAGTGTGTGGTGCTTTGTTTCAGAAGCCAACCCTAGGGGACCACCACACTCCTGGAACACACATGGTCCAGCCTGCCCAGGCCTGCTTTGTGCACAGGGTACGGTGGGATATTTCCCCTCAGAGACTAACTCTTTCTCTTACTGCTTCTGGCTCTGCTCAAACACTGCTCCTCAGAGATGACTTTCCTGCCCATCTTACATGAAACAGCAGTTCACTCCTAATCTCTTCCCACCCCATCATCCTCTTCACTCATTTCCTGTTGTTTCACTCATGGCAGCTCCACCATCTGGCAAATGATAGATCTGTGTCTTTGTTTCTTGTTGCTCCTTACTCATCTGAATCTAGTTTGTTCACTACTATATCCCCAGGGCTAAGAGCAGAGCCTGGAACTTCAGACCTGATCGGTGAACACCTGTTGAATGGGCATACCCATGGATTCCGCTTTCACATTATATCAATGTATTCAGCATTAGGACCTGTTTGTGTGTTCTTTTAGTTGGCACATGCAAAGGGTTCTTTGATTCTAACTTCTCAAAGCCAGTTTTTTTTTTTTTTTTCTTCGCTTCAACAATGGCTCTGCACAGGGTCACACACAACACGGGCTTTTGACGTGTGCTAGAGACCATAAAGGATTTCAGCATGTCAATCGCGAACACTACAAGTAAAGCAGATACACACAGATGTTCTGTCTATAACGTTATGAGATTGCCAGGAGATTTCCTTAATGTGTGTTTTACATGTATACCAGCAAAAACCTACAGGTCTCAACCCACTGACTCTGGCTGGCAGGGTATGCGCATTCTCTCCACAGTGATGCAAATTCACTTTACAGTCTGGGAAACTAAGGCTCAGAGAGGTAAAGAAACTTGCCCCAAATCACAGAGCTAGAATGCAGGAGAGTAGCCAGGATTTAAAGGCAGGCAGCCTGGCTCCAGGGCCCATGCTGTCAGCTCAATGGGATGCTGTCTACTGACACCTCGAAACTAATAGAGGCTCTTTCTCAAAAACTGTGGAACCATTTGTGATAATGGAAAGAGAAGAAATGATTATAAAGTAATCACCTGAAGAGATGGATAGCACCTTCTCTTGAACTCTGTGAGGTGGAAAGAAGCAAGAATAAAATAGAAATTATGAAGCACTTTAAGTGTAGTAGACAGGAATAAGTCTGCATTTTGTTTTTAACACATGAAAGGTTGTCAGTCAGTCTGAGTCAAATAAAATGTATGGGAGAGGGGGACAGTTGCATATTTTAAAACTCATTTTCTATGTTCTAGAACTCAATTTCTATGTTCTAGTTAATATTAATAAAGAAAACAATGATGTTGCATAAAATGAGTGTAAATGATACAAATATATTGAAAGTTTATGGACATGATCACACACACACACATACACACAAACTCCAAAGGACTAATGTCCTTAAGTCTAATTCCTACTCTGATTTAGTATGACTTATGCTATATTTTCTGGCACCTTCTAAATTAAATTTAGTGTACTCATCACTGTCAGTTCAGTTCAGTTCAGTTGCCCAGTTGTGTCCGACTCTTTGCAACCCCATGAATCGCAGCACGCCAGGCCTCCCTGTCCATCACCAACTCCCAGAGTTCACTCAGACTCACGTCCATCGAGTCCGTGATGCCATCCAGCCATCTCATCCTCTCTCATCCCCTTCTCCTCCTGCCCCTAATCCCTCCCAGCATCAGAGTCTTTTCCAATGAGTCAACTCTTCGCATGAGGTGGCCAAAGTACTGGAGCTTCAGCTTTAGCATCATTCCTTCCAAAGAAATCCCAGGGCTGATCTCCTTCAGAATGGACTGGTTGGATCTCTTTGTAGTCCAAGGGACTCTCAAGAGTCTTCTCCAACACCACAGTTCAAAAGCATCAATTCTTCGGTGCTCAGCCTTCTTCACAGTCCAACTCTCACATCCATACATGACCACAGGAAAAACCATAGCCTTGACTAGACAGACCTTTGTAGGCAAAGTAACGTCTCTGCTTTTCAATATGCCATCTAGGTTGGTCATAACTTTTCTTCCAAGGAGTAAGCATCTTTTAATTTCATGGCTGCAATCACCATCTGCAGTGATTTTGGAGCCTAAAAAAATAAAGTCTGACACTGTTTCCACTGTTTCCCCATCTATATCCCATGAAGTGATGGGACCGGATGCCATGATTTTCGTTTTCTGAATGTTGAGCTTTAAGCCAGCTTTTTCACTCTCCACTTTCACTTTCATCAAGAGGCTTTTTAGTTCCTTTTCACTTTCTGCCATAAGGGTGGTGTCATCTGCATATCTGAGGTTATTGATATTTCTCCTGGCAATCTTGATTCCAGCTTCTGTTTCCTCCAGTCCAGCGTTTCTCATGATGTACTCTGCATGTAAGTTAAATAAGCAGGGTGACAATATACAGCCTTGACGTACTCCTTTTCCTATTGGGAACCAGTCTGTTGTTCCATGTCCAGTTCTAACTGTTGCTTCCTGACCTGTATACAGGTTTCTCAAGAGGCAGGTCAGGTGGTCTGGTATTCCCATCTCTTTCAGAATTTTCCACAGTTTATTGTGATCCACACAGTCAAAGGCTTTGGCATAGTCAATAAAACAGAAATAGATGTTTTTCTGGAACTCTCTTGCTTTTTCCATGATCCAGCGGATGTTGGCAGTTGGATCTCTGGTTCCTCTGCCTTTTCTAAAACGAGCTTGAACATCTAGAAGTTTGCGATTCACGTATTGCTGAAGCCTGGCTTGGAGAATTTTGAGCGTTACTTTACTAGCGTGTGAGATGAGTGCAATTGTGCGGTAGTTTGAGCATTCTTTTGCATTGCCTCTCTTTGGGATTGGAATGAAAACTGGCCTTTTCCAGGCCTGTGGCCACTGCTGAGTTTTCCAAATTTGCTGGCATATTGAGTGCAGCACTTTCACAGCATCATCTTTCAGGATTTGAAATAGCTCAACTGGAATTCCATCACCTCCACTAGTAGGAGGTAGAAATTTTTCTCTGACTCCATAGGCTGGATTTTAAGCATTTTGTAAACAGTCTCACAAATTTTTCCATGAAGCTTATTAGCACATGGTATTATATTGCCCTGTTTACATGTTGCCCATCTATGCGGATTCATTACAAATATGATCTGCATGTTATTAATATTTGGTTCTACTACTAACTCCAAAACAACCTGTCAATAAACTCTTCTTTCTGCTAGAACTGGAAATTCCATTTCTTTAAAAACACAAAGTATTTTATCAAGAGTGAGGAGGATGGTAACTGGAAAGAGTTTTGCTGGGAGTTAATAAAATATTGAATAAAGTCAATGCTGGTTTCCTAGAGAAATTGTTCTCATCTTCAGTTTGCATATCTTGACTCTTAAAGATCTTCAAACACCTTGGTTACACATTTGTTGACTGAAAACAATTTTTCATATACAAAGAGGCCTTTGGGACGAAATCTGAACTAAATCAGTGGTAGTCACCAGCCATTCATTCATTTAGAGACATGGATATAAGTCCGTCTCACATGGGACATCACATAACAAAGTCTGAGTTTTTAAAAGGCACAGTATTTAAGTGAATGGTCTTATGTTTAAGAAATACATTTTAAAATTATTTAATTGTATTAATTTAAATTTTATCAAATCTAATTTATTAATTTATAGTGAAACAAAGTATTCAGACATTTTAAGATAATCACCTCTTGTCACTTGAAAAATTTGCAAATACCTTTTTATCTATAGAGAACAGACTGCTTTGAATTCCAGCATGTGGCACCCCCATGCACACATATGCCCCTGTCTGTGTGCGCCTGTTTAGTGTGAACTCCTGCTGACTCTTATTGTAACTGAAAAGAAATGGGGGGAAACACAGGAGGGAGGAACATAAATAAATCCAAATCATTACAACTCATGAGAGGTACTTGGTGTTATCCCTAAATCAATGGGATGCTCTTAATATTCTTAACTGACGAAGGTTCCCACAAGAATGAAAAACAGATTTTTGAAAAAATATAAAATAATTATCAACATTTAAGCACTTCTTGGTGGCTCAGAGGTTTAAAGCGTCTGCCTGGAATGCAGGAGACCTGGGTTCGATCCTTGCGTTGGGAAGATCCCCTGGAGAAGGAAATGGCAACCCACTCCAGTACTCTTGCCTGGAGAATCCCATGGAGGGAGGAGCCTGGAAGGCTACAGTCCATGGGGTCGCAAAGAGTCGGACAAGACTGAGCGACTTCACTTTCACTTTTCAAGCACTTCCCCAAAATGCTTATCATATATACACACTATATACACACATGAGCAGGTTTTCATGCCTAAAAACTACTTACATTATCGAAAACTCAACTTATTATGACGTTCCCAACGACTTAGGAGACAGTGTGGATGGCAGACATAGTTGAAACATAACTGACAACCATCCACACCCATCACGCCTCTTGCCCTTTAAAGCAGGAGAACCTGCCTACAGATCAGTCACTCATCATCCATGGAAATGAGCTGCGCCAATACGGTGTGTTTGCTACAACGACTGGACCCTCTCCTTCCACTTTCTCTTTGCCCCACCCTATTTCACTCTTTTTAAAAAATATTTATTTGGCTGCACCGAGTCTCAGTTGCAGCACGTGGGATCTAGTTTCCTGACCAGGGATGACACTTAGGTCCCCTGCACTGGGAGCATGGAGTCTTAGCCTCGGGACCACCAGGGAAGGCCTCCCTCAACTGCTTCTCTTCTGATCTTTTCTCCGTCTAACTTTGAACTCTTGTTTGCATGATATCCTCCTATTCCAATTTTAGGACACTTGCTGGTCTTCAAAGCATTTCCCAACTGAAGTCCAGGCCCAGGTCAGGGCACCCAGTGGACCACAGACTCTCTCGCAGTCACTGGTGGTTCCTGAACTGACCACGCCCATTCTTCTCCCGTCAGCTCCACCTCCTTGCTGTCAGGGAACAAGCAGTCTGCCTTAAACCCAAGTTCACTGGACCAGTAGGAAAAGTTTGGGACAGTGCTTCTGTCTGCTGATTTATGGGAGTGAATCCTCAACTTTATACCTATGAGATCTGGCATCATCATGAACAAAGCTGAATTTCTTGGCTTCATTAAGTGAAAACTGTACAAAGCCCTGTAATAAGGAATGAGAAAGGCATGATTTATGACCCTCCACATACAGGAGATTTAATTCTGCCTTTTGCTCAATGGCCTATCCATTGTGCAGGCAAAGTCAATACCAATAATGAAATGTAGACTGAAGGGCTAAATCAATTCAATAAAATGCAATAGAAAGACTAGAGGACTGAGTAAATTTGGAAAGGCTGGTGCCTGCAAGATTAGTATTTGGACAGCAGGTAATTACAAAAATCAATGCCTGTATATGAAAACATGACAGGCAGCCATCTGTCATGAAGGGAGAATCACTACTGATGGTTTAGGCTTGAATTAGGATGAGAGAACAATATAGGTGTGTGCAAAGTCCTGAGTGTATTCACACTGAGATGTGTACACACCTGAGTGTGTGTGTGTGTGTGTGTGTGTGTACGCATGAGCACACACTGTACTCCCTTGGTGACTGAAGGAGAGATGAAGGGAAACTCCATGTGGCTCACTCTGCATTTTACGTAGGCCTCCTGCATCTGCCCCGCTCCTCTGGCTCATTTCTGCTAACTCTGATCTCATTTTGTTAGGCTGTATGCTACATCACCCTTTCCTTCCTCGTCATCACAGTCCCCCAGGTACCCCAGGCACCATTATCACGAGGTCCTGGCCATGTCTGCAGTCTTTAGGAGGTGGAGCAGAGGAACAAATTCCACTTGAACCACAGCTCTAAGAACCAGGTGTCAGGAGAATCTCCAAGCAGTAAGAAGTGATACAGGCAACCTCAAGGGCATCTACAGCAAAATTAAAAACTGATCACAGGTACACACAACCTACACATACACGTGCATGCTTAGCCATGTCCTACTCTTTGTGGCTCCATGGACTGTAGCCCTCCAGGCTCCTTTGTCCACGGACTCTTCCAGGCAAGAATACTAGAGTGGTTTGCACGCCCTCCCCCAGGGGATTTTCCCAACCCAGGGATTAAACCCCGATCTCTTGTGTCTCCTTCATGGCAGGCAGATTCTTCACCACTGCACTGAGAAGCTCAGCTGTATATACATATGTAAGATAAAACAGTGTCTTAAGTATCTAACTGTGCTCCTGGACAAAGATGTGTCTGAATGAATGAATACATCACCACTTAGCAGTTTGCATCCATTAAGTCATTTAGTCCCTATAAGGACTCTACAGGGGAGGGATCAGCATCTCTGTTTTAAAGATAAGAAAGGAGGCTTGAGTGGACAGTTCTGTTCAAGGAGACACAGCTGGTGAGCAGGGAAGTGATGTTGGACAATGTATCTTTCTGACACTGGTGAGTGTGCTGGTCACCCCCTCCTCACACCACCGTTTTGTCTCCCACAGAACCCAGGATGCTTCTAATGTGACCACACAAGCCCACGTTGGGCACCACTGCTATGAAGTTTCAAGGCTGGTCATGGCTCACATAGACAGAGGCAATGACTTTGAACTTGCCCAGGTAATGGCGTCTGCACGGACCACATGACGGCCTTGTTGATGTTTGGCCTCTGACAGTTCTGTCCCTTCTGCTCGCCTCCGAGCAAGCTGATGACAAATCTCTGATGCCTCCTCCTTTGGTACCAGGAAGTTCAAACCATAGAAATCCTGTCCCCAGGTAAGAACCCCATCACAGGGCAGGCCATATCTACCGCCTAATCCCCTGGCCTCCTTTCCTGAGCTCTCCACTCACGTTCAGTCCCGTGTGGAAGCCGCTATGCTCGGCTACAAAAGCCTCATTACGTGAGTAACTGGCCTTTTCGTACCCTCATGGGGTGTGTGTGCTGTCCTCGGTCGTGACATCAGAACCAGATTTGGGGACGAGTCCGCCCTGCTGCTGCGGTTGCCACAATATCTGTGAATCCACTTTACACCCATCAAGGGATGAGATTCTCTCATGGCCTCTAGAGAAACCCTCAAAGTTATAATCTTTGCAAAATGATGGCATGTGATCCCTCAATCGGAAATTTCTCCTTCATTTTAAATGGTTATTTTGTTTTCTACTAAAGGCTGAGAATGACTAAGAGAACTGCCACTTGGGACAAGAGCCACATAATTTAATTTATCCTCAGATCATTTTAATAATATTTTTTGACATTCATATTTAAAAAAAAATAGTAAAAAAAAAATCTATCTTAGATGAATAATAATTTCTTTTATCTCAGCTTTGGCATTACTGATACTTGGTACTGAATAATTCTTTGTCCAGGCTGCCCTTCCATTACAGAATGTTTTGCAAGCATTCTTTGTAATTGAACAGGACCATATGGTGCCTGTTGGGGACAGATCCTCCATTTTTTTCCACCTGCTTCTTTGTAGAAAAACTTTAGCCAACGAATAAATTTAATCAGAGAAGTGAGAAAATGCAGAAAGGAAAACCGTCAAGTGAGACAAAATAATAATAGTTTAGCCATTTAACATAGTCAAGGACCTTTAGTTCCTCCTTAAGGGCTATACATAATATTCTGAGTCACATCCTCTGAGCTGTTTTGCAGATACTAAAACCCCTGCCAGGTGGAAGGAGTTGATTGCGTGATGACCAGACTGTAGCCATGACATTAGTTGCTCTATCTTACACAGTTCCAAGAACTGACCTCAAGGAAGCAAGAACAAACCGACCCTGGAACTGAAGATGAACTGTACTTAAAATCATCAAGATGGTGCTGATCAGATCACTGCATGACCAATTTCACGATGACTGTCAGAGCAGACTGTACTGTTTCTGCATGTAACCCCCATCTCCAACCTGTAACCCTGGAAATCCCCCCTTTAAAGCTCCTGCTTCCTGATCAGCAGTTGAGAGTTGGTTTTTGGACATAAGTCCACCTTCTCCCAGGTTGCCAGTCTTCTGAATAAAGCAACCTTTCTTTCCTGCCAACACTTGTCTCTTGAGTACTGACTTTTCAGAGGTGAGCAGCCCAGCCTGAGTTGGGTAACACATGACTGCCACCCACTAAATGCTAATGGCACACCACAAATTTTTTCTATTCTGACAACCAAAGATGGCTCCAGATGTTGTGACATGTCCCTCAGGAGGCAAAATTACACCTGGTTGAGAATCACCACTTTATATACATTCCACCAAGAAATAGGACTTTTCTGATAAGAAAAAGCATGGGTCAAGCCCTTTGTAGTCTCAGGGGAAGAGAAACAGGAAAAAAAAAAAAAAGATGAAAAGCTGCTAGTCTATACACATCCCAATGCAAGCAAGCACCATCTATAATAAATCGCAATTATATCTTCAAATCTCTGCTTTCCACCCTTAAACCTATTTAGTCTTATCTCCCAAATTCCTTACATGCTATGGAGATGACTCTTAACAGTTTATAAAATCTTTTTTAAAAATTTGATTACTCAGCTGCTCATATGCAAATGCTTGTCCCTTGTCTAAAAAAAAAAATCAGAGTTGGCTGTGCTGACCACTGTGATTTTCCAGAAATATCACATACCACAATTTGTGCACTTTGAAGTATTCCAAAAATTTTGAGCATGTTAACAACTGTTTACATGATGAACACAGAGAAGAGATTCTTTAATGGAATGCATATATCTGTATCATATCCACTGGTACATTTGCAAATGGTTCAGAAAGTTTGGTTATAACACAAAACTGGTTTATTGCCTAAAATTTCCCACTTATCAATGAGTTTTCCAGGAAGACAGATGATACCATAAACTAATGTAGCAATCTTGATGTAATTTGAGGAGAACATGAAGATGCTTTGTATTTCTTTAGAATTTAGGAGCAGAGATGACTCCAGACGTGGACTGAGAAGAAAAATGCAAGTTATATCAAGTTTAGCATTTGATACTCTCATCTCTGTGGATATTAGTGTATATCCTTGGCCCTCTATTCCTTCAGTATTCAAATATTAAAAAAGAAGAATGTATATATCGCCATGCCAAACACTTGGATGAAAAGTGTGGATCTAAGTTTTGATAGCATAACTTTAAGCTTCGAATTTTTTTTTCCCCATTCAACAGTACTCTGAACACCTAAGTGATGATGAATCTGACACCAGTCATTCACGATTCCAAGTAGTGCTTACCTCGGCTTTAATTTTGTTGTCTCCAAAACAGAGGTGCTGTAAATAGGCTGCAGCATTAGACTGGACCGAAGGAAACTGATGTTGCAACATCTGTATCACTTCAGGTAGCTCCGGGTCTCTCCATCCAAATTCTCTGAACAAAAGGAAAGCAGCAGAACATGAGAGAAATCCCGCAACTGGTAGCCTGTGGTCAACTCATCTATGTAACACCTGTGAGAGTTTACATGGGAATATTTCACAACTGATTGTCCTGGTTTTCTTACACATGTTGTTGCTTAGTCGCTAAGCTGTGTCCAGCTATTTGCGATCCCCCTTCCCCCAGGACTGCAGCACGCCAGGCTCTTCTGTACTCCACTATCTCCCAGAGTTTGCTCACATTCATGTCCATAGAGTCAGTGATACTACCTAACCGTCTCATCCTCTTATATTTCTTACACATCCACTGACTTAAAAAAGGATTTGAAAAGATTTCCTTGAGCAAATGGTTTGTAAGTGTATATATATATATACATACATATACATCTAGGGCTTCCCAGGTGGTACAATGGTAAAGAATCTGCCCATCAGTGCAGGAGAAGAAAGAGACATAGGTTCAAGCTCTGGGTCAGGAAGATCCCCTGGAGTAGGAAATGGCAAACCACTCAAATATTCTTGCCTGGAAAATTCCATGGACAGAGGAGGCTAGCAGGCTGCAGTCCAGGGGGTTGTTAAAGAGTCAGACACAACTAAGCATGCATGCACATAAACTTATATAATCTTAAATGTATCACTGAAGTTACCATGTTTATGAAGACTGAAAAAAAAAAGGACTTAAAATGGCACGATCTTACTAATACAGACATTTTTCATTTGGACTTCCATAGATAATTTACAAGATCACATTTATTTTCCAAAATATTATTTCAACAGTCTTGGGCAGGTATAGCATTTAGTTAAATTATCAGATAAGAGAAAATATAACTGAAAGAGTCCAGCCTAAAATGTCCTGATACCAGTTATGCCATATTTGTTATATTTATGGTTAATATTGCTATTATCATAATCTCTTCTTTTAAAAACATACAGATTCCCTAAACAATTTTCTGAGGATAAAAGTATAGTAACAAGAAGCTTTCATAAGAGGAAATTATTTATTTAAAATGTTAGGTTTATTCAAACAAATTTTATGCACGGTGCATTCTTTTTCTATATCCTCTTGTGTATATCTGAGCTACTCCAAGAAGCTAGTTGTTTATTTAATTTTGAGAAACATGCTCCAGGATACTTAAATCCATCATACAACACAAGGGTGACTGTACCATTATGTATATGAATACTCTTTCATGAAATTCACCAACTCAACCAGTTAGAGCAGCAATCCCCAACCGTTCTGGCACCAGGGATTGCTTTCATGAAAGACAATTTTTCCATGGATCGGTTTGGGGTGGGGCGGTGGTGGGTGGATTCGGGATGACGCAAGCACATTACATTTATTGCGCACTTTATTTGTATTATTACATCAGCTCCACCTCAGGTCATCAGGCATCAGATCCTGAAGGCTGGAGACCCTTGAGTTAGACCACAGCACTGACATGGTTGGATGTAAGGATTCCGTGTCTGAAGCAGTGAATCAGTTTTTAACAGAGAAATAAGTAAGCAACCCGTGAGGCCACAGATGAAAACCTGACCCCTTGAACCACAAAAGGCTAGTATTTATCTGAAGGATAGGCTGGAAGAGACTTGAGACAGCTTGGCAGCACCCACTTGACTCCCAGAAAACAACTCAAAAGCATACATCCTCTTGATGCCAGGTCAATGCTGTCATTTCAGAAGAAGAGTCATGAAAAATGGGACAGAAATGGAGCAGACAAAGGTTAAGAGTTTCCTCGTAGACTCTAACCTTTATCTTTTCTTTATCACGCCTGGTAGAGGTTGTCAAGTAAATCTGGAAGCATGTTGGTGCTGCCTTACTGCTACTGAAGACGATATTCAATAGGATTTCTTTTGAATTGGCTCAGTTCTTAAAGGACTGGATGGTGTGAGGAGCACTTTTGCTATAAAACATACTCAAGTGGTTGCTGATAATGGACCAACTATTGGATCTTCTTCAGCTAGGTGATCACAGTGAAAAACAATTATGGATGAAACCATAGGAAGCTTGTTTTTCTTTTTAATTGAATTTTCTTTCACTGCATGATTCTAAACCACCTCAATATGCAACATCCAGATAGCACAGTCTTTTTTCTTATAATAGCAGCCTTTAAAAAATTATATCCTTTGTTCAAGTTAAATCAAAACCTACAGAACACCTATAAATTATATACTGGATGACTAATATGAATTCAGGTAAGCCCATGCTGTTGGAAAGTGATTAGTAAAGGATTCATTTCCATCTATTTTACTAACCAGATGAGAACTGCTCTATTAGTCTTATATGGCATAGATAAGAAAGTCTTTGAACAAGAGTACAGGAGGAACAGTCTTAGGGCACTTGGCTTGCTTGTGCATACCAGACTACATGCATACACACAGAGCCCAGAATCAACAGAAGGAAAATTTCAAGAGTCATACAAGCCTCTTTTTCTGGAATGGTTTTGTTTCCCTTAAAAGAGATTCTGCTCAGATTTTGTGTTTCCCATGGAGATGGACTCTAGAGAAGAGCTGGACAAAATAAAACGTCTGTCTTATTTGGGCCAGAATTCGGTGCAAGGCACAGATTCTTTATACGAGGTCTTCTTTTTTTTTTCAACTGAAGTATAGTTTATTTACAGTGTTTTGTTATTTTCAGGTGTACAGCAAACTGATTGATATATAATATATATATTCTTTTTCAGATTCTTTTCACTTATAGGTTATTAAAAAATACTGAATATAGTTCCCCATGCTATACTTGCTCCTTGCTGGTTGTCCCTCACATGAGATTTTAATCCTAAAGGACAAGCAACGTTCATAAGACAAAAGAATTCTGGTAAAAAAAAAATCAGCAAAAGAACAGCATGTGGAGAGACACTGGGTCATAGAAGGCTGACAGATTCAGGGAAGGTGTGCATTCAGCCAGGATGGCTATGAGACAGGAGGCTGCAGGAAGCAGGTTACCCAGGCAGGGGGCGGTGGAAATGAAGCTGGAGAGCAAGGTTGGTGTGAGATCGCGAAGAGCTTTGCACTTCAGTACAAAACGTCTGGGCCTGGTCTGTGGTCAGAATTGTGAAAGAAATCTAAGGAAATTTAGATGTGTTTAGACTTATAGAACAGACATCTTAAGTAATACTGCAAGTGTGGGCTAAAAGTCAGTGCCGAGGTTCCCTGTTCACATGGTGGCATGCTTTAATCCTTAAGCCTTATGTAGTTTCTTTTCATTTCATGGAGGAGGAAATTAATAGACTTAGAGATGTTCATAAACTTAAGAGACGGAGCAGAAATAAAACTCTGGCCATCTGCTTTTGAATAGATATAATCATATAACAATGATGCTTACTGTAATTGCTGTCTTGAAATAAAGTCTAAAAGTCTAAAAGATAAATACACTTAAAACTGCATGCCCAGGGGACATCTGACAAGGTCAGAAGACAGTTTTGGTTGTCACAACTGGAAGACGCTATTGACATCCAGGAGCAGACCCCAGAAATCCTGCTCAACACCTTATATTGCACAGACAATTCCCTACGACAAAAATTATCTGCCCCAAAATATTACTAGAGCCAAGACTGAGATACCCTGGTCTAAACATGTTCTGTTATTTGATCATTTAAAAAAAAATTATTGTAGTATAGCTGCTTTATGATGTTATGTTAGTATCCACTATACAGCAAAATGAATCAGCCATATGTATACACATTATCTCCTCTTTTTTGGATTTCCTTCCCATTTAGGTTACCATGGAGCACTGAACAGAGTTCCTTGGGCTATACAGTAGGTTGTCATTAGTTATCTATTCAGTTATAAAAAGGAATGAAATTGTGATATTTGCAGAGACATGGATGGGCCTTAGAGACTGTCATATAGAATGAAGTAAGTCAGAAAGAGAACAATGAATATCATATATTAACACATATATTTGAATTCTAGAAACCAAAATGATACAGATGAACTCATTTGAAAAGTAGAAATATTTGATCATTTTTTGTTGAGCAGGTTACAGATCTCTTATTTCTTTTTTTTTCTCTCTTATTTCTTGATTACTGCAGTAGAAGAGGCAGAGGATTTGGCATCCAAATAATTAGGAAAGAGTTCGGAACTTAAACATCTGGCTTTCTCCCTTCTAGATTACAAATATATATACCAGAGTCCCTCAGTGCTTGCTGGTATTGGTTTCCATGGATCAAATATAGAGAATAATGCTGTCTATTTCACAGAACTTCTTTTTAAAAGACAGCATAAAATATGAACGTGAAAGTGCTGGGCAAACTATTAAAAGCTATATGTGTGTGTGCATGCTAAGTCACTTCAGTCATGTCTGACTCTGCTGGACCCTACGGATTGTAGCCCACCGGGCTCCTATGTCCATGGGACTCTCCAGGCAAGAATACTGGAGTGGGTTGCTATGCCCTCCTCCAGGGGGTCTTCCTGACCCTGGGATGGAACCCACAACTCTTAAGTCTCCTGTAGTGGCAGAAGGGTTCTTTTACCACTAGCGCCACCTGGGAAACCTCAAAAGCTAGGTATATACTGCATGTATATACTGCTGCTGCTGCTGCTGCTAAGTCGCTTCAGTCGGTATATACTACTAGTTGTTATCCTAAGACTTATAAGGGGTGCACACACACACAGACACACACAGACACACACACACACACACACACACACACACTTAAACTTTTTGGAATACCACTTTTTTAAAAAAATGAACTTTTACTGTTGTTCATTATACTTATTGGAAGGAATCTAAGTGTAAGAAGAGACACTGTTTTAGCCTGCAGTGAAAACTGTACATTAAAATGTGCCATTTTGGAAAAAAATTTCTCCACCTAACCCCTTCAGAGGCAAAGTCTTAGCTCAAGAAGAGTTCTTTGTACGCAGAGTTGGTTCAAATCCTGCTCCACTATGAATTCTCCTCTTCTATGTGTCTTGCTTGCTGCTGATCCACCACTGGCTGGCATAAATATCCATGGAGTTCTACTGTTACAGTGAGATTATAATTCATACCTTAGAGTATTGTGGGATGATTAGAATTAATATATATGAACCCCTTAGAGCAATGTCTGGCACAGTGTGGGCCTTCCAGAAATGTCAGGTATTACATATACCTAGATGAAGAAAAGAAGAATAGAAAATAAGAACCATCTACAATTTTCTACAGAAGCCCAGCTCATATCTCTCATTCATTACTGAGCTTCACTTTAGAAATGTTTATGGAACTGGAGAATATGTAAATGTAACCTTTTCTCCATTAAAACTTGTCACACAGACCAACAATATTGTGACTCGGTCCTCACTCTTATAAGGACTCTCTGAGTTGTTAAAATTACAAGGCACTTAGCACACAGCTAAACAGCAAACAGTCTGAAATTTGTTACCATGTTAGGCTGGCACCGCAACCAAAGAGCTGATGTCCTGTCACAACATTTTTATCAAGTTTACTTCTGTGTTGAAAAGAGCCCCAGGACAATCAAGAGTCTTCGGGAATCCACACTGAGATTTTTAGCAAAGCTTTATGTCAGAGGGACAGAGTTCAATTTGATTGCAAGGTCAATAAACTCCATGGGAAGCTACACTATGGATATTAATTAAACCTATGAAAATCTCAGCCATTTATAATCATCTGAACTCTAAAAGTTTTAAAGACCATATTGGCTTTCCTTTACCATCCAGAGACCACAAGGTGAGACATTTTGTTTTTTGACTTTGTCTTGTTTACAAGATAAGAGTGAAGAGGCCGCAGAGCCAGTGGTCACAAGAATAAGTTAGATGGAAAGATTTCTTTGTTTTATTTTACAAAATGGAGGTATCTTCATGCTTGTTGATAGATAAGAACTTATCCAATGATAAACACACAAAACCATGAATATTTTAATTTTCACCCCTGAAGAATGTGTCACCAAACAAAAAGCTGCTCTATATATATATATGGTTAATCGCTACAAAGCAGAGACATCACTTTGTCAACAAAGGTCTGTATAATCAAAGCTATGATTTTTCCCATAGTCACGTATGGAATTGAGAACTGGACCATAAAGATGGCTGAGCACTTTCGAAATGTGGTGCTGGAGAAGACTCTTGAGAGTCCCTTGGACTGCAAGGAGATCAGGCCAGTCCATCCTTAAGGAAATCAACACCGAATATTCATTGGAAGGACTGATGCTGAAGCTAATGCTCTAATACTTTGGCCACCTGATGCAAAGAGCTGACTCACTGGAAAAGACCCTGGTGCCGGGAAAGACTGAAGGCAAAAGGAGAAGGGGGCAGCAAAAGATGAGATAGATAGTATCACAGACTCAACGGACATGAATTTGAGCAAACTTTGGGAGGTAGCGGAGGACAGAAAAGCCTGGCATGCTGCAGTCCATGGGGTCAGCTTATTTCAGTGAGGCCAGTGGCCATCGCCTCCTGCCATACTCCTGCAAGCGGACTGGCTGCCTGCCTGACTTTGGAATTCACTCTTCTAGCCAACTGCAGAGGCCATGGGGGATGCACAGGGGACACGGCAAAACTTCCTGTCCTCAGAGAACCTTCTAATGGTAACTGGGAATTAATTACCGAAAGGAAAAATATATTATTTGCCAGAGAGTGACAACTGTGCACTGGGTTGATCAATATTCCTCCAAAATTCATATCCACTTGGAACCTCAGAATGTAACCTTATTTGAAATAGGGTCTTTGCAGATGTAATAAAGGGTCAAGAAGAGATCTCACTGGATTAGGATGGGCCCTAAATCCAATGATAGTGTCTTTATAAGAGACAGAAAAGGGCATGCGGAGACAGAGAGAGGAAGGTGATGTGAAGATGGAGACAGAGACTGTAGAGATGTGGCCACAAGTGAATGAATGACAAGGATGGCCAGAAGGAGAGGGGAGGCCAAGCTTGGTTACTCCTTCAGAACATCTAGAAGGAACCAACCCTGCCAACACCTTGATTTCGGACTTACGATCTCCAGAACTCAAAAAGCATAACTTCTGCTGTTTTAAGCCACCGAGTTTGTGGTACTCTGTTACATTAGCCACAGGAAACTAACACAAGTTTGATGGAAAAGATGAAGCTGAGCAGATATAGGCAAAACGTGTGTGTGTGCACTTGTGTGTTTGTGTGTGCGTGGAGGGGGTTGTTACTGCCAGCACAGTGGCTATGGAAGACCTCCCTGAGAAGGTGACCTGGGGCACAGACCTACACGTGGTGTTGGGTTGAAGGAATGTTACAGAAAGGGAGAATAGTGACAAGACCCTGAGGCAGGTGCTTGCTCGGCATGTCAGAGATGAGAAGGTCAGCGTGTGAACTGGAGCGTGTCCTGGAGACCGTTATGGGACAGGCAGTGGGGCCCAGATCACAAGCCTTTGTCAGCCTCAGCAGGCTGCTGGCTTTTGCTCCAACTGATTCAGGAGCCATCCCAAAGTCATAATCTGGTTCATATTTTTAGAGGATCACTTTGTCAGTGCTTGCATGAATGTATAAATCTGTCAAATCTCATAAACAGCAGGTCTGATCTTATATTGGGTTGGGCAAACAATTCCTTTGGGTTTTTCCATAAGATGGTACGAAAAACTGGAACAAACCTTTTGACCAACCCAATATCTTGCTAAAGTTAGGCTTACAAAGGAGATCCCTCTGCCTGTGGTGTTGAGAACAGACTCTAGGCGGGCAGGATGGAGGCAGGGGCTTCTGCAGGGATCCTGGCGGGGGTAACGGTAGCTCAGCAGAGGGTGCTGAGAAGTGGAGGGAGTTTGGATGCATCCTGAAGGCAGAGGCTGCAGTGGTCCCTGGTGGGCTGTGTGTGATGTGTGACAGAAAGAGACGCCCAGTAGATGCCTCCTATAAGCCCAGTCTTTCCCCACCCACTGGTCCACATGAACAGGTGACCCCTGCTGCCTTGTATCTCAGGCCCAATCTGGAGACAACATGGGGGACTGGAGTTTATTATTTCAGAATAAGAAGTTTCAACTGTCAAACATTCCATTAAGCTGAAGTGGAGAGAGACAAACTGTAAAATGATGAGAAAATTGGTTATTTCTGAACTATTATGGGTAGCAGGTGCCTTGAGATGCCAGAGATGCTCAGAGGGCTCCAACAAAACCTTGAGTACACTAGGACCCAGAGAACCCACACAGGCAGTGCCAGACCTGACTTTGACTGCTTGAGTACCTCCTGCAGAGGCACAGGGCAGCAGTGGCCCTCTGCACGGGCAGGGGCTCTGTGTGCAGTGTAGCAGACCTGCGTCACGCAGTGTGTGGCATAAGCTCTCTTGGAGGAGGTTGCCATTAACCCCACCATAGAGCCACCGAGCAGATGACCCACAAACTGCAGAACAATTATACCAAATAAATTCTCACACTGTTAAGAAAGTTCTAGAACCCACAACAGATTTCCCAACCTGGGGATCTGGCAAAGGGACTGAGAAACCCCAGGAAATTTGACTTTAGAGGCCAGTGAGATTTGATTCCAGAACTTACACAGGACTGGGGAGACAGACTCTTGGAGGGCACAAACAAAACCTTGTGAGCACCAAGACCCAGGAGAAAGGAGCAATGACCCCACAGGAGACTGACCCAGACTGGCCTGTGAGTGTCCAGGACTCTCCAGTGGAGGCATGGGTCAGCAGTGGCCTGCTACAGGGTCAGGGGCACTGAATAAAACAGTGTGTACACAAGACCTTTTGAAGGAAGTCGCCATTATCTTCATTACCTCCACCATAGTTTGGTCTCAGGTCAAACAACAGGGAGAGAACACAGCCCCACCCAACACAGCCCCACTCAACAGAAAATTGGATTAAAGATTTACTGAGCATGGCCCCACCCATCAGAACAACACCCAGTTTCCCCCTCAGTCTGTCTCTCCCATCAGGAAGCTTCCATAAGCCTCTCAACAGAGGGCTGACAATGAAAAATCACAGTCACAGACAACTAACCAAATCGATCACATGGACCACAGCCTTGTCTAACTCAATGAAACTATGAGACATGCTGTGTAGGGCCACCCAAGACAGATGGGTTATGGTGGAGAGTTCTGACAAAACATGGTCCCCTGGAAAAGGCAATGGCAAACCACTTTAGTATTCTTGCCTTGAGAACTCCATGAACAGTATGAAAAGGCAAAAAGATAGGACACTGAAAGATGAACTCTCCAGGTTGGTAGGTGCCTAATACACTACTGGAGAAGAGTGGAGAAAAAACACCAGAAAGAATGGAGATGGAGCCAAAGCGAAAACAACACCCAGTTGTGGATGTGACTGGTGATGCAAGTAAAATCTGATGCTGTAAAGAACAATATTTCATAGGAACCTGGAATGTTAGGTTCATGAATCAAGGCATATTGGAAGTGATCAAAAAGGAGATGGCAAGAGTGAACGTCGACATCTTAGGAATCAGTGAACTAAAGCGGATTGGAATGAGTGAATTTAATTCAGATGCTTATATATATTACTATGGGCAAGAATCCCTTAGAAGAAATGGAGTAGCCTTCATAGTCAAGGAAAGAGTCTAAAACACAGTACTTGGGTGCAGTCTCAAAAGTGACAGAATGATCTCTGTTCGTTTTCAAGGCAAACCACACAGTATCACAGTGATCCAAGTCTATGCCCCAGCCACTAATGCTAAAGAGGCTGAAGTTGAATGGTTCTATGAAGACCTACAAGACCTTCTAGAACTAACAATCAAAAAAGATGTCCTTTTCTTCATAGGGGACTGGAATGCCAAAGTATGAAGTCAAGAGATACCTGGAGTAACAGGCAAGTTTGGCCTTGGAGTACAAAATGAAGTAGGGCAAAGGCTAACAGACTTTTGCCAAGAGAATGCACCTGTCAGAGCAAACACCCTCTTCCAACAACACAAGAGAAGACTCTATACATGGACATCACCAGATGGTCAACATCGAAATCAGGTTGATTATATTCTCTGCAGCCAAAGATGGAGAAGCTCTATACAGTCAACAAAAACAAGACCAGGAGCTGACTGTGGCTCAGATCATGAACTCCTTATTGCCAAATTCAGACTTCAATTGAAGAAAGTAGGGAAAACCGCTAGACCATTCAGGTATGACCTAAATCAAATCCCTTATGATTATACAGTGGAAGTGAGAAATAGATTTAAGGGCCTAGATCTGATAGATAGAATGCCTGATGAACTATGGAATGAGGTTCATGACATTATACAGGAGACAGGGAGCAAGACCATCCCCATGGAAAAGAAATGCAAAAAAGCAAAATGGCTGTCTGGGAGGCCTTACAAATAGCTGTGAAAAGAAGAGAAGTGAAAAGCAAAGGAGAAAAGGAAAGATATACCCATCTGAATGAAGAGTTCCAAAGAATAGCAAGGAAAGATAAGAAAGCCTTCCGCAGTGGTCAGTGCAAAGAAATAGAGGAAAACAATAAAATGGGAAAGACTAGAGATCTCTTCAAGAAAATCAGAGATACCAAGGGATAATTTCATGCAAAGATGAGCACAATAAAGGACAGAAATGGTATGGACCTAACAGAAGCAGAAGATAGTAAGAAGAGGTGGCAAGAACACACAGTCAAATTATACAAAAAAGATCTTCATGACCCAGATAACTATGATGGTGTGATCACTCACCTAGAGCCAGACATCCTGGAATGCAAAGTCAAGTGGGCCTTAGGAAGTGTCACTACGAGCAAACATAGTGGAGGTGATGGAATTCCAGCTGAGCTATTTCAAATCCTGGAAGATGATGCTGTGAAAGTGCTACACTCAATATGCCGGCAACTTTGGACAAACTCAGCAGTGGCCACAGGACTGGAAAAGGTCAGTTTTCATTCTAATCCCAAAGAAAGGCAATGCAAAAGAATGCTCAAACTACCACACAATTGCACTCATCTCACACGCTAGTAAAGTCATGCTCAAAATTCTCCAAGCCAGGCTTCAACAGTACATGAACTGTGAACTTCTAGATGTTCAAGCTCGTTTTAGAAAAGGCAGAGGAACAAGAGATCAAATCGTCAATATCTGTTGGATCATCGAAAAGCAAGAGAGTTCCAGAAAAACACCTATTTCTGCTTTAGTGACAACATCAAAGCCTTTGACTATGTGGATCATGACAAACTGTGGAAAATTCTGAAAGAGATCAAACCACCAGACCACCTAACCTACCTCTTGAGAAATCTGTAAGAGAAATCTGAAGCAACAGCTAGAACTAGAGTGGAAGAACAGACTGGTTCCAAATCGGGAAAGGAGTGCGTCAAGGCTGTATATTGTCACCCTGCTTATTTAATTTATATGTAGAGTACATCATGAGAAACGCTGGTCTGAAAGAAGCACAGGCTTGAATCAAGATTGCTGGGAGAAACATCAATAACCTCAGATATGCAGATGACACCACGCTTATGGCAGAAAGTGAAGAAGAACTAAAGAGCCTCTTGATGAAAGTGAAAGAGGAGAGTGAAAAAGTTGGCTTAAAGCTCAACATTCAGAAAATGAAGATCATGGGATCCGGTCCCATCACTTCATGGGAAATAGATGGGCAAACAGTAGAAACAGTGTCAGACTTTATTTTCTTGGGCTCCCAAATCACTACAGATGGTGATTGCAGCCATGAAATTAAGAGACGCTTGTGCCTTGGAAGACAAGCTATGACCAACCTAGATAGCATGTTAAAAAGCAGAGACATTACTTTGCCAACAGAGGTCCATCAAAGCTATGGTTTTTCCAGCAGTCATGTATGGATGTGAGAGTTGGACTACAAAGAAAGCTGAACACCAAAGAATTGATGCTTTTGAAATGTGGTGTTGAAGAAGACTCTTGACAGTCCTTTGGACTGCTAAGAGATCCAACCAATCCATCCTAAAGGAAATTAGTTCTGAATATTCATTGGAAGGACTGATGCTGAAGCTGAAACTGCAATAATTTAGCCCGCTGATGTGAAGAACTGACTCCTTGGAAAAGACCCTGATGCTGGGAAAGACTGAAGGTGGGAGGAACAGGGGATGACAGAGGATGAGGTGGTTGGATGGGATCACCGACTCTACGGACACAAGTTTGAGCAAACTCCGGGAGTTGGTGATGGACGGGGAAGCCTGGCATGCTGCAGTCCATGGGGTTGCAAATTTCGGACACAACTGAACTGAACTGAACTGAACTGGACTTAGGTACCTTGAATAAATCTTAGTCCAGAAATGGGCTTCTAGGAGTTGAGAGGTGAAAATAATGTTAAATGATCACAGAAAATTTATGCCAATATTTACCATTTTTAATCACATGTCTTTTAACTATTAGTGAAAATCTGCTTCCACTGAAGACTTCTAAAAGCCCATTAGATTAGAAAGAATATTATCACTTTTATGGTAACACCTCTTCAATAACAATTAAGTTTTAAATAGTACTTATTTATTCATTAATACAAACATGCTTTTTCAATAAAAATATGCCCCAGAATGAAAAATGAACTTCATACATACCAGCATTTAGTTGCCCTGGAAATTCGAACAGGGCGTGCTTACTGATAATAGCTCAAGGGAAAAAATAACAAATTAGTACCCATAAATTCCTTGCAATCCATAATGACTTTATGGAAAATTATATTCTATGACCATGGATCCATTTTAAAATTAATAATCCATGATGCTTAGAAAAATCATCTCTGAACCTTCAGTGTCAACAAGAGGGATGGCATTTGATGCCCAAGATCTGGGTTAGGACTACATGATTCAAATTGTTTTAAGCAAGTATTTTTCTTGTCAATATCAGGAGATCAGGATTTTGCCTCAGGATTAGATCAAGAAGTTGAGAAAAAGCCACAGAGGTATTGATCATCCTCGAAAGATTTTATGTATTACGTGTATGTGTATTAAAGGGAACTGAGTATTAAATAATGGACTAGAAATACACTGTGCAGAAACCATAGAATGCGGCACACTTATCAGTTAGGTAGTCTGACAATTCTCTGAGAGAAAATTGAAAGTGTTTTAATGATTCTTTTTATGAAAACTTCTGAACTGCTGACAGAAGTCACAGTTATATTGGGAGATGTGTTCTAAACACAGAGACACCATCTCTTAAGATTCCACGGGAGGCTCCACGTTGCTAGAAGTGACGATGTGTCCCATGACACCTGTGTCTTTACAAAGTAAACTGTGAGCACATGTGTGAGGGCTGATTGAAGAGTCCAGTCTGGGTGATAGCAATTTTTTGCCATACCCATTGTTGATTCTAGTCCTGCAGATAATTGAAGCGCTTATTTCCCACATACAATTTCATCTCTGTTACCTAATTTTAGTTCTCCAAAGGATGACAACTTAACTTACTTCAGATAACATTGAACAGAGATACTTCCTTTAAATAAACGCTTGCATGCTACATGCTAAGTCGCTTCAGTCGTGTCCAACTGTTCTTTGTAACTCTATGGACTGTAGCCCTCCAGGCTCCTCCGTCTATGGGATTCTCCAGGCAAGAATACTACAATGGGTTGGCATTTTTTCCTCCAAGGGATCTTTTTGACCCAGGGATGGAAGCCACGTCTCCTATGTCTCAAATTCAAGGAAGCAGGACTGCTATGGGTTGGGATCCTGCCAGGATGAGGGAGGCATTCCGTGACTGAAGAGTCTTACCGAGAAGGAACAAAGCTCAGACCATGACTGGTGAAGAAACTGCAGTCATTCAGAGGAGCCAGGGTAGGTGGCTGTTTTCATTAGTTCTTTGGTTCAGACAATGCTCCTGTTTTGTCTGTGTTCAGACATAATTACAAGGGGCGGGGCCAGGGGAGGGGCTTGATTGTGTCTTGAACCATCACTGCAGTTCATCAGAGTGGCCTCATGTGATGTTGACATTCTGTGAAATCATTTATGCTCAAGAGAAAAGCACTAAGGTCTCACTGTAGATGCCGGATCAGCTCTGCTCCTCCTTGGCTGTGAGGCATGGGCTGCCCATGAAGAGAACCAGGGGGTCACAGAAAGGGAAGGGAAGGTGCCAAAGACAAATGTTCTTCTCTGATTCTGGCTGCCTCTGCAGAGGTGGCACTTTGAGGGTTGACATGGTGTTCTTAAGCTCCATCAGCATGATATCAAATCCACATTTGAAAAGAAAAAGAAAGAAAGGAGAAGAAACCAGTGGCTCTGCCTCCATGAAGCCACCCTCCAGTTCTCTTTGTATCGCTAATGGGAATCTGGTTATTTTGAAACCTTACAGACAGCAAGTCTGACCCTTGGGTATAAACTCCTGAGGAATGACTTCGTGTACCACGTCTGTTAGCATTTCTACTTTTGTGCTTATTACCTGAAATGTCTTAGGAATGGGAGGAAAATGTCTAGGTGTTGTTTCTTAGTGGCCAGAACAGGGAAAAATACAAACTGCAACTATCAACATTTAGTTAGGTCTGCAGTGCCTAGTGCCCATGCCAAAAACATGCCTAGCTGGGTCTATTGTTTTACTTTGCCCTTAGAGGGGTCCTAGAGCTGTGACTACTGTCGGTAAACTCTTGGTATTAACCCTCCCTCCAAAAAATGAATTAAAGTGACTAGGTACACATTCACAATTCTTTATCATTCTTTAGACATTGTGTGCAAATGAATTCCATCCATAAATATTCTCTTTCATCATATTTCACAGTGCCTTTGCCACAAAACTATTAATTTACCTCCATTTCTGATATTTGGATATATCTGAGTATAAGATGTAAGGAATAAATTAACCTTTCATTGTGAATAAAACAACCCACTTGCTATTTATTAGTAGTTCTTACAGATGATGGGTGACAGGAGTAGGGGCCAGACAGCTGTATACTATTATACTAGAAGATTCCATATACGTGCAACCGAATACATCAGAGCTTCTTTATGAAGTGCCATGGTTTAAAAAAAAAAAAAAAAGGTGTTTCTTTCAAGATGGAAGTATTCAATTACCTTTAATTTCTGCACATTAATGAAGTCTTCGATTCTTAGGCTAGGCTTTTATCACCTCTCTGTCTGCCTAACTCTCAGGAGAATGGCTGTGACTCATCTGAAAATACACTGAAAACTTTGCAATGAGTTTAAAGTCCGTGTCTGTTATCATTGCCATGCTGCTGCTGCTAAGTCGCTTCAGTCCTGTCTGACTCTGTGCGACCCCATAGACGGCAGCCCACCAGGCTCCGCTGTCCCTGGGATTCTCCAGGCAAGAACACTGGAGTGGGTTGCCATTTCCTTCTCTGATGCATGAAAGTGAAAAGTGAAACTGAAGTCGCTCAGTCATGTCCGACTCTTAGCGACCCCATGGACTGCAGCCTATCAGGCTCCTCCGCCCATGGGATTTTCCAGGCAAGAGTACTGCAGTGGGGTGCCATGGCCTTCTCCAGTATCATTGCTATAGACTTTTACTATTGAAGGTGAGGGAGATGGGTGGACAGGGCTGATGAAAGAGTTTTCATCACAGGAGAAAAGAGCAAGTGGCAGATAAATATAGTTTTCTTTACGGAAATAATAAAAGCATACAGTATTTCTTTTACCTTTTTTTTTACTAACTAAAAACTATAAAATAACTGAATAACTCTGCTGCACACCTAAAACACAACATTTTAAATCAACTATACTTCACTAAAAAATAAAGTAATTAGAAAACAATATATTTTCTTCAGTAAGCATTTATTTATTCCCTAGAAAAACATTGTTTTAAGTTCCACAGCAAACTGAAGCCACAGGGAAACAAATAATTTGGCTCTTGAAGAAAACTAATTTAATATTTAATTGTATAATCAAGTATTTTTTCTTTGTGAAAAGTGACTGGACACAATAAATGGGCAGAACTTGACTTTATTTAATTTCGGAGGTTCTCAGAGGTTCCCAAACTTTATGGCTCCCTCTGTGTCTGTAAGATTTTCCCATGGTGCCCCTGGACCGAAAGAGATGCCTGAACTTTTCATTCTAAGGAGTCAGGTGAGAGGGGCAGGTGGGGAAGATAAATTAGAGGTTTGGTATTAATAGATATACATTACTACATATAAAATAAGAAACAATAAGATCCTACTGATAGCACAGGGAACTATACTCAGTATCTTATAATAACTTAAAATGGAAACAAATCTGAGAAAAGACTATATGTGCATATATATATATATACACACACACACATATATATGTACACATGGAGCTTCCCCCATGGCTCAGCAGGTAAAGAATTCACTTGCAATGCAGGAGCCAGAGGAGACACAGGTTTGATCTTTGGGTTGGGAAGATGCCCTGGAGAAGAAAATGGCAACCAACTCCTGTATTCTTGTCTGAAAAAATCCCACAGATAGAGGAGCCTGGCAGGCTACAGTACAAAGGGTTACAGAGAGTCGGACAGGACTTAGCACACAACACCCCCATGTACACACACATATATTTATACACACACATGCATATACACCTGTGTGTGTACACACACACACAACTGAATCCCTTTGCCATACAACTGAAACTGACACAGCACTGTAAATCTCAAACCTGGATCTCCTGCATTGCAGGCAGATTCCTTACTGTCTGAGCAACCAGGAAAGCGCCTAAGTCAACTACATGTGCATAAACTTTTTTTTTTTTTTAAGTGTCTGGTCCAAACAACTTAAGAGTTGTCTCTTTCCTGATGAGCTAGAGCCTTCTGGGCCACACACAGCTTCTTAGACCTTGGTATCAGACACTGCTGTCTTCAGTTCCTCTTGCATCAATGTTCACAGGGTACTTGCTTTTGCGACAGAAACCTCTGCAAATCCAGGTTTGCAAAGTTATGATGTCATCCAGTGAGGCACAACTGAACTTTGAAACTGAACCAGTTTGAGCTCACGCTTCCCTGGCATCTGAAAGATGTTGCATCTCCCTCAAAAACGTAAACCACCCAGAGGAGCCACTCTGAGGGTTTGCTGTGTCACCCTGGGGCTCCTTGGAACACAGTTTGGGAACATCAGCAAATGATCCTTCCAACAGCTATGACCTAAACCTAACTAAAGAATTTCACCATAATGAACAGCTGTTAGGGGGAAGGAGAGATGACTACACAGAAATAGGAAGTTTACAAATTTACATTTAGAATTTCACTTACGTGACACAGTAGATACATTCCATGAACATATACTCTAGTCATTTTGGAAAATATTCTTGGTCATTTGTAGTAACTTTTCCTTGTATAAAGATTTTCCACTGTATTATTTTATGACTTTTAAAGATCTGAATCACAGCATTCCTTAATGATTCTTCAGGTATTTAAAAGATGCTTACAACAGAATTTAGGGAGATACCAACATTTAAAATTGCCTTCTCTCTCTCACACTCTTTTTTTTCATCTTATCACGAATACAGAAAATGGACTCAAGAAATGTTCACACACAAAAAATTCCACTTTAGTGCCAGTGGCATTCCTGAAAATATTTCATTTTCTTATACCCAGCATGCTCTTCATTGTCTCAAACTGCTGTTAAAGTTTGCATTCTTGCCCTTGATTCTGATGGACCTCCGCATACCTACTTCCTGCCCTTGCTCCAGGGTCTCTGTTGGGCTCTGTGGACTTAAACTGCAGGATAAGAGGTCACATGAGCAATCAGATAGACACAGAAAACAAATGGGCTCAGTGATGTGAAAACTTCTCTTGGGTGAATGTAACAGGAGCTCTTTCTAGATTAGATTGTGCTGAGTAATCAGAGATTGTACAGAGAAAATACTATATCTGCCACCTACAGAGAGAATTATAGATTTACTAATCAGGGAGAATATCTCCTTATACAACATGACTTGACAATAAGCACTGGCGTGACTGTCATTTACACAAGGATACCAAGGGGGAAGGGGATGAACTGGGTGATTGGGATTGACATATATTCACTATTGATACTGTGTATAAAACAGACAACTAATGAGAACCCACTATACAGCCCAGGGAACTCTACTGAGTACTCTGTGGTGATCTAAATGGGAAAAAATTTCAGAAAAGGGGATATATGTATACCTGTAGCTGATTCCCTTTGCTGTACAGCAGAAACAAACAAAATATTGTAAAGTGAGCATACTCCCATAAAAATTAATTTAAAAAATGTATATGGCTAGCATAAAGTCAGTGTTGGTATTCACTTTTTCCTTAAAAATGTGTCTGTTTTTTAAAATCGAAAACTCTTTACAGTCCCCCATCAAGTACACTATAGTTTATGTTTTGCTCTCGCAAGATCTAAAATCACTTAAATTACCAAGTTGCAAAGCAATTCTTCCTCAAAGAGATCTATGTTCTTAAGAACAGCTTACAATTAAATTTTTTTTTTTTAGATTAAAAAAGAAGACATGTTAGGAAGCAACTGGCCCACGCTATAGAGAGAGCCAGCAGCATGGACGCGACTCGAGAGCCCGTCTTCCCATCTAACTGTTCATGCCTTTGTCAGCTGCCATTTATTGAGACCACCGTGAGGATCACACAGAAGGCTAAACACTGAAGAATTGATGCTTTCAAATTATGGCATTGGAGAAGACTCTTGAGAGTCCCTTGGACTGCAAGGAAATCAAACCAGTCCATCCTAAAGGAGATCAACGCTGAATATCCATTGGAAGGACTGATGCTGAAGCTGATGCTCCAGTACTTTGGCCACCTGACTCACTGGAAAAGACCCTGATGCTGGGAAAGATTGAGGGCGGGAGGAGAAGGGGACGACCGGGGATGAGATGGTTGGATGGCACCACCAACTCGATGGACATGAGTTTAAGCAAGCTCCAGGAGATAGTGAAGGACAGGAGCCTGGTGTGCTGTAGTCCATGGGGTCGCAGAGTTGGCCACGACTGAGAAACTGAACACACACAGACATATGTGCATAGCTGATTCGCTTTGCTGTACAGGAGAAACTAATGTGAAATTGTAAAGCAACTGCCAATAAAAATTTTTCAACTTTTCAAAGAAAAATTAAAGCAAACAAAACAAACAGCAAATTACAGAAGTCAACACAGTAAGAATTAATGTTTATTGGGCCCCTCCTGTATACTCGGAACTGCTCTGGATACTTTACCCACTTCATACTCACTGCTGTTATGCTATTTGTGATGTGATAGATAACATTTTCCAGATAGAATACATTTTCCTAATTTCTATGCTTCTACTAACCTTAGTGTTCTTGTTTTAATTCTTCATGGAAAATAAGGGATTTTCTATGCCAATCAAAATCTGCTGGTTGGAATTAAATCTAATTAAATACTAACACATATATATGGAATTTAGAAAGATGAAAATGACGACCCTGTATGCAAGACAGCAAAAAAGACACAGAGGTGTATAACGGACTTTTGGACTCAGAGGGAGAGGGAGAGGGTGGGATGATTTGGGAGAATGGCATTGTAACATGTATACTATCATGTAAGAATCGAATCACCAGTCTATGTCCGACGCAGGATACAGCATGCTTGGGGCTGGTGCGTGGTGATGACCCAGAGAGATGTTATAGGGAGGGAGGTGGGAGGAGGGTTCATGTTTGGGAATGCATGTACACCCATGGTGGTATCATGTCAATGTATGGCAAAACCAATACAGTATTGTAAAGTAAAATAAAGTAAAAATAAAAATTAAAAAAAAAAAAGTTTTCTTTTTTTTTGTGACATCTTTGTAAGGTTTTGGTATTAGGGTGATGGTGGCCTCATAGAATGAGTTTGGAAGTTTACCTTCCTCTGCAATTTTCTGGAAGACTTTGAGGAGGATAGGTGTTAGCTCTTCTCGAAATTTTTGGTAGAATTCAGCTGTGAAGCCGTCTGGACCTGGGCTTTTGTTTGCTGGAAGATTTCTGATTACAGTTTCAATTTCCGTGCTTGTGATGGGTCTGTTAAGATTTTCTATTTCTTCCTGGTTCAGTTGTGGAAAATTGTACTTTTCTAAGAATTTGTCCATTTCTTCCACGTTGTCCATTTTATTGGCATACAATTGCTGATAGTAGTCTCTTATGATCCTTTGTATTTCTGTGTTGTCTGTTGTGATCTCTCCATTTTCATTTCTAATTTTATTGATTTGATTTTTCTCTCTTTGCTTCTTGATGAGTCTGGCTAATGGTTTGTCAATTTTATTTATCCTTTCAAAGAACCAGCTTTTGACTTTGTTGATTTTTGCTATGGTCTCTTTTGTTTCTTTTGCATTTATTTCTGCCCTAATTTTTAAGATTTCTTTCCTTCTACTAACTCTGGGGTTCTCCAACTCTTCCTTTTCTAGTTGCTTTAGTTGTAGAGTTAGGTTATTTATTTGACTTTTTTCTTGTTTCTTGAGGTATGCTTGTATTGCTATGAACTTTCCTCTTAGCACTGCTTTTATAGTGTCCCACAGGTTTTGGGTTGTTGTGTTTTCATTTTCATTAGTTTCTATGCATATTTTGATTTCTTTTTTGATTTCTTCTGTGATTTGTTGGTTATTCAGAAGTGTGTTGTTCAACCTCCATATGTTGGAATTTTTAATAGTTTTTCTCCTGTAATTGAGATCTAATCTTAATGCATTATGGTCAGAAAAGATGCTTGGAATGATTTCAATTTTTTTGAATTTATCAAGTTTAGATTTATGGCCCAGGATGTGATCTATCCTGAAGAAGGTTCCATGAGCACTTGAAAAAAAGGTGAAATTCATTGTTTTGGGGTGAAATGTCCTATAGATATCAATTAGGTCTAACTGATCTAATGTATCATTTAAAGTTTGCGTTTCTTTGTTAATTTTCTGTTTAGTTGATCTGTCCATAGGTGTGAGTGGGGTATTAAAGTCTCCCACTATTATTGTGTTATTGTTGATTTCCCCTTTCATACTTGTTAGCATTTCTCTTACATATTGCGGTGCTCCTATATTGGGTGCATATATATTTATAATTATTATATCTTCTTCTTGGATTGATCCTTTGATCATTATGTAGTGGCCTTCTTTGTCTCTTTTCACAGCCTTTGTTTTAAAGTCTATTTTATCGGATAAACAAATGGGATCTAATTAAAATTAAAAGCTTCTGTACAACAAAGGAAAATATAAGCAAGGTGAAAAGACAGCCTTCTGAATGGGAGAAAATAATAGCAAATGAAGCAACTGACAAACAACTAATCTCAAAAATATACAAACAACTTCTGCAGCTCAATTCCAGAAAAATAAACGACCCAATCAAAAAATGGGCCAAAGAACTAAATAGACATTTCTCCAAAGAAGACATACGGATGGCTAACAAACACATGAAAAGATGCTCAACATCACTCATTATTAGAGAAATGCAAATCAAAACCACAATGAGGTACCACTTCACACCAGTCAGAATGGCTGTGATCCAAAAATCTGCAAGCAATAAATGCTGGAGAGGGTGTGGAGAAAAGGGAACCCTCCTACACTGTTGGTGGGAATGCAAACTAGTACAGCCACTATGGAGAACAGTGTGGAGATTCCTTAAAAAATTGCAAATAGAACTACCTTATGACCCAGCAATCCCACTTCTGGGCATACACACTGAGGAAACCAGAATTGAAAGAGACACATGTACCCCAATGTTCATCGCAGCACTGTTTATAATAGCCAGGACATGGAAACAACCTAGATGTCCATCAGCAGATGAATGGATAAGAAAGCTGTGGTACATATACACAATGGAGTATTACTCAGCCGTAAAAAAGAATTCATTTGAATCAGTTCTGATGAGATGGACGAAACTGGAGCCGATTATACAGAGTGAAGTAAGCCAGAAAGAAAAACACCAATACGGTATATTAACACATATATATGGAATTTAGGAAGATGGCAATGACGACCCTGTATGCAAGACAGGGAAAGAGACACAGATGTGTATAATGGACTTTTGGACTCAGAGGGAGGGAGAGGGTGGGATGATTTGGGAGAATGACATTCTAACATGTATACTATCATGTAAGAATTGAATCGCCAGTCTATGTCTGATGCAGGATACAGCATGCTTGGAGCTGGTGCATGGGGATGACCCAGAGAGATGTTATGGGGAGGGAGGTGGGAGGGGGGTTCATGTTTGGGAACGCATGTAAGAATTAAAGATTTTAAAATAAAAAAAAAAAAAGAAAGAAAGATTAAAAAAAATCTAAATATGTTCTTTAAATAAGGTCTGATGTAAAACACAATCTTTCTTTACCCACATGATATTTATCTACTTTTATTTATTTACCTAAGGTAATAATATTATCTTGTCCCCAAACTATTTAGTACAGTCTATCAAAATCACTAGGATGACCAGTTAAAATCTTTCCATTGAGTGGATATTTGGAAAATCATGACTTGTCAAAATCTAATAAGCTAAAATCTTGATTAGATGTTTCAAATCTACATGAATCACCACAATTTTAATATATCTAGCTTAGCAGCATGATAGACCATTGTAGTTGTTAAATAATTGCTGTAGTCAATTCGGTTTTCTTCCCAGGGGTCCTATAAGATAGGGTCTATGATTATCTTTACTTATGCGAGACCAAGGTTCAGAGAGTTTAAGTGATCTGCCCGAAGTTGGCAGAAGGAAGTCCCAAGAATCAACCTGGGTTGCCATGAGTCTATACCTTGGGTCACTGTGTGAAGGAGCGTCCATGCCCCCCACGACTGTGGTTCTCAGGAACAGTAAAGGAAGCTGGAATTCATCTGGGCACAAAAGAGTAATTTATCACAGGCAGTGAAAGGAACAGTGTTCCTATTTTTCAAGACAACATTGAACACACTCAAAGTTTCTGGTGTTCCTCAGGGAGTGACTGACTTCCATGTGAGTGTGAGAGGCGCAGGCTGTGCTCAGAGGCAAGCTCTCATTGATCTTCAGTCTTCCACTAGGTCACAGGGGAGGCACATTTCCTGAAGTTACGAGAGCATTCAGGTTCATTCTACAGGGGATGCCAAAATGAAAAAGAAGATTTGATCTAGATTTTTCTGTTTTAAAAATTCCAATAGACGTGAGTAAGATCCATGAAACAGTTCTTGGGCTTAGTAGAAGCAGGCATTCTCTTTTGCAAATTTGAAAAGACTCATGATTGATTAAAATATTATGTTCGGCTTGATAGTCCAGACATCAATTGTAAAAGGCACTACTTTAGCTGAAAACTACTGACAGTACAGCTGTTTTTCAGTATCTTCATTTCTCAGAGCAATGCCCAGTGCTTTGAGTGGTTGTTCCAACTTAAAATTCAGATTCGGGATGATGCCAGAGCTCAGTTTAGGGATCAGTTTTGAATGCCTTTTCTTCATCCCCTATTACGTATGTGCCATCGATGAGTTTTTCTAAACATGCCTTGGCCTAGTTAGGTTGAGTCTCTGAACTATTTCAGACTGTAAGTTTACTGCCTATCGTGTGATTTAATGCTTCCTTTGTGGTTAAATAAAAGAGGAGAAAGACGCTTGAGTCAGCAAAGTGGGGGAGGCGAAGAAACAAAACCAGACCTTACCTATGGAAAACGTGGGCCTTTTCATTGCAGCCAAGGCTCCCCGGTCTGGGCTCCTTCGGGCTACAGTCAGGCCTCCAGCTTTTTCAGAACGTCCTAGAGAGCAGACTTCGCATTTGCTGCTTTTACACACAACCCAACTTCAAGCAGGCAACGTGTTCATCATTCAGTCGTGTCTGACTCTTTGCAACCCCATGGATGGTATCCTCTGTCCATGGAATTCTCCAGGGAAGAATACTGGAGTGGGTTGCCATTCCCTTCTCCAGGGAGTCTTTCTGACCCAGGGGTCAAACTCAGGTTTCCCACATTGCAGGCAGATTCTTTACTGTTTGAGCCACCAGGAAAGTATATGACAAAGAAGCATCTTTGGATCCTAGCCATTTTTGTGTTCATTTTGCAGCTGGGAGATATCAAATATTTCTTAGGGAAAAATTCTTAGAACTAAAATCACCAAAATATTATAACACAGAGAAAGTTCATCCTTGTCTCATTTTCTCTGAAAGATAAACACTATAAGTTGCCATGAACGTGATGGTTATCAAATCTAGAAAGGATACTGATGAATGAACCAGCAGGCACTATTATCTCAGAAGAACAAAAAATATTTATAAAGGAGTATTTCTTCATTAACAGTTGGGAAAAAATATCACCACAAATGAAAGAGTGTTTATTCAGTTCCTCCATCGCTCAACAGGCAGTATCCAATCAGACACAAGAACTATCAGTTCAATTTCCATAACAGCGCCATTGCTGAAGCCGAGGCCCAGGGCCTCATTACCTCTTGCTTTGAAAACTGTGATGCTTCTTAACTGCCTCCTCACTCCAGACTGCAATCCCCAGTTTACCATGCACACCATCACTGGTGTGCTTTAGAAGCTACAATGCTTGTAAAGGCAAACCTGAACATCTTACAGACCTTCTAGAAACTCTCCACTTGCATTCCATCACTCACAGAATTTTGCTCCAGAAAAGTCCCCAGATAGTGGCCCCTGTCTCGTCCCCCTGCTGTACTATTTGCGACTCCTACTCATGCCTGGCAGTGTTGCTTCTTCCACTGCTAAGCTGGCCCATTTCCCATCTGTCTGGCAAATGCTCCTCTGCACAAGCATTGCGTGCATGCATACTAAGTCACTTCAGGCAGGTCCAACTCTTCGCTATCCTGTGGGCTGTAGCCCACCAGGCTCCTCTGTCCAGACAAGAATACTAGAGTGGGTTGCCAGGCCCTCCTCCAGGGGATCTTCCCAATCCAGGGACCTGTGTCTCCTGTGGCTATCTACACTGCAGCAAATTCTTTACCGCTGAGCCACTGGGGAACCCTTGCACAAGCCTCTAAAAGCCCTTTACTGATGACAAAGAAGTTGATAATATTTACAGGTGATATTGGTGTGTATCACCTGTGGATCACACCACCTTGGAGAAAAAGGTATCCATTTCTGACACTATGGAAATTTCCCTGGCTTCTCTTGTGGCAGGCAAACAAAATTTGTAGCACTTGTCATACTGAAAATTTACATGCATCTGTGTGATTGGTTAATGATGGACTTCTTCACTAGAGAAGTAAACCCCAGCAAGCAGGGATCCTGTTTTTGAGCTCATTACCATGCTCCTGGTGTCCACACATGGCTTATAGATGGCAGATACTCAGTGAACAAATTAAACTATTCCAAAGTTAAAAAACATCTCAAGATAAGCAGCGGCAATGATAGAAAGCATGTGGATGCAAATACCATCTAACTGCTAACCTAACGGCTACCTGCACCCCTGCTTACCACACCCACCTGGCTGCATTCCTTCATTCTGTCCTCTCCACTGAGTGTCAGCGATGTGCAGTGAACAGTGTAAGAGCACAGGCCCCCAGGAGCCTCTGTCTGGGAGGCTGAGGATGGAGGTAAGTGGGAGAAGACACATGACTAAGGCAGGGCCACTCAACCCTGGCTCTCCGGACTTTGGGGACTGGAGAAGTCCAGGTTAGGGCAGGGACGGGCTTCATTGTGTTGTAGATGTTTTGTGACACCCGTGGTGTCTTCCAATGAGATGCCAGTAGAGATACCTCTGGGTCTTCTGAGGTGGCTCAGCAGTAAAGAATCAGTCTGCAATGCAGGAGCTGCAGGTTTGATTCCTGGATCAGGAATCTTCCCTGATTCCAGGATCTGGAGTGGGCATGGCAACCCACTCCAGAATTCTTGTCTGGAGAATCCCATGGAGAGAGGAGCCTGGTGGCCTACAGTCCATGGGGTCGCAAAGAGCCGGACAGGACTGTGACTGAGCACACACACAGGTACCCCCACTTTCCCTAAGTTTGCTTTATACTACTTTGCTTTTAGGAAAAACCTGCATGAGTTATCTAGGAACGATCTACATTAGTTATCTGTTTTTGCCAATCGAAAGAAATCCAAAGGGCTTTTTCTTTTTATCAAAAAAAAAGAGGGGAGGCAGAAAGTGAAAAATTCTCCATTTGTTTACACCATTTGGGCTTAGAAAGGTTTCCTAGGAACCCTTTATGTCACAAGAGAGAGAAAAGCAATATCTCCCCTCTAGTTGTTAACAACCCAAAATGTCCCCAGGTATTGCCAAATATCGTGGGGAGAGTGCTGCAGAATCATCCCCTGTTGAGAACCCCCAACATAAGGAATAGTTTTGATGCCACCAGAGATAGGCCACAGGAAATGAATCGGCTCTCATCCTATCATACAGGCCCCCGGCAACTCCTTCCCTGCCGATAAAGTTGCCAAAAGAGAGAATAGATTTCCTGTACAGGATTTCAGAGAACTCTGGTCAAGAGTTAGAGTTCCCTGAAGGTGTACAGTAAACACCTCTTTTACTTTTGGGTCAGGCACCTAAGTGAACAAACAGGCCTCAGTCCTGCATAAGGTGCAGAGAATGACATGGGGATGGAGAGAGGGTATTCTAGGAGTTTACTAGCCACTCTGGCGGCACCTTGATGGCCAACAGGCTGTCCAGAGCACAGTCTGCCTTCTTAGAACTCAGTACAACCACGAGTGAAGGAATGACTATGTCTAAAAAAAATTTTTTTTAACTTTTTTGGCCACATCAAGTGGCAGGCAGGATCTTAGTTTCCCAACCAGGGATTGAACCCATGCCCCCAGCAGCAGCAGCAGAGATCCTTATCCACTGGACCACCAGGGAAGTCCCGAGAAATGACTATTTTATGCTGGTTGCCCACAGGCAGCTCGGCAGTCTGTGCATGTATCTGCAAGAAAAGGTACCCGGGTGTCCTGGTACTAAATAACTTCATGCCTTTTTAACATCACTGTCATTCTCCCTGCCAGACCCTCCTCCATCAAGGAATAGAGCTGGGGTGGCATTTTTAATCCCTATATTCCTGGGGTGAATAATGGTCCTCCGCTGATCTGGTGTCTCAGTCAAAGTTAGATCTCACTGAAAGTCAAACCCTTTTAGTCCCGCTTCCACGAGCACTGTGATGGCAGGAAGCCAGCCTGGTACCTCAGGCTTAATGGATTTCCTATAATAAACCCCAGACATCAGAGCGGCGCAAAACCCTTCCCATCAGGGATCCTGTCATATGCTGCCTGGTAACAAGGGCCACAGGCAAGGCAGACGACAGACATATGGTCCAGAGGGGCTGGAACACTGGCCAAGCTGAAAGCATTTGGAGGGGCTCGCTTGGACCCTGCTCTCCTTACCTCTGTCTCCCTGGAAACAGAGTGGCTTCCATCTGGTCACCCCAAACCCTTTCAAACACTAACTTGTCAACACTGTAAAAAAAGCATATGCTCAGGCACTGACTAGGCAGGCAAACGATTCAAGGTCACATAGAAAAATCCTAAAGAAGCTGAAAAAGATTTTCACTTCTCCTTCCTCCTCCAAGGCAACAACATCTGGTCATCACGTCATCCTTATTAAGAGAAAATCCCCCAATCTTGCTAAGTTTCACTTTTTTGGCTACTCCTCATTTTTGCACACAAAATTGGCCTTTAAAATTTTAATTAAAGAGGTTACACAAGACACAAAGATTTTTCATCTTTGGAATGAAAGATGGTCATTGTATCTGAGATCAAGGATAAAAAAGAAAGAAAATAATCTTCACCATGATCAAGAGAAAAAGCAGTCATGCTTCTGAAGTTTGGGAAATTTAAAAAAAAAAAAAAAATCCCAAGAATTTCTGGTCATTGAAAACAGTATTCCTTAGATTTCATAAGGTTTTAACCAAGTTTCATTTTAACAGAAAAGGTCTGGACATTCTCTATAATCTTTTATTTATCTTTTTATTTCTGGTTTTCCTTTGCATCCAAAAGATCAGCCAATGAGAATATTCTTGTGTGTTTCTCTTGTTTTCTTATTTAGTTCTCCTATCTGAACCACTGTATCTTTTCCACAGACTTTGTGAAAGTTAGTTTTACGTGCCAATTTGGCTATGCTACCACATCCAGTTATTCAATTAAACACTAATGTAGGTTCTGCCTTGAAGGTATTTTATAGATGGGGTTAATCTTTATAATCAGTTGACCTTGTATGTATGTCCAGTCATGTCTGACACTTTATGACCCCATGGTCTGTAGCCCACTAGACTCCTCTGTCCATGGGAATTCTCCAAACAAGAATACTGGAGTGGGTCGCCATTCCCTTCTCTAGGGGATCTTCCCCGACCCAGGGATTGAACTCAGGCCTCCTGCATTGCAGGCTGATTCTTTACTAGTCTGAGTTACCAGGGAAGCCCTACCTGCAGGGTCTGGTGGAAGAAAAATTGGTAGAAATCTGTTTTCATTCCTTCTGAACTTAGATTAGCAAGAGAAAATATCTGGGGAATTAATTTCTTAGACAGCCACTCTGACATTGAACTTTTTCCTCCCTGAGACGGTCACTGTTTGTCTTTGTTTTTTATGTCACTTGTCATAATAAGGCAGAACAGTAAGCACAGGCCCTATAAATCTGCTGTTCCAGCCGGCCTCACAGTCTGGTGAGTTAATGGTTCTCACTAGACAGGCATCCGTTTAGACCGACTTCGCTGTGAGTTCCCCAAGTGAAAAACCAGATGAGGTGTTTCCTTTTTTCACCTTGCTCTGTGTCCTGAGAGCTTGGCCTTATGACCATCTGGAGAGTGCCATTACAGGAGAAGAGGGCATCAGAGGATGAGATGGTTGGATGGCATCACTGACTCCATGGACATGAGTCTGAGCAAGCTCCAGGAAGGACAGGGAATCCTGGAGTGCTGCAGTCCTTGGGGTCGTAAAGAGTGGAACACTGAATAACAACAACTCTGGAGACCAGTTAGAGACTAAATAAGGCTCTGAAACACAGACTCATGAGCAGCACTGTCTTTGTCCAGCTGTGCCAGTTCTTGGGGAGTTTGGAATAAGGAGATCCAATGCATAAGGGGCCTTTGCTGTCTCAGTCCACGCTGCTTTGCTAATGCTGGAAAAATCCCATCCCAGGAGCTCCTGCCAGGTGTCACAGATCAGCAGGTTTCTATCTGGAGACATGGTCTTCACTATACCATTCCTATCACCTGTTACAAGGAAGGGCTTTTACTTTCTTGGTCTAACTCTCAGAGTCAACTTCTGGATCTTGTGAGGACTGCCTACTCTTCTGTGAGACACCTCTCGTATCTCCAGTTAAGCCATAAAAAAGGCTCATTGGTTTGAGTCATTATTTGAGATTAATATGGGATCCTTACTCGTCAATGGCCAGATGATGAATCCTTTGAGTTGGTATATTTAAAAAAAAAATTTAGAGAGCTGTTACCCTAAAACCAAATTAAAAAGTGGATTAAATATATATATATATACATATACACATATGTATATATATATATATCCATGAACAGAGGAGCCTGGTGGGCTACAGTCCATGGGCTCACAAAGAATCAGACAGGACTAAGCAACTAACACTTTCACTTTCTTTCACGTGCATATCTAATATATATGAGCTAACCTTAAGGACATATCAACTGGATAAAGGAACAAAAACTAGGCTTAAAACAAAAAAATCAAATGTAAATATAGTCTCAGCAATTCCCCAGGTCCTCCTGGATCAGAAACAATCAGAAAATGGGTCAGCTGGAAGCTAATATTCAAAGGTTAATAGAAGTCACTGTGTTTGTCTTACAAACCTCCACAACCTGAAGTGCAAGTCAGGGCACACATACCTTCATCAGTTCCCAAACCCTGTCCATTTCTCTCAAAATGCTTGCAGATAACCATGATATTGGAATCAAAACTGTCCATTACTGAAAAAAAAACTGAATAGTACTTCCCCTAAGACTTGAGAGTAGATAAATATGCTCCAACATTCCTAGGAGAAAGCATCTTTTCTATCTCTGTCCCTGGAAGGTGTAAATCCTACTGCGTCTTTAAAATGTAAACACAGCCCACAGTTACCTGAGAATAAAAGAAAAACAAAGGGGGTGGGAGAAAGTCTTTTTATTTTTATTTTTCCTGCTCTGGATTTTTTAAAATATAAATTTATTTATTTTGATTGGAGGCTAATTACTTTACAGTATTGTATTGGTTTTGCCATACATCAACATGAATCCTCCACTGGTGTACACGTGTTTTTAAACACAAATTTACTCACAATCTCCTTAAGATTGCCTGTCAAAGGCAAACACAAATTTTGGAAATATTCTCCACAAAGAATAAAAGACTTTAGCCACCACAGAGTAAACTTTATTCTGTTAGTTACGAACTAGTGAATTTCATATCGTACCTGATTCATGGCTAAAAATTTAAACGGAAAGTAAGAGATCTCTGCTTCTGTCTATATGCCCACGTATGTACATTATAGGCATGGTATTTTTCTGCCTTCCAATGGCATTGCCGAAATTGTTTTCTAAAAGAGCTCTATTTAATTGGCTTAAAGACAAAGAAGTGCTTATATGAATAAAGTATAAGAGAAACCAACCCAAATGTTTTACAAGTTCCCATGATCTAAGATTAACCTTCAGTAAGCTGGAGCTAGTTTAAGGATGTTGGTTTAAATTGAAGCAGGCATACTTTACAATTACTGAAATTGAATATAATGGAAATATGCAACTTTTATAGTACCTGAGCTTATTGATCAAATAAGTTCACATTACAAAATCTGTTAGCAAAGAAAGTAACTTGGAATGATGAAATGTTCATAAGTAATCTAAACCTAATTGCTGAAAACAAATTATACAGATGTGACTGGGACAAAAGTTTTTAGGGCAATTTTTAATGAATAATCATTTTATGGTATATCTACTTGAAAATAGTTGCCCAAATCTCTCTGGCTACGTAAGAATTTCGCTAAGTTAAATTAAATGATAAAATTTGATTGAATATATAGGACATTTCTAAAAAAGGTAAAATATTACAACATTAATTCCTCAACATAGGTTAATCTACTTTTGACTTTCCTTCAGAAAAGAAATATATCTGGATCTAGTAAACATGTTTTATGACACACTGAGAAATCTTATGTAAGAAAGGACATCTTTCTAGAAATTATAAAGATTATTTATGTTTGCTAACTCACAGAATGCTAATGTAAAAGGCAGCTTATAATTGCTTGCTTTTTAGTTTTCACTAGAAATTAAAGGCTGGGGGCTAACAAATCTAATATATGTGATTAAAGGTCCTAGGAGTAATAAGAGAAGTGATTCTGTATGCAAGGAAAAGAAAGTATATTTTGGGAAAAGAAAAGGTATGACATATAGAGATGCAAGGAAAAAGAAAAGTATTAAAGCTTATTATTTTATGAATGGGAAAAATAAGGAACAAACTAACAGGGACATAGAAACTTACAGGTTTTGTGAAAAGGAACCTTGGGAAAGAAATTCTACACGTGATGGAGTTGTGCTGCATGTGTGCTAAGCTGCTGCGGTCACATCTGACTCTGCGACCCCATGGACTGCAGCCCATCAGGCTCCTCTGTCCAGGGAATTCTCCAGGCAAGAATACTGGAGTGGCTGGCCATGCCCTCCTCCAGGGGATCTTCCCAACCCAGGGATCAAACCCACATCTCCTCTCTTAAGTCTCCTGAATTGGCAGGCAGGTTCTGTACCACTAGTACCACCAGAACCACCAGAGTTTAATAATATTAAGTGAATTTGCTATAAAGGTTTTAAAAATGTTTTAATATCATTAGTGTGCTTTGGTAAACATGGAATTGAATTTTTTTCAGCCGCTGAAAAGACAAACTTTGCTTACACTATTGATCTGCTCTTGGTACGAGATTATAAAGATTTTCTTTATCTTTTAAATTAACCTGCCTATAAGCAAAACAAAAGCAAAGATTCTGTATTTTGTCAAAATAATATCCTGTGTTTGCTGTCTTCATCAGGCTTTTGATTACTTTAGTAAACGTGTCTTTTCAATATTAAAAGAGCAAAGACTTTTGACAACTATTTAATTTTCTGCATTGTTTCACAGAAACTATGATCCTATTTGACCATGTTTTAAAACTTTCTGATATTTTGGACAAACTTCCCCTAATCAAATTTTAAATGAAGTCTTATTGATCTGGAAATAATTTGGGGGTTTTCCAGACAGTCTCTTAACACTCAAAAAATCTGTTTTATCTCCTTATAAAAGGGACATATTAAACTAAATAGGCTTATTCGGCACATTAAATTACATGTGAAGCATTGTCAAGTAAGTGATGATAAGTCTTCTTAGGATATATAGTATGCATAAATGTTCTGTTCAGCTCAGTCACTCAGTTGTGTCCAACTCATTGGGACCGCATGGACTGCAGCATGCCAGGCCTCCCTGTCCATCACCAACTCCCAGAGCTTACACAAATTCATGTCCAATGAGTCGGTGATGCCATCCAACCATCTCATCCTCTGTCATCCCTCTTCCTCCTGTCTTCAATCTTTCCCAGCATCAGAATCTTTTCAAATGAGTCAGTTCTTCCCATCAGGTGACCAAAGTATTGGAGTTTCAGCTTCAGCATCAGTCCTTGCAATAAATATTTAGGACTAATTTCCTTTAGGAGGGACTGGTTGGGTCTCCTTGCAGTCCAAGGGACTCTCAAGAGTCTTCTCCAACACCACAGTTCAAAAGCTTCAATTCTTCAGCACTCAGCTTTCTTTATAGTCCAACTCTCACATCCATACAGGACTACTGGAAAAACCAAAACTTTGACTAGACGGACCTCTGTTGGCAAAGTAATGCCTCTCCTTTTTAATATGCTGTCTAGGACAGTCATAGCTTTTCTTCCAAGGAGTAAGCGTCTTTGAATTTCATGGCTGCAGTCACCACCTGCAGTGATTTTGGAGCCCAAAAGACAGCTGTCACTGTTTCCATTATTTCCCCATCTATTTGACATGAAGTGATGGGACCAGATGCCATGATCTTAGTTTTCTGAATGCTAAGTTTTAAGGCAACTTTTTCATTCTCCTCTTTCACTTTCATCAAGAGGCTCTTTAGTTTTTCTTAGCTTTCTGCCATAAGGGTGGTGTCATCTGCATATCTGAGGTTATTGATATTTCTCCCAGTAATCTTGATTCCAGCTTGTGCTTCATACAGCCTGGCATTTTGTATGATGTACTCTGCAATTAAGTTACAAAAGCAGGGTGACAATATAAAGCTTTGATGTATTCCTTTCCTGATTTGGAACCAGTCTGTTGCTCCATGTCCAGTTCTAACTATTGCTTCTTGACCTGCATATAGATTTCTCAGGAGGCAGGTCAGGTGGTCTGTTATTCCCATCTCTTTAAGAATTTTCCAGTTTATTGTGATCCACACAGTCAAAGGCGTTGGTGTTGTCAATAAAGCAGAAGTAGATGTTTTTTTTGGAACTCTCTTGCTTTTTTGATGATCCAACAGATATTGGCAATCTGATCTCTGGTTCCTTTGCCTTTTCTAAATCCAGCTTGAACATCTGTTAAGTTCATGGTTCATGTACTGTTGAAGCCTGGCTTGGAGAATTTTGAGCATTACTTTGCTAGCGTGTGAGATGAGTGCAATTGTGCGGTAGTTTGAACATTCTTTGGCATTGCCTTTCTTTGGGATTGGAATGAAAACTGACCTTTTCCAGTCCTGTGGCCATTGCTGAGTTGTCCAAATCTGCTGGCATATTAAGTGCAGCACTTTCATAACATCATCTTTTAGGATTTGAAGTAGCTCACCTGGATTTCCATCACTTCCACTAGCTTTGTTCATAGCAATGCTTCCTAAGGCCCACTGACTTGACATTCCAGGATGTCTGGCTCTGAGCGATCACACCATCGTGATTATCTTGGTCGTGAAGATTTTTTTTGTATAGTTCTTCTGTGTATTGTTGCCACCTCTTCTTAATATCTTCTGCTTCTGTTAGGTCCATACCATTTTTGTCCTTTATTGAGCCCATCTTTACATGAAATGTTCCCTTGGTGTCTCTAATTATCTTGAAGAGATCTCTAGTCTTCCATTCTGTTGCTTTCCTCTATTTCTTTGCATTGGTCACTGAGGAAGGCTTTCTTATCTCTCCTTCCTATTCTTTGGAACTCTGCATTCAAATGCATGTATCTTTCCTTTTCCCTTCACCTTTCGCTTCTCTTCTTTTCACAGCTATTTGTAAGGCCTCCCCAGACAGCCATTTTGCTTTTTTGCATTTCTTTTTCTTGGGGATGGTCTTGATCACTGCCTCTTGTACAATGTCATGAACCTCCAACCATGGTTCTTCAGGCACTGTGTCTATCAGATCTAATACCTTGAACTGATTTGTCACTTCCACTGTATAATCGTAAGGGATTTAATTTAGGTCATATCTGAATGGTCTAGCGGTTTAACATAAATATTCTAGAAATTATATGAAATTCCTAGAATTCGTATGTTGTATAATGTCATCATTCAAAATTGTAGTCATTTTCTTAAGAAATAACAAAATTTCCCTGTCAGTTCCATCATAGTGAATCAGATCTTTAATAATGGATATTTTAAAGTATTTTATCATTTACAGTTATTTTTTCACTCAGATGCTTTTACCAATGCTTCTTGCTAATGTGTTTTATATTCAGAGAAATTCATGAGAGGGGACCTAAGAAGTATTCTAGAATACAAGTTTCTGATAACTTTTAAATCATAACACTGAACTGTCTAAACATTTACAAAACTCTAATTGGGAAACAACACCAAGAACAACCACCTTATGACTTCATAGAACTTCTAACAAAAGAACAAGCAGCAAAAGAATTAATTACATGGAAGTGAATAAACTGATTAGGATGATCATTAACTTTTAGGTTTTCTCTTTTAAATTTGAAACTGCTGATTTTTTTTTGTTTTCCCAGATTTAGAGAAACTTTCTGCTCTTTTCTCTTAAACTAATTATGACTTGGAGCAATTTGGTAAATTATACCTTTGTAAGTGGAATAGAAACATTTACCTTTCTCCCTTACTGATCTCTCCAAAATTTGGAAAATCTCAGTGAGTGTTCTTATTTTCTTGAAAATATATTTACAGAAATTCAGTAAGATTCTGTTCTCCTTTTAACACGACACAATTGGAAACTTGTCAAGGCTTTGACCAAATCTCATATTTGAAACATACATACGTAGACTCAGATATGATGAGACAGCTTTCAGAAGCTAAGACTGACTTTATGAAGCCTTACAGTAAAGCCCCTTGGAAAAATGATCTGGTATCTTGCTTACAGGATTCCCATCAGGCTTACAAGATGAATAAGGACGGTCCCTTTCTGACAGGTCCAGGAACCTCAGGGTATTTTGGAAACCTCAAGAAGAAAGGACTTCACTCAGATTTATAGGTATTGCAAGGCAAGGTCTGATGGCAAATATTTCACTTGGCTTCTTAGGTTTAAAAGCTTAAAAGTTCAATCTGGAGATTTTTTATTAAAAGTTCCAGCAAGACAAATTTAAAAGAGCCTATACAATCAATCAATCATTATTTGTGCTGCACTTACGTGAATACCTAGGCCAAGTCTACTAAATCTAGACTTAACTTTGGAAAGCAGTTAGTTTTAATTTGGCTATCTTTGGTAAAAATGGAGGTAATTTTAAAGAAAAAATTACATTTCAATAGAAACAATAATATATATTTATGGATGTCAGACTCTGGTTCTATTAAACATCTTTCAGTCTTTGTTTTCTATCCGTAAATTGCACTGGATCCTGAACTGTTCTACTTTCCTAAAATTCTTACAATATTTGACTACAACTATCTAAACTAATGTTTCCATTTTTTCTCTCCCATCCGCAAGTTAAAAAGAAATAAACTTGAAGTCATTGAGGACAAAAAGTGCCCCTTTTCCAGAAGACCTGCAAACTGAAGCCAGATGACTCAATCTAATCTTCAGAGAAATTGTCACAAGAGTTAAGTTTAGATTCTCTTCTTTGTGCCTGTTGCTGTGTGAGCCACTCAGAAGTTTGCCTGAATACCTGATGACATCAACATAGCCCCTTCAGACTGCAAAAGATGCTTTGACCCTGACATGTAGAAATCTCTTGACTAGCTGGCCCCCTGGGCTCCAGAAACTGGAACAGAGTGGGCTCCAATCATTAACCTTTGTTTTCTTCTGTGTCCATAGATACATCTCTTGTTAAACACCTGATTGCTTAAGTAAGGCAGCTGACCTGCCTTGCAGCCTCCTGAACTGAACTGAACTGAACTGACCTACTCTCAAGCCTAGGAAAGTGATTCAGTGAAATAACAGATGTACCAGCTCAGGCTGTAATATGTGAAACTTCCAGGACTGTTTCAGAGGAGGGAACTATTGGGGTTTAGGGCAGTTCAGTTCAGTTCAGCTCAGTCGCTCAGTCATGTCCGACTCTTTGCGACACCATGAATCACAGCACGCCAGGCCTCCCTGTCCATCACCAACTCCTGGAGTTCACCCAAACTCATGTGCATCAAGTTGGTGATGCCATCCACCCATCTCATCCTCTGTTGTCCCCTTCTCCTCCTGCCCTCAATCTCTCCCAGCATCAGAGTCTTTTCCAATGAGTCAGCTCTTCACATGAGGTGGCCAAAGTACTGGAGTTTCAGCTTCAGCATCATTCCTTCCAAAGAAATCCCAGGGCTGATCTCCTTCAGAATGGACTGGTTGGATCTCCTTGCAGTTCAAGGGACTCTCAAGAGTCTTCTCCAACACCACAGTTCAAAAGCATCAATTCTTCAGTGCTCAGCTTTCTTCAGTCCAACTCTCACATCCATACATGACCACTGGAAAAACCATTGCCTTGACTAGACGGACCTTTGTTGGCAAAGTAATGTCTCTGCTTTCTGAATATGCTATCTAGGTTGGTCATAACTCTTCTTCCAAGGAGTAAGCGTCTTTTAATTTCATGGCTGCAGTCACCATCTGCAGTGATTTTAGGCAAGCTCTCTCCAAATAGGCCAAGGTGACACATTGATTATCTTGAATTAAAATTACAATACTTAAGAACTAGCCAGTGCCAGAAGGACATTCTGACCCTCCCTTCTGTCTCCCTGAAAGCAGGAAATAAATCTTCCCTCCCTACATCAGGAGGTAGAGACATTCCTATCACTAGATAAAGGGAATTTATACAAGCTGAGAAAACCTGTAGAAACAAACCTTGTTACTTCTTCACTAATTTACTGTCCCAAGGTCAAGCTTCTTGGTCTTGGTTCTTTACAAATTTATTCTTTGTCTAAAAGCTTTTTTGCATAAAAGCTACCTCTTTGGCCACTTCTTGGGTTCCACATCTATGAGCTCTCTATAGGTACAAATGTATATTTTTTTCTCTGAATATGCCTTGTGTCAATTTAATGATCAAACCAGCCAAAACAATTCAGGAAGGGTAGGGGAAAATTTTTCCCCTCCCCAACACCCTCAATAACATGAATGGGCCTCATCCAATCAATTGAAAATCTGTAAGAGGAAAAACTGAGGTTTCCAGAAGTAATTCTGTCTTAGAACTGCAGTTGTAACTCATGCCTGATGTTCACCCTCCTGGCCTGTCCTACACGTTCCAGACCTGAAAATTGCATGAGACAATTTCTTAACATTTCTCTCTCAGTGTGTGTGTATGCGTGCATGTATGAATGCACATGTGTACAAGTATCTACACACATACAAACACACACACATAAAGATGGAAAGAGAGAATAGAAAAACTATACATCAGATTTTGAACAATGCCTATATTTGATGTGGCAGGAAGTCAAAGAAGCTTCCAGCTCCTTCCCTGTCCTGTATTCACTTACTGATCACTTTAGGAGATAAAGTGTCATTGTCTCCCGGCTCCATCCCCCGGCCCTCCCCATGACTGGGGCTGGGCTAAGCGATTTGCCTTGCATTAACAGAATAGGGCTCTGAGGTCAGATCCTAAGTGTCGCGGCTTCCATCTCCGTCTCTTGGAATGTTCACTCTCAGAGACTCCCTCTTGGGTCCCAGCCACTAGGTCAAGAGAGGAGGAGCCACGTGCTCTAGGCTGCTGGTTGACCCCCCCAGCCAAGCTTCCTGATGGCATCAGGAATTAAGTGCCTGTTTGAGAGCGACCACCTTGGAGGCCAAAGAGCAGTAGAGTGTGCCACCCTAGGAAAGGCTGCTTTGGCAAAAGAATTATTTTGAGCTGATTATTTTTGAGAAACGACAGACATAGGCACCAAAGAATGTTCAAACTACCACACAACTGTACTCACTTCACTTGCTAGCAAGGTAATGTTTAAAATCCTACAAGCTAGACTTCAACAGTACTTGAACTGAGAACTTCCAGATGTAAAAGCTAGATTTAGAAAAAGCAGAGGAACCAGAGATCAAATTGTCAACATCAGTTGGATCATAGAAACAGCAAGGGAATTCCAGGAAAATATCTACTTCTGCTTCACTGACTACACTAAAGACTTTGTGACTGTGTGGATCACAACAAACTGTGGAAAATTCTTCAAGAGATGGGAATACCAGACCACCTTACCTGCCTCCTGAGAAACTTGTATGTAGGTCAAGAAGCAACAGTTAGAACTGGACATGGAAGAACAGACTGGTTCCAAATTGGGAAAGGACAGGTAGGAGGAGATGTGCTGAAAGCAGTGTAGAAGTCATGTTTTTGTAACAAACATTTAAATTTATAAAAGAAATCTCCATTTGTAAGTGTGTCTTCCTCTCTGTAACATGAAGAGTAAGATGACACTAAACTACAAGAAACTTATCAATGGGGAAGGCAGAGGCTTAAAATCTGCATTAAAAAACCTCACCCTTACTTACCATACTTTTCCTGGTACCCTCCCATATTTGACCATGTCCCCACTGCAACATCATTTTTGTCTTTAGCTAAAGATGGTATCAAAGTGATGGCGTGGGCCATCTCGAGGAGCTACTCATTTTTTCCTGGTATCTTCCATGTATATATGAAGTACATGTTAATAAACTTTTTCTTTTTCTCTTGCTATTCTTTTATTACCAGGGGTGGGGGAGACTCAGCCAATAACTCAGAAGGGTTGTTGTTGTTGTTATTGTTCAGTCACTCAGTCGTGTTTAACTCTTTGTGACCCCATGGACTGCAGCATACCAGGCTTCCCTCTCCTTCACCATCTCCCAGACTTTGTTCAAACTTATGTCCATTGAGTTGGTGATGCCATCCAACCATCTCATCCTCTGTTGTCCCCTTCTCCTCCTGCCTTCAATCTTTGCCAGCATCAGGGACTTTTCCAATGAGAAAAGTAGAGAGAAAGAGAATGATTTTTCCTCCCCTACAAAATCCAGCCTTGTGAGATCATTACATAATACCAGTCACACTCTCACCAAATCCTTATGAGGATACCCAAGAAAACTTCCAGCTAAACCCAGTTTACCCAGAGGACTGCAGACTAAGAATGCTTCCTGCCACATCACTAAACAGAGGAGGTTGCAGCCATCAGTAACTGCAGCCACCCCCAATGGTGAGCTCTGCGGGAACTCAAGATGGAAATAGGGAATACCTGCCAATGACTAGAATCCATAAGGCAAGAGAGAAATTTGGACACAGATACTCAGAGAAGACCACGTGAAGATGGGCACAGTGTGATGCTATGTGACTACAGAGGCACAGACTGGAGCTGTGCTTTTGAAAGCCAAAGACACCAAGGGCTTGCAGCCACCAGAAGCTGGACGAGGCCTCCCCTAGACCCTTCAGAGAGAATATGGCTCTACTGACATCATGGACTCAGACTTGCAGCCTCTGAACTGTCCGACAATAAATTTCTATTGTTTTAAGCTACCAAGTTGATAATAATTTTTCATGGCCATTTTAGGAAATTACTCTATTGGGAAAAGTGTCATGATATATATTTTTATAATCAGCACTTGCTTAAATGATAAATAATGCCTTTATTTTAGAAAATATTTTTAAAGAAAAATATTCTGATTAACTTAAGTACTTAGTGATACTTCATCCAATGTGTTCTTCATAGCTGATTTTCTAATAATGAAGTAGAACTGGATTTAACAGAATAATATTTAAATAATAGTTGTCAACATATATTGAATGCTTGCAGTGTGACAAGCATTATGTTGAAACTCTTTATAAACATATTACATATGTGCTGTTGCTGAAGCTGAAGCTCCAATACTTTGGACACCTGATGTAAAGACCGAACTCATTGGAAACGATCCTGGTGCTGGGAAAGATTGAAGCCAAAAGGAGAAGGGGGTAACATGAATGGATACTTGTGAACTGTGGTCCTGGAGAAAACTCTTGAGAGTCCCTTGAACTGCAAGGCGATCAAACCAGTTAATCCTAAAGGGAACCAATCCTGAATATTCATTGGAAGGACTGATGCTGAAGCTGAAGCTCCAGTACTTTGGCCACCTGATGGGTAGAGCTGACTCATTGGAAAAGACCCTAAAGCTGGGAAAGACTGAGGGCACGAGGAGAAGGGGACGACAGAGGATGAGATGGTTAGGTAGCATCATAGATTCGATGGGCAAACATTTGAGCAAACTCCAGAAGATAGTGAAGGATAGAGGAGCTTGGCATGCTGCAGTTCATGGGGTCTCAAAGAGTCAGACTCGAGTTAGCGACTGAACAACAACAATGAACATACATGTATGTAGGTCATATTATACACAAGTATATTTTTATATGTTTTATATACTAACACACAAATTTAATATTCTATCTAGAGATTAGTAAACCATTCCTGTTAAGAGATGAAAAATATTTTAGAGATTGCCATATAATCTCTGTCACAACTATTCAACTGTGCAGCTGCAGCTCAAAAGCAGCCATAGAAGAAATGTAAGAACTGGGTATGGCTGTGTTCCAATAAAACTTTATTTATAAAAACAGGTGGTGAGTTGGATTTGGCCCTAGGGCTATGGCTTGCTGACCCTGCTATAACCCTTTGAGGAGGATAATCATGTTTTTACTGGTTCACAGGTGAGGTTGGAAGTTAAAAACTTTGTGCAAAGTCACACAGTTACTGTAGGGTAGCTCTGGAGACCCAATCAGACATCAAATCTTCAGGAACTATGGTTATAATCATTCAATGACATGGTCTCATCTCATAGGTAAGAACAGTGTCATGCCTTCCTCAAAAGGAAACTTAAAGAAACTTTCTGATGCCAGTATTATCTTGACATAAAGAAAAACAATAACATGTTAGAAGCAAAATAAAGACAGGATAACTTTTATGAATTAAAAAAAACTGATATAAATTCTCTAAAGAATATACAGATATGTCAGAAAAGACTTAGAAAATTCAAGTTAAAAGTCAGGGTTATGGATGGTTAGTATCTCAAACAATCTGTGTGTAAGACCACACAGCAATAATGTAAGTGAGAAAAGAGAGAAAATATTAATAGATATTTAAAGGAATCAGTAAAAGCTTGATGCACATCTCAACATTTCTGTTGGTTTTCTAGAGGAAAATAAGCAATTCAAGGGGTTTTTCAAAGTTCCCTGGAAACACAGAAGAAATAGTGAAGTGTGACTTCCCACAACATCAGCCCCTTCCTTTTACTGGACAGGCACATCCTCTGTAAGAACCTCTCCTCAGCAAGTCCTTTCAACACTCAGTGCCTTGTTAGATTCTTCCAGACCCTAGGAGTGTGCAACTGGGTGTCAAGCCATTCTATGCAGAAGACCCATGAACATTACATTTTCTGAAATTAGCTGAAAAATAACTCAGTACCACTGTATGTATTCCTTTTTTTTTTTTTTTTTAATATTCACTCTCATTTAGCTGATTCAGGTGACTTTGATCTATGAACACAGGAAACCCAGCTTACTGATAAGAGCCTAGCCGAAAGGATTAAATGACTGAGTATTTCTTCATGTACTCACAGCATGAGGATAACATCTCATGGATCCTCTGAATTGATAGCTTTGGAACAAAAGCCGTATGACTGCCACTTGAGCTTGTTTTGATTCTAAGCAAAAATAATTTATTTCCCAGAATACAGCTTTCATTGAGCTTGGCAGAATCACACTGGGACGACAGATTCTTGGCTCATTTTTGTAATTATCATAAATGCATACAGAAGCATAAATAAAGAATAAAGAATTAACTCCACATATATACTTGGGACAGGACATAAAACAGCAGAGTATCACCGCATTTAACTCTCTGCCGTAATAAATGCCACAGACAAATAGAGTTAAATGGGTTAATTAGTCACCAGTGGCCATTTTAATTGCAGTATTGAAATCAGAGACAAGCGCTAGCAGAATTCTCATCATCAGGGTTACCTGGGCTTTTAATGAGAGAGTTCGCCGGGGACAGCAGCGTCTCTACATCACATAACCGATTACCTCCCTTCCTCTCCTTTACCTTTCATAATTAGCTGCACAGTATTAACTTAATGCACATTCATCTACAACAATTCAATTCAGACTGTGAAGAATCTTTCTAGTCTCTAATTGCACTCCAGCTTAATTAGCATAATTTCCATTGCACATATTTCAATAAAGAAGCTGCCATGGTAGGCTGGCTCGCCATGAGGAACTTCTTCCAGTGATCATCAGAAGGAGAGACAAACACCTCCTACTTGTGGACTGCCACAATGGCACTGAGATGATCTGAAGCCTACTCTCCATGACAGACAAACATTTGGAAGGGCACGGAGGGGATCTGATGGAATCTCCCAAACTGTCATGGAGCACTAAGGGCAGGAGCAGCCCTCACCTCCCATCAGGACCAACTGTGATGTAATGATGTCAACAGGGTCATGTGATGCTGGGACTTGACCTCAACAGTTTGTAAATGTCTAGCCTGGTTCCACATCAGGAAAGGAGTACATCAAGGCTGTATATTGTCATCCTGTTTATTTAACTTAGATGCAGAGTACATCAAGCGAAATGCCAGGCTGGATGAAGCACAAGCTGGAATCAAGATTGCCGAGAGAAATAATAACTTCAGACTTGCAGATGACACCATCCTTATGGCAGAAAGCGAAGAAAAACTAAAGAGCCTCTTGATGAAAGTGAAAGAGTGAAAAAGTTGGCTTAAAACTCAACATTCAAAAAACTAATATCATGGCATCTGGTCCCATCACTTCATGTCAAATAGATGGGGAAACAATGGAAAGAGTGGGAGACTTTAGATTTGGGGGCTCCAAAATCACTGCAGATGGTGACTGCAGCCGTGAAATTAAAAGATGCTTACTCCTTGGAAGGAAAGTTATGACCAACCTAGACAGCATAGGTCCATCTAGTCAAGGCTATGGTTTTTCCAGTGGTCATGTATGGATGTGAGATTTGGACTGTGAAGAAAGCTGAGCACCGAAGAATTGATGCTTTTGAACTATGAAGCATCTGAGAAGACTCTTGAGAGTCCCTTGGACTGCAAGGAGATCCAACTAGTCCATCCTAAAGGAAGTCAGTCCTGAACATTCATTAGAAGGACTGATGCTGAAGCTGAAACTCCAATACTTTTGGCCACCTGATGCAAAGAACTGGAAAAGACGCTGATACTGGGAAAGATTGAAGGCAGGAGGGGAAGGGGATGATAGAGGATGAGATGGTTGGATGACATCACTGGTGCAATATACATGAGTTTGAGCAAGCTCGGGGAGTTGGTGATGGACAGGGAAGCCTGGTATGCTGCAGTCCAGGGGGTTGCAAAGAGTCGGACATGACTGAGTGACTGGACTGAACTGAACTGAGGTGTGAAAACATAAACACAGTTTATTTTGCATCTTGATCTGCAGGGGATGGTCATTTGATTGTCTCAAATCCACCCACCACTAGATGTCATCAGTCATTAATTGAGACACAGATAAATGAAGTCTTCAAGAGATTTTAAGAACCTAAGCAACTCGGTCCCTCCCCCAGGGCTCACTTAAGGGAGACCAACTAACCATGAGAGGGAGCTGTCCCACCCACCTGGCACCAAGATGGCAAATACCTCCTGTGTGACATTAATAACAGGTATGCACTCCTTTCACAAGCACTGCAAATTGGTTCTAATAATAACCAAAGTCATCTGATTTAAAGGCAAGTCGTCAGTTCTAGCAGCTCATTATATTTTGCATCGTATCAGACAACGGCTAAGAGGAAGAGTCTGGAGGGGAGAGAGAAATATTTGCTGTTGTGCCACTCAAAAGAGAAAACTCTAGAGGGAGAAGAGGAATCAAGCCCATGTTGCTGAAACCCAAGAAACTTTGTGTAAATAAGAGTGCCCATGGCGGAAGACAGGATTCAGAGATCCTGTATGAAGCGACAGTTTTCAATGCCATCCCTGATTATTCCATGAAACACATGACATGTGTCTCCTCTCCTTCAAGTATTTCCACATTGCCTTTTCCAGGTGTATATTAGAAAGTTAAAGAAAACTCTGAGTGAGCTTTAAGAGGCACTTCAGTAAGGTATCTATTTATTTTCTCAATCACCAAAGGAAGGAAAGAAGTGAAAGTCACTCAGTCGTGTCCGACTTTTTGTGACCCCCTGGACTGTACAGTCCATGGAATTCTCCAGGCCAGAATACTGAAGTTGAGTAGCCTTTCCCTTCTCCAGGGGATCTTCCCCACCCAGGGATTGAACCCAGGTCTCCTGGATTGCAGGCAGATTCTTTACCAGCTGAGCCACAGGGGAACCAAAGGTACAACTTAAAAATAACAAATGCCTCCTACTTGTGGATTGCCACAAAGGCACTGAGATGATCTGAAGCCCACTTTCCATGAGAGACAAACACTGAGAAGGGCATGGAGGGGATCTGCTCCTCGTTCAAGCATCATCACACTATTTACACGAAACAAAATGATAATTATATAACGAAGGGTCAGTTATAACACCACAATTTGTATTTTTTCATAGTGTTACTTTTTGACCAGTTAGGGCTCATGTGTCTGGTGAATAGTTACTTAAATTTGTACTTATTCCTTCCAAATTATGGGTAAGTTTGTTTTCTTCTGCAATAGGGTTTTCATAACAGTGAGCAATACAAATATTGATCTTTTTCCAATAGCATTCTCATAAGAGTCTGAAGACATACTGGGAATTCATGAACCAAGCCAAGCTGTGTTCATTCCAACCACCATATCAACACTACTCTGGTCCTTTTCTCTTTTTTCTCAAAACGTTTCATTTCAAAATATATCATGGCTGAAAGCCTGGCCTCTGGAGGCAACCTGCCATGGGTGCAACTGAGCTCTTCTACTTACTGACTGTGAGACCGTGGGCCAGGTACATGGGCTTCATGGGACTTAGCTTCCACATCAGCAAAATGGGGAGATGCCAGCATGCAGCCTACAGATTTTCAGAGACGTGAAGGAAGTATCACAAGGAAAGACCTAAGAACAATGCCCAACCCAGCAAGTGACACTGAAATCACTCATCTTTCATCAGTCCCTGGCCTTGAAAAATATGAGGACAGCTTTGTAACACTTGGGGCCCTTAAATTTGAATAATCTGCAATCTACTCTGGGATATACTGGAGAAGCTAGACAAATGTTTTCTTTAGTTAATTGTTCTTGACTGAAATACAGTCTTTAATTTAAAAAGGTCAGATTGTTTCCTCACTTAAAAACTTCAACTTACATTAGTGTTGCGTCCATACCTCATGGACCACAGCACCTGTATTATTGTCAGAGGGTGGAATGGACTCACACAGATTCACATGTGTAACGAAAGAAACCGGAGTCCTGGTCTCAAAGAGCGCATGTGCATGAAGCTAACAGTACATGGACGGCAGAAGTGTAAGTACTTACAAAAAGGGTGACTCTCTTTGAGATTGCTACCAGAGTTCCTCTCTAGACCTGCCCTTTGAAACTCTGCAGAATAATTTTCATAGGGGTAAGCCCTCCCTCTCAGAATATGTAGGACACCATCAGCATTTGCATTCACATAACATAAACCAAAAGGCAGAAATGTTCAGAAAGTTAGATGTCTATCTATGAACTATAGGATAAAAACTACGGTAGCAATGGAAAAGTATTAAACATGGAGCCTGGAAATGCATGATTATGTTAACCCTGGCAGTATTAATCACATAATAATTATTTTCAAAAGCTTCCCTGTTTGTAAAACACTAACATTCACACTGTACTTCACCACTTCTGAATTCCAGGTATCCAACAAAACTTTCATGATGACCTTGAGTGAAATTTGTATTTAAAGCCTCAATTTCGAGTTCACTTTCCACAACATTGGAATTTACTAGAATTTGTTCCTTCTAGAAGAACTTCTCCAAGGTGGAGCTGCTTTTATTTTGCTCATGAAGAAAAAAGTACATGTATGGTAGAATTTTTACTGCTATATTATTTCTCAAGTTCTAAAAAGCAGTTGCTAATTTCACATACCCAGAGGCCCACACATTAAGTAATACATTCATATGTAGTGAATATGCTGTTATTTAGTCACTAAGTCATGTCTGACTCTTTTGCAACTCTGCGGCCTGCAGCCTGCCAGACTCCCTCCGTCCATGGGATGTCCCAGGCAAGAATCCTGAAGCGGGTTGTTATTTCCTTCTCCAAGGGGTCTTTCCAACCCAGGGATTGAACTTACATCTCTTGTCTCCTGCATTGGCAGGCAGATTCTTTACCGCTGACTCACCAGAGAGGCCCACGTATTAATAGTTAGTATACACTGGCCAATATCAATTGGCGAATAACTATACAACTTCTTAGGCACATTATTGCATGTCTATAAGCTTACTCTTTATATTTATTCAAAGGAAAATAATAAGGTAGAAAACAAACCAAAAAAATCCATTGTAGTATTTGGACTGTGAGAATTCTCATGCTTTTGCAGCGTCGGATTTCTGGCTGGACTGATTTTTATTAAATGGGAGACAATAGATTATGTAATGCTTATAAAAAATACATGATCCCTGCTTCAACACATGGCATCATTAGAAGCGGTATTACTGAGGATTAAGCTCTTTTCTCCCTAAATCAGTGTTCAACATTATACTTCCAGGCTATGTCTCTTAATACCTTCTTTGACTGGTGTTACTGGATTATTGCAACCCAATCCTGAGCCTTATTATCACAAGAAAGCTTAAAATAGCAGATAAGAAACCTATAACAAGCAGCAGATAGAAAAAAGCTAACTAAATAACAGTTCGTGTGAATGCCATGTGGAACCAAACATACGAGTATTTGCCTAAATTAAATTATATGATGCATTTCCACAAGGTAATGTACAATGGAAGTGAGAAATAGATTTAAGGGCCTAGATCTGATAGATAGAGTGCTTGATGAACTATGGAGTGAGGTTCCTGACACTGTACAGGAGACAGGGATCAAGACCATCTCCATTAAAAAGAAATGCAAAAAAGCAAAATGGCTGTCTGGGGAGGCCCTACAAATAGCTGCGAAAAGAAGAGAAGCGAAAAGCAAAGGAGAAAAGGAAAGATGCAAGCATCTGAATGCGGAGTTCCAAACAATAGCAAGGAGAGATAAGAAAGTCTTCTTTAGCGATCAATGCAAAGAAATAGAGGAAAACAACAGAATGGGAAAGACAAGAGATCTCTTTAAGAAAATTAGACATACCAAGGGAACATTTCATGTAAAGATGGGCTCAATAAAGGACAGAAATGGTATGGACCTAACAGAAGCAGAAGATATTAAGAAGACGTGGCTAGAATACACAGAAGAACTATAAGAAAAGATCTTTATGACCTGGATAATCACGACGGTGTGATCACTCATCTAGAGCCAGACATCCTGGAATGTGAAGTCAAGTGGGCCTTTGAAAGCATCACTACGAACAAAGCTAGTGGAGGTGATGGAATTCCAGTTGAGCTGTTTCAAATCCTGAAAGATGATGCTGTGAAAGTGCTGCACTCAATATGCCAGCAAATTTGGAAAACTCACCAGCGGCCACAGGACTGGAAAAGGTCAGTTTTCATTCCAATTCCAAAGAAAGGCAATGCCAAAGAATGCTCAAACTACCGCACAATTGCACTCATTTCACACGCTAATAAAGTAATGCTCAAAATTCTCCAAGCCAGGCTTCAGCAATACGTGAACTGTGAACTCCCTGATGTTCAAGCTGGTTTTAGAAAAGGCAGAGGAACCAGAGATCAAATTGCCAACATCCGCTGGATCATGGAAAAAGCAAGAGAGTTCCAGAAAAACATCTATTTCTGTTTTATTGACTATGTCAAAGCCTTTGACTGTGTGGATCACTATAAACTGTGGAAGATTCTGAGAGAGATGGGAATACCAGACCACCTGACCTGCCTCTTGATAAATCTGTATGCAGGCCAGGAAGCAACAGTTAGAACTGGACATGGAACAGACTGGTTCCAAATAGGAAAATGAGTGTGTCAAGGCTGTATATTGTCACCCTGCTTATTTAACTTCTATACAGAGTACATCACGAGAAATACTGGACTGGAAGAAACACAAGCTGGAATCAAGACTGCCGGGAGAAATATCAATAACTTCAGGTATGCAGATGACACCACCCTTATGGCAGAAAGTGAAGAGGAACTAAAAAGCCTCTTGATGAAAGTGAAAGAAGAGAGTGAAAAAGTTGGCTTAAAGCTCAACATTCAGAAAATGAAGATCTTGGCATCTGGTCCCATCACTTCATGGGAAATAGATGGGGAAAAAGTGGAAATAGTGGAAATAGTGTCAGACTTTATTTTTTTGGGCTCCAAAATCACTGCAGATGGTGACTGCAGCCATGAAATAAAAGACACTTACTCCTTGGAAGAAAAGTTATGACCAACCTAGACAGCATATTCAAAAGCAGAGACATTACTTTGCTGACTAAGGTCCATCTAGTCAAGGCTATGGTTTTTCCTGTGGTCATGTATGGATGTGAGAGTTGGACTGTGAAGAAGGCTGAGCACCGAAGAATTGATGCTTTTGAACTGTGGTGTTGGAGAAGACTCTTGAGAGTCCCTTGGACTGTAAGGAGATCCAACCAGTCCATTCTGAAGGAGATCAGCCCTGGGATTTCTTTGGAAGGAATGACACTAAAGCTGAAACTCCAGTACTTTGGCCACCTCATGCGAAGAGTTGACTCAGTGGAAAAGACTGTGATGCTGGGAGGGATTGCGGGCAGGAGGAGAAGGGGGCGACAGAGGATGAGATGGCTGGATGATGTCACTGACTTGATGGACGTGAATCTGAGTGAACTCTGGGAGTTGGTGATGGACAGAGAGGCCTGGTGTGCTGCGATTCATGGGGTCGCAAAGAGTCGGACACAACTGAGCGACTGAACTGAACTGAATGTACTAATTATTATGCTTTGGTGTTGGGCAATAAAATATACCATATCTAGGATAATATAAGGCACATGTTAATCACTGCTGTCACTAAAACTTAGTGCTGTTTCTCAGGATTGTTTAGCAATGAGCCACAAGGTGAAACATTTACACTACAGCTCTGCTCATACACACCCAGACACACAGCAATGTCTATGTAAGTAAGTGGGGGAGAAGGTATCTGATGAAGGTCCAAGCATTTAGACATACTCTGTTCAGTTTTTTTCAATTATTTTCCAAACCACTGTTCATGACCAATGAAAGGCTTTTACTGCTCACTAAGAAGTCAGACTTTATTCTTTTGGACTCCAAAATCACTGCAGATGGTGACTGCAGCTATGAAATTAAAAGACGCTTACTCCTTGGAAGGAAAGTTATGACCAACCTAGACAGCATATTCAAAAGCAGAGACATTACTTTGCCAACAAAAGTCTATCTAGTCAAGACTATGGTTTTTCCAGTAGTCATGTATGGACATGAGAGTTGGACTGTGAAGAAAGATGAGCACTGAAGAACTGATGCTTTTGAACTGTGGTGTTGGAGAAGACTCTTGAGAATCCCTTGGATGGCAAGGAGATCCAACCAGTCCATTCTAAAGGAAATTAGTCCTGAATGTTCATTGGAAGGACTGATGTTGAAGCTGAAACTCCAATCCTCTGGCCACCTGATGCAAAGAACTGGAAAAGACGCTGATGATGGGAAAGATTGAAGGCAGGAGGAGAAGGGGACGACAGAGGATGAGATGGTTGGATGACATCACTAACTCAATGGACTTGAGTTTGAGTAACCTCCAGGAGTTGGTGATGAGAGGGAGGCCTGGTGTGCAGCAGTCATGGGGTTGCAAAGAGTCGGACATGACTGAGAGACTGAACTGAACTGAACTGACGGGGTCATAATGCGTACTTTAAAAAGTATGTATAAAAATGTTTCTGGTGTTAAAAAGTAAAAATTGAAATTAAAAAAAAAGCATGTATATTTAAAATGTGTGTGTACATACACACACATATATAGGTATATAGGCACACACACATATATACAAACATCTATGTATATGTGTATGTACAGTATATGTATATATTAATATATGAGAGCTAGGTAATCATGCATACACTTATATCACATATAAGTATTGCATATAAAATCATAATTTAACAATTAGGGTGGTAATGAACTTTAAAGGCTAAAATTAGATGGTTTTAACTTTATTTAAATTTCGAGTTTTCTCAGCACTCCTCCACACATGTGAAACAGTCTTCAGAAATGCATGAAGATGCTGATAAGGACAGTGACAGTGATGATACTGCCCACTTCCATGTGGACACTGGCCTCAGTTCTCAGGTGGGCCCTACCATCCTTAGGAAATATCTCATATTCAAATGAAGAGCAAATACTAGGCTTCAGTGATCCACAAGGAAAGACCATGTTGTCCCGTTGAGTAGCTCGGATTATCTGCAATTTTAGCTCCACATACTGGAGAGTTCCTACCAAGGACTGGCTGAATGAGAAATGAATGGCACTGCCACATGGAGTGAAGTCAGTCAGAAGGAAAAAAACAAATGCGGTATATTGATGCATATATGGAATTGAAAAAAAATGGTCTAGATGATCTTACTTACAAAGCAGAAATGAAAGACACAGAGAAAAAAGGTACGGATATCAAGGGGAAAAAGGGGGGATGAATGAGTTGAGAGATTAGGATCGGACATATGTACACTATTGCTACTATGGAAAAATAATGAGATAACTAAAGTAGATGACTAATATAGATAACTAAAATAGATGGCTTCTGTATAGCACAGGAAACCTTACTCAGTACTCTGTGGTGACTAAATGGGGGGAATCCAAAAAAGAGAAGATATATGCTGATGCACTCTGCTGTGCAGCAGAGACTAACAACACTGTTAAGCAGCCATACTCCAATAAGTGTTCTTTAAAAAGAAGTGAATGGGGGGTTGAAATTAAGAGACAGAAGAGACTGAACTACAAGTGATCTCACTTAACAGAAAGAGAAAACAACTTTTATAGAGAAGGAGACAAATTGTGTAAATTATGATGCTGAAACTGTTTTCAGAATGTGAACTGACATATTTTAAAATACTTTTTTACAATTATGGTTTCTATTTTCTAATAAAGACATGTAGTTATAATTTTTTAAATATTGATTCCTGACAAATAAACAGAACCGGAGTTTAGATTATCTTTGCTCTCAAATTTGCGGATTGATTCAAAAAACACTTACAGCACTGTGAGATTATTTTCCTGACAGAATTATGCCATTTCTTCCTCCGATCACTGATCATCTAAAGTGGAAAACATTAAGCCATAGCCACTCAAATTAAAGATACTCATCAGTTATGACATAATTTATTAGCATTGGATAGTGGAGTTGTTTGATAATGTTGTTACTCTATCAGCATCTAGGAGATTTATTTTTAATGTATTATTTTGAGAAAGGAAGTACTTCTCAGCATTTTGTATACATTTTGCATTAAGATCCACAATAAAAACATATCTTAGACTTACAGAGACACATACACACACACACACACATACATATACTTCTATGTCTGACACCACTTTTCCAAGACACCAAACCAAACTTTGCTTACTATTGGCTGTGTAGCCACTTTAGTCTACCTTATTCAATCTTTGTAATGCTAGTCAACAATCTCTAAGCTGATTTGGCTGCTCACTGATGGGTGGTCCCCACTTGGAAAACAAACTGTAGTAATCCAATCAGGCCATGGATTCCTGAATTCAACAGGAAATAAACAGATAGAGGACACTATAAATAGAATGCATCTATCTCACAGAAATATAGAAACTCATGCTAATCATTTAGACTCAAAGGGCTACAGTATTAAAACACATATGGGCAAAATATCGATTTTCTTATTTATGAGAAGAATATCAGAATTACAAGCATAAGCAGATAAAATCTAGGACGTGTTAGTACCTGGGCCAAATCCAGGCCACCTTCTCCATTTGTAAGGACGGCCAGATAGACATGGCTTTAAGAGATAAACATTTATAATAAAATTGATGACAGGGAACATTAAAACCTTGAACCCTGGTTACAGAAATGCTATCTTTTCCAAACAACCCCATTCTTATTGACAGACATCCATTAAAAAATGTTATCACTGACATCATTATATTTCGGATTTCATTAATGATGATTTTGTAGAAGTCTGTTTCTGCTCTTCTTATGTAGGTATCTAAGTAACTTGTCCCTTGGCCTACAAAGACTAAAATATTAACTATCTGACCCATTTACAAAAGTTTGCCAATCCATGCATAAGAGTGTCATTTTTTTTAAAAGAAAATTTTACATGGAAATCTCTCAGTTGGTGCTTTTTCCCTCTGATTTTTCAAAAATTAATTTTTATTGAAGGGTGAGCTGCTATATAATATTGTGTTAGTTCCTACTGCACAGCAAAGTGAATCAGCTATACATAGCACATGCTGCTGCTGCTGCTGCTGCTGCTGCTGCTGCTAAGTCGCTCCAGTCGTGTCCAACTCTGTGCGACCCCATGGGCGGCAGCCCACCAGGCTCTGCCGTCCCTGGGATTCTCCAGGCAAGAACACTGGAGTGGGTTGCCATTTCCTTCTCCAATGCATGAAAGTGAAAAGTGAAAGGGAAGTCACTCAGTCATATCCGACTCTTAGCGACCCCATGGACTGCAGCCCACCAGGCTGGAATGGGGTGCCATTGCCTTCTCCGATACATAGTACATACACCCCTCTTTTTTGGACTTTCTTTCCATTCAGGTCACCACAGAACACCAAGTAGGGTCCCCTGCACTGTATAGTTGGTTTTCACTACATACTCATTTTATTTGTTGCTGTTGTTATTAGTTGCTAAGTCGTATCCAACTCTTTGCGACCCCAAACACTGTAGCCCACCACGCTCCTCTGTCCATGGAATTCTCCAGGCAAGAATACAGGAGTGGGTTGCCCTTTCTTTCTCCAGGGAATCTTCCTGACCCAGGGATCCAACCCACATCTCCTGCATTGCTAGGTGGACTCTTTACCACTGAACCACCGAGGAAGCTCTATCTGATTTACACATCGTTATCAGTAGTGTTTGTATATCAACTCCAACATGAGAGTGTCATTTTAAAATTGTTTTAACTATTAATATTAACACTAAGTAAAATTAAACAGTGATCTGGCTGCACCCTCTGGTGCCCAGGTGAGCACGTAGGTGACGGATGCTCCAGGTTCATGATTAAGCTCAGGAATCCCCCTGTCCCAACCCTCCCCACCCTCCAGCTCCAGATGTGAAATAATCCCTTTGGTTCTATGGAAAACCATACCTCTGAAGGGGAGAATCTGTCTGCAACCAAGGCAACTCAGATGTGAAAAACAACTTTGCCTTTGTTTTATTAAGAGCCATAAGCTCAGAGGGAAGTTGGGCTTTTCTCTCAATGAAATTACTTCTCACCTAACTCCCGTGATGTCACAGAAGAAGCTCGGAGCTGCAGCAGGAGAACGTGTACTTAATCAGCATCTCAGTAAAATGAATACTTCCTGTCTCCTCACCACGGCAGCTGCATCCTGAATAACTGCCGCTTATGGGCCCAGAAAAATGGGGTTATTGAACAACCTCATGTTTATTACATTTAAGAAATTCTCATTTGTTTTCAGGTTGACGCGAAGCAGCAAGCTGGTTGGGCTCTCTCTGTGTGTATATTTCCCACTAGGAAAAAAAAAAAAGCTTGACTCTCTCCTGATATACAGTAAATTTTCCTTAAAAGATGTCTTGCCCTTTTGGGTATTAAGATTTTAAAATTGAGCACCGGATAAGCACGATTTGAATGAATACACAGATTTTCCAGGGAGTATTTACATTTTCTGCTTTTAATTTTTACCATGTTTTACTGCGACTGCTCCTGTTTCTTTTTCTCCTCATCTAACATTGTCTTAAATACTTCCCTTTAGAACATGCTTAATGGAAAACCTTGAAAATACACTGCCATCAAAATTCGTCTCTTGTTCTCCTATTAAGAGGGCCTCCCTGGTGGCTCAGTGGTAAAGAACCTGTCTGCGTTGCAGGAGATAGGGTTCGATCTGTGGGTCGGGAAGATCCCCTGGAGGAAGAAATAGCAACTCACTTCAGTATTCTTGCCTGGGAAATCCCATGGATAGAGGAGCCTAGCGGGTACAGTCCATGGGGTCCCAAAAGAGTCAGACATGACTTAGCAGCTAAACAGCAACAACTCATATCAACCAGGGAGTGAGCCAAGGTGTTCCTTACTGGTATAATCAACAACCGTGTTACTTATCTTGCAGGCAATATTTTACAACTTCATGAAAATCTTAATTTTCATATGACATATATTGATTAAAGCCTTGTTATGAAGGCCTTGGCTTTACATGAGTGTGGCAATTTGTACATCTGTTTATTAAATTTTTGTTGATTGTATGTCTGTTTTCACAACAAATAGTAACTTTTCCCTGTAAAACCACTATGTTGTTAGATCTTCATTTCATGTGAACACAAGTGAGGCTCATAATAAAAATGTTAGAGAAAACTATAATATTTATAAAAAAAAAAAGAACTTCAGATTTTTTTTTTCAAACTAAAAATTGCAGTCAAATATATTTTGGAGACCAGTTAGAAAACAAACATGTAGAAACGAAACAATTTCCACAAAAAGCTGCTTGGTATAAAAAGACAGTAACAAAACATTAAAAATTGCCCCAGAACAAGATTTGTTCAAGATTTATTTAACATGGTCTTGGCACATAGATTAAATTAACTGTGATCTCTCTGGAAACAGATTTTAAACTCGACTAGTCAAGCCTAATAATTAATGATTGTTTTCTCCCTGCATAAAATACAGCTTCCCTGAATAAATTATAGCTTCTGTTTGCTCTTTGGCCTTGTATAAAAATATGTTTGTTTGTTTTTTTCCAAACAAAGGTTTTTTTTGTTGTTGTTGTTAAACAAAGAATTGGTTTTCCATGTCCGAGAATTAGGAAGATGTAATGCTACAGATATACAAGAAAGTTCTTGAAGTTTTTGTTGTTCATAGCTGAGGCACATCTCAAAACTCCCTGCACTGAAATGAAACAATACACGTTGGGCTGGACTGGCATTGGCCCTCTCAGGGTGTCTCACCAGTTTCAGCCACGTCATGATACAGGGTTTGAGGAAGAGGTCAGAGAGCCGGCTCTCACAGTCTCTGCCTGAGGAAACGCCGCCTTGTGAGAGGAGGGTGGTAGCAGGTGCCCTCAACAGCGCTTCTCAGCCCAGTCACTGTTGCAAGTGCTTTCTGTGTAGGTCGATCCATTTAATCCTCACACAAGTCTGCAAGGGAGGCGCTAATGTCAACCCCACTTCACAGACAGGAAAACTGAGGCCCAGAGGACGTGACTCAAGGTCATGGAGAGAGCGAGCAGCAGAGGCGGGATTCAAGCCCTGGCACCTTGTGCCAGACGCAGGCCTCTTGACTACCTCACAGCTCCGTCTCTCTCTCTTCTTTAAAATGAATTTTGACTGGACATGGTCGCTTTACAGTGTGGTGTTCGTTTCTGCTGTGCCCCAAAGTGAATCAGCTGCCTGGACACACGCATCCCCTCTTGAAGATTCCATCCCATTTAGGCCACCAGAGAATATTAAGGAGAGTTCCCTGTGCCATACAGGAGGTTCCTGTTAATTATCCATTTTCTATGAGGGAGTGTCATATCTGCCAATCCCAACCTCCCGATTCACCCCGCCTCTCCTTTCCCCCTTGGTAACCCTAAGTTTGTTCTCTACATCTGTGACCCTATTTCTGTTTTGCAAATAAGTTCACCTGTACCATTTTCCCAGGTTCCAGACATAAGCAATATTAGGTGATACCAGCCCTGTCTCTTGATCAGCACTCAGGTTCAAGAGCGGGGCGTGGTGAAGTCAGAACAGGAACCCAGCTTCTGACTTCTGCTCTGTCTTCACCCTTAAGCCGGTAAAAGAAGCACAGATAGACAGTCATGGGACAGAGGCACCAGGGCCAGATCCTGCCCCTGTGGGTTCCCAGCTGAGTGCTGGGCCAGGTCAGGGACTCACCCCGGTTCTCAGTCACTTCAACGATGAGGCAGGAGAGACCCAATCCACCTTCCTGAGCTGCTCAGATAATGAATGAAACTCCATGGTGAGAGCACTTTTCATCAAGTCAGTGCTGAATACACATCATTCTCTCCACCTGACACCACACATCGCAAACCATCTCTGTTTCCAGCTCTTTCACAAACCCCTACACTCTACGTTCAAGGGAAACAGTCATTTGAAACACATGGAATTGAAGTTTGCCACGACTCCAAATTAATCAGGAGTCTAATCTGCGCCAGCCCATGGAGAATGCACTGAATGAAACGCATTTCTTCAAAAGACATTTTCCTAATTGTGTTTTCTAGTCGATTTACTGTCAGCAAGAGAAACATACAACTTGCAGACCGCTGAACATCTGATTTTAATGCCCAAGTCGTCCATTAGTTATATATGATCTAGAAAATGCAATCAAAGAATGGACTTGGTTGTTTTTCTGAAATTCAAAACTACCTTATTTACTTATATAATTATTTTAAGTGGCGCAGTTCTCCAGAACACAAAATAACGGCACACGCGAAGTAAATCACATGTCAAATTACAAAATGACATGTAGTAGGTTGCAGAGTGATCCCTGAACACGTATATCCACGTCCTCATCTTCAGTACCCACGATGTGACTGTATTTGAAGCAGGGTCATTGGAGATGTGGTTAAAGGTTCCAACAGAAAACCATCCTGGATTTAAGGTAGGCCCTCAATCCAATGGCTGGTGTTCGCATAAGGGAAATGACAGGGGAATCTGAGACATAGACAAACACACGTGAGAGAAGGTGATGTGACATTGTAGGCAGAGACTGGAGTGACGTAGCCCCAAACCAAGAACACTCGGAGCCACCTGGAGCTGGGAGAGGAGAGGAGGGAGCCTGCCCTAGCGCCTTCGGGAGGAGCATGGCCTACGACACCTCGATTCCAACTTTGGGTTCCAGAACAGGGAGGGCCCAAAGTTCTCTCAGTTCCATGGTAATCTGTTGTGGCAGCCCTACAAAATGAATGCAGTACATTTTTGAAGAGAAAAAGAAAAGAAACATGGAATGAAAATATTCTTTAATGTACAGAATCACCTGAACAGGCCTCCTTGCCTATTTTTTCTCTCTCTGGAGCGCTAGGAGAAAATATTTTTTAAAAATAACCCTAAAAGCATACTCTAAGTATACAACCAACAGACAAGTAGGCTCTGTAACATTCTTTAAGAAAATGTAAGCATTTAAACTCATTTGAAAAGACCCTGATGTTGGGAAAGATTGAAGGTGGGAGGAGAAGGGGACGACAGAGGATGAGATGGCTGGGTGGCATCACTGACTCAATGGACATGAGTTTGAATAAACTCCGGGAGTTGGTGATGGACAGGGAGGCCTGGCGTGCTGCAGTCCATGGGGTCACAAAGAGTCGGACATGACTGAACAACTGAACTGAACTGAAGCGTTTAAAACTACCATTTTAATGAAAAACAACAGAAATGACTGTGGGTTTTTCTGCTTTTATAGTTTCCCTCTTTAAGGAAGAATAAATGATTGACTTAAAAAAATAAAGCATGTTGAGCTCATTCATGAATTAAAAAAAGAAAACCATAGAATAGCTTTCGTCCCAGAAACCACAAGGGCTGCCTTCCAAGTGCTGCCGGGGATGGATGTGGTGTGGGTGCTCTGGGCCTTTCTGTGTCAACGCTGCTGCACTGAGTGGCGGCAGCTCTCCTCTGCTCCATCCTCCCCAGACACCCAACCTTCCCCAAGATCCCTCCCTGACCTGTGCCAAAAGCCTGTCTCCACTTCCCTGCATGTCAACCCTGCTCACCTCTTCTCTTGCCAACCTCCCCTCCACACCTACACTTTCTGTTCTGCTCCAGCATCTTCTCAAAAAGCCCCGCGTCCTCTCCCCAGTCCTGTGAACCACAATGGAGTTCTTAATTTCTCACCAGCTCAGTCTTCCTGGTGCCATGATACCTGGACATCGCTATCAGTGGTAGTCTTCAGGGATGTGCAAACCCAGCTCTACTGTGGCCTGGCCATTCGATTCAACCTTTCCACAACACGGAAGAGCTTTTCTTCGACCAATGTGAGCCCATGAACTACCCTCGTCTCTCTCCTGACTCTGACTCCCCTCTGGCCTTCCTTCACAGGTCCTGTTTCTTTTTTTGTCATTCACTTGTTCCACATATATTCACAGGGCACCTGTTATGCGTGCCAGGCATGGCAACAAATGAAGGAAGAGTCCTTCCCCGATGGAGCTCACATCCTTTGGGGTGGGCAAGAGGTAGGGGAGACATAAAAGCCTGTCTGGAGTCCTAAGCGCTAAAGAGCATGAGTGGGGAATGAAATGGGAAAGGGCTGCTGTAAAAGCCAGTGTCCAGGGGGAGCCTCTGATGAGGAGGCAATGTCTGGGAGGTGTTACCTGTCAGGAGAGGAGATGGAGCAGTGGCAGATGGAAGCAGGGAGGTCAGTTTAGAAGATCGAGGTGTCTGCAGGTGAGTCACTGTAACACACATGGGGACATAAGCCTTGGGCCTGGATGAACTAGGGGGAAATGAATGAAGATGGACAGAGAAGATGCCTGAAGTCTGTGCCTTGGGGGCCCCATTAGTCACCCCACCTTCTCAGTACCCTGTCTTCTGGGACCTGAGCCCCTCCTGGTCACCTTCTTTCACAGCCCCTTTCTCTGCCTCCTTTGCTGGCCTCCCTCACCGCCTGACCTCTAAGTGATGGCGTTCCCAAGGCTCAGCCTGCATCTCTGCTCTTCCTCACCTTCACCCCCTCCCCTGGGGCTCCCATCGCATGCCATGACTTCCATCAGACTAGGGGCAGACAGTGGTTGGCAGTGTGACTTGTTGTCAATGGTTCACTTCTGAGACTGATAATAACACTGGGGAATGAAGACATTGGATTGTCTTGGGCACCTGAGAAAGCACAGCTGCTTGGTTCTCTACACTAATGCCTCTTGGTTTTACACTGCTGATCCAGAGCTCCCTGTCTTCAAAAACTGGCTACCTAAGCCTCTGAGATCCTCCCCGCAGACATGTATGTGACATTTTACATGTAATGTGACTGAACAGTGCCTGTGAAATTGCCTCTGGAACCATTCCCCTCACTCTCTCTAGCATCTCAATGAATGACAGCCCCAGTCTCGCAGAGGCCTGGACCTAAAGCCTGCCTTGAGATGCCAGAAAAGTCTGTCTCCTCGACCCTCAAAATATATGTGTAACCTAACCACTGCTGCCCCTCAGTCCTGCACCAGAAAGACCCAAGCCTGGGTAGACCCAAGCTCTACCTGAGATTTCTGAAACAGCCTCCTCAGCTGCAGGCCTGCCTTCTTAGAATCTTCCCCTTTAAATCTACTTTCAAGTAAGGCAGCTGGAGCAATCCACCCCCTGAAAGCTAAGTAAGGTCTAAAAGTCTGGTGGACTTCTATTATGGAACTTAAGCTTGCTTTCCCCTCTGTATCACCTCGATAAGCAACATTTATTATAAATTTCAGACACTTACAATCCAGAAATACTTTACTGTACATGGCAAGGGGCACACAGAGGCCAGCAAGTGTGCACATCAATCTACTAAAAGCAGGCCAATATCCTAGGTGGATGAACAGATGTCCTAGTCTACTGGGGCTGCCATAACAAAGGACCACAGGCCCAGTAGACTGGCAGCCTTTGTTATGGCAGCCCCAGTGATTTAAACAGTACACATGTCACAGTTCTGCAGGCTGGGAGGTCGAAGATGAGGGTGCCAGACTGATGGAGTTCTGGTGAGGGCTCTCTTCCTGGTTTGCAGACAGCCAGGGTGCTGGAGGGAGATAGCTTTGGCATATTTCCTCGTTCACAGAGACACCTGTTCCATCAGACCAGGACTTCAACTTATGACCTCATCTAACCTAATCACTTCTTCAAAGACTCTGTCTCCAAATACAGTCACATGTTGTGGGGGTGTGGTTAAAGCTTCAGCATATATGTTTCTCAAAGAGATGATTCACTCCGTTGCAACAGGTGAAAATGTCTACTTCCATGTTTCTCTCTTACTCTGTTACAATCACCAAATGCGTTCAGTTGTGCCCCTGGGGCCTCATGTTGTTTAGCTGCTCAGTCATGTCCAGCTCTTTGCAACCCCATGGGCTGCAGTACCCCAGGGTTCCCTGTCCTTCACTATCTCCCAGAGCTGAGTCGGTGATGCCATCCAACCATTTCATCCTCTGTCATCCCGTTCTCCTCCTGCCCTCAACCTTTCCCAGCATCTGGGCCTTTTTCAATGAGTCGAGCCTCTTTCTCCTTCCAGCTTTTCTGTCAAGGTTTCACTGGGCCCCAGCCCTGAAGATTCTATTAACTAGCCCGGTCTCCTCCTGTTGCACAACCCCAACCCCCTCCAACTGTGTGTCTCCAACTCCCAAGACACAACAATGAGCCAATAGGGGAGGGATGTGGATGGCAGTCGCTGGAGAAAGGCTTACTCCCGACCCAGGTGGGAGCAGGTACAGCAGCTTGGTATTGCCCCCAAAGTAGTGGCTAAGATGTTAGAAGAATATCAAGATTTATCCTCCTTGAAATAATACATGGTTCCCTCATGTGAAATCCTCAAGATAAATTAGAATGAACATGTAGATTGTTGGCTACAAAAAAAAAAAAAAAAAAAAAAAAAAACACTACAAACATTTTATCTTTTGAGTCTTTTGGTAGTAACTCTTTGTTCCTTGGGACAAATGTTTTCTTTACCTTTCAGAAATAATTACACAAGCCCAGTGAATTTCCCAGGAGATAAGTTCAGTGAGGGAAGGAAAGGTCATGTGTGTTTATACTGCTGACTAAAAGAGATTCAGGGAAGTCGTGTTTTAGGAGAAGTTCATGAACTCCACCAGCTTTTGCAAACTGTTCCTTTGACTAACATTATTACCCTACAAAAGGTGTTTTGTGTGTGTGTTTGTTAGTATCTCAGTTTTGTTCTGCTTTTCGTGACCCTATGGACCGTAGCTGCCAGGCTCCTCTGCCCATGGAGTTCTCCCAGCAAGAACACCGAAGTGGGTTGCCATGCCCTCCCTACAGGGGATCTTCTCGACTCAAGGTTCGAACTCAGATTTCCTGCATTTCATGCAGATTCTTTACCATCTTAGTCACCAGGGAAGCCCCACACAACGTGTTAGTGTTATTGAAGTCAGACAATCATAGGAAACACCATTCCATGAAGCAACAGAAAACGAACAGCCAACAGCAAAATCTTGAAGGATTGTACAAATAAAGTCAACCTTTGGAGACTGAATCTGTTTTCCCATTATGTGTATTGGTTTGCAAGGGCTGCTGTAACAAAATAAAACAGACTGGCTGGCTTAAACAATATGCATTTGTTTTCCCACAGTTCTAAAGGCTGGAAGTCCAGCCAAGACCAAGATGTCAGCAGATGTCGTTTCTTCTTCTTCTTTTTTTAACGAAGTAACATTGCTTTATAACATTACGTAAGTTTACATTTACACTACAGTTTGACTTCTTGATATACTGTAGCATGCTTGTCACCAAAAAATATGGGATGCTTCATGAATTTGCATGGGGCCTTTGCCCAAGGACCATGCTCATCTCTGTACCCTTCCAATTTGATTACATAAGTTGCTAAAGTGAGCACAAGGTTGGTTTCTCCTGAGGCCCTCTCCTTGGCTTGCAGATGGATGTCTTCTTTCTATGTCCTTACAGTCTCTTTTCTGTGCCTGCTCGCCCCTGGATTCTCAGATTCAAAATCTCAAGGACCTACCAGATTAGAGCCCACCTTAATGACCTCATTTAAACAGAATCATTTTTCAAAAAAACCTTATGTCCAAATACAGTCCCATTCCAAGGTATCAGGGGTAAGTCTTCAAAACATGAATTTGGTAGGACCCAATTCAGCCCATAACATAGTACCTAATAAACACTCCAAAACTCAGTAGCTTGAAACAACAGTCATTTATTCTGTGCACAAATCTAATCTGGGCAGGGCTCAGCAGGGATGGCTCATCTCTGCTCCAGGCTGCGTCATGTGTGGAGACTCAGGTGGGATTGGAGAATCCTCTCTCCAGATGATCCAGTACCACGGCTGGCAGGCTGAAGGATGTGGATGTTACCTGGGCACTCAGTGTGGGGCAGGGATGATAGGTTACGATCTCTGTCCCATTAGCATCAACAGAAAACATTCTTGGATCCCAAGAGGTAGCAGCTCAAACTTCCTGCCTGACATTCCTGACCTGCCAGCAGGGTGACTGGTATGAAACAGATGTTAAATAAACACTGGAATTCTGTTTTGAATAGATTTTATTATTTAGAGTAGTTTTATAAAGTAACTCATTAGTAAAACTGAGTAGAAGATACAGACATTTCTTCCATGTACTCTGCCCCCATACCTGCACAGCATCCCTGGTTATCAACACCCCCACCAGGGTGGTACCTTTGCTACAAATGTTGAGCCAACGCGGACACACATCATAATCACCCAAAGTCCATAGTTTTCCCGGGTTCACTCTTGATGATGTAGAAGCTATGGGTGTGGACAAACGTATAGGGAGTGACACATACCTACCATTACAGTATCATACAACGTAGTTTCACATGCCGAAAAATACCTAAAAATTTTTTTAAATTACCAAAGAAGGTATACTTAATAGGGAGACTCAAGAGGGTTGGCCATTAATATACTACTCACCCTTCTAGAAAGAAATGTCTAATTTGGAGGATGTTATGGGTCAGAGAATCACGTGCCCTTTCAAAAAGCATTCTTTTAAAAGCATCTTTTAAAAAGTAGGTTCTAAGAAGCTCCAAGCCCTCACTGAGATGAACACTGTGTTCCTGGTTTACAGAGGACGATGAGTGACCATCTGAAACCAGCACACCAAGCACCCACTTTCACGGTATGACTGCTGTGCTTCCAAGGTGCTAGGAGTGAACATTGATTTAGGTCACCCAGGTGGGTGTGGCTTAATCTTTTTCTTTGAATCAGCTAATTGTGATTAAAAAAAAAATAGACTTTCATGATTTAAATATTTTTTCATAATTTAAATTTAAGTCTTGCATTTAATACTTATGGAACAATGAACCATAAGTAAATATTATATTGGTTAATTATTACTTTTTATTTTTATTTGTTGCTATATAAATTTAACTACAACCTTAACTAACCACTGTGACTATGCCCACTATTGTGCCATCCACATGATAATATACTTTTGCCAGAGAGTGCTCATGTTCAAACCTGTTGCAATCTAGCATTTCATTCTCCTCAAATCTTTTAAAGATGAAAGAGAGATAAATGAAGGCTCTAGAGCCAAAGTAACATGCTCCCCTGATCTAATCTTCAATTGCTAGTCTTCAAATCCTCAAAAAATGCCATTACCTTTACAATTGCTCTTCTTTTACCCCAGCCTCTTAGTAATTTCCCACCTGTTGACCTCCTTGCTCCACTCCTCGGCTATAAATACCTTCTATTTCTTGGATTCAGAACAGAACTCAAGCCTAGACTTGGGTCTCCTTTCTACCATTGCAAAAACTCTTGCATAAAATCTGCTTCTGCTACTTTAACTGCTGTCAGCTCTGGTTCTGTTTGGCAAGCCTCCGTCTAAAAGTTTTCCTGAACAAGGACAAAGGAAGATCAAAGCTCACGGGTATATCTGATGTCTGACTCTTAGTACAATCTCGCCTATGCTTATGAACCCGCCCTCCTCCCTGTGTACATCCTCCTTACGCCCACCCACTGAATCAGGAGGACTACCTCTTATCTGGTGAGCAGCTGTGCAGTTACAGACGTCACGTATCTCTATGCTCTGAACTTCACAACATGCCTTTCAAAAAGGAATTACCTTCCTTCTGTATTTAATGCGTACTGCAGAAGGGAAAAAAAAAAAAAAAAAACTAAGGTGGGACTAAAAACAAAGACTGAGGTATAAAGTGGCCACTGGTATGGATGGATTAAACCAGAAGATACTATTTTTAGAATTAACTTGTAATGATTAGAATTGGAAAGTCACATAATATGTACTAGGTTTTCTAGCCCCTGATTCTGTTACCAAATAAAAACTATATTTTAGGTTCTAATCCTCCTCCAGTATGTTTTTTCTCCTCTGCAATGTTTTTTCATATGTATCATTATTACTTAATTTTTGGATGACTTTCACAGTCCATCCCTGAGTTTTAGGATATATTAGACATTTGAGAACTTTAAGAAATATTGAAAGGTGGGTGCATCAGAGCATTAGCGAAGAATACAGCTTACATCCTTTGTGCAATATAAGCTCACAACCACTTTGGGTTTCAAAAGACAGGTTTCAAAGTAGATATACTAGTCTGACAGCTAGAGCACATTCAATGGAAGAAGAGCCTCTGACAGAAAAAAAAACAGGTTTTTGTAAGTCTAAACAAAAACTTAGCCTCGACAATCAAACCCAAGTCTGTTTTAGAGAAGTTTCCAAGAGCCACAGGACTGGGAGGAGTTCAAGCTGACATCATGCCAGGAGGAGATCTAACTCTCTCTGGACTGAGAGAAAGGTTTTGGAAAAGACTGGAGGAGAAAACCAAGAGGACGTGGATGCTCCTGTGAGGTGCTAGACAATATTTTTTACCCTTTAAGTTTAGGTACCCAAAGAGAGAAGGATTTTCCCCTCTTCAATCCAGAGGCCCAAGGGGAAAAAGTGGAAGAAGTGACAGTCTTTATCTTCTTGGGCTCCAAAATCACTGCAAATGGTGACTGTAGTCATGTAACTAAAAAATGCTTGCTCCTTAGAAGGAAAGCCATGACAAACCTAGACAGCATATTAAAAGCAGAGACATCACTTTGCTGACAATGGAGTGTATAGTCAAAGCTATGGTTTTGCCAGCAGTCATGTACAGATGTGAGAGTTGGACCGTAAAGAAGGCTGAGCACCAAAGAACTGATGCTTTTGAACTGTGGTGATGGAGAAGACTCTTAAGAGTCCCTTGGACTGTGAGGAGGTCAAACCAATCAATCCTAAAGGAAATCAACCCTGAATATTCATTGGAAGAACTGGTGCTGAAGCTGAAGCTCCAATAATTTGGTCACCTGATGAAAAGAGCTGACTCACTGGAGAAGAGAAGATGGGGGCGACAGAGGATGAGATGGTTGGGTGGCCTCACTGATTCAATGGACATGATTTTGAGCAAGCTCTGGAAGACAGTGAAGGATAGGGAAGCCTGCTGCAGTCCATGGCATCACAAAGAGTTAGGCACGACTTAGTGACTGAACAACAACATATCTATGTAGTATGATGTTGTTATGGTTAATTTCATGTGCCAGTATGTACTCAGATTTTTGGTCAAACATTACCCCAGATATTTCTGTGAAGTCTTTTTTAGGTGAACAGACTTTGAGCAAAGCAGACTGCTCTCCATCATGCAGATGGGCCTCGTTGAATTAGCTGAAGGTCTGAAAAGAAGAAGACTGACTTTCCAGGAAGGAGAGGAAATTCTGCCAGCAGACCCTCTTCAGACTTAAACTGCACCTCTTCCCTGGGTCTCCAGCCTGATGACTTACCCTGAAAATGTTGGACTAGCCCACAGGTCACAATTAAATTAGTTTCTGAAATAAATCTCTCTCTCTATCTGCACATCCTGTTGGCTCTATTTCTTTGGAAAAGCTTGATTCATAGGGATGCTGATGAATAACTGTCACAAATGAACAAAGCAGTTTATGGACACACATATGTGAATGACATGCCTAGGGTTGTGCAAAGTGATGGTCTTTATTTCTCAGTATAATAATGATTGGACCATATACAACCTTTATGGCAATGCAGAGGATGGTTTAAAATTCCCATTAACATGCAAGAAATGCTGCGGGATGGACTTAGAAAATTCTGAGGGCTGCATTTCAAGTGAGTTTCATTTCTCAGGAAAGTGAATATGCCTCATTTTCCAGCATGAGAAGAAGATGACTTGATTTTCCTCAATTATAATTTAAAGCACTGGACCAGTTCTAAAAACCATACTGAAGTGTTACATCAGTATATAAACTTCACGTCAATCAGCTGATTCAATCAATGCAAATTACCCATTTTTCTGGGCTGTTGTTTTTTTATTTTGCAACAGAAAAAATAACTTATCTCCCAATATGTATTATATTTTACAATGTGTTTTTTCATTATGAATTAGAGAAAAATACGCTGCGCTGGTTTCTGGATCATGTCAGACATCATTCAGGTATGAACTTAAACGCATTCTCAGCGCATATGTTACTCTACGCAGATTCATGGCTGCAGGTTATTTCTCTTTTTACATGAAAAATTATGTCAATATTTTAAGGTGATGTGGCATCAGAACCTCCTGCGGTATATTTAAAGCCCTGTGAGATCAGAATCACAAAAGAAACACAAATGCTAAGTGACACTGATATATTAAAAATCATCTACAGTCATGTTCTTGTTTCTGTATAGAAACAGCTCACAAAATGTTTTCCAGTATGCCTTCAAGAAATTCCTTTAAAGATGACTTGGGGAAAACAATTGCTAATTAATTTTAACACCATGTCAATTATACTAATAAAATTCTAATTAAAATCCTTGTGATGTAAATCAGTCTTTCTTTGTGTGTTGTATGTGCGTACGTCTGTTAATTATTACACAGGCTGTCAGCTGTCAGAGACTTACTAGCTTTATCATGAATCTATACAGTGGGCTTGGCTGTATACAGATCTTTTGACTTATGCAGTTCTGCCTGCCATAAGCATTGGGCAAATTAATGGTGAAAGCCTAATATTTATGGTGCCAGGGGGGTCAGCTAATTGATGCTCATTAGGGAAATGAAACAAGCAGGAGAAATTAGCTTTTTTGAAAGACTAGAAACAGAGGATAGGGCAATTTGGACATTATCATATTTCAGGTTGATTATATGTGATTGTACAATAAAAAATATATAAACCTATAGCAACTTCTATGCTATAAGATATGAAGGTTCCTTGGAGGGTATTTGTGCTGCCCTGTGGCTCAAGAGGAAAAGAATTTGCCTGCAATTCAGGAGATTTGGGTTCAATCCCTTGGTGGGGAAGATCCCCTGGATAAGAAAATGGCAATCCACTCCATTCCTCTTGCCTGGAGAAATAATCTCATGGACAGAGGAGCCTGGCAGGCTACAGTCCACGGGGTTGCAAGAGTTGGACATGACTTAGTGAGTCCACCATCACCAACATGGGGGTGAGGTGGAGTGTGTTCAGGACTTTGTAACTTGAGATGCTGCCAAATGAGGAAACACCAGCAAAGCAAGTATCCATTTCAGCCCCTCCTACTTGCCTGGCCCTGTGCTTGGTTGTGGGGACACCACAAAACCAGATACAGACAAACCCAGGGACGGAAGCAATAAGCTGAAAAGTGGAATACAGATTCTGTTGGGCTACAAAGAGCACCTCATTCTGGCTGAGAACCAAGGAGGGCTTCCTGGAGGAGGCTGCATTTGAGCACAGTTTTAAGTGTCATGGTGGCTGACAAAGAGGGGGCAGGAAGGCATTTCACATAAGGAGCAGCATTTCCTAACGGGTCCTAAGTGAGAGAGAGCAATTTTACTGGGGGAACTGATATCTACCATCTGTTGAAAATCCCCCTCTTCGATTGGCAAGTGAATTTGGAAAGCAGCATGGCTCTTGGGTGGTAGAAAAGTAGCACCTGGTTTCAGGCTCCCTAGCTGCCAACCCTCATGGTGTAAGAAAATAGATGGGGATTGGACCTGGCACCTCCACAAAGTAAACACTTTTTTCAATGATGGGGTAGCCAAACAGATGGTGTAAGTGCTTACATTTATATCCACAACAGCAATCAGCTCAAGACACTATCTTGTCATGAGTCTCAGGAGACACAGAAGCTAATTAGGATAACGAAACTTCCTAGCTTCTCCACTGCACATGTGCAACTGGTCAACCCACTGATGTCTACAAAAGTGAATTCTGGGAAAATCACACACAACACATATTTGCTTATAAATCTGAAAGGCCTATAATTAGGATTTTGCCACTTCTAAATTCCACTGATGTTGGAAGAAAATGTTCAAAACCTAATGAGAGCAAAGGCAGCCAACAAAGGCACTAAATCTCCTCTACGTTTATGGAAACACTTGGGATTGAATCCTCATTTCAAAAGCAGACACGCGGATGGACGTGTGCTCTGGAAAAGATCGTCTGCTAGCCGGCCTCTTCTTCATGAGGAACCCGAGTTCTTGGTGATTTATCCTTCCCGTTGGCAGCATCCGAAATTCCCAGGCTGCCTTTACTACTGGATTCCTGAAGTGATGAGAAATTGGGGATGTAATCTTTGTGTTCAGCCTTCTTCCAAGAGACATAAATAATTCAAGTGAGACAGAAAGGAAGTTTCTTCTGTGTAGAAAACAAATAATTTTCACCTGTAAATACAGTTTTATAATACTAAAAAATGTGGACACTCAAGGGAGTATCAGATAAATTAGTCCAACTGAAGAACAAGCCAGAAAGTCTGCAAACTAAAATCCATGGATCCTGGAGGGAACAGGCTGTTAGGATTCAAGATGCTGCATTTCATCCCTGCTTTTGTTATTTCATAGACGTTGTTGCTGTTATTCGGTCGCTAAGTCACATCTGACTCTTTGAGACCCCATGGATTGCAGCATGTTGGGCTTCCCTGTCCTTCACCATCTCCTGGAGTTTGCCCAAGTTCATGTGCATTGAGTTGGTGATGTCATCCAAGCTTCTCATCCTCTGTCATCCCCTTCTCCTCCTGCCTTCCATCTTTGCCGGCATCAGGGTCTTTTCCAATGATTGGCTCTTCACATCAGGTGGCCAAAATATTGGAGCTTCTGCTTCAGCATCAGTCCTTCCAATGAATATTCAGGGTTGATTTCCTCTAGGATTGACTGGTTTAATCTCCTTGAAGTCCAAGGGACTCTCAAGAATCTTCTCCAGGACCACAGTTCAAAAGCATCAGTTCTTCAGTGCTCAGCCTTCTTTATGGTCCAACTCACATCCATACATGACGACTGGAAAAACCATACCTTTGACTAGATGGACCCTTGTTGGCAAAGTGATGAGAAGCTCCCAAGTCCAAGGCTGTGTGACAGACACAAGAGACACATGGGGCAGAGCAGAAGATTCTCAGTCCCTCATGTTCCACGTCTAATTTCAGCCAACACTGCAGGGGACGTCTCCCTGTAGCTCAGATGATACAGGAGTATGTGTCATGGTCTTGTACTTTCTGCCTGGGGTCGTCACCAAAACGACACCAGCCCACTTGGCTCCAGGTAAGCACAGCCCAGAAGTGCAAGGAAGTTAATGTCCCCAGGGAACCTGAAACGACTGGAAGCTGATGGATGAACAGCTGCCTCCTTGGACCACTAGAGGAAGCGTTCCTCTGCTTCCTGCAATTCAACCCCTCACTCAGCACCTTGGCAGTGACCTTGATGGTCAGTGCTTAGGTTATTTTCCCTCCTTCCCTGCCTCACTCTCCCACTTTCTGGGATCACCTAAGACATACACAATCTACACCCAAGGCTTTGTCTCAGTGTGGACTTTAGCTCTGGTCCAACTTGGACCAGAGCTAGAGAAGAGATCACCAAGTCGGTCTGAATCACCAAGTGGCCTGGCAAAAGCAGGGTGGTTTTGACTTATGTTTTGTCTAAGACTTTGGGGGCAGAGGAGAACAAACCGAGATGAAGAAGCAGCAGGAGGGGAGGCTGGGGATGGGGAGGTGAGCAGCGGGCCTGTGATGAGATGCTGAGATGCTGGCTGGAAGGCGGTCAGGATTCACCTCATCCTGAGCATCCATCTCGAATTCTGAGAACTCTGCTATTTCCCAAGCAGCCAAGTGGTCCGCTAGCCTCACTTCCACTGGGACACAGTGCCCAGACAGACTGCTGCTGGTTTTCCCACTTTTTTTCTTGTAATCTAGGCTTGGAAATACACTTTGCTTGGAAGCCAGAGCTTATGCACATGTATACACATACATATGCATATTTATATTTATTAGGTATTTATTGGGTATATAAATGAACAAAAAGGTCATAAACTTCATTCTTACTACATGTGATACAAGCTAACCCCTTCCATTCTGCCATGTTCTCTCATTTTCTCTGACTCTTGTTTTACAAAACTGATTTCACAACTCTGACTAACTGGTTGCAATCTGCAGCTTAAAAATCACAAGTCTAGACCAGTCTTCCTAGAATTCCGAGAAACCACCTCTCCTTTCTGTGCCTTGCTGTCTTGCTTGGTGAAATGATAAAGAGGAAACAGTCTGATGATAGAAGCTCTTTCTGCCTTTCAAGGAGTTTTATGTGTCGATGTCAAATTCATAATAAAATGTCAGGTCATACACTCCATATTCCATTAATTTTAGTAGCTAACAGAGGACACAGTTTAAATGAAAAAGCTAGGTGCTGTGTTATTTTTTTTTCCAAAAAATATGTTTGCTAAGATGTTACATATCCTTTTAGCAGTATTAGAATTTATATTCAAAATTAGGATACACAGTATTACAATACCCTACACACGAACCTTCAAGCTGTGAGCTTTCAAAGCTGCGAATGTGCAGTCCATCAGCGTCAGGCGTGAGTGAAATCACAGCTGGCCCTCCATCTCCTATCGCTGATAATTCTTCAGCTCTACCATCTCTCACGTCTTCTCCCTCCTCCAGGCGTAACTCTTCTTGCCTGTTCACTCGACGCCAGCCCCAGTGTGCCAGCTGTTTTACTGTACTACTGTACTTTCCAAGATACCGCAAGATTTTAAAATCTTTTTTATCTTTGTTTTTTATGTATTATTTGTGTCAAAGTATCATAAACCTATTACAGCACAGTATTATACAGCCTATTGTGTTAGCCGGGTACCTAGGCTAACTTTGTTGGACTGATGAACAAATTTGACTCATGAACGCGTTCTTGGAATGGAATTTGCTTTTATGTAGGGGACTTTCCATTTCTTTATCTCTGATATATTCGAGGCTTTAAAAAATCAGTTCTGCTTCTCCCACCGTTCTCCTCACTCTGTTGGCCTAAAAGCGATCACGTGTCTTTACAGTTAACAGTCTCCTCCGTCCAGCCACAGACGTCCTGCCAGGCTCAGCTGGGAAGCCCTCCCTTCCTGCCTCCTCCTTGGCTGTGTCCCCACACCACTCTAGACTCATCAGACCCTGGGGCTGTCTTCTGTTTATGCGGCTCTGAGAACTTGAAGAACAGAACCTGTTATTCTCAGCACTCAGAGCACCTCACGCAGTACCTGACACAATCCAGGGGACCGTGAAACATCTACAATAGGAATCAAATACATCCTGTCTTTGATAGTTTCACTCGGATGTTCCTAGGTGCTCGTATCTCAAGCCCTGATGCCATTTCTCACGGGAAGAGCAACTGTTTACTACCACGATGAAAATACTCTGCACTTTCCAATTAGACTGCCTACGGCATCGTCTTTATTGAATTTGGTCGGAAAAACAGTCGTTGAGTATTGGGGGAGTTTTTTATAGTCTACTCAAAGGGAGCAGCTCCACACGCTCCCCACTGTGCCTCAGGAACATATACTCATTCTCCTGAAGTTCAAGTTCTGAAGTGTCTTTTGTGTCAATCAGAATCCTTTGTTCGTAAGTGACAACAATGCAAGCCAAAAGCAAAATGCAAGCAAACAATAACAGTGGCTCCCCAGGCCAGGGGCGCGTACACCAGGCTCCTGTAACCTCCAGAAGGGCAGGCTCAGAAGGAGCCCAGAGCCCCTCTCTCCTGGGTCCCCACCACTGCTTCTCTGCAGATCCAGCAACTCATCTCTTCTAAGGACTCCTCTGCTCCGGCTCCTCACTCTTCACCACCAGAGATAAGCGCATATCACCCTTTTTGGTCCCAAGTCCAGACATTCCAGAGAAGGGCTCCCGTGGGCTCCACCCGCATGAGGTGCTGCACTCCAGACCACCACCGTTGGCAGGCGGTGGGACGCTGTGAACGGTCACCTCTGGAAAAATCCCCATCCTCGTGAGAAAAACCACCATCCTTAGAAAATGACTGCTCCCCTGGCAACCACATGGATGGAGCCCAGAGAAACACGTTTCCTAGAAGAGAAGCAGCTACTGTTCCAGACACAGAAACTGATGGATATCTGCAGAACAGTCTGGGAGCGTAACTCCGTTTTCACATCCTTTTACGATATTCATTCATAGCAATTTCCCCCATTATGGGCAAACATCCACTCTTTTACTACGTAAGCCTCTTTAAGTAATTTAAATTTGCATCTCAGCCCTTAAACCAGGTTTTAAGCTGTATGGGAAGAAAGTGGGCTTTTAATTTTGTTAAGAACTAATCACTGTGATTGTGTCTTCTCAGCCCTTTCAATTTGTTGCCCACATAGCCGATGACAGTGCCTTTTGCACCCAACTTTAGTTCCAACAATAAATAGCCTTGGATAATTTCTAATTCCACCATGTCTTTATTCCTTCAAATAATCACTTTTATGTTGAGATACATTTTATCCATATATACCTAATTTCATAGGAATAAACATCCCTAACTTCATGGTGTTAGACAAAAAAATGATCCTGAATGCAACCAGAACTGACCTTCAGACAAGATCTTTCAAAACTACAAAAAGGATCATATAAAAGGATGTATCTCACTAAGGACATTGGTTTGACTCAATATCAGTCTTTCTACATGATTTCTGGAGTTGCCCCTCACTCTCAGATCCCTCTTTTACATGAAAAGACAGAAGTCAAAATCTGAGTCTTTTAAAAAGACTTACGGGCTTAGCAAAAAAGTAACCTTAGCTATTTCTTTAACTTAATATAGTAAAGCAGGATGTGCTTCCCTTGGGGCTTGGTGGTAAAGAATCCACCTGCAATGCAGAAGCTGCCGGAGATGGAGGTTCGATCCCTGGGTTGGGAATATCCTCTGGAGAAGGAAATGGCAACCCACTCCAGTATTCTTGGGCTTCCCTGTGGCTCAGCTGGTAAAGAATCCGCCTGCAATGCAGGAGACATGGGTTCCATCCCTGGGCTGCGAAGATCCCCTGGAGGAGGAAATGGCAACCCACTCCAGTATTCTTGCCTGGAGAATCCCATGGACAGAGGAGCCTGCTGGCCTACAGACCACAGGGTCACAAAGACTCGGACACAACTGCAGAGACTTAGCACACGTGCTGAGTAAAGCAGGATACGCTGGGCCCTAAATAAGGGACATGGGGTGGTAGCTAGTTTGGTGAGGTTTAAGATCCCCTGGAGCAGGAAATGGCAACCCACTCCAGTACTCTTGCCTGGAAAATTCCATGGACAGAGGAGGCTTGTAGGTTACAGTCCATGGGGTCGCAAAGAGTCGGACACAACTGAGCGACTTCACTTCAATTGTGCTGTTGACTTGAGTACAGTTCCAGGGAATTAACATTTCACCTGCATTAGGTCTGGACACATGAAGTTAAGCTACTGGAGAGAAAGAAGTTGAACACGTGCAGAGAAGCTGAGACAGAGGGATCAAGCATTAGCCATCTTCGGGGTGTCGTGGCTGGTGTTGGATGCTTCCCTGACATCACTAGGTGGCTGCTTCGGACCCAGGTTCCCTCCAAGTGGGATTCCTCCACCTGGCAGGTGATGTCAACTGAAGGCAAAAGCCTTCTTTCCACAAATCTGCTACCTCTAAATTTCCCTTTCTCAATATTTTTCAGCAGTACCAGGTTTTCCCATTATTCAAAGCCAGAAATTTTGGAATAAATTTCAATTGTCTTCTCCCTGTTTATGTTCCATCTCCAAATACCATCATAATTTCTGCACAGGCCTTCTCTTCTTCTTTGGTACAGTTTTTCCCTTTCCTGTGGGTGAATCTATCATCTTTCTGAGTTCCAGCCAGTGCCCACCACTTCCAACTCCTTATGCAATCATTTCCAGATTAGTCTTCCTAAAATGCAGCCCTGCACATGCCAATTACCTGCTCAAAGTCCTCGGTGCTTTCCTGTTGCCTTTAAAGAAAAATTTCAAGAAAAAGTCTGGTCCCCTGCTACCTGCCGCCAACCTATGTCTCCAGATGAATCTCTTGAATTCCCTCATGGCTGTTGTCAATCCAGTCTATTCATTTTTCTCCAAACATGTCTCTAGTTTTACAAACTGCCGATTTCCCAAATCTTCAATAACTTGAAACAAAAATTACCTGAATGCCTGGCATAAAATAGTCAGCATATAAATGTCTGTGGAATGAATGAAATGATTCAGAACATAAGAATGAAACCATATGTCCATGATACACAGACCAAAAGTTTTTTTTTTGTTTTTTCTTGGATGACTGGCAAAATTTTATCTAAATCCCATGTTTCTCATCAGGATTTCATTTATAATTTTTACTTGATATACCAAACAGATACAAAAAATTTTTCTAAATTGCGAAAATTAAGTACTCCCCTGACCCCTCCAACTGTTCCTCCTTTTGAGTTTCTATCTCAGTCCATGGCAGCTATATTTGATCCAGTTGTCAAAACCAGAACCTCAGGACTGTCCTTAGTTCCACCCTCTCCCAGTCACCATTTAAGAGTTACCTACATTGCAATATGACAAAAAAAAAAAAAAAAAAAAAGGTAGAAAAACCTCATATTCACTGTTGTTCAGTCACTCAGTCGTGTCTGACTCAGACCCCATGGACTGCAGCACACGAGGCTTCCCTGTCCTTCATCATCATCCAGAGCTTGCTTAAATTCACATCCATTGAGTCGGTGAAGCCATCCAACCATCTTGTCCTCTGTCATCCCCTTCTCCTCCTGCCTTCAGTCTTTCCCAGCATCAGGGGCTTTTTGAGCTTAGTAAATGCTATGGGTTGAGCTGTATTGCCCCAAATCCATCTGTTGAAGTCCTGCCTCTAAGTACTTCAGAATGCATCTCCAGGGACATTCCAGGTGGTCCAGTGGAACCCACCTTGCAAGGCAGAGGATGTGGGTTGGATCCTCAGGGAACTAAGCTGTCACATGCCACAGAGCAACTAAGCCTCCACACCACAACTGGACAGTCTGCGTGCAACCAAGATTTGAGATACCCGAATGTACAACTAAATAAAATGAAAACAAAGACCAACAAAGGCATCTCTATTAGGCACAATTAGTTAAGATGAGGTCCGCCTGCAGTAGGTCCGGTATAACTGGCTGGAGTCCTTATAACAAGGGGCCATTTGGGCACTTAATATTTTGGCCACCTTATGTGAAGAGCTGACTCACTGGAAAAGACCTTGATGCTGGGAAAGACTGAAGGAGAAGGGGGCATCAGAGGATGAGATGGTTAGATAGCATCACTGACTCAATGGACATGATTTTGAGCAAACTCTGGGAGATAGCAGAGGACAGAGGAGGCTGGTGCGCTGCAATCCAAGGGTGTCGCAAAGAGTCAGACACAGCTGAGCACCGAGAAACATGTGGGCATAGACATGCACATGGGGAAAACACCACATGCAGTCTGGTGTTTCCTGAAGCTACTAGAAGATTCTCCCTTAGCACCTTCAGGAGGAGCATGACCTTGCCAACACCTTGATCTCAGACTTCCAGCTTCTAGAACTGCAAAACAGTCCATTTCTATCGTGTAAGCCCCTTGGTTCACAGCACTCTGCTTTGCCAGCCCTACTAAACTGATACACTGAGTCCTAGCTAATGGGCTAGAAGGTTTTTCAGCCTGATAGTTCTTTAATGCTCACAGTAGCCAGGGAGTCATCTACAGTTAGGGATTCACACACCATTACCCCATTTTCTAGCTGGAAACAAATGCTCAGAAAGATTAAGTACTAAAGCTATCACCAGATATAGATAGCAGAGCAAACCAAAATATCTGTGATTCTAAAACTCAAGTTTATATCCACTCCATTTCTGGCCCCCTGGAAGACCTCTCTTGACACTGTTCCAGGCTGGAACAAGGTCACACAGGCGGCCCTTCCACTGTTCCAGTTCTCTATACTATAGAATTTCCACGTAAGACATTCCTTATGGTGGCTCAGCTGGTAAACAATCCGCCTGCAATGTTGGGGACCTGGGTTTGATCCCTGGGTTGGGAAGATCCCCTGGAGAAGGAAAAGGCTACCCACTCCAGTATTCTGGCCTGGAGAGTTCCATGGACTAGTCCATGGGGTCACAAAGAGTCAGACATGGCTGAGCGACTTGTGTGTTCACTAAGGTGCCACATGGAAACAGAAACTTGAATAAGATAATTCACTGTATTTTAGACGAAGCCCATGTTCGCCAAAAGGTCCCAAAGACAACCTTATTTTTATCTAATTTATCAGACGTGCTATTTAAAATGAAACGAGTCATGAACACATTGAACATGCTTGGCTGCACCTTTTTTTACTGTTTCTTTTATGAGGCAAACACGCTCATGCTCATGCTCAAAGAAATTAAAATGGTAGCATCACACCGTGCACAAATAATGAAAATTAAATTCTGAAACATCTCAAAGTTGATATTCGGTCCTAATATCTACTGTGTGAATGAGTGAAACAACAACCAACAATCCAAAGACTGACTCGCTATTTCAAAGACAGGAATGATAAAAACTACGGAATACAGAACGTTACTGCCTTTTCTTTAAGCATTAACTAGACTACTACTCGAAGAAATGTGTGCCTTTTTTTTTTTTTTAATATATATATCCTAGGGCAGAGTTGTGAGTTTTTCTGTAAACTTCTCTTTGAGGGAAAGCAGTACTCAACACAACACAGACTAGGGGTAATCCAGAAAGGGCAGTTCTCAAAGTCTGGTCCAGGAACCCCTGGACTCCTTCCTGGGAACCTTGTAAGGATAAGACTACTGTCAGATGGATAGTTAAGATTTTATTTGCACTTTCAACTCTGTGGACATTCCCACTGAAACTGCAGAAACAATGGTGGGTGAAACGGCTAGTACCTTCAAAGGAATCAAGCCAGTGATATGACACTGTCTTGGAGCTGTTATATCCCTCATTGTCACATGCTTGCAGTAAAAAAAAAAAAGAAAAAAGAAAAAAAAAATGTTCCAATTAAGATTGTCCTTGACATGCAGTAAAAATTGATTAATTTTATTACATCTTGACCCTTGATTGCACTTCTCTTTAATATTCTGGGTGATAAAATGGAAAACACACATAAAGTTCTCTTGCTCTATGATGGTTTTCTCCTGGAGAAGCACTTACTTGTGTGTTGAGTTGTGAAATGAACTAGCCGCTCTTTTCATGAGACACTAATTTTACCTGAAAGAAAGACTGACAGATAAGCTACAGTTACTCAGTCCTGGGTGGATGCAGGCATTTTCTTATGGATCTAATGACACAGGAAGGGTCTCTCATCAAGTACTAACAGTATTCACGCATTCATGAGAAATACATATTAGCATGTGGAAACGCCTGGAACGCCGACCTTGAATGTAAACATTTCCCAGTACTTACAGACTTTCTGAGATTGTTGGTAAAACGAACAAATATGACTTGCAAAAATGTATCATTTAATGAAATACATCAACATTTAGAATATTTTCATAACCAGCTATTTATGCCAACACATCCATGCATAAAAGATCCATTCAATGCATTTACGATACATTCAAGATAGAGCAATGGATTTTAGGTAACATAAAGTTCATTGCAATATTTGAAAACTCCTTACTTCTACTAACCTCTAAGAAACTATAACTTACAGAATTTTGGTATAGTATCATAAAATATCTACCATTACCTAAGAAGCTATGAAAATAACCCTTCATTTTCCAACTATATATCTGTGTGATATATATCTTTCTTAAAGATATATATCTATATCTTTCTTCTTGTATTTCAAATAAAATATATTATAACAGACTAAACAAAGAAGTAGCTATAAGACCATAGCTGTCTTCTATTAAGACAGACAGGAGAATATACAAAATAATCAACAAGGACCTACTGTATAGCACGGGAAACATGAGCCAGCACTCTGCAACAATCTACAAAGGAGAAGGAGCTATAAAGGAACAGATACATGTGTATGGATCGCTGCTTTACTTTGCCGGGCCTCCCTGGTGGCTCAGCGGGAAAGAATCTGCCTGCAATGCCGGAGACCTGGGTTTGATCCCTGGGTTGGGACGATCCCCTGGAGGAGGGCGTGGCAACACACTCCAGAATTCTTGCCTGGAGAATCCCAGAGGAGCCTGGCAGGCTACAGTCCATGGGGTCACAAAGAGCCGAGCACGACTGCAGCGACTTGGCGTGCACACTTGAAACTGACACAACGTTGTGAGTCAACTCTAATCCGATATAATATTTTAAAAAAGGCAACAGACTGAATTTTGGGAGGTCCTTGTGTTAAGTTACTTTAGTCACTAAGTTGTGTCTGACTCTTGCAACCCCATGGACTGTGTAGCCTGCCAGGCTCCTCTGTCCATGGATTCTCCAGGCGAGAATACTGGAGTGGGCTGCCATTTCCTTCTCCGTAGGGGGATCCTTATCTTACTTCTATTTGGCTTTTTCTCGGTGGTCAGGGAAGCCCTTTCATAACCCCTAGAAAAGTTCCCAAGAAATGACTTGAAAGTCAACAATTTAATACATCTAAAAGAGTCATGTAAGTTCTAAAACCCAAGAAATTAGTCACTGTTTCATTAAATTATTATGAAAATATCAGCAAAAAAGCCACACAGAGATTTTTCAAAAATATAAGAGAATGTCATATTTCAGAAAATATAGTTAAAAGAAATATTTACTTTGATATATAATGGGCTTATTATGACTTTAAAATGAATTCTTAATGAATATGTTACACTCCATATTTAAACTTTTCAAATTTAACATCAGATACAGTCAATATTAGAGGCTTCCCAGGTATCTCAGTGGTAAAGAATCTACCTGCATTGGCGAGAGAGGCAGGAGACATAAGTTCAATCCCTGGGTCAAGAAGACTCCCTGGAGGAGGAAATGGCAACCCGCTCCAGTATTCTTGCCTGCGAAAACCCACGGTTAGAGGAACCTGGCAAGCTATAATGCATGGGTCACAGAGAGTCAGACGTGATTGAGCGACTGATCATGAATGCACAGTAAAGGTATATATTCATAGATGTAACTCACATAGACAAAAGCTTTCTTAGTTTTTCTGTATTTATTTAGCCTGTTGTAGAGGTGGAAAGACCAACATGTCTGAGAACCACTGTCCCAGAGGATTTGGGTGGGAGGAGTGAGGACTAGGAATCAATTGGCTAAAGCATACAGCACTCTGAATTTTATTCCAGGACACAGAAATGTATTAGTATTTCACCCCCCATCAGCAAACCAATTTCCAAGAGACCACTGTTTTTGGTTATTTTCACCTCAAAATGCACAGTGATAATTGAGATGAAATGAAAACACCATCTTCCCTAATGTTTAAATATCAATTAGCACCTTACACCCTGTAGTCCATGGGGTTGCAAAGAGTCAGGCATGACTCAGTGACTGAACAGCAACAACCCTGGACAAGCTGGCTGACAAAGGAGTTTGGTGCTGAGCACAGCCTTACAAAGTTGTCTTTCTTTTGCCCAGGGATATAGCATTTCTCGGAGAAGGCGATGGCACCCCACTCCAGTACTCTTGCCTGGAAAATCCCATGGATGGAGGAGCCTGGTAGGCTGCAGTCCATGGGGTCTTGAAGAGTCGGACACAACTGAGCGACTTCCCTTTCACTTTTCACTTTCATGCATTGGAGAAGGAAATGGCAACCCACTCCAGTGTTCTTGCCTGGAGAATTCCAGGGACAGGGGAGCCTGGTGGGTTGCTGTCTATGGGGTCGCACAGAGTCAAAAACAAATGACTTAGCAGCAGCAGCATAGCATTTCTAAGTTAGTAAACTTTCACATAAGGAACTAAGCCACTGAAACTGCATCCAGTCATCAAAGGTTCTGCTAAGTCACTTCAGTCGTGACTCTGTGCGACCCCAGAGACTGCAGCCCACCAGGTTCCCCCGTCCCTGGGATTCTCAAGGCAAGAACACTGGAGTGGGTTGCCATTTCCTTCTCCAATGCATGAAAGTGAAAAGTGAAAGTGAAGTCGCTCAGTCACGTCTGACTCTTCGCAACCCCATGGACTGCAGCCCACCAGGCTCCTCCGTCCATGGCATTTTCCAGGCAAGAGTGCTGGAGTGGGGTGCCATCGCCTTCTCTGCCTCAAAGGTTCATGCCTTACCAAAAGCATGACCATTTTAAAATTATAACTAAATCCTTGGGAATAATCGGTTGTCTTTTGTTTCCTACACTGTTAATTGCTAAGTTGCGTCAGACTCTTTGCGACCCCAGGGACTGCAGCCCACCAGGCTCTTCCCTCCATGGGCTTTCCCAGGCCAGAATACTGGAGTGGGTTGCCATTCCCTCCTCCTGGGGATCTTTCAGACCCAGAGGTTGAACCCACGTCTCCTGCATCTCCTGAACTGGCAGGTGGGTTCTTTGCTGGTGAGCCACCTGGGAAGTCCCCTTTTGTTTCCTGAATAGATGCTGAAGCTTGGTAATAAATGTATAAGTTGAAGAGTAAAATTCCCTTTCTCCTAAACTCTTTATAGTTTAAAATATCTAAATAATTAGATTAGCTCTCATTTAGCTACATCTCTCATCAAGCTAGCCCTATTAATTCTATGATCTTGTTTTTCTGGCAATCTTATCTACAAACACGTTCCTTACGGGGAATTTCGTAATTGTTTCTGCCAGGTCTATTTACATAATCAATATAAAAATGTGTTTCGGAGCACAGGTTATAACCATGAATCCAAACTCCATCACATACCTCTGAGTGATGCTGAGCAAGCGACACGTGTGTGTGCCTCTCAGCTTCCTCTGCTATGAAGCGGGGCTACTGATTGTACTTCACAGGGTCTGGTGAGAATTAACCTGAGTTCTGTTTGGTGAGCACACTTCAGAACAATGCCTGGTGTGTGGAGGTCACTTATTAGAACACAGCTGATAAATATATTTACTTGGGTCATCTTTCTATTACCAGAAACTCTTATGCAGATGGATAATTGCTCCCTCTGGCTATGAGTTAAGAGTCTCTCTAGTGGATTATGTTAAGAGAGGATAAAATGACATATTTGCATCTCCATCAGCTCTCAGTCAACTCTTTAGGCTGTCTTTCTATTTGCTTCTCTTCTTGTCTTTGTTTTCGTTCAGTCGCTCAGTCATGTCTGACTCTCTGCGATCCCATGGGCTGCAGCACACCAGGCTTCCCGGTCCTTTGCCATCTCCTGGGGCTCGCTCAGACTCATGCCCATTGAGTCAGTGATGCCACCCAACCATCTCATCCTCTGCCATTCCTCTCTTTAGTATCTGTCTTGTTTACTCACAGTTCATAGGCTTTGGATTGGCTGTTCTGCACTGTTTTGTGTAAATTTCACTATTCAACTTGTGAAAGTTTAACTATCATTTCTGTATTTGTCACACACACAGGCACACACCAAGCTCTTTTCACATCTGTTATCTTGAGAAGCTGACACCTCAACATAGTCACCACCATCTCACAGTTGAAGACAATGAGACTCGGCACAGAAAGAGTCCCGCCCAAGGTTACAAAACTCAAAGTAGCTGACTCGAGACAGCACTCAAGCTTCATGCTCCCAATTTCACATGTGCCAAGGACACACTTTGTTGTGCTGACACTCCTGAAGAGCGACAGCCTTTCCTGTTGTCGTATATCATGGAGTCCTTATGGGTGTTTCTATTTTCTACTTTCATTATCTTGAGAGAATCTGCCTCGCAACCTACCAGCAGGATCTGTGGGTTGTCTCGGGTAGACACCCGTAGGGGCCATATTGTTCCTAGCTGAGGGCACTTCCAGATTAAGGCCATCAAGGAAAATAACTGCAAAGCTTTGATGATTAGAACGCTGGGGGCCTTGGGCAGCCAGGAGGAGACTGCAGATAGCTCAGATCCTTAATCATGGGGTGGTGAGGGAGATTCAGAAAGGGCAGGTACCATCAGTGCGTCTCATCACTCATGCATCTTGTAAAAATGGAGGCCTTTATGTTTGCTGATTGATGGGTATAAAGATACACGTGAAAACACAGGATGCTTTCAAAAGAAATGGTTAGCTTTCCTGGTTGTTGTCATTCAACCATTCACTTCTAAGCTTGATCATCTTGAGTGCTATGGAGTCTGTGGTCTCTGGGGGCGCACACACCCCCTCCTTCAGGAGGAATCTCAACCACCCAGGCCCATGGCATCATGAACCCTATGGATAACACTCAGATTCTGTGAATGGGGAAAATAGATAAAATTTCCCAGTCTTATGAGAAGAGAGTAGGATGATGATCCTGGAGGAAGGTGTTGAAAACATCACTGAAAGGCAGGGTAGGGAGAGGAAACACAAGGTTTTGTTATGTCTGGGGAAATTTAAGGGGAGAAAACTATACTGCCTCCTGGGCCTCTAGCCCTTGGTCATCACTGGCAACCTCAGAATGCTTGTTGTCGTATTTTCACGATTCCCTGGGTGCAGCCATCCTCCCCACTGGCTCCATCTCTCCTGGGGATTTCCAATGTGAGGACCAAGCTAGGACTTCCACTGCCTATAGAACCCTCTCATCATCCACACCCTCATTCACCCCAGAAGTTTCTGGATTTAACAAATAAATATACAGGATGCCCAATTAACCTTCAATTTCAGACAAACAAGACTTTAGTGTAAGTATGCCCCATACAATATTCAGGACATTGTTATACTAAAATGTGTCTGTATTTCTGATCTTTCAACTCATGGTTGCTGGGGGTGGGAAGGGAGAGTTAGGAACTTTGGGAAGGTCATGTATACACTGCTCTATTTAAAATGGACAACCAGCAAAGACCTATGTGTAGCACATGGAACTCTGCTTAATGTTACATGCCAGTCTGGATGGGAGGGGTGTTTGAAGGAAAATGGATGCGTGTATATGCATGGCTGAGACCCTGACTGTTCACCTGAAGCTACCACAACACTGTTTATCGGTATACCCCAATACAAAATGTTTTTGCTATTAAAAAAAAAAAATTGCACGGCCCATCTGTTACCTGGCAACTATAGACCCAGCCACTATCTTTTCAGCCCCTCCTCCTCCTCGTCCTTGGGCAGCCCCATCCTCCCAGTCCCCTCCCCTGAAGGGAACAGGCTTGTGGAAATAGGGAGCAGGCAGGGATGGTCTCCTCAGACAACATGGACCTGAAGCTCAATCTTCCCCAGGAATTACAGATGGTGGAGGGGGAGGAAAAAAAAATGCCAAATAATAACTAAGAACTTACTATATGATCCTCCCACATCTGCTTCCTTATCTGTTGTTGCTGTTCAGTCGCTAAGTCATGTCTGACTCTTTGCAACCCCATGAACTGCAGCATGCCAAGCTTCCTTGTCCTCCACTATCTCCCAGAGTTTGCTCAAACTCATGTCCATTGAGTTGGTGATGCCATCCAAGCATCTCATCCTCTGCTGCCCTCTTCTCCTTTTGCCTTCAATCTTTCCCAGCATCAGGGTCTTTTCCAATGAGTCAGCTCTTTGTAACAGGTGGCCAAAGTTTTGGAACTTCAGCTTCAGCAGCACCTCTTCCAATAAGTATTCAGGATTGATTTCCTTTAGGATGGACTGGTTGGATTTCCTTGCAGTCCAAGGGACTCTCAAGAATCTTCTCTAACACCAAAGTTCGAACGCATCAATTCGTCAGGACTCAGCCTTCTTTATGGTCCAACTCTCACATCCATACATGACTACTGGGAAAACCAGAGCTTTGACTATACGGACCTTTGTCACTGTCCTTATCTACGGTCCAGCAAACAGGAAACAGCTTAGTTAGTCCTCTCAACTGGAGTACCTCAATGAACTAGGAGATTAAGTAGATTCACAAAGAAGATTCCAAAGCCTGCGATTCCAAGGGTTGAGGTGTGAACCACAACAGATCTATATTATCATTGGAAAAATTTAGTGCCAACAATTGCGAACAGATTGCTTTTAAAGGAGTTTCTCAAACTTTATGCTCTTTCCCCTTTTTGCTCATCTCCAAGATGCCAAAAAAACAATATATTATTTTTCCTAAAGATTCATCATTGAGAAAGAAGAAATCACATTTCTAGATCTTCACCCTTCACGACAATGAAGGACCCTTTGCAAGCAGGCAGGGAGTGAGTGAAAACAGTTGTTCCAATGCTAAAATGTGCATTTTTATGTTAAAACCACACACTACACCTCTATTACAAACTTCGGAATCTTTCCCTGGTCTTGCCCCTCCTACCTCAGAAAAAAAAAGGTTCCATTCTTTGAACACTCAGTTGCCCTGGATTTTCCTATCATCTCTCCTACAGAAAAGACACTTCCCTTGGAACACATTGACCTTTCCTGCCCTGTCATGTTCTATTCCTGGTTGGTTTCAACTTGAATGACTGTGTCCTCAGGAAAATGGGTAAATCAGAGGAGGCCAGGGATGCTCCTCCGAAAGAACGTGAGCAGCTGAGAGCCAGATCTTGGAGCGCTTGGGACTGGTGTGGGAATGGAACCCTGCTGAATCAGAAACATACCCTAAATACCACTTCCTAGACTTGTGTCTCTGGCTTTTGCTTTGTCACTAATTGGTCGGCTCCCTGTGGTTTTTGGATAAAGTTCCTTCCTGCGAGGTTCACCTGTCTCATCTTTTCTAAGAAGGATGGAGGGAAGGAGGGCTGCATTTCTCCGGGGAAGCATACCTCTCCTAGCACCTGGGTATGACCTTCCCCTCCAATCAGAAGGATGGCCAGCAGCACAGAGAAAGGTTCAGGGAGATGGATGGAGGGGGTGTGGCTTGTACAGAGCACCCCTCCTCCCCGGAGATGGCTGTTCTCACCCTGGGGATTCTCTGGGCTGAAATCTGGGAGGAGTGTGTGCTGGTTTCCAGACAGAAAGTTATTCTTTTATACCCCACAGTCCACTCCTGTGCTAACTATTTATATGGGGTTGTGGGACAGAGCAAGAAATAGTGGACACCCTTATCAGGAGGCTGGAGGCTGCAACAAATCCCATAAACACTGAACGGGAGCAGAACAGAGCTCACCACCCTCAGGATGACTTAGAGACCGACAGCAAAGCAAAGCCTCCCTAAGTTCTCTACCTTCCCTGACCCCTCCCTTGCTCACTACCCCACAGCTAATGGAGAGGAAGCCACGCTGAAGAGACATGTGTGATGACAGAGGTGGCCTCTGCCCCCCAGCTCTGCCAAGCTGCCTGGAACCACTGACAGCAGAAGGTGAAATCCACCTCCTGGCAAAAGAAGGAGGTGAGAATAGCTGGCATCTGCTGCCTGCAACCTGCAGCATCGCCTGGCAGTTTCACAAATGCAAAGGGGAGTCAGGGACCCACTGCACAGGTCCCTTCTCACCCAGGGACCCTGCCTCTGCCCTTGGAGGGATGAGGGGTCCAGGAGGGAAGCTTAAGGATGCCAGAGTGCTTTTAGTGAAAAATGTGGTTTATTTGGGGAGGTGGTGGTGAGAGCAAGAATATTCTCTCCTGCACCCGAGAGCCAAGGAGGGCTGGTCTCAGGAGAAGGGTGGGGCATGTCCCAGGAAGAGGAATGCCTGTGGGAAGTCCTTGAGGTGGAAATGAGACCGGCCCGAAGAAGGCACCGCAAAAGAAAGCCTCCCAGGCTGGTTCACGATGCACTGGATGAAGGAGGATGGGGTATGCGGTCAGGCAAGATCCAGGCAGGCTGGGCCAGGCACAGTCTTAGGGGGTATTTTGGGGGAATGACTTCAGATCTTGATCTTAAATATCATGGCAAGACACTGAAGGATTTGCGCTGGGGAGGGACAAGCTGGTTTCCATAATTGCAAAGTAAATATCCTGTCTGCAGTGAGAAGAAGGGGTTAGAAAGGAGCCAAGCAAGAAGCGGGAAGAAGCTAGTTAGAAGGCTGGTCTGCAATGGTCCAGGCGGGTGGTCATGTTGGTTCAGAGCAGGGACACGCTAGGGCCCCTGAAAGTGACCGAACGGATCTGCACTTAAGTTGGAAGGTGGTGGTGTTATTTAGCCACTAAGTCATATCTGACTCTTTGTGACCCCATGGACTGCAGCCTGCCAGCTCCTCTGTCCATGGGATTTCCCAGGCAATAATTCTGGAGTGGGTTGCCATTTCTTTCTCCGGGGGATCTTTCTGACCCAGGGATCGAACCCAGGTCTCCTACATTTGCAAGCAGATACTTTACCAATGGTCACATGGGAAGCTCAAGTTGGGTAGATCTAGCCCAAGAGGGTAGATTTGCGCAAAACGGTTGTTTTCAATCAACATCTGTTATGTAAATTTAATAATGGGCTCTTGGCCTAATCTTCTTTTATTTATCCTGCTCCTAGATTTCTATTTCTAAAATTAAGTCTGATATCACTCTGCCTGCAAGATAATTCCCACATTTCTGAAAACGGTAATTTCAAAAGCCTCAGTTTTGTCCTCCAACCTGCCTGTCTTTTTTTCCCATCACAGAATCAGGCCGCCATCAGTTATCAGCACTCCCCAAAGGGACCCCTTGCGACCATCACAGAGCGTCCGTCTCAGCCCACATCTGCCAGGTCTGCGTCCCCCTCTCCCGGTTTGCCTCCATATCCTATTCACCCTTCAAAGTTTGGTGGAAATGCCTGGTCTGTAGCTTCTCTAAGTCCTCACTGTAAGTTCATCATCTTTCTCCTCTTTTCCCCACCAGCATATTTTCCAAGAATATACAAGCCAAGCGGAAATGAGGTGGCAGAACCAATCCCACCCCATTAGTATGATGACACATGATATACAGTTATCAGACTATCCCTCTCTTTTGTCTGACTAGTTTCTTGGCAGCAGATCAGAAGCCGGATGCTTCCATCAATGTTGTTTGGACCAGCATCGGGTGAATCCAGGGATGTCTGCTTTCCTAAGGCCATTTTCTAATTGAAAAGGTAGCAGAATCATCGTATTATCCATTGGATTGAGTCAAGCTGTTTGTCATTCTGTTGCCTTGGAAACAGAAAAAAAAATTAGCTTTCTTGATCTGCGAGCTTTTCAGAGGGCACAGGTTCACCTTGGGCCCTCTTATGCAAGGCACAGCTATCTTTTATAGGAGTTTACATCCGCATATATGCACAGGACTGTTTGATGTTCTGATCTTTCACCATGTTGCTAAGTCAAAATGCCAAGCCACCTCTAAGGTCTGGCTTGCATTGTGTTTAAATGAAAAGGCATAGTGGACCAAGTTTAACTCCCAGTTCATCCAATTCAGTCTTCTACTCTTAGTGACAGTGCCACATCCTGCCTCAAAACTGAGGACTGTCGCCTTCCCTGGGACTGTGCTTCCTTCTGGATCCCTCTCTGGGACCATGCTCCTGGTCTGAGGGCAGGGCTCATCCGTGCAACCTGGCGTGTGTGCATGCGTCAGCAATTTTGTCCAGCTCTTTGCGACCCCATGGACTGTAGCCCGCCAGGTTCCTCGGTCCATGGGATTTCCCAGACAAGAATGCTGCAGTGGGGTGCCATTTCCTTCTCCAGGGGATCTTCCCGACCCAGGGATTGAACCTGCATCTCCCACGTCTCCTGCATTGGCAGGCGAATACTTTACAGACTGAGCTACCTGGGAGGTCCATGTGACCTGGAGGCGGTATTTAATCAGTGTTCCAGGAGGTGCCCACTGATGTGACTGTGGTCCCTGATGTGAATGGTCCCCTGAGAAGGCCACATGCTAGTTAAACAAGGCTATTTTGCTTCAGGTGTGACCTCAACACTCTTTTTCTGAACTGCCTCTAGAGTCATTATCAGTCCACAAGGTCAGATGAGTCTTTATGGCTATAGTGATTCTTTCTACCTGCCAAACTCAGAAGTATGTTCATCTTTCCCTGCTTTTGAGTCAGTCATAAAGTGAGTGTAGATCAGAGGTTCACATCACTGAGAAAATGCCACAAACCACGGAGTGTGTGCCTGTGTGTGCGTAAGCCTATGGTCACATGTGCGCACGGGTTTTCATGGGCATGGATTACAGAGTGAAGGAGCCCATTGGTAGAGGCAGCCTGATGGAAGGAAAGCCTTCGTGTTTGAGCGTGAGATAGACCACGTGAGACCCGACTTGTGACGAATGTCTTTAAAACAAAAATAACAGGGGCCAAGGGGCTGAGGGAAGTTCCATTTGTTGAGGGCTGTCTATGCAAGCTGCCCAATACATACATACATGTATATATACACACTTCCCAGGTGGCTCAGTGGTAAAGAACCTGCCTGCCAGGGCAGGAGACATGGGAGATGCAGGTTCGATCCCTGGGTGGGGAAGATCCCCTGGAGAAGAGAATGGATACTCGCTCCAGTATTCTTGCCTGGAGAATCCCATGGACAGAGGAGCCTGATGGGCTACAGTCCATGGGGTCAAAAAGAGTCAGACGTGACTGAGCGACTTACACTAACCAACCCCCTGGAAGGCCTCCTGCTCCACAGTGCCTGAGGGCTCGGTGCTGTGTTCACGACAACTCCATCGCTAGGGCAGGCCTGGCGCCTAGTAGGTGTTCAAACCATCTTTCTTGATAAACTGAGCTGCGATATCCTATTTGACACATCCGAAGAGAATCCTCTTCTTCCCCTCAAACTTAATTTCTCGTTCTGCCTTCATCACTTCTATTTATAACCTTGTTTTCCAAGGTTTGAAACCCCGAAGTCATCGTTGGTGACAGCTTGAGGATCCATCCGTTCACTCCGTCCTACACGTTGTAATAACTGTAATCTTCTACAACCCAGCTCTGATTCTGTCAGTCCTCGTTCATAACACCTGGGGAGTTGTCCTTCACTTTCTGAAGCAAAGGCCCCCTGCTCTTTGAAATGGGAATTCTCCCCAGTGCTCAGATTTACCCGTGTTCTCCCTCCAGTGGGGGCATGGCTCTCCACCTCCCCATCCACATCCCCCTGGAGTCCCTCCCGTGAGGCACGGGACCTCACATGCTCCCGCAGCACCCTGGACAGCCTGCCCTTTGGCACACACTCTTGTATTTTCTATATAACTTTCTGCTTGGTGTTTCATCCTTCGAGGATAACGTTATCTGCATTTCAAAACAGCAGTAAAAATCAATTTGCACTCCTCCTTCCTCCATGGAGAATGGCAGGGGCTGTGCTTGCTCTCAACATTACTAACCTCTGGTGCAAAAGTAGGAGTGCCTCTTCCTCTAAATAAACTCCCATGGGTTCCAGAGTCTCTCTTTGCTGGGGCTTGACACTCTCCCCCATTTGGTTTAGAATCTGGTGTCTTTGGAGTCAACTCCTAGAGATGTGTCTGATTTTCAGCCTTGTCACCCAGAGATAAACCCTCATGTTGTTCAAGAATGTCTTCCCCCGCTCCTCCTCTCTGAGCAGGACCTGGATCATGGGCAGGAAGTGGGGCTCGGGTGTCCACCGTGTCTGGGTCCAAGGGCAGCACAGGCTCCAACAACAAGGACCCACGGACTATACCCCTCTTGGCCTTCCTGGTGCTGACACCCTCCTTCAGGAGCCTGATACTCTGGACCTTCTGCAGGGATCCTGTGGATACGTCAGGAATTCCTGCAGCTGAGGGGAAGGGGGGACCCCACTAGGCCAGGCGGTCTTCCTGCTGAACTACCTGGGTCCTCCCGGAACACCACCCAGAGGTGGTCCTCCCAGAACACCATCAGAGGAGCAGCCACCCTCTGATGGGTTTCTGATGTGGCAACTCTTATCCGTACTGGCAGAAACTTGGGGGGTGGGTGCCTTCCCAGACTCACCCTCTCGCTGAATTTCTTGACTTTCTGATTCCTGCTCAATCATTCAACTTCTTTCCAGTATTTAGGAAATCCACTTCTGTGTTCTCTCTGGATTCCTGCCTGCTCTCTAATCAGCCTTCCTGCTGTGGTTTGCTATGCTAAGTCACTTCAGTTGCGTCCAACTCTTCACGACCCCATGGGCTGTATAGCCCACCAGCCTCCTCTGTCCATGGTATTTTCCAAGTAAGAATACTGGAGTGGGTTGCGATTTCCTTCTCCAGGGAATCTTCCCTACCCAGGGATCGAAGCTCCTGCATTGGCAGGTAGGTTTTTCACCACAAGTGCCATAAATCTCGCCTCATCTATATCACAGCCTGGCTTTTTAAAATCAAAGAATCTCACTGGATATATACATATGTAAATCTCACTGGCACACCAGAATGTCGCTAACCACTTTCGAATGTCTGTTTAAAGCTTAGAGCTGAGCAATCATCTTCCAGTTCTTAGATTCCTATTTTAATGAAGGAGTGAGTGACTTGACTGCAGTGTGGGAGGAGGCAACCAGGTGTGGATGGTCGGGTTGCCAGACAAAATACAGGACACTTAGTTAAATGTGAATTTCAGATAAACAACTGATAGATGTTTAGTAAAAGTATTACATCCAAATATTGCATAGATCATAATATACTAAGTAAAACTGACTGTCTAACTGAAATTTAAGTTTAACTAGGTGTCATGTATTTAAATTTGGGGCTTCCCAGGTGACCCAGAGGTAAAGAATTTGTCTGCCAATCCAGGAGACGCAGGAGACACAAGTTCGATCCACAGGCTGGCAAAATCCCCTGGAGGGAGAAATGACAATGCACTCCAGTATTCTTGCCTGGGAAATCCCATGGACAGAGAAGCCTGGTGGACTACAGTCCATGGGGTCACATAGAGTCGGACACGACTCAGCGACTGAACAATACAGTAAGAACTCTTAATAGAAACAGAGGGTCTAGCCACAGAGGGTTCACCAGGAATTAAATACATCAGTTAATATTTTCAAAATTATGGTCTTCTTTATACTATACTGAACTATAAAAAGTGGAGCAGATACAGCAAAAATCCCGTATGACAATATATTTAATAGAAGAGTAAGGGTACTTGTTATCATTTTAGATGATACAATATAGAGATTAGCTTATACTCTACTCTAAAATAAAAACATTTTATACCCCATGTTTCTAAAATTAATTTATATATAATTCTATACTGTTGGATTCTTTCTTTTTTGTATTTGTGCCTTTCACCAACTTTTATGGTAAAAATTTATACTATGGGAGTTTTCAGTTTAGAATTACCATTGTTCATACAGTTTGATAGAGCAACTTGGAAATTATGATGAATAATCTTTTGATTTATGCTGTTATTAAAACATAAATGAGAATATCTATTTATGTCAAACACAGGAAATTCATAGATCAATTGATTTTTGTGGCTGAGTAATAATGATAGAGGATTAGATGGTTGGATGGCATCACTGACTCAATGGACGTGAATCTGAGAAACTCAAGAGATAGTGAGGCCAGGGAAGCCGGCGTCCTGCAGTCTGCATTCACGCACGCTCTGTGCTGCAGTCCTGTCTGACTCTTTGTGACCCCATGGACTATAGCCTGCCAAGCTTCTCCTATATCTGTGGGCTCCTTCAGGCAGGAATAGTGGAGTGGTTGCCATGCCCTCCTCCAGGGCATCTTCCTGACCCAGGGACTGAACCAGCCTCTCCTATGTCTCCTGTTTGGGCAGGTGGGCTCTTTACCGCTAGTGCCACCTGGGAGCCCAGTGCTGCAGTCTGTGAGGCTGCAAAGAGTCAGACACAGCTGAGCTGCCGCACAACAATAAGAAATTCACAGTTTGTCAACTTTTCCTCTCAAAGTTCTGAGAGCTAATTAACCTTATAGAAGATGTTGGAGTTCTGCTGTTAAACACTTCAGTTTCCTGGTTTCTAGTTCAATGACATACTCATTGGTCTAGATTGTCAGGCTTTGCCTTGGTCATGGAAACAAATGGTTAAAATTTCTAATCTTTGGTGGGTCCTACACAGTAAGCCTGACAACAGAGTTTGACTTGAGTGAACTTATAAATCACATTGGGCTGGAACACTGAGACCTCCGGTAGACAATAGACAAAAATTAATTTCAAATAATCCTTAAGCAAATAATGAAAAAGGCCACTTCTGGCCATTACCTACCTGGACAAATGTACCTCCAGAGACGAAGTGGTTAATTTGATTCCACTGATTTTGATTTTTTTTACAGTTCTTTTTATTAACAAGATTTCTAAATATTAACACTGATTTCAGATCTTAACTAGGTTATAGCCAAGGGGAACAAACTAGCACCTTTAGAATACCTAATTAGGTTATTTTGTAAGATTTTTTTTTTTTTTTTTTGATGTGGACCACTTTTAAAGTTTTTACTGAATTTGTTACAATATTGCTTCTGTCTCATGTTTTGGTCTTTTGGCTGTGAGGAATGTGGGAACTTAGCTCCTGACCAGGGATCAAACCCACACCCCCTGCATTGGAAGACAAAGTCTTAATCACTGGACCACCAGGAAAGTCCCCAGGTTATGTTTTAAAGTTGAAAATCAAGATCAACAGTTGCCATTTATGGAACCCTTATCAGCTGCCAGATATATATCTATTCTGGCTTCCCTGGTGGCTCAGATGGTAAAGCGTCTGTGCAATCTGGGAGACCAGAGTTCGATCCCTGAGTTGGGAAGATCCCCTGGAGAAGGAAATGTCAACCCACTCCAGTATTCTTGCCTGGAAAATCCCATGGACAGAGGAGCCTGGTAGGCTACATTCCATGGGGTTTCAAAGAGTCGGACACGACTGAGCAACTTCACTTATACTCCATACACTTGAGATGTCTTATCCCCTTTAATCCTTAAAAAGATCTCAATGAGGTAGGTATCAATATTATTATTTTATCCCCATGTTACAGGTTTATGGAGGTTTATTACCCAGTTCAGGGTCACACAGACAGTTAGTAGCAAATGAAGATATGAACCCATTCACTGTAGATTTACTAGTTTCACTTGCTAAACACCATTTCCTACAACTTCTTTTCACTGATAACAGTTTTGTGGTGTCTCTGGTAGTATAGCCAGCTAGAAAAATAATACTTTAATACCCAAGAAGCACACTTAGATAGGTACATTCTTGCATAATTTCTAAATATTATTACTACTCATTTTGCTTCTCCCTACAATATATAATAGGTTCCAAATTACCCACTGGATTAAAATTTGAACATGTCATAACCCTTGATGTATTCCTGTATTGCACTTTGTCCTTTTAAAGTATAGTTCTTGAGCTAATTATAAGTAATTTTTAATTATCTTTTAATTTCAACTAATTCCTTTTAGTCAAGAGCATTTCCTAGACAAAGCATTTTTCAGTTCTGATATCACCACCACTTTAACATTCAAAAGATAATCACTATTTTATGAGATATGTAATGCAGAATTTTAAAGCAAGGTTTCTCAACATGGAGTTCTATGGATAGGATTCCCTGGCCACCAGGAAACATTAAAATTGTATGTGGACTTTTGCCCGGATATCTGAATACATGCAATGTGGGTAATGTTAATGTGCTCATAGCTTTCATCATATAATTTTAGAGTCCATGACTTCAAGTATTGAATGGGTTATGATATTAAACCAACAGCTGGATGTTGATGCTTTTCTGTACTAGAGTTCCTGTGAAGCTGGACACAGTCTTTGGGTTAAGAGTTAGCCGAAGCCCTTGGACAACTGCTGGGGCCATGGGTGGTGAGCTCCTGCTCAGAGGTGCTCAGAGGTGCCTGGGAGCCCTCTCTCATCCCTGGTGAAACTTCAGGATTTGAGGTTCACGACCCCTGACTTTGGAAAACTCATGCACACATGCACACTCAGTTGCTCAGTTGTGTCCAACTCCTGCGACCCTGTGAACTGTAGCCCAACAGGCTCCTCTCTCTATGGGATTCTCCATGAAAGAATACTGGAGCGGGTTGCCATTTCCTCCTCTGGGGGATCTTCCTGACCCAGGGATTAAACCTGCGTCTTCTGCTTGGCAGATGGATTCTTTACCACCGACTCACCTGGGAAGCCCTTGGTAGACTCAGGGAATCTGTTATTTCTTTGAAAAACAAGGAAACCTTCAACCCAGGGATCCTCTCCCATATTCCCCATCTATCACCTATGCATTGCTCCTGCACGCTGGCCATCCCCACCAGCCAACATCCAATGCCCCCATGGTGTCTGCCCCTTCACTGAGTCACCTGGCAAGACCTCTAGCCTGGTGACACTGGGCTGCCTGCCTTCTCTTCTGGGGGTCTTGAACATGACTGAAGACAAAGCCCAAACAAAGCCACAGGTTCCTCCCTCCCCCATTTAGTTTGTAATCACTCACCTCAAGTGGGCTCTCCATCCTGCCCAAATCTCATATCCGACCTCCAGTTCTCGAACCCCCTCCCCACCATGGGATGGGTAAGCACACACCTGCCGGTCAAGCCCCCAGCTCCCAAGGCTCTTGCCCCTCCCCTCAAACTCAACTGAGGAGCTGGCATTTATCTCAGCTAAAAGCAAAAACAGTCGCAGATCTCCATCAGATCTTCCAAGACAGCTGTGTCTGTGCCAATCCCCTCTGCTGATCCTTTTCTTCAAATTAATGAAGAGTCCCCATTTTCTTTGGTGCCACTGAACCCACCCCTTCTTCCATATGTAAGATCCTTACCTAAATTTCTCCCTCTTTCTCCTGCACCTCTAAGGTTTCATCCTTCTTCTGTGGCAATCCCACCAGCATTAAAACATACTGTATAATCTCTCTTTTTTTTAATATAAATTTATTTATTTTAATTGGAGGTCAATCTCTTATCTGAAATAAAACAAAGCAAGCAACCATACATACGCACTGGACCCCACGTGCATGCCAAGTCGCTTCAGTCGTTTCTGACTCTTTGTGACCCCATGGACTGTAGCCCGCCAGGCTTCTCTGTCCATGGGATTTTCCAGGAAAGAATACTGGTGTGGGTTGCCACTCCCTTCTCCAGGGTATCTTCCCAACCCAGGTCTCCTGCGTTACAGGCATATTCTTTACAGTCTGAGCCACCAGGGAAGCCCCATTTGACCCCATACAGACATCTAAACACTGTGCTATTTTCCTTTCCCTGCTCTTCTTAGAAAAAAAAAATTCAAGAAATGCTTAAAATGATAACAGTACCAAAAATATATTAATAATGATAGCAAACACCTATGTCACCCAAACAGTTTTCAGTAGTTTGCACATATTACCCTAATGACTCCACATAAGAATCCTATAATTATTTACTAATAAAGAAAGAGTCATTTAACATGACATTAACATTTAACATCCTCATTTAACATGTGACCAAACCAAGTCACAAAGAGGTTAACTGACTACTCCAAGGTCACATCAGCCTGGACCCAGATGAGCTAAGGTTCAAACCAAGGTAGCTCATACTCTCAACCTTCTCTCTGAATTTTATCCACATTTCATTCCTGCATTTCTTCACACATATTCTGGCAAATCTGATAAATCAGGATTTAGCACCCCACCCCCAAAAGCTCATGCTGTGAAATCCAATGGTTAATTCTCAGCTTTCCTTATACTAGTCCTGCCAGCCTCGTGGGACAATTGGGATTACTTCCTCTTTCTTTGGCCATTTTCTTCTCGATGTCAGAACACAGCATTGTCCTGGGTCTACTGGTTTGCTTGATTTCTCTGCTAGACCCTCTTCTCTGCAAAGGCTTTACAAGCTTTGGGGGATCCTGCTCATCTCCTCTGGTCTCTGGAGATTCTAATCGCATGGGATTCACATGCTGATGACTCTCACAGTTTTCTCCCACCTATGCAATGAGTGCCAACTTCCACTCTCCACTTGGATAGAAAATATTAGGTTGGCCAAAAAAGCTCGTTTGGGTTTTTTGGTACCATCAAATGAACTTTTTGGCCAACCCAATAGTAACTCAAAATAGACAGGCCCCAAACTTTTTCCACTTACCCCTTCCTGCTGCCTCCCAACCTATCTATCTCCTGCAATCTCCCACCTTAGGAAATGAAAAGCCTGTTCTTCAGGTCACTCAGGACAAAAACCACTGCAATCGTCTTTACCTCTTCCCTGTTTTGAAAACCTTAAAGTCAATTCCCCAGGACCTCCTACGGGCTCTGCCTTCAGTATATGCTAATTTACATGCACCACCCGGTCTGTGCCTCAGGGCCCTTGCACATCCAGTTCCCAGCGTCTCAAACACTCTTCTCTCTGCTGAATGACACCCACCTCTTATATCAGTCTCTATTCAAAGGTCACATCCATAGAAAAGCTTTCTGCACTGCCGTGTGTAAAGTAGGACACCACTTCATCCTCCTGTTCCTTATCTTAAATTATTGTCTTCAGAACTCCTTATCTATCAGTGATTGCGTTTCTTTGTTTAATATTTCTTTCTTCCGACTACTATGCAAACTCCAACAGAAGAGAAACTGTGGCTATTTCCCAATACCTGGCAAAGTGCCAGGTCCATGGTTGATGCTCCATAAGAAGTTGTCAGATAAACCTACACCATCATTTTGTGTAATACAGATTTTTTAAGAAGATCCCCAAATAAATATTTAGAAATTTAAACATGTATACTATCATGTAAGAAACGAATCGCCAGTCTATGTTCGATGCAGAATACAGGATGCTTGGGGCTCGTGCACGGGGATGATCCAGAGAGATGATATGGGGTGGGAGATGGGAGGGGGTTCATGATTGGGAACTCATGTACACCCGTGGCGGATTCATGTTAATGTGTGGCAAAACCAATATAGTATTGTAAAGCAAAATTAAAAAAATAAAATAAAATTTTTTTAAAAGTCTTTATAAAAAAATTAAAAAAAAAAAGTACATTCAATGAACATCCTTAAAAACCCCTGTCATGTCATTTCCAACTTTTGTTGCATGACATATCAACAGTAAGTCCACAGTTCCACTCAACTTTTCATATTTGGGTTTTCTTTAACTGATGGTCAGAGTGTTTTAGTATATCATATTTTACCCTGAAATGGATAGTGTTTCTTACTTCTATGAAGCCATCATGTCTACAGCTGTAGATGTATGCAAACCAACCTGATATTTGAAAACACTAATCATATTTGAAGTCCAAAAGATACTGTGTGGTTGATACTGTTCTACATAGACTTCACCTTCCCACTCATCAGTCGTAGGCATCGCAAGGTTGCATTCAACTGGCATAGTCCACTTTCAAAAGAAGCAAATATCAAAAGGAAATGAAAATGATGCTCAAGTGCATTTTGTGTAACTCTTTTTTCCTTTAGTTTTTGTCAAGTCAGTTGATAGATTTTGGCAGGAAAGAGTTCTTTGAGAATACTAATAGAGTTCATTTTCACTCCTATAAGTAAAGTTGCTTCAGTTTTTCCCATTTTTTTTAAACTAGGCTTTTTGTTTATCTAAATACTGGTGGCCTCAGACAAACCAGAGACTAAATTAATGTTTTTTTTTAAAGCCTTTGTGTATGAGGAAATGATACAGAATATTAAACACTTAATCAACCCACAAATTAAAAAGGAAAAGTATCTTAAAGTGAGAAGAAAAAAGGTACCCTTGAATCTTCAAAAATTCTGAAAAGTAACAGCAATGCTGAAGGTTAATGAAACAGAATTTCACATAGCTTATATAATCTGTTTTCCATCTTGATAAATATGAAGGTATCTTCAAAATACTATGCAATAAATTATACCTATTCTGTTAAAAAGTCACACATATTATCATTTCTTTCTCAAATAAATGCAGGGATTAACAGTGAATTCTAAAAATCAGTTTATCATCTTTCTAATATATGGGACACAAAGGTGAAGTGGTAACGGATCCAAGCAATGTAGAATTCAAACAGTTTGAGCTATCAGAAAAAGTGACAGATAGGTGGATCATATTTTAGAAAATAATGATTTCCTATGCATGCTTGTTGCTGCACTGGAAAGATTTATTCTTCCATACTTGTCACTTGCAGATGTGAATGATAATAAAGACGATTAGGTCAAATCAATATCACCTTCCATAGATGAACCACTGTGTTCTGCAGTATGCCTGCCATCCCATCATCCTGGGTTTATCTCCATGCTCTGCCCAGGTGACAGGGATAACAGAACACAGGTCTAAAAGCTTCAGACGACAGTCACAAGCCAGAGAAAGTCACTCTGTTTACTGATAACATCACATTCTTCATCACGGCTACACACGCCATTGAAGAAAGACCTCTCATCATTGCAAAAGCCATCTCAGACTATGGCCTGATCAATGCAAGACATTTAGATAATGACGTAATAAAATGTAAAGCTGCAACTGTGGAAGGGTCATTAAAAATGGAAATATAGTTGAAAGAGAAAGATGGGAAACGTGTGAGGGAATAATTGCTTGGTTCCAGAGAGCTGAGAGAAATATAGATCACACAAACACACATACACACACGCTCACACAGGGGGTGGTAACAAGGTCAAGATGTGGTCATTGGTGAAGAGATTCTGCTGGGACTGGCTTGCAGCACTGTCTCCCATATCTGATTCTAAAGCAGAGGCAAGTTCCTCAAGCCCAGCCCCATTCCCCCACCTTTCTTGACCTTGATTTCAGACACAAGGAAATCTGATCACAGAGTCTCCCAGCCCTGAGTCCTTCCGACCAAAGTGAAGCCTCACACACTGTGGCCGCTGGTGCTGCCCCATCCTTCCCTTTGCTACATGCATCTGCACTGCGAAGCAATTTTCCACCATTTTGAAAATTTAAAAAATAAATTAAAAAATAAATAAGTGAATCAAATAAAATCAAATAAAAAAAGTCAGCAAGTCACATGATCTAGGAAGACAGATGAGTGGGGAGAGGTAGCTAGTCATTCCGCTCCTGCCTAGGAGCAGGCCACAGGGCAAGTCCCTGCTTCCCAGGGGCATCATTTCGAGAAGGTATGAAATCAATCTGCCCTCCTGGGTTTTGAACTCGCCCCCACCTCCCCTCCCACAAACAAAGAGCATCACGCACTGCAAACTTCCTGAGGGCAACTAATCAGAGTCGTGGCTGATACTTTCATTCCACATTTCTTCCAAGTACTTCATGTTTTGTGCTTTCTTTCCCCCTTTCCTTCAGGAGAGTTTTTAAAGGTGGTGGACCACAAAGACATTTCTCTTTGGATTCCAAGGCTTTAACTTCAGCACAGCATTTCTCTTCTCCGCTACCAAGACCTGCTGCACAAAGGTCAACTTTGACTTTGACTTGGAGATCCTTCCACATTGTTTCAAACACCCCAAGCCTAGCAAACCACGGCGAGTCTGGGAAGGAGACTCACATTCTTTCTATATCATCATTACAGTGTTAAAATTTTCTCTATATATATTATCATAGTGTTCAAAATTATGAATGTTGTTGAATAAAATATTACTAAAAGTGAAGTAAGAAAGAAGCTATAAAGTCACCTGTGCTCTTAGTGAATGGACTCAGACAGCGGCAAATAATAAGTTCCTGCAGGAGACCTACTGCCTCTAAGTAGTTTAAAGAATATATTATAGACTCTTGAATATCCCACTGGGTAATCAACTAGTATATCACCTTCTTTACAATAATATAATTAACTTTTTCAAGGGCTTTTTCAAAATAAGTGTGTCATACCTACGAATTGTCCCTAATATTTTATTTTACTTAATTGAAGGATAACTGCTTTACAATATTGTGCCGGTTTCTGCCATATGTGCATCAGCCACAGGTATATGTATGTCCCATGTCCCTAATGTTTAAATCTAACAACTTCATTAAAAATCTAAATTACATTGACTTGTCATTACTCTCTATAAAAATAGGGTGGTCTTTAATACTACCTAGTTTCTTTTTAATGAGGTGACAAATATTTTTATAAATATTTTCCTGATTTTTTTTCCTAAAAGATAAATCTGAGGCACACTGATCCCTAGTTTCCAGAATTAAATTCTCTGTGTGTGCACTTGTGAAAACTGGGTATTTGCCAAGGTTCCACTTCTCCAGAAAATCTTTTTCTCTTTCACATTTCTGAATTTTTTTTTTTTTTTTCTCTTTCCCTTTCCCCCTTCCCATCCCTTCTTTACACAAATCTGCAGGTTTCCGTAGACCCTCCGGGGGGAGCAAGAGGAGGCAAAAGAGATCATACTTGAAACTGGAAGAAGGATTTGAATTTTCCAGAAGAAGGGAAAGGGTCTTTTCTGTTGAGAAGAGAGTCTGCAGAAAAAGCAAAGTAGCCCCAAATGGCACAAACCCCCTGTAAAGGCAGAGCACTGGGCCACACAGAAGGCAAAACGGAGGAGAAGGGTAGAGGTGGGCTCTGGGACTCGGGCTGGTATACAACTGCAGAGTCTCTTATTTCAGAGCGTGGACTTGGGCTTTGTTCTCGGGGCAGCAGAGCAGACCTTCATAGCTTATGAGTAGCGCATAAGCTACTGGGAAGGCGAATGCCGAGATGGAGTTGGTTTTGACTATGGTGTTTTTGAGACACAGGGAAAAGAAGGCCTAGAACCCAGAGCTGGGGCCAGTGGGACCACCCATAGGCTCTGCATCTCTCCAGGTAAGTGATGACAAGGGTCTGCATTAGGGAGAAGTAGTGGGGCTCGAGCCAGAGGTCTGGATGATGGGGTGTCAGAGATAAAGCCAATGGCCAACATTGTGGTTCGGGAGGAAGAGGAGGAGTCTTGACAACTCAGCCCAGGATTTTGCTTAGGAAGTAAAAGGGTTGCAGAGGGTACAGATCTAAAGAGCCAGAACAGATTTAGGGTCTTTGGAGATAAGATATAAGGCTTCTGAGGTGTCTGGAACGATTATCCTATATATGCAATCGTGGCCATCAGGAGAGGAGCCGGGCATTGGCTTATAAGCTGGGCAGGTAAGCAGACAGCAGCAGGGAATTCTGATCAGCAAAGATCAAGGTGCTCACCCAGGGCCGGATTCCAGCCTCCAAGAAGGGATGCGATTCCTGAGAGCAGAGCCAGCACCTGGGCGCTGGGGCGCTGAACCAACATAGGGTTTTCTAGGGGAGCTCAGGCCCTGGCTTCAACTTACTACTGAACCCTATAAATGTGACTGGCACTGTCTTCCTGGTTTCTGACTCCAGTGTCTGGAGGGGATAAACCTGTTGAAGAGGACAGAAGGGACTCTGGACAAGCCTGAGGAACCTTTTTCTTATGTTCTATGCCAAATAGGGCCTCTATGCCAATTCGGTTTCCTCAGATGGCAAAGAGTCTGCCTACAGTGTGGGAGGCCCAGGTTCAATCCCTTGGAAGGGAAGATGCCCTGGAGAAGGGGATGGCAGTCCGCTCCAGTACTCTTGCCTGGAAAATGCCACGGACAGAGGAGTCTGGAAGGCTACAGTCCATGGAGTCACAAAGAGTTGGACATGACTGAGCAACTTTACAGGTTTGTATGCCAAATACCAAGAAGATCCAGAACAACAGTAAAGAATAATGCCCAAACCCCTTTACAGGTGGGTTTCCCATCGGGCTGAAATCCTGCTACATGACACCAAGGTAACCCGCCCTCCCGTGCGGTGTTCTCCAGATTACAGCCCACCAGGGGTTCCCAGGTGGCACTAGTGGTAACGAATCCACCTGCCAATGCAGGAGACACAAGAGACGCGGGTTCAATTCCTGGGTAAGGAAGATCCCCTGGAGTAGGAAACAGCACCCCACTCCAGTATCCTTGATTGGAAAAGTCCATGGGGAGAGGATCCAGGCAGACTACAGTCCATGGGGTTGCAAGGAGTCAGACACAACAGAAGCGACAACAACAATTATTTACCACCTGTAACCACTTGAAACCCACCTGGGAAAATCTTAAAGAGCACGCATTAGGAGTTAATCACATGTTCTTTTTGTCGTCTAAATTTACTAAAGAGACTGTCTCCATGGACTGAAACGATCATTAAAATGAAATATGCCCTCTGCCTTCCTGAATCACCTAGGAAATATTTGAGCATATTTCTCTTTGCCTGTCTTTTCTTAATAATGATGAAAAAACTAAACGGTGTCCATCCCAACAGGGTTGGGGGCACACCAGGTTACTGGCAGGAGAGAATTCTGGCTCCCCTGAAAAGATGAAATGCCCCAGGCTTCTCAGCCTGAGGGCAGCCTGCCATTGCCACCACAGTGCACCATTGACCGTGGAGAGGGTAACAGGATGGGGAGAAGTATAGTTGGCCCATTGTTTACAAGGAACTCCAGACATCCTCATTGGCTGGATATTAATTGAAAGAAACCGTTTGTGTTGTGGTTAAAATAGTTTGCTTCTTAAATTCGCTAAGGAATGGGTGTTGAATTTCTCAAAAAAAAAAAACAACCACCTTCAAAGCCAAGTTTAATTTTTCCAGCTTTCAACCTAAGGACACATTATCCTCTTTTTCTAAAGAGTGAAAGCCTTAAATAGAAATCAAAGTCTGAAACACAAGAACTGACCCCCTTTGCCTGAACTGGTGTTTAACAAGAGCCGACACTAGGCATTTCCCTTCTTCTGAGAAACTGGTTCGAAGGTCAAGCTTAATGGAAGTCTTCAGAAGCTCTTATTTTCCCTTTCAGGCTTAATGAATGGCTCAGAGCTTGACCCAATAAAATCTAGATTATGAAACAATGACAGATGTTGAAGGAACCTCCATTTTCCCCTTTAAAATAATTATCTGTAGGCGATCAAAAAACTGTGCCTTGATATTTCATTAAAATATTCCATAAACACATTCACACATACATATACACCTTTTATTTTCAAGGACCATAAAGATTTAACTGTAAATTTTTTACTAAGTCTGAGCTACCACCATGGGTATTGATAGTACCCAACGATCAAAACATTTGATGATTAGAACATACAATACTTGATACATCATTATTAAATATAAAACATTTTTATTTAAAAAGGATCCTTTAATGAGATGGATGTAGGGTTTAAAAAAATTAATTTATGACTCCATGAATTAACATTTATTTTGCTCAAATGACATAGGTCAGGAGCAATCTTTCTATTTTGGGCTTTAATAGATGTCAATTTTGAGAAACCCTGTTCACATAAATATACGGTAAGGTTCCAGATGAACGCAAGATTGGCCTTTCTTTGTAAAGAAGGTGGAGATACGTTGTGAAAGGGAAGTAGAAAGAATCGGTGAAGGGTAGAGAGATGCTGGTGAAGATGAGCAGCTAGAAATAGATGTCTTGGAAGGGTCAGTGTGCCTCACTTCAATCGGGACACACAGCCTCAGCCACAAAGTCACTAGTCAGGACGTGGCGGGTATGACTCCTATCCTCAACCCCAGAAAGCCTCAGGACAACAAAGACAGTCCTGCCACTGCTTTCTGGGTATGTCTTACTTTCTCTCTCCTCCCCGCTCCCAAGGACTCAGATCTTGTTCTTCCAGACAGCTTAGCCCCAGACTCTTCATCAGGAGTGCAAACGCCACAACAATGGGTGGCCAATACCCAGATGGGTGGCCAATGGGTGAGAAATACCCAGACCTTTTAATGACATAGGATGAAAATGCTTGGGCTATACCAATCTTCAGGTCAGGGCTTCTTAGACTGAAATGCAAACTGCATCGCCGGAAATCCTGTTAAAATGTAGATTCTGGTGGGCAGGTGTGGGGTGGGGTCTGGGATTCTGCATGTCTACAGGGCTTTGCTTGGGGGACACTTTGACTGTACAGAATGGTGTGGCCTCCACCTCCATGCTGGCCAGCTGAATTGTAAGGAGCAGGCATGACTAAATTCCCAAAGAGCATGAAACCTCCACAATGAGGGGGCTCAGGCTACAGGGGTATGCTTTGGCTGAAACTAATCAGAGAAACTGGCTGTGGCTGAGTGTGACGTCAGAGCTGCTGGAGGTCAAGGGTAGGCATGGAGGGGTCAAGAGAGGAAATAATAAGGCCTTGAACAAATCCAAGTGATTCTGGCCCAATACACTCAGATGACCTTGGCTGGCTGAGGAAGGTGGATTTGGTTAAGCAGTAAAGAATCCACCTGCAGTGCAGGAATTGCCAGAGACGTGGTTCGATCCCTGGGATGGAAGATCCCTTGGAGGAGGAAATGGCAACCCACTCCAGTATTCTGGCCTGGGAAGTGCCATGGACAGAAGAGCCTGGCGGGCTACAGTCCATGGGGTCTCAAACAGTCAGACACACTGAAGAGACTTTGCATGAATGGCATACATGTTTTCACAAATTCATACGACAACATTTTGAAACGTGAGTTTGAATTTTGTTAATTATATAATCAACTCTATTGAACACTTGGCTTCCTAAATTCAGACGTTGACCAAATAAGACAAAACTCTAAGACAGCTAAAGTCAAATGATTCAGCTGCCTTATTACGCCACTAATATAACAATACAATAAAAAGCACAAGTGCAAGGTGAAATGTGATTAACATCTTAATGTCATAGCTTGATTTCTAACTTCTGCAATAAATCGGATGTGATATTTGCGAGAAGTTTCTTACTATACATCAGTGATTCACTTTAATGTGCACAGAAGTCATCTTATGTTATGCTAAGTTGCTTTAGCCGTGTCCGATTCTTTGCAACCTTATGGACTGTAGCCCGCCGGGCTCCTCTGTCCATGGGGATTCTCCAGGCAAGAATACCAGAGTGGGTTGTCATTTCCTTCTCCAAATCATCTTGGTGCCTTGCAAATACAGATTCTTATCCAGTAAATACATTTCTAACCAACACCTAGGTCCTGGACTACAGTTTGGATATCAAGGCTCTACAGAAGGAGCCAGAAAGTGCCAATTTTGGTCACTCTAGCATCTGTAATCTTTAAGTACCAAGATATATTCCAATATAAAATTCAAAAGGTAAGATGGAATGCTTTATGGCAGTGATATTGACACTGAAGGAATGAAACAGGAAGACAGTGAGTCTTATTTTGGGGAAATTATTCTATCCCGTAAGTCAGTATGCCCAGTTTATCAAAGCACCAGTGATTCATTACATGATGTTGATTGGGTGATATGTTTAATGGCTTTTGAGTGAAACTACTTTTTCATTTGAAATCTCATTTTCCATAACCTACACGTACATATGGGGGCTTCCCTAATAACTCCATTGGTAAAGAATCTGCCTGCAATGCAGGAGACCCTGGTTTGATCTCTGGGTCGGGAAGATCTGCTGGAGAAGGGATAGGCTACCCACTCTAGTATTCTTGGGCTTCCCTTGTGGCTCAGCTGGTAAAGAACCCACCTGTAATGTGGGAGACCTAGGTTCGATCCCTGGGTTGGGAAGATCCCCTGGAGAAGGAAAAGGCTACCCACTCCAGTATTCTGGCCTGGAGAATTCCATGGACTACAGCCCATGGGGTCGCAGAGTCAGACATGACTGAGCGACTTTCACTTTCACACGCGCATGCATGCTAAGCTGCTTCGGTGGCGTCCAACTCTTTGCGACCCTATAGACTGTAGCCCACCAGGCTCCTCTGTCCATGGAATTCTCCAGGCCAGAATACTGGAGTGGGTTGCGATGCCCTCCTCCAGGGGATTCTTCCAAGCCAGGGAAGATCTTTCCTCAAGGCAGGTTTGGTTTCCCCTAAGACCTCTTTTCATGGCTTGCCGATGGCCGCCTTATCTCCGTGTCCTCATGTGACTCTTTCTCTTAAAAGAGTATCTGTGTTGTCGGACTAGGGCCCCACCCTGATTCCTTTATCAGCTTAATCACCTTTTAGAGAACTTCTCTCCAGGTATGGTCCCATTCTCAGTCCTAGGGGTTGGGACTGCAACATATGAGTTTGGGAAGACACATTTCAGTCCATAGTAGCCCTCTTGTTGCTGTTGTTCAATTACTCAGTTGTATATGACTCGTTGCTATCCTATGGACTCCAGAATGCCAGGCTTCCCTGTCCTTCACTATCTCCTGGAATCTGCTCAAATTCATGTTCATTGAGTCAGTGATGCTATCTAATCATCTCATCCTCTCTGCCTCCTTTTTCTCTTGTCTTCAATCTTTCTCAGCATCAGGGTCTTTTCCAATTTGTCAGTTCTTTGCATCAGGTGGCCAAAGTATTGGAGCTTCAGCTTCAGCATCAGTCCTCCCAGTGAATATTCAGGGTTGATTTCCTTTAGGAGTGACTGGTTTGATCTCCTTGCTGACCAGAGGACTCTCAAGAGTCTTCTCCAGAACCACAATTCAAAAGCATCAGTTCTTCAGTGCTCAGCCTTCTTTGCAGCTGGTCACTCAGATGGTAAAGAATCTGTCTTCAATGCAGGAGACCTGGGTGTGATCCCTGAGTCAGGAAAACTCCCTGGAGAAGGGCATGGCAATCCACTCCAGTATTCTTGCCTGAAGAATTCCATGGACAGAAGACCCTTGTAGACTATAGTATATGTAGTCGCAAAGAGTCAGACATGACCGAGTGACTAACACTTTCACTTCACTTTTCAGTCCTCTTGAGCAAGCCTGAATGCAGTGCACTCTAGAGCGATGCACCATGGATGAGAGATGCAGACAGAAGGAAGGAGAGCCCTGGCGGTCAGTCAAGAAGGAGAGAGGAAGGAGGTTGGAGGGGGATGGGGCAGGGCAGAGTGGCCGGGGCCCCGCACCCCCAGAGTTCTGAGGAGGCCCCAGCAAACACCTACTTCTCTCGGCTGTGCTCCCAAGTTCCTGCCATGGCCCCAAAGCAGCTTTTGTATCCAGCACCGTGATCTGGTTTTCAATGAGACCTGCCTGGCTGGGGCTGCTGAAACAGCTTCCTGTCTCTTCACCCTCCTCTGGAAACTGACAACAAGCTCCTATTGACTGAGATAACCAGAGTGCATTTTTATTCCTTTTAATTTGTAAGTCCTTGCTGCAGTGAGTAAATGAATGTTGCATACAAGCGCTTTAGTACATTGCACGGCTTGAATGATCCATGTACTCTATAAGAGTTGCACATAGGGTCTCATGTATTGCACGCTTTGCCTTCATTTTTTTTTTTTTTTTAAATCGGGGTATAATTGCTTTACACTGACTGTTACGTTAGTTTCCACTGTACAGCACAGCGAGTCAGCTATCTGTATATACATACCCCCTCCCTCCTGGACCTCTCCAGCACCAATCCCACCTGTCTAGGTCATCACAGAGTACAGAGCTGAGTCCCTTGTGCTATACAACACCTTCCCACAAGCTATCTGCTTTACACATGGTTGTGGATGTATGTCTATGCTCCTCTCTCAATTCATCCCCCTCTCTGGGTCCGCACATCTGTTCTCTATGACTAAGCCTCTATTCCTGCCCTGCAGATAGTTCTTTAGATTCCACATATACGTGTTAATATACAATATTTGTTTTTCTCTTTCTGACTTATTTCAGTTAGGAAAAACACTCTTTGACATCAGTCACAGCAAGAAGATCTTTTCTGACCCACCTCCAAGAGTAATGCCTTCATTCTTATTAAAGCAACATGCTCAGTCATTCAGTCACGGCTGACTCTTTGCAAGCCCTTGGACTGTAGGATGCCAGGCTCCACTGTCCATGGGATTCTCCAGGCAAAAACACTGGAGGGGTTGCTATTTCCTCCTCCAGGGGATCTTCCTGACCCAGAGACTCTCGCATTGGTAGGTAATTCTTTACTGCTGAGCCACCTGGGAAGCCCCGTTACAGAAACAGTGGAGGGTAATCAAACAGAAACTCCTTTCCTTTCCAATGGATACACATGAAAATTTATAGTTACCAAGGGTTCGCAGTTACTTACACAGACCAGGTCTAGTTTGTGTGCGTGCAAGCACACACTGCTGCACAGACATACCCAGATTCTGTGCTCCTAATGACCCCTTTGACAATAATAGCAATACTGTCTGTTACTTTCAAGCTGACTTATGGTGAATTTAAATCTGTTTATGCTTCAATCATCTTCAAAACAAAGCCTGGCAAATATCTCAGAAACTCCCTGCAGAAACATTTCAGTTTATCTAAGAGAGTCCATGTTTTACATTTTCTTCTTTAAAGTCAGAAGCATTTTTACTGCAGTAGAGATGTTAATTGGCACTTATCTTAATGAGTTCTTTTCTGATATGAAATAGCCTGGCTTGAAATACAGCAGGCTGGTTTTTTGTTTTTTTTTTTGTCAAGAAGAGAGGAATAGGAGTTCGGTTGGTTCCTGTGAGAAATGAGATGCTTTTTCTTTTCTGTCTGCTTGCTTTGTGTTGGTTGCAAGCTTTCTGATTTAGGACCTTTGAGGTCTTGAGTTACTGCCTTCATCTTTAGTGTGAGAGAAAACTAACCCCAGCAGAAGCGATGAAATAGAACTCTGGCTCTGAAAGGAAAAACCACAGTAGGAGCTCCTGAGGTTATTAAAATGGAATTAAGTTGTAGCTGGAATAACCAGTCACTAAGGGCAATTTTCAATAAAACTGGAGCAGACAGTTTTTATTTAAATTTGATTTATTTTTAAGTTCAAATGCTTTCAAAACAGATTATTTTCTATTTATTTCCTAGTTAACATTCCTACCCCATCGCTTCTGAGCAAAAGTTTCTAGTGTCAAGAATGGTGCTGGCTGACTACTGGCACTCTGTTTGACATTGTTGTTCCATCACCAAGTTGTGTCTGACTCTTTTAACCCGTGGACTGTAGCACGCCAGGCTCCTCTGTCCTTCACTATCTCCCAGCGTTTGTTCAAACTCATGTCCATTGAGTCGGTGATGCTATCTAACCATCTCATCCTCTGCCACCCCTGCTCCTTTTGCCTTCAATCTTTCCCAGCATCATGGTTTTTTCCCAATGAGTTGGTTCTTCACATCAGGTGGCCAACGTGTCGGAGCTTCTACCTTAGCATTAGTCCTTCCAGTGACTATTCAGGGTTGATTTTCTTTAGGATTGACTAGTTTGATCTCTTTGCCATCCAAGGGATTCTCTAGAGTCTTCTCCAGAACCATAATTAGAAAGCCTGGGCCTTAAGCACTCAACCTTCTTTATGGTCCAACTCTCACATCTGTACATCGACTACTGGAAAAACCATAGTTTTTACTATATGGACTTTTGTCAGCAAAGTGATGTCTCTGCTTTTTAAGACACTATCTAGGTATGGTACTCAATAAATATTTACAAAATGACTGAATGGATGAATGAAAATATATCAAACTTATTCCCAGTAGGCAGTATTTCTCAAATAATATTAATAATGATTTGTGTCATCTAATTGAAGAAGCTCCTTCACATTTGTGATTTTAACTCTGAGTCTTATAGCTAATACATTAGCTAATATATGATTATAATATACAATTATTTTATTCAGTCATAAGATTAAATATATAAATCAACTATGTTCCAATATAAAAAAAGTTTTTTAAATGTAAGTAAGAGATTAAAGAGCTCAGATTAAGTAACATAATTGGCAAGTAGGAAATGGTATGACTTCCCTGGTGGCTCAGTGGTAACGAATCTACCTGTTAATGCAGGAGACGAGGGTTTGATCCCTGGGTCAGGAAGATACTCTGGAGAAAGAAATGGCAATCCACTCCAGTATTCTTGTCTAGGAAATCCCATGGACAGAGGAGCCTGGTGGGCTACAGTCCATGGAGTCTCAAGAGAGTCAGATGTGACTTAGCTGCTAAACAACAACAACAAACAAATGGTACTGGATGCTGAGTATGTTCTCCTTGCAATAGGGCTTCAGAACTTCCTACAAAGTTGTGGAAGGCACTGTTTTGCAAGGGGTCCTGGTCAAGATACTTGAAGTCATTTCCATTCATTCTTCCTCCCTGTGTCTGCATCTGCTGCTCTTCCAGATGACTTGGTTTCTGTCTATTAGTAGTGCCCGGGCAGCCTTTAGCAGGCTGTTTTCTTTTCTTTTCATTGTGGGAAGATAACAGAAAATTACCATTTTAACCATTTTTCAGTCCACGGTTCATTGTATATGGCAATGGCACCCCACTCCAGTACTCTTGCCTGGAAAATCCCATGGACAGAGGAGCCTGGTGTGCTGCAGTCCATGGGGTCACTGAGAGTTGGACATGACTCAGTGGCTTCCCTTTCACTTTTCACTTTCATGCATTGGAGAAGGAAATGGCAACCCACTCCAGTGTTCTTGCCTGGAGAATCCCAGGGACAGGGGAGCCTGGTGGGCTGCCGTCTATGGGGTCGCACAATCAGACATGACTGAAGCGACTTAGCAGCAGCAGTGCAACCGTCACCACCATCCTCGTGCAGAAATGTTTCATTATCGCAAAAAGAAACTCTATCCATTTGGGAAGTTCACAACTCCCTCCTCCTCCTTGCCCCTGGCAACCACTATTCTAATTTCCGTCTCTCTGCTTTTGACTATCTAGGGACCTCATACAAGTGGAATCATGCAGTAGGAGCTGTCTTCTTACATCTGGATTATTTCACTTATCCTAACGCCTTTCAAGTTTATCCACGTTGTAACGGGTGTCAGTTTCCTTCCTTTTTAAGGCTGAATGTGTGTAGACCACAGGTTTATCCATTCATTCTCGATGGATGCTTGGGTTAAAACAAGAAAAGGTGAAAGGGGGTTTCAAGGAAGACACTGGAAGGAAAGAATGACAACCTTGGGGAGACCACCACTCTAATTACTCACAACAAATCATCCTATGACTCAAAGGCTAAAAACAATCATCATCAATGATCTCATGGCTTCTTTGGGTGACCACTCAAAACAGAGAACAGCAGGGGCAATTAGTCTCTGCTTCAAAATGTCTGGGATCTAAGCTGGAAGACCCAGAGGCGGGACTGGCTCAAGGGGGTCTGCTTTGAAAGTGGCTCTCTCACATGGCAGGCAAGCTGGTTTCTCTCCATGCTGAGCTCTACCGTTATGCTTAAGAGCCTTAGGACGTTGCACTGGTCACAAAGGCAGCTCTGATTCAGTGTGGGAGACGCCATGCAAAGGTGCGGGGTCGTCTTGGACATCAGCTATGCAAACTTTATTGTTATTGTTTAGTTGCTAAGTTGTGTCCCACCCTGTGGGACCCTATGGACTACAGCTCACCAGGCTCCTCTGTCCATAGGGATTCTCCAGGCAAGATTACTGAAGTGGTTTGCACAGTCAAAGAAAATAAGGTAAAAGTCCAGGATTTCTTTTTCACATTCATTAGGATATTAGGGAGGATCTTAGGTTAATTTTATATTACATCCTGGTTCAGAGGAATTATTTCTGCTACACTGACTTTTAAGACAGTGGTTTCCAAACATTTGTCTGAAACCAAGTTTGATTTTTTTCGTAAAGGTACCTTTATGCAACTGAAAAGACTGTCCAATATTCCAAGGTTATTTCCTATCTACCTATCCTGTGTGTTAAGAAGTGGCTGGAGGAGACTATTTGCAAAGGAAAGCCCCACCACCCTGGGCTGGCACCCACCTGCTTTTGGAATGCAACTAGTGTTTGCATTCCCAAAACTCTTGGAATCACTGCGCTACTTTTCACGGTCTTTGCAGTCCCAGCCCCCCTGCCCCGCAGGGCGGTGTTCACTATAGCATCTGTCAGTACAGGGCACCTGAGGGCAGAGAGAAGTCCTCACTTCAGGGGTCTCTATGCAAACACAACGTAGATTTTTGCCCAGTTAGCAAACACAACCAGAGTTTTCTTGGTGTGGTGGCTTCAGTTTTAAAGAGGCTTCTAAAACTGGTGGCCCATGGAACAAAATTTTTTAAAAATTCAAAAAATTTAAAAAAACAGGCATTAAAAGAGGAAAGCACATAATGAAATGCCCCTAGAAAACCAAAAAGGTAAAACAACATAAAAAGTGAGGAAACTGTCTCATCTCAGTCTATGAGATCCTTTTAGTATATAAAACATTCTGTGTTGCTAGAATGCTGCACACTGGATTTGCCAACAAATGTCTTCTTTTTCTATCTTCCTTCTACTCATCTTTCTACTCTTAACAGAATTAAGTGGATGCTAGAACACACTGGGTTCAGGAAAGTAGTTAAGGTAGCTGAACATGATTCTTCAGTAGATGAAAGAAGTTAAGCTACTAGATTTGTAATATATCATGAACAATGAAAATATCACTTCAAAGTATACTTTTCTTACTATAAAATGCTAATTTTCCCTCTATAGATGTCAGTGCCTCCAAATTAATGAGCACTATTAGCTGCAAAACATCTCAAGAAGCAATGGAAATTAATTTCCATTAGTCACAAATGGACAGTCAACTACCACCTGCCTTATAAGACAATAAGTTTTGAATGCTCCATTTTTATCCTCAATTACATGCTCAAAGTCAGATAGTAAAAAAAAGTGACTTAAGATATCCATAAAAATATTAAAACTGGTTTGCACGTGAAATGACCAAAGGGGATTTCAGATTTTCCATTGCAATGGGATAAACAGGGAGGTTATGAGGATGGTTTGACTGAGGTGGGTTTTCCATAGTCACCAGGTTTTCCTGGTGACTCAGATGGTAAAGAATCTGCCTGCAGTGTGGGAGACCCAACCTCCATTTCTGGGTTGGAAAGATCTCCTGGATAAGGAAATAGCAATGCACTCCAGCATTCTTGCATGCAGAATTCCACGGACAGAGAATCCTGGAGGGCTACAGTCCCTGGGGTTGGAAAGAGTCAAACGCATTTAGTAACGAACAGTCACTTGCACTTTCCACAGTTACAGCAGCGTAAGTTGGTGATAAAGGGAATTCATTTCTTTAACATGGTTAAGGTCTCTAAGAAGAATTTCTCTAAGAAGATTTCAAAAGGGTGAGCATAAAGATGTGAATGCTGATTAAACATAATACCTAGACAAACAGCCAGGTGGTGCTTCCCAATATTCTCATAGCTACTGGGATGAACTGAAATTTCTGTAAGGAAAACAAATCTTGAGTTTCTCTAGTTTTGTGAATTTATATTTCACATGGACTTGAAGAATGGAATACATTCAGAATGACTTTTTCTAAAGTGGGAAAACAAAAGCAAAACACAAGGGTTGGGAAAGCAAACTGATGGATTAAATAGACAAGAAGCAAAATCAATACATCATTACTGTGCGTCTTTTGTTCCATTAATAATCATGCATTTGTTTAAGTTTTGCAAAACTTATCTCTGGGTAAATGTGTGCAGAGCTAATTAGCAAATAGATAATACATATATTTTGTTGTTTAGTCACTAAATCCGACTCTTTTGTGACCCTGTAAACTGTATCCTGCCGGAGAAGGCAATGGCACCCCACTCCAGCACTCTTGCCTGTAAAATCCTATGAACAAAGGAGCCTGGTAGGCTGCAGTCCATGGGGTCGCTAAGAGTTGGACACGACTGAGCAACTTCCCTTTCACTTTTCACTTTCATGCATTGGAGAAGGAAATGGCAACCCACTCCAGTGTTCTTGCCTGGAGAATCCCAGAGACGGGGGAGCCTGGTGGGCTGCCGTCTATGGGGTCGCACAGAGTCGGACATGACTGAAGTGACTTAGCAGCAAACTATCCTGCCAGGTTCATTTGTCCATGGAATTCTCCAGGCAAGAATACTGGAGTGGGTTGCCATGCCCTCTTCCAGGGATTTTCCTAACCCCGGGATCAAACCTATGTCTCTTGCATTGACAGGCAGATTCTTTACCAATAAGCCATCAGTGAAGCCCTATGTATACACACAAGTACATGTATGTGTGTATATATACACACAATCTATGCATTTGTATACACATAATCTATGTGGCATATATGCAGATGCCATTTTCCTTAATAAAGCCAAATCTGGGACTGTCAAGGTTCCCCCTATAGGAAGATAGTCCTTTATGAATTAACCAAGTGAGCCAGAAGTCACCCTGAATTTCCTTGGTTCCTCTTTTTCCTCTTTCCCACTTGTGGGAACTAACCTTAGGGAAAGAGGGATGCTGTCGTCCATTTTTATAATCTTATTCATTACTAGATTCAAAGAACTTTCCTTCGATTCCTTCTGAAGCATAAACTCTTCTTTTGATTCCTTCAAACCTCCTCCTAGAGTTCTAAAAAGTACCAAATGGAAAGTGAAAGGGGAGCACTCAGACAGAAAATAAAGGCAGTGACCCCCAAACAGAGCACTGGGATTTAGGAGCATCCATTTTGGGTAAGACTCTCTAACTCTTCATGAGATTCTGAGGAAAAAGCCCTTCTCATTTTCAGGTTCTCAGCTTGTTTCTAAGGGCACCATTTTTAATACTCACACTCCTTTTGGGCTCAAATAAACTGATTTCTTTCACAGTGATGATGGAGAGAGATTCACTTATTCTTTTTCACCTGCAGCTTAGCTTTCTGCTTCATCCTAAGTGATTGGCAAAGGAATGACTTCATCTGTAAGACCCTACCCTTTCTTCAGCATGTGAGAAGTCACTTCAGTTGTGTCCAACTCAGGACCATAGCTTGCCAGGATCCTCTGTCCATGGGATTCTCCAGGCAAGAATACTGGAGTGGGTTGAGGTTTCCTCCTCCAGGGGATCTTCCTAAGCCAGGTCTCTTTTTTCTCCCGCAGTGGGAGGTGGGTTCTTTACCACTAGCGCCACCTGTTCAGCTGAGCTCAGTCATGTCCGACTCGTTGTGACCCCATGAACTGCAGCACACCATGCTTCCCTGTTCATCACCAACTCCTGGAGCTTGCTCAAACTCATGTCCATCGAATTGGTGATGCCACCAATCATCTCATCCTCTGCTGTCCCCTTCTCATGCCTTCAATCTTACCCAGCATCAGGGGAAGTCCCTCTTCTAGCACGAGAATATCTAAATCCAGTAGGTAACACAGGAACCTGGTTATCAGTGAAAAAACAGATTAACCTCAAAGCAGAAAGTAACATGAATTACAAACTCAAATCATACACTGAGAGTATAGTAAAATAATTGCAAACTAATTATTTCCTTTACTTAGGAATTCAATAGGACATCCCTTTAAACCATCAATTATCCTTACTAAGATGCACTGGAATGGGTGAATTTAACTCAGATGACCATTATATCTACTACTGTGGGCAGGAATCCCTCAGAAGAAATGGAGTAGCCATCATGGTCAACAAAAGAGTCCGAAATGCAGTACTTGGATGCAATCTCAAAAACGACAGAATGATCTCTGTTTGTTTCCAAGGAAAACTATTCAATATCACGGTAATCCAAGTCTATGCCCCAACCAGTAATGCTGAAGAAGCTGAAGTTGAACAATTCTATGAAGACCTACAAGACCTTCTAGAACTAACACCCAAAAAAGATGTCTTTTTCATTATAGGGGACTGGAATGCAAAAGTAGGAAGTCAAGAAACACCTGGAGTAATGGGGAAATTTGGCCTTGGAGTACAGAATGAAGCAGGGCAAAGGCTAATAGACTTCTGCCAAGAGAACGCACTGGTCATAGAAAACACCACCTTCCAACACATGAGAGAAGGCGCTACACATGGACATCACCAGATGGTCAACATCAAAATCAGACTGATCATATTCTTTGCAGCCAAAGACAGAGAAGCTCTATACAGTCAGCAAAAACAAGACCGGGAGCTGACTGTGGCTCAGATCATGAACTCCTTATTGCCAAATTGAGACTGAAATTGAAGAAAGTGGAGAAAATCACTACACTATTCAGGTATGACCTAAAATAAATACCTTATGACTATACAGTGGAAGTGAGAAATAGATTTAAGGGACTAGATCTGATAGACAGAGTGCCGATGGATGGAGTTTCATGACATTGTACAGGAGACAGGAATCAAGACCATCCCCAAGAAAAGAAACGCAAAAAAGCAAAATGGCTGTCTGAGGAGTCCTTACAAATAGCTGTGAAAAGAAAGAAACCAAAAAGCAAAGGAGAAAAGGAAAGATATACCCATTTGAATGCAGAATTTCAAAGAATAGCAAAGAGAGAAAAGAAAGCCTTCCTCAGCGATCAATGCAAAGAAATAGAAGATAACAATAGAATGGGAAAGACTACCAATCTCTTCAAGAAAATTAGAGACATCAAGGGAACATTTCATGCAAAGATGGGCTCAATAAATGAAAGAAATGGTAGGGATCTAACAGAAACAGAAGACATTAAAAAGAGGTGGCAAGAATACACAGAAGAACTGTACAAAAAAGATCTTCAGGACCCAAATAATCACCATGGTGTGGTCACTCACCTAGAGCCAGACATCCTGGAATGTGAAGTCAAGTGGGCCTTAGAAAGCATCACTACGAACAAAGCTAGCAGAGGTGATGGAATTCCAGTTGAGCTATTTCAAATGCTGAAAGACGATGCTGTGAAACTGCCACACTCAATATGCCAGCAAATTTGGAAAACTCAGCAGTGGCCACAGGATTGGAAAAGGTCAGTTTTCATTCCAATCCCAAAGAAAGACAATGCCAAAGAATGCTCAAACAATTGCACTCATCTCACATGCTAGTAAAGTAATGCTCAAAATTCTCCAAGCCAGGTTTCAGCAACATGTGAACTGTGAAATTCCTGATGTTCAAGCTGGTTTTAGAAAAGGCAGAGGAACCAGAGATCAAATTGCCAACATCCACTGGATCATGGAAAAAGCAAGAGAGTTCCAGAAAAACATCTATTTCTGCTTTATTGACTATGTCAAAGCCTTTGACTGTGTGGATCACAAGAAACTGTGGGAAATTCTGAAAGAGATGGGAATACCAGACCACCTGACCTGCCTCTTGAGAAACCTGTATGCAGGTCAGGAAGCAACAGTTAGAACTGAACATGGAACAACAAACTGGTTCCAAATAGGAAAAGGAGTACGTCAAGGCTGTACATTGTCAGCCTGCTTATTTAACTTCTATGCAAAGTACATCATGAGAAACGCTGGGTTGGAGGAAGCACAAGCTAGAATCAAGATTGCTGGGAGAAATAACAATAATCTCAGATATGCAGATGACACCACTTTTATGGCAGAAAGTGAAGAGGAGCTAAAGAGCCTCTTGATGAAAGTGAAAGAGAAGAGTTGAAAAGTTGGCTTAAAGCTCAACATTCAGAAAACTAAGATCATGGCATCCAGTCCCATCATTTCATGGCAAATAGATTGGGAAACAGTGGCTGACTTTATTTTTGGGGGCTCCAAAATCACTACAGATGGTGACTGCAGCCATGAAACTAAAATATGCTTGCTCCTTGGAAGGAAAGTTATGAACAACCTAGATAGCATATTAAAAATCAGAGACATTACTTTGCCAACAAAGGTCTGTCTAGTCAAGGCTATGGTTTTTCCAGTGGTCATGTATGGATGTGAGAGCTGGACTGTGAAGAAAGCTGAGTGCTGAAGTATTGATGCCTTTGAACTGTGGTGTTAGAGAAGACTCTTGAGAGTCCCTTGGACTGCAAGGGGATTCAACCAGTCCATCCTGAAGGAAATCAGTCCTGGGTGTTCATTGGAGGGACTGATGCTGAAGCTGAAACTCTAATACTTTGGCCCCCTGATGCGAATTGCTGAACCATTTGAAAAGACCCTGATGCTGGGAAAGATTGAGGGCAGGAGGAGAAGGGGATGACAGAGGATGAGATGGCTGGATGGCATCACCGACTTGATGGACATGGGTTTGGGTGGACTCTGGGAGTTGGTGATGGACAGGAAAGCCTGGCATGCTGCTGTTCATGGGGTCACAAAGAGTTGGACACAACTGAGCAACTGAATTGCACTGAACTATCCTTATTCTGATGTTATCATTGTACTTATCATTACAGGGACCTTAAAATTAAGACCAAAGATGCTTGACATTTCATAGAGGTCTGACTTCTAGGGAGCTGATGTCCTCTGATGCTGGATGGTGTCAGCAAAGTTCATCTCTCCTATAAACTTATTTGGTAAAAATTTCATGGTAATTTGACTACTGAATGCAAGTTTCCAGTTGTTTTGAATTAGGAAAGTGAAAGTGTTACTCGCTCAGTCATGTCCGACTCATGTGACCCAAGAGACTATAGCCTGGAAGTGTACTCTGTCCTAGGGAATTTTCCAGGCAAGAATACTGGAGTGGGTTGCCATGCCCTCCTCCAGGGGATCTTCTGAACTCAGGGATCAAACCTGGGTCTCCAGCACTGTGGACAGACTGTTTACCATCTGAGCCACCAGGGAAGCCCATTGAATCAGAGGAAAAAATACAATCTCAGTTCCTGGGACAGGGAGTGAGAGTAGTTGGTTTTAAGCAGAGGGGTTAAAGGCAAGTTCTGGAAAGTCTGCATTAGGATATACGATGGACACACAGGTAAAACATTAGAGACACAGGTTAACTGAGCAAGGAAACAATCCCGGCTTCATTATGGAGACCAAACCTAGAACCACCACGGCCAACTCCAGAGAGAACAGGCAGGGCAGAAGGAATTCTCCTGGAAGGAGAGGGAGGGTGCACAGTAGCTTTTGCTTCTGTGATGGGGTCTAGAGAGCCTGGACTTGGCTTCTTGCCCCAAATGAGGCAGGGTTTGGGGAAGTCCAGAATGCACACAGCCCACTTTACAGGGATCTGAGTTTCTCAGGCTCTTCTGCACCGCTGGGGACTTTGCTAGAAGATGGGGACCGCAAGGAGGCTCTTGGAAACAGGTGTGAGCTACAGGCTCACCTATGGAACAGAGGGTAGAGCCTGTTTTACCAAAAGTACGTGGACTGAGGGGAAGAACTGGCTGGCTGTCAAGAGGAAAGTCTGCAAACCCGAAAAACACAAAACAGAGATTTCTACAGCCACAACTGCTGAGGATCAGCTAATGATTCATTAACCAACTAGTTAGGACCCCAGGTAGAGTGACTCATCAGCTTTGACTACCTCTGATCCATCACTCTTACTTCTGCGATGCGGTCGAGATCTCTGTGCCGGAACCCACTCTGGTACAAATGAGGTAGGGGATGTCGTATTAGAAACGAGTCGCTATTCTAGAAATGCAATCGTTCAGTCCTACTAGTGATGCTGAAGACAGAGGGCAAAATGAGTAATCTGGGCTCCTGGAAAATCAGTACGTGCACAGACAAGTATTGTGTGTAAACCGTACTTTTCACTGATAAAAAGAATCCTGGAAAGCAGGCTTTCACAAAACAAACAAAATCCTTTCTGCAGGGACATCTTCTCTTCCTTCTTCTGATTGTGTGTCCCGGCCAGGAGAGCCCAGGTCTCAACGTGCCCTCCCTCCTTGCCCCTCACTGGCCTCTGTCCCACCTCACTAGGTCCCTCCCCTTTCCCAGTCCCTTAGCAGGGCATCCCCCAGGATCTGCGCCTCGGTCTTTCCCACCAGACAGCTCACGGCCTCTCTGCCTTCATTACTTTCTCCATGTCTCTGACTCCCAAGGGCCATTCTCAGCTCTAACCTTGGCGCCCCTGACGGCAGGAGCTGAGGTGCCAGCAGAGAGGCAGTGGTGGTAACAGTGGGCCCTTCCCTAAGCCAGGAAATGTCCCAAAGACCTCAAGGTCTTAACATATTTCACCTTACAACTTTATCAGGAAGGTGCTTTTACGATTCCTGTTTTAAATACATGGACACGGAGGGCAGGCGGGTGAACATCACACCTGGAATCATGACTGGCTAAGAGTCATTTCCCCCATGTATTGGATGCCCTTTATAACCCAGACCTCCTCTCCTCCTCCCGTGGGAGGGGAGAGCAGGCAGGGCTGCCCAAGATCATCACCCGGGGTCAGAGGGGGAGAACGTGTGCATCTCTACTTAACTGATGCAACCGAGCAAAACACAGCAGTTCAGAACTATCATATTTTCTCTACACACTGGTGCTGGCCTCTCACTGGGCCCACATTTCAGATGATGGTGTCTTTTTTACTGGAAGTCACAACATGCCAAGAATGACAGTGAGCACTGCAGACAGTGACTGCAGCCATGGAATTAAAAGATGCTTGCTGCTTGGAAGAAAAGCTATGACAAACCTAGACAGCATATTAAAAAGCAACAAAGGTCCGCATAGTCAAAGCTATGGTTTGCCAACAAAAGTCTGCAGAGTCAAAGCTACGGTTCTCCCAGTAGTCATGTATGGATGTGAGATGTGGACCATAAAGAAGGCTAAATGCTGAAGAACTGATACTTTTGAACTGTGGTGCTGGAGAAGACTCTTGACAATTCCTTGGATAGCAAGGAGATCAAACCAGGCAGTCCTAAAGGAAATCAACCCTGAATATTCATTAGCAGGACTGATGCTGGAGCTGAACCTTTGATACCTTGGCCATTTGGTGTGAATAGCCAACTCACTGGCAAAGAACACTGATGTTGGAGTTTGCTCAGATTCCTGCCCATTAACTCAAGAGTCGGTGATGCTATCTAACCATTTTTATATAGTTTTTTGTAGTAATCCTTCCTAAGGACCACTTGACTTCACACTCCAGGATGTCTGGCTCTAGGTGAGTGATCATACCATCATGGTTATCCCAGTCATTAAGACCTTTTCTGTATGATTCTTCTGTGTATTTTTGCCACCTCTTAATCTCTTCTGCTTCTGTTTGGCCCTTACCATTTCTGTCCTTTATCATGCCCGTCCTTGCATGAAATGTTCCCTTGACATCTCTAATTTTTTGAGATCTCTGGTCTTTCCCATTCTATTAGGTAAGGTAAGGTAAGGTGAAGTCGCTCAGTCCTGTCCGACTCTTTGTGACCCCGTGGACTGTAACCTCCTAGGCTTCTCTGTCCATGGGATTCTCCAGGCAAGAATACTGGAGTGGATTGCCATTTCCTTCTCCATTCTATTGCCTTCCTCTAACTCTTTGCATCATTCATATAAAGTGTTCTTATCTCTCCTTACTATTCTCTGGAATTTTGCATTCAGTTGGGCAGATCTTTCCCTTTCTCCTTGCCTTTCACTTCTTTCCTCAGCTATCTGTAAAGCCGCCTTGGACAACCATTTTGCCTTCTTGCATTTCTTTTTCTTTGGGATGGTTTTGGTTACTGCCTCCTGAATGATATTAACAACTTCCATCCACAGTTCTTCAGGCACTCTATCCACCAGATCTAATTCCTTGACTCTATTGTTACTTTCACCGAATAATCATAAGGGATTTTATTTAGGTCATAGAATAATTGCCCTCTAGTCTTCCCCAGTTGTGTACTGGACATCTTCCAACCTGAGGGGCTTATCTTCCCATGTCATATCTTTTTGTCTTTTCATACTGGTCATGAACCATCCCTTTCATGAATCACAGCCTTGTTGTTGTGAAGGGGCTTGCATAACTCAGTGAAGCTATGAGCCACCATGGAAACTGCAACCTAGATTTTCCTAATGATATTAATGGGGCTTCCCAGGTGGCTTAGCTGTAAAGAATCCACCTGCCAAAGTAGAAGATGCAGGTTTGATCCCTGGATTTGGAAAGTCCCCTGGAGAAGGTAATAGCAACCTACTCCAATACTCTTGCCTGGGAAATCCCATGGACAGAAGAGTCTGGTGGGTTGCAGTCCATAGGACCAGAAAAGAGTTGGACATGACTTAGAGAGTAAACAACAACAATGATATTTATAAGCAGTATTTCTTAATAATATTTACTAATATAAAATCCAATAATAATTTTAGTAAGACACTAGGTAATTCTTTAAAATTTCATGGTTTTAGATTATTGGCCAAATACTGTGGCTTGAAGCAAAACATGGAGAACATGTTTGAGAGAGCCAAGTGAAAGTCCAGTTGCTAACTTGGGCTCAAATTCAGCATCAAGGATATGTCACTGTATTTATGTATCTGTTACAATGAATAACAAAAAGAATATAGAGTTTCATTGTGAATCATGTTTGCAGAATGTTAGATTCCTTTATCATGTTTGAAAACCTGCTTTTGAGATGGTGTACATCAAGGATTATAATACCCTGATACAGGATTAATCAAACTTGACCAAAAGATGCTATTCGTGATGCAGCCTACACATTAAGCTACGTCAGTAAATGTATTAGCCACAACTTTTTCTTCTTTCATGGACAAGAATATTTGTAATACCATCAGTATGCCAGGTACATGAGTATTGCTTTTTTTCTGGTTATTTCATCAATCACATTTTCAAAATAAAGATGCTATGAATGATCACTTCCAATGTTACTGAGTCCTTTCATATAAGTTCATTTTAAGATTTATACAACCTACATGCTTAAAAACAACATGTATTAAACTCAGTATTTGGCATAGCACCAACAACATAGTAGCTGTGATGATACTTAAGAAACTCACATCTTATGGAAGATAATATGCAATCAACAAATAGTTCTCAGTATAGGCTGCTATGAAGTAAATATTATATAAAAACTTTTCAAAGTGATTGCTGACTTAGGGAAATCAAATTCTATCACCTCTTTGTATAAAAGTTTTTTGTGCATTTTTTGTTGGAATACACAAGAGCAGTTAAAAGTGGAAAGTCCAAAGTTTTTCTCTGATCTATATGATTCAGCTAAGCAAGCTTAAAAAAGCCAGCTACTTAGGATGAATCCTTTCATATTCTATGACTTAGAAAAATTCTTCTAAAAATTAAAAAAGAATACATATATATAATTTCATATATGTATATATATAAACTGAATCACTTTGCTGAACAACTGAAACTAACATAACACTGTAAATTAACTATATTTGAATTTAAAAAAAACAGCCTAAATATATACATACACATAAGTCATCAAAACACCAAAAGGAAAAAAAAAAAGATAACAGGAAGCTTCTGGTTTCCAGTCTAATGACTGAATTGGAGCTATCTTGATTTCAAATTCCTACTTTGAAATAGGAGGTTTGCTTCAAAATTCCTCATTGAAACTCATTAATAGAAAAAAGACACTGGTCTGCAGTAAGATGAATAAGTCACATTTTAGAAAAGAAAGAAAGAGAAAACAAAGCAAAGACCACACATGCCATAAGCAATTATCAGACGGACCAGACCTATTTAGACAATCTGTATCAGTACCTTCATTCACTCCTACACATAGCAAACTGGCGCTTTCCCTCATCCTCCAAGAAAATCATGAAAGATGGTATGCAATTTCCATTTCCTTTTTATAAATATAAATGTCCATGCAAATATGTGCCTAAGAGTGTGGAGTCTAGCCTGCATATACATGGGTCAATTTTTCCAATTCTCCACTTATTTAAGGCACAAAATGTGTGGATATCAGTTTCCTCCCACAAAGGAGAATTACATCAAAGACATAAGGAAAAGTGCTTTGAGAATTGTGCTCTAAAAATATGTTTGCAATGGTAAAGAGGCTTATATGGTTGGCTATTTAATAATACATAAAAAAACTTTAACACACTGTCTCCAAAAATGTATGTATAAAAGTTAGAAAGAAGCCTAAAAGCTGGAAAAGTTTAAATCATAAATTATAACACTGAGATAAACTACTCTGAACCCCAGACAGAAGAGATATTGGTTCTAGTAACACTCACTTAGGAAGGACCAAAGTTCATTCTTCAAAAGAAGATGCAAAAATGCTATCATAAAAGAAGCATTAGATTGTGGACTACAATTTTAGACTTGGGATGTCTCAATTAAATCTGAACATTCTGACACATTCCTTTATTAAAAAAAAAACTCTACAAGAAAGGCATTATTGTATTTTATATACTCATTTCATATGATGCCAGGTTATTAGTTCTCTTTACACTAAGCCATAATTATTCAATTCCGGTTCTAGATCTGGTTCTGTTTCTTTTGCTTGCATCTGACCTTAGGATGGTGGTACAATATTTTTTTTCAGAAGTGACATCTATTTAAAGCCAATGCTTAGCATTCTTTTTTTTTTTTAATGGAAGATAATTGCTTTACAGTGTTGTGATGGTTTCTGCTATACAACAACGCTAATCAGCCATAAATACATATGTGTGTGTGTGTGTATATATATTTCCTCTCTCCTGAGCCTCCATCCCGGCCCCCAAATCCCACCCTTCAGGTCATCAGAGAAGGCCAGGCTAGCTTCCCGGTGCTATACAGAAGTGTCCCAGCAGCTTCCCTACACACGTAGTGTATATACATATCAGTGCTACTCTCTCAAATCATCCCAACACCTCCTTCCCTCATTGTGTCCACCAAGTTGGTTTTCTGCGTCTGCATCTCTATTCCTGCCCTGCAAACAGGTTCATCAGTACCATTTTCTAGATTCCATGTGTGTGTGTCCTAAGTCGATTCAGTCATATTTGACTCTTTGTGATCCTATGGACAGCTGCCTACCACGCTCTTCTGTCCATGGGGAATCTCCATGCAAGAATACTGGAGTGGGTTGCCATTCCCTTCTCTAAGGGATCTTCCCAACCTGGCAATCAAAACCACATCTCTTATGTTTCCTGCATCACAGGCAGGTTCTTTACCACGGGTGCCACCTGGGGAGGCCCCTAGATTCCTTATGTATGTGCGCGCGTTAGTTGCTCAGTCATGTCCGACTCTGCGACCCCATGAAGTATACAGCCCACCAGGCTCCTCTGTCCATGGAATTCTCCAGGCAAGAATGCCAGAGTGGGTTGCCATTCCTCTCTCCAAGGGATCTTCTCAACCCAGGGATCGAACCCAAGTCTCCTGCACTGGAGGCAGAATCTTTACCGTATGAGCCCCCAGGGAAGCCTAGATTCCACACGTATGAGTGAATATACAATATTTGTTTTTCTTTCTGACATTAGCATTCTTAAAAATAACATAGTAAGCTTGCAATTCATATAACACTGATTTGGATATAAGTTTCCAGCTACAAAGGATGAGTGCCCAATATACTCTTATTCACTCTCATTTCTGACAGGTGTTTCTCTTTCTTGGTTTATAGTGGGCACTCATTAAATATACGTCACATAATCCATAACTTGAAAAGATGATAGTCTGATGACGATATGCTGAAAGAAGAAAAAAGGCTATAAAAGAGATAGCAATATAAAATGAAAAGGATATGTCATTTAATAAAAGTATAGCACATTTAACACATACTATGAAATAAAGAAGCTAAGCTGTAGTGAGAGAAACATAAATTTGGATTCCTATTAGGCCAAATTCCCCTAATGTGAAAATTTAAAAACCTCTTCACTGAAGATTATATACTTATCCTCAATTTATATTTTAAATGTTAAATAAAGCACTGCCAATTCAATTATGTATTTTCCTATTTAGCGTTTCCTAAAGAGTATGCTAATGTTCTATTTCCACATGTTTTCAATAACATATTTAGAAAGAATTTTAAAAACAGAGAGCTTTGAGAAGGGATAGATTGGGGGTTTTGGATCAGCAGATGCAAACTATTATATACATAATGGATAAACAACAAGTTCCTACTATATGGCACAGAGAACTATATTCAATATACTGTGATAAACCACAATGGAAAAGAATATAAAAAAGATTATATACTATGCATAATTGAATCACTCTGCTATACAGCAGAAACTAACATATTGTAAATGAACTATATCCCAGTATAGCAAAATTTCAAGATAAATAAATAGAGAGCATTATGTTATCTGAAGAGCATTGTACCCACACTTGCCAAGAATACCAAAGGATTTAGGGCAAGTTTCTGGACAAAAACGATGGAGATTCTTGTTTCGACTGAAAGCCTAGAGGAGCAGGATGCTGAATAATGCAAATATAAGAATTTTTGTTATTTCTAGTAGTTAACAGTGAACACTTACTATAATTCTCCTTTACAATGGAGGTTTTACCTCATAGAATATTTAACATAAGCCCTCCAAGTAGGCTTGAATTGTGCTAAAGAAGCTATCTTAAAGAATACCATAAACCGGTCCCATTCTGCCTTTTAAGTATGTAGAGGTGATTTCTTTTTACAAAAAGAATCTATGCAAACCCCTCAATACAGTACACTCGCATTGTGTGCTGTAGAAAATACCCGAAAATTCCTTGAGATGAATTTTAAGTATACTACCAGAATCAAGTCAGATGCCTGCTATAAAGACATACCAGGAACCTGACATATCTATAGTATTCACAGATGCAGATATATATTTATGGGACTCTGCATAAATCAAATGCCTATGAATAAAACATCATTTAACTCTACAGGAATTAATTCCAATTCCAGAAATAGAGCATCACTAAAGCCTTGGCCACTGTTGAAACAAGAAAGCAAAATAAAATATTATCAATAATGACAACTTCTTTAATATATTATATTCAAATTTTTAACCAATGTCGAAAACAACTTCAGCCAATGTTTATTTTCAGACACAAAAATGAAGGTAACAAAGGTTTTCTAAATTTCCAATTTTTAGTGTAACCTGTATACCACTTTTCAGTCATGAGTGGAAACATACAAGGTGACAAAGCATGCTTCTCCTGAGACAAGAAAATACCTAGACCACACTGTCTGAAGTCAAACGGTACCACCTCCCATCCTGTTTCTACTGCATCACAGAAAGCTGTTCCAGATCTCACAACTAGCTGAAACCCTCAAGCACCTACAAATGTTCCGATCAAAAGATCGTCTTTGCTACTGAACTGCAGAAGGTACTAGAGATCCATGACCAACATCCATATTCCAAATCAAACAGAAGATGATGAGTGTCAACCAAAGTCAACCCTCTCATCCTTAGCCAGAGGCATGGATGCAATCAAGTGATGCAAAAAACCCCCCAAAACAAAAAACAATCATGCAGTCACAGGTCTGGTTGGAATACCTCTTTAGCAGCGGTAGGGGGAGACGAAAAGGTTGGTACCCACCTGGGATCTTTCTGAATGCTGTCGATGGATGGGGACCTGGCCAAGGTGCCTTCGGGGGGCAGGGCAGGGCCGGATTTGCTGTACGGAGACTCGACGGAAGGGCAGTACTGCAGCTGTCGGTAGGGGTCCGCGTAGCTGGAGGCGGGCCCGGCGGCATAGCTGGCCCTCTGGAAGGTGGCTGCGGCGGCGCTCTGCGGGCCGTGCTGGCTGCCTGCGCGCTGCAAGGGGACGGAGTCGACACCGGGGGAGGACGGGGCTAGGGCAGGAAAGTAGGGACAGAGTAAAAAATTGAGGACCTGCTCACAGAAACGGTTCACCAGGTCTAGGCAGGGGGAAAATTACACACATAAAAAAAAAAACAACAACACACAAGGGTTTGAAAGAATTAACAAAATTGTTACATTTGAACTAACGCATCCAATGTTATCCACTACAACGACAATTAGCATGCTATTCCGTTGGCCCAAAACTTCGTTGGGGTTTTTCCATTCCATCTTAGGGAAGAACCTGAACGAACTTTCAGGCCAACCCAGTATTTCAGGAACAACCCTTTCATCTCTAGGATGAAAATGCCTCTGTGATGTGTTTCCTGCTTACTGACTTTCAGGAAGAGGTCTGCTCATCTAACAAGTAAACTCTGCATGGAGCTAAAACCCAGAAGAAATGGAAGGGATATTTTCCAAGGACTCATGGGCAGTGAGTTCTTCATTGTTTCAGCTGAGAAAATTCAGGCAGTGTTCGTTCAGGGGATGATAGGTTAGTTTTATGAAGGGTGTGAAACATATTTAGTAATGTGGTTAATTTTTCCCAAATAAAAGAAAACAAGGAAAAGTGAGGGGGCGTGTATCCGTGGGGGTGGAGGCGGACATGGGTCTGTAATTAGTGCTAGGGCATTAAATGCAGGACAGGACAGTTCTTGTAAAGTTCAACACCCACAAAATTTTTATACGTCTGTTTTTCAACTTGAGCTGTCATACTAACAAATACACTTGGTGAAGGGTAGGCATGCCAGAGGCGATGAAGAGCCACCCGACTGCCATGCAGACAAAATAAGGTGCTGACTTGGCTTTTCCAGAAGTATTTGCATCTTTTCAATAACGCCTAAATTGTCGGAAGAAGATCTGACGCCAGTTACTAAAATCGGTTTGACTATTTCCAAGCTGAATTTCAGCTTTTTGTTTCCTTTCTGGGTTTTCTGGAGTCCGTTTCCTATCATTATTTTTATCTGGTTCTCAAAAATACTTGACATCTAAGATTTAGGTGACCTATACAATGAAAATAGCATCTTCCATATTAATAAAATGTGATTTGTTAATAACTGTTTGATCATTATCCATGATTAATATTTGTTGGCACCTTTACTTTCTAGCTCAGAACGAACATATACACACTACTATATGTAAAATAGATAACCAAAAAGGACCTACCCTACAGCACAGGAAACTCTACTCAATATTTTGCAACAAACTATATGGGAAAAGAAACTGGAAAAAGACAAATATATATATTCATATATATATATATATGAGACTGAACCGCTTTGGTGTACGCCTGAAGCTAACACAACATTGTAAATTAGCTAAACTTCATAAAAAATATATCCTGTGTCTAGATATGACCATTTATAACGTGCAAGCTCCACACAGAATTAGATTCCAATTATCAATCATATCCTACAACTCAGATTTTTTGAGCACTACCCAGTAAATGGTGATAAAACTTATTCTCTCTCACAACAGATGACATATTCAAAATCAAATACAAAAGAAAGAAAACAATACTAGTCTAATATTAAAGGAAGTTAAGGGTTTCATGTCAAAATGATAAAAAAAAAGTTGCAAAGTGAACTGGAGAAATATATTCTAATATGAGAATTGATTTTAATTAAGAGGTCAGGGTTTCTCATTTCCAATGACCTTTTAAAACTTAATCTTATAATAACCAAAGTCAGGAGACCAGGCACCATGACATGGTGAAGACAAGAAAAATATTTAAGAAAACTTTCTAAACAAAAAGTGTGTATACTCCCAAAAGACTCAGGTTTTGAAATGACAAGGGTTGCCCTGATGGATTACGTTTCAAAGTCATTAGATTAGACTAATAAAAAATTAAGTTCACAACCAGAAAATCTGTCTTATGTCTTTAGGCAGTTTCTGGAACATTTATATTTTCTCCAAAATTTTGCAAGCGTGTCTAATTAAAATTCACATTTTAATATTTATGAACAATGTGCTATATGGCATGGGAACAGGGATTTAAAATGCAGGCCAGGCCTAACCACGCTCTTGGAAGAACAAATGCCCAGAGGTAAACAGAGTTTCATTTTCTAGATGAGTTGTGAAAAGCCAGTCAGCAAATTGAAGGCAAAAGGGAAAACGAACGATAACCTGACATTTTTTTCAGATAAATACAATTTTTTCATTCAGGAACTAAATATCTACATTAAAGCTTCCTAAAAAGGGTTACTAATATTAGAAAAATCATTTTCTATACAAAATTATTTGTTACTAATACTTTAGAATACAGCGGTTAATAGGAAGTGAAGGCAAAATGGCAAGAATGACGATTTAATGCTAAAACATAAAATGTTAAAAAAAAAAGGAGGCTGAAACATGACAAAATACTATTGTTAAAAAATGATAATATAAGTTTAAAAAATATCAGAGGAATGAATGAATTTTAAGGGACTAGGGAGTTCTCTAGCGAGCCCGTGGTTAAGACTCCGCATTCTCAATTCAGGGGGAACAGTTCAGTCCCTGGTTGGGGACCTAAGATCACGTAAGCTGCAAGGGAGACTGGACCAAAAGGTGAAAGTAGAGTGTGAAATGCAATTAACAAAGCAGGAACAAGAAGACAACATCTCCCAGAAAGAGGAGAAGAAAAGGTGAAGGGCAGTTCATGAATGTTGTTAGGCTCAGATATATATTCCACACTGGCACTGGCCTTCTGATGAAATGTCAGGGGACGCCACATTCAGAGCTTGGCTTCTGCAGCTAACAATCAGGGCCACATCTGGGCTTTCCAGTCAATCATTTGTATCTGGCAAGTAACTGAGTTCTCAAAGCTCCAGTTTCCTGACTGTAAAGTGAAAAGAAGACAAGGGCCCAATGGGATGCTTGTTTGTTTTAAAGGCAAGAAAAGCTATTAATGCCTAGTAAGTGCAAAACAACCTGATGCGAAGAGCTGGCTCATTGCAAAAGACCCCGATGCTGGGAAAGATTGAGGGTGGAAGGAGAAGGGGATGGCAGAGAATGAGATGGTTGGATGGCATCACCAATGTGACGGACGTGAATTTGAGCAAGCTCCAGGGGGAGATAGTGAAGGACAGGGGAGTCTAGCATGCTACAGTCTATGGGGTGGCAAAGAGTCAGACAAGATTGAGGGATTGAACAACAACTATTATTACTACTACTTAATAATGTTGAAAGGGACTCCCTGGTGGCTCAGATGGTAAAGCGTCTGCCCGCAATGCAGAAGACCCGGGTTTGATCCCCAGGTCGGGAAGATCCCCTGGAGAAGGAAATGGCAACCCACTCCAGTATTCTTGCCTAGAAAATCCCATGGATGCAGGAGCCTGGTGGGCTACAGTCCATGGGGTCACAAAGAGTCAGACATGACAGCGACTTCACTCACTCAGACTTCACTCAACAATGTTGAAATCAGTTCACGTTAGGAAAGAGATTTGATATAACACATGGAGTAACAAGTCCTTGCCTGATATAAAGTGTGGGTATCAGACTTTCTAACTACTGGAAGTGTTTAACTAGTGTGTACTCTTATTTCCTCCAACAACCCAATACTAGAATAAATTGCCAACATCCATTGGATCATCGAAAAAGCAAGAGAGTTCCAGAAAAACATCTGCTTTATTGACTATGCCAAAACCTTTGACTGTGTGGACCACAACAAACTCTGGGAAATTCTTAAAGAGATGGGAATACCAGACCACCTGATCTGCCTCTTGAGAAACCTGCATGCAGGTCAGGAAGCAACAGTTAGAACAGTTCCATGCAGGTCATGGGAACAACAGACTGGTTCCAAATAGGGAATGGGAAATACAAGGCTGTATATTGTCACCCTGCTTATTTAACTTATATGTAGAGTACATCATGAGAAATGCCAGGCTGGATGAAGCACAAGCTTGAATCAAGATTTCCGGGAGAAATAACCTCAGACATGAAGATGACACCACCATTATGGCAGAAAGTGAAGAACTAAAGAGCCTCTTGATGAAAGTGAGAGTGAAAAAAGTTGGCTTAAAGCTCAACATTCAGAAAACTAAGATCATGTCATCCAGTCCCACCACTTCATGGCAAATAGATGGGGAAACAGTGGAAACAGTGAGAGACTTTATTTTTGGGGGGCTCCAAAATCACTGCAGATGGTGACTGCAGCCATGAAATTAAAAGATGCTTGCTCCTTGGAAGAAAAGTTATGACCAACCTAGATAGCATATTCAAAAGCAGAGATGTTACTTTGCCAACAAAGGTCCATCTAGTCAAGGCTATGGCTTTTCCAGTAGCCATGTATGTATGGATGTGAAAGTTGGACTATAAAGAAAGCTGAGCACTGAAGAATTGATGCTTTTGAACTGCGGTGTTAGAGAAGACTCTTGAGAGTCCGTTGGACTGCAAGGAGATCCAACCAGTCCATCTTAAAGGAAATCAGTCCTGAATATTCACTGGAAGGACTGATGCTGAAGCTGAAACACCAATACTTCGGCCACCTGATATGAAGAACTGACTCATTAGAAAAGACCCTGATGCTGGGAAAGATTGAAGGGGATGACAGAGGATGAGATGTCTGGATGGCATCACTGACTCAATGGACATGAGTTTAAGTAAACTCTGGGAGTTGGCGATGGACAGAGAGGCCTAGCAAGCTGCAGTCCATGAGGTCACAAAGAGTTGGACATGACTGAGCAACTGAACTAACTGACTGACTCTTATTTCCTCCAACAACCCAATACTATAATAAACATGCTGTCACTTTACAAGTGGGAAACAGGCACAGAGAGATGCTATAACTTGCCCAAGTTTGCCTTATATTTAGAAGAGAAGGAATTCAAACCCTCGAACCCCACTTCCAGAGTTTATAATCACAACTACCAGCTTTACAAACTGGACCAGGTTTATAATCTCAAATATGTGTATTACTGAAGTACCTAACATAGTGAGAAAACTTAGAAAAATTCATGAGAGGCCTAAAATTAAGGGAAACATCTCCCAAAAGTACAAAGAAGAGATGGGTCTATAATAAGGAACAACAACTTGAATAATATAGGACAAAATTATTACACCTTGGTGTGCAAATTTATACCATTTCTTATTTAATTGAATTTATTGATATTCAGAAATATCTTTATTTCTGGGAAAATCAAGAATAGGGTACATATACTTAATTTTAATTTTAAAGTGTTTTGAGTCTTAGTTTAATCAGTGATATTATTATATTAAAAAAAAGTGGGTAGACTATAAAATCTAAGGCAGGTAAACGATTTTCAGAAAGATCTTATTTGAAAACGACAATCACATTTGTATCATTCAGCAAATGGCCTTTCAGAAGTATCATTCCTGAAGCCATAGTTTCGACTTCTCTTAGGTCACAAAACATAGGGTACCTGATGAGAATTTCAAAATATAAATTCAAATGGATATTGCACAATTCAAATAAATTAGAGACTGATCAATGCAAGGAAAAATAATGCAAAATAGCAATACAAATGGGGAGAAAAACAGGCTGTTTTAAAGGGTAGATTATATGATCACGTGGGTCTTCCCTGGTGGTTCAGGGGTAACGAATCCATCTGTCAATGAATGCAGGAGACGCAGGAGACGCTGGTTTGTTCCCTGGGTCGGGAAGATGCCCTGGAAAAGGAACTGGCAACCTACTCCAGTACTCTTGTCTGGAGAATCCCATGGACAGAGGAGCCTGGTGGGTGAGCTACAGTCTATAGGGTTTCAAAGGGTCAGACACAACCGAACGACTGAGCGTATATGATCCTATATAGAGGAAAATGCATGAGAAACTAACAGATCTCAAATGATGTAATGCCTTATTTTTTTTTTTAAGCATGATGTAAGGGAATGATTTCAACAGAGAAGGACTGGATTCTCCCTTTGTGCCATGCCTGTTGAGACTGTGCTGTGGCTGATGAAGACTGTGACTCTCTGTTAACACAGATAAGCTGATACTGATCACACCATTAACAGACTTTTTTCTTTAATGCAAAATTTCGCTTAATTTCTGTCCTGGTATATGTTTTTTCTCATTTGAGTTAGAGCTCCGTTGGCCAAATCACCCACCTTAGAGGATTACTCTACTCAATTGAACCTTCTTATGGCAAACATTTGACGTAAAGGGTGCTTTGTCAGCTCAGTAAACACTCCTCTCTCATCTCACCTGCTCTGCAAACAGCCCCTTCTCCCCTCAATAAGCGCTTACAACTCAATGAACCACACTGCTGGTCTCTTTGGGGAGATTTTTAAAGTAGCTTCTTCAGCAGTTGACTTGATACTTCACCTTTTCATGCTGTTCATGACATTATCTGTTTTCCATAGAGCTACACAAATAAAGGTTTAGTGTGTAGAGAGAAAAGAAAAAAAAAAAAAAAGGTGTGTTGTGTTTGTTTGAAAGAAGGGAAGAGAGATCCTTTTCAATAAAAATCAAACATCCTATTTTGATGAGGAGATGGTTACATGCATTATTTACTGAAAGAGGAAAAAAAAAGAACAGAGTAAAATACAAGACTCTGGCACTTGAAGAAACTTGGGGGATGGAATATAAAGTAGGGTTCAACAGAAGAAAGAAAAACATTTATTTATGGTTTTGTATTATTTATCTTTGCTTTTATGTATATTTATATAGACAGAAATATGAAAACATAAAATACTTTTACACATGCTATAAAATATAAAGGAAGCAAACAACAAGCTTATATAATATATTAATTATATATTCATTATAATATTATAATTAAATAATATTCCTTCGGCAAGTTTAGAAAATAAAGATGGCTGAGGTGACAATGGGTCCAAGAACACGGCCTATGATTTTTTCCTTTTAGATTTTTTTTAATGAGATATGTTTCTAAAGTCTTTATTGAATTTTTACCATATTGCTTCTGTTTTATGTCCTGGTTCTTTGGCCATGAGGCATGTGGGATCTTAGCTTCCTGACCAGGGATCCAACCCACGCCTCCTGCATTGGAAGGCGCAGTCTTAACCACTGACCACCAGGGAAGTGCCAGCCTAGATACTTGTAAAGTTATTACTTAAATAATAATGATTTATCATTTCAGAAATGAGGAAACTCTACCTAATCTACTATATTCCCAATAGTATTATCACCTAGAACTGAACCATAAATATCTTTCCAATTTTCTGCAGTCTGCACAGGTTGATCCAAAGTAAGCTCAACGGAAAGATGTGCTCAGTCACGAAATCATGTCCGACTCTTTGTGACCCCATGCATTGCAGCACGCCAGGCTCCCCTGTCCTTCACTATCTCCCAGAGTTTGCTCAAACTCACGTCCACTGAGTCAGTGATGCTATCTAACCATCTTATCCTCTGTCACCCCCTTCTCCTTTTGCTTTGAATCTTTCCCAGCATCAGGGTCAACGAAAAAATATCCAAGGGTAAATTTAACACAATTCTTTTTAACTTCATATGTCATTACGTTTGTGGAGGAGAGGCATTTCATGCAGGATTTTCAGTAGTAATGGGCTCATTACTAGTGTTGATGTTGATTATTGATGTGGTTGCTCGTTGCTGTTGTTCAGTCGCTCAGTTGTGTCATGGACTGCAGTCCACCAGGCTTGCTGCTGTTTTTAAATTTTATCAACTGATCTACCAGCAAACAACACTCTGTTCTCCTTCAGCTGTAATTAGACTTTGTATTTCTACCATTTTGGTGAATTGATATAGCTAAGAATCTGGAAGCTCTCCTTGATTTTAAGATGATATTTATCATTAGACTCATTAAAAATTTCCATCTGGTAATAATGTACCCCTGACTTTTTAGACTTAAAAGAGGTAAAATTTTAAACTAAGAGGTTATAGAGGATCAAATCTGACTTGTTCTAATGGGAAGTAGTCATTTTTATAATTTGAAGTAACAGCATTTAATATGTAATAAACTGTTAATATTCTACCTTTCGTGGACTCAAATGATGATTTTAATTGAAAATGTTATTTATATTTTATTGAAGAATAGTAGTAAAATTTTACAAAAGTAAAGTAGATATGTAATTGCTCTTTAACTTTATGAAGTAATAGCTATTATTGCAGAAAATTAAAATTTTAAAATAATGCTTTTGCCATCCAGGCAAATATTTTCATCACATTCTTCTTCCTTTTTATATTGTTATACTTGTCAATCTCATCAGGATATTTAGCAGATTTTCCCCTTGCTATGTACCTATGATAATTCATTCTTTATTACAAGCTGACACATTCACCATAGAAAGCCTGTTTCCTCCACTCAGGATCACATTTATCTGAAAGGAAATTCACAGGACTAGCATCTCAGCAGATGTTGGCCACTTTTGCTAGTTTAGAAAGATGTTATGGGGGGTTGTCAGAGTCAAGTATTTGTGTTAATCAAATGACTCCTAAGTAGACAGTCACTGAAATGCTTTAGTTTGAAATAAAAATGTGTTATTTAGTTTCAGTTTAATAGACTTCACCACACACAAATCCTTGAGTATCACACAGTCTTTGTCTGGCTGTGCTCCTTATTATATAAGCTCTGATTTGGACAAGCCCTTATCCCAGACAAAAGGTTTGTTTTATTTAAACAGACACCCTAGTTAAAAGAGGGCCTCTTCAAATTTTCACTGTGCAAGAAGTGAGGCCTCAGACACTGGGTAGATGGTCCCAGAAGAGCAGTTGGGGGTATTTGCTCCACCATCCCACTCTTCACTCACTGGCCTGGTCTCTCTGCTGCAGGCACATGATCCGGCCTCCCCGTGCAGGGAGAGAGGAGGGATGCATTTGGGGAGATGAGTGGGGACCACTGCTGATTTAGGAACTGACCCTTTTTTGGGTCACTGTGCTGCTGTGGGGCCACCATGCTGCTTCCTGTCCCAACCCCATCCTGATGCATGTGGGCCACTGCTCTACTCTCTCTGCCTCACGACAAAGACCACATCCAAGCCCAGGGAGGCTGGCAGGTCATCACAGAGCCTGCTCCCTTCTGCTGGGACTGGGTAGTGTGGAAAGGTCTGCAAGTCTTGTTGCCCACTAAACACTGGCATTTGCCATCTGCCTCTACAAGGATTAAATCACAAGATGCTGTGACTGCTGACCTTCAACACCCCTGAAAGGAGTTCAGGGTGGAGATCTGGAATGAGGCACTCTGCTTGGGGCAAAACTGGCAGAACAAATCTTCAGCTAGTTATTTTCAGGAAATGGTTTTATGAGCCCAATCTCTTCGCATCGAGAAAAGCACTAAAATCATAAATGCTGACATCTGTTCTTCACAAAAGCAGCAACCTTCTACAAAATGTGTGCTTGATTGCATGTATTCCCCTTTCACTAAAATCACACATATCCTGACTTTCCCCCATACCTCTTTGGAGAAGTTTCTCAGAGCTCTCTGAGATGCTGTCTCCCAGGTTATAGTCCTCATTTTGCCCCAAATAAAACTTAGCTCACAACTCTCATGTTGTGCTCTTTGTTGCTGTTGTTGACACTGTCCAGCACTGGCTGGGGTGCCTGAGCACAAAGGGTCAGAGTGAGGTCTGGGATAGGGGCAGGAGTTACTCTTCAGGCACTACTCCCTGGCCTAGGCATGGTCCACAGAGTGCCAGCTTGGCTGAATAAAATTCAGTTGACTTTGTGTGTGAGTTGTGAACCCTACTGTATGCATCACCATCCAGCAGCCTGCAGCAGAAAACAGGCAAGAAGTGAGATCTGCCAATCCTGATCCTCCAACATGTACACAAATGTATACAAATGCATGTACGTAAGTCTCTAACATCAAGGTTAGGTAACTTTTTGGAGATAAAATTGCCAACATCCATTGGGTCATAGAAAAAGCAAGAGAATTTCAGAAAAACATCTATTTCTGTTTCACTGACTATGCTAAAGCCTTTGACTGTGTTGATCACAATAAACTGTGAAAAATTCTTAAAGAGATGGGAATACCAGACCACTTTTCTCTGCCTCCTGAGAAACCTGTATGCAGGTCAAGAAGCAACAGTTAGAACCAGACATGGAACAACAGACTGGTTCCAAATTGGGAAAGGAGTATGTCAAGGCTGTGTATTGTCACCTTGCTTATTTAACTTATATGCAGAGTACATCATGAGAAATGCCAGGCTGGATGAAGCACAAGCTCGAATCAAGATTGCCGGGAGAAATGTCAATAACCTCAGATATGAAGATGACACCACACTTACATAGAAAGAGAAGAGGAATTAAAGAGCCCCTTGATGGAAGTGAAAGAGGAGAGTGAAAAAGCTGGCTTAAAACTCAACATTCAAAACACAAAGATCATGGCATCTGATCCCATCACTTCATGGCAAATAGATGGGGAAACAATGGAAACAGTGACAGACTTTATTTTCTTGGGCTCCAAAATCAGTATGGATGGTGACTGCAGCCATGAAATTAAAAGACCCTTGTTCCTTGGGAGAAAAAGCAATGACAAACCTAGATAGTGTACTAAAAAGTAGAGACATTATTTTGCCTCTAAAGGTCCGTATAGTCAAAACTATGGTTTTTCCAGTATGACTATGAGAGCTAGACAAAGAAAAGGCTAAAGGCCAAAGAGCTGTTTCTTTTGAACAATTCCGCTGGATAAGACTCCTGAGAGTCCCCTGGGCTGTAAGGAGATCAAACCAGTCAATGATAAAGGAAATCAACCCTGAATATCCATTGGAAGGACTGATGCTGAAGCTGAAGCTCCAATACTTTGGCCACCTGATACAAAGAGCCAACTATTGGAAAAAGACCTAATACTGGGAAAAATTGAGGGCAGGAGGAGAAGGGGACCACAGAGTACAAGACGGTTGGATAGCATCACTAACTCAATGGACATGAGTTTTAACAAGTTCCAGGAGACAGTGAAGGACAGGGAAGCCTGCCATGCTGCAGTCCATGGGGTCACAAAGAGTCAAACACCACCGAGCTGGCTGAACCACAACAATTCTTTGGTTAAGGAAAGCTTTGTGGACCTTTCTGACCACCCAAAGGTAGACTGCGCTCCTTGTCTGAGTTGATTTCTGGGATTGAAATTAGTCTTAGTAATAAAGTAACAAGGGTGAGAGGCTAACTACGGAAGCCAAGAAGGAGAGATGGAAAAAGACGCTGTAGGTTGGGCATAGAAGAAAAAGCTAAGTGAGAAATCACCTTTAGTGGGGAGAGTTAGGAAGCTTTAACCTGTCTCATCTTCAAGGACTATAGCTGTTTCCTCTCTTCTCCGTATAGTCATCTCAGGGTATTTCTCAGTTCTAGCACAATCTATAACTCAGGATGGCCCTAGTGGTGTCTGGAGTGAGGGAGGCCCAGGTTCAGTTAGGACAGGGGTGAGCAGGACAGGGCAAGAGGAGAAGCCACAGATGATAATGCCAGATAGATGCAGGGCTGCAGTACTGGGGGACCAAGGGGGGACACCGTCCCCCAACCCCATTCCCTGCCCAGAAACCAGCGGGAAGATATCCTGGGAGGAGTCAGGAGTCATAGTACAATCCTGAGCTATAGGTTATGGAGGAAAAAAACGAGAGCATGTGTTGTTTTGTGTTGCTATTAATACCTAGACAGCAGATTCAAAAGCAGAGACATTACTTTGCCAACAAAGGTCCGTCTAGTCAAGGCTGTGGTTTTTCCAGTGGTCATTATGGATATGAGAGTTGGACTTTGAAGAAAGCTGAGTGCCGAAGAATTGATGCTTTTGAGCTGTGCTGTTGGAGAAGACTCTTGAGAGTCCCTTGGAGAGCAAGGAGATCCAACCAGTCCATTCTGAAGGAGATCAGCCCTGGGATTTCTTTGGAAGGAATGATGCTAAAGCTGAAACTCCAGTACTTTGGCCACCTCATGCGAAGAGTTGACTCACTGGAAAAGACCCTGATGCTGGAAGGGATATGGGGCAGGAGGAGAAGGGGACGACAGAGAATGAGATGGCGGATGGCATCACCGACTCGATGGACGTGAGTCTGAGTGAACTCCGGGAGTTGGTGATGGACAGGGAGGCCTGGCGTGCTGCGATTCATGGGGTCGCAAAGAGTCAGACATGCCTGAGCGACTGAACTGAACTGAATACTCTGTCTTCAGTTTTGTCTGGAATATTCATTTAGCCTTTAACATATTACCTCCTGTTACCTCATTTTTTCATATTGTATGCCCTTTACTGAAACTAAACTGAACACGTGTAAGGACTAGGAATCAGTTTAAGCTTCTTTGGGTCTGGAGCCCATCAAGCACCTGGTTTGTCTTCAATGGATACTGCCTGATAGACTATAGGAGACCATGAGGCACTCTAGATGAAAGTGGGTATATACTTATTTAGTTTTTGAATGAAGACCTTTATAAATACAAGGTCAACCAAAATGACTGTTAAGAGTCCAGGTTCCAGGGCAAGACTGCCTGGGTGAGAAGGTCTAAAGACTGGCTCTATACAACCTGTGTGACCTTGGGGAGATCACTCAGTGTCTTTATGTTTCAGTATTCTGATCTACAAAGTGGTCATCATAACACCACCTCCTCCACAGGGAGGATCTAAAGATTAGCAAACATACTCCAAGCACTTGGAACCATCCCTGAGTGCGGCAATAGGCTCTGTGCTTTTGTTATCCTGTCTCAGCTGCTTGATGCTATGGCACCAGCTTGTAATTATAGAGTTGTTTAGGACAGTACCCTTGACTTCATTCATGAGTGGTGACTCCTTGAAGACGGGCAACTGGCCTTCAATTCCCCTGGCCCACTCTCCTCAACGTATCTCTGGAAATGATCCACAGATGAAACTGAAGGACCCCCGGCCAGTGGCCTTACCTAATGGAAGAGAGGTAAAACTGGAGAGGCACCTTGGCGACCAACCTGAGCCTAAAGTCTGCAGCCCCTGAACACTTCACATCTAACAGGCCTCCTAAGAACATGTCCTTGTCTCATAAGGAATTAAGGTATTTGCTCTGGCTCTGGAAGCTTCCTAAAGGTCTGCATCAGTAGCGGCATTAACGGTGGGGTACATATAACATGAAGGATGTGAAAAATGACCCTCTGGATATGGGAAAGCAATCTTAAAGTGTTTCTTTATTAAAGTTTAATCCTGAATTTACTAGCCAGAATTTAATAATATTGTATAATACGTAGGTAATTTATAAGCAAGAGATTTGTGCATGTTGCGTGCTTTAGTCGTGTCTGACTCTTTGGGACCCCATGGTCTGTAGCCCACCAGGCTCCTCTGTCCATCGAATTCTCTAGGCAAGAATAGTGGAGTGGGTAGCCATGCCCTTCTCCAGGGGATTGTCCCAACACAGGGATTGTCCCAACATAGGGATGCAACCCATGTCTCTTACATCTCCTGCATTCTTTAGGAGGCAGATTCTTTACCAGATTCTTTACCCAGGCCGCCTGGGAAGCCAAGGGAGAGACATATACCTGGGCTAAAAGCATTTTCTCAACCATGCATGTTCTGATAGAGACAGTCCCTGGAGTTGCACAGTAAGTCAGGGAAGGGGAAGGGCTTGTGATGAATTCAGTGTAGGAAGAAGGAGTAACCTGAGCTGGTGGGAAGGAGAGAGGGCTTGTGGCTTTATGCCCAGGAGCTGGAGCAATGACGTTCCCCCTACCTATCCTCAAGAGACCACCGCGGCACTTCTGGCAATTTCTGTAGCCTTGTGAAAACAGCACAGTCCCTCAAAAGTGCCTCAGTTTCAAAGATGTGGGCGGGAATGGCGTCTTGGGCCTGTGGATGTCACACCTCAGCAGATCTCGGCCGGGGCAAGAGATTACTGTTACAGGGGAAAGGCCGGGCAAACAGACTGTCCCCTCTGAAGCACTCAGAATACTTCTGCGTTCTTTCAGCGAAGAGACAGGAGAAAAAGCCCTCGTTCACTCATTCAGCCTGGTTCTCCTTTGACAACTGAGGCCAGGAGGCAGCAAACTCTTCCTGTAAAGGGCCGGAAACTGAGTATCTGCAGCTTGACTGACCATACGGTCTCTGTCACAACTATTGCCCTGGGCCATGGTAGAGAGACAGCAACTACAGACGATCTGAAAGCAACTGGGGGTGGCCACAACGGGCTCAGAAACTTGGATTTCATATGGTTCTTACATATCACGAAATAGTATCCATCTTTTGGTTGCAAATCATTTCGTAAGGCGATGATCACTTTTAACCCACAAGCACTGCTAAGACAAGTGACCAGATGGATTTAGACCATAAACCACAGTTTGCCAACCCCTGGCTTAGAGAAAACACTAGTTTTGCTGTTATCATTGTTTCTTTAAAAGTGTGAACATCTTTCCCTTGCCTCTAACTTGGCATTGATGAATAAAATACTTTTTTCCTCTTGCAACTGATTTTTCATTAAGCCCCCAGAAGTTTATCAACAAGAGCTAATTCTAAGAGCATATGAATATTGAACAGGGAACCAACATAATCCCTTTTGTTGTCAGTGTTTCTTCAAATTAGATATTGAATGTCACCGAGATGGTTATCTTCGTCTTTTATAAGGGATTGTGTGGAAATAAAATTACCTTAGCTAATAATATGCAACAACTAAATGCAAAAATAGTTCAGCCCCAGCCTGAAGCAAATTAAGCAGGCTGAAGGTAAGAGAAACTCTGACAGAAGAATAAATGGTTATTCTTTCTATCTAAACCAAGATATGTATTACTAACACTGGATGGTACTTACAACATCAAGAGTAAAATAAAGGAGTATTTTGTGCCTTTCTTCCTATGATAGGGTGAAATATTGAAATGCAAATATCAATAATCAGCTATAAAAGCAACTTAGCTTGCCTGTATTTCAAAACATATAATTTAGTGTCATAATACAGTTTAACAGAATTGCTATGATCTACTTCTTGGGAACTGGAAGTTACAACAGTCTGGAGATGCAGAGCCTGATGCCAAATCCTGGACCACAGCTTCAGCATCCCCATATCCTGGCCCCTGACAGGGATAACGTGTATGATTAGAAATGCAGGCAGCTCTAGTGTCTGCAAACCAGCACCATAATATTCTCTAAGTTTACTCAGCCATGGGAGGCTTCAGACCAAGTGCAGTTCTCTGTACCTTCTTAATTATATTGATCTTATAGTTAAGCTAAGTGTTCTCCAACAAATTTAATCGTGATCTTTAACTAGTTATTTTGCAAACAGCTTCATGTTCTGGAAAACACTTGTCCTTCTTCTCGTGGCCTGTGGTTGTGTTCAATTCAAAATATATATTTAATCCAGGAGAACTAGAGAGCTGAACCATATACGCAAGTGCCAGTGACCAACCACTAAATTATAATTTCCTATGCCTAATAGTGTGCATGAAGTAAATTCTCAGTTGGTCTTACCAAATATGCTACATTTTCAGTAAAGATATTGTTTTCCTCCCAAGGTTGCCAAAGAGGTAGAAAAGTGTCACTCAGTGGTCTCCAACTGCAATTTCATGGACTGTAGCCCTCCAGACTCCTCTGTCCATGGGTTTCCCAGGCAAGAACACTGGAGTGGGTAGCCATGCCCTTCTCCAAGGGATCTTCCCAACCCAGGGATCAAATCCAGGTCTCCTGGATGGCAGGCAGATTCTTTACCATCTGAGCCAGCAGGGAATCCCTCAAACAGGCATATTGTACCATTAAAAAGACACTTACCAGCCTTAGGTAAGCACATATGCCTTTATACGTCCTCTGCTTTCTTAAAGCAATTATATTCATTAAATACATTAATAATGATTTACAAAAAAATTAGTACTACGACTTTCGATTTGCCTGTGTGACAAGATACGCTAACCTCCACTCCCCACCTCCAGACTTCTTTCATTTACAATCTACTCAGGGAGCTCAACTGGAGTCATATTTGGTTTCTTATCATCATCAGAAATGTTAATGAGAAAATCAGGTCATTTCATAATGCTTCTGAGGAGAGAGGACACCATCATACACACACACACACACCCTTTCACAAGGGAGTGTTATTTAAGCTTCCAAGCAGACCCGCCCCTCTGTGGGAGGGCCACACCACTACAGACCCAACCACGCCTCTGTGGAGAGACCCCCCCTGGTGTGGAAAGGCCCCCACTCTGGGACAGGCCATGCCCCCACAGGCAGGCCACCCTACTGTGGACAGACCACCCCTCTGTGGAGAGAGGGTCCCCCTGGTGAGGGAAGGCCCCCTCTGGGACAGGCCTCTCCCCCACAGGCAGGCCACCCTACTGTGGACAGACCACCCCTCTGTGGAGAGGCCCCCCTGGTGTGGACAGCCCCCCTCTGGGACAGGCCATGCCCCTGCAGGCAGGCCACCCTACTGTGTACAGACCACCCCTCTCTGGAGAGGCGCCGCTGGTGTGGATAGCCCCCTGCTGGGACAGGCCACCCCCTCTGGACAGCCGCCCTCCCCATCCCCTTGTGGACAGCCCCCCAGGGGTGCTGAGTACACACCTGTGCTCGTGCGGTACGTGCCCGTGTGTGCTGGCGGCAGAGGGTCCCCCTGGCTCTGGCTGAGACTCCTCATGGGGGGCTTCTGATAGACGCGGTCTTCATAGATGGGGTCGATGTGGTGCTCCGGAGATTGCAGGGCCCGCAGCTCGGGGCCCAGGTGGCCGTGCTGGCTGCTGTACGAGGCCCGGGACCCAGCTGGAAGGAAGGAACAGGAGACAGTCAGACTCACCCGACGTTCAGACAGAACTTGTTTTATCCAAGACATGTTTAAATTTGGGGAGGGGGACAGAAATGTTGAAATCTGCAGAAAATCCAATGAACGGCGCGCAATGGTAGCAAGACGACAAGCTTGTCAGCTTATCAGCATCACCCAGCCGCCTCGCTTTGCTCCCAAGTCTGATCTCTGAATATGGGTGATAATGATGCTGAGATAAACCCACGTTGAACAGGGCCAGCGGAACACATTTTTCTCAGCCTAACGACCAGAGCAGGTTTCCTCACTGAAGAAGCCAGGCAGACTGAAGTCACCCATAAAAAGCTCTTATTAGTTCACAATTCTTGCTCCTGAAATTTTACGGTGGCAGTTCTTATTTAAAGTATGAGCAGGTAAATAAGCCACGGAGGCAAGCCATCTTGATGCTATTCCGAAAAAGTGGACCAGAATTCATCTTCATCAGTGGTTTTTCCCTGGACAATGAGTGAACCAAGATGTTCAGCCTTACAACAGCCTAAATCCCCGAGAGAAGCAGATTTTAAAGGAAAAAACAAAAAAGTTTTAAAGTGATATTTCCTTTATTCTTACCCTCCAAATGGAAAGATTGGTATCTACTCTACCTTCCTCTGAAACGGTTCAAATGGTTGCCACAAACTGGCTTCATTTCTAAATTAAGGCTATACATTATTGCAAATCCTTATTTCTGTCTTTGGACTTTTCTTTTTTTTTGGTGTAGTGTTTTTTGCATTGTGTGGGAAGAGGTGCGGCTTTGAAGCAGTGCTGTGGACCAGGGAATCTGCACAAGAGGAGCACAGTCTTAGGAGGGCCAAGAGCTTGAGCTGACACACAGATGTTGATGCAGAGCAAATATTTCATCAGAGGGATGACCAGAATCCCAGGAGCAGACATGCCAGGGGAATCATCTCCGTGGGCACAAATGGAGTGGAGGACATCTAGGGACACTGAAGGGGCACCAAGGAGAGATGGTTACCCAGCGATGGTGAGGACAGGACCTCACAAACCCAAGTGAGGCTACAGATGATTTTAGCAAGACCCTTCAGATAAATTTCCAAAGCTAATAACCTGCCTGGTACACTTGGATTTAACTGTCGGCTGCCTTTGAACAGTCCCGATTGGGAACCCTCCATTTCAGCTTAAAGCAAGAGGGGGTTGCACTTCCTTGGTTTTAGTGGTGTTTGTGGGCAGTTCGCTCTCTCCGCCCTGCCAGTCCACTGCCTTCACTGTTGGCCACTTTAAAGCCAACATCTTCAACGTGCAATGATTGGCTGCTTCTTCAGGATCGTCTAACCTCAAAGATTTTAATACTCTCGTCTAGTCTATTTAAGGATAAAGCCATTCAAAAGTTTTGAAACTGCCAACAAACAAACAGTTTCGCTGGTGTGTTTCACATAGGCTGCTTTACATTTAAATCAACAGAAAACAGAGTGATTCCAAAGGACTGGGGCAAGGTTGGGGCTTCCATGAATTCAATCTTGATAACGATCACTGAATGTTTTGAGGCAAGGGAAGGGAATAAAGTTGGCAAGTTCTTACCTTCCCTTTTGCTAGTAATTAAATAAATTCTGGTTTAGACAGCGTTCCAATGAGTGATACATTCAAAATAACTGTTTTGCATAATTAGGTTCATTGCATCTGATTTATCAAATGCCAACATCACAGTGAATATTATCTCATGCTGGTATTTTCCAGGAATATATTTAAGTATGATACGCCTTGAGTTCCTGCTGTCAGTTCTTCCTGCTTCTGAAGGTTTTGATAATATTCCAAGGACTTACAAGTGTAAAAAAACTAGGAAGCAGTCATTATATCCAAATGTCGTATAGTTAAAATAAAAGTTATCCATCGTAGATTTAGAGTTTTAACTTTATTGCCATTCCTTGATTCTAAGCAGTTAAAAATATCCAATGATGAACAGTAAAAGGACCTGCTAATCTTTTAAGTTGTGACATGAGCTGAGGGTACGTACAAAAATCCTCTTCTTATAAATGGGCATTAAGAAATGTTTACTCTCTTATTAAGATAAGGGATATTTTGGTGGACATCAGAATTTCTATGTGCTGGTACAATGAAAAATGCAATAGTAAAATTATCAAATATTTGAATACTATACTATACTTTCTTTTTCATCAGCATGTTCTTGATAGAACTGAAAGTTCACGGTGTTTCCCTGTGGGAGACATTTGTGCAAAATACCTTTGCATACTTAAGCACTGTGCACAGTGCTGAAATGACATTTTAAACTGAGCATTGTTTACACTCCTTTTATCCACTGTAATCAGGTTTTAGTGGCTCATGGGTGGGGGGGGCACAGTTACGGGCATGAGAGTAAGACTCTGAGCTCCCAACACAAGAGGCCTGGGTTAGATCCCTGGTCAGGGAGCCAGATTCCACATGCCCCAACTAATGATCTTCCACACTAAAACTAAGACCCAGAGCAGCCAAATAAGTAAATGAATATCTTTAAAAGAGTAAAACAAATAAAATCAAGCCTATTTTATTTGGAGGCAATTTCAAGAAAAAAAAAATTATCATACCGCCTGTTCTGGGACTGTGCTCCAAAATCTCATGCTGTTGTTGTTTCAGTCTCTAAGCCGTGTTCAGTTCTTTGGGACCCAGGGCACTGGCTGTAGCCCATCAGGCTCCTTTGTCCGTGGGACTCCCCAGGTTAGAATTCTGGAGTGGGTTGCTATTTCCTTCTCCAGGGGATCTTCCCGACACAGAGATTGAACCCGCGTCTCTTGTATCTCCTGCCCTGGCAGGTGGCTTATCTGCCACTGAGCCACCAGGGAAGCCCACAACATTATAAGAGATGGTATATATACTTGCTGATTCAAAGACAACACACTTTTCTTTAGTAGTAATTTTCTTTTGTCATTATGACCTACTTGACAGCGAGTCCTCATCGTAACACCGGACTCAAAACACTAGTAGTAAACATTTGCATCTTTGCCAGAAACTGGAGCAACGTTGCCATCACAAGAAAAATGTTAGAGAAACTCTGACTTTGTTAAAATGTCACAGATGACAAGGCCAATTGTGGTGGTGGAGAACAGGTCTGAGAGTCTTGCCTTGAACAAGCTGAGGGCTCAGAACTGCAGTGTGGCAAAGGGCAGTGGAAACACAGATGGGCCAAAGAGAAAAGAGAAAGCAGATCCCACAGCCCAGACCAGCTGCATCAACTGGTCCCCGGCCATTGCAGACGTAGGTCATACAACTGTAATACCTGAGTGTCCAGAAAGCACTTAATGACTAATTTCTGCCATAAAAAGTACAGCATCCAATGACAGTCATCTGTCATATGTTTTTACTAGTCCTACTTCTCCTCTTCACATGACAAAGCTTGGGCCTAGAGAGCCCCGGCCCTGGCAATTTTCATATACAATATGTTTCTGAAATTAGTGGGTTTGAAGACTCACACCTGAAGCATCAGTGATCTGTATGCAGGCTAACAGAGGTTGTGATCCAGGAGGGCTGAAGGGTATTGTCATAGCTCTGGGCAGGCCAGGCCCTCCTGCAGGTCCAGGAGCCCTGGAAGACTGGGAAGAGCATCACCCTGATGCAGGACCAGGCTTGAGGCAGTTGCTGCACAAGAGCCACCATCTGTCCTAGGACCTCAGTCATCCGCTCACTGCTGCTAGCGCTGACTTGAAGGATGCTCAGATGGCTTAAATCAGGTCACTCCTGGCCACTCGGCAGTGGGGCTGGTGATGGGAGGTGAGTGGAAAGGCTTAGTTCTATGGGAGAGACATGCAACCAAGCAGGACCGTACGGGGTCTTCCTGGGACAGGCCCCACCCCACATGTCCTCTGCTGTAGTTCCTCTCTTAAATGCCAAGAAAACAGTATCGGATGCACACTTCCTGAGTTGTTTTACAGATGCTAAGTGGAGAAATTTAACTACTTGATGACCATGAGCCCCCAGACCTGTGGGCACTGTTATCTATCAGAGAATTGTTCTTGAGCTGATCACATATCCTGTGACCCCCATCTTTCTCACCTGGGTTTTAAAAATGCTTTGCCAAGAAACCCTTCAGGGAGCTCGGGTTATTTTGAATATGAGGCACTAATTCTTGCTGGCCCTGCAATAAGCCTTTTTCTGCTCCAAATGCTCACATTTGGGTTTGCTTGGCCTAACTGTGCATCAGGCATAGGAACTTGAGTTGGGTAATAGATGGACGTATGCTGAAGAATTGATGCTCTCAAATCGTGGTGCTGGAGAAGACTCTTGAGAGTCTCTTGGACTATAAGGAGATGAAACCAGTCAATCCTGAAGGAAATCAACCCGGAATATTCACTGGAAGGACTGATGCTGAAGCTGAAGCTCCAATACTTTGGCCACCTGACCCAAAGAGCCAACCCATTAGAAAAGACTCTGACACTGGGAAAGATTGAGGGTAGGAGAAGGAGGTGACAGAAGGTGAGATGGTTCAGTGACGTCAGCGACTCAATGAACATGAGTTTGGGCAAACTCCAGGAGAGAGGGAAGGACAGGGTGCAATCCATGCGGTAGCAAAGAGTCTGATTTGATTCAGCAACTTAACAAAAAAATGGGTTCCAGGGGCTCAAAGGGATGGGCAGAACGGGCCCCGGAGAGTGGAGGGAAACTAGACTCAGGCTATCCCCTGCTGCTCTGCAGGCACCGTCACTCCAGCACCACCATCAACACGAGCAGTCCCTACACAGCAATGTAAGCAGATAGGTTAGAGGGTCCCTGGAGAAAGACAGGCAGGAACGACTTTCTTGACCTAAAAGAACTCATTTTGGCCTAAGCCATTTTGTGATCTAAGCCTGGCTGCAATGCTTGCCTTTGTACAGGTCTCAGTAATTAACGACCTTAAGAGAGGGAAGGGAGAAACAATGGAGGGGCATTCAAGAAGCAACATACGGCCTTGGGGCAGGGTTCTGGCTCCTCAAGAGACACAGACAACAATATACCTGTGAGTTCCGCAGAAACCTGACCCCATCCAAGGAGAGGGTGGAATGGTGCTGCTGACCCTCCTCACTTCAATCAACTAAAGCTTGGACTCTGTTGACCTAATGACATAATTCTGTGCTGATTTTCCTCTGCTCGAGTCCACTCATGAATACGCATATACCTTTAGCTTAAAACTTTCCTGTTCAGATAGACAGAGGTTCGGGAAAGATCCCTGTGTTCGTACTTGCTGCAAGAAATAAATCCTTCCTTCTCCCAGCTTCTGGCTTGGTTGTGTCTATTGGCCCAACATGCACCAAGAGGGGAACCCAGTTTGGGGAGAACAGAAACTTGAAAGTATGGCTCCCCTTCCAATTCTATACACAAAAGGAGGCCTTAGGAGCACAGGTATATAATAATGTCTAATAATTTGAACCAAGCTCTAATAGCATCAAAGGTAGTAATTTTATCGCTCTTTACTGTGTCAGTTTTTCCCAAACAAACTGAAATAAGAAGACATGGTCTGGACTCCAGAACTGTGTTTAACCATCTGACCAAATCAAGGAAAGTCACTGAACCTCTCTGAGCTCTGGTTTCCTCCAGCATAAAAATACGTATAAGAATGCCTGCATTTGTACGACATGGCATTGTGAGAGGATCAAGGGGAGAGAAATCAGTGTGAAGGGCTTCAATCTCAGAGTCAAGGAATTATTATGTTATCTTATTAAAATACATCTTTTGATGGAAAAAAACAACCAAACTCTATAACTTAAACTGTCAAAATATCCAAAAACAACTTGAGAGGTTTAAAATTTTTGTAATATTATTAACGAAAGAAACTTTGATAATTTTGTGAAGTATTACCGCAAAATGTAAATCTTACGGCTTTATTTTTCTTAAAAAAATCAGTGTTGCTTTTGAATGGATAATAGCAAAGAATAAAGGAGCAAAGGAAGTTCAAAATGGAAAGAAACACTGACAGGACCAAGGGAAGGTGGAATCCTTTTTGGAAAAGGGATATGACATAAATGAAACCTGCAGAGAGAAGATAACAAACACCTGCTGATCCAGGAGGAAGCCAGCGACCGACTCGCAGGGAGTTCCTGACGTGGAAAATAATCACGAAGCTGAAAGGGTAAAGCGTCGTCAGTACATTGTCTGTCTCATGCCTCCAACCCCACATTTTCCTTGGGCCAGAGAATTCAACAGGCTCTGTTCCATTTGACCAGCAACAGAAAACACTTATTTTTAGACTGATTTGCAAATGAATTTCTATTTGCTAGATTTTATATAGAGTGTGTACATGTGCCAGCTAATCCGTGTTGATGGATATATTCACTGATTCAACACCTATTTGCCGAATGAGCGACTTCTAGAAGTTTTGGACACCATCATGCTTAAGAGGAGAAAGTTCCTTGCCTTGAAAAATAAGTCAGGCATCACACTTAGAGATGAAGGTACTGAAGCAAAATAAAGTAAGTTGAGGAGAGTGGTCAGTGTCAGAGGGTATACTGTTTTGATAAGGTAGTCATGAACGTTCTTTTTGAGGGTCTCGCATTTCAGCAGATAATTTCATAAGGGAGGCATGCTGGAGGACGCACGTGTGTTTCTCAGACAGAGGGGACCAGCAGGGAAAGCAAAGGCTCTCTGTAGGAGTCACTTCAGAGTATTTACAGCAGTGATTTTATCATTCATTTAATCCACATTGTCTTTACAAAGAAATGTCAGTTAGTATGTGAACTCTTTACATGTTCATATCCACAAATGATCATAAAAACTGAACAGATATTTTTTGACTCAAAATTTCACAGTCACAGTAGCCATATTTTAAGCAAAAGAATTTGAAATATTCAACAGGAGATCACACATAAGAAGCTCATGAGAACTGCACAATAAAGATTCAGCTCAAATACATACATATAGATATGCACTTGAATTGTCATTCCTTAGAATATGATTAATTCTCAAACCTTTATTTATTCCTTGCAGATTTATCTGCAAGACTCTTAAAAGTGCTGATTCCTGAGCACAACATTCCCTAAATTCTAACTCGGTCCATCGGAGTGGAGAGTTATTGCTGTTTAGTCACTAAGCCATGTCCAATTCTTTTGTGACCCCATGGACCGTAGCCCACCACGTTCCTCTGCTCATGGGATTTCCCAGGCGAGAATACTAGGTGGACATTTCCTTCTCTAGGGGATCTTCCCAATTCAGGAGTCAATCCCGTGTCTCCCACATTGGCAGGTAGACTCTGCACAACTAAGCCATCTGGTAAGTCCAAGCAGGGAGTAGCAATGTGCATTTAACGGGCACCACCATGCCTCCCTGGTGGCTCAGCTGGTAAAGAATCCCCTTGCAGTGCAGGAGACCTGGGTTCGATCCCTGGGTTGGGAAAATCCCCTGGAGAAGGGAAAGGCTACCCACTCCAGTATTCTGGCCTGGAGAACTCCATAGACTGTACAGTCCATGGGATTGCAAAGAGTTAGACACGACTGAGTGACTTTCACTTTTTGCTTTTCACCATGCCTCACCTTTCTCCTGCAGAAATCACCCTGACAGCCTCCCTGTCCCAGACAAAGCAGAGAGAGGAGGCATACCCCAAAGACAGAAATCTGTATCTAATAGGTTACTACCCTCCATTTACCCTTCTTGCTTTCTTCAAATAGTATCAGTTACTACCACTAATGCCAATTACTTTAGTGACTAGAATGAAACAAATCCATTCTCTTTTCACGGGGGTCCATTCACATTCTCTTAATTTCTAGACTATACAATTTCTGGTTCTCTAGCTCAACGTGAATTCACTTGCTTTCTCAAAGAAACAAATGGTTGCATGTTTTCATGTGGAAGTATCAATACTAGGTTCTGAAGGACACGCTGCCATTGACTTGTTTCCTTCAAATTTGGAAGCCAATTTCACATGCTCATCTGCAAAGAAATGGAAGGAGAAAAAGAAGGACCTAAATGACATATCTATCAGTACAGCAAGCTGACTCCAGGAGTGTGTGGCCAAACGGTGGAGCTGAGCACTTTCATTTCTGAGAGAGAGAAAGAGCTGTCTGCAGAAGAAGACAGCTTATCATGCTATGTAGAAGACTCGAAAGTAAAATCTAAGAATTCAGTTGCTTTTTTTTTTTGTAAACCATGCAATCAGTTCATGCATCGCTATTTATGAGTAAAACCACATCTTCAAAGGGCAATGTAGGATTTTTATAGAGATGTGTAGGACCTGGAAGAAAAGGAGGTTTCCTCTCGCAAATCCCCACTATACCTCTTTCCTTGCTGGGGGCTCTGACTTTCAGGTATGTTCCTACAGATACGCCAGCATCACTAAGTGACGTGGCCAAGTAGCACAGCCGGTGCAGACAGGACGTGTTCTCGCTGTGAGAGTTTCTGACTAGTTCAAAGTGGACTAGTTCTAGTGGACTTTGAATGTCTCAAAAAGTCTGGCTTGATATTTGTTATCATTAAACTCCCGGGAGAAAAAAATGCCCTCAGCAAATAAGCACTATCAGAAACACATAAGTTTACATAATTTTGGTGAGTGTTATACTTCAGGCACGTGATGCAAAGAGCCAACTCATTTTTCAATAAAAGATCCTAATGCTGGGAAAGACTGAGGGCAGGTAGAGAAGTGGGTGAGACAGGATAATGTGGTTGGATGGCATCACTGACTCAGTGGACATGAGTTTGAGCAAACTCTGGGAGTTGGTAGAGGACAGGGAAGCCTGGCGTGCTGTAGTCCATGGGATCGAAAAGAGTCAGACAGTGTCTGAACAACAACAATAAATTTGTAAATTAGCACAGGAGTAGGAAGTAGAGCTTGAATTTTGATTTGTGTCAAAAGCAAAAATCAAGAATAAAACAATTAAGTATTATATGGAATATTTCTCACATCTAAGTATAATATTTGCATAATATGCAACTTAATTCCAGTATTTAAAAGATCCCAAATAATTCCTGTACAGCCTGAGTCAAGTCCATATGCTAAATTTCATTTTCAAATGATCACCATTTATTGAATTTGTTTGATGCCTTCTATTGCTACAAATGTTAAAATACATGGACACATTTCCTACATATAGGCCATGAACCATATTTATTGGAAGGGAAATTATTAATTCATTTGTATTCAATGATGAAACTGCATTGAAGATTAATTATTTTACTGTAATGGGCCACCTGATGACATAAAATGGTTCTATGATAAGTCTGTTCTGGAAAGCAAAGAATGTCCCCCCCAATTTCATCTCTTTCATAAAACCCTGAATTTTCCTATATTTTGCTGATATAATATAGCCTTGCTGCTATCATGAAGACTACTCACACAGTCTCTGAAAACAAATATAACATAGAAGCATTTGCTCCTGTAATTTTCTGGACAAAGTTTCCAATACAACTTATTGTAATTACAACACTTGACCTCACCTTTTACTAAATGAATAGAGTCATCTACTGGGACTCAAACACTTTCCGGTGAGAATAATTAAGGCCAACATCCCTGGTCAGTGTATCCCTGTGATTTTATTCCTTTGTCTTGTCTTTGCTCCCTAACCATAAGCATTTCTTCCCAAAGCTGTTAGAAAAATGGGCTTCTTCTGCGCAATTCCTTTTGCACAGGCAGGCACGTGCACAGTAATGAGACAGTGGTGATGAAGTGGAATCCGATACCTCTGCAACCTGAGGATGGACCATTGCCATTTTTATTTTCTGTCCAGAGTCGTGGCTCCACGTCTACACTGAAGGATATTCTGTGTCACAGCTCACACACAACTCCAAGTAAAGAGCCTGAGGAAACATACCTGTCTAAGATGGCATTGTGGTACTAGTGAAACACACAAGATACACTGCTGGGGGCCAGCGTGAGGAATTCCACCCGTGGCAAAGGTCATGAGGAAGGAGGCTTGGCATACGCAAAGGCGTGATCAAGCCTCAGGAAACCCCCTGTTCCCGAGCATCTAACCCCCAAACCAGAGTCTGTTTTATGCTCTCACCTACACCTCTGACTCTACGGGGGGCTCTCCCCCATAACCGTTTCTCTCGGAGAAGGAGTAAACGTGCAGCTCCAAGACAATAAAAATTCTTGGGCATGACAAGAGTGTTTCAGCTTACGGACTCCTCTGAAGGTTATCTAGCCCACCTGTAGGTTTGTCCGGCCACATGTGATTGTTTACAGCCTCCCAACCTGAGAGGCATGAGATGTTTTAGACTTACTAAAGGCAAATTATTTTGGGGAGTTAGAAATTATTAGTATAGTTGGTTAGGAATTATATTGGTGAAGGGTTTTTCATTTGTTGTGTCAATAATTGCTGCTAATTCCCTGCTCTGGGTGGGACAAGGATGTCTCAGGTCAAACCTCTCTGCTGACAGACTAGCTTGTGTGACAGGATTATCCATACTGCTGCCACTAGGCACAAGATTGTTTACTACCTCTCAACTGTAAACAGCACAGAGAGTTTTGGAGTATTTTGAGTGTCTTAATTAGCATAGGACTTTTTCTTCTTGTTGAGTCAATGATCGCCGCCAGGCCTCTATATCCTTAGGTACTTGGGAATATATTAATCAATGTATTTGGAATATAGCAAAGGAAATATAGTAGTTTTTAAGGTTAGCAATACTAGACTTTTTGAGTTAATGGATTTTCTCTTTTGTAATAGATCACTGTACTTTGTTATAAATCACTGTGTCCTTGCTATGTAAAAATGTAACTTTATCATATCTTAAGACTAAACAGATCTTAAGGGGAGCATTGGTGAAAGGATTTTCATTTGTTGGGCTGATGTTTGCTGCTAAATCTCCATGTTACCTACTCTTATAATGAATATAACTAACATATAGGAGAAATAAGTATTAACCTTTAAGCATATAGGAGAAATAAGTATTAACCTTTAAGACTAATCATGTTAACCTTGGGTTAAATAAATTCCTTTCTTGATTGTAACTCACTACACCCTCACCCTATAGGAATGTAACTTTATTTGGAGGGTGGTGCCTGGTTTAAGAAAAAACACCCTTGGAAAAAATAAGTTTTTTGGTTATCAGAAAGAAAGGATCATAAAATGTCAGCAGGTCTCACTCATGGCCAGAAGATGATGTAATATCCCTAAGACCTTTTTTATACATTTATGTGAAGCACCTGATTTTGATAAAGGTCAGGACCGCCGACTCCCACGTGACTCTGTATTCATCCCTATGTGTAACAAGAGGTATATAAGCAAACCCAAAAATAAAGAAATCGGATCAGTTTCCGGAAAGACTGATTCCCCCATGTCGCTTCTTTCTTGCTCCCGTTTTTCTGGCTGAATTCCCATCTGGAGCATGGATGCTATTCCACGTAATCCAAGTTATTCAGCCTCTTTTTCTCCACTAATCTTCCTACTGCACTATCCATTTCCAATCTCTCTATATCTGTGATTAAATATGTATTTTTCCAAAGACGCCAACTCCGTCCCCACCTTCGAATCACCCTGGATCCACCGGGGCTGGACCCCGGTAATACACAGTGTTGATCTGGCATCCATCTCTTTGCTTTTTTTATGTCAGGGAAGGTAGGCAGTAGCTCTGAGTGGACCAGCAGTAGTGTTTCAGTATTTCTCAAAAAGTCCCCTGATTAATATTTAGGTTCTGACTCAACAGGTATGGGGAAGAGCCTGAGGTCCTTCATTTTCAACAAGTTCTTGGGCAATTTCGGTGTTGCTGATCCACAGACCTCCCTGTGAGAAGCCAGGATGTACTGATTTAGCTATGCTTGTATATCTCAGTTGCTAGACGTTTTCAACCCTGGCGTACTTCTAGAGCCCTGGACACACTTTGATACCCACACAGACACTCTTCTTTACCAACGAGATGGATAAAACTTAATGAGTGTCATTTTATTTCTCCACAGCTACTTCTCAAAACCCTATCAGTGCAGTGTTCCTACAGTATATCTGGCGTCTGGCTTCAGACCCAGTCGCCAGGGATAATTATGAATCTTTCCAAGAAAAGAATCCAGGACAAGGTGCTCCTGACCCATCGTTTTTGTTATATCAAGATGTAAAGACAGACTCTGGCTGCAAGGGAGGGGAAGTCGTCATTCTGCTTTACAAAGACTGACTGTTGTGGGGGGACAAAAACTCAGTTTTCACTTTTGCGCATGTGGTTTTTGCTCAAAGGGCACAGATGACGTTCTCAATGGATGGACAAGGAGAAGGGTTGCATCAGATGAAAGCAGGCTCAGGTATGCAATTTTCTTCATAAATCGCTTTAAACATTTTGAAAAATATCTGTACTAAGATGTTTTGCATCTTAGCATCTTAAACAGAAGACTTTTCCTCAGACTGTATCAGGTATATCATAGACAGAGGCACAAATTCCTTTCCAAAATTACAAGCGCGCATGTTCAGCCATGCCCGGCTCCTTGCGACCCCATGGATGGTAGTCCACCAGGATCCTCTGTCCATGGAATTTTTCAGGCAAGAATACTGGAGCAGTTTGCCATTTCTTAATCCTTTTAAAAAATTAGATATTTGTGAAAACACAAACTTCAAATATTCTGCTTGTATCATTTTTATACTGCTTTCTATTTTTATACTGCTTTTCTCCAATATCCACCAAATGGCCTTAGTGATAATTCCAGAAGAAGTAGGCACCATTAACTCTCAATATAATTTGGGGTGGGGGGAACAGGCAAATGAACTGTTTGATAGATTAGTCATATTCTATATTTACATTGTACAATTTCTGTATATTTCTTTATTAAAGTTTTATTACTTTAATCAACATAATACTTGGCATATGAAAAAAGAGTTTGAGAGGAGAGGAATTATTCTGCGTAATAAACAGTTCCAAGGAATGAAGTTCTTCCTTGATTCTTTTCTGGTTAAAAGCTTTTAATATGTGTTTGTGTATGACTGTGTTTTAGAATCCAATTAGCCACTGAACTATATATGAGTAATTACTATTTGAATACTGGTTATATTAAAACATTAATTCCCTAATAAATGCATGATTGATGACACCTATGTATAGTTATAATTCTCCCACCCACCCAAATCTTTCGTCTGTTACTTTAGAAATGGTTATTAAATCACCAATTGCTATGGTACAACAGTGATGTTACAGGTACCCTCCTAATACAGAAATTGGTACTCACTCTTCCAGTGCAAAACAAATGCTACATACGCTAGAAGACTGTCAAGGTGAAGGGCCTGTCTGGGGCAACGTCAAGCACAACCAGCTGCTGACTCAGCCACGGAGGGGACTGCAGCATGATCTGCTTCTAACCAGCTGAGCTTACGACCTGAGTGAATGTGAGTGTGTGTGTATATGTGTGTGTGCACACTTAACTCCTAGGGAGGGGCTGACTTCTTTAAGATGCTGCCAGTCCATTCAAGGAGAGTGAAGGATGAAGCCAGAAACATCAGGAAATACAGACATCATTCCAGGTTAGGACAGACTCCCCCTCTTCGACAGCACAGCACCTGTGGGCCCAGGCACCACCCAGAAAGCCAAACAGGAAAAATCAAGGCTGACAAGTCTGTGTGAAGACTGTTGTTGTTGTCCAGTCACTCAGTCATGTCCGACTGTTTGTGACCCCTGGACTGCAGCACACCAGGCCTCCTTATCCCTCACCATCTCCTAGAGCTTGCCCAAGCTCATGTCCATCTGTGTGAAGATAATTATAAGCAAACAGAAATTTGAAGAGCTGCTCAAGTCCACTGAGTGAAGACCATTAACGATTTTCTTTGGGTTCCTTTTCCTACCAAGTCTGGGGGTTCCTAGACAGGTCATTGGTATACACAGACACCACAGAACAGGCAATGTCTGTTGTTATGATCACTTGCATCTTTGGAGTCAGACACAGAGAGTGATGAGCTCTCCAGGGGAGTCTGTGACATTTCAGAGATGGCTCTCTGGGTCTCTGATAATATTTTAACTGATGCCTAAAAGCATAGGAAGCCACTTTCCAAAGATTTGAGAAACTCAGTGGTGAGAGAAAAATGTGTACCTTATCCACTTTTAACTTCCTTGGTGGCTCAGATGGTAAAACGCCTGCCTGCAATTCAGGAGACCTGGGTTCAGTCGCTGGGTTGGGAAGATCTCCTGGAGAAGGAAATGGCAACCCACTCTAGTAGTCTTGCCTGGAGAATCCCATGGACAGAAGAGCCTGGCAGGTTACAGTCCAACAGGCAGCAAAGAGTCGGACACGACTGAGTGACTAACACTTTCGCTTTATACATTTTTAATACTCATTGAGCCGAGCTTTTCTGTTAGCTGTTGGTAACTTTTTCATGCTTCACTCACCTTGAAGAGAACCTGGCATCTCTTTGTGTTCATACTTCACTTTGTTATATGGATGATTTTCAATTATTGACGGGGTATAACACTTTCACTAATTAGTGAGTTTTATAATAGTCGAAGATACTTGTTAAATGTCGACTAGATGAAGTGTAGTGAGGAGTTTTGAAATATGCAGAGGGCTCAGTTGCCCTCAGGGAAACTGTTAACCCATTTAAATAAATGCTCTGCCTCTTCTGGTTAAAGGAAAATTCAGTATACATTCTTTTTTTGTATCAAAGTCAGTGGGTTCATAATAGACATAGATCTGCTTGATATCAGCCTTTAGAGATTTTAGGTATTTCACTTTAGTTCAGTTCAGTTGCTCAGTCATGTCCGATTCTTTGCGACCCCATGAACCACAGCACGCCAGGCCTCCCTATCCATCACCAACTCCCAGACTCCACCCAAACTCATGTCCATTGAGTCAGTGATGCCATCCAGCCATCTCATCCTCTGTTGTCCCCTTCTTCTCCTGCTCTCAATCTTTCCCAGCATCAGGGTCTTTTCCAATGAGTCAACTCTTTGCATCAGGTGGGCAAAGTATTGGAGTTTCAGCTTCAGCATCAGACCTTCCCCTGAACACCCAGGACCGATCTCCTTTAGGATGGACTGATTGGATCTCCTTGCAGTCCAAGGGACTCTCAAGAGTCTTCTCCAATACCACAGTTCAAAAGCATCAATTCTTTGGTGCTCAGCTTTCTTTATAGTCCAACTCTCACATCCATACATGACTACTGGAAAAACCATAACCTTGACTAGGCGGACCTTGGTCGGCAAAGTAATGTTTCTGCTTTTGAATATGCTGCCTAGGTTGGTCATAACTTTCCTTCCAAGGAGTAAGTGTCTTTTAATTTCATGGCTGAAATCACCATCTGCAGTGATTTTGGAGCCCTCCCAAAATAGTCTCTCACTGTTTCCCCATCTATTTGCCATGAAGTGATGGGACTGGATGCCATGATCTTAGTTTCCTGAATGTTGAGCTTTAAGCCAACCTTTTCACACTCCTCTTTCACTTTCTTCAAGAGGCTTTTTAGTTCTTCTTCACTTTCTGCCATAAGGGTGATGTCATCTGCATATCTGAGATTATTGATATTTCTCCCAGCAATCTTTATTCTAGCTTGTGCTTCTTCCAGCCCAGCATTTCTCATGATGTACTCTGCATAGAAGTTAAATAAGCAGGGTGACAATATACAGCCTTGATGTATTCTTTTTCCTATTTGGTACCAGTCTGTTGTTCCATGTCCAGTTCTAACTGTTGCTTCCTGACCTGCATACAGGTTTCTCAAGAGGCAGGTCAGGTGGTCTGGTATTCCCATCTCTTTCAGAATTTTCCACAGTTTCTTGTGATCCGCACAGTCAAAGGCTTTGGCATAGTCAAGAAAGAAGAAATAGATGTTTTTCTGGAACTCTCTTGCTTTTTCCATGATCCAGTGGATGTTGGCAATTTGATCTCTGGTTCCTCTGCCTTTTCTAAAACCGGCTTGAACATCTGGCAGTTCACTGTTCACATACTGCTGAAGCCTGGCTTGAAGAATTTTGAGCGTTACTTTACTAGCATGTGAGATGAGTGCAACTGTGCGGTAGTTTGAGCATTCTTTGGCATTGTCTTTCCTAGGGATTGGAATGAAAACTGACCTTTTCCAGTCCTGTGGCCACTGTTGAGTTTTCCAAATTTGCTGGCATATTGAGTGCAGCACTTTCACAGCATCATCTTTTAGGATTTGAAATAGCTCAACTGGAATTCCATCATCTCCACTAGCTTTGTTCGTAGCGATGCTTCCTAAGGCCCACTTGACTTCACATTCCAGGATGTCTGGCTCTAGGTGAGTGATCAAACCATGGTGATTATTCTGGTCGTGAAGATCTTTTTTGTACAGTTCTTCTGTGTATTCTTGCCACCTCTTCTTAATATCTTCTGCTTCTGTTAGGTCCATACCATTTCTGTCCTTTACTGAGCCCATCTTCACATGAAATGTTCCCTTGGTATCTCTAATTTTCTTAAAGAGATCTCTAGTCTTTCCCATTCTATTGTTTTCCTCTATTTTTTTGCGTTGATCTCTGAGGAAGGCTTTCTTATCTATCTTTGCTATTCTTTGGAATGCTACATTCAAATGGATATAGCTTTCCTTTTCTCCTTTGCTTTTCTCCTCTTTTCCCAGCTATTTGTAAGGCCTCCTCAGATGGCTAATTTTGCTTTTTTGCATTTCTTTTTCCTGGGGATGGTCTTGATCCCTGTCTCCTGTACAGTGTCACAAAACTTTGTCCATAGTTTATGGGGCACTCTATCAGATCTAGTCCTATAAATCTATTTGTCACTTCCACTGTATAATCATAAGAGATTTGACTTAGGTCATACCTGGTTTAGTGGTTTTCCCCACTTTCTTCACTTTAGTTATCCCACAGAAAATCAAAGTTCATCCATATATAAAGCACATATATACAGACACATATAAATGTATGTATATATACTTAAGGTTATCCCTCGTGGCTTAGACAGTAAAGAATTTGCCTGTCATGCAGGAGACCTGGTTTGATTCCTGGGTTGAGAAAATCACCTGGAGAAGGGAATGGCAACCCCAGTCCAAAATGCTTGCCTAGAGAATTCCATGGACAGAGGAGCCTGGCAGACTACAGTCCATGGATCGCAAAGAGTCAGACACGACGGAGCAACTAACACTTTCACTTTTCACATATACATAGATGTCTGCATAGTGTTTTTCGTCAAATACTTTTTTAAAGATTTTTTTTTTAAATGTGGACCGTTTTTAAAGTTTTTACTGAATTTGTTACGTACGGCTTCTGTCTCATGTTTTGTTGTTTTGGCTGCTAGGCATGTGAGATCTTAGCTCCCCCATGAGGGATCAAACCCACACCCCCTGCATTGGAACATGAAGTTTTAACCACTGGACCACCAGGGAAGTTCTTGTCATATATTTAAAATATAGATAATAGGCAGAAATTACATATATTATACATAACATCAGATAGGCAGATGATACCACCCTTATTGCAGAAAGTGAAGAGGAACTAAAAAGCCTCTTGATGAAAGTGAAAGAGGAGAGTGAAAAAGTTGGCTTAAAGCTCAACATTCAGAAAATGAAGATCATGGCATCCGGTTCCATCACTTCATGGCAAATGGACGGGGAAACAATGGCAGACTTTATTTTTTGGGGCTCCAAAATCACTGCAGATGGTGATTGCAGCCATGAAATTAAAAGACGTTTACTCCTTGGAAGAAAAGTTATGACCAACCTAGATAACATATTCAAAAGCAGAAACATTACTTTGCCAACAAAGGTCCGTCTAGTCAAGGATATCGTTTTTCCAGTGGTCACGTATGGATGTGAGAGTTGGACTGTGAAGAAAGCTGAGAGCCGAAGAATTGATGCTTTTGAACTGTGGTGTTGGAGAAGACTCTTGAGAGTCCCTTGGACTGCAAGGAGATCCAACCAGTCCATTCTGAAGGAGATCAGTCCTGGGTGTTCTTTGGAAGGAATGATGCTAAAGCTGAAACTCCAGTACTTTGGCCACCTCATGCGAAGAGCTGACTCATTGGAAAAGACTCTGATGCTGGGAGGGATTGGGGGCAGGAGGAGAACGGGACGACCGAGGATGAGATGGCTGGATGGCATCACTGACTCGATGGCCGTGAGTCTGAGTGAACTCCAGGAGTTGGTTATGGACAGGGAGGCCTGGTGTGCTGCAATTCATGGGGTCACAAAAAGTCAGACACAACCGAGTGACTGAACTGAACTGATACATAACATATATATTCTGTGTATCATGGACTAAAATATACAACCAAGTTTTAAAAATTACAAAATGAAACTAACATGACCTTGTAAATAGCTATACTTAACTAAAATAAAATTTTAAAAAATTATAAAAATGCCCATTGGTTAAATATCATGGCAGAAAGGATTTGACACAGGTTGGGTAGCAAATAAACTCCATTCTGAAAGCTTTTGAGTTATTAATCATTGGAGGCTATTTTCACAGCTACTAAAAGAGTTGGGTCTCTCCATAATCCCTCTTGCCTAGATTAAAAGAAAAAAAAATGTTTAAAAGAAGCTTCCTATTTGCTAAGGCAGAGATACTGGTTAACTAAGATCACTGAACTGATGCTGACGCTTAAAGTGAGTGGCTACCACAGATACCTGTTTGCTCAAATTAATCCATACCTATGACCTAAAATGCATAAACACCACAGAGAACCACAAGCACTTTATCATCAGTGTTCCCTCGACTTTTAGTTCAGAGGCATGGGGCCTGAAAATCGGGAGAAACTCACACCAGGGGTCAGATGCAAGCCAGGCTTTGCCATTGCTGGGTTCTGGGGACCCACTAGGAAGCCATTCTGTTACTTCTTTCTCTGATTCATCATTATATATGAGCATTTGCCAGCCGACTGTCTCTACTAGCTGTCCATGTGATCAGCAGGACTGAAGAAATAAGTAACTGCCAAGTCCAGGACCAGGGGAATATATGGCTGCACACTGCCTGGCCTGTTCTTCAAAGAGGGCAGAGGGAAATATCCTGAGAGCTGGCTCATTTCTGGGGTCGGAGAACTTGTCCCCTGCTTTTTAAAAATTATTTTTATTGGAGTATAGTTGATTTACAATGTTGTGTCAGTTCCAAGGATACAGCAAAGTGAATCAGTTATACATACACATATATCCACCCTTTTTTTAGATTCTTTTCCCATATAGATCATTACAGAGTATTAAGAAGAGCTCCCTGTGTCTGCAGTAAGGTCCTTCTTTTACTTATTTTTGGTGGGACTTCCCTGATGGCTCAGTTGGTAAAAAATCCACCTGCAATGCAGGAGAGTTTGGTTCAATAGTTGGGTCAGGAAGATCCCCTGGAGATCTCCCCTGGCGTGAACAGTGGAACAGCTATCCACTCCAGTATTCTTGCCCGGGAAACCCCATGGACCAAAGAGTCTGATGGGCTATACTCTATGTGGTCTCAAGACTTAGACACGACTTAGTGACTAAACCCCATTTATTTCTGGTCACACTGCACATTATCAGGTCCTTGCTTTAATCCATTCCTCTTCAATCTCCTCACACCCTCACCTTGCCTCCAGTCTCCATCATCTCAGTCACTCCCTTGCCCCTGGGGTCCTAACTCCAAGTGAAAAGAAGCTTACAAGATGTTTCATACACTTTTAACCAACATCTAACCCATCCCTCCCTAGCTATACCCTCTTGTCCCGTTTGACCTGTTCAGCTGCTCTTTATTAAATCCAGCCTCAAATTCTGCCTCTTCAGGGACCCCTTCCCCATCTCTCCTACCTGGACATGCCTCTCCCTCCAGGGATGTCCTGAGACCCTGGTCCTCTCTCATAGCTCTTGATACCACAAGTTACTTCTGAAATGATGTCACTCTACTCCTTCCTGTCAAGGGAGAACCATGGAGTCATGAGCTCCATCTTATTTAAATGTGAATGCCCAGTAGACTGGGCTGATATCGTGATTTTGCAGAGTAACAACCGTTACCATTTACTGAGCCTCCCTTTTTTTCACCACACAAGGTTTATTCATCTACGTGTGTCTGTGCATGCTTCGTCATGTCTGACTCTTTTTGACCCCATGCATGAACTGTAGCCCGCCAGGCTCCTCTGTCCATGGGGATTCTCCAGGCAAGAATACTAGAGGGCCTGCCATTTTCTCTCCCAGGGCATCTTCTTGACCCAGGGATCGAACCGGCCTCTCTTGGGTCTTCTGCATTGAGCAGGCGTATTCTTTACCAACTGTGCCACCTGGGAAGTCCTTATTCATCTATGTGTGTGCTGTGCTCAGTCGTTCAGTTGCGTCCGACTCTTTGTGACCCCATGGACTGCAGCCTGCCAGTCTCCTCTGCCCATGGGATTCTCAAGGCAAGAATCCGAGAGTAGGCTGCCATGCTCTCCTCCAGAGGAATCTTCCCAACCCAGGGATCGAAACCAGGTCTCCCACACTGCAGGCAGATTTTTTACCAACTGAGCCACCAGGGAAGCCCCCTTAGTTCTTATTCATTCATACGGTATTACTAACAAAGAAAGTCAGTGTGGTCAGGATACACAGCAGAGGCAGCTTGAGTGGAAACCATGGAAGTATAAGTTTCTTGATCCCCAAAAGATTTAATCAGTGAACCCACAGAGGGAGCAGAGTTCTCATCACTACTGGACACTTTTAATATGCAGACATGCAAATAAGCAATGGACAGGCCTGATTCTCAATCTCATATGACCTTTGCTATATGGCAGAAAGTGAAGAGGAGCTAAAAAGCCTCTTGATGAAAGTGAAAGAGGAGAGCGAAAAAGTTGGCCTAAATCTCAACATTCAGAAAACGAAGATCATGGCATCCGGTCCCATCACTTCGTGGGAAATAGATGGGGAAACAGTGGAAACAGTGTCAGACTTTATTTTGGGGGGCTCCAAAATCACTGCAGATGGTGATTGCAACCATGAAATTAAAAGACGCTTACTCCTTGGAAGAAAAGTTATGATCAACCTAGATAACATATTCAAAAGCAGAGACATTACTTTGCCGACTAAGGTCAGTCTAGTCAAGGCTATGGTTTTTCCAGTGGTCATGTATGGAGGTGAGAGTTGGACTGTGAAGAAGGCTGAGTGCCGAAGAATTGATGCTTTTGAACTGTGGTTTTGGAGAAGACTTTTGAACATCCCTTGGACTGCAAGGAGATCCAACCAGTCCATTCTGAAGGAGATCAGCCCTGGGATTTCTTTGGAAGGAATGATGCTAAAGCTGAAACTCCAGTACTTTGGCCACCTCATGAGAAGAGTTGACTCATTGGAAAAGACCCTGATGCTGGAAGGGATATGGGGCAGGAGGAGAACAGGACGACCGAGGATGAGATGGCTGGATGGCATCACGGACTGAATGGACGTGAGTCTGAGTGAACTCCGGGAGATGGTGATGAACAGGGAAGCCTGGCGTGCTGCGATTCATGGGGTCGCAAAGAGTCGGACACGACTGAGCGACTGAACTGAACTGAACTGATGACAGTATAATGGCTGCAGCTCTGTTATCCTCACTATAGGAAATGCAAGCAATCTCAGAGAAGCCCCATTCCGTTCCCCAAACAAGCCTGGCATGATTTCACCTCGGGACCTTGGCACTGGCTGTTCCCTCTGTCTGGTACATCCAGGTGTTTGCTTAATGGACATCTTGTGGTAGAGACCACCCTGCCCTAGGACATCTCTGCTTCTCTCAGTCCTCCTTTCCCTGGCACTTCTCACCATCTAATATCCTATCAGCATCAGACCATCACCCATAACAGAACAGGTGTTTTGGCCTCTGATGTTCACAGGTGTGTGTTCACACCTGAGAGAGCACCCAGCACAAGATAAGTGGTCAGTAAAGACTTCCTGGGCTCAACCCAGCTATCCAGGATCATGAAGCTGGTAAGTAATGGAATCAAGATATGCACACACATCTGTCTAGCTCCTCAATCCACGCTGGTGACCACTGCCTCCTGTATTTGTGAAACTCAATAGGACTGCAAGTAAATACTTTACGCTTACTCATCTTTCTACTTGTTCTGTTGTTAAATATTGAAATAACGCAGTGTCCTCCGGAATTCCCCCGATATTCCATTCGTGATTGTCCGCGTTCATGTGTTCAGTCCCGCCTTTCCTGCCACCCAGCTGTCTCCCCACCCTGACTCCTTCAGGGGCAGCTCTTCACAGCCCTTCTGGTCAGCACACACTGCTTCTTTGGGTACCATGCTTTCCTCTTGTTTTATGCCCTTATTTAGCTAAGAATACATATTCCAATTGTGGTCACATTTAGGAAAGGGTGCCTAGGAGACAAATTTCATGAGCACATGCAAGTCTGAAAATATCTCATACTCTTTTTTAGAGATGATGGATAATTGAGTTATCCATGGGTTTTCAGTTCAGCTGCTCAGTCATATCTGACTCTTTGAAACCCCATGGACTGCAGCACACCAGGCTTCTCTGTCCATCATCTATTCCCAGAGCTTGCTCAAACTCATGTCCATCAAGTTGGTGATGACATCTAACCATCTTTATCCTCTGTCATCCCCTTCTCCTCCTGCCTTCAATCTTTCCTGGCATCAGGGTCTTTCCCAATGAGTCCATTCTTTGCATCAGGTGGCCAAAGTATTGGTGTTTCAGCTTCAGCATCAGTCCTTCCAATGAATGTTCAGAACTGATTTCCTTTAGGATGGACTGGTTGGATCTCCTTGCAGTCCAAGGGACTCTCAAGGGTATTCTCTGATGCTACAGTCCAAAAGCATCAATTTTTCAGTGCCCAGCTTTCTTTACAGTCCAATTCTCACATCCATACATGACTACTGGAAAAACCACAGCTTTGATTAGACAGACCCTTGTCGGCAAAGTAATTTCTTTGCTTTTTAATATGTTGTCTAAATTGATCATAGTTTTTCTTCCAAAGAGCAAAGTGTCTTTTAATTTTATGGCTGCAGTCACCATCTGTAGTGATTTTGAAGCCCCCCAAAGTAAAGTTTCTCACTGTTTGCATTGCTTCCCCATCTATTTGCCATGAAGGGGTGGGACCAGATGCCAGGATCTTAGTTTTTTCAATGCTGAGTTTTAAGCCAACTTTTTCACTCTCCTCTTTCACTTTCATCAAGAGGCTCTTTAGGTTGAAATTTTTTTAGGACATCACCTGAATGTTCTTTTCCCTCCAGCATCACTACTGCAAGTCAGGTGCCATCTGTTTTATTCCTCTCCAGAGGTTTCAGAGGCTTCTTATGTTGGTGCTATGAAGTTTCATGATGCAGAAGATGAAATATTTTCTATTCCAAGCAAAGGGTACTTCCTATGCGGACACAGGTGCCCCCGCTCTTAGGAATTGCTCTGCATTACTCCACTGATAATTTGCTTTTCTGCATTTTTCTCTCTGAGGCTGCAGTAATATGTCAGATCTCCTGGGTTTGCTCCTTTATGGCCCTTGCTGTAGTTTTCTCTCCCTCTTGCTCTTTATGTGCTGCCTTCCCAGTGATTTCCTTGACTATTTCCCACTTGTTCTATCAAATTTTTTAATGTGGGTAGTTATATTTTTACAGCCCCCAGAAGATTTTCCTGTTCTCTGATCCTTTCACATATCAACTCAATTCTTTCTTAATAAACACAAGATCTTCTTAAATCCTGCTCAGTCCTAAACCTAAAGTTTTAGCTTATCTCTTTTCATCCTGCGCTCCCTTTTCTATAAATCATCTCTGTTTCTTCCAAGAGACAGTTCACTTTTCTGGTTTTCTTTTTCATGCCACTAATTCACCCAAATTCCTTAGTAATCCTTGGTAATTCCTCTTATTTGAGAAAGAGAAACCCAGGGCTGGCTTCTTCTGCTATGGCATGAACAGAAATGCTTTTCACTGTGTGTCTTTGTATTAGAACTGATGAGAAGAGTGGAGCCTATGGGCTGGTCATCCTTCTGCAGAATGAGACAGTGGAGGGCAGCTCTGGGTGTCAGCTCACCACCCCAAAAGCCTGTATGAAGTGAACTTTCTCTAGGCCACCAACTGCCATAACTGAAGTCTTTTCTCCGGCACTTTGTTCAGTTTCTTCAAGAGACCACGTCCAATCTTCTGCCTGGAGTAAGCACTGGCCACAGGGTAGTCATCTTGGTAGGAGGGAGGGGATGAGATGGGAGGAGGGAATCATGGTCTCAAGCGCTAACTTTAAATCCCTCCATCTCAAGCCTCACTTCTCTCCAGCACCCCAGCTCTTAGGGTTGAGCTTGTTCAAGTATTCATACAAGACAGCTGGTCCACCTCCTAGACATGCAGGTTCCCGGGAGAAACGTCCACATTTTCATTGCTTATCACTCCTATCTATTTTGCTTTCTAGAACATTTTGAATGACTTGCTTGTTGGTGACATCCACCTTCCAGTCTCTCTGTTCTGTCTCTTCTGTGATTTCATTCCCGGTTGTATTTAATTCTGTACTCTGTATTTCAGAGGGTCTGAGGCTCGGAGAGGCTAGTGAGTGGAGAGAGTTATGTCACCTTAACTGTTCTCCAAGGCTCACTGTCATTCTTAAAACGTACATGTTCCCAGTTAAATTACCGCATGATCAATATCATGTAAGTATCAAACACTGAACAGGCCAGCCTAGAAGGCTACATAAAGATGCTGCTCTCAAAAGAACAAAAAGACCTGTTTACCCCATTTTAACTAGCAAGGTCACCAGGCGGTAGAGAGAGAAGGGAAGATCCTTGTTTCTGTGAATTGACAAAAAGGAACCCATCAGGAAAGCCTCTGTGGCCCCTAGCATCCCAAACATTTACTTCCTGATCCAGCTACTCACTGTACAGAAAATGGGTGATGAAACGATACACTCCTTGTTGCTTGTCTGACCTGGATGGACATCAACTGGACAGAAATCAGACACTATGTTGCAATCAGATGCTGCACAGAGTGGTTTTCAAAGGAATGTCTTGGAGTCTGGGTCTCCAGGAAGAGGGAGGCAGTTAGAGAACAGGAAATGGCACCCGACTCCAGTACTCTCACCTGGAAAATCCCATGGATGGAGGAGCCTGGTGGGCTGCAGTCCATGGGGTCACTAAGAGTCGGACAGGACTGAGTGACTTCACTTTCACTTTTCACTTTCATGCATTGGAGAAGGAAACGACAGCCTGCTCCTATGTTCTTGCCTGGAGAATCCCAGGGATGGGGAAGCCTGGTGGGCTGCCGTCTATGAGGTCGCACAGAGTCGACACAACTGAAGCGACTTAGCAGCAGCAGCAGCATGTAGAACGGAGGTTTGCTGAAGAGATTTTAGTACCCGCCCTCCTTGGAGAGAGCGGGCCCAGGGGACCACACAGATAAGGGTTCCCTGCTATAAACTGGGATCCCAGAATTGTAGAACACAAATGGCTGGCTGACTGGCTGAATAATCATTTTGTTGGTGGAAGCTGGAGAGAGTCCATGAGTAGGAATCAGTCCATTCTTCCCACAAAGTGTTCTGGGGTGCAGGATGGCTGAGTGCACAGTGCAGGAGACAGATCTATTTTACATTCTGAGCCAGGAAAAGACGCTTGGGCGGGGCCTGGGCTCTGAGAGCGGGAGGTTCTGATGAGGGGCTGGGACTGAGGGGTGTGGCTAGCAAGGAAAGCACTGGAGCTTCTGCAGTTGAGGAGAGGTCCCCAGTGAGGCTGAGTGCCAAAGAACCCCAGGAAGTTTCGGCTGACAGCCAGCCGTAAACCACTTTGGAAAGAAGATTACTATTGATTGATATCACAGAAAGATCACATTCTAACTAGTAAATCTAAACTAGGATTTTTTTTTTTAACCTAAGGGGGAGTTGGAAGGTTCACAAGAATTGTTCAAGTATAGGAAGCACAATTTAAAAGGGCAGAAGCAGCCAGATATCACACTGCATTCTGACCATGTCCCAAGCACCATGTGATAAACACACTTGCTTATTACCTGAGGAGACCTCAGGTTTCCTCTGAGAAAACTGACAGCAGAGACTGCAAAGCTTTTAAATAGGATTAGGCTTTTTTTTCTTTCTTATAACAGGTGCACCTGAAGGTATTAACAAATCAGGGAATGAATCAGATCTCCAAGAATGTGGAATGTGAGGTTTATAGTGTGTGATCCCCTCTAAATAGTGAGTTTGATGTTTCTTTGGCAGGGGTACAAGAGGGACAAGCCTGGACAAATTCCTCTCCCTATTAGGTCAGTTTTGATGACAATCATTGGCTAAGAATCTTCATTTAATCCATTTCATTTTTACCTAAAAATAAGCTTCTGATGTTTGACTTAACTTTAATATGTATTTACAACTCAGATTTCTATTTTTAACAGGATTAATTTTGCTCTAAACCAGAAAATGAAAGGATTATGTTATCTGCTGTACAGAACTGAACAAAAATTGGTACTGTAGTCATAGTCAACAGGATGTTGACATATTTTTGAGATATTTCTGCTTCTTCAAAATCACTAGTCATTTAAATAAGCTGAAAATGTGTATGGTATTTCTATGTCCTTGGTGTCTTTCTTCAATAACATACAATACCTCTAACCTCCAATACTTGGGCCACCCGATGTGAAGAGCTAACTCATTGTAAAAGACCCTAATCCCGGGAAAGACTGAGGGAAGGAGGAGAAGGGAGGCAGGGTAGAGGATGATATGGTTGGACGGCATCAGTGACTCAATGGCCCTGAGTCTGTGCAAACTCTGGAAGACAGTGAAGGACAGGGAAGCCTGATGTGCTGCAGTCCACAGGGTTGCAAAGAGTCAGACAAGACTTAGCAAATGAACAACAACAACCATATATCATGTGCACTGAAGACTATAGAGATGCTGGATTCAAAGTGATGGTGATGGAGGTTCAAATTGCTTCCCTGTCACTTCCAGCTAAGGTGACTCTGGGTAAAGGATTTATCATTGATGATATGCCTCAGTTTTCAAACCTGTACAATGGAGGTAAAAATCACACTGACCTCGTAAAGTGTGGGAAAAGACAAGAGACATGATCTTTTGGCACCTGAGAAATGACACTGACCTACACATCTGGCTTATCTCTTTCTTTTGCTTGGGTTCCTGCTCTATTCCTAGACTTCTGCTCTTGTGGGAGGCATCTGGGCTCAGCCCGTGGTCCTCTTCTCTCTAAACTTACTTCCTATGTAGAAACTCCTTTAAGATTCTCAGTCTCAAATACCAACTACTTATGACTCCTTGATTTTTTATCTCCAGCCTGGGCCTTCCCCTGAACTCCAGCTTGTGTATTCACCTGTCTACTTCACACGTGCCTTCTGAGAGACAGTGTCCCACCTCCAAGCCACTGCCTCCAAACCCAACCAGAGGCTTCTGCATCCTGTCCCATCTCAGTCAGTGGTTGAGTCCATTCTTCTGGTTGTTGAGTCGGAGGCATCTTGAGTCCTCTCTCTTACCATCATCACCTAGTCCAGGAGACAATCTGTTCAGCTGGGCTCTATCTACATACCCAGGACTACATGACTCCTCACAGCCTCCAATGCTTCCATGCTGGCCCCCAAGCCATCATCATCTCTTGCTCACCTTACTGCAGGGACCTCCCAACTTGTCCTCCTGGTTTTGCCCTTGATCCTCCACAGCATATTCTGTTATAGACTAAGTGACACTGTGTCATTCCTCTGCTCAAATCCTCAACAGCTCCCATGGATGGGGTATAGTCAGCATCCCCAAACCTTGAGGCCCCCCCTGACCTGAGCTTCCACCCCCACCTTGCTGGTCACTTCATTAGCGTCTGTGTCATTTCTTTGCCCTCTTTCTCTCTGACACACCCTTACTAGTGTCCTTGCCGTTCTGCAAACATATCAGACACACGTCCATTTTCCAGCTTTTGAACTCGCTGTTCCTTCTGCTTAGAATGCCCCTCTGCTTAGAATGCCCTTCTGCTGGGTATTAATATAGCAAGTATCCTTACTGCCTTCATAATTGACTCAAAAGTCACCTTCTTATTAGAGCTTTCCCTGGTCACTCTGCTAAAAATGCCTGTGATTTTCTATCTTCTCCAGCTGAAACGAGGCCAGGGATTTTGGTTCATATTGATCAATTCTGTTTCCCTAGGGTCCAAATCAGTGCCAGTACATAAGAGGTGCTTAACAAATAATTAAAGGGATTAATGTATTCAACAGTGAAAATCACTATCTATCCCAGTGTTCACACTTCCTAGTCATCAGTGACAAATCTCCAAAGTCACAACCCTGAAAATGCAAAAGCTCTTTTTCAAGCTTGACTTTTAACTGCACTTTCAATTAGCAAACCAGGTGGCTCCAAACTTTATGATGCCTGGAACAGTATCAAGCGCACACATTCAGGTACAGAATCCCAAAGCTCCAACGCTCCTGAGTTCTCATAGTTGTCAGAATCAGTCTCCACACCTTTCATGGGCCATACTTTGCTAAATTCTAAATAAGGCCAACGATCTCATGATCTCATGCAACCCAAGTATTTATGCAGAGTTATAGAATAATTTGAAACTCAAAAACCACCAGCAGCAATTTGCTTGAAAAAAGTCTTCAATGAATATTTAAAAGTATGCATTTGAAACAAAGGAACTCAAACATTAAAAGTGCTTCTTGTAGCTCAAGAATCAAGAACCGTCAGTGTGGCATGTTAATTCTTTCCCCACCAGGGAGCAAAAAATGAAATCTGGTCAGACAATGGGAGGAAGGGATGGAAATGAAGAGGGAAGTGAAGGCACATGGGCTTGTGATGAGCACCTGAAGGTCCTTATTTCTGGACAGACTCCTTACACTCTCTCTCTCTCACACAGACACACCATCTCCTCAGAAACATTTACTCCAGATATCAGAGTATAAACGATCTCCTTAGTACTTGCATACATACAAAGTCACAACAGTCATGTCCCATTCTTTGTGACCCTATGGACTGTGGCCTACCAGTTTCCTCTGTCCATGGGATCCTCCAGGCAAGAATAACGGAGTGGGTTACCATGCCCTGCTACAGGGGATCTTCCCTACCCGGGGACTGAACCCATGTCTCATGTCTCCTGCATTGGCAGGTGGGTTCTTAACTATTAGCTCCACCTGGGAAGAAGCCCATCCACTTGTAAAGCCTTTCCCATGGTTTCCCTGGTGGCTCAGTTAGTAAAGAATCCACCTGCAATGCAGGAGACCTGGGTTGGATTCCTGAGTTGGGAAGATCCCCTGGAGGAGGGCATGCAACCCACTCCAGTACTCCTGCCTGGAGAATCCCATGGACAGAGGACCCTGGGTGGGTGGGGTGGGGGTCTGTGCAGTTGCAAAGAGTCAGACACAACTGAATGACTAAGCACAGCCCAGCACTACATTCAGTGACACTGGGAGAAGTCAGGCTCTCATCCTGCCCCATCGCACCCTCCCAAACTTCCACCCCCCTGACCCCACCACCTTTCCACTAGACATACACTCCCTATTTTCCATAATGTGATTGAGTGGAACCCACCCAAGTTTAGCACCCAAGTCTGATCACTGGGACGAAGAGACGGAAGTTAAGGCTCCTGGTTTCTTCCCTGGGTCTCTGCAGGGAACAGATGGGATTTTGACAAGTCACTGGGACCATCTAGGAGTCAGCTGCCTCTTCTCTCTGGTGGCTGGGAAGAGGGTCCAAGGGCATGAGTCTCTCACAAGCTCCCCAGATCCCCACTCCCTGCATGATCTAGAAACTTATTTTGCAAACTTCTAAAATGAGGTTTCCCAACTTGCCTAAACTACGTTTCCATACAGGTCTCTCCTAGGCCCCTCTTCTAACCAGACTGCCACTCTTGAGTCCCTACCTACATAACAGGCATTTGAACACTGGCAGTAGGTTGACATCATGAGTGCTACTTCCAAAATTCTATTAACGTGAGAGAAGCAGTGAGTGAGAGAGGCAGCATGCCTAGCATAATTTGGGGGCAGCAGAATTCCTGCCTGCATCCTGTTAGGCCAGACCAGTCCACACCGGCGACTACTGTGTGAATTTAGAAAGCCCTTGGACACCTGCCTCCTCTATGCAACAAGCTCCTCTTCTTTATCCTATTTATCTTCACAGGCATCCATTTATGTCAAGAAGGGGAACATATGAGAGCAGCATCTGTTACTAGAGTGACACAATTACCAACTACTTTCATAAGAGGTTAAAAAAAATCAACAATAAATCTGGGGTTGTTGTCAGGTGTTTTAGGAGATAAAACATTAGTCTTTCAATCACAGTGTCTTGTTTAAGCTGAACATATGGTGTTAACCAGCAGCGAATCCCCAGCTCAGCCTGGTCTTTGATGGGTGTAAGGACCACAGAGATGTCACCTCCTCCAAACTGGCAAGGAAAAGCAGGTTTCATCCCCAAAACCCGTTGAGCCCAATCTCCCCACCCCATCCCTCCTAATAAACAGGCAACACACTCCAGAGACTTCATCACAGGTTACTTTTTCCCCATGGTGGGATCCACGCAATCTCAATGGCAGGTCTGGAAGTTCCTTTCATTTTCTCAGTAACTACACTTTAGACAAAACATAATCATTTCAACCCACTACAAAGTAGTAAAAATTCCAGGGCCAATGCATCACAGGTAACTTTTTCACGACTATTGAAACCTTTGGAAGTTGAAAGTCTGCTCTCTAGGTAAGAAAGCTCTACTTTTTTTCTGCAACTCAGTGCAGAGAACTACAGGTGATCACAGAAACTGTCGTTTTTATTCTCAGTGCTTTTTTTCTGGATACATTCAACAGGTCTTTGTGACTGCTTATTAAATGTGACTTAGGATGGATATCTGCAGATTGGAGGCGGGGTGGAAGGGACAGAGAGAGCGAGAGAGGGGAGACAGAGACGGAGAGACAGAAAGAAAACACTCGAGTTTGCGAAAATGCACGACTTCCGAACAGAAGCAACCGGTAGATTTGAGTTCAGATGCTAGTTAACACAGCCTGTCTAGGGAGGCCCTCCGTTTCCCTTACCTTCAGAGGATGCTAAACACCTGCCCACCAACAAGCCCAGCCCGCGTCTGTTCCAGCCGCACGTCTGTCTGCCTGCCTCCCGCACGGTCCCCCACCGCGCGCCCAGACGGCCCCCCGCACCCCGCCCCCCCAGGTGTGGGGGTGCCGAGCGGCGAGCCCTTTACCTGCCAGGCTGCCCGGCCTCTGGAGGGTGGCCGTGGCATACAGCTCCTGCGAGTGCTTGCCGTACGGCTCGGACGCGTGGACCAGGCGCTTGGTGGGCGACAGGGTGGCGTACGTGCCGATGGTGGAGCTCAGCTGGTGGATGGGCGAGGAGGAGATGGTGGACTGCACGGTGGGGGGCGAGGTCACGCGGATCGGGGACAGGCCGGCCGAGGACACGACGATGTTGATGGGCGAGCTGGTGCTGTAGGACTTGGCCAGGCGGCTGGGCGACTGCTTGGGCGAGGAGCCGCGCGGCGGCGCGGCGTAGGCGGCGCCCTCGGGGGCCGAGCCTCCGCGCTGCAGCTTGGTGGGCGAGCCGCCCTGGGGCGCGGCCAGCGGGGAGCCCCCGCGCGGGGGCGCGGGCAGCGTGGAGCTCGAGTAGTAGAGCGCGGCGGCGGCGGCGGCGGCGGGCTGCGCGTCGGGCAGGTGGAAGGCGCTGCCCAGGCTGGGCGCGAACGGCTCCCGCGGCGGCGGCGGCGGCGGCGGCGGCGCGGGCTCCGGCCCCGCCAGGTGCCCCGCGCGGCTCGTGGTGCCCTGTGCGCGGGAGAGCAGAGAACACGCGCTCTTAGCCAGCGGGATGCGGAGGGAGCCTCCCCGCGCGCCCGGAGCGGCCCGGCCCCGGCGACCCCCGGGGCGGCTCCGGGCGCGCGGGACCCGGGGAGCCGAGCCGCGCGGCGTGGGGGGGTGCGGGCGGCCGGGGGGAGACGCGGGCGCCCCTCGAGCCGCTCGGGAGGGGGGCTCATCTCCCCCCACCAAAAAAAAAAAAAAAAAGAGGAAAAACCCGGAGAGCAAAGGGCGGCTGACCAGGGGATGGGATGGGGGACCCCATCCGACACGTGTGACACCGATGCTGCTTATACATCTCAGAGGTTTCTGGAAGGGCTGAGGCATCGCGTTTTAGTCCCCGGAAGCTTTGAAAAGACCACTCAGCAGGTTACCTGAAGGCAATCAGGGTCTGTTCCTCTGAGAAATTCAGGAGTTCAGCCGTCTCTTCACCCCCGCCCCCACCGCCCCCCGACCCGCACAGGGCATTTCACCGGATACAATCTCTACTTCTGAGATTGACCAAGTCGCATACTTATCTGGAGAACCGTAAGAAATAAACATAACTTCGTGGAGTTTATTCTGTTGTCATTTTCCCGTTGACTCTTCTTTGTGGATAAGTTAAAAGGAGGGGGAGATAATGAAATCGGAATAAATATGCTTGGGCCTTCAGGCTTTACAAAAAGCATGTCCAGAGGAAGCAGAGCGATTGTAAATGGACAGACGTAAAGAAAAAAAAAAAAAGCCTCCCTTTTCTAGATTTTAACGCTAGGCTCCAAATCTTTTAGCATCTCTCTCTCCAGCTCGCTTTTAAGAGCCCCCTGCAGCTGTGTCTTCACACCGAAAGCCAGTCGCCTCTCATTTATTTACAAGAACACAAAAGACAACAAGGGCCGGGGTGGAGCTGGAGAGACAGTTGGAGGGGAAAGCACTTTCCCTGAATCCGGTCCAGAGACAAATTTGCATTCGAATGAAAACACTGCATTGTCAACCACTTCTGGGCCGGACCTCTGGGATCTTCCAGGCTTTCCCAGGGGAGCAGAAAAGTTTTTGAGAGCAGCCCTGTGTGAAAAGGAGGTAGGACTGTCCACAGAAAGAGAGAAAGCGGGGAAGGTAGTGTTTGAAATTAGGGGTGGGAAACAGGTGGGGAGGAGGACCGGCGGGAGATGGAGGGACAAGGGGGAGAGAGACTGAACAGATGTTTTCTGTTATTAAAAGTTTCAGTTTTGCCTCCCCACCCACTTTGGAATGGCAACTGGCAAGTAGCAGACGGGGCACTTCCGTCCACACACAGTGCCAGGCTCCAAATTTTATCCAGAATGTCAGTTTCAAGTGAAGCTCTTAATGGAGCAACATGAGTGTCCTGCTGCTGCTGCTGCTGCTGCTGCTGCTAAGTCACTTCAGTCGTGTCCGACTCTGTGCGACCCCATAGATGGCAGCCCACCAGGCTCCCCCATCTTTGGGATTCTCCAGGCAAGAACACTGGAGTGGGTTGCCATTTCCTTCTCCAATGCATGAAAGTGAAAAGTGAAAGTGAAGTCGCTCAGTCGTGTCCGACTCTTTTCGACCCCATGCACTGCAGCCCACCAGGCTCCTCTGTCCATGGATTTTCCAGGCAAGAGTACTGGAGTGGGGTGCCATTGCCTTCTAGAGTCTGTTAAAAAACAGTCTGGGTGAGGGGTGTGTGTCAGGGGGAGCACATATTTATGTACACATGAATATATCGCATATGTGGGTATATGTGTATATTTATACATGATGTATATGTTTTATATATTTGTGTGTATGTGTGTATATCAATCCACTGACGAAGTTTCTTTTCTTGACCAAGCTGTGGTCAGGCACCTCTGCACTCTCTTCTCATCATGGCTCTGCATTGTCCAGTTCTAGCAAGAATCCTTCTAAGTCAGTTTAGCCAGAATACCCTCCCCCCTGACATTTCCTCGTAGTAATCATCCATCTAATGACCTGCAACCTGGCCCCTCCCTGTTGTTGTTTTAGTCACTGTGGTGTGTCTGACTCTTTGTGACCCCATGGACTGTAGTCCACCAGGTTCCTCTGTCCATGGGATTTCCCAGGCAAGGATACTGGAGTGGGTTCCCATTCCCTCCTCCAGGGAATCTTCCCAACCCAGAGGTCGATATTCCTCCTTTTCCTTGTTTTCAACATTGAGCCCACTTCTAAAATGAAGTCTCTTCCCCCTATTGCAATACTTAAAAATTTTTTTCCAAATAGAATGTATATTTATTGCTGTAACTACTTTCCAGCTCTGGTTTTTCTTCAGCATGACAATGTAATTATTTTGACTTTCACAGTTAAGGATGAAAGTAAAATGTAAGCTCCATGATTTTGTTCAGTGATGAACAAAGAAGTAACTGGAACAAGAAAGATTCATAGCAGAGATACCATACATGTTTGTGGGATAAATGAAGGAATGGTTAACAAAGCTGGTCCTGAGGCTTTGACCTGAGGGATTCCATGGTGGAGAAGCTCTGCACAGCTGGTGTGCTCACCTGGATCCCAGAGATACAGTCTAGAATCATCCAGAATCACTGGGGGGCAGAGGGTTGCTCACATTCAGTTGTGTTTCCCTCCCAGAAGTTCTGAGCATGAAATACATAGCCTGTGTTTCTCAGACCTAGCTGCGTATTATAATTGCTGGGAAAGCTTTTGAAAACAAAAATGAAAACAACTCAGTACTTAGGCTGTATCCACTAGCCATTTAATTCAGACACTCTGGAGGTGGGACTCAAGCATCAGGCTTTGGGAAGCTCATCAGGAGATTCCAGTGTAGAATCGAATATGAGAACGAGCCAGCCCCAGAGCAGTGGTTTTCCAAGTGTGGTCCCCGATCTATCAACCGGATCAATCAGAAGCAGCATCTGCATCACCCCATCTTTACGGAGTGGGAAACTCTGGGGGAGGGCCCTCAGGATCTGCCTTTTGTCACGTTCTCAGGGTGATCACAATGCTTGTTTAAAGTGTGTAAGCCTCTGATCTAGAAGAGATTCTGATTCAGGGCTCTGAAGTGAACCTCAGCGTCTACATTTCTAACAATCTCCTGGAAGATGCTGTTTGTCTGAGAATTACTGCTAAGCTGTGGAGAGTGACCATCTTTCTTTACTTTTCTTTCGAAGCTCTCCTGGGGCCCAAGCAACATTCTGCTGTGCAGAACCCAGCTGGCAAGGGACAGAAAAGCCTCTGAGAAGAATTTCTGGGAATCTTTCTCACAGGGGCATGAGGAGGAGAAAGAACCCCGAGGGTCCCTGCTCACAAGAAAGAGCCTCGAGGGTCCCAGAGAATACCCTGCTTACAAGAGAACAAATACTTTTTGTTATGTCTTGGATTTATAACATTAATAACCCTATGTGACAAAAAATACCCTCTCCCTCAGTAGCATCATTGTGGTTTAGTTGCTCAGTCGTGTCCGACTCATTGTGACCCCATGGACTGTAGCCTGCCAGGCTCCTCTGTCCGTGGCATTCCCAGGCAAGGAAGCTTTAGTGGGTTGCCATTTCCTTCTCCAGGGGATCTTCCTGACCAAGGAAACGAACCTGCATCTCCTGCATTGAGAGGAGGATTCTTTATTGTCTGAGCTACCAGGGAAGCCTTCCTCAGCAGGACAGCTTTCAATAAAATAAATACTAAAGTGTACTAATATAAATTAAAACAACATTGTGTAGCATTCTAGTATTTAAGTATTAGAATAACTTGGATCCTAGGGAAACCTTGAATAAATTGTGAAAATACTTTATTTCTCCTTTTAATATGTTGGAAGTTCCAGTTGGAAAAGTGCTAACTCTGCTGAATCTTATTCATAAGGTTTCTTAAATGGCTTTCAAGTCTGTAAAAGTTTTGAGAATAGCGACACTATTTCCAGGTATGTTGACAGGCTACAGCAGCAATTCAAAAACCTTTTAAAATATTATGGGATCGCTCTTGGTGAATTTTGCCAGTAAGCTTTTTAATAAGCAAAACATCATAAACAATAAAATTGCATATGCACTTTAAGTGGGTTATTGTCTATGCTGGAAATGTTCTGTATCTGTACAGTCCAATATGGTAGCCAATACACGCCTGGGCCCTAGACACATGCACTGGATTTTAACATACATTTAATTTGAATTAATTTAAATTTGGGGCTTCCCTCATGTCTCAGATGGTAAAGAATCTGCCTGCAATGCAGGAAACCTGGGTTCGATCCCTGGGTTGGGAAGATCCCCTAGAGGAGGGCATGGCAACCCACTCCACAGAATCCCCATGGACAGAGGAGTCTGGCAAGCTACAGTCCATGGGGTCACAAAGAGTTAGACATGACTGAGCAACTAAGCACAATAAAACAATAAAATTCCATATACATTTTAAGATAGTTATTGTCTACGCTGGAAATGTTCTATATCTGTACTGTCCAATACGGTAGCCAATAGATGCCTGGGTCCAGACACATGCACTGGATTTTCACATACATTTACTTTGAATTAATTTAAATTTAAATAGTCAGATGTGTCTAGTGGCCACTTTCCTGGATTGCACAGTTATAGAAGGCCCTCTGCAGTTTTTAATAAATAATCTGGGGGTATTATACTCTGTTGCATTAGCCTACACAAGAATAAGTCCCTAAGAACGCTTCTTTGGCTAAAGAGAAAAATCTGTTTTTTAGCATCGGTTGGACAGAACAGTAATCTTTTAGGAGTTTTTCTCCACTCTAGTGTTTATGTTTTGTTCCATTATGTAATTTCTTTTTAGCAACTCTTAGGGATATATTTTAAGACAGCTATACAATTCATAGGATGGTTTATTATGGGCTAGGTCACTGGATTAAAAATAACATAAGCACATTTCAACACACAGAGAACTTCATCTACTTTGCTGTCATGGAGGCTCAATTCCTCATTAAATATGTGTTAGCACTACAAATAAAACTGTAAACAAAAACAAACTAATGACCACTACATCCTACTATAATATTTGGAAATGTGTGTGTACAAGTGATGCGCACTGAAAATTTTTTATATTGATGATGAGATCCTTAATAAATGGTGACATAAGAATTTTTGGAAATATTTTAAGAAGATGGAGCCCAAATATTGTCCTGGATCACACAGTATGTATTACTGACCAGGGCAGTTCCTACTGGGATTGTCACTTCCATCAGTCTGAATCAGTCTCAAACCAAAGGACTATTTTAATTGCCTTTTCCATCCCTCCAAAGTGGGGAACCCATTTATGTGAAATTGACAAGGAAGCAGAACATTTTTAAGTAGATAGATGCTCCGATTAAATATTTCCCATAGGCAGAGTCCTGTGCATGTTAAATTGCTTGTTGCTCCTTTATTGTTTCCCATTATGGAAAAATGATCAAGGGAAAATAAGATGTTACTTCTAATTTCTATGGACATTTTATGTAGATTGTACTGCAAGGGGGAAAAAAAAGATTGTGTGTGTGTGTGTGTGTGTGTGTGTGTGTGTGTGTGTTTTAATGAGACATGAACAATACATGTAACTCATCAAAGTTCCTTTATAAGATGAAGTATTTCATCTACATTATAGTTTACATATAAGTGTCAGGTGGGTGAGATTTAGGATATATTACAGTTGTTATTTTTACATAATGTGTATGTCTACATATGGTATGCTGAGCCCCTGGTGGCTCAGACGGTAAAGTGTCTGTCTGCAATGCAGGAGACACAGGTTCGATCCCTGGGTTGGGAAGATCCCCTGAAGAAGGAAATGGCAGCCCACTCCAGTATTCTTGCCTGGAAAATCCCATGGACAGCGGAGCCTGGTGGGCTACTGTCCATGGGGTCGAAAAGAGTCGGACACGACTGAGCGACTTCATTTCACTTCACTTCACTGTGTAATTATGCAGTGGATTTATGCCTATTTTACAAAAGTGTTTAAGGGGAGAATGTATTTTCAAAGTGTAGTAGGAAGAATATTGAAGTAGCAATTTAGGCAATATATACATTATTCCCATTAACTAAAAGTACTCAAGCTCCATGCAGCAATTCACTCAATTCAATAATCCATTAACAAGAGCCTATTATATTCCATGTAAAAATATGAAGTTTTCTTATGAAATTCTCTCTGCAGTCTTCCTACATGGAATAATTTTATCTTGACATTCTTTGGGAGATAAAAAAACTAAAATTTTGTTTCAGAATACTATCTGGCTCACAATTACACTATTTTCAATTGGGAAGTTCCAATCCCCTAAACATGGTGCTCTCGGACCAGAACATGGCATGGATCTTAACACCCACATAGTTGTCTATTGACCTTTCCAGGTTGTATTTTCTGTAAAAGGAGCAGAGATGGCGTAAGGGCGATGAGGGGGAAAAAATTCTCCAAACTTGGAAACTTATTTAAGCCTCATTCTCTGGGGATTTGGCCATGTGTGAAAAAAAACAAAACAAAGACCCAGCGCTTACAGCCAGTTCACTAGGGACTTGACAGGCTGAACTCTGCAAGGAATCTTGACTTCGGATCATGAGTAAGCAGTGTCACCAAGTAAAACCACATTTTATAAAGCAGACCCGTGATTTACAAGCAGTCCTTGTGAAGATGCATTTAGACCTGCCAAGTTTCCTGGAAACGTCAGCGAGGCCCCTAACTCTGGGTCAAGGGGAATGTCTGCCCAAAATGCTAGGCAGCTGGGTCAGAGATGTCAGCAATGGGAAGCTGGAACCTGTGTTCTGAGGCTTCACAGATGGGAGCCTAATGCCTAGCGATCAGCAGTCTGTATTCATCACTGTTCATCTTCCTGGCATCACCATCTCACTCGTGAACCTCATAAGTCATCTGGAGGTTTCTCTCCTCTGAAGATGACCCCGGTTGTGGGGATGGAGGTCACTTCCCAGAGTGGTGCTCCAGGACAAAATCAGTGTCACAAGAGGCAGAGAGGGAGAGGGAACTAAGGGCGAGGCATCAGGCCAGGGCCACAGAGGAGCCCAAACATGGGAATGTAGCAGTGGGTTTGGTGGGAAGAGGTCTGGCTAGTGTTTGAAGGAGTGCAAATGCAGAGAGGAATAAATGATGAGAAAAATAACATCAGTGACCGGGGAACATTCTTTTGATGAGCAAAGAAGCCTGATTAACTTTTGAAAGTAAAAAAACAGTGTATGTGACTTTATGGTGTACATCTTTATGTACCTCTTTGAAGAAATCCATTGCCAAACCAGAGGATCTGGTAACATGATTTTGTAATATCAGCTACGTGCTGCTGATTAACACGTGTGAGAATGTGTTGAACTCATTAGGGTAAGTTGGTGCAGAGCTCCAGGCTTGTACAGAACTATGGACAAAGCCATTTACTCTTACAACTTGGAAACAAGAAGAACGCCCAACTCCAAAATGCCCATGTCTTAGATGAAATGTGCCTGTAATATGCCACTAAAAGGAATCTACACCCACAAAGTAAGTTTTGTGCCTTTGAGTCTCTGGGAGAAAATCAATTTGCTTGAACACTACCATCATGGCTTCCAAAATCTCAATAACTTCTCTTTTGAAACTGTCTTCAGAAGAAAGGCCTCTCTTTAAATAATTCCCGAGATAGAAAATCCTGGTTCTGTGAAAAAGATCTGATTTCAGAAATGGCCAAATAAAATCATCAAGTGCCTTGTCTAGCAATTCCTTTGAGGAGCACTGCTTTAGGTGAAAACTCATATGAAACATAAAGTGAAGAGACATTTCTGTGGGGAGTCCACACGCCATCCCTGAAGTCATTACCCCTGGGATGAAGCGAGGAAAAGCTGGCTTAAAACTCAACATTCAAAAAACAAAGATCCAGTCCCATCACTTCATGGCAAACAGAAGGGGAAAAAGTGGAAACAGTGACAGATTTTACTTTCTTGGGCTCCAAAATCACTGCTGACAGTAATTGCAGCCATGAAATTAAGACAATTGCTCCTTGGAAGGAAAGCTAGGACAGACCTAGACAGCATATTAAAAAGCAGAGACATTATTCTGCCAACAAAGATCCATCTAGTCGAATCTATGGTTTTTTCCAGTAGTCATGTACAGATGTGAGAGTTGGACCATAAAAAAGGCTGAGCGCCGAAGAATTGATGCTTTTGAACTCTGGTGTTGGAAAAGACTCTTGAGAATCCCTTGGACTGCAAGGAGATCAAACCAGTCAATGCTAAAGGAAATCAACACTGAATATTCATTGGTAGGACTGATGCTGAAACTGAAACTCCACTACTTTGGCCACCTGATGCGAAGAGCTTACTCACTGGAAAAGACACTGGCAAAGATTGAAGGCAAAAGGAGAAGCGGGCAGCAGAGGATGAGATGGTTAGAGAACATCACCAACTCAGTGGACGTGAGTTTAAGCAAACTCCAGGAAATAGTGAAGGACAGAGAAGCCCGGCATGTTGCAGTCCCTGGGGTCACAAAGAGTTGGACACGATTTAGTGACTGAACAGCAACAGCAGAGTGGATCCACTGCCCCAGGGCCCCTAAGCCACTCATAGAAACAGGGAAGTGCAGGCTTTTGCACCCTAGGTACTGGTTTTTCCTTCTCTCCAACCTCACTTTAATAAAAGTATAATCAGGGTCACTACCAATAAATATCAATAACCTCAGATATGCAGATGACACCACCCTTATAGCAGAAAGTGAAGAGGAGCTAAAAAGCCTCTTGATGAAAGTAAATGCAGAGAGTGAAAAAGTTGGCTTAAAGCTCAACATTCAGAAAACAAAGATCATAGTATCCGGTCCCATCACTTCATGGCAAATAGATGGGGAAACAGTAGAAACAGTGTCAGACTTTATTTTTTTGGGCTCCAAAATCACTGCAGATGGTGATTGCAAGCATGAAATTAAAAGACGCTTACTCCTTGGAAGAAAAGTTATGACCAACCTAGCTAGCATTTTCAAAAGCAGAGACATTACTTTGCCAACTAGGGTCCGTCTAGTCAAGGCTCTGGTTTTTCCAGTGGTCATGTATGGATGTGATATTTGGACTGTGAAGAAGGCTGAGTGCCGAAGAATTGATGCTTTTGAACTGCGGTGTTGGAGAAGACTCTTGAGAGTCCCTTGGACTGCAAGGAGATCCAACCAGTCCATTCTGAAGGAGATCAGCCCTGGGATTTCTTTGGAAAGAATGATGCTAAAGCTGAAACTCCAGTACTTTGGCCACCTCATGCGAAGAGTACTGGTTTTTCCTTCTCTCCAACCTCACTTTAATAAAAGTATGATTAGGGTCATTACCAATAAATATTCTCAGAAGTATTTCATGTGGCCAATACTATGGTCTACTAAGTAGAATAGGGTGACAGAAGATGAGATAGTTGGATGGCACCACCAACACAAAGGACATGAGTTTGAGCCAGCTCTGGGAGATAGTGAAGGACAGGGAAGCCTGGTGTGCTGCAGTCCATGGGGCCGCAAAGAATCACATGCAATTCAATGAATGAACAACAACCAAGAAGAAAGAAAACAGAGAAGAAAAAATTTAAGCAATGACATGTGTCTCATACAAATTTATCTTTAAGAGGGATATTTTGATGGCAACTCTTCCTCAGAAACATGAGTCTTGGCAAAAATACACTACGTAAAACTTTTATTTCAGCAAGAGGCTCATTTAGTATAACTTTAATAACACAAACATTTGCACAGAAGAAGAACTGTTGCAGTAAATCACATATGCACACTGCCCACAATGAGAAATGCTTCAGCTATTGAAATCAGATTAAATATATTTCTACTGGAAAAAGAAAATGGGTAAAAATTTACAGTAGAGCACTGAGAAAGGATTTCCAACACATAATTATCTGAAAATGCTCTTACAAACAAAGTGCGAGTTTCCCACAGATATGCCAGACAAAGCGTACAAAATGACGTGATTTCTCCTGTAAATGCAGTATAAATACATACATTCTACACTAAAGACATCTCAGCAATTTTGTGTTTTCCAAGTTTTTTAGTGACTTTACTCTTTACATGTGCCACCCAGTAACAACTTCTTTCCTAATTCAGCAAACTGGAATGACGTCAAACTAGGCATCTGTGTGACTTTTCGCATTCAGCCATCAAGATGCAAGTGTTCATTGGAGGGTTGGGTCCTCCTTGGGACCACGCATGTCCCTGTGTCTATCCTACTGCCATCCAGAGTTCTCCATCTCCTTGACCTTCACATCCACCTAGCATGAAGGTGCACCAATAAGCAATGTTCAAAACTCATCAACTTCTGGCAGAAGTGAGCAGATGGTGTATTTATTATTATGATATAGTGCACATGAGAACTTTTAAGACTTAAAAGTCAGTGCCACATTAAATAGAAAGGCCAGATCAAAAAGAAACGTCATTTGCTTCTCAAAAAGCTTACTTCTTTTTCTAGTGTATCTACCATTGTTTGAGTATTATTTTTACAGAACAATCATGCAATTCTTAATCTCCTGCAGGAAGCAGGCATTTTCTACAATTATAAGGTGCACAGGCTCACTTTAGTTCTGCTGGACAAGATGAAAGTGGTTTTAAAATCTGCTGGTTCCTGTACTTCTTTACCAGTGTTCCGTGGGCAGGTGTATACGCTCTGTTTCTTGCTTCTTTTGTCAGTCTGAGGCATGAAATACTTGATGAGACTGCTGTAAGAAACAGACACTTGAAGTGGTCCATTTTCGAGACACGGTAGCTAAGGCCGAGTGGAAAAGTACCAACAGCTAAACTTGCGGACATGACAAAGTTGAGGCCTGGGTTCTTTAGATAAAGTTAGGGTTGGAGGAGGGAGATCACACAGCATCCTAAAGAGACAGGACTCCACCCATTGCCTGTGCCCTGGCTCTAAACTTGCCTAATGGCTCGCAGGAGAGACACAGTTCATGCACCTGCAGTGTCCCTAGGAAAACAGGATGTTGGGGGAAGTGATACACCAGCAAGAAAGTCTCTTGAAAAATGCGGATGTAAGTTGGAAAGGGAGAAAGGATGCCCTATGAGGAAATAATGAAACTTAGGTGACCTTGGGGAAGATTGTACATCCCATAGTACTCAGCCAATGAGGAACCTGGGGGAGGGAGGGACCTGTGTGTTAGGGAATAAATTGCATATATATATATATATATGTAACTGAAAAAACAGCTCTATTTTGATTGAAGGCACCTACCAGGAGCTACGAAGGCTAAGGTTGACTTGGAGGAAGAAGAGAGGGATGGAGGGATAGTCTACACACCTGGATGGAGAGGGGAGCTGGCAGGATAGCTAAGCAGAACATAGCAGTGGGCAAAGCATAACTGAATCAGCTCAAGTGACTTTCCAGAAAGGCCTTGGGATCTGATGGGAAGGGTCTTATACTCTCCTCTAGCCGAGCCCTGTGAATTCATCTTAGAGTCTGAGGAGAATGACCTTCAGAGACTTCAGTTAGGGTCATGCCAGAGAACTAGAATTCTATGGCAATTTTGTGACTCAGCTTGACACGGTAGGGCAAGGCAGACCATGCGCCAGCGCCTGATGTGAAGCCTGGTGATGATAACCCCACAAACATCTATCATGCTGAATAAACTAGTATTGGTTAAAAGTTGACACCAGAATTTTTGAAAATTTGTGATATTCCTTTGAAATTATAGTCTGACATTATTTGTGAGCCAGATAGAAAACCATTTGCTTTACTTTAGAATGACACTTTTTTTTTAGGTTCCCTAAAATGAAATGTTTTTGTGTTACTTGGTTACTGACCTTATTAACCTGGTCTGGCATCTGTGAGCCATTATTTGAACTTTCATAGCCCTTTTGGCACTCGATGATGACAGGATATTCTAAAATTTAATATAGCTTGGCAGAAGTGAGCTTGAACACAATTTAGAATATTGAAAAGAACGTGTCACAGGGCTCTGGGAAACCACTGAAAGACAGGGATTCTCAGGACAAGCTCAGCAAAGGAGATGTTACAGGGATGACATGTGACCTCCTTATTTCAAGGGTAGCACACTAAATGCTGAGTAAAAGTGCTGGTGTACTTGTTCAGCATTTCTCTGACATGATTTTGAAATCACGCAAAAACATGCCTTTCATACTGCAGCATGCTGAAGCTGAGAGTGAATTGTGGTACCCAGATCTGATGCTCTGCTAAAATAAATAGGATTCAGCAATCCACCAGTAGCCTCCATCCTGTTAACCAAGTAGATTAGAACAACCCCCTTGAATATTCAGTTTGAATATTCAGACTGCAACCACCCACCTGTCAGATAAAGGAGTGCAAACCAGTAACCTATGACTCTAACTGAAGTTATCACCTTGAATATGCACATTGATAGATGCCTTCAAATGCACAGCTTTGATATCTCCACAACCAAGTTACAGTTTGTGATTAAACTTTAAAGCAGACTTTTAATGTGAGGCCCAATCTGTCCTTTGAGCTGCTACTGTTTTACTCCCATGTGTTGAACTCTGACAAGTAGAACTCCAATGTGGAAGAAGATAAATCAGCTTATTGCTGGTTTATATGTGTAGCGCTCTTACTAGGATCAAGCTGTAGGTACATTTAATTGAAACAGTCAATATATAAAAGGAAACCTATGAAACACTGCCTCGAAATGATTAGGCTTCAATTCAGTTAAGATTCTGTTCCCATTCTTACTTCTGCTACCTTAAAATGGTGCCTGACGACTCCTCTAAATGCATTGAGTTTGAGTTTCTGCATATTTAAGATGTAAATGATAATTTAAATTTAAAATGTAAATGTGGTGGGGACTAAATAAGAGGTTGTATGTAAAACAGATTACTTCCGGGTCTCAGAAAATGGTAACTATTGATTTTATAAGTAAGAAAGCTTTGATTTAACAGTCCTCACAGAGCTATGTATAAACTGAGTGCATATCAAGTTAAGCTGATAATGAACTGATTTTTCTCTTGATACTGATTGTTCCATTTTCCATGATGCTCAGCTAGAGGAAATGTGATTTTTTTTTTCATTTGACTCAATGTTTTTAACTCAAATTACAGGGGTCTTAAATATTTATGAGAGGAAGCCAAGGATGAGTATTAAATAGTTTAAGATAAAAATAAAAGAAAGATAGAAGTTTATTGCTTTACTAGCTACATGTCTTAGAAGTTCTGGGAAACTGGCAAAAGCTAAATTCAGAGCTTTCATAAGTTAGTCTAAATATAAATTATCCCTTATTTATGAATATTTCTGGCCCATTAGACCTAGAAGTGTGGATAGACAGAAGGGTTAAAAAAGGTCTGTAATCATTTATTTACTCCTGAATAATTCAAAATTATATATATCCCACCATTATCAGTGTATCATGGTCAGAGAGAGTTCAGTATAGATGGGAAGATTAAAAGAGAGTTCCTTTCCAGAATGGGATGCTTTTTAGAGGAAAAAAAATCTGTACCTAGAGAAAAAAATCCTATAGCTTCCAATTCTTATTTTAATAAATTAAAATGAGACTAAAAAGATTTAATAACATTTTCTATGCTAATAACATCACTCAATACTTCAAACATTATATAATGTTTTTACATACACAAATAAGAATTATTTTGCATATATGATAAATGAAAGTATATAAAATAATTTTTTCTAATTAATTAAAACATATTTTTTAGACATTCCCTCTTGTGTTGTATCAGATTTCTGTAAGGGAGATAGAATAGACCAGTGTTTTCAAGAGCAGTGATCCAGGAGCTGGTAACTAGCACAGTTCCAGGGTTAGTCTGTGTGTGGGGACCTGGATGCAATGAATTCAAGGCCTTTTCCTTCTTGAGCATCACACACCACCAGATTTCCATCCAAAGGGGGCACCCTTTGAACTGGGGTCACACCCTGGACCCCCATGGGGCAACGGGCCCCTCTCAATGGAATGTTCTATTTACCATTCCACTTTATCCACATAACCTTGACATCACAAGAAGGTAAAAGTTACACTGCCACTGATGGGCAAAGGTTTTGCCTGAAAAAGACAATCATAGATAATAGATAGCTGGGACAATCATTCAACTTTAATAAGTGAAATGCACTGCGACTTTTCAGCTTATGCTTCATTTATGTTCATATCACCTCAAAAAAGCATCTCAGGATAACTGCACGATGCCATTCTAATTCGCCTTGCCTCCTCTCTTCCAGCCGACATTTCTTGGGGGCCATGTGGATGGTGTTAAAAATGAAAACAGCCCTGCCCTCAAGTGGTTTTCAGTTTTGTTGGGAAAACACACGGATGCGTATAACAATGAATTGGTGACAGAGATGGGTTTGGTTGTTGCAGGAGCTTGGGGTAGGTAGTGTGCCTGGGCCAGGGTTTCTGGAAGAGGACTGCCCAATAAATGCAGAAAGGATGAAGTTAAACTTGTCAGTTTAAGGGATTCTCTTGGGGTTGTGGGTTCTTCATTCCAGGAATGATGCACAGAGATTAAGAGGGTCTCGTGTCCCTTTATACTAAAAAATAAGTATAAAGTAGCTTAAAACAAGATAGCCCTCCAGTATATTAATTCTGGTGGGTTGACTGAATATAGCCTGCACCCCCAAATTATCAAAACTAAAGTATTAGGTACTACACACACACACATAAATACACACACATGTATATATCACAACATTTACAACATTTTTTTTTTAATTGGGGTTGGTAGCCACTTCTTTTTACCAAGAGTTGATTTTAACTGCAGCTAAGTGTGTACATTAAAACCACAAGAGCAAGCACACATCTCAAAGAAACAACCAAGGGCACATTTCATAATCAAACTTGACAAAGTGTAACTATTCCAACTCAACCACAATTATTTTCAGAATAGTTCTGTATACGCATATGTGACGATGCCTTTACACTATGCTCCTTTATATTATTGACCCCAAAGAATAATTTCACGCTTTTTTTTTTTTAAGGAGAGAGACTGTGTTTCAGGTATCCTCACAAATTCATCATGCATGTCATATTTATAATCAACACAGAAATAGGAACTAGACACCCATTTGCATATTCTCCTAGGTAAGTATATATAAAGCAGAAAGAGCATGAGCAATTGACAGACATTCCTGCAAAAAAGATGCTTGTAATTTGAGTTATTCTATAATCGTTTTGTGTTATTCATTTCCTTCACTCACAGCACTGAAAGCATCTCTCCAAAGTTGCAGGGCACTTGTAAAAAAGGCAGGAGGGGACACCATAGCCATTTGACAGCCCTGCTTCCCGCTTGACCCCTTGGAGCCCAAGGACCAACACAGCAGAGCATCCCATCCCCAGCACGTACCTGGCTGAAACTCTGGCCCGCACCTCGGGCTTGTGTGCTGCGGGCAGGGAGCTGCGATGGGGCTGTCTCACCCAGAGCCAGGGTCTGGTTGCTATGGTAGCTGGCTGGATACTGGAAGGACCCTTCAGGTTTGGAATTGAGCTGAAGTGCACTCTGGGACAGCAGGCTGGGCCCTGCATTAAAAGTCATTTAGAGCAGTAAGTGACAGCCTCAGTGAAGCAGAAATGACATGTATTATTTATTGAGAGTAGCCTAGAATTATCACATGCGCATGATTCCAGCCATCTATGCTTTGAATTCTGAGAACTAAAATGACCATATAATTCTACTCCAGCTCTTAAATGAGATTTTTTCTCTCTCTCTCTTTTTTTTTTTTTTTTTTTTTGTGGTGTAAAAGTTCTCCAAAGAGTAGATTTTTTTTTTTCCAAATGATCTCATTCTGACCTACATAGAGACATTTCTTACAAGACAAATTAGTTAATCAAGTACTTATTTTTGGATCAGACTATGTTGGAAACATTTGAAATAATTTAAAAGTCTTCCTTTTGGTACATGTTAATTGCATTAATATATCTCCTACTGTATTAATAGGATGCTTGAACACTTAAAACCTTCCAATCAGTAACAAGTTCTGTTGTATAAATAGTGATGTAATACTCAAAGCTTGAAGGGTAGACAGTGTGTAAAATATTAATAGCTCTCATACAATGTAGAATTTAACCTGATCTCACATGATTTCTGAGGGCTAGTTATCTTTTCCATCACAGCAATGCACAACAGAAGAACAAAGAGAAGATACAGTGTTTAAACTGGTGCTGCTAAGCTGGCTGACCCTACAAGAGATGGAGAAAGGAATTCCTGGCCCCATTATTTAATTATACTTTGTACGAGAAAATGTGGTTTATTTTCTTTCTTTTTAGATGAGATCTTTGCAACAGTTTGCCCATTTCCTTTGTAAGCAAATTTTCTTTAATCAAATTTCATACTCACTTTGGGGATGAAAAGAAGTACAGAAGAGTGTAAGTGCGTTACTATTTTCTAGTATGTGTGTTTGAGAGGGAGCTGGGGTAAGTAGAGTGAGTTGGGTGAGGGTGAGGGACTTGGCAACTCAAGTTCTCTCATGTTATCTCAACCATAGGACAAAGTCACTCCTCTTTTGAAGGAGGGTAATTATATACATGGGTTTCCCTGGTGGCTCAGACGGTAAAGAATCTGCTTGCAATGCTAGAGACCCGGGTTCGATCCATAATCCCATCCTTAATCTTCCTCTTCGGCTGTTTTAAACTATAGTATCATTTCTAAGGAGCGTCAGCAAATTTCAAGTTCCTTCTTTTTTTTCTTAAATAGAACATGGCTTTTTATTTCAAATGAGACTGCAGATTTGACATGATATAGGCCAATTTTTTTTCTAGGAAAACAATTTCTTCTCTTAATAAGGATCAGTTCACATAACCTCTGCATTTAAGACCTCCCCTTTCCCTCTAATTCCCTGATGGAACTTCTAAACAATGCAAAATACTTTTTCATCATTGGAAATTGAATGCTAAGATGATTAGTTAGTATAGGTAAGACTTGGTATTTCTGGAATCTATACAGTTTCTGGAAAAAAAGTCAAGCAAGGAAATAAAACCATTTTCATCCAGTCCCAATTTCATCATGAAGGGCATAGCAAAAGTACAATCGCAATCCCTTTCCTTGTAATTTCAAACATAGAGTCCCAAGAAATTTGTCTATACCAGATGGCGAAGTTTGCAATAGCTTGCAAAAAGTCATTTAGTCCATACTGATGGTATTATAGGGCTAATCACCAGGACTACAACGCACCTATGGGGAACACATTCAGCGTTTCATTTTGGATGCCAAGAACATATTTTCCCCACTGCTGCTGTGGAAACTGTCAGGCATGAAGATGGAGTCAAGGGCTGGTCTCTGATGCCCAGGTAAGGGGCAGGCTGAGACATGGCAGAGCCTTTGGAATGGAGGAGGGATTGGTGATGGGGCAGAGGTGGGGACTGACTGCAAAATTAGAAGGAGGGGGTGGGTGCTAGGAAGACAGCAATGAATTGCAGCCAAGGGCTTTCCCCTTGGTCCCTACCCTCCTGAAGGTCACTGCTCAATGGAGGGGAGTGAGCTATGGCAGAAAAGCAGAGGCCCTTTATGGTGAGTGGTCAGCACTGTACCTAACAATGGGCAGCTTCCCACTGAGACTTCTTTGGTTATTTCCTTCTGGACAGTCCACCCTGACACAATGCCTTGAACTGGCCATGCACCACCCCTGCCACCGCCCCCCGCCACAACAATGCATCTCCATGGCAATGAAAGTCAAAACAGATATACAAGACTGCACAAACTTTTGGAAATGTCAATACAATTTTAAAAATTCTTTAATTTCATATAACTAATTTAACAGTCTATAAAGTCAAAACACTGTATGTTCTGGTTATTTGCCTTTTAAAGAGATGGCATGACTTTGCTCCGATGAACTTACTTGCATACGTAATTAGCAAGTCAAACAAACTTGTCAATTCTGAGTAGATTCATGATTATCTCTAGAAACCTACAAATGTTCTCCAGGCAGGATAGAAAGGCAACAATTGAAAGCCCCTTTTCGAAGCAATTTCAATTAAAAATATGATTTATGTGCTCCTGAAATATACATCATGAAATAATCAAATCTGCTCTTTTATAGAATCAGTGGTGCATCTGATCAATACTCCATGAAAACAAAGATTCTCTGTCTCATTACTTTGTTCACACATCTCAAGCATGGAGCCTAGATGTAGTCTGACAAACATAATTGCAACAATGAGCAATATATCATAATATTACAACCCTGACATAGCACCTGGCAAGGACAAAAAGCACAGTAGCCAAACCATTGCATGCATTTTAGAATCATTTTCTCGTTGATTACTAGGTTTCAAAGGAATGGCGTTTATTCACTCCAATTTTAGACAGCACAGACGTGCAAGAATATGAAACAGGTGAAAATTAGAAGATAATTCTTAATTTCTTTATAATAAAAGTAAAATTTACGTATAACTGACTCAATTGGCTTTATTAACATTATTGTGCACTGGGGTAGAAAATTCAAAATTTTCAGAGATTTCAGAAGCATTTATAGTTTGGGGCTTTAAATGATGATTTTTTTCCCTCATGACCTTATGACTTTCCATGAAGTGTTGCTTGGGTTAGAGGTAAAATGAGGCTGCAGCCTTGAGGATATGATGTGAATCCACTGGGGGTTGGGGACAATGTAAGAGGATTTCTTGGGATGTTCAGGAGGAAGAGACTGGGTCTTAAAATTCCACCCAGGGAAATGGAATATTGCTTTAGTGCCATTAATTGCTCCAGAAGAATCTTGAACTATGAGCAACAGTTAGTCACCATGTCCTATTAGAGCATCAAAAGCAGACACCACCCTTCAGCAGGTGCGTTTCAGGACATGCACCTAAGAGGACACGGTGAATTCTTTGTCCCCTGTCATGGGACCGTCCCCAAAGCAAAGCCCAGACGTATTTTCCAAAATACGTCAGCCCTGGAAGCCAGAAAGTGGATAGGAAACTGTTTTCCGAGAAACGGATCAAAACCAAAGGTGTATGTGCCCTTGATCTGATCAAGATAGACTGGTTCTACCTGGACAGTGGGGAGACATTCCAAAGGAACTGTAGAGTTCAGGGACACGGGACCCGCCGTTAAACCTAGGAGGGCATCCCGACTGTCATATCAGTGTCTCAATATGTTTTCAAATATATGAATTAATTTAAGATCACATTGTTGTGCGCTCTAGTCCATTTCTTCATGTATGACATCACAGATGATGAAGGCAAGGATAGCAAACGAGCTCCCCTTCCCTGAGTGTTCACTAAGTTCCAGGGACTGTTCTGAGCAGCTTATACCTATTAATCCCTGGAATCCTAACAAGATTTCAATAGAAGTGCAGGAATCCGCATGTATGCTGACATTGCTGAGGGTCCCACTGCCTGAGAACACACAGCAGTCATGGCGTGCCTGGTGCAAGCAAGGCAGGGTGGCTTCAGAGAGCTCGTTCTTATCACACTTCATTATTTGTCCTCTAAAATTTTAATCTCTGCAAATTTGAGCGCCTAATGAGATAATGGATGTGAAAGTGCTTGAAAAAATATAAACTGCTACACAAATGTCGGTTATTAGTATTATTATCTAATTATCTAATTAATGAGCCACGTGGCCTGAGAATAAAACCCTGACTGGAATCTGTCCTGAAAACCAGATTCTAGTTCCGTCCCATCCATATATCAGTGTTTTCTTTCAACACCCTCTAGTAAAAGTAAAGTTGCTCAGTCATGTCTGACACTTTTCGGCCCCATGGACTGTAGCCTGTCAGGCTCCTCCGTTCATGGAGTTTTCCAGGCAAGAATACTGGAGTGGGTTGCCATTTCCTTCTCCAGGAAATCTTCCCAGTGCAGGGACCAAACCCGGATCTCCAGTATTGCAGACAGACGCTTTACTGTCTGAGCCACCAGGGAAGCCCGCAAGACCCTCTAAGCATCCCTTTTACAAACAGGACACACGAGGCATAGATCCTTAAAATGGCTTCGAAATAAAAACAAAACCAAACAAAACCTAGGGTCAGAGAAAGAAATAAGGAAGAGAAGGTTCCCTCTTAATCTGAAATTCCATTCTCTGTCAACCTTGAAACCCACTCTCACACTTGTGGTTTAAATGTCACCTCCTCCATGCAGCCTGCCCTGATGTCTGATTGCCCTGGGGAAGTTAACCACACCCCCATCTCTGCTGCCTTAATACTGTGCATAGACTCTGAGGAATTTCAACAAAGAAATTTGTAGTCTTACACAGCAAATGGTAAAGAACCTGTCTGATAATTCAGGAGACATAAGAGATGCAGGTTTGATCCCTGGGTTGGGAAGATCCCCTAGAGGAGGGCATGGCAACCCACTCCAGTATTCTTGCCTGAAGAGTCCCATGGACAGAGGAGCCTGGTGGGCTACAGTTCCTGGGATAGCAAAGAGACACCACTGAGGAGACTTAGCAAGCACACACACAGCAATAGGTTTTCTGGAAGGAGAGTAACAAAATAAAAACAAGGAGTCTGAACATTTATGTGAAAGCTGCTGCAGATACTTGGAGACACTGGAGACCATGGATTTCCTGGAGTGGAGAAAAAGGAGACCAGAAGAAATGGAGGAAATCTCAATTGGGGTAATGGCCATGGTAGGAAGGAAGGGAAAATTGTGCATTTAAGAGACAGTTTTTAAAGCTCATTGGTACTTGGAGACTAGTAGAAAGGAAGGGAAGGCCCGCCCAAATGACCGGACACTCTTTAGCTGGCCGCTCGAACGATCTCGCTGACACTGCAGTGTGTGCGGGGAGGATGCCCATGGTGCAGGTAAGTCTTTTCTAGAAAACCGAGCCAACAGGACAGAGCTCTTACGATCAGGCACACACCTTCTGTTTCTACAAGGTTTAAGGTGATTTATTGGCTGACACTAATTATGGTCTGTTTCAGTTGAACATCTGTCCCGGAAAGCAATAAATGTTCACTAAGCGAGGTGAAAAAGCAAAAGCTCGCCTCACATGCCACTTGAAGGAGGAGGAGACCTGTGTCGGGGAGTTGATACTTTGGGGAAAGACAGGCTTCATTTTTTAAATTACAGAGTTGTTGGAGATGGTGGGAGTTGACATAGTTAGAAAGGTACTCTGGCTTGATTCTCAAACTGTCTCTAAGAGACTAAATTATCTTTTGAGATCTTAATTTCCAAGATCAAAGTTTGGTGGTGGTGGGTGGTTTAGTTGCTCACTTGTGTCTGACACTTGAGATCCTGTGGACTGTAGGCCACCAAGCTCCTCTGTTCCTGGGATTCTCCAGGCAAGAATCCTGGAGTAGGTTGCCATTCCCTTCTCCAGAGGATCTTCCTGACCCGGGGATCGGACCTGCATCTCCTGCATTACAGGTAGATTCTTTACCACTGAGGCACTAGGGAAGCTCAGATTAAAGTTTGGTTATATAGAAATGAAGTTTTAGAACAGAAATGCAGCTATCTGAGTCATCAGGGGTAGAAGCTGAAGCCACAAGAATGAGGCAAGGTCTCTAAGTGGTGACTAAGATATCAATTTAATTCCTAGGGATTATTTCACCATCAGAAGAAAAGAATTATTAACAAGAAATGTACTAAAATAAACAGCTATGAGATCTAGGCAATGTCTCACACAGACGCTCAATGAATGCTTTGTTAGGTTGTTAATTCAGGCTAATCAGGAATAATAAACACACAAATTGAGACTGACAAGTTTAGGACTGGATACACAACAAAAGCAGTTTTGTTAAGATTTCCATTTATCAGGAAGTTTAGAAACATTCTTTACTTTTAGGCTTAACTGACTCTTTCAAAATTATATAAAAATCTTTACATAGACCATGAAAAATAAAGCCAACAAGACTCACACACATAACTATAACTGTCAGAGAATTTGACTCATTTCTACCCTCTTGTTATGCAATCTTTGTGGAAGGCTGAGAATAATTTGAAGGTTAAGTATTATTTTAATTGAGAGTAAATTTTTAGAGCAACAACAAATAAAAAGAAGCGGGGAATCTTTTAAAAGGCAAATGGTGAGTGAGTAAGAAGAAAGGAAATCGTGGAAATTATTATATACAGTAAGTCCCATACATACGAACCTTTAATGTGCAAACTCACAAAGACACAAAACGCGTGTTCGCATGTCCAATCGCCTAAGTTAGTTCATGCGTCTGGTGTACACTGTCACATGCAGGCATCCCCTAGAGTGGTTGTGTTTTATGTGCTTTATCGTATAGAAGTGTTCAGAGTACAGTGATGAAGTATTTTTGCCTGGAGAATCCCATGAACAGAGGAGCATGGCGGGTGTTCATGGGGTCACACAGAGTTTCATACAACTGAGCACTGGGTGATGACGAGTAGTGATAAACTCGTTGTCCTCTCCTGCCCTTCACTAGTAACTTGAAAAGGTATATAGGAGTTTTACTGGGGCATTAATCTAAAAACAGTATTTCAGTCCATCTACCATCCCTAAAATTAACTGAGGGCAGAAACTCAAGCAGCTTGTTACATAGCAAAGCTTAGGGCTTATTCTACTAGCAGCTGTGTTCTTTTTTTTCCCCCACAGTGGACCATTTTTAAAGTCTTTATTGAATTTGTTACAATATCACTTCTGTTTCATTTTTTGTTCGTTTGTTTGTTTTGGCTGCAAGACAAATGGGATCTTAGTTCCCTGACCAGAGAGTGAACCTGCACTCCCTGCTTGGGAAGGTGAAGTCTAAACCACTGGGCCGCTGGGGGCGTCCCAGCAAATGTGTTCTTAAACTTGACTTCTAAGTCTCTTCCTTCAGAATATCTGTTTCCTCTGGTCAGCTGCTTCCAGTGTACAATGCTCTACATGAAAAGGAAAACTTGGAAGGTCCTAAGAATAGAGAAGCAGTCATTTAGTTTTTAAACTGATTTAGATTCAACCAATGCTACTGATCTAACTAGTCTGCTTAATCAAGTTTGACTTGGTATATGAATAAACGAAAAATGGATAAAGCTCTTACCCTAAATATAGTAAGTCAGTTTCTTTACATCTGTATACAGTGGAGGGAAATGAACAAAATATCATTTATTACAAAATAAACACTTCAAATATATAACTTCCCTTTAAAATGTACAGTTCAAGACTTTTATTGTGCATGGGATTTTACATGTTGTTTTATTCATAGAACGGTATTTTTATAGCTCGCTCTAGTCCCCAACTACTTCCTTATAAAGTTTTGTTTTATTTACCATTAAAAAAACTAATATAACACAAAAATGAGGAAAATCATTATACGTATTTCTCTGTAAATTAACAGTCTAAAGATAATAGATTCATACTTCTCACTATCAGTCATTGTGAAAAGAAATAGAAAACTAATACAAATCGCTTTAGAAGAATACAAAATTTAAAAGCTAAATTTTGAAAACATAGCTTAAAGAACTAATTTTTGATTTGACGCAAATCACAGACTTTTTTCTAAGTATTTGCATGGTTTGCTCACACATTTATTCAGATTCCCAGTCAAGTAAAGAATGACTTCCTGGCCCTTGCATCATTCCCTCAAAACTAGAGTCGTTTGGAGACTTCCCTGGAGGTCCTATTAAGACTGTGCCTCCACTGCAGGGGACTCAGGTTCGATCCCTAGTCAGGGAACTAAGATCCCACATGACTCAAAGAGCTTTTATTCACCACATGAGTGATGTAGAATACTATTCAGGACACCAAAACTGGAAAGTATTTAAAAGAAAAGGTTGCATCACACACTTTCCATGAGCCATCAGAGCAAAGATGCTATCACGTGCCATGCAGCCTCCGGGAAGCTTCACTGAACACTCTTTGTGTGTGATTCTCAGTCTGTTTTAGTTTGTTTGTTTAACTTACTTTATTCAAGTATAATTTATTTACAATATTGCATCAATCTCTGCTGCACAGTCAGATGCCTCTGTTATACATATATACCTATATGTACATCCGTTTTCATATTCTTTTCCATTATGATTTATCATAGGATATTGACCAACCTAGACAGCATATTAAAAAGCAGAGACATTGCTTTGCCAACAAAGATCCATCTAGTCAAAGCTTTGGTTTTTCCAGTAGTCAGTAGTCCAGTAGTTTTTCCAATTGGACCGTAAAGAAGGCTGAGCACCGAAGAATTGATGTTTGGGAATTGTGATTTTAGAGAAGACTCTTGAGAGTCCCTTGGCTTGCAAGGAGATCCAACCAGTCCATCCTAAAGGAAATCAGTCCTGAATGTCATTGGAAGGACTGATGCTGAAGGTGAAGCTCCAATACTTTGGCCACCTGATGTGAAGAACTGACTCACTAGAAATGACCCTGACGCTGGGAAAGATTGAAGGCAGGAGGAGAAGGGGATGACAGAGGATGAGATGGCTGGATGGCATCACCGACTTGAATGACATGAGTTTGAGCAAGCTCTGGGAGTTGGTGATGGGCAGGGAAGCCTGGCGTGCTGCAGTCCATGGGGTCACAAAGAGTCAGACACGACTGAGCGACTGAACTGAGCTATGGTTCTCTGTGTGCTATACAGTGGGACCATGTTGTTCATTCATCCTATGTACAATAGTTCACACCTGCTAATCCCAAACCCCCATTCCATCCCTCTCCCACCCCCTTCTCCTTGGTAATCACTAATCTGTTCTCTGTGTGACTCTCATTCTCTGATTGTGTAAGAACGAGTAAGGAAAGGTGGATGGTATCATGGGATTATTGTGAAAACGGGTACTTCTGCAGTCCCTGAAAAGTTCTTGAGGACCCCCAGGAATCCCCAGTACACTCTGGGTAACTCTGCCCTACTTTACCCCCATTGGCTTTGTCACTGCTGGGAGCAATTACCTATCTGACCTTACAGTATTTAGAATGCTCAATTTCAGCCTTTTCTGCCCATTACATAAATGCCAAGGGCAGAGACTCTTTGTGCTGTTGTTAATAAGTGCTTGAATGCTGCATGCTAAATCGTTTTAGTACTGTCTGACGTTGTGCAACCCTATTGACTGTACGCCTCCAGGCTCCTCTGTCTGTGGGATTCTCCAGGCAAGAACACTGGAGTGGGGTGCCATTGCCTTCTCCAAGGGATCTTCTGGACCCAGGGATCAAACCTACTCTCTTATGTCTCCTACACTGGCCAGCAGGCTCCTTACCACTGGTGCCACCTAGGCTTGAAACAGAGGTTTTAAAAAATGTAACACCTATCTGAGCCTATAGCTTTACAATCAAAACCTAGTATATTAAGATTTGATGTTATCAGTTGCTGTTGAAGTGACTTATTGTTTGGGCAGTGGCAATTACTTCTAGGGAAATCCTATAAGATGTCTTCATAAGGTATTTCCAGGGGACCCCACCCTCCACTGTGCCCCAGGGAAAAGTCTGCTTATTTTGACTTTCTCATGGGAGCTTTCTGCCTCTCTCTGTTTCGTCACTTCTACCAGCTTTCATCTGACCCTTGTATTTGCATGTGGGGTGCATAGGGTGCCTTGACAATTTCAGACCCCAATTATGTTTTCATTAAAAATCTCTGCCAGGCTCTAAACTCTGTGCTTGATTCCAGGAGACCCTGAGAACACAGATAAGAATGATGTTTTTAATGAGAAATTTGCATTTTTTTTCCTCCTGCTTAGGGAATGGATAAGGAGCAGTTGGTATTTTAGGTGTTTGCCCATCCCTTCATTTCCTAGGTCTGCCTCTGAGCTGGTGATCTCTTTGCAGAAGCTATAACATGCTTTTCAAATGTCTATGTGATAGAAAGACATATATCTTTCTATCTGTGATAGAAAGAAATATGATACTTAAATGGGTTGCCATGCCCTTTTCCAGGGGAATCTTCCCAACCCAGGGACTGAACCCAGGTCTCCTGCTTTGCAGATTGATTCTTTACTGATTCAGCCACGAGAGAAGCCCAGAAAGAAATATAAGAGAAAGAAATAGAACCTTAGCTGAAGAAGAGGTAAAGGTCCAGTCTGGAAGGAAAGATGACAGCTTTCTGGAGGATATTTCTATATACCCTGTGTGCTACTTGGGTGTTTTCCCTCACTTTTGTTTATCCTTTCCCCTGCCAACTTCCCATGGGCTCTGTAACACCAAAGGTAGTGCGGTGGGTGGATGTGATTGAACCTGGAAAGGAAAGAAAAGGATGCATGAAGCATCAGACAATTTCAGGCTTCAATTCTGACCAATTTCTGGAGCGGAGACTGGCTTGTTTGCATTTTAAAAACTTTGGACCGAAGGGTATATGATGAAGTAGTACAAGGAATGAACAACCAAGGATGTACTCAATTGACTTAAATAAATACATGCCCATGAAGGGACTTGGGGTCTCTGGGCCCAGGTGACAGTCCTCAGCCACTTGTGGAGTGAGGGGAACAGTAGGGCTGGAATCTAGATCTTGTGGCTCCAAGGGCAGGATGGATTACCTTGGACCCCTACCTACCCAGAGTCTCTGCACCCCATCAGGTCTAACTGAGGATCTGGTTTCCACCCTATCAGATTATCAACAGTGAGTCACATTATTTACATATTTATCATCTTGATTACTCTAATCACTATAAAAGTGTCATCCTCCTAAACCACTTCTGAATCCTTTGTTGCCACGCTTGCCAGGAATTGCAAAAATATTCACCTCCCAAGGTTGTCTCTTATCTTTATTATTATTCCATAAGAATGTAAGGGGTTATATTTTATAGTATTTTTAATAACCCAATCTCTCAACGGTTTTTCCACCTCATGGAATTAAGCATATTCGCAGTAATTAAATGAAGATGACAGACAGTAAATCAAGAGGAAGTAATGTATCCCTTTCTATCAAACTATATATGATCACTCTATTTAGATTTTACCTGCTCAGAATGGTAACCTCTATGATTGATTCTTAATTTTTTGAATATATTCTGAATTGAGAACTCAATTAAATAACATTCCTTTCTTTGCCATAATATTCAGAATATATTAAGCTCCTAAGATTTCCTTCCTACTGAATGCTGGGATTTTCTAGGATGTGGTAGAATTTCAATTTGTCCAAGTGCTATAGAAACAAATAATTACTATTTCATGATATTCAACAACACTATCTATAAACACAGAAGGGGGCTTCCCCAGTGGCTCAGTGGTAAAGAATCCGCCTGCAATGCAGGAGACACAGGAAATCCAGATTCGATCCCTGGGTTGGGAAGATCCCCTGGGGAAGGAAATGGCAACGAACTTCAGTATTCTTGCCTGGGAAATCCCATGGACAGAGGAGACTAGCAGGCTATGGTTCATGGAGTCGCAAAAGAGTTGGACATGACTTAGTGAATAAACAACAAGTAAACATATAAGCCATCCCCTATCCCCCCACAAGAAGCACATTGCCTCTCTGATTTTGACTTACAAATGTTTTTAATCTCTGACTTTGTATCTCCAAGGATGCGTGGATCTAAAAACATGCTTGGTCCATGACATACAGTTTGGGTCAAGCTATGTATTATATGAGAAGCTAATGGCCCTATTGTTGCTGTTGTACGGTCACTCAGTTGGATCTGACTCTTTGTGCCCCCATGGACTGAAGCACTCCAGGCTTCCCTGTCCTTCACTGTTTCCCAGAATTTGTTCAAACTCATGTCTATTGAGTTGGTAATGATATCTAATCATCTCCTCCTCACCGCCCTCTTCTCCTTTTGCCTTCAATCTTTCCCAACATCAATGGCCCTGCTGCTACTGCTGCTAAGTCACGTCAGTCGTGTCCGACTTTGTGCGACCCCACAGACGGCAGCCCACTAAGCTCCTCTGTCCCTGGGATTCTCCAGGCAAAAACACTGGAGTGGGTTGCCACTTCCTTCTCCAATGCATGACAGTGAAGTCACTCAGTCATGTCCGACTCTTAGCGACCCCATGGACTGCAGCCCACCAGGCTCCTCCATCCATGGGATTTTCCAGGCAAGAGTACTGGAGTGGGGTGCCATTGCCTTCTCTGCAATGGCCCTGAGCCTCTGTCGATAACTTTTTTTTTTTTTTTTTTTCAGTAAAACAACAGCAATTCTTCCAGTGATTCCATGTCATGTATTTGTTAGAGTTGAAATCACACAGCTGGCAGCCACAGAATAGTGGCGGGCTGGCAAAGGTTGTACAAATGATTTACATACTGTTTATGATAGCACTTTTAAAACAAATGCAAAGTGTTGGAAAACACTGATGAGTGTGGGACACTGTAGTTCATATTGCTGGAGCAGTTATTGCTTGCCTTAGGGTCAAGAAGGTGGGTTTACTAAAATTCAAATTTTATTTTAATCAGACCCTGGAAAGAAAAATAACAAAAGCTTTTAAACACAATGAATTACGTATTAAGTGCTTAGGGGCTGAGACTGGTTGCCACTGTACATTTTTCAAGCTGGTTTTAGACTGTCTTTAGTGTTGTTTTGGTCTCTTTCAGGTTAGGACTAAGATTCCAGCTCTCAAGGGCAGTGTGCCAGGTCCAATTTAGCATCAGCTATTTCATGTCTGTCCTAGCTAATGAGACTATTGATTGAATCATCACAAAAACAAGGGATGGGCAGAATCTGATGGGCGTGTGCTAATTATATGAAACATGTCAAAGCACTGGTACATAGGAATATGTTATATCTATGTAAAGATAAACATGGCATGTTGTTCTAGAACTGAGTAGAATGTGGTGCCAACTATTCTCTTTGCTGCCCCATATTCATTCTCTGCCCTTCTCCCCACAGAGACTGTATCACAAGGGCCCCTTGGCACTTGATTTAAGACTAGCCTTGGCCAGTAAAAGGCAGGAGGAGAGGGAGGCTAGAACATTTATTCTTCTGTTGCCCCCAGCCGTGCCTCCTGACTCTGCTGGCACTGCTTCGCAGATTTTTCCTTTGGGACTAAGGGTGGCAAGGGTTTCCATCTGTTGCTACTCCCCGAATACTTCTTCAGGCATCGATTGTTCCCTTAATCTTGCTCACTCGTTTGTAAATGGACCTTTAATTAAATTCTCTTCATTTAAACTCTTTTTGAGAAGACTCTATTTTCCATCTGGGCCCTGATACAAACACAAACATTAATTAGGATTTTTATTTTCTGATATTCTGAGTACTTAAAATAAGCAATAATTGATCCCTCAAATGATAATTATCTACTCAATATTTTAAAATTAATTCCCTAAATTTTACTTCATTCAGTCTCAAACTGGCTCTGAAAATGTTAAGAACCAATGTTTCTTAAGAATAACAATATTCCACAGTTTACTGTGATTCAGATCCTTTAGCATAAAATTTCAAGCAGCATTTGAATCACCTGGGTTTGTTGTTTGTTTTCATTTTACTTTGTTTAAGCTCCAATCCTTTGGCCACCTGATGCAAAGAGCCAACTTATTGGAAAAGACCCTGATGCTGGGAAAGATTGATTACAAGAGAAGGGGGGCGACAGAGGATGAGATGGTTGGATGACATCACCGAAAACTCTGGGAGATAGTGAAGGACAGAAAAACTTGGCGTGCTGCAGTCCATGGGGTCGCAAAGTCCATGGGGACATGACTTAGTAACTTAACAACAACAACGACAATCTTCAAACAAGAAGCAGGGCCTTCAAAAATGAACAATTAACTCCTAGGAGTCTTCAAAAAGAAAAATCAGTATATAATAACATAAACTAACTAATCTTTCTGATAATCAAAAATTCAGCAGTTAGCAAATCTATTTTAAAAACCCTTACTAGTACATTTAAATTTCCTGTAATAAAGATAAATCTTTTGCAGGTAATGTTTGGACATGTTTTACAGAAATGCAAAAGTGAACACTGAACCTTCTATTTCTCCTGTGTGTAGTGTCTCAGTTTAGAAATTCACAGACTTCCTCCGTGGCTCAGTCGTAAAGAATCCACAGGCCAATACAGGAGACATGGGTTCGATCCCTGGTCCAGGAAGATCCCACGTGCCTTGGAGCAACTAAGCCCGTGGGCCACAGCTATTGAGCCTACACTTTAGAGCCTGGGAACTGCAACTACTGAGCTCTCAGCTGCAACGACTGGTGCCCTAGAGCCCAGCTCCACAACAAGAGAAGCCACTGCAATGAGAAGCCCGAGCACCCAAAGTAGAGAGAAGGCCCTGCTTGCTCCAACTAGAGAAAAGCCAGCTTAGCAAATGCACTGCCAAACAAATCAGTAAATTAAATTTAGGATGTTTGGGATTATTAGTTGACAAAGTTATTTTTTAAAAGTTCATATAGTTGTTTATCTCCTCTAATATTTATCTCTTCTACTCTTTAATTTTATATTATGTTATCTCTGCACTGCTTTTATAATTTATTTCCATCTTCCTAGCTTATTTTGATTTATTTAGCTCTTTTTAAGGTGTCCCATATAAAGGGATGCTGAGCTCATTATTATCTTTTATTTTTAATAATAAAATTTCGATTTCCTCTGAATGCATTTTTTTGCCATACCCTTATGCTTTCATTATAAAATGTTGCTATTTCATTTGCTTTGTAAATATAAAAGAGTATGTAATTTTCTTCCTGCTTTCACATTTAATTCGGTAAACCCAAAAGTATGTTTCTTAATTTTAATGTTATTATATTTTTGCTTATCATTTATTGTTTACTTTTAATTTTACTGAATTATTATAAAAGAATGTGGCCTTTCTATACTTTATAACTTTTAGAATTATCTTTACAGCCCATTAGCTGATCAATTTTTATAAATTTTCCTTGGACATATAAAGCAAATGGTTATTGTTATTCAAAAAGTATATCTTTAAAAAATTCATTTAATGCATTGATTTGTTAATTATTTATCCAACTTTCTGTGGCTTCTTCTCCTGTTATTCAGTCTTATTCTGAGAACGTTCACATTATTTTTCATCAATCTCTTTCATTTTTAATATTCAGAGGTTATGTTGTTTGGCGCATGTATGTTTACCAGATTTTACCATAGGATTATAAGTTAATATATTTTCACTACATAATTCCTTTTTGACCCTGCTTAGTGATTCTGTGGTAAATTCCACTTTATTTCACATTATTCTTCCCAATCCTACTCTTTGTGGTCGTCGTATTTGCTGTCATTTCTTTGTCTATTCCATTTGTCTATTTGTCTGTTAGTATTTGTCTAAATAGTAAAAGCCTATTTATTTCAACAATTACTTCATTAATATGTGTGCATATTAAACATACCTCATGATTTTATCATTTTCTACAAATTTGAATTTTTATTTTTTTCCAAGAATTCAGCGTGCTCACATGCAGTACTAGATTGATACACTTGATTTATCACTTCTGCTTTAACTTGTTTGCCTGTTACTCTTTGCTTCCTTTTTCTGTACTTTCCATGAATAAAAGGTTATGCCCTCTCCTAAAATCATAATAAAATTATTACATAATAATATATAATAAAAGTATTATATAAAAATAACATAGCCTCTATCATCCTGCCAAGAAGTTTTATTTCTGCTTTCCTTACTCTCTAATAAAATGAGTGCATGTGCCTCAAATATTAATTAAATATATTAATAATTCTAACTACAACTGCCCCTACAGAGTAAATATTTTATAGGCTTTGAGAAACAAAAGGAAACAATCTTACACTGTAAAATATAAAATACAGAGAACAAGTATAATACACTCATGCATCTTACTTTAGAAGCTTTAATGAGAGGATGTAAATGGTTAAACCAGCATATTCATGATGATATTATTTTAAGAGTCATGGTGTTATAAAGATCATAGAGAAAATGAACTAATATGTACATTAAATGGTTTTAGGATCACCATGCTATCTCACGCTTATATCTTTCCTTTATATAGCAAACATTGATGGGTTTTCAAGGAAATTATACTTTTGCAAAATTAAGGAATAAAATGCTCCACTGATTTCTGGTGTAGAAATTATTAGGGTAATGTCTGTTTTAATGATTTAATTTTTAGCTTTTTGTGGGATTTTATTAAAGCAGGTCACGAGAATTTTATGATTTATTAAAATGAGGCTTGTTTCAGCTCAGAGAACTTCTATTTCTAAGTTTCAGCCACTCTGGTTGAAAAACATATAATTAAGTAGAAAAAAAAATCTTTAAATATTTATTGAGATTAATATAGCTATGCAAGATAGCTAAAGATAGAAATGTAAAGAGTTCTAGCACTGTATAAACAGTATTGCATACATTATACAATTCTATCTATTTTGCTACAGAACTGCTCCAACATCTAAGATCCCTACCAACAGTCATCTGTATGAGTAAAGCCTCAACTGTGTGCTCAGTCATGTCCAGCTCTTTGGGACCCCATGAACTGTAGCCCACCAGGCTCCTCATCCATAAGCTGTAGGCCACGAGGCTCCTCTGTCCATAGCATTTTCCAGGTAAGAATATCGGAGTCGGTTGCCATTTCCTACTCCAGGGGAACTTTCTGACCCAGAAATCAAACCTGTGTCTCTTGAGTCTCCTGCATTGGCAGGCAGATACCTTACCACTGCACCACCTGGGAATCTCTTCACAGTTAAGTTTAAAGCAGAGAGCATGTCGATAAAACAACTATATGATGAATTCATACAATTTGCTAATCTAGATGCCAAAAAGGATGTCAAAGACTTGGTTGAGAATCACCAATATGTCAATAGTTGGTGAGAAATCTTGATGCTAATTACTGACTTGTTATGTTAGTCGCTCAGTCATGTCTGATTTTTTGTGACCCCATGGACTGTAGCCCGCCAGGCTCCTCTATCCATGGGATTTTCCAGTAAGAATACTGGAATGGGTGGGTAGTCATTCGCTTCTCCAGGGGATCTTCCCAACCCAGGGATCGAACCTCAATCTCTTGCACTGTGGGCAGACTCTTTACCATCTAAGCCATCAGGGAAGCCCCCGTTACTGACTTAAGAGAGTTTATGATCAAATATTAAGTTTATAATCAAATATTAGTGTGGGGTAATGCAGGAAGGAAGTAGATGAGAGTGGAATGAAATTGATAAAATAAGTATAAACACATCTTGAAGTCCTAAGGATATGGCTCACGATTTAACTATATTAATATTAATGGGCTTCCCTGGTGGCTCAGCTGGTAAAGAATCCACCTCCAATGCAGGAGACCTGGGTTCGATCCCTGGGTTGGGAAGATCCCCAAGAGAAGAGAACGGCTACCCATTCCAGTATTCTGGCCTGGAGAATTCCACAGACTGTGTGGTCCATGGGGTCGCCTCCCATTCCATGGGACATGACTGAGCCACTTTCACTTCACTTTCATCAATATTAATGACATAATGCTCTTATATTTTAATTGTCTTCAAGCTTAATTACCATTAGACTTACTTTCACCTGTTGAATAGTCTTGTGGGTCAAGTATTCCTGATTCCTGTAGTGATCTAATACAGGAGTCCACCAGTTCAAGACCTGTTGTGAGCTCATCTTCGATATCTTTTTGACCATCTGAAATGCAATATTTCAGAGAGATGAACAAGCACATGGTTTTGTCAACATTAAAGCTTAAGACTATCACTTAATAATCAAAAACATAGTAACTAAAACTATTCAGTTCAGTTCAGTCACTTAGTCGTGTCCAACTCTTTGCAACCCCATGGACTGCAGCACGCCAGGACTCACTGTCCATCACCAACTCCCAGAGTTTACTCAAACTCATGTCCATTGAGTCAGTGATGCTATTACTTTTATGAAATTCTCATTAGGTATCACATTATAAACCCTGGTCAACCACTATTAAAAACCAAGGTTAGCCAATTATATGTGTCCATGAAAAACATAAAGTTACTAGGGAACTGGGAAAACTTAACTCCGATGAACTGTTGAGCTTTCTAAACAATATCACTTAATTTTAGTGTCATGTTTCATCAAATTTATTTTTATAAGTTTCTTTCTAAAGTTCTTAAGAAAATTAACCAACAGAGGTATGTGTAGAAGTAAGTATAAATGCTCATCAAGAAGTTGTATTTTAAATTTAAATGTCCATCAGCTGATGAATGGATAAAGATGTGGTGTGTTTGTGTACATATATACGTACACAATGGAATATTACTCAATGTAAAAAAGAATGAAATAATGCCATTTGCAGCAACATGGATGGACCTAGAGATTATCATATTGAGTGAAGTCAGAGAAAGACAAATACTTATTTATCATTTGTGTGTGGAATCTAAAATATGATACAAATGAACTTGGTTGCGAAACAAAATGATCCATGGACATAAGAAAACAAACATGATTACCAATTGAGAAAAGGGGTAGGAGAGGAACAAATTAGGGGTTTGGGATTAGCAGATATAACCTACTATATGTAAAACAGACAAACAAAAAAAATGACGGTATAGCACAAGGAACAAGATCGACTATCTTATAATCATAATGGAAAGGAATACAAAAAAGTATGTATGTTAATATATATAAATTATATAACACTATAATTCAAGTATACTTCAATAAAGAAAAGAAGCTGTACCTTACCTTGTGATTGCCAGTGAAACTGCTCTTCTGCTGAACTGTAAAAAAGAGAATACATAGATATAATGAATTTGTTACAAATTAAAGGTCTCTAGACTATAAGATGCAAATGTACATTAAGTTAGTAATGGGGGCTCCATGGAATTCCTTTTAATTTCTTACTGGGAAAAGGCGTCCTGCTTTGATACAATCCTAATTTTAATCTATTTGCTATATACCTCTTTGGATTCACAGTATTAACATGTCATAAATGGACATCATTCAGTAATTTTCAAAAGAAGAGCTGATTTTTTACGAATCACAATCTACTGTACCTATCACTTATGACAGTTTCTATACATATGAAGTTCTACCCAACTGTAGCTATTTTAAAATACAAGTCTGAATAGTTCCATGTAAACTCTGTAAGGGGTTCTAATAAAGATATAACTTTCTCCATTTTCATTATAAAGAGACAAAATAAATCTGCACCTTTTCCTAGACATACCTTATAAGCAGTTCCTTTTAGCTGTTTATTATATTTCACATTAAGTAATATAAAAATCATAATACTTTACCACCCACCAACTATACAGTTCCCGAGTTTCCACTTTAGAAATATATCATATAATAAAAATGACCCAGGTAGAAAGGGTGGCTCATGTAAATAACATGCCAAAGATATTGTGCATATTGTGCCTAGGTGGGCACATAAATTTATTCTGAATGATTTATTTAAAATACATACATAAATTGAAAATTTCTAAGTATGAACAGCTCTTTCATTATATATGCAAACAGTTCTAACATACCCTTTTTTATATGTCAATAATTTGTGGGAAATCTATATGACAATTACTGACAGGTATCATTTTGAGAATGATTTTCTACACCTATTTACTCAATCTTTTACTCTGATAAAGGCACTTCTATGAATAGCTCATCAGTTTCACAATAAAAAGTAGGTTTTAGAACTTTAATCTGTACCTTAGAAATGGTTTCTGAATACATTTGCTGGGGGAAAAGGCAATTCTGGTATAAATGAGTGTTCAGAATAGCCATGATTGATATACATGAAGATAAGAGCCGTCCCTTAAGAGACTGTTTTAGGGCATCTTTCTCCTCAGCCAATCCATTTTAGCAAATTGGAAAATGGTTTTGCAATGATGAGCGCTATAGACAGTTGATACCTAAAATGATAACACTACAAATTCACTCTGATGCAACTTCTCCTTGCATCAGAAAGTGTATCATTATAAAGCAGTAACAACTAAGTGCAAGGTTTAACATGTAAAACAGAAATGCAATCCTATAGTTAATATTTAAAAAAATTACAAAGTATGTTCAGTTAGTAAGTGGCCTCTAATATAGGGGTGGGAAATGTTTTTAAAATTGTACTGAGTTGAATGGTATCCTTTTCCCCCAAAAGATGTGTCCACATGAAATCCCTAGAAATTGTGAAAGGTTACTTAGTGGGAAAGGGTTTTTAAAGATGTAATTAAGGTAAAGATCTTAAGATGAGAGCTTCTGAAAGTCAATGATCAATGTCCTTATAAAAGACACTAGTGGAGAAAGACACAGAGGAGGTCTTGTGAAGGTGTTCTGAAGGTGAATAACTCCAGGCAAGAGACCTGAATTATGTATCATAAGCCAAGGAGTGGCTGGAGCCAGCAGAACCTGGGAGAGTTCAGAAAAGAACCTCTCTCCTTAGTATTCCTCCATAAAGAAGGCTGAGTGCTGAAGAATTGATGCTTTTGAATTGTGGCACTGGAGAAGACTCTTGCGAGTCCCTTGGACAGTAAGGAGATCAAACCAGTCAATCCTAATGGAAATCAACCCTGCATATTCACTGGAAGGACTGATACTAAAGCTGAAGCTTCAATCCTTTGGCCACCTGATGAGAAGACCTGACTTATTGGAAAAGATCCTGATGCTGGGAAAGATTGAGGGCAGGAGAAGATTGAGGGTGACAGAGGATGACGTGGTTGGATGGTATCACCAACTCAATAGATAAGAGATTGAGCAAATTCCAGGAGATGATGAAGGACAAAGAAGCCTGGTGTGCTGCAGTCCATGGGGTCACAGAGTCAGACACGACTCAGTGACTGAAATGACTGAATTGAACTGAGGGAACATAGCCCTGTCAGCATAGGTGATTTTGAACTTCTGAGAGAGTCAGTTCATTGGTAGGCTGATAAGAAGACCAGGGTTCCTGAGGAGGAGAAAGGGGTCTGGAGCCCTCTAGAAAGAGAAAGGAATCTGGGGCTCTCAAGGAGAAAAAGACATTTTCTACATGGCTTTGTTTTAATCAATGTAACAGTGTATCTTGTTCCAGGACATGTTTCTCCTTAACAAGAAGGTTTTCTGACCAATCTTATTATCTTAAGAAGTATGTTATGGGAGTGGGTCTGGTAAGACCTTTCTATTGTTAAATCTAATCTTGTTAATTTCAGATGCATGTTATGGGAGTAGGTCTGGTAACGTATATAAGGCTTTGATAAGACTAGTGATGGGGGCACTCTCCATATGCCTCCTGATGTCTTTGTCAGAAGCTGTGTCTATCCCTTTTGTTATTTTAATAAAACTCTGCTACACAAAAGCTCTTGAGTGATCAAGCCTAGTCTCTGGTCCCGAAACTAAATCTTCTTCGGAGATCAAGAATCCAATATCGTTCACTGTAAGCTATAACTTCTGGCCCCCAATCTGTGAGGTAATGAATTTATTTTAAGACACTCGTTGTAGTAACTTGTCATGGCAGCCCAGGAAACCACTACAGTATTTTTCTGGTATGATCAAATGTTTTCACAGTATAGCCTTCAAGATTTACTATTATCTGTATGCTACTATGGGAGACCCAGGTTCGATCCCTGGGTTGGGAAGATCTTCTGGAGAAGGAAATGGCAACTCACTCCAGTATTCCTGCCTGGAGAATCCCAGGGACGGAAGAGCCTGGTAGGCTACAGTCCACGGGGTCGTAAAGAGTCGGACACGACTGAGCGACTTCACTTCACTTCATTTCAGTATGCTGCTACGTTTCGTGCCTTGTACCAATTCAGTTCTTTGCTAAGTACTTATTGTATACTAGGGCTGTGCCAATTCATGACAATTACTTATATCTTTTGGTATCTGGGGAGTAGCTATCTTATTGATGCTAAATAACTTGGCCACATATAGCTCAATATTAAAAAATAATTTTAAATGACACGATTAAAAAAATGGGCAGAACTGAGTGGACATTTTTTCCAAAGAGGAAATGCAGATGGACACTTGGAACATGAAAAGATGCTCAACATCGCTAATCATCAGGGAAACACAAATTGAAACCACAGCGAGGCATCACTTTACACCTGTCAGAATGGCTATCATCAAAAAGAACACAAATAACAAATGTTGACAAGGATGTAGACAAACGAGAACTCTTGTACACTGTTAGTGGGAATATAAATTGATGCAATCTCTTGTGGAAAACAAGAGGTTTGTTTATGGAGGTTTCTCAGGAAACTAAAATATGTAGTTCTCAAAGAACTACATATGACCCAGCAATTCCACTTCTAGGTGTATATCCAAAAAACACCCCACTAATTAGAAAATACATGTGCATCCAATGTTCATAAGAGCATTATTTATAGAAGGCATTGTGGGTGTCCATCAACAGATATATGCCATAAGAAAGAATGAAAATTTCCCATTTGCAGCAACACAGATGGACTTGGCAATATGCTAAATGAAATAAGTCAGACAGAGAAAGATAAATGCTATATGCTACTGCTGCTGCTGCTGCTAAGTCGCTTCAGTTGTGTCCAACTCTGTGCAACCCCATAGACGGCAGCCCGCCAGGCTCTGTCGTCCCTGGGACTCTCCAGGCAAGAACACTGGAGTGGGTTGCCATTTCCTTCTCCAATGCATGAAAGTGCAAAGTGAAAGTGAAGTCACTCAGTCGTGCCCGACTCTTCACGACCCCATGGACTGCAGCCCACCAGGCTCCTCTGTCCATGGGATTTTCTAGGCAAGAGTACTGGAGTCGGGTGCCATTGCCTTCTCTGAAATGCTATATGCTATCACTTATATGGGGCTTTCCTGATAACTCAGTCAGTAAAGAATCCACCTGCACTGCAGGAGACCCAGGTTCGATTCCTGGATCAGGAAGGTCCGCTGGAGGAGGAATAGGCTACCCACTCCAGTTCTCTGTCCTGGAGAATTCCATGGAATGTATAGTACTGTACAGTATTCTGGCCTAGAGAATTCCATGGACTGTATAACTTATATGTGGAATCAAAAAACAACAACAAACTCGTGAATAAAACAAACAGTAATGCAGACTCACAGGAATAGAGAAAAAACCAGTTGTTACCAGTGGAGGGAGTGTAGGAAGGAGGGGCAAGATAGGGGTTGGTGGGGGGAGGGTTATCACAGGATTACACGAAATTGTACATGTGAAGCTTTTCTTGAAAATTGTAAATCACTGTAGAATTTTAAAAATCCCCCATCCAATCAAAACATCAACAAAAAGTCATGGAGGAAAATCCAGTTGCTACTTCCCACTTGAAACAATAAGAATGCCTAAGCCACTGGAAGTTTCTTCCATGCTCATCAAAGCCCTGCTCTCCACTCCTGGGCACACTGAAGATCACAATTCTCTACCACCCTGCATGTGTTGAGGGCCATGTACCACCTCCTGCCCCAAGCACAGAAGGGCGGACATGTGATTTCCATGCACTCCCTTGTGAAGCCCTATGTTGAGAAGGGTCCCTGAGTAACCACATGCTGGGGAAATTTCTGCCAAACCAGAGAAGACACAACATGAATGACAAATAAACCACAGTTTGGTTAAAACTCTGAAGCTGGAGGGTTGTTTTCTTGGGCAGAATAAATGTCACACTGAATAATACAGAAATATGCCATTATTTGAGTTCATAAGGCATCTCCAACTTCTCCATCTTTCATTTCCACAGTTTAGAGCTGGGAGAAAATGTCTCTGGTCACCCTGGCACAAATAAGGCAGTGCTCCGGCATTTCGCATCCTTTGAGATTTATCCACTCATCCACAGTAATGGGTGATTTTACACATAGAAGTACACATCACACTGTTACATATTTACTTTTTGTTCGTTTCTTTAAAAATAGTTTCAATTTTATGTGCAACAGAAACAAGAAGAAACATTTTTTATCACAATTGAAAAAATACTATTGACAGTAAAAATGAAACTATCTGCTCAAAGCAGGGGTATCTCCCCTGGAGCAGACAAAGAGCATTAATCATGTAAATGGTTTCCTGATTTCCTTAGCAGAGTTAAAATGCACTAAAAGTATGACTGATCACAGAAAATTGAAGTCCCAAGAGACACTGGGTTTGGATTTTATTTCCTTTATGTGTGCCCTTTACTTTCTATGCAATTGCGTATTTATGCAATTGATTCTTAAAAGCTGCCCTAAGGGGGATACTGTTTTAAAAAAAAAGCAAACTCTTTATTCATTCAATAGAAATTATGCCTATACTTCAGACACCCTTATTTAAGGTGTCTTTCCCCCAATCATATCATTCAACTTAATCTAATATAAAAGTCAGTTTTGAGGCTGTTGTAGCTTTCATGTATGTTCGGTTTCAGGAAATAAAGTTTACTTTCACTACCAAAATTCAATTTCTTAGACTAGAAATAATGTCTAAAGAATTAAATGTGGGCTTTAGCGGCACTAGCGGTAGAGAATCTGCCTGCTAATGCAGGAGATAAAAGAGACGTGGGTTCAGGAAGATCCCTGGATCAGGAAGATCCCCTGGAGGAGGGCATGGAAACCCATTCCAATATTCTTGTTTGGAGAATCCCATGGGCAGAGAAGCCTGGCAGGCTGCAGTCCACAGAGTCGTAGAGACTTGGACATGACTGAAGAGACTTAGCACACACACGTGCATATTTAAATACAACTTCATGTAAGTTTCAGAACTCAATTATTGTGAGAATACACATATATATTTATAACAAAGACCATCGTAAGTAACATTTAGCTTTCAAATACAAACACACACACACACACACACACACACATAAATATATACTGGTAATGCTAGAAAAGAATTTTTAAAACAATATTTTAAAAGCACAAATCCTAGTAGCAAATGCATAGATACCTTTCATTTTAAAACAGGCAATATTCTAACTGATTTCTAGTTAAACTTCACAACAAAACTTTTCAGAGGTGATATTTTCCCATTTTATAGAGAACGAACCTGAGCTGAAAAGTTCTTATGGAACTTGCTGGAGACCCCACAGTCAACAAATACTGAAGCCAGGATTATTACCCTGACCACCTGCTTCTAGAGACTACTTTCTAAACTAACATTCTATTCACACACTTGGCACAAAAATTGAACTCCTATGCAATTAAAGCCATAAACTCCAGAAACTAAGGTGAAAAAACAAGCCACATCCTGGGAGAAGATATTTACAATGCATACAGCTTACAAAGGGTTATCTTGCAGAACATTATAAATAACTCCTACAAATCAATGAGAAAGAGATTAAGAGATCAAGTAGGAAAGAGGTCAACTAATATATGTAAAATTGATGAAGAGCAGAAAAACCAAGAATGCATACATTAAAAGAGACTCAATCCTATCAAAAGTTAAAAGAATAGAAATTGACAGATACCTCTTTAATCCTCCACAGTCTATAAAACTACTAGAAAGTCTGACTGTGCTAAATGTTGAAGAGGAGATGAAGAAACGTTAACTCTCATACACTGTATGTGGGACAGCAAACTAGCGAAACACTTGGGTGAGTTGTGAGTCAATATCTGATAATGTTTTATGTGCAAATACCCAATCATCCAGGCTTCCCTGGTAGTTCAGTGGTAAGGAACCCACCTGTCAATGTGGGAGATGTGAGTTCCATCTCTGGGTCAGGAAGATACCCTGGAAGAGGAAATGGCAACCCACTCCAGTATTCTTGCCTGGGAAATCCCATGGAAGGAGAAGCCTAGAGGGCTACAGTCCATGGGGTCTGAAAGAGTCAGACATGACTTAATGACTAAACAACAATCCAGTCATCTAGCAATTTTCCTTCTAGGTAGAGCCTTCAGGGAAACCTGTGCACCTGTGCCCAGAAAACTTATACAGACTGTTCCTGCCTATACGCTGGCAGTAGCAAAACAAACGAAACAACCTCAGGGAACAACAATAGGGAAACTGACAAACTCTGTTCCATAATAGTAGGATTCCACATCATATATGACATAACATGGAAAACACCATTTGGCAGCTAAAGCAAATTAGCCTGATATGTGATGTACATAAAGTGAAAGCGTCACTTGCTTAGTCATGTCTGACTCCTTGCGACTCCATGGACTGTAGCCTTCCCTTTTTCCAGGGGAATCTTCCCAACCCAGGAAGCAAAGCCAGGTCTCCCACATTGGAGGGGGATTCTTTACCAGCTGAGCCACAAGTGAAGCCCAAGAACACTGGAGGAGTAGCCTATCCCTTCTCCAGGGGATCTTCCCCACCCAGGAATCGAACTGGGGTCTCCTGCATTGCAGGTGGATTCTTTACCAACTGAGCTATGAGGGAAGCCCAGAGTCTGCTAGGCTTCTCTGTTTATGGGATTTCTCAGGCAAGAATACTGGAGTGGGTTGCCATTCCTTTCTCCAGCGGATCCTCCCAACACAGGGATCGAATCTGGGTCTCTTGCATTGCAGACCCATTCTTTACCATCTGAGGCACCAGGGAAGCCCAGTGCACACATGGGTCAGGCTCAAAAGCAAAATATAGAGTGGAAAACATAAACTGCACGTAAGACATGTACTCCAGGACTCCGATGATGAAAAAATTTTAAGACACTGACTAAATAATATTACATATAAATACAAACACACACATGTACGTGTAAGAGGGAGAGAGACCATACAAAGACAGATTAAAGAGATGCACCCAAACTCACGATGGTGAGAGCAGAGGAAAGTAAGTCTGAGCAGGGAAAAAGGGAATCTCACTTTTATCTCAAATGTTTAATGTTATGAAAAATGGGGGGATAAAGGGTTAACATGAATTTAAGAATATCTTTGATACTTGAAACCGGGAAATCACAATTCTTACATTAGAAACATGTTCAGTTACATATTTTCATAAATCCTTGTGACTTGGTTCTACATCATATTCTCATCATTGTCGGAATCACTCAGAGTTGAAACTCAAACAATGTGAGACAATTCTGAAATCTGTAAGTGTAAATAATTGAGGAAAGTAATGGTTTCGAATATAATGAGTTTTTTCTTGCACATAAGATATATTACAGTTTACTTTTACTTACTATTACTTTTGCTCAAGTTTGAACAGTTTGAACATTTCAAGCGGGCAAACAATAACTTTCAAGTTCTGAGGTCATGAGGTAGGAGAAAAACTAGTTTAAACCAAAGAATAACCTTTCAGTTCCTCCAGAAATGATTTTCAGTCTTATCATTTCTAGCATGATAGTCTCCTTATCCACCTCTGGGTCATTTCTAATATATATATATATATATATATATATATATATATATATATATGAAAGTTCAAAGAGTTTTCTTAATGTTAGGAAAAGACACAAAGTGAACCATTACTACAGCTACTCGGCCTGTTACGAACCTGCTCAAATACATTTTCGTAGTTTCTTTTTCAACTTTTTGATGCCTGAAGCACCAATTCCTTGCACTGTATTGTGTGGCATTTTATTGCTCACAATATCGCTCAAAATGAAATAAAGGAAAGGAACTATGAGTTTGTGGTTATCTGGCTTTCAAGTTAAGCAATGTACCTAAAACATAAGCCAGAGAAACTATTGTGAAGTATTAATCAATTGCTTCCGAACTGACATTTGATGCTCGCCTACAGGAACAAAGGACCTTTTATTTACGCTGTCCCTATGGCCTGAAACTGTATCCTCACATAAAGTCTTTTTCAGTATATGGCTTTTGCATGCAGCCACATCACAAAAATAGCCATTGGTGGTAAAATAAAATGACCTTGGTCAAAAGTCTCGAATATCATGAAAATAAAACATATTTAGAAAAAATGGTGAGACACAGTACCCGTGGAGCTCTGTTCAGGATGCTGTTGCCCTTGAATGCTATGGACAGTAACCAGTCCTTATTAATTTGGTTGGCGAGTGACCCTGCTTCTCCCAGAACTTTCTGCAGAACTGATTTTCTTTCAATTTTTTGCCTTGTGGACTCTATAAGTGTTTGTGGTCTATTCCCAAATGAATATCACAGTATTTCCACCATGCAGTAAGAATGTTTATTTGTTTCTTAGGCCACACGTCTTCTATCCACTTTAACTATTTTCATCAAAATGTAATTTTGCAGCTACTATATTATAATAGTGTTTAATGGTATACGGTGGGCAGTTATAGGACCACAAAGCCCAAACGAGGAGACTGTGTGCGTGGTGTCCAGTTCTTCAAGTCAGGCTCGAAGAAGCTCTGCTCCTATCAATACAGGACACTTCGGGCAAGTGCCTTAAACTCTCAGGGCCTACGTGGAGACATCTTGAGGCTTAAAGGAATCAGCTCATATCAAGTGATTTCTATATCAAGTGATCAGGGCCTCGCATGTCTTGAGTAAGTATGCAACTGTTTCCTTTTCACTCTATTGCTCAAATGGTCACTACAGTTTATAGATTATTTTGTTGTAGTTCAGTCGCTAAGTCATGTCTGACTCTGTGATCTCGTGGACTGCAGCACCCCTGGCTTCCTTGTCTGTTACTCTCTCCTGGAGTTTGTTCAAGCTCATGTCCATTGAGTCAGTGATGCCATCCAACCATCTCATCCTCTGTCATCCCCTTCTCCTCTTGCCTTCAATCTTTCCCAGCATCAGTCTTTTCCAAGGAATCAGCTCTTTGCATCAGGTGGCCAAAATATTGGCGCTTCAGCGTCAGCATCAGTCCCTCTAATGAACGCTCAGGGTTGATTTCCTTTAGGATTGACCGGTTTGATAATGGCTTATTATAATTTATATCATCTATTAGAATACATTGCCGCCCGCTGTGTGTGGGGATGGGGGCAGTCAACACGGGGACAGATTGGGGGGAAATGGGAACAGGAGACTTAGAAAACACCCAGGAATAGTGGGACCAGTCCTGGAGAAAATAGTAAAACAACATCTCCACCAGCCCTTGGTACCTGCTCACTGTGGCTCTGGGCTTGCAGAACAGAGAGACGCAGGGCCAGCTCGCCATATCCTGGCAGTCTGCGGGATGTGACAGTAAGGACACAGGGCAGGAAGGAACATTCACGAAGAGGTGTGTTTGGGGCACTGTTGCACACAGGTCCATGGGACCTTGAGCGTGTCCATCACTTACTCTGAGCTTGGTTTTTCTCTTTGTAAAATGGGGCTATTACTAGAAATTTCCCCATAGGGATCTTGTGACAGTTAAGTGTGTGATGTAGGTAAGACCCATAAAATAGTGCTGAGAATATTTTGTTGTTGTTTAGTTGTTAAGTCGTGTCTGACTCTCTGCGACCCCATGAATGACAACACACCAGGCTCCTCTGTCCTCCACTATCTTCTAAAGTTTGCTCAAATTCATGTCCACTGAGTGCCATCCAACCATCCCATCCTCTGCCACCCTGTTCTCCTTTTGCCTTCAGCTGGGATCATAGGAGCCATTAAAAACAAAGTAAGCCAACATTATCACAAATAGGACAGAGGCTTGAGAGAGAACAACTCATAGAACTGAAAGTTCAATAAGCCAACGTACAGAATCCCACTTGTCCACGTTCAGTTCGGTTCACTTCAGTCACCCAGTCGTGTCCATGTTGGAGGCCAATTAATATCATCACACAAATATGTTACAGGCTTTGAAGAATTTATACTGTCTCATTTTTTTCCACACTAAACTGAGGAAGGAAAAAAGGCAGTCTGTGATTTCCAAAGAAAGATGATTTGCTTTTTAAGCCTTAAGTTTTCCATTCACCCCCACACAGGAGGCTTCTCCTGACAACTGCTTCTGTTCTCGCCATAGTAAAGACTTTAAAGACCATTTGCTATTTTCCAAACCTTGGAAGAAAATGAATCACATCCAAATTGCTATTATTAATTTCCATTTAGTTTGAGGCAGGGGAAATTCACATTCCTAAGCTATTAATAAATCTGTTGTACGTGATGACTGTTGAAATACCCAGGCAACTGATAACCTCAAAATGGTAAGACTCACTTGCTGTAATCTGGATACATATTGCCCCAAAGTTTATCACAGAGGACCACAACACTGATGGGTATGTGAGCTGGTCAGCTCGAGAGAAGCAAGGGGGAATAAATAGGAGTTCTGTTTTGTCTTCATTCCTCCAAAATACATACTCCAGTTTCTAGTAACCATAGAGTGTTTGCCTTAGGCCTTATCACTCTAAATGCACTAGCTACACAAAGCCAAGTTCTAACCTTGGGAAAGACATACTGGCCAGTTTCTCTTTTGGAAATGCTTTCATAGTTTTGGAGTTGACCATAGTTCAATTACAATAGACATATTATGTGTAAAATTCAATGTGAGAAGGAGGAACAAATGGTGAATTATAATCTAGAAAATTCACACATTATATTTGTCTCTGTAGTCTTTTGGGAGACTTCTCATGCATGTACTAGGTATTTTTCAAGATGCTACACTAGTACACAAGAATTTTACAGTAGTTGAAGCAAAATTTCTGAATGCCAGCCACAACAGGCAATAAAGCACTGTAATATCTTTGTCTGTGGGCATTCCATAGATTGGAACACATACACCACAACTGAAGATGACTGGGGATACTATTAATCAGATGACTAATACGATCTCTTATCACATTTTGAAATGCTTTCCAAACCATCAAAAATTGAGACGTTTGCATGGTTTATTTGCTAAGTGTTTACTATCATTTTATATATGATTATACTAATAATGTCCTTTGGTACTCATCATAACTCACAGTGAGATCTTTGATTAACCCGAATGTTTTATTCAATCATCTTGAGGGTGAACAGAAAGTTGCTGTATTTTGCAGTTTGATCATTCATAACTGATTTCTAAGGCAAGAGAGGGTTTTTTTTTTTTTTTTTTTTTGGTGTGTTTACCGGCAGAAGCGGTACCAATGTCAAGGTTCTCAGATTTTCAAGTTTCAGGCTTCAGCATCCAATATCTTGGAAATATGCCTACTGCTAGGGTCCTCTCAGTGGACAGACTGGCTTAATCTTGGGGATACTGCCAGGCAAAAGGAAAGGTTAAGCTTGTGTGTCCGTAGCTTCCTGTGATTGGGTAATGTTTTGTGTGTGTGTGAACGTGCATATGTGTGTGGGTGCATCTCACCTTTCCTCTAAAGCACTCTGATCTGCTCACAGCTTTTCTTCCACCTGCTGTTCTGTCATTGAGTGTGTGGTCTATTATAGACATGTCAAACCCTGGTTAATGGGTTTGACTAGAATTGATATAATTTTATTAGGAAAAGTGAAGCTAACATCCCTTAGATATTTAAGGAAAATTTATGCAAATTACCATTGCCTGTTTTATAGAAAAGACAAAACTGAAACTTTGGTTTTGTGACATTGAATACCAACAGATAATCTGTGAAAATAAAGCTCAATGTTATTGTCTTTATAGAGCACAAGGCAAGTAATATTCATGAACAGCTCTCATTGTATTATAGATCCTTACTTCCTTATGATCAGTGGCAAGTTTCTTTAAACAACTTGAAGGTTCCGTTCACATGTTTAATGTTCATAACATTAAATCAGAACAAATGTTCATAGTAGTTTATGTATAATTTCAAAAAACTAGAAACAACCAAATGTCCCACAATATGTGAGGTGTTAAACAAGGTGATGCAGCCATACCAAGGAGAGGCATGTAGCAAGAAAAAGGAAGCCTACTATGGATTATGCAACAAACAACTTAGAAAGATCTCAAGTGCATTACGCTGAGCAGAAAAGATCAATTAACATTCTTGAAATAACAAAATTACAGAAGTGGAGAACAGAGCAGTGGCTGTCAGGGGTTTGGGAGCATGAATGTGGCAATGGCTGTAAACAGGGGTGGCAGGAGGAGGCCTTGTGGCTATGAAACAGTCCTGAATTGTCTGTGGCTGTAGTTACAGCAGATACTTAGGTAATACGATTACACAGAACTAAACTCTAGTCAAGGCTATGGTTTTTCCAGTGGTCATGTATGGATGTGAGAGTTGGACTGTGGAGAAAGTGGAGCACCAAAGAACTGATGCTTTTGAGCTGTGGTGTTGGAGAAGACTCTTGAGAGTCCCTTGGACTGCAAGGAGATCCAACCAGTTCATTCTGAAGGGGATCAGTCCTGGGTGTTCATTGGAAGGACTGATGCTGAGGCTGAAACTCCAATACTTTGGCCACCTCATGCGAAGACTTGTCTCATTAGAAAAGACCCTGATGCTGGGAGGGGTTGGGGGCAGGAGGAGAAGGGGACAACAGAGGATGAGATGGCTGGAAGGCATCACCGACTTGATGCACATGGGTTTGGGTGAACTCTGGGAGTTGGTGATGGACAGGGAGGCCTGGCATGCTGCGATTCGTGGGGTTGCAAAGAGTCGGACACAACTGAGCGACTGAACTGAACTGAACTGAAACACACTTAAAACTCAGTATTCAAAAAATAAAGATCATTGCATTCAGTCCCATCACTCCATGGCACACAGATGGGGAAAAAGAGGAAACAGCGGCAGGTTTTAATTTTGGGGGCTCCAAAATCACCATGGATGGTGACTGCAGCCACAAAATTAAAAGATGCTTGCTTCTTGGAAGAAAAACTATGACAAACCTAGACAGTGCATTAAAAAGCAAAGATATTTTGCCAACAAAGGTCTATATAGTGAAAGTTATGGTTTTTCCAGTAGTCATATACAGATGTGAGAGCTGGACCACAAACAAGGCTGAACATCAAAGTATTGATGCATTTGAACTGTGGTGTTGGAGAAGATTCTTGAGAGTCCCTTGAACTGCAAGGAGATCCAACCAGTTCATCCTAAAGGAAATAAACTCTGAATGTTCATTGGAAGGACTGATGCTGAATCTGAAGCTCCAATACTTTGGCCACCTGATGTGAAGAGCTGACTCACTGGAAAAGACCCTGATGCTGGGAAAGGTTGAAAACAGAAAGAGGGGGCAACAGAGGATGAGATGGTTGGATGGCATCACCAACTCAATGGACATGAGTTTGAGCAAGCTCTGGGAGATGGTGATGGACAGGAAAGCCTGAGGTGCTGCAGTTCATGGGGTTGCAAAGAGTTGGATGTGACTTAGCGACTGAACAACAGAACACACAAGCATAAATGAGTGCGTGAGAAACTGGGGAAATCTGTGCCTGGTACCAACGTCAATTTCCTGGTCAGGACACTGTACTACACAGCCATGCACGATGCTGCCACTGGCGGAAACTGGGAGTACTCAAGCACACTTCTCTGTGGATCCTATTTTGTGGCTTCCTATGAATCTATCAGTTCAGTTCAGGTCAGTCACTCAGTCGCATCTGACTCTTTGCGACCCTATGGATTATGAATCTATAATCATTTCAAAGTAAAAAAGTAGAAAACAGTTCAATGGGGTAAGGGTTGGCTTCACTTCAGTTCTTTGCCCTGAACTGATTTTTCTATATGCAATTAGTTACTCAATTATCCTCATGTAATAAATAAGAATTAAAACAAGATTGAGAATAGTGGAGTAAAGAGGAAGCAGAAACAATGACACCAGTGTCCACTTGTGAATATCCATTTTTGTTCTTCATCGTTAGCAAGCAGAGCTCAGGTGACCCTACCCTGGGCTCCTTTCTGTTTTGTTCTGTAAATGATGTCATTATCCTTGGAACGAAATATTTCAATCAGACTGCCCACTGCCAATCTGATGCAAAGAACTGTGCTGCTTCTCAATGAAAATGTATCCATCGTATCTGTTTTCTGCTTATCAGGCCCCCATACCGACTTCCAATGCCATGTTTTCTTTTCTTTCTATTTTTACTTTTTATTTAAATTCTTCCCTATACTTTAAATTTTAATATAGAGTAAAAACACCATTTTGATTTAAATAAAACTAGCTTGTGTGTGTCTGTGTGTGTTAGTCGCTCAGTCGTGTCTGACTCTTTCTGACCCCATGGACTGTAGCCCGCCCAGGGTCTTTATTAAAGGTACAGTCATCAATCATATGAATATACTTATGAAACTGGAGGCATTACTGTATTGTTTGAAGGTTTCTGGTGAATTTGCATTATTTTCGCTGCTAAAAAATTGTGCAATGACTTACCCATTGCCTAGACTTAAAAAAAAAATTGCAAACTCTTTAGAATACTTAGTTTGGTTTAGCATACAAATAAATAGTTTAGTTTAGAATACAAAGTTCTTCATTATCTAGTATTGCGCTGCCTCTATTATTTCTATCTCTTCCTATATCAGGAAAAGTAAAAACAGTATTTTGGCTTACGGTACTAGAGCAAAGCATACATCCTAATGCATTCTACCTGAGTCTAAGAGCTCTCACATGATATAATTCACTGGCTCTCTGGAAGCAGGTCCATTAAAGTTAGGCTTTCATGTGACAGATACGCTCCTCGCCTCCTGCTAATTCACAGGGAAGCTACCACGGGGCCAGTAGACTTTGACAACCCCCACCTCCCATCCTGACTCAATGGAAACTGGTCTTCTTGATTACATCTGGCAGTTTCTTTCTATATTTATTACAGTGGGAAAAAAATCATACATTAAAAAATCATTTTCAAACATTTACTATCAGATATTTGAAACTGAAAATCTAGATCAACCTCTCTACTTTCTTTCATTTTACCATTGTGTGGCAGCTGTATTTGTCCTGATCTCTCCTTTTCAAAAAAAATTATTAATTCATTTTAATTGGAAGCTAATTACAATACTGTAGTGGTTTTTGCTATACATTGACATGAATCAGCCATGGGTATACATGTGTCCCCCATCCTGAACTCCCCTCCCACCTCCTTCCCCATCCCATCACTCAGGGTTGTCCCAATGCACTGGCTTTGAGTGACCTGTTCCATGCGTTGAACTTGGACTTGTCTTTACCATTACCATATGGTAATATACATGTTTTAATGTTATTCTCTCAAATCATCCCGCCCTCCTTTTAAGAAAGAATGAGGATTTGAACCTGAAGTGCTAGATTCATACATAGTCGTGTCCAACTTTGCCACCCAGGAATTGTAGTCTGTAGTCTCCTCTGTCCACGAGATTTTTCAGGCAAGAATACTGAAGTAGGTTGCCATTTTCTCCTCCAGGGGATCTTCCGGACACACTGCATCTCCTGCATTGCAGGCAAATTCTTTACAGCTGAGCCATCAGGGAATGCAAGGTGTCACTAACAATTGTACTGCCTGTCAAATGCATAGCTGTTTAAATGTATAAAAAGTAATAAACGTTATATGGCAGCCAGGATGGGAGGGGAGTTTTGGGGGAGAATGGATACCTGTATATGCATGGCTGAATTCCTTCCTCATTCACCTGAAACTATCACAACATTGTTGATCATCAGTTATACCTCAATACAAAATAAAAAGTTTTTTTTAAAGCAACAAATCAAAATATCTATTAATGTTCTTAACAATTTAAAGCATTTCTTTCCTCAAATCGTTTTCAAAATCCTTAGCCTCTACCTATCCATTCTCCACTTGTGAATGTCTCTTGAAACTCAAATTTTTTGTTCTCTCTCTAACCTGGAAGATGGAAGGAAGTCCTCCCGTGGACAGAGATACTCCCCTTAACCAAAGTTTGGTTTGGCTCTTCTGTGATCTATTTGACTAGGCTCAATCTTGGGTTCTCATGCCTTTCCCTGTAGAGTCCAGTTCTAAAAAGAATCTGGCTAACTCGGGGCAACCAGAATTCCCCACTCTCAATATCTAATCACTCTTGATATCTGATCAGGTTTCTCATCCCCCACCATCATCCACCCCCAGGTGATGTCTGATCACTGGCCAGTGGTCAGCCAGAATCCTGTTAGCTCTGTTCAGCCAGAATTCCTCCCTTCTTCCTGATGCTTCCTTTTAGTGACTTTCTATCCACTGACCCTCATCCTGCTCCTCTGAGCCCACTCTCTCCCCTCTATGACAAACCCCATCCTGGTAGCTTCCCTTGCATAAAGTCTTACTGTTCCTTAGCAAGAATCATTGAATAATTTTTTCCTATAACACCATCACAAATTCCCTCTGCCCAAAATTGCTGCATAACACTGGAAGCTCAATCTGGTGCTCTGTGACAATCTAGAGGGGTTGGGTGCGGTGGGAGGTGGGAGGAAGGTTCAAGAGAGAAGGGACATATGTATCCCTATGGCTGATTCGTGTTATTGCATGGCAGAAACCAACACAGCATTGTAAAGCAATTATTCTTCAATTAAAAATAAATTTAAGAAGATTCCCTGTGCCCAAGAGGAAAGCGGAAGAAGTCACATCCGCTCTATAACGTAAGTCTCCTCCCACATGCTGAGATTACATTATCAGGACCAGCTTAATGTGTCTGAGACCTGTGCAGCTGTAGCTGGCCTCACGCTCAGAGGACCCCAGGCTTGATTTAACTCTCTACCGCTGACGTCTTGGAACTGCCAATAATCTGTCTTTGAACGTGTATCTTGCAAGTGAAATCCAACAGAACAACGAAACACATACATGAGAGGAGTCCTCTATTTCCTACTGCCTCCTTCACACACTGCATTTGTAGTATGTGAATACTGCAGTCTGGCCCTCCTGGGCTCATGGTAGGCTGTGGAAGACCGAAGGCAAGTACAAGGTAAATGCCTTACATTTATAACTGAGTCAGGGAGAGTGCTGACAGCCCCCTGCTCCCTCTGCACCAGAATTTACTTTGATTCAGGAAGGCAATGATGTTTTAAGAAGTACAGATGATCAAGTAAACTCATCACAGAGGAACCCTTTTTAACTCATGTTATTCACCCAAGGTTAACCAACTATTTATGCCGAAAATGATGACCTAAAAAGAAAGGGAAGTTATGCCAACCCACAGTTCTATTTCCTTCCAGTCTTTCCTCAGTCTTTAGTTAAAAGAACATCGGTAGAATACACACAAATCGAGAAGTGAGACAATGACAGCCGATGCCGGAGTCCAGCTCCAGCAGCCAAGGATTCAACCTGAAAAGATGGACGGTGTCAGCGATGATGTAGCTCCGTACTATGAGTCAGAAGGTGAGGTAGATTTGTGCAGTGTTTCCACTGTTTTGGTAAGAATGAAATACATATGTATGTAGAGACCATAAAATATGAACTGTGTAATTTCTGTGATTCAGAATACAAGCTAAATGTGTTTATATTGACATTTGCAATGATTCTGTGGTTGCACAATACACAGATAAATGGTGAAGTCCATGCAAATAATTTGAAATTCTAGTTTTGCTTTATTTATAATGACAGTAAATAATAAATAAAAAACATGAAGACAAGTCAAGGGAGACCATGGAAGAAAGAAAAAGGCTTGAGCATCTCTTTAGTACTTTACATGGTATTTCCATTCCTGCTTTTTGGACAAAAAGCTTGAAATATTCATTTGGCACTGGGCATTGAAGATTACACAGCCAGCTCCAACCATGAGCTACCTCAGCTTGCTGTTGTGGGATTAAATGACAATGTATGTGAAAGTCTGAGGCACAAAAAGAATATCAACCAGTTACCTCTGGAGAGCTCAGATGGTAAAGAATCCACCTGCAATGCAGGAGACCCAGCTTCAATCCCTGGGTTGGGAAGATCTGGAGAAGGGAATGACAACCCATTCCAGTATGTTTTTTTTTTTTTTTGTTCTTGGACTGCCTATTTATTTCAAGTTTAAGATTCTCTTTTATACTTTTACAAAAACATGAGGTCAGAGGTTTGACATTTTCAGTTCCCCCTCTCCCAGATTTATTATCTCGTAAATCATGTTGCTCTTCAGAGTTCCTGCTTCAGTGATTTTCTCAGAAATCAGCCTTATCATCTATTATCTACCTCTTCTAATGTGTCCTAGTGATAACTTCTGATTACAGTTACATTCCTCAGTTTACTAGTATCTTCCTAAATCCTGTTTGCCAGTAACATCCTGAGCTCACTGTCTCTTAAAAAGGTTTCTAGCTATAGTGTCTCTAAAAATTCCTAACTTCTATAAGCTGTAGTAAAATATGCTAACTTTATAACTTTCCTTAAATCTTTAACTTCTAACTATTTTAATTATTTCTAAGCTCTAAATTCAGTAAACTCCTTTGCCATAAACATTTTCCTCACAAATAGGCTTCAGATAGCAATCCCTCCCATGGCCTCAAGCTATGGCCTATGTGCTCATCCTGGAACACTCTTTTGTAAAAGTCCTTGAACAAACGTCAATGATTAACTTTATGAATTCTTTTCTTTTTTTTTTTTAAGTTATTATTATTTTTTTTAATTTTTATTTTTACTTTATTTTACTTTACAATACTGTATTGGTTTTGCCATACATTGACATGAATCCACCATGGGTGTACATGCGATCCCAAACATGAACCCCCCTCCCACCTCCCTCCCCACAACAGCCCTCTGGGTCATCCCCGTGCACCAGCCCCAAGCATGCTGTATTCTGCATTGGACATAGACTGGTGATTTGATTCTTACATGATAGTATACATGTTTCAATGCCATTCTCCTAAATCATCCCACCCTCTCCCTCTCCCTCTGAGTCCAGAAGTCCGCTATACACATCTGTGTCTTTTTTGCTGTCTTGCATACAGGGTCATCATTGCCATCTTTCTAAATTCCATATATATGTGTTAGTATATCCAGTATGTTTTTTATTCAAATAAAATTTAAAAGACTTCAATGTGAAATACAAAAGATAGGAATACATTTAAAATGTGTGTAGATTCATGTAATACTTTGCAAATAATTGACTTTATTTTGGGTTCTGTTTGTCTAAACACTAAGCATTTGTCTTCCAGGTTTTTCATTCACAATATTTTATACTTTATTTTTCCTTTGTTGACTTTTCTCCTCATTTGGCATTGCACAGTCTTTTTCTGCCTCCCCCCCCCTCCCCCCGGTATTTCTTCCTCCATAAGAGAGGCATTGGATTTCAGATACTAAGAGGCATATTTGTACCTATGCTTTGTACTGCTGTGTGCTCTTGGCATATTGTCACATTCTTGCCTAGAGAATACCATGGACAGAGGAGCCTGGCAGGCTACAGTCTGAGGGGTTGCAAAGAGTCAGACATGACTGAGTGGCTTTCACACTCATTTCCAGCTCCACCCAGCTGCCTCTCTCCTACTTTTCATTACTGTCGCCTTTTCTTGCTCCAATCAATTACTCTCTATGTCACTGAAATCAACATCCTAAAACAGAAACTAGATTATGGCAATCCCTCATTCCAAAGTCTTCTGTGATTGCCCACTGTCTGTGAGATCAAAGCCCAAGCTACTTTGTAGAGCACGCTCTGCCTGCAAGGACCCCTGACCCACCTTGAGGAGCTAGCCTCAGCTGACTGCTTTAGATATCCAGGCTGATCTAGGTTCTGCATCCTTAGAGACCCCAGAGCACATTGATCACTTATTGAAACATGCCTTGGCGATCTGTCTTTACATTCGTCTTTGCCAGACTTTCAGCTCCTCATCTATTTCATTCTCATCTCATCTGTGTAACATTCTCATCTCTGTATTTCTGAATAGGAAGTTCTGGGACCAGCACTTGTTAAAATTGGTTCACAATTGGAGATCAGCACAATTAGTAAGAGCAGGATGTTCACTTCATATTCTAGGTGTACCCTTTATTTCCCTGAATTTTGTCTTCCTTCAAATTGCACTGTGAAAAAACAGGAACTCTACCACTTCTGTTATACTTCTGTCATACAGCATTGCTGGAATAAGTAATTTACCAAGTAGATGTTGTGACTCGTACAACCTCAACTAGAATAAAAACATTCACTAATCAGCTGCTAAGCTATCAGTGGCCCCATATAGTAAATAAAAACACATTATCAAATGCTGCACCATGACAAATCCTCTTATAAAAACAACAAACATATATTAATATTTTATATACCTAAATTTATACATAACCTTTTTTTTTTTTTCTTAAACTCAGTATATATCTTGATTCAAGGGAAAGTCATAGTGGGCAAAATGTCTCCTCTTTGAGGTAGAGGATCATTGGAAAAGACCCTGATGCTGGGAAAGATTAAAGGCAGGAGGAAAAGGGGCCAACAGAGGATGAGATGGTTGGATGGCATCACTGACTCAATGGACATGAGTTTGAGCAAACTCCAGGAGATAGTGAAGGACAGAGAAGCCTGGTGTGCTGCAGTCCATGGGGTCGCAGAGAGTCGAACATTACGGGGTGAACTGAAGAACAACAATAATCGGGGAGGGGGTCAAGGTGATGTCCCCACACAGGAGGAAAACGCCTCCTTTCCCAGACGTACTACTTTTTTACGCCACTCTATAACAATCTCTCTTTTTAAAAATGGTTAGATTCCACTTATCCTACAGACTTGAACAAACTAATTTTCCTCTCCCTAATTAACCCCGTTGCCATATTTCATTCACTCAAGCTTCCTATTAAATGAAACATTATTTTCACTTATAAATGTTCCATGATGTGTTCCTAGTGGTTGCTAATTGGGGACAATTATATGAAGATCAATCAGAACTCATCAGTGGCCACTGTCATTAGCACATCCCCGTTCTGCTTCAGATGCCTCCATGTTGAAGGCAATAGGGCAAATCAGGACCCCGGGGGGGCCTTGATGCAGCAGCTGAGGAAGTTCACAGGCAACGAGGGCATCCTTCATTTTTAATTTGTTGGTTTATTCTGGCTGGAGGGGAACTGACAAAATCTTCATCACCTAATGTGCTTAATGGTCTAAATGAAATGAGTTGGTGGTGTTGGTTTAGTTCTTATTGGACCCATTTCCAACTCATACAAACTCCCAATAAATTACCCTAATGAGTCCTTCTCACAGAACACGTACTATGGAAATTAGACCTCAGTATTTTGTATGGATTTAAAAGCACTGAAAAAGTGAGACGGAGTCTGCAGAAAGTCAGATATCACACCTCTCAAAGTGTAGGTCATTATCAACCCAGGGGGCTTCCCTGGTGGCTCAGATGGTAAATAACCTGCCTGCAATGTGGGAGACCTGGGTTTGATCCCTGGGGTGGGAAGGTCCCCTGGGGAAGGAAACGGCTACCTACTCCAGTATTCTGGCCTGGAGAATCCCATGGACTGAGGTCTAAGGGGTCACAAAGAGTCAGATACGACTGGGCGATTGTCAGTTCCTTCCTTCCAACCTAGGAGAAAATGCTGCCCCCACTGGAGGAAAGAGTATCCTCACTTTCTTTTTTTATTGAATGAGATGTCCAGGAGAAGGAACATAATTTTTGTTTCACTTTACTTGTTATTGGTGGGGTTGAACTGCATTTCTAATGCTCAAAATTCTCCAAGCTAGGCTCCAGCAATACGTGAACCGTGAACTTCCTGATGTTCAAGCTGGTTTTAGAAAAGGCAGAAGAACCAGAGATCAAATTGCCAACATCCGCTGGATCATGGAAAAAGCAAGAGAGTTCCAGAAAAACATCTATTTCTGTTTTATTGACTATGCCAAAGCCTTTGACTGTGTGGATCACAATAAACTGTGGAAAATTCTGAGAGAGATGGGAATACCAGACCACCTGACCTGCCTCTTAAGAAATCTGTATGCAGGTCAGGAAGCAACAGTTAGAACTGGACATGGAACAACAGACTGGTTCCAAATAGGAAAAGGAGTACGTCAAGGCTGTATATTGTCACCCCGCTTATTTAACTTCTATGCAGAGTACATCATGAGAAACGCTGGACTGGAAGAAACACAAGCTGGAATCAAGATTGCCGGGAGAAATATCAATCACCTCAGATATGCAGATGACACCACCCTTATGGCAGAAAGTGAAGAGGAGCTAAAAGGCCTCTTGATGAATGTAAAAGTGGAGAGTGAAAAAGTTGGCCTAAAGCTCAACATTCAGAAAACGAAGATCATGGCATCTGGTCCCATCACTCCATGGGAAATACATGGAGAAACAGTGGAAACAGTGTCAGACTTCATTTTTTTGGGTTCCAAAATCACTGCAGATGGTGACTGCAGCCATGAAATTAAAAGACGTTTACTCCTTGGAAGGAAAGTTATGACCAACCTAGATAGCATATTCAAAAGCAGAGACATTATTTTGCCGACTAAGGTCCGTCTAGTCAAGGCTGTGGTTTTTCCAGTAGTCATGTATGGATATGAGAGTTGGACTGTGAAGAAGGCTGAGCAGCAAAGAATTGATGCTTTTGAACTGTGGTGTTGGAGAAGACTCTTGAGAGTCCCTTGGACTGCAAGGAGATACAACCAGTCCATGCTGAAGGAGATCAGCCCTGGGATTTCTTTGGAAGAAATGATGCTAAAGCTGAAACTCCAGTACTTTGGCCACCTCATGCGAAGAGTTGACTCATTGGAAAAGACTCTGATGCTGGGAGGGATTGGGGGCAGGAGGAGAAGGGGACAATCGAGGATGAGATGGCTGGATGGCATCATTAACTCGATGGATGTGAGTCTGAGTGAACTCCGGGAGTTGGTGGTAGACAGACAGGGAGGCCTGGTGTGCTGTGATTCATGGGGTCGCAAAGAGTCGGACACGACTGAGCGACTGAACTGAACTGAACTGAACTGCATTTCTACTACTGGAAAGTAAAGTCACATTTACTTTACTGTTATGAGTTAACATTTAAAAAAATATATATATATACATGAAAAGGAAGAAAATGTTGGAACAGAGCATAAAATAGAATTAATTGATTCCTCCAGAGTCAGGGAAGATATACTTCTCTTGCTTTATTGTATAAGTGGTTAATGGTTTAAAAATAATACCTAGAGGTATTATGCTAAATTAAATAAGTCAGATAAAGACAAATACTGTATGATTTCACTTATATGTGAAATCTACAAAACAAGTGAAAACACATAACTGAGCAGAAATGAATTCATAGACACAGAGAACACACAGGTGGTTGCCTGAGGGGAGGGCAGTGGGGAAGGAGAGAGACAGTAAGGGAGAACGAGAGGTACAAACTTTCAGTTACAAGATAACTGAGTCACACAGTGCCAGGAATACAGTCAATCGTCGTGAAGTATTTTTGTATAGTGGCGGAGAGTAATGAGACTTATTGTGGTGACCGTTTTGAAATGTATATATCGAATCCCTATGTTGCATACCAGGAACAAGCAATGTGCTGTTACTCAAACATACTTCAGAAACAAACCAGCAAACTCGTAGAAAAAAAGACAGGATTTGTGGTTATCAGAGGCGGTAGTGTGGGAATGTATGAAGAATGTGACAGCTGGACCATAAAGAAGACTGAGGACTGAAGAATTGATGCTTTGGAACTGTGGTATTGGTGAAGACTCTTGAGAGTCCCTTGGACTGAAAGGAGATCCAACCAGTCCATCCTAAAGAGAATCAATCCTCAATATTCATAGGAAGGACTGATGCTGAAGCTGAAACTCCAATACTTCGGCCACCTGATGTGAAGAACTGACTCATTAGAAACGACCCTGATGCTGGGAAAGATTGAAGGCAGGAGGAGAAGGGGATGACAGAAAATGAGATGGTTGGATAGCTTCACTGACTCAGTGGATGAGTATGAGCAAACTCTGGGAGATAGTGAATGGCAGGGAAGTCTGGCATGCTGCAGTCCATGGGGACGCAAAGAGTCAAGATGTGACTAAGCGATTGAACAGCAGTGTGGGGAAGGGAACTGGTATGAAGGTGGTCAAAAGGTACAAACCTACAGTTAAAAGATAATAATGAAGGATATAAGGTACAATATGATAAATATAATTAGAAATCAGCAAAACATTTAAAGCAATTTTCCAATAAGTACAAATTAGAAACAAAATCAAAGAGCTATATGATATAGCTGTTGTCAAGGCGGTAAAACCTAAGATTTCTTATCACAAGGAAAAAAATGTTTTTTTTTTTTTTTTTTTACTATTTTCTTAATTTTGCATCTAGCTGAGATGATAGATATTCACTATATATGTTGTTGTTTAGTCACTAAGTCATATCCAACTCTTTTGCGACCCCAAAACTGTAGTCCACCAAGCTCTTCTGTCCATGGGATTTCCCAAGCAAGAACACTGGAGTGGGTTGGCATTTCCTCTTCCAGGGGATTTTCCCACCCTAAGGATGGAATCCGTGTCTCCTGCTTCTCCTGAACTGCAGGTTCTTAACCACTACAGTCATCGGGGAAGCCCAGCCAGTTAAACTAGACACACTTAGGTCAGGAATGTGAGGGATAAAGTTAGCTGCAAATTCTTGCCACTGCATGACTTTTACTCTCCCCATCCCCTTGAATCTGAACTGCTCATGACTTGCTTGCTGCTGCTGCTGCTGCTGCTGCTAAGTCACTTCAGTCGTGTCTGACTCTATGTGACCCCATAGACAGCAGCCCACCAGGCTCCCCTGTCTCTGGGACTCTCCAGGCAAGAACACTGGAGTGGGTTGATTAGACTGCTGAAATGCAGCAGAAGTCATAATTGTACCCTTGTAAGTTCTTAGGGCTGGGCCTTCAGAGATATACAATTGTAGATCCCTTCATGACAAAATGCTGCTTTTGGAAGCAAGACGCTGTATGAGGGGTCTGACTACCTCTCGACAGCCAAGTTGCGAGGAAGCCCAGGCTGGCCACATGGCAAGAGAGGGGGCACGTGGAGGGCCTTCCTGACCTTCCTTTTGTGCCCAGCCTCACTTAAAGGGCACATGCAAGAAAAGAAATACCCAGATGCACCTTGCCTGGATTCTTCATCCACAGGATCTTGAGCAAGTAAAACAGGGTTTGTTGTTAAAGCCACCAGGGTTTGGGCTGGCTTATTAAAAGTAACTGATCATGAAAACACGGGTAGAGCACGGAACATAGCCCTCCTCGGAAGCCGACAGTAGTAAAGGAAAAGGAACTAATGACTGACTTGGAAATTTTCAAGGGAACATGTATTTCTGTGTTGCTTTTTTTTGTTAACCTGTTAACCATTGTATTTTTTATTGCTTTACAATGACCATTGTTTCTCAGCCTTCAGGCTAAGATAAAAAAATAGTATGAGAGCTTCCCTGGTGCTTCATTGGTAAAGAATCTTCCTGCCAATTCAGGAGACATGGGTTCAATCCTTGGATTGGGACGATCCCCTGGAGAAGGAAATGGCAATCTGCTCTACTATTCTTTCATGAAAAATTCCACAGAGGCGCCTGCAGGGCTACAGTTCATGGGTCACAAAAGAGTCAGATGTGACTGAGCGACTGAGCACACAGTTGCTTGACTGTGTCGTGTTAGTTCCTGCTACACAACAAAGGGAGTCGGCCACATGTATACATATACGCCCTCCCTCCTGAGCTCTGCCCCCATGCCACCCCCTGCATGTTGTTTTGAAGAGAAAAATACTTGCAGAAATAGGGGCTTAAACATGAACTACCTGCCTCACTGTATCCTGAGTAAACGAAACATTTACTTTATTTAAAGTTACAATGAATTCAAGTGAATACACATGAGATTTGCTCAATACAATATGCTTCTGGGGTTGAGGTTTTAAAAAATGTAAAATACTTAAGGCCTGTTACACTAAGTAAAAATACTGTTTGAAATGGAAATGATGTATAAAATTATAATTGGATAGTGGATAATATTGAAAGTATTATAACTTAGCATACACTGGCATAGAACCACATAGACTAGAGAAAACAAAGAAGAAGTGAAATTCACCAGGGAAACTATATGGGCAGAAGTGTGTTTTGAGCCTGATCTTTAAAAAAAAAAACAACAAAAAAAAAAACTGAGGATAAATTGGACAGTAGAATCAAGGGGAACACCAAGAGAATATCGACATGGCAGATTTCTAATATGAACTAAAGATGAAAGAAAAATAAAAATCAATAACTTATTTAAGTCAGTTTAACATTTCTAGACACCACTTTAGCTCAGCTGTGCAGAATGTAATTCAGACTGGGAACTACTTCTGCTAACGTATTGCGGTGGCAAAAGAGAAGGGTGAAAGGGGAAGAGTGGTCATTTCAAAGGAACACGGATATTTAGGCTCTACTGGAAGGAGAAGGAGTATGAGAGAATAAGCCAAATGAAACGAAGACCAAAAGCAACACACAAAACCTCTCCCAAACCAAAACCCCAACCAACCAGCAAATAAAAGTCATACAAAGAAGGAACTGATACAGGGGCACCTTGCTTTGAACTGGTTCCTATGATTGTCTGCGTGTGTAAATATTTTGCAACAGTAAGCATTTTAATAATTCAGGTGTCCTGGAAAGAAGGGGATTAAAGTTAGCTCTGTAATGAAATTTAAGAGCGAAAACTGCTCTTAAAATGAGAAAGAAAATGGATGTGAATTTTCTCCACTGAAGTTTTTCATGGTTTTAAGAGGACCATGTGTGCCTGTGTGGTCACTGAGTCCTGTCTGACTCTTTGCCTCAAAGACTGTAGCCCACCAGGCTCCTCTGTCTACGGGATTTCCCAGCAAGAATTCTTCACTGGGGTGCCATTCCCCACTCCAAGGGAGCTTCCAGACCCACGGATTGAAACCACATCTCCTGTATCTCCTGCACTGGCAGATAGATTCTTTACCGCTAAGCTGCCTGGAAAGCAGTAAATACCTAATAGTAAATTTATTATTGGTAAATTGTTGCTCAGTCATTCAGTCGTGTCTGACTCTTTGCAACCCCATGGACTGCAGCACACCAGACTGTCTATCTGCCGGAGCTTACTCAAACTCATGTCATTGAGTCAGTGATGCCATTCAACCATCATGCCCTCTGTTGTTCTCTTCTCCTCCTGCCTTCAGTCTTTCCCAGCATCAGGGTCTTTTTTAATGAGTCGGCTCTACACATCAGGTGGCCAAAGTATTGGAGCCTCAATTTCGGCATCAGTCCTTGCAATAAATATCCAGGATTGATTTCTTTCAGTATTGACTGGTTAGATCTCATGCAGATCAAGGGACTCTCAAGAGTCTTCTCCAACACCACAGTTCAAAAGCATCAATTCTTTGGCACTCAGCCTTCTTGATGGTTCAACTCTCACATACATATATAACTACTGGAAAATACCTCTGCTAAAATTATCTATAGGGAAATTTAGACATACTTAATATTCTTGGTCTTTTCATACTGTTCATGGGGTTCTCAAGGCAAGAATACTGAAGTGGTTTGCCATTTCCTTCTCAATTGGATCACATCTTGTCAGAACTCTTCACCATAACCCATCCATCTTGGGGAGCCCTACACTGCATGGCTCATAGTTTCACTGAGTTAGACATTGGAAAAGATGCAGATGCTGGGAAAGATTGAAGGCAGGAGGAGAAAGGGATGATAGAGGATGAGATGGTTGGATGGCATCACCAACTCAATGGACATGAGTTTGAGCAAACTCTGGGAGTTAGTGCTGGGCAGGGAAGCCTGGTGTGCTGCAGTCCATGGGGCCTCAAAGAGTCGGATATGACTGAGTGACTGAACTGAACTGAATACTCTTGGTCACAAGGGAAAGGCAAATTAAAACCAGAATGAAATACTGCTTCTTATCTACTCAAATGGCTATGTTTAAAATACAACTACCAAATGTTGGCAAGGTTGTGAAGCAACTGAAACACTGATATATTTTTGTGGAAGTGTAAAACTCTGCAATCACTGTGGGGAAAGGTGAGCAGGTGTAGTTTCTTATAAAACTACACACACACCTACTCAATGGTCCAGAAATTCAAAACCCAGGTATTTTCCTAAGGAAAATAAAAGAACACACACACACGCACATAAGAAGACTTGTATGAGAATGTTCTTGGCAGCTTTGTTTATAGTAGCCCCTAAATGGAAAGAGTCCAGAGGCTCAACAATAGGAGAATAGATAAAAATATCTGTGGTTCATTCATATAATAGGATGTTACTAAGTAATGAAAAGGAAAGAACTAGTGGTACCTACAACAGCAAGGATGAATCCCAAAGTTTCATGCTTAATAAAAGAAGATTCAGGGAAAACAACACATGCTTTTTGCTTCACTGAATATGAAACTCTTGAACAGGCAAAGCTAACTGATGGCAGGAAGACACACACACCCCTAAGGTTGTCTTTGAGAGAGTAGGGTGGAGATATACAGTTTTACTGGGAAGTGGCATGAACCAGCTTCCTGGGGTGATGGCCAATGTCTATATTTTAACAGAGATTTGGTTGCATACCTGTGTTGTTTTCTAAAACTTGATGAATAGTACACTTAAAATTTGTGCATTTCCTTGCATATAAATTGCACTTCAAAGGAAAAATAGGAACTGGAAAAGAATATTAAACTCTAGTTATTGACATGCTTGAGGTATTTTGGGGGAAGTGTACTTATGAAAGTGATTCCAATGAAATGCATAATAAGCAAATAATATTTGTTATGCAGAAAATAGCATTTGAATAGAGAAATGGATAGATGAATACATATGTGATAGATCAAATATATTAAACTGTTAGAGGTAGGATGTACATGGTGGGTTTATGAATGTTCTCTGTAAAGTCATTAAAAAAAACTAATTTGTACATTTAATATTTTCCATAATTAAACATTAGAAAATAATTGAGAAAAGAAGGAATCCCATATTCTTGGCTCCAACATGTTGTGTAATACCCCTGAACAGCAAAATCAAATTCCCCAAGTAAAGGGCATATCTAATCTAAGCTAATGGATAACTGTATAATAAATATAGTATGCACAAGTGTAACATAAATCAATTATTGAAAATTTGCTTGAGATGGTTTTTCTCCAATATGAATCCAAATAAAATATTCTAGCTTCCTGCAGAAATAACTGAGCTATTTAGTGTTATGAGAGGAATGTCTATTTTGGGTGATGTTCTATTTAGGGGTAAGGGGTAGATGTTTTAGGCTCCAAGGGCCCTAAGGTCTGTATCATGGCTACTGGACTGTTGTGTTGCAGAGGCCATCATAGAAAGCACCTCAATAAATGGGTGAGGCTGATCTCCCATAAACTATTCACAGAAACAGGCAACAGGCCATATTTGGTCCTTGGGCTGTTACTTGCCAATTCCTGTTATATTGGGTTGGACAAAAAGTTATTTCACTTTTTTCTGTTACATCTTATAGAAAAACCCAAACAAACTTATTGGCCAACCCAATATTTGAAGAATATTCATAACTGAATTATTCTGTAACCTTGCATCTCAGATTTTATACTGTTTATAATCTAAATACTGGTTTCAGAAAGTACATTCAACTAATCAACCTTATTTTTTCAACTCTCCTAATTCAAAAAGGTTTTCCAAGTGGCTCAGTGGTAAAGAATCTGCCTGCCAATGCCGAAGATGCAAGAGACACAGATTCAATCCCTGGGTCAGGAAATGGCAAATGACTCTAGTATTCTTGCCTGGAAACTTCCATGGACAAAGGAGCCTGGCAGACCACAATCCATGGGGCCATAAAGAGTCAGACACGACTGAGCAACTGAGCACAATGAATAATTCAAACAACTTTAGGAACGTAGTTCTATTGTCTGATTGGTTTTTTTTCTTCAGGATACTCTTCTGGTTGGGTCTGCTTGGGGGCCCAGGTCTTGCTTTCTAATTCACTGCGTGTCAAATGTTCACATGTCCTGGTGCTTGCTGCTGCTGCTGCTGCTAAGTCACTTCAGTTGTGTCCGACTCTGTGTGACCCCATAGACAGCAGCCCACCCAGCTCTCCCGTCTCTGGGATTCTCTAGGCAAGAACACCGGAGTGGGTTGCCATTTCCTTCTCCAATGCATGAAAGTGAAAAGTGAAAGTGAAGCCGCTCAGTCGTGTCTGACTCTTAGCGACCCCATGGACTGCATCCTACCAGGCTCCTCCATCCATGGGATTTTCCAGGCAAGAGTACTGGAGTGGGATGCCACTGCCTTCTCCACCTGGTGTTTGAGTGTTAACTAATGTGAGTTTTATTATTCATTAAAGTATGAAGCTAAAATAATAGCATTGGATATAAGTAGGAAGCATGTTGAGAGTAGGAGAAAGAAGACATGGCCTTCAAATGACTTGTCTGTGCAAGAAGAGCAGACTCATTCCCTTCACTGAACTTTAGTTGGTGCTGGGGAGTGGGGAGAACCAACCTCTAGCTCCTGCCCTTCAGGAACTAGCACTGTTGGCTACCTTCTGGGAATAGGGCAATGGACAGCAGGTGACTAGAAGAAAAACATCATCCATTAAAGAAACCTTCCTCCAACTACAGCCTTCTGATAGGAGTTTTGCATTGGAGATGGAGTAAGCTCACCATCCATGGAAGTAATCTAGAAGCAAATTACCCCCAGTTAGACCCCCATGCTTATTAGAGCAATGTCTCAATTAGAAGGACTAAATCCAGAATTGGATACAGAGTCATAATTTACAAATTTAATTTATTACTGGAAAAGAAAATACCAGACATTACAGATTATGTTAGTAACAGGAACTTGCTATTCATTGTGCACTATATTTGAAGATATTTTTACCTTTACCAACTTTTTATTATCTAGAATTCAGCAAACTGCAATGATCAGTTCCTTTGCAAAGGCGTTCATTAAATTATTTATGTTTGACTGATTTATTAAAAAAGAATGAAATATTTGTAAACCACCTGCCCCTTTATCTGAAATTAGGGGTTAAAATTAGCTGTGTTACTTGGAAAAGGGAACTTAATAAAATTTTACCCTTTTTTTTTTTTTTGCTGCCGTTTTCAAAATGACACAAATGACTGACTACTTTCAAGCTCTCTTAGTTCTCTGCTATTGATTCTCTTATAAATTGAAAGATTAAAGTAATGGAAATTAAATAACATCTCAATTAATCGATACTGTATTTTTTGTTAGTTTATTAGTCATGCCTTAAAATTTTAACTTACAAGTGAAAATGATGGATATCTAAAAATATGGGCTAGCTTATTACACTAAACCTACTCATGTTTGAATCCATATATTTTCCTAACATTTTGTAATAAACTCACCATTCATAAAAAATGTATAGGAGTATCAACTGGAAACTCTGAAGCGCTCTAAAAACTCAATAATGTACTTGTCAATATACACAAGTGCAAAATTTACTAAATTATTACTATGTATTTTAGCCTTTTTAAGACTGAGCCAATTAAATTGCTTCCTAATGGCTTCCCTGGCAGCTCAGATGGTAAAGAATCTGCCTGCAATGTGGGAGACCCGAGTCCAGCCCCTGGGTCAGGAAGATCCCCTGGAGAAAGACATGGCAACCCACTCCAGTATTCTTGCCTGGAGGATTCCATGGATAGAGGAGCCTGATGAGCTACAGTCCATGGAGTCGCAAAGACCTGGACACGACTGAGCAACTAAAACTTTCTTTTTTCACTGTTTGTTTTATTGAACGCTGAGTTTGAGTAGCCCTCTACATTCAGGATTGTTTGTTTGTTTTAATCATTAAGTCCTGCCTCACTCTTCTTGCAACCCCACGGACTATAGCCCACTAGGCTCCTCAGCCCATGGGATTTCCCAGGCAAGAATACTGGAGTGGGTTGCCATTTTCTTCTTCAGAGGATCTTCCCAGACCAGGGATCGAACCCAAGTCTCTTGCATTGCAGGCAGATTCTTCACCACTGAGCCATCAGGGAGGCCCCCTGCAGTCATGACAGCAGTTCTTGATTCCTCGTATAAGAAATCAGGTTAGATTTAGAGATTCATGCCTTTCTTCTGAGACAGTATTTTCCAAAGAGGTGACATGGGTTCAGATCTGGCATCCTCTTAACGTGCCTCATCTGTGCCCATCAGTGTGCCCATCTCTGGAGAGCACAAATATAATAAACAGCACTCCTCTTAAGATGCTCAGGAATCAGCAGAGAGAACAGGCTTGTGTTGGGACCAAGCTTCGGATATGGTGGCATTAGAAGCACAGTGTTGGAAAGGATTTGGTGTGAGGGAGGAAAATGCAAAAATGCCCAAGAAGAGATGGAATGGGAGATGGATTGTATAGCTGATTGGGGAATTTTGGATGAACAAAGTGGGAGTGTGATTACAGCTGGGACTGAGTGCATGAAGGAAAGAGAATGTTGGGATAAATAAAGCCCTAAAGGGCCGGACAATATCCTGGTATGCCTGAAGCAAAGAAAGAAGGTGCCTTTAAGAAGGGGCAAAAGGGGGAGCAGACAGTGCTACCAGATGATACACTGGAAATAATTTGTGACAAACCCCAAATGGAATATTTGGCATTTATTCTGGAAGGTTTCTGAGCAATAAAATGAGTCAGATTCACGGATTAAAGAAGACCGTGGGAAGAATTTCCCACAATCAACTTCATATGAGCACCACCAGCTTACAGGTGTCTAGGCCATGTCTGAGGCACTAGACCTCAAAATTGGTCCCTGTGTGGCTCGCTGCAGATTCAGTACTAGCTGTTCCGCTCTGTCTCAGATTAGCACCCTCAGGGTATGTGTGCAGTGTACGTGGCAACATGAGGGAAGCAATGTGGTCCATCCATAACTGATGCTGATGAGGTCTGGTTGAGGAGGAAGGTTAAGAGGATCTCAAAGATACAGAAAATAGCCAGATGCATTATGTTGGGACAAATACACAAAACTGGGAAACTGAGATTTTTACATTCAAAGGGCTTTCAGTACCAGTATGGTAAAGAATATACATTCTTTATAGTATATTGAGAATATTCAACTACCAAAATACATGTACTTCAGCTATTTTTTTCATTTTGTTCATTCTATTAATCAGCACATATATGTATGAGTGTCCACACTGTACCAGGTACTTTTGGAAACCAAGGGTTCAATGGTAAGCCGATAAGGAGGTGCCTCTGTTAATAGAAAGTCCACATGGAACGGACGGGGTCTGTGGAAGCTTCTGCCAAATAGGTAAGGGGTTTCCAGGTTCTAATACATGAACTACCTATTCACGTATTAGAACCATGGTGTAGAGAAAAACACATGGTCCCATAGCTCAACTGGTAAACAATCCACCTGCAATGTGGGAGACCTGGGTTCGATCCCTGAGTTGGGAAGATCCCCTGGAGAGGAGAAAGGCTACACACTCCAGTATTCTGGCCTGGAGAGTTCCGTTGACAGAGGAGACTAACAGGGTACAGTCCTTAGGGTCACAAAGAGTTAGACACGACTGAGTGAATTTCACTTTCACTTTCTATATTAAAAATGTGTCCTCAATTTCACAGTTACACTTGCTAAAAAGTTCTGAGATTTAAAGAATGTACAAAGAAGCAAATAACATAATCCTAGTTAATCTTAGTGGTCTGTGCTTTACAAAGGAAGACTATTTGGATGGTCTCACATACATGGTAAATGATTTCTTTGCATTCTCACCCATGTTGTCCTTACACAGGCCAGTTGTGTGCTCAGCCATGCCTGACTCTTGGTGACCCCATGGACTGTAGCCTGTCTGGCTCCTGTATTCATGGGATTCTCTGGGCAAGAATACTGGAGTGGGTTGCCGTTTCCCTCTCCAGATTTTCCCAACCCAGGGATGGAAACCATGTCTCTCCTGTCTCCTGCCCAGCTGTGATCAAGACGATTTAATCAGCATGTAGAAAAACACGATTTAGCTCTTTCCCAAAGACATGCTTCAGTTTTAACTATACAAGAAGCACAGTACCTAACTTTGCTTAAGGGACTTGTTTCCTTTATGGAAAATCTAATCTACATATAATTCTTCTCTTTAACCTTTATTCACATTCCCAGAGCAAGTGAATATAGCTGTGAAAAAGTGATTACCCCTAAAAGTCACACAAGTTCAATACCTTGAGATAGCTCTTAATGAAACAGGGAATGTTGGCTTTGAGATGTAAATCACACCACCATGGTTGGTAAGACCTACAGCTAGCAGCAGTCACAGCCTCTCCCACAGAGGGAATTTACCTGACAGAGAGGACAGACAGCTCAATAATGAGGTCTCACTTTCTGTGCTAGCCAAGCTTGGGACCCAAAGTATGTGCTTCTCAGGTCTCTGTGACCAGCCATGCATTTCCATGCTGTTGAGCTTGAACATCAAGCCATACAATGCCTTTTCGGTCACCATTCAGTTTGGGTAACTTGGCATGAAATCATTTCTTAGGCAATTTAAGCCTAGATGGCACAGAGGATTCCTTTGCGGGTGATGCAGCAGAGAGAGTCCCCACGGGCTTTAACGGTTGCACAGAGAGGGTCTTCTGCCCATAAGTTAGCCAGAAGCTCTAGGTATCCTCATTGGTCAAAAGGGGGAAGACAAACACTATTTTCCTTTCATTGCTTTAATTTCTTATTAATATATGTTAGTCACTCAGTTGTGTCTGACTCTTTGTGACCACATAGACTGTAGCCCACCAAGCTCCACCGTCCATGGGATTTTCTAGGCAAGATTACTGGAATGGATTGCCATTCCCTTCTCCAGGGGATCTTCCCAACTCAGGGGTCGAACCCGGGTCTCCTGTGTGACAGGCAGATTCTTTACTGTCTGAGCCACTGGGGAAGCCCAAATCCATGGAAAAGAATGTGATAAATAAAGTGAATAGAAGCAACTATTACTAATAGTAGAATCAAACTGGGATGTTATCTGATAGACTAGGAGGCTTGTTTTCTAATAATTATGTCAGGACAACGTAAACCAACCTGTTCTAGATAAACCAGGAACAAGGTCTTCTCCCCAAAATTAACCAAAACTTAAAGACTTCATTGTTAATATTCAAGTAAAATATTATTTAGATGATGATTCATTCTAACATATTTCCCTTTATCTCTACATATTCTTTCCTTAATTTCAATGTATATTAAATAGCAACTTTGCAGCTATTCTGTTGTTTTCCAGTCACTCAGTCTCATCTGGCTCTTTATGACCGCATGGACTGCAGCATGCCAGGATTCCCTGTCCTTCACCATATCCTGGAGTTTGCTCAAACTCATGTCCATTGAGTCGGTGATGCCATCCAAACATCTCATCCTCTATCATCCCCTTCTCCTCCTGCATTCAATCTGTCCCACCATCAGAGTCTTTTTCAATGAGTCGGCTCCTCACATGAGATGGCTGAGGTATTGGAGATTCAGCTTCAACATTTGTCCTTCCAATGAATATTCAGGGTTGATTTCCTTTAGGATTGACTGGCTTGATCTTGCTGTCTTCACCAGTCACAGTTTGAAAGCATCAATTCTTTAGCCCTCAGTCTTTATGGTCCAACTCTCACATCCATACATGACTATTAGAAAAGGCATAGCTTTGACTAGACAGACCTTTATCAGCAAAGTGATGTCTCTGCTTTTTAATACAGTCTATTGTCACCCTACTTATGTAACTTATATGCAGAGTACACCATGTGAAATGCCGGGCTGGATGAAGCACAAGCTGGAATCAAGTTGACTGGGAGAAACATCAATAACCTCAGATATGCAGATGACACTACCCTCATGGCAGAAAGTGAAGAACTAAAGAGCCTCTTGATGAAAGTGAAAGAGGAGAGTAAAAAAGCTGGCTTAAATCTCAACATTCAAATAATGAAGATCATGGCATCTGGTCCCATCACTTCATGGCAAATAGATGGGGAAACAATGGAAACAGCAACAGATTTTATTTTCTTGGGCTCCAAAATCACTGCAGATGGTGACTGCAGCAATGAAATTAGACACTTGCTCCTTGGAAGAAAAGCTATGACCAATCTAGACAGCATATTAAAAAGCAGAGACATTACTTTACCAACAGAGGTCCATCTAGTCAAAGCTATGGTTTTTCCAGTGGTGATGTATGGATATGAGAGTTGGACTATAAAGAAAGCTGAGCACCGAAGAATTAATGGTTTTGAACTGTGGTGTTGGAGAAGACTCTTGAGAGTCCCTTGGACTGCAAGGAGATCCAATCAGTCTCCTGAAGGAAATCAGTCCTGGATATTCATCGGAAGGACTGAGGCTGAAACTGAAACTCCAATACTTGGGCCACATGATGAGAAGAACTGACTCCTTGGAAAAGACCCTAATGCTGGGAAAGATCGAAGGCAGGAGAAGGGGATGACAGAGTATGAGATGGTTGGATGACATCACCAACTTGGTGGACATGAGTTTGAGCAAGCTCTGGGAGTTGATGATGAACAGGGAAGCCTGGTGTGCTTCAGTCCATGGGGTTGCAAAGAGTCAGACACAACCGAGCGACTAAACCAATGCTTGTCATTGCTTTCTTTCCAAGAAGCAAATGTCTTTTAATTTCATGGTTGCAGTCACTGTCCGCAGTGATTTTGGAGTCAAAGAAAATAAAGTCTGTCATTGTGTCCATTTTTTCTCCATCTCTCTGTCATGAAATGGAAAAAATTGGTTTATCCCCTGCACCAAAATTTTCTGCAAGTGATGCTTCATTTTATCTCAAACTTCAAAAGAAATGATGTAGGTTTTTATTCTCCTCAAGCTCAATTTTACTTTCCTAGACAACTAACAGTAGTGGGCTGTGATAGGTTATGATCCTAGTGTGTGGGATTCTTAAAACTATTTAATAAGACAGGCAATTTACCTTGAGAATATTGGAATTCCTATGAAAAGCTCCAAGCAAATAAAACGTATTTCCAAATTCTTAGGTACTACTATTGGATGAGACCATGTTGACTCTAGACAATCGCCAAATGAGAAATATTGGAAATAATCTAGCCTTATACTCAGAAATTGAGAAGGCTCAAATATATTTTAAATTGCAACTACTATTTGGAAATGCTCACAATTATAACATTATAAAATATAAATACCAACATTCAATAATAGAAGGATGTTAGGAGGCTAATATGTATATTTTTATATATTTATGCTTAAGTATACATTGGGAATATATTATGCAAAAGGAGATACATTCTCTCTCAAATTGAAACTTAACTTCAAGAGAGCATGGATAAAGTTATTCCTAAAGCCCTATTATCTATACATTTGTCAACTATCTTTTAGCTTTTACATGCTGAGCACATTAGTATGCAAACAAATGTAATGTGAATATAAGCATGCAGAGTGAGAATATATATTTGTCAAAGCCTAATTATCCTTGAAGAAATGATGTAAACTATAATGAAAATACCCATAATGCTGCCCAGAAAGATAGTGTTTTGGATTTAGAAGACTATGTTTTTGTTCATTTGGAGAATTGAAAACATAATGTATTATATTGATTATTTTTAAAGGATAATAGTTGTGTTTTAAGACAGTTTAAAAAAATGCGACATCAATATCAGCTTAGGAATTAATTGTGTTTGTCACTGAAATGTGTCATAGCATTAATAATGAATAAACTAGTGACATTTTAGAATTTTTCTTACAACTATGTATATGATCTTCTAACATTTAATTTCAATTACATAGAGCAGACATGCTATAGGTGTAAAAACTGCTATCAAGCCGTTTATTACTGAGCTCATTATATTGACAATTAAAAACGAGAAAAACAGTGCGAATCTCCAACAAGTGGTGGGAGCTGGGGCAACAGCTCAGCTCTGTTCCCGTGTCTGGGGGATGTCTATCAGTCAAATTGTCTTCTTCTTTAATCATCAGCTAATGTGACTATTAACAAGATATTTTCTCCAATATGTGCTTCCATTAGCATAATTCTGGGCCCTAATTACCATATGCTTTTTTTCATCTTTAAATATCTGACATAAAAATTGCAGTAGCAAATAGACCCATGTGGCTTTCTAATCTAGTCTTTTTCCAAACTTGTCAGGGATGACATTCTTTTATGTGCCTTTTAATGCAGATTCTTTTGATTACTTCTTAAGACTTTTAAAAAATAAAAGTAATACACATTAATGTAAAAAGTAAGAAATTCAGTAAAGTTAAAAAAAATAAGATAAATCACATTAATCATGTAAGTCAGAGGGAATCATTAGGAATGTTTCATTGCTTTTTCTTCCTCTGTAATCCATTAATGTATATTATTTTTTATTTATACTTTACAGAATTAAAACCAGACTCCTTTTTTACTTGCTGCTGTTTTGTTAGCATTTCCCCTGGTCTTTGGCTCAGACACTAAAGAATCTGCCTGCAATGCAGAAGTCTGTGTTTGATCCCTGGGTCAGGAAGATTCCCCTGGAGAAGGGAATGGCTACTCACTCCAGTATTCTTGCCTGGAGAATTCTGGCAGGCTACAGTTCACGGGGTTGCAAAGAGTTGGACACGACTGAGCAACTCACATTTTCACTTTAGCCTTAAAAGAAATAACTTGTAACAGTTACCTAAAGGAAATCAGTACTGAATATTTATCAGAAGGACTGATGCTGAAGCTGAAACTCCAACACTTTGGCCACCTGATGCGAAGAACTGAATCATTGGAAAAGACTCTGATGCTGGGAAAGACTGAAGGTGGGAGGAGAAGGGGATAATAGAGGATGAGATGGTTGGATGGCATCACTAATGTGATGGACATGAGTTTGAGTAAGCTGTGGGAGTTAGTGATGGACATGGAAGCCTGGCATGCTGCAGTTCATGGGGGTCTCAAAGAGTCAGACATGACTGAGAGACTGAACTGAACTGAACTGAACTAGTCCATTATAGATGTACTAAAACATTTTAAAGTTACACTATTTTTGATCATTCATTATTTATATTTGATCAATGATTGTATATTTACTTTAATAAAATCTACAAAGGAGCCTGGTAGGCTGCAGTCCATGGGGTTGCTAAGAGTTGGACATGACTGAATGACTTAACTTTCACTTTTTACTTTCATGCATTGGAGAAGGAAATGGTAACCCACTCCAGTGTTCTTGCCTGGAAAATCCCAGGGACAGGGGAGCCTGGTGGGCTGTCGTCTATGGGGTCGCACAGAGACGGACACAATCGAAGCGACTTACCAGCAGTAGCAGCAGCAGCAGCAGCATAGATACATCAGTATATAACAAGAGGTGGCAAGAATACATGGAAGAACTGTACAAAAAAGATCTTCATGACCTAGATAATCACGAAGGTGTGATCACTCATCTAGAGCCAGACATCCTGGAATGTGAAGTCAAGTGGGCCTTAAAAAGCATCACTACGAACAAAGCTAGTGGAGGTGATGGAATTCCAGTGGAGCTATTTCAAATCCTGAAAGATGATGCTGTGAAAGTGTTGCACTCAATATGCCAACAAATTTGGAAAACTCAGCAGTAGTCACAGGACTGGAAAAGGTCAGTTTTCATTCCAGTCCCAAAGAAAGGCAATGCCAATTGCCTACCACACAATTGCACTCATCTCACATGCTAGTAAAGTAATGCTCAAAATTCTCCAAGGCAGGCTTCAACAATACGTGAACCGTGAACTTCCTGATGTTCAAGATGGTTTTAGAAAAGGCAGAGGAACCAGAGATCAAATTGCCAACATCTGATGGATCATGGAAAAAGCAAGAGAGTTCCAGAAAAACATCTATTTCTGCTTTATTAACTATGCCAAAGCCTTTGACTGTGTGGATCACAAGAAACTGTGGAAAATTCTGAAAGAGATGGGAATACCAGACCACCTGATCTGCCTCTTGAGAAATCTGTATGCAGATCAGGAAGCAACAGTTAGAACTGGACATGGAACAACAGACTGGTTCCCAATAGGAAAAGGAATACGTCAAGGCTGTATATTGTCACCCTGCTTATTTAACTTCTATGCAGAGTACATCATGAGAAACGCTGGGCTGGAAGAAACACAAGCTGGAATCAAGATTGCTGGGAGAAATATCAATCACCTCAGATATGCAGATGACACCACCCTTATGGCAGAAAGTGAAGAGGAGCTAAAAAGCCTCTTGATGAAAGTGAAAGAGGAGAGTAAAAATGTTGGCTTAAAGTTCACATTCAGAAAACAAAGATCATGGCATCCGGTCCCATCACTTCATGGGAAATAGATGGGGAAACACTGGAGACAGTGTCAGACTTTATTTTTGGGGGGCTTCAAAATCACTGCAGATGGTGACTGCAGCCATGAAATTAAAAGACACTCTTTGGAAGGAAAGCTATGATCAATCTAGATAGCATATTCACAAGCAGAGACATTACTTTGCTGACTAAGGTCCGTCTAGTCAAGGCTATGGTTTTTCCAGTGGTCATGTATGGATGTGAGAGTTGGACTCTGAAGAAGGCTGAGCACCGAAGAATTGATGCTTTTGAACTGTGGTTTTGGAGAAGACTTTTGAACATCGCTTGGACTACAAGGAGATCCAACCAGTCCATTCTGAAGGAGATCAGCCCTGGGATTTCTTTGGAAGGAATGATGCTAAAGCTGAAACTCTAATACTTTGGCCACCTCATGCGAAGAGTTGACTCATTGGAAAAGACTCTGATGCTGGGAGGGACTGGGGGCAGGAGGAGAAGGTGACGACCCAGGATGAGATGGCTGGATGGCATCAGTGACTCGATGAACGTGAGTCTGAGTGAACTCCGGGAAATGGTGAGGGAGAGGGAGGCCTGGTGTGCTGCAATTCATTGGGTCGCAAAGAGTCGGACACGACTGAGCGACTGAACTAACTAACTAAGCATAAATGTATATTATTGCCGTAGTTAATCATTGTAAAATTTTGAGACTTTTCCTTAATCAGATTTCGAAAGGTAGCATTGTGAAGAAAAACAATAAAAGTGTTTTGGTGTTTTAAATTAATTTTACAAATTCCATTGCCAAAATAGTTTGACAAAAGTTCAACTATAGGTCATATGAAGCTTTCCAAAAAAAAATCTGAGTTTTGTATTAAGATTAAATTACACAATCAAATACAAACTGAAAAGTCTCAATAGGTCAACTTCTACTTTCATAAAATATGGGAATATATAAGATCAATAAATTATATACAAATTAAGTCCAAATATATTAGAATGTTAAGAGTATACTCTGCCTCCCTTACAAAGCACACAGTAAATCTACATTTGTGTTATCCCTATTTGCTTCAAAAGAACTATAAAATTAATTCTCCATAATATTGAAACTCCACATGTGCTGTGCTCAGTCACTTGGTTGTGTCTGACTTTTGCGATCCCTCCAGGCTCCCCTTGGATTCTCCAGGCAAGAATATTGGAGTGGGTTGCCATGCCCTCCTCCAGGAGATCTTCCCAACCTGGGGACCAAACTCAGGTCTCTCACATTGCAGGCAGTTTCTTTACCGCCTGAACCACCAGGGAAGCTCATGAATACTGGAGTGGGTAGCCTAATCCCTTCTCCAGGAGATTTTCCCAGGCCAGGATTTGAACCAGGGTCTCCTGAATTGCAAGCAGATTTTTAACCAGCTGTACTACCAAGGAAGCCCCAAACTCCACATACATACATTCAATTGGCTGAATTTGCTTTTTTTTCTGATCAAACTCAATTTAGCAAGAGAAAACAATTGGATTTTTCACTGATTTATTGTTTCCTTCTTTATAATGCTCCTTACAGGTAAAAAGTTTGACATGATGCTGATAATTGTTCATTCTTTCATGTCTTTACCATTACAGTATTTCAAATTTGAAGCTAGATGTTATGAGTGTAAAAATGCCATCAATCTGTTCTTTCATTTAACAATAGCTGACTACTTATGTATTCTAATGAAGAGATATCCATGGAATTCTCTCCTATAGCTTCCAAGAAATAACCATGAAAAAGGTGTAACTATGTCTACGCAACAGATACAGTCTATATGGTCTAACATACAGAATATGGAAACAAAACATGTATGTCATTAAAATAGGTTGTGTATTGATATATTTTCTCTAAGTCATTAGTTATATTAAACTATATAGGTTAAGATACAGATATGCATTGGATAGGTTGGCAAATTAGCATTTCTTATTCATGTACCATAGAGCTATTTAATTAGTTTGTTGAAGATTTGGCTTAGTGGCTCATTAGGAAAAAAAATAATTAACACTGACACTGAACAAATACGCACAGAAAATTAACTGCATTATATGATTAAATACAGGATATAATAACTAAAAGATTCCTCAATCACCATTGGTAAAAGAAAGAAGAGTTAGTTTGAAGAAACTTTAAGATTTCCCTATTGTGCGTACCAAATAGTTTCAGAAAATGTGTTTCTCTCTGCTGAAGACTTACTGCTCAGGGGGGTGAATGTACAGTAAATTCAGAAGTATTGTGTTCTGGCTTTGAACCTAAACTATTTCTGAAAGAAAAGGACTTGAATTAGCATAACAGGGAGGGAGAAATAGCTTATGGAACTGCAATCATGATATATACCATGATGGATATAAACAAAGTATACATTGATTTATATCCACACATGAAGAAAAGCCATTGATGTGACCCAATGAAAATACACTAGGATACAACACAAGCCACCTTTTCTTTTCTTAGGACAACAAATTCAGACTCTGACTTCAGTCTTCACATATGTAACATATTATTGTTATTTTATATTATTCAATATATTATATATATATAGCTATATACGTGCATTTATCTGTATCTGTATATGTATATATATACATATATGTTTAAATTTCTACTTATGGAATTTAAATTCCATAATTAGAAATTAGCTTCCAAATTTTTATATTTATTTTCCTATTTTTGATGATCTATTTTCTTACTTGTCCTTACATTCCCTTAAGTTCAGTTCAGTCGCTCAGTCGTGTTCAACTCTTTGCGACCCCATGAATCGCAGCACACCAGGCCTCCCTGTCCATCACCAACTCCCGGAGTTTACTCAAACTCATGTGCATCAAGTCGGTGATGCCATCCAGCCATCTCATCTTCGGTCATCCCCTTCTCCTCCTGCTCCCAATCCCTCCCAGCATCAGAGTCTTTTCCAATGAGTCAACTCTTCAATGAGGTGGCCAAAGTATTGGAGTTTCAGCTTCAGCATCAGTCCTTCCAATGAACACCCAGGACTGATCTCCTTCAGAATGGATTGGTTGGATCTCCTTGCAGTCCAAGGGACTCTCAAGAGTCTTCTCCAACACCACAGTTCAAAAGCATCAATTCTTCGGCTCTCAGCTTTCTTCACAGTCCAACTCTCACATCCATACATGGCCATTGGAAAAACCATAGTCTTGACTAGACGGACCTTTGTTGGCAAAGTAACGTCTTTGCTTTTGAATATGCTATCTAGGTTGGTCATAACTTTCCTTCCAAGGAATAAGTGTCTTTTAATTTCATGGCTGCTATCACCATCTGCAGTAATTTTGGAGCCCCCCAAAATAAAGTCTGACACTGTTTCCACTGTCTCCCCATCTATTTGCCATGATCGGATGCCATGATCTTCGTTTTCTGAATGTTGGGCTTTAAGCCAACTTTTTCACTCTCCTCTTTCACTTTCATCAAGAGGCTTTTTAGTTCCTCTTCACTTTCTGCCATAAGGGTGGTGTCATCTGCATATCTGAGGTTATTGATATATCTCCCAGCAATCTTGATTCCAGTTTGTGCTTCTTCCAGCCCAGGGTTTCTCATAATGTACATTGCATAGAAGTTAAATAAGCAAGGTGACAATATACAGCCTTGGCGTACTCCTTTTCCTGTTTGGAACCAATCTGTTTTTCCATGTCCAGTTCTAACTGTTGCTTCCTGACCTGCATATAGGTTTTTCAAGAGGCAGGTCAGGTGGTATGGTATTCCCATCACTTTCAGAATTTTCCACAGTTTCTTGTGATCCACACAGTCGAAAGATTTGGCATGACTTCCCTTAAGTTATATACTGTCAAACCCTAAGAAAAAGCTAGCCAGATATGACAATTTACCAGCACTCTAAACATGAGAATGAGACAACTCTACAACAAAGGAAATATTTTTCATTTGGAAATCACACACAACAAAAAAAACAGGTTCAAATTCAATCTGTTAGTTCTCAACAGTATAAATTTGAGTGATTTTTAAGCATTATAATAAAAAATTTAATGGGTGAGCTTAACAAAAAGCATGCATTGGACAAACATAGGTTTCCTTCCATTTAATCCACTTATTCCACACTGACACCAGTTGTTTATCGGATGCTTAGTAATGGGCATGACTTCATTTACACATATGGATGAATAAAGTGATTAATTACTCTCCATCAATAGTGCAGAATATTGGCTTTGTTTAACTCAGCTCATTAACAGCAACTAGAAAAAGCTAATGGATCTACCCTAACATTGACTTGATGCCAGAATTCATGAGAATTAAGACACAGAACAACTCAACAACTGATATAATATACTGTGGAAGTGAAACGGGCTACTGGCGAACTACTATCACCTAATAACTTCAGCAATTAAGTGGAAAATATTGGACAAAGCATTTTCTCTTCTTTAGAACCATATACACTGAAAAGTGGTCACAAAAATATGACTTTTCTGATATTGCCTTAAATGACTCAGGTAAAAAACAGAAGGACAATTGTGGATACTCATATAAACAAAGCAATTCTATAAAATACTGGTCACCGAAATGCCCCAAAAGCATTAAATTCAGTTATTCTAAGGCACCAGTGGCTATGCTGAGAGCAGTGGGAAATTAGGCGTATGAGATGGGACAGGTCCATGTGTTTGAAAGAGTGACAGTAAGTAGCTGACCAGTTCTGGGAACTTGGTGGTTTGTAGGAGCTGTGTTCTTCTCACTGGTTTGAGATGACTGTTGGGGACTGTGGAGAGGCAAGAGTGGGTGGAACCCTGAGATGAACTGAGGTCCTGTGAACATGGTGGGTACACTCAGGGGCATAGGTAGAGTGTCTGAATATGGGAAGAACGGCCAAGCAGGGGTGTGCTTAGGGTAGAGAAGTCCCATTCAACCGCAAGTAAGCTTGAGGGATCCGCTTGCCACAGAAGGCCAAGAGGACTGTCTTAGTTTCCTACGGCTGAGAGAACCAAGTGTTACAAACTGGGTGGCTTGTAAGTGAAAGTCACTCAGTCATGTCCAACTCTCTGTGACCCCATGGACTATACAGTCCATCGAATTCTCCAGGCCAGAATACTGGAGTGGGTAGCCTTTCCCTTCTCCAAGGGATCTTCCCGACCCAGGGATCGACAGGTCTCCCACAGTGCAGGCAGATTCTTCACCAGCTGACCCACCAGGGAAGCCCAAGAAGACTAGAGTGGGTAGCCTATCCCTTCTCCAGCAGATCTTCTCGACCCAGGAACCGAACCAGGGTCTCCTGCATTGCTGGAGGATTCTTTACCAACTGAGCTATCATGGAAGCTTATAAAACCAGAGAAACTTATTTTCTGAGTTCTAGAGGCTGCAAGAGTTAAGTCAAGGTTTCCGAAGGACCATGTCTCTCAGGATGTTCCAGAGCGGATCCTTTCTTAACCTTCCTAGTGTCTGGTGGTTGCTGGCCGTTCTTGGCATTCCTCAGTCTGTAGAGGCATTGCTCCAATTCCTGCTTCCCGTCCTCACGTGGCATCTGCTGTGTGTGCCTCAGGGTCCACAATGTCCTCCTCTTATAAACACACCAGTCACGTGGTGTATGGCCCGCCTTAATCCAGTATGAATTCATCCTAACAAAGACCCTGTTTCCAAATAAAGCCAAACACGGTTTTTAGGAGTGAGGACTCTGACCCGTCACAACAAGAACTAAACGGCAGGCTGTGCCTCCATTTCTCTCACGTGTTTGAGGTCTGGGGTTCTGGGCAAAAGAGGCTTCTCGTTAGAGCCTCAGCAGGGACTGGCAGGCTGGCTCGCCACCCAGGCTCTGCGTGCTTTTCTCCACCTATTCCCAGGACTCCCACACTGATGATACCCAAGCAATAAGACTGAAGTTCAGTAAACCAACAGAAAAAAAATTCACGTTCAAAATAGTTAATGACCAGTATGGCATGGGCACCAGTCACTGAGAATGGTCACCATAAATGCTGGAACAGTCTAGGGGGCCATTTGTCCTTTTTAGCGTCTGAGACATGGAGAAATGGAGGGAGGTTACTGCGGAAAAGTCAGGGGGTCCTGTCACTAGCTGGCAGTGGTGGCTGAGGCACAGTCAAGGCAGATGGCTGCTATCAATCCACGCAGAAGTGTGGTGATATTTTGACAACGCGCTTGGCTGACAAGGACTGCCAGAAGAGCATGGGCCAAGGAAAGAGTTTTCCCCTCTTTAAAGGGACAATGTGAACTCAGTAAAAATGCTTGTGATTGCATCCCATGAATCTTGATCGTTTGACATACTAGTTATTTATATTAACTAATAAGTTAATGAGAGATGGTCTGATATCTACAACTATACCACATTCAATTTTGCTAAGGATGAGCTTGTCAAAACTGGGTGGTGAAACTGGCCCCCATATCAAGCCATGAGCAATTTTTCTGGGAAGGAAGAGAAGGAAGAGAGAGGCAAAATCTTCTGAAGGTGGTAAAAAAGGTGATGGGTGAGTCCCTGTGTGGAATCACAAAGTGGTAATTTTATCCCAACTGTGCATTTTCAAAGATTAGGCATGCTGGTTGTCCGGGGGTTAAGAATCCACCTGCCCGTGCAGGGAACAAGGGTGTGAGCCCTGGCCCGGGAAGATTCCACATGTTGAGGGGCAACACTTAGCCTGTGCACCACAACTCTAGAGCTTGCGAGCCACAACTACTGAAGGCTGGGCACCTGGAGCCTGTGCTCTGAAACAAGAGACGTCGCGGCAATGAGAAGTCCACACCCTGCAGTTAAAGAGAGCACCTCTGCTCACCACAACTAGAGAAAGCCTGCACACAGCAAGGACCCAGCACAGTCAAAAATAAATAGATTAGTTAATTAATTAATTAATTAATTAATTAAAAAAATTAGCCTTGCTATCTGGCTGTTACGGCTGTTGACACTGTGCAAAGCAAATGATTTATAATGCCTAGCAATAAAGCGAAAGTGTTAGTCGCTCAGTCATGTCCAACTCTTCACGACCCCATGGTAGCCCACAAAACTTCTCTGTCCATGGAATTCTCCAGGCAAGAATACTGGAGTGAGTTGCCATTTCTTTCTCCGGGAGATTTTTCTGAATCAGGGATCAAACCTGGGTCTCCTACACGGCAGGCAAATTCTTTACCATCTGAGCTAACACGGAAGATCACCTAACAATAATATACAACTCTAACAACAATTGATATGTGATCTAGAATATCAGCACTCTGAACACTGAGCTTGTGGATTTTTAGGTTAGGCTTATTAAAATTATTTTAAAATTTAGTTAATATTATTTTTTAAATAATTGGTAGGTGACAGGTGGGCTATATCTGTCCCTATCCTTGAGTTAAGATACCAAAACATAATAGTATCATATTTCAAAACCTTCAGACAGATTAGATTTTCTTGCTTTATTAATATTTTATTAGTGTGTTTAATTTTGTTTTGTTTTTGTATTTTCAAAAACAGAAAAGAATTAGCTTTTGGTTCTACAAGTGCGACTATAAGAATGAAAGAAAAGGTATCTAATTTAAATTTTTTTAAGTTTTTGTTTCACACACTCAAGTGCCTTTGAAGGTACAAAATGCTTACCCATCCATTCTTATTCTTGACTGACCTATAATTTTTATTCCTATAATTTGACCTCTGAAGCTAACAAAGCCCAAAGAATGAAAAAAATAAATACAGTTGTCTAGGTATCTAAACTTTTCATTTAAAGTAATTCTAATCTAAACACAGTTCAGAGAGAGAAAGATAAATACAGTATGCTATCACTTATATGTGGAATATAAAATATGACAAAAATAAAGTTATCTAGGAAACAGAAATAGCCTCACAGAAATAGAGAACAGAGTTGTGACTGTCAAGGGGGAGAGGACAGATTTGAAGTTTGTCACTAACAGATACAAATATTATATGCAGAATGAATAAATGACAAGATCCCACTGTAAAGCACAGAGAACTGTATTCAATATCCTATAATAAGCTACAGTAAAAAAGAATATGAGAAACTATATAAATATATATATATAAAGCTGAATCATTTTGCTATACACCAGAAACTAACACTGTAAATAAACTATATGTCAAAACAAATTTTTGAAAAACACAATTCATTTTTCTTGCTTATTAGAAAGTCAAATGAATATTTTCAATGCTTTATAAAAATACTATTTGTTTTTGTTAAGGTTAATTACATATAATATAATTCTTTATAAGAGAGAGCTAAGCTTTTGTCTCACGAGCATTTCATTGTCCCTGTATTTGAAGGCAAATTAATTGATCAACTGTTTCAAATGCATATGGTATCAATGGGAAACTCAGCATCCTTAGACTTTGTCAGTGAGCACATGAAACTACCCTATCCCAGCCAAAACTCCCTCTGTTCTTGGCCACTGTGATGCCCACAAGATTTGGATCAGCTCTTCATCAAGTAACTGATCTCTCCTATCTAAAAGTGGACAAACACCAAGTGGCCTTATAGAGGCTGGGAGCCAACAGCGAACTGTGAAGTGGAGGCAGAGGTCGTGCGTTCACAGGATGGAGACCACAAGGAACACAGAAAAGCAGAGTCTGAAATCTCTGGTCCCTAATGATACCTGGAGCCACACCCAGCCCTGACTGTCCCTTCAAGAGAAGTAAGATGCTGAATTAATTGGTTGTGTTGGTTAGTTCTGTTACTCACAGCTAAACACACCCTACCTGATATATTATTATTTTTTAGATGCCCCTTAGTGCAACATGAAGTTATATTATTTATTGCCCTGCCACCTGCTGTCTCCTTCATTAGAATGTACTTTTCTTGAGAGTGAAGATAGTATCTTTATGTGTATATATACACATTCATATAGAAATTTTTTAACGTTATGGTTTATCACATGATATTGATATAGTTCCTTGTGTTATACAGTAGGACATTGTTGTTTATACATCTTGTGTATCAGTCTGCATCTGCTAATCCCAAACTCTCAATCCATCCCTCCCCTATCCCTCCTGCCCCCTTGGAAACCAGAAATCTGTTCTCTACGTCTGCTTCTGTTTTGTAGATAAGTTCATCTGCATTGTATTTGAGATTCCACATGTAATACTGGAATATTCCACATGTAATTCCACATGTATACCATACGCCAATTATCTTTCTGTTTCTGACTTACCTCAATACTATAATCTCTAGTTGCATCTATATGGCTGTGAATGGCATTATTTTGTTCTTTTTTATGGCTGAGTAGTATTCTGTTGCATCTATGTACCACATCTGAGTGTAAAGGCAGTTTCTATCTCGTCCACTGCTCTATCCCTGATATCCACCACATGTGGCGCACATGCACTGCAGCCTGAAAACTCAATAGCTTCTGTTGGACCCAATAAGTAAACTGTCAGCCCAGGGAACTCACCACCTTTACGGGTGCCTGAAAGAATGATCTGCTATGGTTTTGTTGTGAGAGATTTGGAAAGAGTGAGTGATGGAAAAGCCCTTCTCATTCTGAGCTCTTTGTAAAGAGCTGGTTTGTCTCTGCTGACCTGCACATCTCATGTCCACACTCCTTGCCTTCTCTAGATCTGGCTTCAACTTACATATCATTTTTATAAAGTAGATAGCTTCTTACATGTCTGTGATGTATACTGTAGATTAAACTCACAAGATTCTACCCTTGGGCTGCCATATTTGTCAAATTTGGATCAGTCAAAGGTGCATTGGCAAACTGTATCATAATCTATAGAAGACATCACTCCACATGTTATCCTAACAACTTCTAGGACTCTGCAATGCCTCCTGTGATGGTGTCAGTGTATACAACTTGAAACTCTTATTTTTTAAAAACATTTTATGTAACAGTGTTGTGATAGTTTCAGGTGGACAGCAAAGAGACTCAGCCATACATATACATACATCCATTCTATCTCAAACACCCCTCCTATACAGGCTGCCACATAACACTGAGCAGAGTTCCCTACGCTACAGTAGGCCCTTGTTGGTTATCCATTTTAAATACATGGGAAATGCAGTTTCGATCTTTGGGTCAGGAAGATCCCCTGGAAGAGAAAATAGCTACCCACTTGAGGACTCTTGCCTGGGAAATCCCATGGACAGAGGAACCTGGCAGACTACAGTCCATGGGGTTGTTAAAGTCAGACATGACTTAGCGATTAAACCACCACCACCATTTATCTTTGACTGAGGATTAGTTTTGCATTTTTCTTATTAAATTATATCTAAGCTTTTATGCATATTCTTTTTTTCTATTCCCTTAGGTTTGATTTCTGCAAATTGAATTAATCAGTCAGTGCTTATAATCATTTGTAAGGAGAGCAAACATATTGCCAGTTGAAAAACTGAGACTATATCCTTGCCCTACCTGTAGCTTATGAGCGTATTGGAGGTCCCTGCATCCAAGCCAGCACTGGGTATTACAAAGTGTGTATTTCTCAATTTTGTAGGTAAAATTGGTGTATCTTCTGGTATTAGTGTGTTTGGACTGTTAAAACAGAATGTCTGAGACAAGGTGCATTATAAACAACAAAAACATGTCTTGCAATTCTAGAGGCTGGAAGCCAGAGATCAAGATGCCAGCATGATCTGCTTCTGGTAAGAATGCTCTTTGGTTATAGAGTATTTTCTTATATCCTTACATGGCAGAGAGAGGGAGAGAGGGCTAGAGAGCTCTCTGGGGTCCCTTTTATTAGGGCAGTAATCTCATTCATGAAGGTTCCACTTTCATTATCCAACAACCCCCTTTCTTGGTCATTTTATGTCATGTCCTTTGCACATTTTTCCATTCAAATGTTTGTATTTTCTGTTGTTATTTGTAAGTACTCTTTATTTATTAATAATATATTCCATTTATTTTCATTTTGAATGTCTACTGTCTCTTTTAATGTGTTATTCTCATTGCTACAAGGTATCATATAAGGCAGACATAAGAAGGACATATAGGAGAAGTCTTTAATAAAAAGTACTTGTTGCGAAATTTCTGCAGTTTAAAGAAACTTAAAAAGGACAAAAATAACAGCATTTAGGACTAGAGCCACTTCTAATGCAGATTAGGCTTGTACTTTTCATACCTATCTATAAAAACTTTTAATTCAGATTAAAAAAAAAAAAGGCTTTGTAGCTCAACTAATAGAAAAGCCACATTTAGTATAAGAGCTGAAGGCTGAAGGTGAGACAGAAGGAAGGGTGCAAGGCACTGCCATTAAGAACAGGATATGACATTAACTGGTTGAAGGGAACTAGGCCCAAGATGGCAGAAGACTAGACTTCTAGGAGAGTTTGACCCACATTATTTGCTCATTGTAACCCATTAGCATCTAAATGACACACCCACTAGGGCCATGGCAGTTCTGAGGCTGCTCACAAAAAGCCAAAATGTGGGCAGTGGCCCAAGCACCATAAAAATTAGCCACCCCTACATCCTGGGCACACCAGCCTTCTGAGACAGCTCAGAGTGTGTGTGGAGGGTGCATCTCTCCAAATAAGCCTGCTATTATGAGTGAGTGAAAGTCGCTCAGTTGTGTCTGACTCTTTGTGACTCCATGGACTGTAGCCCACCAGGCTCCTCTGTCCATGGGATTCTCCAGGCAAGAATACTGGAGTGGGCTGCCATTCCCTTCTCCAGGGGATCTTCCCAAGCCAGGAATTGAACCCAGCTCTCCTGTTTTATTTTCTTTTAATTTTGCTTCCTTTGGGTCTTTACCCTACTGGGGCCTTTGGGAACTGTGCGTATGTGTAACTGCATCTCCCATACCTCTTCATTTTAGCTTAGGCTGGATTTGAAGAGCCAAAACAGGAAAACACTTAAGGAGACCTGAGATTCTCACAGAGAAATAAATTAGAGCTGCTGTTTCTTTTAGCTTTGCTTTCTTGTTCTTTACCATTTATTATTATTTTTTAATGTAATCTCTCCTTTTATCAACCTTCATCATTTCATACTGTAAAAAAGTTAAATCACTCACTAAAGGCAAATAACCTTAAGAATCTGCTGAGTGTGAAGAGAAAAGGCCATGGTATAGAAGAATGGATTAGGAGAGAGACACCTAATTCTAGGGGTTTACAGTTAGTAAAATCTCAGGCTTTGTTGTACAATAAATATCATTTTGTTTTACACAATGACTGGCTACTGATTGCTTGCAGTCACAAGCATAAGCAATCCTTCAAAATTAAGTATAAATATAACAAGAAAAAAAGCAATACGGAAAAATTCAGAAATGTCCGACTATTGCTATTTCTTGGGTGAAACTCTACTGATCAGTAGTTGGGTTCCCCAACAAAATGTGAAAACAAGAGAATTTTAGAAAGCAGCAATTTTAAGGAAATGAAAGCTATGCAAAATGCATTGCAGTCCTTCATTATATAGTTCATAAATATGAAAAGAAAATAATTCTAGGCAGTAAGTTAATTCATAATTCTGGAAAATATTTGTCCATGCAGTGAATCTATAAGAATAACTGCTATTATAGCTCACTTTTCAATTCTATGTGAAGCCAAGAACCCTTGCTGGGAGGCCTGTCCCTGGGGCATGACCATTCTCTTGTGCCCCATTTTTCTGTACAACAGAGACACTATTCATTTCCCTAAACTCTCCCTACTTTTGTTGCAGAATCATAGTTAGAACGAGGGGCTTTAGAAACATATCAAGGACAGCAAAATTCTTGTCCCACAACTGCGCATGCCAATGCCACATAATAGCCTTGTAGTTTGTGAAAAACCTTGTGTATGTGCACTCAGTCATAAATGACTGCCAGCCTCCTCTGTTGCTGAGATTTCTCAGGCAAGAATACTGCAGCGGGTTGCCATTTCCTCTTCCAGGGGATCTTCCCAACCCAAGGATCGAACCTGCATCTACTGTGTCTCCTGCAGTGCAGGCGAATTCTTTATCCACTGAGCCATCAGGGAAGCCACATTATTTATTAGGAAATACATTTTAAACTTATGTTTACTTATATTATTCACATATTAAAAATCTAATATGTCTGCCTAAATCCTATCGTATGCCTATATTAAATTTGTAACAGAAAACTGACTAGGACTTATTCAAATTAAACAATGCAACAGAATAATACATTCTTCCATTTAAAAAAATAAATGTAATGGCATATCCTTCTACTTAGCATTATCCTTTAGTTATGTATAACCAAATAAGTACAACTGGCAAGCACAGCATTGCAAAGATTGCTTTTCTCTGTTGTTTGCCCCGATAGTGATAATTTCTATGGTGATTACAAGGATAATTCCAGACATAATTATAAATTTGAAGGCTAAGCATGCTTCAGGAAGAAACTTTAAAAATAATGGATTAGCTTATTTAATGATGTTATATGTTTGTGTGGATAAGAACTATTACATCCCTCCGGGCTAAGTATCCAACACTAGCACAGACAGGATGGAAAACCAGGCCTTAGAACATTAATAAAAAGAGAAATGGAATTCAATATTTGCTTTTTTTAATCCTAGCCTTTCAACTATTATGGCTGATATAGTTTTATTACAAGTCTCTGAATTAATGAAGAGAATATATTGGTAAATAGAAATGCACTTCATGCTCCACAAAGGGAAATCAAGTTGCTATGGAAAAATATGGGCTTACTAGGTGGCGCTAGTGGTAAAGAACCCAGCTGCCAATGCAGGAAGTGCAGGAGACCCAGGTTCAATCCCTGGGTCGGGAAGATTCCCCTGGAGGTGGGCATGGCATCCCACTCCAGTATTCTTACGTGGAGAATTCCATGGGCAGAGGAGCCTAGCGGACTGTAGTCTATAGATTCCCAAAGATATGGACACAACTAAAGCAACTTCACATGGAAAAATATACCCTCACATAATGATCAAATTTTATGCTTTTTCTGAAAAGATTTTTCAAAATAAAACAAACTAAACCTTTTAAAAACGCCACAAAATCTCAGGTTTTCAGCCACAAAGTCCCAGGTTTATCAGAAACGCAAATATTTTAGGTCATACAATTTATACAATTTTACTATATATGTAATATGACTGGGAATACTGATTATGGGGAAGAGCTGGGAAATTGTTGTAAAGCTGCTCTTTCGCACAGAAAATTCACTTTCTACTATGCACTCTGCTGAAACTTCAAGACTTTGCTTTGGAGCTCAATAATTGGTGATGTTATCTGACAATGTCTGATCCATTATTTTTTTTTTAAAGGCAAAATACAACTAGATGCTGAGTGACTTGAAGTTATGCAAGGTTCTCTTAATTCTATCGATTCTCAGTTACACCAATGAGCATGTTGACCTGTATCCAGTAATTTATACAACATTGGCTGTTTTCAGGAAGAAAAAAAGCTCAGACGGGAAACTTAAATACTTCACTTGAATGAAAACTTGAAGAATTTTGTGCCTTGCAGTCTGTGCATACATCTGTTTGAAATACGTATGTTTGAAATTCATCATAATGTAAGTATATTACATTGATCAACTTTAGGTTGAAGAAATTCCTGGAGAAAAATTTCTATTGTACTCATCAACAGTTACCAACGAGTCCCTGCCTGTTTCAGGTGCTTCACATATACACCTGGGACCCTCTCAAATACCCAGTGTCATCTACAAATTGGCACTTGCCATCTCCCTTTACAAGGACTGGATCAAGTGCTGCTGTAGTTGCTGATTTTCAACACTCCTTAAAAGGAGTTCAGGATAGAGAGCAGAAGCGAGGCACTCTGTGCTCACGGAAAAACTGGCAGGACAGTAGTTCTTCAGATAGATATTTTCAGGAACTGATTTTATGAGTTCAATTATTGTAGCTGCTCATATCTATAAAAGCACTCAATTCTTCATGGTGATGACCAGCCCTCATGAATAGCAGAGACCTTCTGCAAAAAATATATGTTCGATTTTTTTTTTTAAACCAAAATAAAGGTAGGCTTTAGATTCATCTGGTAAGGCCTTAAGTTGAACAGGCTGTGCACCAATACAGTTCCCCGAACTATGCTTTTATAGGATTAGGAATTAAACAAACCCCTTGTAGAGATTGACCTGAGGTAACATTTAATGCTAAAACCAAAATAAATAACCTAGCAAAGACAAAATTTTAAAAATCTTAGTAATTTCAACTTTGGAGATATTTGGTCACCAAAATTAATCAACATTTCTCAAATATTTTAATACAAAATTATAAAAGAAAAGTGCATTAAAAACAGAACATTTAAAATTCTGGCAAAATTACAATTATTTCGAATATACTGACTCCAACCAAGTGCATACACTGACATTCAAAAAGAGCCTCAGTATATAAAAGTATGCATTTCCCCTTCACCAAAATCACATATGTCCTAACCTATCCCCTCCTGCCTCTTTGGAGCAGTTTCTCAGAGCTATCTGAGGTGCTGTCTTCCGAGCTTAACTTACAGCTCTCACACTGCATTTTTTCAAGGGGACACCAGAAAAGTAAGTGGTATCACCTCCATTTTACAGGCTTGGGGACTAAGCAATAGAGCTAGAAAGTGACAAAGGAAGCTGGCCAAGAACTCAGCGACTTCAAAGTGTGTGCCCTTCCCACTACAGGTCTATCCTAAAATACGGCTCCTTACTTATACCAGACAAACTACTGCACAAATAAATCTTCAACAACATCCTAAGGGGTCAATGTCAGGGAAAGCTGTCATCAGAGTCTAATTTTAACACTAAAAGGCTGTTATCAGAGGCTGATTTCTAACATGGTGATAATACCATGTTTTGAAGAGTGAAACCACCAGCCACTAAAAGATGCCCCAATATGATGCAAAATATGTTAGCTCTTGGGAGAGAGGATGTTACAAGAATTTGAAACTGTGTTCCTTCTCCAGGTTAATTGAGACCTAACCACAGTCTCTTTCTTATTGTCCTGTAACACGTTAATTACTAGAAAATTTGTCATTGCTTATTATAAATCATATGGAACTAGAACCAAAAATACTAGACTCAGAATTATATATGACAAATAGGGACAGTTTTCCATCTATGCAAGATTCTATCTTAGTCCTAGTATATTGGAAGAATATATAACCCAGGATTACTTACCATGATGCAACCCTTCTCACACACACAAAAAAAACCTCATTAAAAACAAATTCAAAATTGCCTTCATGTAACTTATTTTTCATTAAAGACAGAATTTGATTCTCTTTCTTTCCTTCCATGCATACTTGTACTCTTCCTTTACCCGTGGAGAATTCATGTCAATGTATGGCAAAACCAATACAGTACTGTAAAGTAAAAATAAAAATTAAAAAAAGAAGTTCATTCTAAACTTTTTGTTAGATTTACATTACTCTGCTTGAAAGTTATTTAAAATTTGATGACAAGTAACTTTCAAAATGGAGAAGGCAATGGCACCCCACTCCAGTACTCTTGCCTGGAAAATCCCATGGATGGAGGAGCCTGGTGGGCTGCAGTCCATGGGGTCGCTAAGAGTCAGACACGACTGAGCGACTTCACTTTCACTTTTCACTTTCATGCATTGGAGAAGGAAATGGCAACCCACTCCAGTTTTGTTGCCTGGAGAATCCCAGGGATGGGGGAGCCTGGTGGGCTGCCGTCTATGGGGTCACACAGAGTCGGACATAACTGAAGTGACTTAGCAGCAACAGCAGCAACTTTCTAAAAATAAGTGATATTGATTTATGCAGGATTGAGGCATTCTCTTATGGAGTACTGTTATTAGTAAAATTTTATCTAATCACAAGTAACACTTCATAAGCTTTAACATATTTGAAATGAGCCACAGGTTGAAGAAACAGTTAAGTAGCAAATTATTTACTTGATTCTCTCCATTTGGGTTGTCCTGTATTCTCTATAACACTTCTTCAAAGATGTTAGGATTTTACTTATAAAAATATAATAAATAAATAAATGTAGAAAAGAAGTGGTGAGGATGATAAAGAAATACAAATCTAGCTGTAAAATATAAGAATCACAGATATGAAATGTACACTGTGGGGAATATTAATCAATAATTATGTAATATCTTTGTAATGACATATCAAGATAACTAGACTTATCTTGGTGATCATTCTGAAATGCATAGAAAAAAAATCACTATATTATATAACAGGAAGTAACATAGTCTTGTAAGTTAATTATAGTTCAAAAACAATCAACCATTCATACAAAGTCACAGAAAAGGAGATTCGATTTCTGGTGGGGAAAGACGGAATTGGATGAAGGCTGTCAAAGGGTGCTACAGACTTCCAGTTATAAGGTAAATGAGTACTGAGATATAATGTACAAGATGATAAACATAATTCAGACTGCTGTGTGTTATATATGAATGTTGTTAAAAAACAATGAATCCTACGTGTTCTCATCATAAACACAATTTTTTCCCCATTTTTAAAATTTCATTTCTTCATGTGAAGATGAATGGTCACTGAATTTACTGCGATAATCATTTCAGGATGTGCGTCAATTACTCATTTGTGTCCAACTCTTGGCAGCTCCATGAACTGTAGCCTGCCAGGCTAATTCTGCAGGCAAGAATAATAAACTGGGTAGCCATTCCCTTCTCCATGGGATCTTCCTTACCTGGGGACTGAACCCAGGTCTCCTGCATTGCAGGCAGATTCTTTACTGTCTGAGGCACCAGGGAAGCCCATTTAATGATGTATGTAAGTCAAATCATTACACTCTACATCTTAAATTTCTACCGTACTGTATATCAGTTATATTTCAATACAACCGGAAGAAAGAAAAGAAAGAAATATGATTAGCATAATAGTTACTTAGTTTTGCCTATGTTCTAAAACAATTTTCAGTTCAGTTCATTTGCTCAGTCATGTCTGACTCTTTGCAACCCCATGGTTTGAAGCACACCAGGCTTCCCTGTCCATCACCAACTCCCAGAGCCTACTCAAACTCATGTCCATCACGTCGGTGATGCCATCCAACCATCTCATCATCTCTCGTCCCCTTCTCCCACCTTCAATCATTCCCAGCATCAGAGTCTTTTCAAATGAGTCAGTTCTTCACATCAGGTGGCCAAAGTACTGGAGTTTCAGCTTTAGCATCAATTTTACTTGCATTCAAATCAAATATAATTTTTGTTTAAAAGAATCTTCCAATTCTTCATGCTACGCACCCCTGAAGCTGAAGCTCCAATACTTAGCCCACCTGATGTTAGGAGATGACTTCTTGGAAAAGGCACTGATGCTGGAAAAGACTGAGGGTAGGAGCAGAAGGGGTGGTAGAGGATGAGATGGTTGGAAGGCACCATCACCTCAATGGACATGAGTTTGAGCAAACTGTAGGAGATAGTGAAGGACAGGGAAGTCTGGGGTGCCGCAGTCCATGGGGTTGCAAAGAGTTGGACATGACTTAGCAACTGAACAAAAACAACAATGCACCTTTAAGATTTAATTTAATAGAATATATGATAGAAAGTGTTTTTTTTCTGTGAGAAAACTCATTTTGTGAATCCCTTCTTACAAATATTTTCTGAGTATTAAGAAACTGAAAGCTGGCAAATAATTTAACTTCACTTTTGCATCATGACATTGAAGTTGGAAGTAACTGATGTTTCCCAGGTCTAGGTGGAAAAGCAGGGGTGAACTTCTGGCTTTCTTTTTTTCATAGACTTTGGAAGGATGTGGGGCCTTCCCTGGTGGCTCAGAGGGTAAAGCATCTGCCTATAATGTGGGAGATCCAGGTTCGATCCCTGGGTTGGGAAGATTCCCTGGAGAAGGAAATGGCAACCCACTCCAGTACTCTTGCCTGGAAAATCCCATGGACAGAGAAGCCTGGTAGGCTACAGTCCATGGGGTCACAGAGAGTCTAACTCTATTGAGCGACTTCACTTTCTTTAGGAAGAATGCATGGCACCAGGTTCTGTATACTATCCAAACACCGGCAGTAAAAAGACCAGTTGCAGGACTGAACTGTAAAATTGATGTAGATTTTAAAAGCTGCTTCATGCAGATGCAGAAGAGAAGGAAGAGAAAAATCAGTATTTTCCCTGTCTGCTTCCAAGGTGAAGCCTCGTGTAAGAAACCGTACTTGTTTCACCAGGTAGAGTGATAATAACACCATGTTCTGGATTCCCTTCTAATTTCTTCCAGGTAACTGTATTGTAGGGTAGACATGTTATGACCATGATTCCCCCACTGTTGGTGCAAATAATTTATCCAAACCACATATACTTGTGTGAAGCACAAAGGGTGACAAGGAGGCGGCTCACCCCTACACCTTCATGACCAGATAGATCTTGATTTAGATTTCCAAGTATCCACAGGAGATTTCAAACTAAATGGCAAGAAGTGACCTTTAAAAGTCTCTTCCAGAGACAGCTTAGAAAGTTCTGTGGGAATCATAACCTCTTCCCTCCTTCCCTCTGCCTTTCGGTTTGGGATGTGTTGGTTTAAAAATCAATCATTTTGTCATTCAAGAAGTGATCACACAGTTCTAACAGGAGAGAAACCAAGGGCATGAGAAAAGAAGACTTGTTACTTTAAATAATGGTAACAAATGCTTATCAAGGAAGGTTTGTTCTTCTCAGAATTAAAGTCATCACATATAATAGGAGTTTAGCATTTTGCTTTCCATCCAAACCGAGACTGCTTGCTCAAGCGCCTTTGAGAAACAACACACGATGCCTTACGCTATTAGATTCTGTCAGCATAAATCTTCCCCATTGGTGATGGGAATCGACTTATTTATTTATTTAGGAAAAAAAATGAAACTTTTCCTATGCCAGGAGAATGGATGCTACTAAATGAATACAATTAAACGCAATATAACTGTTCTCCACTGTTATGAATTAGCCTTTGCACAGTACGGCACCCACAAGACTACAAATTATAGTTCTCTCTTTATCCACTTGGACAAATGCACAGTTATTACCATCACCCATTCAGAATCTAATTCAATCATCTGGGCAATAGATTTTAATGGGTTCTGCTACTTCTTGATGCTCCCCAAGGGAAGAAGGACTGTGTTTGGTTTCCCTCCCTGCATCAAAGAGACAGTGTTGGTTTTACCCATGTGTAAAAACCAGCCTGCTCTGCATTTTTGCTGTGTAAAACAGGTCTTAGTGAGTGTAGAATAGAGACTCATGTTAGGGACTCTCCAGTTCTACCTGCTGTTATTGGTCAGTTGCCCAGTTGTGTCTGACTCGCTGCAACCCCATTGACTGCAGCACACCAGGCCTCTCTGTCCTTCATCATCTCCTGGAGTTTGCTCAAGTCCATGCTCACTGCATCAGCGATGCCGTCCAGCCATCTCATCCTCTGACACCCTCTTCTCCTTCTGCCCTCAATCTTTCCTAGCATTGGGAACTTTTCCAGTGAGCCATCTGTTCGCATCAGATGACCAAAATACTGGAGCTTCAGCTTTAGATTCAGTCCTTCCAGGGTTGATCTCCCTTAAGATTGACTGGTTTGATCTCCTTGCTGTCCAAGGGACTTTCAGGAGTCTTTGCCAGCACTAGAGTTTGAAGGCATCGATTCTTTGGCATTCTGCCCTCTTGACAGTTCAGCTCTCACAGCTGTACATGATCACTAGGAAGACCATAGCATTGACTATATGGACCTTTGGTAGCAGAGTAATGTCTCTGCTTTCAACACACTGTACAGGTTTGTCATTGCTTTCCTGTCAAGAAGCAATTGTCTTTTGATTTCATGGCTTCAGTCACCATCCACAATGATTTTGGAGCCCAAGAAGAGGAAATCTGTCACTAATTCTGTCTGATACCGTATTTATAGCAATAGGAAGTTTTGCACAGATTTATGGTCTCACATTGCCTAGACACAAATGCTGTGACCCAGCAGAGAGCTGTATCACATGGGAGCAGAAAAAGTTCTGCTCATGCATTAACTTGTACACTTCTACATCTCAATCCTAATACCTGGGAAGGCAGCTTTCAATATGTTCTGTCAATTAAAAATTTTATCATAAATTATTTTTCCTCAAAATATTATCCAGAGTAAAGGCCCCAGAGCTATTTTGTATAGATAGTCTCAAAACTTAAAATGTTCTAGAAGCAGACTTGCTATATATATCAAGCTCCACCATGGAGAAGCAATATTAATTCATCATATTATATTTGCATGACAATTGACATGTCATTATATTGTCTCATGTGAAAACTTTTATAGTGTTATTCACATTTTTAAGACCAAAAGAGGTGACATCACTTCTTCAAGGGAACAGAGCTAGTTGTTGGTGGTGCCAGGACTTTTGACCCCACAGTTGGCATTCTTTCCAATTTTTCTTCTTAAGAAATCAAAATATTCATTGATTCTTCATTGGTAAATAAGCGGATTCTTTACCAATTTCCCTCTCAGTCAGTCTCTCCCATCAGGAAGCTTCCATAAGTCTCTTATCCTTCTCCATCAGAAGGAATACAGACTGAAAACCACAATCACAGGAAACTAACCAATCTGATCACATGGACCACAGCCTTGTCTAACTCAATGAAACTATGAGCCATGCTGTGCAGGGCCACCCAAGATGGACAGGTTATGGTAGAGAGTTCTGACAAAATGTGGTCCCCCGGAGAAAGGAATGGCAAACCACTTCAGTATTCTTGTCTTGAGAACCCCATGAACAGTATGAAAAGGCTAAAAGATAGGACACTGACAGATGAACTCCCCAGGTTGGTAGGTGCCCAATATGTGACTGGATATCAGTGGAGAAATAACTGCAGAAAGAATGAGGAGATGGAGACAAAGCAAAAACAACATCCAGTTGTGGACGTGACTGGTGATAGAAGTAAAGTCCGACGCTATAAAGAGCAATATTGCATAGGAAACTGGAATGTTAAGTCCATGAATCAAGGCAAATTGGAAGTGGTCAAACAAGAGATGGCAAGAGTGAACGTCTATGTTTTAGGAATCAGCGAACTAAAATGGACTAGAATGGGTGAATTTAACTCAGGTGACCATTATATCTACTACTGTGGACAAGAAACCTTTAGAAGAAATGGAGTAGCTATCATAGTTAACAAAAGAGTCTGAAATGCAGTACTTAGATGCAATCGCAAAAATGACAGAATGATCTTTGTTCGTTTCCAAGGCAAACCATTCAATATCACAGTAATCCAAGTCTATGCCCCAACCAGTAATGCTGAAGAAGCTGAAGTTGAATGGTTCTATGAAGACCTACAAGACCTTCTAGAACTAACACCCAAAAAAGATGTCCTTTTCATTATAGGGGACTGGAATGCAAAAGTAGGAAGCCAAGAAATACCTGGAGTAACAGGCTAATTTGGCCTTGGAGTACAGAAAGAAGCAGGGCAAAGGCTAATAGAGTTTGCCAAGTGAACTCACTGGTCATAGCAAACACGCTCTTCCAACAACACAAGAGAAGACTCTACACATGGACATCACCAGATGGTCAATACCGAAATCAGATTGATTATATTCTTTGCAGCCAAAGGTGGAGAAGTTCTACAGTCAGCAAAAACAAGACCGAGAGCTGACTGGCTCAGACCATGAACCCCTTATTGTCAATTCAGACTTAAATTGAAGAAAGTAGGGAAAACCACCAGACTATTCAGGTATGACCTAAATCAAATCAAGTGACAGACAGATTCAAGGGATTAGATCTGATAGACAGAGTGCCTGAAGGACTATGGATGCAGGTTTATGACATTGTACAGGAGACAGTGATCAAGACCATCTTCAAGAAAAAGAAATGCAAAACGGCAAAATGGTTGTCTGAGCAGGCCTCACAAATAGCTGTGAAAAGAAGAGAAGCAAAAGGCAAAAGAGAAAAGGAAAGATATACCCATTTGAATGCAGAGTTCCAAAAAATAGCAAAGAGAGATAAGAAAGCCTTCCTAAGTGATCAATGCAAAGAAATAGAGGAAAACAACAGAATGGGAAAGACTAGAGATATCAAGGGAACATTTCATGCAAAGATGGGCTCAATAAAGGACGGAAATGGTATGGACCTAACAGAAGCAGAAGATATTGGGAAGAGGTGGCAAGAATACACAGAAGAACTATACAAAAAAGATCTTCATGACCCAGATAACCACGATGGTGTGATCACTCACCTAGAGCCAGACATCCTGGAATGGGAAGTCAAGTGGGCCTTAGGAAGCATCACTACAAACAAAGCTAGTGGAGGTGATGGAATTCCAGCTGAGCTATTTCAAATCCTAAAAGATGACGCTGTGAAAGTGCTATACTCAATATGCCAGCAAATTTGGAAAACTCAGCAGTAGTCACAGGACTGGAAAAGGTCAGTTTTCATTCCAATCCCAAAGAAAGGCAATGCCAAGGAATGCTCAAACTACCGCACAATTGCACTCATCTCACATGCTAGCAAAGTCATGCTCAAAATTCTCCAAGCCAGGCTTCAATAGTACGTGAACCATGAAACTCCAGATATTCAAGCTGGATTTAGAAAAGGGAGAGGAACAAGAGACAAAATTGCCAACATCCGTTGGATCATTGAAAAAGCAAGAGAGTTCTAAAAAAAAATTTACTTCTGCTTTATTGACTATGCCAAAGTCTTTGACTGTGTGGACCACAGCAAACTGTGGAAAATTCTTCAAGAGATGGGAACACCAGATCACCTGACCTTCCTCTTGAGAAAGTTGTATGCAGGTCAGGAAGCAACAGTTAGAACTGGACATGGAACAACAGACTGGTTCCAACTAGGAAAAGGAGTATGTCAAGGCTGTATATTGTCACCCTGCTTATTTAACTTCTTTACAGAGTACATCATGAGAAACACTGGTCTGGATGAAGTACAAGCTGGAATCAAGATTGCCGGGAAAAATATCAATAACCTCAGATATGCTGATGATACCACCCTTAAGGCAGAAAGTGAAGAAGAACTAAAGAGCCTCTTGATGAAAGTGAAAGAGGAGAGTGAAAAAGTTGGCTTAAAACTCAACATTCAGACAACTAAGATCATGGCATTTGGTCCCGTCACTTCATGGCAAATAGATGGGGAAACAGTGGAAACACTGAGAGACTTTATTTTGGGGGGCTCTAAAATCACTGCAGATGGTGACTGCAGCCATTAATTAAAAGACACTTGCTCCTTGGAGGGAAAGTTATTACCAACCTAGACAGCATATTAAAAACCAGAGACATTGCAAACAAAAGTCTGTCTAGTCAAAGCTAGACGGTTTTTTTGTAGTTACATATGGATGAGTGAGTTGGACTATAAAGAAAGCTGAGTGTCAAAGAATTGATGCTTTTGAACTGTGGTGTTGGATCCAACCAGTCCATCCTAAAGGAAATCAGTCCTGAATATTCATTGGAAGTACTGATGTTGATGGTGAAACTCCAATACTTTGGCCACCTGATGAGAAGAACTGACTCATTGAAAAGACCCTGATGCTGGGAAAGATTGATGGCAGGAGCAGAAGGGGACAACAGAGGATGAGATCGTTGGATGGTATCACAGACTCAATGGACATGAGTTTGAGTAAACTCTGGGATTTGGTGATGGACAGGGAGGCCTGGCATGCTGCAGTCCATGGGGTTGCAAAGAGTCAACACAACTAGCGACTGAACTGAACTGAAAGAAGAGGAAGCAAATTTTGTTTCCTAACGGTCTTGCTTGATTACTCCTCAAATGCACACTTTTGGTTCTTAGTCATTTAGTTGTGTTCATCTCTGTGACCCCATGAACTGTATGTAGCCCACCAGCCTCCTCTGTCAATGGAATTCTCCAGGCAAGACTACTGGTGTAGGTAGCCATTTCCTCCTCAGAGAGATCCTCCCAACCCAGGGATTGAACTAGCGTCTCCTGCCTTGCAGGTGGATTCTTTGGGAGCCATCTAATTCATGCCAGAATACGCTTTCATAGCCTCCCTTCGAGCAGATGCTTGCCATCATTTTTGGTGACTCCGGACCTCAAAACACAGCCTTTCAGTTCCTGCCTTCTTCCATGGTTGCAACCATGGTAGCTGCAGAATGTTATCTACTTCCAACAATGTTCAGACACTGCTGGAGTCCACTGTCATCTGACTGCAACCCCTCTGAAACTTAATCATGTTGGTTGATGAGAGGTAAACAGTGTAACTTGCATAGGCTCTGGAATCTGACCTCTAGACTTCAACCCTCTTCCAGGTCTATAGTTTATTAGCTGGGCAAGTTTTAGTATTGTGGTCCTAAAAGAGCTGATACGATTAAACAAGTTAATAATACATGTAAAGAGCCAAAGAGTCTTGCATTTAGCTAGTGCTGAATAAATATCATCTTTTTAAGCCTTTTGACTTTTGACCCTATTTCTCTCCCCAGGCTTCACCAATGCTATCCTGGGGGAAATCCCTGAGAATTTGCTTACTTCTAAGTTCAAGAATGTGACTGCGGATCTGTGAAGGAATGGAAACCCAGTGGCTAACTCCCATGAAAGGGAATGTCTCCTAGCCCCACAGAGATGCATGGGAGGAAGCAGAGACGGTGGGGTTCACTGATACAAGGATGGGAGTAAAGTCCTAATTAGCGTTGGATTCTGAGTAACATGAGAAAACCAGGGACGCTGTGAGTCCAGGAAACACAAGCAGAGATGAGTTTTCCTAAAGCGCATTTCTACACAAGCTGGGGGATTCCAGGCGAACTTGTGTCTGTGAAACTCCCTTGATGAAAACAGTATCTGAGCAGACAGGTGAAAAAACTGGGGAATGAATCAGACAGCAAGCAAGTCTTTCCTTTCAAGTTCATTATTTCTCTGTTTGGGACCAGGGGAACAGTGTTCTGCAAATAGTCATAGCCTCTCCCTGACATGACCACTTATTTCCTTAACAGACTCATAAGGCATATCTGCATATTGAAGTTCCTTAGAATTCCTGCAGCAAACCAGTGAGTTTAACCGTGCTTCAGGCCAGTTCTCCTGTTCCTAATTTTTCTGCATCCTATTTTTCACTTTATCTTCACCCTAATCCAGGAGATCAGACATGAAGTTTTGTTTGGTTGGTTTTTTGGCCATGCCACACAGCATTACCTCCCCAACCAGGGAAAGAACCGCCGGTGTCCTCTTCAGTGGAAGTGGGAAATCCTAACTATGGACCACAGATGTGAGATTATTCCCCTGGACAAGATAAAGTTAAGGATGTGACACAGACCATATTAGAGAAAATCACCAGCATAAAAACTCTAGGAACTTTAGTTTTGCAGAGATGATTTAGATTTAGTGATCTGCAAGCATCAAAGAAAAATGCTGGATTCCTTGATTCCACAAACCAGCCCCTAATGCAAATACCAGGGCAGATGACCCCTGATCTGCATCTGCATCTGTTTATTTATACAGTAGAGATCATAGTGCTGGTCTACTCAAATATTTGTTATAAAACACGAAAAAGCAGGTAAAAGTTAAAGGAGACAATACATGGAAAGTGCTTAGCAGAGAGCTTGATGTGGACTTGAGTTTTGTTTTTATTATTGTTACTTTACTACATGGTTTACAGAGCTTAAAAAGCTTAAACTACTTGGACGACAACACTAATGGTGATAAAAAGAACTCTGTCTTCCAAATATGAGGACCAGTGTCCTAGATCTTCATTCAAGCTTTATCTCTGAAAATAGTCTTACTTTGCGAACTTAGAAAAATAAGTTGTGTCTTAACTATGGAAACTGTTCCTTAAGTTCTACTCAGCAGCAAGCAATGGAAAGGTTTGGTTTTATCTTATTAACTACAACAGATTGAAAAATAATGATATTCATCATTTTTGCACTTTTTAGAAGCTGAGAAGAAAAACAACAAATAAAGTGGTAGTCTTAAAGCTGCCTGACCTTTGTGTATTTTGTCTGCGTGCGTGCCTGTTAAGCCACTTCAGTCTTGTCTGACTCTTTGCGACCCCTTGGACTGTAGCTCACCAGGCTCCTCTGCCTATGAGATTCTCCAGGCACGTGCAGTGGAGTGGGTGACCATGCCCTTCTCCAGGGGATCTTCCTGCCCAGGGATGGAACCTGAGTCTCACGTTTACCTGCATTGGCAGGCAGGTTCTTTACTAGCGCCCCCTGGGAAGCCCAATCAATATAGTGCTGAGGTACTTGATCTCAGAATGGAACATGTTCCTTGATAGTTCTCTCATTTCTCTCCCAGCAAAGGGAAGCATCTCTTCTTCACATATCATGAATCCCCAAGACTGCAGAAAGATATTAAAAGATACTTCTTTTTTTTTTTTTGCTGTGTATTTATTTTTTTTTTTTAATTTAATTTTTTATTTTTTAAATTTTAAAATCTTTAATTCTTACATGCGTTCCCAAACATGAACCCCCCTCCCACCTCCCTCCCCACAACATCTCTCTGGGTCATCCCCATGCACCAGCCCCAAGCATGCTGCACCCTGCGTCAGACATGGACTTCATTTAAAACTTCAAAACAAGTGACAACTAACGATAAACCCATTCTAATATAAACTTCTAACCCATGTGGAAAAGAGTGTATGTTTAGTCAACATTGTATTTCTGTTTAATATTTTATGATTTTATACATATATTTAGGTCAATATCATGTTGCAAGCTGGAGAAGGAAATGGCAACCCACTCCAGTTTTCTTGCCTGGAGAATCCCCATGGACAGTGGAGCTGGCGGGCCACAGTCCATGGGGTCACAAAGAGCTGGACATGACTGAGCGACTAAGCACCAGCACCATGTTGCAAGCACCTTCAAACGAATTCAGATCCTACATTCTTCTAACCTCTCACAAACCTTGTGGTCCATATACCAAAAGTGTCTGGTGTCCTCATACGATCGGATCAAATGATATTGCAATCTTGCAAAGTTTATGCTTGGAATTTTGATGAAGCTGAACCTTTCTCAAACAATAATATTTACCCATCATCTTGACAAGATCACCCATCACTTTGACAAGATCACCCAACTGGAATGGACAGAGCTCTTAGGCCCTTTTGACAAAAGATTTAATGGCCTTGCTTCCAGTACATTCTGCCCTCAAAAGTTCATTCTACAAATAGGCAGAGGGCACCTCCAACAAGGTGAGACTCTGGCACTCCTCACCCACAGCCTGCTAAAAGCTTCTGATATCACTTAAAAACAGTAATCTAGTGCTCGCTTCAGCAGCACATATACTAAAATTGGAACGATACAGAGAAGATTAGCATGGCCCCTGCGCAAGGATGACACGCAAATTCGTGAAGCGTTCCATATTTTTGGTGCAGCTTGCTTGGGGCTGGTGCATGGGGATGACCCAGAGAGATGTTGTGGGGAGGGAGGTGGGAGGGGGGTTCATGTTTGGGAATGCATGTAAGAATTAAAGATTTTAAAATTTAAAAAAAAATAAAAAATTAAAAACAAAAAAAAACAAAAAAAAACAGTAATCTAGGAAGGAAGAGAAAATGGATGTCTATGGAAGAAATTCAGTGGAAAAATGTAAAAAATAAAGCTCGGAATTCAGGTCTAATATTTGTCATCTGTTTCCTTAAGTGCCTGGCCAATTTCCAAGTTTAATTTGCATCAGGGTAGCCTAAAAGTTGAGTCAGTAGATTTCATTCATGTTCTCACATTGAGAAAGGCATGTGTGAGCATCCCAAATGTACCCGTAATACTGTTTTCCACTATGGTGTTCCCATTAATTAACCAGTGTTCTACTCCCAAGTGACATTGCATTTTTCTATCTGTTCCTAAGTGTGGCCTCATTCCAGTCCTGTCAGTTAGTTAGTGCTAGTCGCTCAGTCAGGTCCGACTCTTTGCAGCCACATGGATTATAGCCCACCAGGCTACAACCCCCTGGAGTGGGTTGCCATTTCCTTCTCCGGGTCATCTTCCCAACCCAGGGATCGAACCCGCATTTCCTGCGTCTCCTGCAATGGCAGGTGGATTCTTTACCGCTGAGCCCCCAGTGAAGCCCCTCACTGTTCTACATGGCTCTTCGATTTTCTTTCTCCTCTCACTGAGTGTGAACTTCCTGAAGGCAGGGACTTTGCTCATTTTGTTTAGTGCTGAATCTCAACTCCTGGCAGTCTGTTGGACAAAACTGCCCCTAAGTAAAAACGTGCTAGATCGACCGCATGCGTAAATAAGGGAAGCATTGTCAAGCCTTACTCGTGCATGGCCAAATATGCAAACAGAGTGCGGAAGGCACAACAGCCCTTTCATAAGAACCTGAGACTAAACGGAAAAACAGCTCAAGGATTGAGAACCAGGCCAGGCGGGAGCAGGCCCACTAAGACTTGAGAGTCAGAGCTTGCTCACAAACCTCTGACCTACTAGAACTAGGAATGTCTCTGCTATTCTAGCTTCAGGCATCCTGTGGTTGACATTTCCTGGGGGTGGACTAAGCCTAGAGGCAAGGGGTCAAGGTCCCTGTGGAGTCTCTTCCCCTGCCCTCCAGTGTGGATGACCTTAAACATCTTAAGCATATGTTAGCTTCAGAGAACTAGTACTATAAAATCCCTGAATTTCAGAGCTGGAAGGGATTTGTACAGAGTTGAGCCAACACTCCTTGTAAATGAGGAAACAATAGAGTGACATTTAAAAAAAATTCAAATGTTTGTACTCAAGGTTTAGGGAAATTATTTTCTGAGAAATAAATTTAGATCAGAAAGAAATAAGGACTGAGTCACTGCTTCTAAGAGATGCTCTGTAGCTTCTTCATAAATTCCTGGTAAAGGCTAAAAATTTAAAGAATAAAGTGATGTTAGTATCAGTGGTGCATTGTTATTTGACACTCAAGTTATGTTGAGTCCTATGATCTGGGCTGAATTAACAAAAGGTAACATCTGGGTGACCAGGCCACAGTCATGTCTTTGTCCTTTTGGACTGGTCTAAGAAAACCAGCACAGACAGTGTGGCTTATAAACAACAGAGGTTTATCGCTGTCAGTTCTGGAGGCTGGAAGTCTAAGATCAGGATGCCAGCATGGCCAGGTGAGGAACCTGCTTTGGTCAAAGAGTTCTCATCCAATTTTCATATGGCAGAAGGGAGGAGGGAGCTCTGTGGGGTCTCTTTTATAAAGGCATGAATCCCATTCCTGTGGGTCCTAGCCTCATGGTTTAAGGGGCTCCCAAAGACCCCACACTTTCTATTACATTGGGGGGATAGGATTTCAACATATGAATCTTGGGCAGACACAAATATTCAGACCATAGCAGGTGGTTTCAAGGCCTCCACAGAGGGTCACAGAAATTTAACTTTGCTCACAAATGAATGTCCCGCTCCTCATTATAACCTGTGCTTGTGTGCTCAACTGATCAGTCATGTCTGACTCTTTGTGACTCTTGGGGACTGTAGCCCACCAGGTTCTTCTGTCCATGGGATTTCCCAAGCATGAATACTGGAATGGGTTGTCATTTCCTACTCCAGGGGATCTTCCTGACTCAGGGATCGAACCCTCAAATCTCTTGCATCTCCTGCATTGGCAGGCAGATTCAGTGATATCTAAACACACTTCTGCAAGTTGTGGCCACTTGGACCAAACAGAGAACATAATTTCCAGCCAAGAACAAAGAGTTGAGAACAAGAGATGTCACAGGTCTAAAGTCTAGGCTGTTTGGAGCTTGCATTTAATGACTTGTTGGGCAGAGGACTCAGGTGACCCCCCTCCTCTATGTCAGGTAGAGTCTGGCTCCCTGGTATTCAGTTTGGACTCGATCTATAACAAAGCGCTAATACCTGCAAACTTCTCTCAACCTGAGTCCTGGCCTTGGTCTCTCCCAGTTTCCCTATTCTTCACTGCCCACTTCCTGGGGTGGGCAATCTTCACCATTTGTGGTCAGAGGTTTCAGTCTTAGGATATTATGCGTGCACTGATGGAAGGAATTTTTCAGGATGATAAACTGGATACTGAAATAGGCTACAATGATTTAAAAAAATGTCAACAGGAAATTTGAAGCAAAGGAATTCAAAGAAAAAGTGAAGCTAGAAATACAAGTGGGAAATAAATTCCATTACTGGGGTCTTGGAAAGCAACTGACTTTCATATCATGGAGTGTTTTATTTAAATAATTACAGATGTCAACAAAGACATCAGCTGCTATGATTCCAATCTGTGTTTCTTAACTTTGGTCTATAGCACGTAAACCACCACAGTGTAAAGATGCAAGCAAAAGGACAACAAAATTAACTACCCAGAAACTGCCTCTGTCCCATGTGGACCTTCCATGGGCCACCACCCCTCTGCCAAACCCCCCTCACCCCCTTCGCCCATTTTTCCCCCGCCCCTACCCCCACCCCCATTCTCTGCATTTGCATACTCCTTGCTCCTTATTCTTGATACCAAGTGTGGACTATCCAGTGATCTTAGTCCCATGTTTAAAACTCATTAAAAATCTGTTGGCCATTCCTCGCAAAGATTAATCGCACAAATCGAACATAATAGCTTTGCTGATTTAAATGCTCCTGCTATACCATTTCATTTCAAATGTACTGTAATTACATTATATTGCTTCTGGCCAACTTAGAAAATTATTCAAATAATAATCCTATTTTTGGTGTATGGTACACTCTTAGCACTATTTCTCACGTTAATTATATATAAAGCTTGCAAATGTACTTATCAGTGTCTAAATAAGTAAGATTACCTCTCTGTCTATTCGTCCATCATCCGTCTCTTAAATTGCGCAGTTATGTATGTTAGCCACTCTGTTGTTTCCAACTCTTTGCGACCCCATGGACTATAACCCGCCACACGTCTCTGTCCGTGGGGTTTCCCAAGCAAGAATACTGGAGTGGGTTGCCATTCGCTTCTCCAGGGGGGCTTCCTGACCCAGGGACCAAATCTGGGTCTCCTGCTTTGTGGAAGGATTTTTTTACCATCTGAGTTACCAGTAGTCAAAAATCCACAGGAAAGGCTAACCGTTGACCCTGTGGGTGTTTTGCCTTTCGTGCTACCACTTTTCTATTTTTTAACTTGTGTTTTTAATAAGAAATTTACACCAGAGATCAAATTCATTTGCTTGCTCAAGCTTATAAACAGGTGCATAATAAGAACATGGTTCCCAGTTATGTGTTTTGAGGAATCACTTGTGCTTATTTGATCCCAGTAAGTTAGAGAAAGAAGCAATTCCTGACATCATTCTCTATCTCCCAACTTTTGACTTATCTTCCTCGAGAATTAAGTCAGAGCAAAAACCGCTTGCCATAGCTGTACTAGATACTTGAGAAAGTATCTAGAGATGTGTTTACAACAGAAAAAAAAATAATTTTAAGGATCCTTTCCTTCTTTGTCATACAAAAAGCAAATGCGGACCCAAATTTGCCATTCTGTTTTTTAAAGAATTGGAAAGGACTGAGCCAAGGAGGCAGATGATCATGAACTCCAGGTCAAGCTAAGCTTGGCAGCAGTAAACAGTGCCTTATAAATAGGAATTTATTCAAATGAGAGAGAAGGATTTCTGGTTTTCTTTTCCATTCTCAATTGATTGGTAAGGCAAGCTCCACAGAGATTGACAAAATTAATTAGAACCAATTTTAGTTAATCATTTCGAGTTTATTTTTGTTACCTAGAAGTGACCCAGAACTAAAATTTACTTTTGAGATTTTAATCTAGGGAAATGATCATAAAACTAAATTGTAAATATGTTGGATTTTTTTTTCATTCATCACATATTTATTGATTCCCTACAGCATCGGACACGACTGAGAGACTTCAGTTTCAGTTTCACAGCATGCCTAAAGCCTCTTGAAGGCACCGGGAAATCTGGTAGCTAACCAAATAGACAAAAATTCCTTCATTTGTAGTTGAGAGAGAAAGATGATAATGTAAATAATTAAATATATAGGATGTTAGAAGGTAGTAAAAAGGAAACAGGGATACGTACTGTCAAAGGTTCAACTATAAATAAAGTACCGTGGGGTCTTCTTCCCTGAGTAGATAAGAGGGTGCAGGTGATGAGATGTGAGGAGAGTCCCAGGTGAGGGAGGAGCATCTTCCACATTCCTGAGGAAGGAAAGCATCCCACAGCAGTGAGCCTACAGCCCCTGGAGGGGTTCAGCATCAGAAGATGAGCTCAGTGGGGCAACAGAGCTCCAGGAAGATGGAGAGGAGTCCAGCACTGGAGGACCTTCGATGTTGACTCTGAGTATCTGAAAGCTCCAAGGAAGTCTGTGAACTAGGAATTTGACCTAATTTATGCTTTTAAAGGTCATGTTGGCTCTGGTTTTGGAGACAGACTGTTGGGCAACTGAAGCTGGGAGACTGGTAATGGAGTAAAGGTAATCATTTTGGTTCAACGGGACAGTGGACCAGGCAGGTAAAGAGGTGGTAAGAGGTGGCTGATCCTGGCTAGATCATGAAACTATGAACTGGTTATTGGTTAGAAAACAGGGTTTAAGGGATAAAAAGAGCCAAGACTGAGATACACTTTATTGACTAAAACCATAGGAATAATCAACCATGAGTTTGATATGAGTGTTCATTCACTGTGACCATATTTACTATGAATTCCTAACAACATGAAAGAAAATAAAAAAATCTTCCTTAGCTAACTGGAGTACAGGTAGGAATCCCCAAATGATTTCTACTTATATGATTTGCTTTTGCTCCTTTAAAAGGTATTTCTCTCTTTTCCCCCCAAATATTTTCTTTAGACTTCATGAATACCTTAATGGATTTTTTTTTTTTTTTCAGTTTGGCTACACACTGCAGAGCATGTGGGATCTAAATTCCCCAACCAGGGATCAAACCCATGTCCTCTGCATTGAAAGCACAGGGTCTTAACCATTGGATTACCAGGAAAGTCCTTAATGGATTTGTTTGTCTTTCAGAGCACACATTTTTTCTTAAATAATTATGTTAAAATTTACTACAAACATTTTATAGTTTCCCAGAACTCTTTACATTGTTATTAATGTGCATAACTTTTCCCATTAAATTGTAAAATATTTTAAAAAACAACAATTCTTTCACTATGTATACTGAAAGGTTTTCTTGAAATGGTAGTAAGTACCCCAAAATATATAATATATATATATAATATTTATATATTATATAATATATATATAATATATATAATATTTGCATATATATATATATTTGCATTCTCTTCCACACAGTGAATACAGTTAATGTATTGCTCTCAATTACTGTGGAGGGATATCCATGTTTTAGCAAATGGCAAAAATCTGAAACATAACAAACGTAGCAGCTGTGTACCTGGCTATTCTCACATGATCTGTATCCCAATTCTGAAATGCAAGAATTAAGCAAACAAAAGTGAGACAGCTTTCCTATCACTTTTATTTTTGCCAAACTGACTCAAATGAAGATTACTTCTGACTGTATGTTTTCCAGTCTGTAATTATTTTAGTAGGAGCTCTTGAAAAACTAAGAGCTATCACACAACATCTGTTTCTCCCTCCAAAATCGTTCAGACTCTGAAAATATTAAAACCGATTAAGGAGATTAAATAAATTTAGCAAGCTGGTCCAGTCTAGCCCCTCCAAAATCACTGGAGAGATGACCAAATCCATCTGGAGTTTGTTGATATTTCTTGAAATCTCATTTTAAAATGTAGGTGCTGCTACAGCATATGGTGGCTTACTCACATAGAATGTGGTCGAATATCATACTCAGCTTTGATCCCCAGATACAGATGGCCATTTTTGAGTAACCTTCTGTAATGGCAGACTTTATGAAAACATTTCAGGAGTACAACTGATAATACACTTCATGGAACTTTTATTTCCTAATTTTAAAAGACAAAATAATTTTTAAAAGAGACTGTTCTGTCCTACTGCATTCACCTGGAAGGCCTATTGATTATCACTAATGGAATAGCTATTGATTATCATTGAGTTCTAGACCTTTCACCTATATCTTGATGCTCGTCCATCAGATTACTCATGGGTTCCTTTGGATCCACTATCTTTAAAAAACATTGAAGAAAATATGGCAAAACAGACTAGCTAGTGCCTTCCAAACTCTATAATCAGATCAACACTAGACTATGACACACCACATTTAGGAGAAAGTCTACAGACTCAAGTGTAAAAATGACTACGAACAATCGTAAAACTTTAATCTCCTTTCTCTTCCTCTTTCAAAATGTTCAAAATTACCAGCTTCCCCCTTGCATTACAATTTGAAGCATTAAAAAAAATCTCTAATTTAAAAAATCATCTCTATTTTAAAAAATCACCTCTAATAATGACAATCAAAAAGTCACTTGTCAAAAAGAGCATGCATATTCCAAAATTCCTGAGATATTGACAAATTGACAACATTTCCGAAGTCCCTGTTATTCAAGGGATGGATGCCTTTTCATCCGCTTGCTTTCGCCCATTCTCCACTTCTGATAGGCTCATCTTGGGGGCAAACTATTAATATGTTCTATATGACGGTTCATTTTCCACACATGCATGTACAGCAGTAGAAATGTTATATAGGTAAGATAAGCAAGAAAAGAAAATAGTGTTATGGCCATCTTTCCAGGGCCCAGAGATCCTGCTGCTGCTGCTGCTAAGTCGCTTCAGTCGTGTCTGACCCTGTGCGACCCCATAGACGGCAGCCCACCAGGCTCCCCCATCCCTGGGATTCTCCAGGCAAGAACACTGGAGTGGGTTGCCATTTCCTTCTCCAATGCATGAAAGTGAAAAGTGAAAGTGAAGTCACTCAGTCATGTCCGACTCTTAGCGACCCCATGGACTGAGTGTGGTCAAAAAAGGGGCTGGGGGCCTATGCTGGTGTCTCAGTGGTGAGGAGTTTGCTTGCCGATGCAGGAGACACTGGTTCAATTCCCAATCCAGGTAGATCCCACATGCCCTGGAACAACTAAGCCCATGTGCCAAAACCATTGAACTTATATGTCACAATTCCTGAAGCCCGTGCACCGTGGAGCTCTGCAACAAGAGAAACCACCACAGTGAGAAGCTTGTGCACTGTAACTAGACAGTAGCCCCTCCTTGCCACAACTAGAGAAAAACTGGCGCAGCAATGAAAACCCAGCATAGCCCCAAAGAAATAAATAAAATTATGTTAACAAAGTGGGGGGTGGAGCTGGACGCAGCAAAAGCGCAGAGCCCATGACAGGACACTGCAGCCCAGGTCTGGTACTCACAGAGACCATCCAAAGAGCACAGGCAGAAGCTAATCCACAAAGCTGGTACCCACACCATTGCCTGCAGTTGGTCTGAACCATGGCCCAGATGGGCAGGAAGTGTCCACTGGAGCCAGCACAGGCTGTGGGCTCCATCACACAGTGAGGAGAGCCAGGCTCTCCAGGCCCAGCTGCTTCCACCCCAGACACAACAGGCCACCTAGACCATGTGGTCACTTCTCCCTTCACTCCCCATCTTCCTGCATTCTTCCTACTTGTCCTGGCCTTATTTCGAATGGGTCAACCCTGAGAAGCCTTACTCTGCTTCTCCCTCATTGGGGCCAGTCTTAGTATACATTCAAGCCTGAGGGGAGGCATGACATCTATGAGGGTCTCTGGGGTGATTGCGTCTTGGTGTCAGTTCCTGTTCTTTAAGTTGGGCTGACACTACCCAGAATATTCCTGAGGGTAAATAATTAGTAATAGATTTCTGGCCTTTGAAATAAAATTTGGTTCATTTTCTCTGGGTATGTAGAAAAATAAGTAAAAAATAACTACTATTTGAACTGTGGTGTTGGAGAAGACCCTTGAGAGTCCCTTGGACAGCAAGGAGATCCAACCAGTCCATCCTAAAGGAAATCAGTCCTGAATATTCATTGGAAGGACTGATACTGAAGCTGAAACTCCAATACTCTGGCCAGCTGATGCAAAAAACTGACTCATTTGAAAAGACCCTGATGCTAGGAAAGACTGAAGGTGGGATGGCAGAGGATGAGATGATTGTATGGTATCACTGACTCAATGGACATGAGTTTGGGTAAACTCCGGGAGTTGGTGATGGACAGGGAAGCCTGGCATGCTGCCGTCCATGGGATTGCAAAGAGTTGGACATGACTGAGCGATTGAACTGACTAAATGACTGAATTAGCTTTTCAAAAAAGGTAATTGGGTTCCTATTGGGCTCCTCTGGTAGCTCAGTGGTAAAAGAAGCTGCCTGGCAATGGAGGGGCTGTGGGTTCAATTCCTGGGTCAGGAAGATCCCTTGAAGAAGGAAATGGCAACCCACTCTAGTATTCTTGCCTGGAAAATCCCATGGACAAAGGAGCCTGGTGGGCTACAGTCCATGGGGTTGCAAAAGAGTTGGATAGGACTTAGTGACTAAATAACAATTGGGTTCGTAGAAGTATCTTTGTACTTACAGATATTTTAACTTTCTTTTCTTTTTGGCTGTGCCACACAGCATGCAGAATCTTAGTTCCCTGACCAAGGATCGAATCCCTGACCTCTGCAGTGAAAGTGCAGAGTCCTAACCACTGGACTGTCAGAGAATTCCATAGATATTTTAAAGTTATTTAAGCAGAGTTATTGGCAATTGGGGCTTCCCTGGTGGCTCAGACTGTAAAGAACCTGCCTACAATGCGAAAGACCTGGGTTCGATCCCTGGGTTGGGAAGATCCCCTGCAGGAGGGCATGGCAACCCACTCTAGTATTCTTGTCTGGAGAATCCCTATGGATAGAGGAGCCAGGCAGGCTACAGTTCATGGGGTCACAAAGGGTTGGACACAACTGAGAGACTAAGCACACATACATATTGGAGATTTAGTTCCAGTGAATTCTGACCATTTAGTGGTCGAGTACAACTAACATTTCAACTTTTAGACATGAAGACTTATTTAGAACTCTAAGTCTTTAAGCATCTAATACACATACAATATTTTTAGGGGCCATAGGGATGAATAAGAAACACTTCCTATCATTAAATTTAGTTCATAAATAGAATAGGATTAAAAGTACATATTAGCTTTTAGTGATACTATGCTAATCTTCTTCTAACTAATGTAGTTTTAGAAAAGGCAGAAAAACCAGAGATCAAATTGCCAACACTGCTGGATCATCAAAAAAGCAAGAGAGTTCCAGAAAAACATCTATTTCTGCTTTATTGACTATGCCAAAGCCTTTGACTGTGTGGATCACAATAAACTGTGGAAAATTCTGAAAGAGATGGGAATACCAGACCACCTGACCTGCCTCTTGAGAAACCTATATGCAGGTCAGGAAGCAACAGTTACAACTGGACATGGAACAATGGACTGGTTCCAAATAGGAAAAGGAGTATATCAAGTATATATATTGTCACCCTGCTTATTTAACTTATATGCAGAGTACATCATGAGAAATGCTGGGCTGGAGGAAGCACAAGCTGGAATCAAGATTGCTGGGAGAAATATCAATAACCTCAGATATGCAGATGACACCATCCTTATGGCAGAAAGTGAAGAAGAACTAAAGAGCCTCTTGATGAAAGTGAAAGAGGAGAGTGAAAAAGTTGGCTTAAAGTTTGACATTCAGAAAACTAAAGATCATGACATCTGGTCCCATCACTTCATGGCAAATAGATGGAGAAACAGTGGAAACAGCGGCTGACTTTACTTTTTTGGGCTCCAAAATCACTGCAGATGGTGATTGCAGCCATGAAATTAAAAGACGCTTACTCCTTGGAAGGAAAGTTATGACCAACCTAGATAGCATATCAAAAAGCAGAGACATTACTTTACCAACAGAGGTCTGTCTAGTCAAGGCTATGGTTTTTCCAGTGGTCATGTATGGATGTGAGAGTTGGACTATAAAGAAAGCTGAGTGCCGAAGAATTGATGCTTTTGAACTGTGGTGTTGGAGAAGACTCTTGACAGTCCTTTGGATTGAAGGAGATCCAACCAGTCCATTCTAAAGGAGATCAGTCCTGAGGGTTCATTGGAAGGACTGATGTTGAAGCTGAAACTCCAATACTTTAGCCACCTGATGTGAAGATCTTACTCATTGGAAAAGATCCTGATGCTGGGAAAGACTGAGGGCAGGAGGAGAAGGGGACCACAGAGGATGAGACGGTTGGATGGCATCAGTGACCTGATGGACATGGGTTTGGGTGGACTCCAGGAGTTGGTGATGGATGGGGAGGCCTGGCGTGCTGCGGTTCATGGGGTTGCAAAGAGTCGGACACAACTGAGCAACTGAACTGAACTGAGTACCTTTTTCTTCTTTTATTAATTCAAATTAGAGAGTTTAAAATGTCTTGGTGTAAAATGCCAAGCTGGCATCACTACACTAATCTATACCAAGAAATGGTAAAAGCAGCAGGGAGAATGAAACCCTTGGTTCAATTAACAATAAAATAAAACTACATTATTGTGATATTTCCAGGGTGCCAGGTATCCTGACATCAAGGTGGTCCCCAGTCTTTGGAAGAGGGAACTATAACAATCTTAAAGATAACATGGTCCTTTGGATCTGGGTTTATGTATCAATCAGGACTTCTGGTCACTGGAGATGAAGGTGACAGGATAAAATAATTTTATCCCTGTGTGATCATAAAATAGAAAGTCATTAAAATAAACACACACTTACATTCTTGCTGTAAAAAAAGGGGGGATTACAAGATACCTTTCAATCAAAAGAAACTCAGGATAAAAACTGGGTGAGAATGAAGCCATTTCAATGACTCTGTGGTATAAACGACAGAAGAGAGGATCCGTCAAAAGACTAGCAAGACTTCAGATCACTCTCCAGGCACAGTATCCAAGGTGCTTGTCAGCTTTGACTGCTATTCTGAAATGTTCAAGGAGCATATGGACAATCCTTGAGTCAGTCAAACATTCCCTCAAGGCTTTAATTATAGTGACGGCACTAGTTCATTTCTAGAAATTCTCTATTTAGTCCTTTTAAAAATTTTATAGTCTCTCCTTTTGTTGTTTCTTTCAGTTTGGTCTAGTCGCTCAAGTTCCTGGATCCCTAATTGTTTTGTTTGCTGAAACTGCTGATGCCTTCAGGGTGGTGCATTGGTCATCTCATCATTGACGTTTTAAAATTCAGCCCATTGTCAGTGGGATTTCTCTTCTTTCTTAAGGGATTCTGGCATGATGTACTGGGTGGAAAGCCTTGCAGAGAAGTGTTAATGTTCATCTAACGCTGGGGTCTCAAGGGTTTCCAGGTAAGTCTTCCTATTAGTCTTTTCAGCTCAAGATTCTGTACAACTTGCTAAGTCATTTCAGTTGTGTCCGATTCTTTGCAGCCCCATGGACTGGAGCCTGCAAGGCTCCTCTGTCATGGGATTCTCCAGGCAAGAATACTGGAGTTGGTTGCTATGGCCTCCTCCAGGCGATCTTCCTGACCCAGGGATTGAACCCTTATTTCTTAGGTCTCTTGCACTGGCAGGCTGGGTCTTTACCACTAGGGCCACCTGGGAAGCCCTCTCTACAACAGAGATCTGGTCAAAATTGTCCGGTTTCTCAAGGGAAAAAAAAAAATTCCCCACTTATGACACAGAAAGGCAAGCTTCTCTGGTGATTTCAAACCAGAGGACCTTCTAGCTGTTTCCACATCAAGGCTGCTCGTTCAGTCTCCAGGCATGGTGCAGAGACTCTGCTCCAGCTCCCTTCTCATTCAGCCTGAGACCATGTCCTCTCTAGGTGAATGTCTAAGTCTGCGTGAGCTGCTACAACAGAGTACCATGTACTGGGCGGTTTATAAAAGACAGAAGTTTATATCTCCCAGTTCTGGAGGCTAGAAGTCTGAAGTGGGATGCCAGCAAAGCTGGCGTCTGGTGAGGGCCCTCTTGGTAGATGGCCACCTAACTGGGTAAAGGGTGAGGGAACTCTCTAGGGCCTCTTTTATAAGGGCACTAATCCTACTCATGAGGGCTCCACCCTCATGACCCATTCAATTCCCAAAGGCCCCACCTTGAGGTACATCACACTGAGGATTAGGTTTCAACACGTGAAGTTGTGGACTGTGGGTGAGAACATGAAAATATTCAGTTATGGTAGCATCACGGTAGGACTGTGAGCATCTGGTCCTCTTTCCTCTTGGATTATATCTAGATCTTAAAGCCTTGAGTTTAAGCTGAATCAGTTTTTATTTCTCCATTTCTGGTACCTGGGTATTTCCCTTTCTTTCTCTGAAGAATGCTGCTGTAGTTCCTATTTAGCTGCCAAGTTGTTTCCAACTCTTTTGCAACCTCATGGACTGTAGCACACCAGGCTTCTCTGTCCATGCCCAGGTAAGAATACTGGAGTGGGTTGCCATTTCCTTCTCTAGGGGATCTTGTCAACCCAGGGAGCAAACCTGAGTCTCCTGTGTCTCCTGCATTGGCAGGCAAATTCATTTCCACCGAGTCATCAGGGAAGCCCCATTCTTGCAGATGAGCTGTGTATTATATTTTTTGCTCTTATCTTATTGATGATTTCTAAGAGTCTCAAGTGCAGAGGAAGAAGGCCGGCCAGTAGTAGCCTGGGTCAGGCATGTTGTTGGAAGTCATATAAACCCATACTAAAGTTAAGCACACTGAACCCAGGACCATCTTCATTCACATTTAACACAGAAAGTTGTAACCAGCTTCATTTATTGGAGCTACAGGGCACAGAAACCCATAGTCATCTGCAGAGAAGTCAATCAACTGACTCTACTCTTTATGAACAGAAACTATCATGTCACAGCAGCTGACAAAAGACAGCCTCTTAAGTACTGTCTGGTTAAGACCAGAAACCGCTCAGCCACACATTTTAGGCCAATTTCTTGGAAAATTTTCCACCTCTGTCAATTTCCACTCAGGACTTTCTCATCAGATGTTTTTCCTTAGTGTTTTAAATACTTAGTTAGACCATTTCCCTTTCTGTTTTGAATTTTTCCAGAATTCCATTTTCAACTCGAAAACCATGGTAGACCATCCCTTCCTTTCACCACCTCACTCCATTTACTCAGGGATTAAGTTCTATTAACTCCAGTGTTTTGTAGTTTTACTTATATTCGTTCTCACTGTTATTCCTTGGTTCAGGCACTCAGCCAGGTCTCCTCTGGCTTCTTAAAGTCCCCTACCTGCTCCCTTGGCACACAAGCATTCACAGGGCTTCTGAAATTTACATTTTTCAATTCAATTCTTCAGGGGCTCCCAATGATAATCAAACTGTCTTCCAAATTGCTTAGTGCACATATAACAATTTTATGTTATCCCCCTCTGTTCTTGTCCCTACTTACTTATTAGAATATACTATTAAAAATAGTTTCAGAAAAATGGAAAAAAATAGTACAAAGAGCTCCCATATACCCCACTCCAATTTTTTCCCTATTATTAACACCTAATATCAGTATGGCATATTTGTCTCAATTATTAAACCTTTACATGGTACATTATCATTAAAGCCCATAGTTTCTTCAGATCTCCTTTTCAGTTTTCAAGGTTCAATCCCTGTGTTGGGGCAATCCCTTGGAGCAACAAATGGCAGACCACAGAGGAGCCTGGCAGGCTACAGTTCTTGGGGTTGCAAAGAGTCAGACACGACTGAACGACTGAATGCAACTTATTTTTACAAGTCTTGGCATTTGTTTTCCTCCTATAAATTGCCTAATCATGTCCTTTGTCAATTTCTATTTTGTATTTTGCAATTTTGCCCTTCTAGTGGGTGCACTAAACTTTCCTGCGTACTCTGGATGTGAATCTTATCATCAGTTTTACCTGCTGCAATTACTGTGTCCTAGTTTTCATGCATGTTTACGATGTCCTTCCTCAAAGCAGTCATCTTTTATCTTGTTGTAGCTGAAAACATCAAATTCTCGACTAATGGTTGGGCCTTTGTGCGTCTCATCTAAGAAATATTTTCTCATGGTGGTCAGTATATCAATACTAATCCAGATTATGAATGTATAGGATTTGATACTGAGTTTAAACTAATTACTCTCCATGTCCTGAGCCAATTTTCAACATTAGGCACTGAATATCATCTTTAATCTGTGACTTATGAACCCAAGATCATCAAATATTAATACAAATTCCCTTAAGCATCCAGTTCTGATATTGGTTTCCAGTTTGGTGAGTTATTTGCTGGGTTATTAGTTATTAACTCATAACTACTCATCATACTAAATACCAGTCCTAATAAAAAACCATAATTATATAAGTTATAGTTAAGTGGACTTTTTTTTTCTTATCTCTATAAACATAATTTATTGTCTTTCAGAATCCAACCTCTCTGCATATTCTTCTTAAATATTCATTTTAATTTAGTTGTTTAATTCACTACATGTCCAAGCACCTGGTGTCCCTTGCTAACTGAACCCTGAAGAGGTAGCAAAACAGAGAGAAAAAGGTAAGGATATTGATCGCAGACACAGGGGCTAAATCTTTACCATTTACAAGGTGCATGACCCCCAGCCAGTTTCGCTGGCCATCAGAGCCACAGTTCTCTCTTCTTTCAGGGCAAATAAAACAACAGGATTAATTAACATTTATTGCATGTCCTACCGCACAGCCGGAGGAAGCAGTAAAGATTATTACTGTCATCTTTTAGACAAAAATTTCAAGCTTGTCCAGACTTGCACAGCTAATAAGTAACTGTTAGAGTTGGATTTGAATGTAGGATGTCTCAAGATAAAATTCTGCTTTCCTCCTTTTACACTATATCCCCTTGTTTGGACCACAGGGAGAGGTGTCAGTAATTATTATTAGCCCAACTCCTGAACAGAGCAGAAGCTCTCACAACCTTGGCTTGCTCCAGTGGCTTTATGACAGTGAACCCAGAAGGAATATTCCTCAAGGGAAACAGAAAATTCACCCTCTTTATCAGAACAAAACCATAAAAATAATAATGGCTCCCAGGTACTGAGGGTTGAGATTTTTGTGAAGCCCTAAGCTAAACACTTGGATTATTTAGCTCATTTAATGGTCATATTGCTCTTATGTGGGAGACACTTATATTTCCAATGGCTGAGATTTTGCCAGGTCAAAAAACGTTCCCAGTTTACACAACTAGTATGGGTAGAGCTGGACTTCAACCTAGATTTTCTCAGCTTCCAAATCCTTCTGTTTTAACTATTTGGTACAAAGTCTATAATTTCAAATCACATTCTAACTATTACTTTTCTATTTTCTTCTTATAGCCTTTTAATACATATTTTGTAGTATAAGAAATAAAATTAAACACATTTAAATGTGCTTTTCTATGGAAGTATAAAGTCTCTTTCATGTTTTTCTTTAACAAGGCAAAACAAGGGTTGATTATACTTAGAATTCATTATTTCCCACTGTCCTTAAAGTGCAGTTAGTGATGTTATCAACATCTATAAATAAATTGCAGGAAAAGAATATTGCTTTTGATAATGGTATTTACTGATAGCAAATACTAAACAAATCAGGGGCACATGCTACTAATTAGGGAGTCCATCTCTACCTGATAGACACATATTCACTATGACTTTTAAAAGCTCAGGCAGTTCATTCCTTATATGCCAGAAATGGGTTCATTAAATATTGTGCCAAAATCATTCTGAGAAAAAAAGATATGGGGACTTCCTGTTATTGTAAAGACTTAATTTCCAAGTAGGAGTTAACCCGTGATAAAGAAAACAAATACAACTGTCAAGAACAGAAATTAGGTTTAATATTGCATTAGTTCCCAAAGTAAAGTCAGGTACTGGAATTTAGTACTATTTAAGTATTAACATTGTTAAAGTGAATAAATCTATGCCTGGTTCCATTTCGTCTGTAATACAGGCTGGCAAAATCACTTGTCTTTCCTGTTACCATATGTAAAACGAGTCAGCTTTTATTTTATTTTAATGTCCAAATGCATCCCCTAAGCCTGTTTAATTTCTTGCTTTTAAAATTAAACACTAAAGAATACAAGGTACTCCTGTGTGAGACTCTCATCTGATATGAATGCTTACTTATTTCGGTTATTCTTATGGTAGATTTTCATTTGAGTCTTATGACTGTTGGAAACACTGAACATAATAGAACTCTTCCTCATGTGTTGATTTTCAGCTTACAGCTTATGAGACTGTTGTTGGTTCATTGCTAAGACATGTCTGATTCTTTTGCGACCTCACGGACTGTAGACTGCCAGCCTCCTCTTTTCTTGGGATACTCCAGGCAAGAATACTACAGTGGGCTGCCATTTCCTTCTCCAGGGGATCTCCCTAACCCAGGGATTGAACCCTCATCTCCTCCATTGGCAAGATTATTCTTTACCATTGAGCTACCAGGGAAGCCCATTAAGAGATAACCAACAAAAAATTTCAATAGAATTCTCTCATGCTTTGTTGTTTTGTATAAAATTCTTCATGCCAGTACCCCTGTTCTAATTAGTTTAGCTTTTTGTTGCATAATTGAAGATAAAATTTGCCTCTTACTATGCTTTTCTTAAGTTTTTCCACTTTACTCACTGATTTTTTTCCAGATAAACTTTACATTAATTTTTATTGCTTCATCCCTAATGAATTGTTTTTTACGTGGAACTGTATTCAATTTGTAAGTGTGCCGTGGAAGAACTTACATCTTTTCAATGTGCAGTATTTACACAAAGTCTCTCAACAGATTATGCTTTTATCACATTTGTTAAGTTTCTGCATTTGGATTTCAAGCAGTTTGGGTTGAAATAACTTCCAAGCATGTTACAGTTTTGCAGCTGCTGAATTTGAGATCTTGTACTGTTAAGTTTTCTAACGGGTTCTTACAGATAGTTAGGGCTGCTATTGATTTTTTATTATAGCACATTTTCTAATTTGGAAAGATGTACTGTACAAAAGTGTTAGACTGGCCAGCAATTATGTGACATCAAGCTCAGTACAGAGAGTGAAATGGATAAAACTGCAATGTTTCCTAGTTTCATCTAAGAGGAGAGACCTTTACTGATTAAATTTCAGCAGTGTCACCCATATTCAAAATTCAGTGACAGGTCAACATCTTCAGCAGAAAATACAAATGGATTGCCAAACCTCAAGAGCTCAGGTCATGGGATTCATTTTATAGCCAAATCCTTTGAGTACAGGACTGAAGGAGAATAGATGACAATTATATTCTCAAAAATTTTATGGCACACAACAGAGGCATGCCAGTAGTGGGAGATGAGGAGGAGAGAAAATGCAAAATCAATAAGTGACTGTGACTTGTAGCATCTTCTAGCTCACTCCTGGCACTGAATGTCCACATAGTTGATTGTAAGTAATAAGCTTTCGCTAGACCGAGTAACGAAGACATAAGCAACACCTGGCATCCCAAGAGTATCCACTCAGTTGAGAAGGGGACATTGAGTTCTGCATGGGACACCCTTGACAGTGGCCTCCAGAGCAAAGGAGGGAGCCCAAGCAGGTTTATTCCTACTGCTTCTGAGAATTCACAGGTACTGTCAACAAAAGAAGAGGGAAGGGCTCCATCACCTCTCCCAGGGAAGATGTTCGTGTTGTTATTGTTTAGTCAGTAAGTTGTGTCTGACTCTTTGTGACCCCATGGACTCTAGCCTGCCAGGCTCCTCTGTCCGTGGGATCTCCCAGGCAAGAACACTGGAGTGAGTTTACATTTCCTTCTTCAGGAGATCTTCCTGACCAGGGATCAAACCCATGTCTCCTACACTGGCAGGATGATTCTTTATCACTGAGCCACCAAGCTGTTCATATCAGGGGATAGTTTAAAAAACCTCTCCTTCTGCACAACAAAGAGGATACAGCAGGTACGCACACAGTCAGAATGCTGTGAGAAGCCCTATTGCTGAACAGAAACTGCTAGCAAGGACTAATGTGAACAGCAGGACAAAGGCTGAGGTCAACATATCTAAGGAGGGTCTCTGTAGGACCCACAGCTATTCCAATGGATGTATTGGGCATAACCTTCAGGGTTCAAAGGAGCTGTGTGCAGCTCATAGTGAAACTGCAGTGATAGATGTGAACATACTTTTGACCCCTCTTATAATTTTAAGCTCCTGCATGAGCATGTGAGCAAGTCTGGCAAGAATTAAAGAACTCTTTCTTCCTTTGTAAGCTGCAAATGCAAAAAACCTTAAGAAAAGCATCTATGCTGTTTGGAGCTGACAGCAAACAAACAAGAGAGATATTTGAACATGATCATTTGGTTTCCTCTGAGATTTGTCTAGAGAAAACATGAACGTCCAAAATTGCAGATATTTGCATTCTGGCCATGTGAAATTAGGGAAAAAAAAATCAACATGGTTTGCATGGTTAAGGCTTTGATTATTTATTTACAGTGATAAAGAACTTGCCTGCCAATGCAGGAGACATAAAAGAACATAGGTTAGATCCCTGGATTGGAAGATCCTGTAGAGGAGGCAATGGTAACCCACTCCACTACTCTTATATGGAGAATCCCATAGACAGAGGAACCTGGAGGGCTACAGTCCATACGGTCGCAAAAAGTCAGACACAACTGAAGCACAACAATGAAATTCATGACTAGTCCCTACTCTGTGCATTCGGCACGATATTGCATTCCCCATCTCCCTCTGCAAAATAAGCAAGACTGATCAAAGATCTTCTAATCTATCCAGGGGGAACAAAGAAACACAAAAATATTTTAATACAAAAGGTATTTTTATAACAGTGAGGATCGAGTTTTAAAAATGATACCAGGAGATGAAACTTCCCTGGCAGTCCAGTGGTTAAGAAGCTGCCTTTCAATGCAGGGGACGCAGGTTCAATCCCTGGTTGGGGAGCTAAGCTCCCACATGCCACAGGACGACTAAGTCCATGCACAACAACTAAGTCCGAGCACTGCTCCAAGAGAAGCCAGCCAACCACAACAAGAAGGTTTTGCATCTCAATAAGAGAAATCCGCTTACCACAATGAAGAATACATGCACTGCGAGGAAGACCTGGGGCAGCCAAAATAAAAAATTTAACCAAAAAATATGTTTAAATGATACCTGGAGAATCCAGGAGGAAGAGGGAAAAATAGGTGCTCTACTTTCCCTCTCTCCTCAATGGAATTAGGTGGTAGGCCTAAAGGAGGTAATTAGGATCAGACGAAGTCATGAGGATGGAGCCCTCGTGAATAGGATCAGTGCCCTTATAACAGTCATAAGGCCATCTGCCTTCTCTTTCTGCTCTCTGCCATGTGTTGGCAGTTTGCAACCTTGAAGAGGAATCCAGCAGAATCAGACCATGCTGGCATCCTGATCTCTTTTAGCCTCTAGAACTGTGAGCAAGAAATATGTGTTGTTTATAAACCACCCAGGCTATAGTAATTTTGTCACAGCAGCAGCCCAAACAAAGACAGAACTTAATCAAGAAGTGAGAACCAAAACACTACCTTGGAGAACGTAGTATTTGACCCTGGCCTTGGGCACTAGGTAGCATTTGAAAGACAGAGGTACGGGACTAGAGATGTTCTTGGAGGAAAATTAGAGAGGGCACCGAGACAGAAGCAGCTCTGGCAAGTGTACGGCTCAGCTTTGAAGCATCACTGGGAATACTGGATGGGAATTTGCTTTTCTTTTCTTATGAAGACTCTTTGAAGACCTGGATAATTATTCCTCAGTCTTGATGTCAGCGTCTGTGTTCAGACTGAGCCCCTTGGATGAGTCCCACTAGTTCAGCAAGTTCTCTATGGTTATTTTCCAGCTCTTGCTATTACATCATCAAGTACATTACATGGCCTCCTTGAAGTGATATCAGCACTTGCATTGTGTACACCCGCCCCTTACTGGCTCTGTGTGCTTCTGGGGCACCACCTTGTCACCCCTTTGCATTTGCCCCAGCAAAGGTGAGTGTGATCATCAAAGCTGTGCTTTGACGTGCTTCCATAGCAATAATTTTGCAAACCACAAATCAGACTTCTACAGAAGTCCTTCAGTTCAGTTCAGTTGCTCAGTCATGTCCGACTCTTTGTGACCCCGTGAATCACAGCACGCCAGGCCTCCCTGTCTATCACCAACTCCCGGAGTTCACTCAGACTCACATCCATCAAGTCAGTGATGCCATCCAGCCATCTCATCCTCTGTCGTCCCCTTCTCCTCCTGCCCCCAATCCCTCCCAGCATCAGAGTCTTTTCCAATGAGTCAACTCTTCGCATGAGGTGGCCAAAGTACTGGAGTTTCAGCTTTAGCATCATTCCTTCCAAAGAAATCCTAGGGTTGATCTCCTTCAGAATGGATTGGTTGGATCTCCTTTCAGTCCAAGGGACTGTCAAGAGTCCTCTCCAACACCACAGTTCAAAAGCATCAATTCTCCGGTGCTCAGCCTTCTCCACAGTCCAACTCTCACATCCATACATGACCACAGGAAAAACCATAGCCTTGACTAGACGGACCTTAGTCGGCAAAGTAATGTCTCTGCTCTTAAGGGAGGGGTTATAAATTAAGCGAGTCTCACAGATTACCACTGTTCTCTCCTCAGGCAGGAAACAAGGCAATGTGGCTCATGAGGTTTATATCACATATCCAGCCTGCATGGGGCTTTCCAGTGGTAAAGAATCCACCTGCCACTGCAGAAGATGCAAGAGATGTGGGTTCAACCCCTGATGGAAGGTCCTCTGGAGGAGGAAATGGCAACCCACTCCAGTATTCCTGCCTGGAGCATTTCATGGGAACAGGTGCCTGGAGGGCTACAGTCCATGGGGTTGCAAAGAGCTGGACAAGACTGAGCGACTGAGCATAGCATACACATAGCCTGCAGGAATTATACTGAATACTGGCAGAAAGTGAGAGAATGCAGAATTGATGATGGTTTTTGCATTGTTGTGTTTGTTTGTCCAGTGAGACCAAGAGGTTAAATGACTTACCAAAGCTTACTCAAGAAGCCATGTTGCCAGAAGTGAAATTTAGGATTCCAGATACACAAGGAGCAGTGGGTTACTAATTCTTACTGCCTGGAATTTAAAAGTGAACGACTGATGGGATTAAAACTTCCAGTAAACCATTCTGAATCAGTTTGGGTCCAATAGCATTCTTTATATGCCTAATTTGATACTCTTACTCTCGAGGAATTTAGGGCAGACACACATATAAAGCATGAATTCTAATCAGGACAGAAGGAACGTCCAAACTGATGTGTTCAGATTGCCCAGTGCTGGCAAGGTAAACTAAGAACATGGATATTATAAAACAGAGGCTGAAACACTTTCTCCTTGATATTTTCAAATTTCTACATTTAAATATAGGGTTACTTTGGGTATCTTATGTCCTATAGCCACATAAAGAAAAGAAATAGACAACTTGTTTTTGCTAAATCTGGATGGACTCAAACCAGAGAAGTTGGATAATTAACTTGAATTATCCACTTAAGGACTTGTATCCATCTCAATAGTTTTACATTATCAATGACTTCTCAGAATATCAAAATGCCTTTAAATTCCCACTTGATTCTTCTGTTCTCACTAATAATTACCAATAAAATTTATTATTGGACAATTTATAATACTAGGCACCAGACAATGTGCTATGTAAGTACATGCACAATTTCACTCCAACTTCTCAATAACAATGCAATATGAGTATTATTATTCATGTTTTTTAGGTGAGGCAGTGTGATGGCTCAGATAGTAAAGAATCTGCCTGCAATGTAGGAGACCGCTATTTGATCCCTGGGTTGGAAGATTCCCTGGAGAAGGGATTGGCTACTCACTCCAGTATTCTTGCCTGGAGAAATCCATGGACAGAGGAGCCTGGCAGGCTATAGTCCATGGAGTCGCAAAAAGTTGGACATGACTGAGTGACTAACACTTTCACTTCACAATGTAGGGCCCAGATGGGTAAGGAAATGTTCCAGTGATTCTACTGCCATATGGAGGCAAAACCAAACATAACTCAGGCTGACTCTGACTCTCCTCCACATATTTACAACTCCACACATCCAACAATGTTCCCTCTGACAACTTTCCAAGAGTTTCTTTTGCTGTAAATAATAATATCCATTTCCTATCTTGTGCAGGGACACGCCCAGAGGGCATTGCATCTAGGTGGAGCAAGAAATGCAGATTAAAATCACGTGGTTATTGTTAGAATTAAATTAGAGGATAGCCTTAAACACTGAAAAAACTAAAGTGCTATATAAATGTAAGGTTTTAATACACTTTATAGTAAAAAAATATATATACTAAACAGTTGTATAGTATTGAAGCCACAGCTGTGTTATTAGAGTTATTTCTGTGTTTGTCTTTACTTTCCAACTAAATTATAATACTGAACTGAAAGAAAAGAGCTTCCCTGGTGGCTAGGTGGTAAAGAATCTGCCTGCCAATGCAGGAGATATGGGTTTGATTCCTGGTCTGAAAAGATCGCACATGCCACAGGACAACTAAGCCCGGATGCCACAGGACAACTAAGCCCGGATGCCACAGCTACTGAGCCAGTGCTCGAGAGCAGCCCGTGGGCTGCAATTACCGAAGCCTGAATGCTCTAGGGACTGTGCTCTGCAACAAAAGAAGCCACTGCAATGCCCATGCACCACAACTAGAGAGCTGCCCTGCTCCGGGGTAAAGGATCCTCCTGCCAGTGCAGGAAAGCTGGGTTTGATCCTTGGGTGGGGAAGATCCCCTGGAGGAGGGCATGGCAACTTCCTCCAGTATTCTTGCCTGGAGAATCCCATGGACAGAGGAGCCTAGCAGGCTATAGTACATAGGGACACAAAGAGCTGGACATGACTGAAGCGACTTAGCATGCACACACATCATGACAAGTAGCTCTCAACGCCACATGACCTGATCTTTAAAAAGCAAGTTATTTTGCTTTTTTTTTTTTTTTTTTTAACAACTATATGAGGGTAATCTTGGAGAGAGTAGACATATACCTGCTGAGGAGATAGATTCAACCTAAGGGAGGAAACATTATGAATTAGTCCACACTACTCATCTTGACATGACCACAAAACCACTGGTTACAAGTTTATCTTTCTACTGTGGTTACAATGGTCTATGAAAATTTTCTTTTCATTGGGTAATAGCTTTTTTCACTTTTCCTTAGAAAATTTAGTGGCACGCTAAAAAAACATTGGCATATATGGTGAACCACTGGCAATTAACTCTTGTATTCTTACGCTGTCAGGTTTTTAGGGATTTAGGATCAAGCCAATAGTCAAAGCTATGGTTTTTCCAGTAGTCATGTACAGATGTGAGATTATCCCCTGGAGGAGGGCATGGCAACCCACTCCAGTATTTTTGCCTGGAAAATCCCCTGGACAGAAAAGCAGGCTATAGTCCATCAGGTTGCAAAGAGTTGGACATGACTAAGCAGCTTAGCATGCATGCTGGCTGTGGATACTCTCATTCTGAAGGCTTCCATGGATCACCATCAGCATTCTCTCTACCGGAGAGAATGGGGAAGGTAACTGCCTCCAGACTATTTTCCCCTACTGTCTGTCCCCCTGGGCTGCCACTTGGTAAGATTAGCATACATGGAATGCAGTGACAGTTTTTTCTTGGACTTTATGAAACTGAAGCTTATGATGGGAATCCCAAAGGTGCTCTGAAATGGAATGGGGGAGAAGGAAGGAGGGGCTTGCAGAGAGACAGATGATAGAGACTGAAACAGAGAGAGTCAGAGAGCAGAAGAAAGAGCATGGTCCATCTCATGAAAATCAGACCCCTGGGGGACTTATCTGATGGTTCAGTAGCTAAGACTTTGGGCTCCAGTGCAGGAGTGCCCAGGAACGATCCCTGGTCAGGGAACTAGATCCTGTACGCTGCAGCTAAGCATTTACATGCAGCAGCTAAAGATCTTGCATGTTGAAAGTAAGACCCAGGTCAACCAAATAAATACATACAATATTTTTAAAAATCAGAGGAAAAAAAAAGGCTGAGCACCAACGAACTGATACCTTCAAACTGTGGTGCTGTAGAAGACTCCTGAGAATCCTTTGGACAGCAAGAAGATCAAGCCAGTTAATCCTAAATATTCACTGGAAGGACTGATGCTGAAGCTGAAACTCCAAATCTTTGGGCACCTGATGTGGAGAGCTGACTCACTGGAAAAGACCCTGATGCTGGGAAAGACTGAAGGCGGGAGGACAAGGGGACCACAGAGGATGAGATGGTTAGATGGCATCACGGACTCAAAGGACATGAGTTTGAGCAAACTTTGGGAGAGGGTGAAGGACAGGGAAGCCTGGCATGCTGCAGTTGATGGGGCTGCAAAAAGTTGGACACAACTAAGCAACTGAACAACAATGTGATCGATGTCAACCGTGTATGTGTTAGTCACTCAGTCCTGTCTGACTCTTTGTGACCCCATGGGCTGTAGCCTGCCAGGCTCCTCTGTCCATGGAATTTTTCAGGCAAGAATACTGGAGTGGGTAGCTATTCCTTCTTCAAGGGATTGAAACCAGGTCTCCCGCATTGCAGGCAGATTCTTCACCATCTGAGCTACCAGGCAAGCCTGATGTCAACTATCAAGGCATTACGTTAAATCATCCAACTTTGGGTGAAAGAGTTCTATTTCAAATGAGTTAATTTAGTCAAAAAACCAATATAACTCTGGTAAAAATTAACCTATCTGTTATTAGCAAGTTTAGTAGAATGACTTTGATTCTACTAGACTTTACACCAGACTTTTGTTTTCATATGGATGGATGACTTGATACATGAATGTGTGCGCACATCTATTTTTCATTCTATTCAGTAAAAGACTGTAGTTTTTCTTAAATCTCTCCCACCTATTTTATCAATTTGTCTCCATCATACTATGAACCCACTGCCTTTGCTATGCTTGGGGCACCTCTGAATTTGATGTCTGTTTTACTAAAGCACTTTTTATAGCACAGCTGATTGAATGTAAAATCCTGCATTTTACCCGTAGCTCTGAAATTGCCCACATCCCTTGCACTTTCATAAGCTGCTTTCATATCCTGTGTGAAACCTGTGAAATCTGGCAGCGTGGGTCTCAGAAGATGGGAATTGCTAGAGCGGTGGCTTTTCAGCCTTTTAAGCCCCACACCTTTGGAGCACTTTGTCAAAACACATCAGACCAGCCACATGTGTTCATTTAACCGAACCAGAGAAAACAGCTTTTCTTTCAAGATCATCTTAGATGGGGCATATTGCTGCTGCTTGATAACTTCCCAAAGGTATATATTCACTGCTCACCTTGATGGCCTGAGCTTCTCATTGGCTGACTACAATTACACATTTTAATCCACAGTCCTCTGAAATCTGCACTGGTCCATGAGTACTCTGAAAGCAACTAATTGTGAACTTGGAACTGTTTCACATAGTCAGTCTGTTAAACTTACATGGGAATGTAAAGAAACTTAAGTAGGAATAGACATAGGATTAGATCTAAGGTTAGGCGACCATATCTGCTCTGAAAACCTCCCTTGCTTAAAATCTCATTGTTGCCCAAACATGATTAATGATAACATTAAAAAAAAGAAAATCCTGGAGGATATTCAATTATACTAAACACTAGAGAGGAAAACAAACCTGGAATTTTAACTTAATGCCACACTGAACAACCCTGGGCAGGGTAAACATCTCTTTATGATTGAAGATTTCTGCCAGCAAAGCATAGAGCACACTGTGTATATCTCCCATGTTACTGTTTGAAGGAGCTGATTACAGAATTTTCCTCTCCAATCTGTTGCTCCCATGATGTGAGGTGTGCAGATGAAGAACCCTGAAAATACCCTTCAGAGTACTCTCACGTTATATCTCAGGCCAGTTCAGCAATAGGTCTTCATTCTGATGAAACTGCTTACATATGTTTCTGTTAACTGCTGCTGCTGCTGCTAAACTGCTTCAGTCGTGTCTGACTCTGTGCGACCCCATAGATGGCAGCCCACCAGGCTCCCCCATCCCCGGGATTTTCCAGGCAAGGACACTGGAGTGGGTTGCCATTTCCTTCTTCAATGCTAAAAAAGTGAAAAGTGAGAGTGAAGTTGCTCAGTCATGTTGGACTCTTAGCGACCTCATGGATTACAGCCTACCAGGCTCCTCTGTCCATGGGATTTTCCAGGCAAGAGTATTGGAGTGGGGTGCCATTGCCGTCTTCTGTTAACTAAACCCCAAATGAAATGAGCCTGCTTTGTGATTTGAAAATATGTGTCTATGTGTGTTTACATGGATATATAATTCGATAGATTAGATCATCTCAGGTGGCTCAAGTGGTGAAGAACCCTCCTGCCAATGCTGGAGATGGACGGGAAGATCCCTTGGAGGAGGAAATGGCAACCCATTCTTGTATTCTTGCCTGAAAAGTCCCACGGGCGGAGGAACCTGGTGGACTACAGTCCATGGGTCGCAAAGAGTCAGACATGGCTATGCACACACACATGATTCGATATATTAACTATTAAAAAATAGAGCTTTAGGAGGAGATGAGGGACACAGAGCCCCATGTAGGTGAGTGGGTTTCCGGATGTGTGGGATGGTGGACTGTCTAGGAGACTCGTGGGTGGGAGGGGTTGATGTCAAGTGAATTCTCCAGGCTGTGGGACCATGGATCCCAGAAAGGCAGGTAACACGGCAGCTGAGTGGGAAATAAATGTGGTGGAAAGACAAGCAGCAGTGCTGTGCTGAGGTGTTTTGGAGCCTGGGAACAAAGGAGAATGTGCCCCTACGTCCACCCCTCAAAACACATCTCCCGTATTGCGAATCAAGTAGAAAAAGTTAATATACGTTCTACAATCCAAAAGCATGACACTACTGCCACACTTAAAAGAGACAAAAGCAAGGTCCTCCTGTGCAGCAAAGGGAAGTATATTCAGTAATAAAATATAACGGAAAAGAATGTGAAACAGAAAACATATATACATATATTTAGATATATATAAATATATTTAGCTATATGTATACATATACATGGGCTTCCCAGGTGGTAAAGAGCTCACCTGTCAATGCAGGAGACTTAAGAGATGCAGGTTCAGTCCCTGGCCCGGGATGATGCCCTGGAGGAGAGCATGGCAACACACTCCAGTCTTCTTGCCTAGAGAGTCCCATGGACTCTGGAGGGTTACAGTCCTAGGGCTGCGAAGAGTCGGACACAACTGAAGCAAGGTAGTATGTATGCATGCATCCATATATACATGTATGTGTATACATCTCTAAATCACTGGTATACATGAGAAACTAACACAGCTATACACCGCTGTGAATCGACTATACACCGCTAAAAATTTTTGATTAAAAAAAAGAATCATTTTAAAGCCCCTGTGCTACTCAGTCTTGCCAGGCCATTGTCAGCCCTCATAAACCACTTGGAGGGGACATGTGGCTGATTGTAAAGGACAAAATAACATGAGGGCGCTGCTAACGCAGGGCGAAAAACACAACTCCCTGCCTTTATTTAAAATCCCCACATCATAGCAATGGAGTTTTTGCCTTGTTATTTTTTAGTCGCTTAGTCATGTCTGACTCTTTGTGACCTCATGGACTGCAGCATGCCATGCTTCCTGGTTCTTCACCATCTCTGGGAGCTTGCTCAAACTCATGTTCATCAAGTCAGTGATGCCATCCAACCATCTCCTCCTCTGTCATCTCCTTTTTCTGCCTTCAATCTTTCCCAGTATCAGGGTCTTTTCCAATGAGTCAGCTCTTCACATTAGGTAGCCAAAGGATTGGATCTTCAGTTTCAGCATCAGTCCTTCCAATGAATATTCAGGACTAATCTCCTTTAGGATGGACTGGTTTAATCTCCTTGCTATCCAAGGGACTCTCAAGAATCTTCTCCAACCACAGTTCAAAAGCATCAATTCTTTGGCATTCAGCTTTCTTTAGAGTCCAACTCTCACATCCGTCATGACTACTGGAAAAACCACAGCTTTGACTAGATGGACTTTTGTCAGCAAGTAATGTCTTTGCTTTTTAATATGCTGTCTAGGTTGGTCATAGCTTTTCTTCCAACCTGCAGTGATTTTGGAGCCCAAGAAAATAAAATCGGTCACTGTTTCCATTGTTTCCCCATCTACTTGTCATGAAGTGATGGGACTGGATGCCATGGTCTTAGATTTTTAAATGCTGAGTTTTAAGCTGGATTATTCACTCTCCTCTTTCACCTTCATCAAGAGGCTCTTTAGTTCCTCTTCACTTTCTGCCATAAGGGTGGTGTCATCTGCATATTTGAGGTTATTGACATTCTCCCAGCAATCTTGATTCCAGCTTGTCTTAATATAGGCTTTTAAAAATATTGCCTTAAAATAGCATTTGTCTTTATTAACTGTGGTTGTTGGTTCCCTGTTAAATTCATGCCTTTCAGGAGTCCCTCACCTCCTTAGCCTAATCCTCCTCCATCAGCCCGCATTAAAAAAGCAGTAATAATAAAATGAAAGGGAACAAAACAGGAATTATCTTCATGTCTCACCCACAGGAAGCTTGAGTATTTTTATTTCATACCTGGGAGGACAGGGCTGGACAGCACAATGCATTCCTCTCTGCAGTCACAGCCAGACAGGTTGGAAAGCCACTGGCGGAGGGAGACCAAACTCTCCCAGAATCTCCTGGGAATCACTGACCCCAGCAGCTGGCGCAAACCTCACTGTTTGGAAAGTGCTCAGTCATGCTGTTTCTTTCTGAATTCCTTCCATTTGTAAGGGGTAACGAACAACATGCAGCCCTAGGGGTTAAAGGGAATGCCTGACACCCAGCTAGGGCTTCCTTGGGTCTGAGGAACACATCTGTGTACCAGTTCAAAAGAGTAACTCTCTCCCACCATTGAAGCCCAACTTCACACATGAACTTGATTTTGCTCCAGCCTCTCTGGCACAGATCTTGACATTGTAGGAATCCGTGCTGGGTGGTTTCCCAGGGCCCTTCCTATGCATATCACTGTACTTTGCATCTTTCTGGCAGCTCCTCTGTTTGGGGTTTGTATCCACAGTACATCATGTTTTCAGGGATCAGAATTTGGAAAGCAAGGCCCCTTTGTGAAATGCTCCCATGCTAACCCCCACACCATTCAGATAAGTATTATGAGCACTGACCCCAACGATATTCAACATTCAGTGAATAGAAATTGTCCTGAATGCATTCATTTATTTATTCATTAAACAAGGGATTAGTGAGTGCTTTTTCTGTGTCTCACTCCTTTTGAGATACTGGGAGTAAAGCAGTGAATAAAAGGATCAAAACTCCCAGCCCTCAAGGTGCTAAGATTCCAGTAGGGAAAGGCTGCCAATAAACAGATATGTGAGTAAAGTAGATGGTAAGTAAGAGACAGTAGTGCTGGAGAGAAAAGTGAAGTGAGGATAGGGTGGGGACCTCCCACAGTGGGCGCATGCCATTTTAGGCAGGTTGGTCATAAAAGAAAATGTCAGTTCAGTTCAGTTCAGTTGCTCAGTCATGTCTGACTCTTTGAGACCCCATGGACTGCAACACGCCAGGCCTCCCTGTTTCCACTGTTTCCCCATCTATTTGCCATGAAGTGATGGGCCCAGATGCTATGATCTTAGTTTTCTGAATGTTGAGTTTTAAGCCAACATTTTCACTCTCTTCTTTCACTTCCATCAAGAGGCTCTCTAATTCTTCGCTTTCTGCCATAAGGGTGGTATCGTCTGCATATCTGAGGTTATTGATATTTCTCCTGGCAATCTTGAATCAAAGAAATCAAAGAAAATCAAAGAAATCAAAGAAAGCCCCACTGAACCTAAACATTTATATATACAAAACAGACTCACAGACACAGAAGACAAATGGCAGGGGGAGGGATAAATTAGGAGTTGGGGATTAACAGTTACAGAACTATATTTAAAACAGATAAACAACAAGGACCTACTGTATAGCATAGAAAACTGTATGTAATATCTCATAATAACCTATAATTGAAAAGAACCTAAAAAGGAAATTATATATATATATATAAACTGAATCACTCTGCTGTATACTTGAAATGCTGTAAATAAAAAATACTTCAATAAAAATAACAGATTTTTAAAAAGTCTTATTGAGAATCCATCGAAAAGGTGACCTTTGGAAAAAGACTTGAATCAGGTGAGGGCGTGCATGACGATCTAGGGGGCTGGGGGAAATTTTGGCTGAATGTGAAGTCCCTGATGCTGAGCTTGGCTGGAAGACTCATTACCAGCAAGGAGACTGAAGTTTTGGAACAAAAAGTGAGGAGTGGGTGGTTCCGGGGAGTGGGGTTGGGTGGGAGGAAGAGGGAGAAAGAAGATGGCAAATGGGGTCTTTTAGGTCCCTGTAAGGACTTGGAATTTTCTCTGAGATGGGAAAGCTTAGAGGGATATAAGTCAAAGGAGTAAGACGGTTTGTCGTTTGTTTACAGGCTTTCTGGTTGTTATGGAAATGAGCTTGCTTAGGGACAAAGGTGAAGACAGGTGGAAGACAGTGGTGGCTGGGACAATGGTGGCAGAGAAGCAGAAAGTCTGTCTTAATTCTGGATAATTTTTGAAGATAGAGCCAATGGGTCTAATGAATTGAATACCTGATGTGGAAAAAGGTGACAGAGTCAAAGACAGCACCTGAGTTCTGGCATCTGAGCAGCTGGAAGTATCGAATTGCTGCTTCCTGACTTGGGGAAGCTGGTGGGGAAAGTTTGGGATGGGTGAGAGTGGAAGCTCACTTCACCATGGGGAGTGTGAAGTGCCCAGCAGACCATGAGGCCACGAGAGCTGGAAGCTCTGGAGTTCATGGAATTTGGAGCTCAAGAGAGAATTCTAAGCTGGAGAGAGATATTTGGCAGTGGCAGAGAGCAGATGGCATTTATAGTTGGAGTGGCCCCAACTGGTAGGCTTGGTTCATTGTGCTGCTGGTTGTGTTAAAGAAGAATTTTTAGGCCATCAGATGGAGCATATAACCCTTGATTTTCTCTGTTCCCATCACTCTGTTTGGCTTTATACCTGTTCAACTTCACCAGTGTGACGCCTGAGTCCCTGTAAGCTTCTCATGAACAAGTAGGAAGCATGCTGTTTATGGTTCAACGATGCATGTTCTTGGCACAGAGATGATTCTCAGTCAATGTCCGGCAAGCAAGTGAATGACTTCTGGTACAGAATAGAGAAAGGGCTCAAGAAGTTTAAAGAAGGTCAAGTCCTCGGAGTACACGGGAAGATTAGAAGGTGAGGCAAGAAAAAGACTCAGAAGAAGTAAATGTCCCAAAGTGGACTTTTCACTGGAAGGCAGACCCAGGGGATGGAAAACTGGATTATTGATACAAATGAAGAAAGGGGGAGGAATTGAGAAGTGCATTAAAAACAGGCCTAAAACTAGAGAACAGAATCCGTCTGGGCCAACATGGCGGCAGAAATTTGTCGGCATCATAATTGGCCTCTGCAGCTTGCTCTTCCACTTGCGTCTTAGTCACATTCAACCGTCAAGGAGCCAAACTGAGGACCACTCCACATTTGACACACATACCAACTTTGCGCTTATCTTCTCAGCTGGGCTCTTTTCCAGACCTGTCCTCTCCTGTTCCACCTCTGGACTCTCCATATGCGAAACTCTCAGCAACATCTCCCATCACTGCTTCACATAAGCTTTAGAATCTGTCACAGAGTGGTGTGCAGAGCTGACTTCAAGGCTGACTCAGTCACCTGGCTCATGTGTACCAAGTGTACATGGTATATTGTACAGGCAGCAGCGCAAAGCCTACCAAAGAGCCAGTCAACGTGCATTGCATTTGATGTAGCACAAACTCTAGAAACAGAGATGATATTTAAGAAAGAATCAGTCTTTCATGGGAAGGTGCTATATCCAAAGGGAGCCAGCATACTCAACCAACTACTCACTAAGGAAGGCAGCATCGTTATCCTATGGAGAGGGATCCATGGAGCTCACACATGCTGACATGGGTCACCCAAGACCAATTCTTCCTTGCCTCCAGGTTTTATGCAGTTTTGTTTTTAATTTCATATTCATAAAGTGGAACCTACCACAACCCTGCAGGGTTCCCCCAACTCCTTGCCCAGTATAAAATCAAGTAGCTAATAATCAGGACAATAGACTCACAGACTCAGTGTCTGATGCACCAACGGGAAAAAAGCTGGCTATACAACAACCAGGCAGAGGTCATGACATAAGCTGCTGTATCTTGAGCAGAAGTAAGTCTATCACAGCACAACTCCAGGAACTAGCCTCAGAGAATGGGATTAACACTGTTGCTCATAGTAACTGATATCTTTGGGGGAATCAAAATAATTGTAGCTTGCTCTGCATATAGAAATATACATAAATATATATGTACATATATGTGTATATACATATATATATATATATATATACACATTCCATTATATACACATAATACACATACGGGCTTTCCCAGTACCTCAGTTGGTAAAGAATCTGCCTACAATGCAGGAGACCTGGGTTCAATTCCTGGGTTGGAAAGATGCCCTGGAGAAGGAAATGGCAACCCACTCCAGTATTCTTGCCTGGAGAATCCCAAGGACAGAGGAGCCTGGCAGCTCCACTGTGCATGGGGTTGCAAGATTTGGACATGACTGAATGACTTTCGCTTCACTAAAATACACATATAGATATACATACATATATGGGCAACTAAGACTGTCAGCAAAGAGATGCTACAGACCCATGTTGATCCACTCTGAGAATATGGTGCCCTATGCCAGCATGAATAAGTTACAGAAGAGAGACCTTCAATCTCGAATCCCCTACAAATGGAATGACGTTCTGACAAGTGGGAATCTGTAAGCAGCTCTCTGCAGGAAAGCACCCTCAGCAGGAAGCCCTTTTTATTGTTATTTCAGCAAAGCTATATTGTAACTAGCTTTTAAACCAGGCACCCCCTGCTCTACTCATCTCCTGCCCAAGCACACCTTTCAAATCATTTAGTCACACAATACTTGCATAACTCGTCAGGTCTTTCCATAGATCAAAGAAGTAGAAATGAAGAAAAAGCGGTTAACAGATGACCAGATCTTTTCTGTAGCTTCCACTTCAGTAAATACCTGAACTAACTTTGTGACCAATCTGTGTGAACAAGAAAATATCTAGAGGAAGATCACCAGGAGTCAACAAGCCTGCATGTGGTCGGGGAGGGCAAACATCTCTGACTCCCTATCGCAACAATTAACTGAGATTACTACTCCGTCTTCCTTTAAAAGCTTTCACGGCTCAGCAGAATCTTTGGAGGTTGTTTCTGGGGAATGTTGAGTCCACTATTTCCCCAGATTACCAGCATTTTGATTAAAGGCACCCTTCCTTCCTATCAACAACTGTGAGTACTGACTTTGTAATTATGGGATGAGCAGAGGGATCCGATTCATTTGATCATTTGATAACAAAAGCAATCCTTTGATTCTTAACTTTTTATACCTAACTTTGTAAAATAATTACCTCTAATTGAGGATAAATATTTGGTGACAACTATATTCTTCACTTCTAAAAAGGCATTTAAGGCGTTTCAGCTATGGTTTAAAAATGAGCTACCTCGTTTTGGTTAGCATAGTAGAGTTACCAGAAAGTGAAAAGTCGCTCAGTCGTATCTGACTCTGCGACCCCATGGACTGAATTCTCCAGGCCAGAATACTGGAGTGGGTAGCTTTTCCCTTCTTCAGGGGATCTTCCCAACCCAGGGTATGAACCCAGGTCTCCCACAGTGCAGGCAGATTCTTTATGAGCTGAGCCACAAGGGAAGCCCAAGAATACTGGAGTAGGTAGCCTATCCCTTCTCCAGCAGATCTTCCCGACCCAGGAATTGAACCGGGCCTCCTGCATTGTAGGCCGATTCTTTACCAACTGAGCTATGAGCGAAGCCCAGAGTTCACCAGAGTCTACTGAATAAATAAAATATGCTGCCACAACAAAATTAAGAATCATAACCTGAGGCTTTCCTGGTGGGTCAGTGTTGAAGAATCCACCTGCCATTGCAGGAGACACTGGTTTGATTCCTGATTCGGGAACATCCAACATGCAGCAGAGCAACTAAGTCTGTTTGCCACAACTCTGGAGCCTGTGCTCTGGAGCCCAGGAAGCTGCAAGTACTGAACCGAAGTGACAGAGCTACTGATGTCTGCGCACCCTAGAGCCCGTGCTCTGAAATAAGAGGAGCCATCATAATGAGGAGCGTCTGTACCGCAATAGAGAGTAGCCCCAGCTCTCTGCAAAAAAAGCCCATGCAGCAATGGAGACCCAGCACAATCAAAAATAAATTAATTAATTAAAAAAAAAGAGTCATAACATGCAAAAGAAGTGAGAAAAAAATTTTCTGAAATTCAATTAATCAGACAATATTTTGCATGTCTCCTCTGTAGGTTAGGAGTTCCAGGGGACACAGTATAAATGCTGGGCACTCTAGAGTCTTATAATCTAACTCAGAACATGAAAACTGGTGGACGTGGAATAGCAGGCCAGATTCTTTATGTGATGGGGGAGGCTATTACCAAATGACTCATGAGAGTAGTTCAGAAACTAGATATTACTGTCATCTGCACTTTAGAACCCAGGGAACGGCCGCTTGGACAGTTAACTGCACCAAGCCAAGCTGGGAGTCAGTGATGGACCTGAAACTTAAACCCAGATCTACCTCCAAACTACACGCTCCTACCCATTATATTGGCGTTTACTGAGGAAATCCCATATTTTAGGCCCTTTAGTTTTCCATAATCAGAGAAGGCAATGGCACCCCACTCCAGTACTCTTGCCTGGAAAATCCCATGGATGGAGGAGCCTGGTAGGTTGCAGTCCATGGGGTCGCTAAGAGTCCGACATGACTGAGCAACTTCACTTTGACTTTTCACTTTGATGCACTGGAGAAGGAAATGGCAACCCACTCTAGTATTCTTGCCTGGAGAATCCCAGGGATGGGGAAGCCTGGTGGGCTGCCGTCTATGGGGTCGCACAGAGTCAGACACGACTGAAGCGACTTAGCAACAGCAGCAGCAGTTTTCCATGATAATTTTGCATATTATATTCTGTTATTTTAACTATTTCAGAGCACAGATAATCAGAGTATATGTATATATTTGTATGGAGGAAGTATGAAATCATAAAAATCAGGCAAATAAATACTATCTTATTTATGAAAAGAAAAGCAAAGATTCTAGTTGAAACAGCAGCAAACCAAATGGAGCAGTATTTAAATGAAAAGCACGATGTATACTAGAGGAATGCTCCTATAGTTGAACTCTTTGACCTTCACCAGGATATCTAACCCTGTCCTGGAGGGCCCACCAACACTTTCCAAAACAAGTATAATAGGAAAAATACAGAACCTTCCCTACTGATACCTGATTTTGTCACAAACCTACAAGAGTCAAAAAAAAAAAAAATCAACCTAAAAATATCTTTAATTATCACTTCTCCAAAGAAGAAATCAGCTTAATGACAAGTTATATATAAAAAACTCAATAGCTTTTCTATATGTTGGCAAAAGCACACTGTAATATACACAATTATTGGGGGGGGGGATTCATCACAGCACCAGATTATAAAATACCTAAAATACATTTAACAGAAAAGGTAAAAGAAATGTAAAAATAAACCCATAAAAGTTCTTTAAAGGAATGAAAACATTTCATGCAAACTGGAAACAATCATATTCCTAGATGAAAAGAGATAATATTTTTAAATGTCACTTCTCACCAGAACATATATATGTCTTTAATGCAACCCCCCTAAATCTATATGGCTCTTTTCTTTATGTGAAACATCAAAGTAAATTCATATGAAATGCTATCTACAGAAAATCAATAAACTCAGCTTTGAAAAAGAAGATTTAGCAGTTACTAAATGTATTTTAAAATGACAATAAAAAATAACTTGTTACTATTGTTGATACAGCAAATACATTAACAGGGATACAACTGAGTGTCCATAATACCTGATAGTATATAAGAGTTTAGTGAATATTATTTAGTAAATAAGTGTTAGGAATGTTATATACTCATTTTAGAAAAAAATACATAGATCCCTGTCTCATGATATTAAAAATACATCCCAGCTAGACTGAGATTTGAAAAAAAAAATTCAAGGATGAAAACAAATAACTATGAAATCTGCTGAAAACATATGAGGCCATTGTTTTATTTTATAATCTTGTGTTGAGAAAAGTTTTCTTAAGCAAGATACAAAAAGGAGAAGTTATCAGAAGAATAAATAAAATTAAAATTTTGGTAAGTCTCCCACCTATATCCCCCATCAAGTCACTGATCTGTTTTCCATCTTGATGGCTTTGTCTTTGGAGAATGTCAAAACTTTCCTCACTTAGCAAATGTCTTAGGATTTCTTGAAGTTGTTGTTGGTATCAATAACTTCCTCTTTTTCATATCTATGAAACAGAAACGGACTCACAGACATAGAGAACAGATGTGTGGTTGTCAAGAGGAGGGTGGGTGTGGGAGGTTAACATTGGAAGCTTGGGATTAGCAGGTGCAAACATATATATATATATAGGATGGATGAACAATGAGGTCTTACTTTCCAGTGTAAGGAACTATATTCAATATCTTATAATAAACCATAATGGACAAGAATAGATATATGTATAACTGAGTTACTTCATTATACAGCAGAATTTAATACAACATTGTAAATCAAGTATACTTGAATAAAATAAAATAAAAATAATAGTTTGCTCTCTTCTTTTTTACTGCTGAATAGTATTCCATCTATGGAAGTACAATATTTAGTTTCAGTATTTATTTGCTGTTAGAGACTTAGACTGTTTATAGCTTCAACTATTACAAATAAATTTAACATGAAAGCTCATATGGGAAGATTCCCTGGAAGAGGCCTGGCAACTCACTCCAGTATTTTTGCCTGGAGAATCCCACGGACAGAGGAGCCTGGTGGGCTACAGTCCATGGGGTTGCAAAGGGTCAGACATGACTGAAGCAACTTAGAACACTCATATACATTCTTGGTAAAAAACATGAGTTTTCATCTCACTAGGGTAAATACCCAGATGTTTGATTCTCGGTTATATGGCAAGCGTATATTTAACCTTACAAAGAAAGCATGAGTTTTCCAGAGTCCATAGCATTTTGCACTCATTTCAGGAACACGTGAGAGTTCCAGTTTGCTTGTATTTCTGGCATTGCTGGTTTTTTGTTTGTTTGTTATTAGATTTTATCCAGTCTGATAAGTGTGCAGTGATATCTCATTATAGCTCCCATTTGCATCCTCCCAATGGTTAATAATAGAGAACTTCTTCCCAACTGCTGTCTTGGATCCCCATTCCTCCTGATGAAGTGTCTATTCAAGTCCTCTGTATACACTTTCATTTTAAACTCCAGAGACACTTCATCATTCTTCTAGATAAGCTCTCTAGGCTATAAAAAAATATGGCTGGATTAGGCAATCCTTTTGAATTTCTTATGCTGTCAACTCATTCTGCTTTTATCAATTCCATAAATGTGCTCTCAAAAATCACTGAATAGAAGTAAACATGTGAATAGAAGAGCTTTTAAACAGTTTTACTTCCTTCCAGTAAAATGCAAACAGAATGCGTTGGGAGCTGCATTCTGGATAATGTAACCGAATAGGCAAAGAAGAGCAACGTCAATGAGTAATAATGCAGTGATTGGCACACAGCTGCCCACACAGCTTTTACAGTCGCATAAATTTATCCTCTATGCCTGCTCATCGAGGTGTCCTAACACACATTCAATTGTTATTCATTTTATTTATAGGATTTTCTTTTTAACTAGATTTGTTGTGGGGAAAGCATTTTTGTCGTCTGCAGGCACAGCTGTGTGTGAAATGACAACTTAACTGAACGCACACAAGGCAGTCTCTGCAAATTGCGTTCTAGGTTTTCTGTGTTTCTTTCAACCCATCCTGGCTCACCTGCTCTATAATGGCTCAGACTCATATTCTAGAAAGGGCTTCCCAAACAGCCCCATACCAACCCCACTCCACACTGAAGATGCACAAAATTCCTGATGCAAATTCATGCTGGTGGTGGTGTGGTGCAAACTTCCAAAATAAAGCAGAACCTAAACCCTTACCTAAGAATCTCATTCTCTAGATTCATTATGTTAACGGCTGAATTTCTGCTACCCAGAACTTGGAACAGTATATTTTTAAACTCCAGTCTCTGAGATTTTCAAAGTTTCCACATGAAAAAAATAATGATGCACGCATTTTTGAAGCCAGATATCAAAAGTCAAAGAATGGAAAAATGGTTCACAATTATATGCTTTACCTATTAAAAATGGTAAGATATTTTGAGGACTGTGTGGCATTTTACTCATGTTCTATTTATAAAACATAAACATTAAAAATACAGATTTCATTTCCATAGCTTTCATTTCTCCCATAGCTCTTGAAATTCAATGCATATTTATCACACATTTACTTGGGCAAAACAGGCACAAGGCACCAACCAAGGGATATAAAAGATCCACAAAATATCAGACAAATGTAATGAGGACTTAACTACCTCAAGCCTTTTCATTTAAAATTATATATTCTAATTTTTGTGCCTGACAACAAATGCTGGCTTTAAGAAACAAAATAGAAATGCCTGTATTGACACAGACTCTCTCTCACACACACAGACACAGACACACTCTCTCTGTTTTAATTTTGATTTTTCATTACTTATATATCTATGAAAGTTTCTCAGTCATGTCCGACTCTTTGCAACCCCATGGACTGTAGTTTACCACACTCATCCGTCCATGGGATTTTCCAGGCAAGGGTACTGGCGTGGGTTGCCATTTCCTTCTCCAGAGGATCTTCCCGACCCAGGGATCGAACCCAGGTCTCCCACATTGTAGGCAGACGCTTTACCCTCTGAGGCACCAGCGAAGTCCTTATATATCTGTAACCTCACATTATTCAATGTTAATAAATATATCAGGATGCATGATCAGAAGTTAATCAGAAATCCTGAATATTAATAATTTCAAGCAAACGCCCTCCTTGAAAGGAAATATTTGGAGGAACACACATTAAAATAAAAACATAAGAGACAGCTGATGATAGAAACTGCAGCCATTATTAAAAAATCAAAAAGTAAGTAAAATTAATGAATGTGACTATTAATTTCCAGACTTTTGCAAAGGTAGAGTATATTTTTAGAAGGCCTGTGGCTTTTTAAACTCCATGGTCCTACACAATTATGATAATCCACCTAGAATTCACCTGTCCTGATAATATCGATACACAACTTCCCCAGTGATGCCCAGCCACGTCCAGTCCCTTGGGGAAGCCTCCACTTTCGCATTAATGACAGGATTTGGAATGTGTAATAGGCTGGATCATTTATTATATTAAGTGAAAACAGTTAAACAGCTCCGACGGGGTGGGTACCAGGCACTATTATAAGAGCTCTCCATGTGCTATCTCAATCATCTTTTTAATCACTCTAGGAGATTAGAATGTTACTAATATCATCTCCCAAATATGCAGGAGCAAACGGAGGCATAGAGAAGTTAAAAACTTTTTTTTTAGGTCCCCAGAGCTAGGAAGAGGCAGAGCTTGGATTTCAATGCAGGCAGTCTGGCTTTGGGGTACACAATCTTAATCCTCTCCTGCCTCCTAGGAAGTAAGAAATGTCGAACATCCCAGTCAGAATAACAGATAGCGCTTGTACAACTAGATGCTCCAGAAGGATGGAGGATCTCTCCAGCCTTCATCCTGTTAATTCCCTCCTCTTTCCAAGCACACTGGTTCCCTGTGTGTGTGGTGGTGGGGGATGGGGACGGCAGGGACAACTCTGGAAGCCACTGCTGATGCCAAAATGCAAAGATGCTACTGTGACAAGTCTGATTGCCAAGCAGATATCCAGTCAGTGCTTTAAGTAACATATTTAGGAAAGAATCTAGCAACTCAGCAAGTACTTGTGACGCATTCTTTCTAATTACCATCGAACATTTGGCTCTCTGCAGACACTTTGCTGCCACCAAAATACTGCTATTTCATGCATGAGAGCTTGCTTAGCAAAAATATTTTCCAAAAGAACAAGGACAGCTGTCAAAAATGATCACAACCTTTGCAATGTGAGGAATCCTGAAATAAGCTGTTGGGGATCTTCGTGTGTGAAATGGAAGCTGGGTATAGCACTTGGATAGCTACCTCAAGTCTCCTAACACATCTCTCTTGCACACATCCATAACATTTTATAACATTCGCAAGACACACTTGCGATCTCTACAATCACCAAGCAGGGCAGTTGAGTAGGTATTTTTACTGTTTTTTAAAAGAGAAAAGTTCTCCAAGGCTTGACTAGGTCTAAAGATGAATCTGGTATGACCCCATGTGGCAAACTAGATTTTAGACTAGTGTTCTTTCCGCTACAGAACGCTGTCCATTCTTCATTTCTTGATGTTTCAGTGCTAGGCAAGTTTTATTCACACATTTATAAGTATATGTAATATCAGAAAATGTATATACATATATGAGTGAGTCTGTCCATGCACTTCTCCAGGCAAGAATACTGGAGTGGGTAGCCATTCCCTTCTGCAGGCGATCTTCTTAACCCAGGGATTGCACTGGGGTCTCCTGCATTGGCAGGAAGATGCTTTACTGTCTAAGCTACCAGGGAAGCCCACCCCCCCCTCCACACACATATGTATATAGTACGCCTATATATGTGCTTTCTGTAAATTGACTTTTCTGATACCTGTATCTATGTCTATATAGCTATGCGTTCAGTTCAGCTCAGGCACGCATGCTAAGCCACTTCAGTCGTGTCCAAGTCTTTGCAGTCCTATGGACTGTAGCCCATCAGGCTCCTCTATCCATAGGATTCTCCAGGTAAGAACACCGGAGTGGGTTGCCATGCCGTCCTCCAAAGTGTCTTCCTGACCCAGGGATCTAACCCGCATCTCTTATGTTTCCTGCATTGGCAGGAGGGTTCTTTACCACCCTGAAGCCACCTGGGAAGCCCTATATAGCTACATCTATAATTATATCTAGATTTTGTCAGTTTTCTGCTGGCTTTTTTTTAATGAAAAAAAAGACCAATATAAACTACAGTAATATAAAAAGAAATATAGGTTTTGATTTACACAGTTATTCTTACAATGATTGGGTTTGAGTTATAGACCTCAATAGTTTTGAACCACTCGCCTGTTAGGTGATTAAATCCTGGCTTGCCATTTGGAAAACAAAGGGATTTGGCTAAGGTGTTGGACAACATCAGTCATTCAACCTAAGGTCTGCAGAGTCTGGAGTCTCAAGTCTTGGGGTGCCTGGGATACAGAGGGAGGAGGTGAGATCCTAGGCTTCACAGCCATGAGGCAACTTACAAGTCCATCTCTCTGGGCTGAGTTACAGACTGGGCTTCTGAGGAAGATTTCACTAGAAACTCAAGATTAAAACATATCAGAAAATCTCTGATCTTTAAGGTCACTTTTTCATCATTTAACTCCTTAAAAGGATACATTGATTTTAATGTTTACTGTGATCTTATCTGGCATTTCCACGCTCAACACATCTGTGCAAAATACAGAGAAGTACAGTATCACTGCTTTCATGGAACTGACAATCGAATGGTCTAGAAATCATTGTTATCTGTCTAAAATGTGTGTGCATATCATATGATATATATACACACATATATATGTATATGTATTTAAGACTCTGAAATGAGCAGTTGCCTTACTTAGCTTACTTTAACTACAAGTACTCAACAGTAATGAAATTTCATTTAACACAGTACTAATCTTCAGACTTTATCTGAATCAATGAGGTTTTCCATACTGCCTTACTTCAGAAGAGCAACTACTATCTTAAGAAAAAATCTGAATTTGACTTTGCTAATATCCTTTATAAGTCTTCATTATAAAAAAAAATGTTAAGGATCTGATAAGTATTAACCTAGGATTTATCTTTAGATAAATTTGTGGTTGAGAATTTAGATTTACAGATGCATGAATTATTTCTTAAAATGTTATTTTAAAATATATAACATTAAACAAGTTCCAAATATCACAGTGATTTAAAACTTTTTATAAAAAATACTGATAGGATTTGTGCTTAAAGAAAAATATTTAAAGAATTGTTTATTCAATGGCCACCCTTCAGGAATCAATGATCAATTTGTGGTTTTTAGTAATATATTAGTTTTCATAATATCCTGACAAGATTCTCAATCTTCCAGTTGATAACTAATAGTCATTGTTAATGTTAGGTGACTCCATGAATATTTTCTGATCCTCAAGAAGATGTGGGTTTGTTGCAATGTCATCAGACATGATGGATCAGTTGGCTAAAAAGAAGGAAAGTCTTCATTTGAAGTAAACATTTTTTGAAGCTCCATTGTATCAACAGCTGTCACTGTGTTCATTTCATTGGCAAAGGAAGGGAGCTTTCTGCTCTATAAGGCATATTACAACATGGCTCAACTCTGTGGGAGTAGCCTTTTGAAAAGAAATATGGCCGTGAAATAAATGGAAATAATTTTCAAAGAGATGCTGCCACCTTTTGGTTGCTCTCCCACGAAGCATCCACTCTCTCCTGAAAGCCTGCAAAGGCAGCAGAAGCATGGAATGAAAGGACGGAACATTTCAGCATCATAAGCAATTTTGTTATGTTGTGATTTCTTACTTAGATGGCTTTCACTCTTGTTGACAGGTTTCAGAAAGACTCACTGATACGAGGTAATTTTTCCAAATGTTAATACAGCAGTAGAAAAGATCCATTCTAGAAATGGAGAAATGTTCTGAGTTTTATTGAGGTCAGACATATTAGTACTATGCTTACCATACCAATTGGGGCAATAAAAAGTAATTTTTATTCTACTGAACAAAAGACTAGGAAAGATCACATACACTTTCTGTACTCAGCATTCCATTTAGACTTCAAGCCTCATTTCATCCTTGATTATTTCTCATATTTGTGAATATCCTTTTACTAATCCCACTGTCTAAGTAGAGTAGGGGCCAAATTTCTTTTTTCCTCTGAGTTCTTTACAATTTCTTTTGTTCCTAAGGAGTTAATTTGCTTTAAATGTTGAAGCCACTAATACTTCTAAAGAAATAATTTACCTACTGTAGTCTAATCAATAATTAGAATAAGAATAGGTTCCATGATTTTTAATGACTTCACTTAATGACTTGAAATCAGAAATCTTTTTTGAGTCAAAAGGTTTTATTCATTTATCAAAATATTTTAATAAATTGAAATAATAATCACAGTATGCTAAATGTCAATTCATTCACTTAACTGAACAGTTAGTTATCTGAAGGAATATTCAGTAGCACTACTGATAGTCACACTATTTATTGGATTCCTTTAAAGTATCTAAAAAGAAGTAAAATAATTATCTAATTCAAATCAATGACTTCACATGCCAAAGACTTGCAGGGTTTCCAAAACGCACCTGCAGCCTAATGGAACAGTATCCAACCATGTAAGCCATGGGGTAATACCAAAGGACTTAAGTAAACTGAGATTTAATCCCTGTTTAAAAATATTAGCATTGCCCTTGAACTGCCCTTCAGCGTACAGCTGAGATTTAGGCTGAGACCATTATTCCCCTTTGAGGTCTGCAACACAGTGCTTCAGACCCATTCACTGCCCAGTGGCGGGTGGACACCCCAGGCCCTCACTGGACATTGCATCTTCCAGGAGTCACGGCAGAAATTCCATCCTTGGCTTCTGGACCTCTGAGTTCTTACTGCTGCCTCTCCTAACCCTTGCAGACCAGGTCATGAAGCTTAGCCCTTAAATGATTTTTGCAACAGAAACTCACCCAATTTCTAACTCCAACCTCCCTTCCAGGGGCCTTAAAAGGGCAGAAATGCACAGAGCCTAATCCCCAGCTTCTCCTCTGCCCCTTGCCCCCCACACACACCTTTTCCATGGCTCCTCAACCCAAGGGCTTCAAAGATGCTTCTCATCAAGAGAAAACAAGAAGCCAATGGCACCTTGAATCATCTCCTACAACTTCCTTGCCATTTCTCTCCTCTCCTCACCCTATACCATGCCTCATGGCTTTCCTTATTAATTCACTCACTCAGCATCCTTCATCACAATAATTCTAAACTTAGAGCCTCACATTAAATAATCCCCAAATGCCTCCTTGTGTGTCTCTCCTTACCTGGATCAAATAGCTCCATGACTATTCTGCCAAGGCTACTTTTTGAAGTTTAGTTATCTGCTGTTATTGCTATGAGACATGAAAAATAGTGGGGACCAAGAAAGTTTGTGTGTTAACCTCAGGACCAGGAAGAAAGAGTAGGTTTCAAACAGTCAGGCCAGGTTCAGCTGTCTCATTTCTCTATCAGGCAGGTACCATGCAACCCTGGTTTCCAAACTGTTCATGGTCAGAACCGTCACAATGCGAGTATATGTGGTTTTCACCCCAGCAGTGATTCAGGTCACAAGTGTTTTATTGTCTAATACCTTCATGGGGCTAATACCGTCAAAGCTGCTCTTTAAGCCCAAGACGCATAAAATAGGGTTGTTCCAGTGGATGCAACTGCTGGCATTTTGCATTCCATCAGAAAATGCAGTCGGGGCTTTCAAAGTCCTCCACCACCGATGTTACATACTTGGATGAAACACTATATATCTCCATGATAAACTGGGGAGAGGTCTGTGTAATCTGGGGAGACACAGATGCCTCCATTAGTGCAAGCAGAGGAAACTCAGCCCAGAGAGAAGCCTTTGTTTAAGGACCATATTCCAAAAGCCCTTTACTTAGCCAGGTGTTTAGAACTCCAAATTCACTTTCTCACCGTGTTATACATGATCATTAGTTCCATGTCCCATTCATAGTATTAGTTTCTTTTTTCAAATCAAACAGCTTTCAATTGATGGGTAGATGATTTCCAACAATGTGTTAGTTCAGGTATACAGCAAAGTGATTCAGTTAGGTATGTATATTCTTGTTCAGGTGCTTTTCAATGAAAGGTTTTTACAAGATATATTTTCTGTGCCATACAGTAGGTCCTTGTTTTTTATCTACCTTATATACGGTACTATATATCTGTTAATCTCAAACTCCTAATTCCCCTATCCCTTCCTCTTTGGGAACCGTACATTTGTTTTCTATGTCTGTGAGTCTATTTCTGTTTTCTAAACAAGTTCATTTGTATCATTCTTTTTAAGACTGACAGTCTCTTGAATAAATAGTACTGGGGAAACTGACCAACTATATGTACAATAGTGAAATTATAATATTCTCTAACACCACATACAAAAGTAAATTCAAAATAGATTAAAGGCCTAAATGTAAGAATGGTTACCATAAAACTCATAGGCAAAACACCTGTTGCCATAAATCCCAGTATTACTGGACTCAGTGTCTAAGTACACTGTTATTTGGAATAGATAAGCAGAAAGTGCGGTGTGACAAGGGCTCTAATAAGTTTGCCAGCGTCTGAGAGCGGGATGGGCTCTACACTCAGGAAGGAAGAAAGAGAGCAGCCTGCCCTGGATGTCTGAGTCTGACCACCTCCAGCTTTGAGCACATTTGCACCCACTGCCTTACTACTCCCAACACACAGTCAGAGCACGGAAGGACAGAAGGAGGTGAACAGGGGTACAGAAGAGTCAAGTCACTGCGGACAGATGGAGGCTTCTCTAACCACTAGAGCTGGGGCTAGTCTGTCTGTGTGTCACCAAGCTTACTAAGGTCAACACATTTGTGAAGAGGAAATCCCCTCTCCTCCAGGTTAAAATTGCTTTTGCTCATTCATTAGAATACTATCTTTTTCAGTACCAGGCTAGGTGCTTCCAAAGAAAGGAGAAAAAAGATGCCACTTTTGCATCAACGACACTTTTCATCTAACACAAAAGATGAGAGCACATAAAAAACTATGTAAATAGAAATAATGATGGGACATGAAGAAAGGGTGCTCCAAGCGTAAGGAGGGCGATATCAGATTCAGTGGTCACTAAGGACCACTTTGGGAGTAACATTTAAGCGGAGACAGGACTGATAAGCAGATGTCTAGGAGGCAAAGAATTATGGGTAGAGAAGAGAGGATGGTGTATGCCAAGACCCTGAGGCACAGAAGAGCTTGGCACAATTTAGGAAAACTGAAAGACTTGCTAAAGGTAGAGAGTGGGGGAGGAGTAACAAGGCAAAAGTACGTAAAAAACTGCATACTTAGAGGTGAGATTAAGGAGTGTCTCCAAAGGACAGAGGAATTCTATATTAGAAAATAAAAGATACTAGATCAGGGAGCTGTTTATTTTAGCTATTGATTTGTGTGTGTGAATCACCCATAAAACCTAGTATTTTAATGTCAGAAACTACCCATACATTGAGCAAGAAAAATTAATGATATGCTTATGTAATATTGTAAGAAAATGGTTTTATGATGTTAGATTATCTTCCAGGAAATTGGAATTCCTTCCCATCCCACTGAGGTGGAGAAGGCCTCCATGCCCCACTGACTTGGAACTTGGCCAGGTGACCTGATGAAAGAGGAGGGGAGGTGAGTATCAGAGGGTGTGGTGACCTGCCAAGGACACAGCCCTTCATCCTAGGCCCACAGAGCAAGCTGATCAGAACCTGCCTGCAGCCAGTAGGCAAGCACAGTCAGCAAACTGCACGAATAAGGCCACTCAGCCAAGAACTTGACAAAAGTGACGTGCATAACTGTGATGTGCATATAAGGCTTGGCTTTATAATCTACTGAGTTCACGATGCTGGTTTGTTGCAGCAATAGCTAACACAAAGTTTTAGTGAGAAAAATGCCCTCATTATCCACCCCCACCATGAACACACATGCGCAGATGCACTTGCAAACACACACAGGCACACACATACACATGCACACAGACACACACTCATTTGCTCCACTCTGGACAACAGAAGAAGCAACAGAGAAGTAACATCTAGGGGCCTAGACAGCATGCGAGGCACCATCTTCGAGGCTAACGCTAAACGATGTCTAGTTAGACCCTGACTTTGTAACGGAATTAAACTGGGCTGCTACCACTGACTGCACTGCTCTGGCTTAATTGTAAACCCATTGTACAGAATATTTCAGATTTTCTGCCAGATTATTGTACTCAAAGGGAAGGATATCAGTAAAATGCAATGGCAAAAGAGAACTGTTTAGAGCAGCTGCACATATACAATCTCAGTCGCCAGTTTAGAGAAATCTCCATCTCTTCCAGCACATGTCTTTATAGCCAATAAGATGCTGGCACTTAGAGCTATCACATCGCTCCCTTGTGTATAACTGGGGGATTTTTATGTTGCTATAATGCTTCCCACTTCCTAAGGGTTTTTGTTGAAGCAAATCTTTTAGCAATGAGATTTTACTGCATAGACTCCAGGATGACAATGAAAGGTGCCCTAAAAGAGAAAAAAATTACATTGATATACTTGGACATTGTATTACTTGCTGAACCAGTCTTAAGATCCAGATGTGACTTTTTTTTTTTTAAATGTATCTGACGGCTCTTAAACATTCTACTCTCCTAAGAATTTAAATACATTAAGATGCAGAGTTTTTGAAATCAAGAGCCAGTTACACTGTGCAGAGAGTTCTTAAAATAGGACACTATATTTCTTGCTCTTCGTATATACATTTACAGAATTTTAGAGTTGAAACAGGCTTCGGAACTGCTTCAACCTAGTGTATCTCAAATTTTGTGACTTATGATACCTCTCAGGATCTAGTGAAGCCTAGATGCCTCTCCAAAAAAACAAAATTCAAATCAAAATTTGGGGTATACTTACAGGGAGTTCAGACCATTCTGAAACCCCCATCCATGGACACCTCATGAGTTCATGGTCTCCAGAATAAGAGCTCTGATCTTGTCCACATTCTAGCTGAGAATAATTTTTCCTGTTCTGTCCATCTCATTCTCCATCACCCTGTAGGCTCAGTGGCGGTTAAAAGCCTGGAGAGAGGCCAGACCACTACAGGATTACTGTTTGTCAATTTGCTTCTGGCTTATTTCAAACAGTCAGAAGTATTTAGAGGGAAATTTACTATGCTGGGGTGTATCTCTTACTTAGCTTTCAATAGCTGTCAACTTCTGGCTACTCTGTTTCATCTATTCCCCCTCCTTCACTTTTTGGCTGAAGTATTTTAAAACACACCTATGACACCCTACTCTTTCATCCATGAAATCTGCAATGTGCATTTCTAGATGATAAGGATATACCATTATCCCAATTAGTAGAAATTTCCAGGCCAATTAATAGAAATCTCTCTTCCTGTCATATAATTTCAAATTTATATTAAATTTTCTCATCTTGAAGATTTTTCTTAACAGCTGGCTTGTTCAAATCAGGATTCAAAAATTTGCATATTGAATTTACTTGTTAAGTCTCTTCTATTCATTAATAATATTCCTTTCCTGAATTCTCTTTTTATGAATTGGTTTTTAAAAAATACTTTATTTATTTTTTTTTCTCTTGAAGACTCTCCCACATTCTGGATTTGGTCAATAATTTCTCTGTACTCTCACTGAATTTCTTCCACTATCCCATGAGGCCCTAAGATCTGAGAATTAGAGACAAGTCGTGTTTATTTTTTGCTTTATTCTGTTTAATCTCAAAGGGAGCAAGAGTCTACGAGAATCTCTTCACTCTTGGAGAGTAGGATCAATGGAAGACATATTTTTATCTTTCAATCTGAACATTCTTCCTTTTATAAGGTACATGTTTTCACTATTTCACTGAGTCATTACTCTTCTAAGGAACAAGCCTTTCCTGAAAAAGCAAGTCACACTTTCTTGCACGAGATCTGTTTGAAGAACAGGTGGGCTGTAAGAAAATGCATTCCACATTGTGTGAAAGTGTTACTGGGACAAGAGGCATGGAAGCACAGAGCACTGTCCCCAGCTGCCGAGAGCCAGCGTGAGGAATCCCACCCGTGACAAGGTCATGTGGCAGAGAGCTGATGGGCAAGGTCGAGTCAGATCTCAGGGTGTCCCCTGGTATTTCCTGAGCATGTATCCAAAAAAGACCAGTCTGCCGGCCTTTCGGATGCTGCTTTTCCACTCTCCTGACACACTCTGGAAAAAGTCATCTCAAGGCTTTAGTCTTCTGCATTTGAAAGGGTGTTTAAATCCAAAAACCCCTCTGATGGCTTCTTAGCCTGCCTGCAGGACTTGTACAGCTGCGCATGTGATTGTTTGAGGCTTCCCGCGGGAGGCACAGGAAGCTTAAAACATCCTAGGAATGTAGGGGCTTCCGAGGAGTCAAAATCATTAGAATAGGACTGATTAAAGGTTTCATTTGTTGAGCCAATACTTGCTGCCAAAATTTTCATATCTTTTATTTTTAGATATAGTTGGTATATAGAAAAACAGACCTGGTATTAGCAACATTAGATCTTTGAGTTAAGTACTTTCTTTGTTATAACCCACTGCACCTTTGTTCTACAGGAATGTAACTTTATTTAGTACTTTGAGGGTGATGCAGAGTAAAGAAAAAACACTTCTAGGGAAAAGGAGTTTTCTGGTTGATAGACAATTATCCAGGAAGAGAGCCATAAAAATGTTAACAGGCCTCTTGGCCAGAAGATAATGTGAACCACCTGAGACCTTTTGTATACGGGAGGGTATGCAAAAAGAAAGCCTTGTTTGTCTCAATGAGGGTCGTCCTGACTGCTGCCCCTACAAAACTCTGCATATTCCATTATTTCTTTGTGTACAACTTGGGGTATATAAGCTGATTTTGAAAAATAGTTTTTGGAGTCTTGCACGGATGCTGGGCTTCCCCATGTCGTTCTTTTCTTTTTCTGGCTGAATTCCCATCTGGGGCGTGGAGGGTCACCATGTCTACTTACCTGTCCCAGCTACTAAGATCCATAAGAGAGAGAGGCCAAGGTGGGGCACTCTCCGATATTCAAACAGGCACCAGCAGCCTAACGTAGACGGTGCAAGTTCCTTGTCTGGAACTTTATTGGTTTTCCATGTAAACCAAGTTAATCAACCTCTTTTCTCCACTAAATTTTCCTACTGTACTATTTCTTCCTAATCTAACCTTATATCTCTAAATACATAAGTTTTCCTCGCCAACGCCGTCCCCGCTTCGAATTCCCTGGATCCACCAGGGCTGGACCCCGGCACCCAGCCAGTGGTCAGGTCTTACATATTGGCTGAAGTTGAACTTAAAGAAATCTCATTGATCACTCCCAGTAAGTCTATACCAATTATTAAGACAAGTAATCAGTTTTTGGATTGAGGAAAACAACTCATCACAATGTAAACCAAGATAGTCTCTCAATGGCATAAGAATACCCATCCCTTCCCACTCTTGGTCACGCACAATGTCAACTTCTCCAGAACTGTGTGGTTATCTGGTACTGAAAACTGATAAATACACCAAACAGTTTAAAAACAAACAAACAAAAAAAACAAGACCCTGTGAAAAGGGTAAACACTCAATACACTTTAGGAGGACAAAACAAAAATATCTTAGTTAGTTCCTATTGTATAATCACAGGAAAAAGGAATCCTCCATGTACTCATCATGATTCTGTCACCCTATATGTCAACCAGCTTACCCCTCCAAGAGCTACATAGTCTAACAGAGATATTGAACACCAGGTTGTGAAGTATGCAACGTTAAATGCATCTCAAAGTGGATTATAATCTTGTCTGAAGAACAAAAATGAAAGTGATTTTTTCTGAACTCTCTCAGGTAGACTTCAAATCTGCAACTCAGAGAAACTAAAGATTATTATCACTTCTTTAGACAAAACCTAATGAACCCTGAAGTGAGGTCAGCATCTGGCAGAACATAAGCAATGTCAGCTGTCAGCACCTCATATCGTGAAATTAATCAACAACTGCCTTTGGATATCTCTTTCATTGAGCTTTCTCGGTGTTGAAATTTCTGTGCTTCTCAAGCATATTTTGAAACTCCTTAAAAGCACAGAGGACTCTAGTGGAGTCACTGGAGGAGCTGGGTTATCTGATCACTCATTCATTATCTGATGATTCAATCTTTCGTTAGACAACTTGTTAAAATACAATGCTTATAAGCTTAGCCAACATAACAGAAGAGCATAAAATGTAACAGCTCTTGTACTCAACAGACTCACTTCTTTGCAGCCCTCTTCAACCCATTCCTGGGAATCTAGAAGAAGCCCCAGAACTTTCTGTGCTCCAAGAAGGCAGAAGCCTCCAAGACAGACGCTTTACAGACAAGACCCCTACTGCTCCAGGGCAATGGCACTGTAGAATCTATGCTCCTGGCAAGAGCTCCCACTCCTGGCCTCTCACCTGTCCAAGGATGATCCAAGCTCACTGAAAAGAGAAAGCACTGAAGCCCTGCTTCTAGACACTGAAATGGCCTTATAACACAATTTGGAAGTAAATGTTATAGTGTCAGCAAATACTTATTATGCACCTACTGTTGGACAGCAAGGAGATCAAACCAGTCAATCCTAAAGGAAGTCAACCTAAATGTTCATTGAAAGTACTGCTACTGAAGCTGAAGCTCCGATACCCTAGCCACATGATGCAAAGAACTGAGTCACTGGAAAAGACCCTGATGCTGGGAGAGATTGAGGGCAGGAGGAGAAGGGGACAACAGAGGATGAGATTGGTATCACCACTCTCAGAGGTTGGATGGTATCACCAACTCAATGGACATGAGTTTGAGCAAACTCTGGGAGATAGTGAAGGACGGAGAAGCCCAGCATGCTGCACTCCATGGGGTCATAAAGAGTTGCACACGACTTAGTGACTGAGCAACAACAAGGCACCGAGCTTTTTTGGTGCTGGACCTGTGATGCTGAACAAACTGATACCTTTCTTCGAATAGACAGAAGTCAAGGAACCTTGTGGGGGGAAGCAAATCATACACAATTCATACTATACAACTAGCTCTAGCTGAAGGTTGCCCTGAGTTGACAGGTGAAAGACTGGTCAAGCAATTTAATGTCAGCTGTCCTGGTTGTACGAGCTACACAGTAGCAGGCTAGTTATAATACTTAGCTATTGTAGGAAGTGGTGGAGACCAAGCAAAACTGTGGATTATTTATAAATAAACAATGTAGGCTATATAAAAACTTACATGTGTATACAAGACTTTAGATTTCTTTTCACTTTTTTAATTGAATTACAGTTGATTTGCAATATTGTTGTTAATTTCAGGTGTCAGCAAAATGATTCAGTTTTAAATAAATATATATATTTATTCATTTTTAATTTATTCAGATACATATATTCACTTTTAATATATATATTATTTAGTTTTAAATATATGTGTGTATATATATATATATATATTCTTTTTCAGATTCTTTTCCCTTATAGGTATTAAAAGATATTCACTATAGTTTCCTGTGCTTATTGGTTATCTATTTTATATATAGTAGTACTAATACTATAAGTGTTAGTTGCTCAGTCATGTCTCTCTTTGTGACATGAGTTCTAAGGGAAAACTCAGCTTACCATCATTCCCAAGCTATCAAATGTCTGAACAGGTATGGGTATGTTTTCATGCATCGTGAGAGTTGCAAGTCTTTGTCGCTATACATACACTACTGTGACAAAACAACCTGTCACTATGAGCTCTTTTAGGCTATTCCGTTTAATTTGGTAATACTGTTGTTGGTTAGTTGCTAAGTCATGTCCAACTGTTTACAATCCCATGGACTGTAGCCCGAGAGTCCCCTTTGTCCATGGGATTTCCCAGGCTAGAATACTCGAGTCGGTTGCCATTTCCTTCTCCAGATTATTTACCCGACCCAGGGATTGAACCCATGTCTCCTGCAATGACAAGAATTTTCTTTACCATTGAGCCACTAGGGAAGCCTGATTTAGGAATATCTGCCTTCATTTGAAACATCAATTGCCGAGGTGACTTCCAAATATCACAGGTGACTTCTTTAAGGTTTTCATATCATTAAGTTTTGCTTTCCAGCTTTTCTTTTGGATGAATTTCAGAAGCTCTCAACCATGAGATAACATGATTTTAAAAATAAGCAACAATAAACATATCTTTGTTAGAAATTCAAATGGCATAAGGAAGTACCTTATGACACTGTTTGCATTGAAAAGCAGCAGATCCCCACAGGTTTATTAATCTCACACAAAGACAGCTTCAGTTATGAGGGTGAAAACATGAAAAACTTTCACCCAAACTCTAGGCAAGTCAGAGAGAATGAAAGATCTCAATGTATTTTGTAATTAGATTCGATATTATTTTTCTTTCTTTAAACTGACTTATAAAGAAAGCTGAGCATGGAAGAGTTGATGCTTTTGAGCTGTGGTGTTGGAGAAGACTCTTGAGGATCCCTTGGACTGCAAGGAGATCCAACCAGTCCATCCTAAAGGAGATCAGTCCTGGGCGTTCATTGGAAGGACTGATGTTGAAGCTGAAACTCCAATACTTTGGCCACTTGATGTGAAGAGTTGACTCATTTGAAAAGACCCTGATGCTGGGAAAGATTGAGGGAAGGAGGAGAAGGGGACGACAGAGGATGGGATGGTTGGATGCCATCACAGGCTCTATGGACATGAGTTTGGGTAAACTCCGGCAGTTGGTGATGGACAGGGAGGCCTGGCGTGCTGCGATTCATGGGGTCGCAAAGAGTCAGACACGACTGAGCAACTGAACTGAAATGAAACTGACTTAAATGCGCTTTTACCTCCACAATGCCTTGTTTATACCTTGTGACAATTATGGGACAAATCAGAATGCTCTGATGAATAGGAGGTGGAAAGAAATCTAAACCAACATAAGTTCTCCTTATACCTGCTTTGCAGTATTCTATCTTGGGAGTGGGGGCTATTCAGAGAATAGCACAACATGGAAATCACTTACAGAGAAAAACCTGCCCGAATGATATCACATCAGTATTTCCATTTAAATGACTTTACTATTATCTCATCCTAAAAGATCATTATCAAAGCACCAAGGATATGAATGAGCCAGCAACAGAAGCATGACACTTATAATCAAAATTTCCTGGAAGGTGAATTCTTGGTTGCTATTTGTAACTTTTACATGCGAATAAGGTAACTGAAAAAAATGCAAACAGAGCATTCCATTCTCCCATCAAACCCCCAAGCTCTCTGTGGGGCCACTTCCACTCTTTGTGTAAAATCCTAGGGGCAATGGTCCTTGTTTCCAGCCTCTCCTTTTCCCCCTACCTTCTCCTCCACATCCTCCTTCTCCTCCTTCTCATTCCTGCCTGGAGGCTAAGTGGGTTTCAGTCAGAGTATAAACTGGTGAATCATTTCCATAAAACAGAGTTAATGTTTCTAAGAAAACTAGCTTGAATGCTCTGGAAAGGTATTATCAAAAAAAATTACTGTATCACTTATGAAACAAAGGTGGCAAAAGATGGAAAGAACCATAAGATAAAATTTAAAATTCAGTCAAGAAGGCCTCTGGATTCAAACTGCTCCACAAGCAATGTTAAGCCTGCTTCTCTTTAAAGATCCCAGAACTGGCAGGGGAAGGGCTGTATCAGGGGTATGAATCTTACAGAATGGTCAGTGAGGCAATGTAATCAGAGGCCCTCATGCAAAGAAAAGCCCCAGCTCCTCAGCAACAGTTAGCAAAGAAATCCACACTTACACAGTTGATGTTAAAATAAAAAGCCTAATGCACGCATGTACCATATTTGTGCTTTTCTGTTTGAATCAGACAGATTCAAACAGAGCCTCCACCCTGCTCTACTGTGTCCTTTGTTCAGGTTGTAGAGTCAGAAGACAAAAAGGACAACTCCCCAGATTCTGAATGTGTTAGTGGCTCAGTCTTTACAACCCTATGGACTGTAGTCCATCAGGCTCGTCTGTCCATGGGATTTCCTAGGCAAGAACACTGGGGTGGGTTGCCATTCCCTTCTTCAGGGCATCTTTCCGATACAGGGATCAAACCCGGGTCTCCTCCATTGCAGGCAGATTCTTTGCCAACTGAGCCACCATTCTGAGGCCGAGACCTAAAACAAAACCTATTCTTATTTTGGCTTCTCCCTTAGGTCACCCTCTCATGTCTGTTTTTCATTCATGCCCCAAATTCTACGTATATCTGTCCACTTACAGCTCCACATTTGCACTCTGTAATCCTTCAAACAATGATATAGGCTTGTTTCCATGAAGGGAATTCATGACCCCCAAATTAAACTCCTCAGGCTTTTTCAGCTGAGGAATTTCCCAGAGTACTGACATGGGCATCCACCCTGGTTCCTGTGCTATTGGGCTGGGTTTTCTTCTCTTTCTCTAAAGACTTGTTTTCTTCGTCTTGAGTGGTGGCATCATGGACACAAACCAAGGTCCTCTGTTTCAGCTTATTCTTTTCTGCTTGCTCACAACTCCCTGTTACTCAACTCCTGCTTCTTCTAGGGAGTTGCCAATGGTGTCTGGGTGCCCACAGTTCAGACCACTGTGCCTGGCCACTGGCAGGGGCTCAATAAAGGCTGGATGATTGACTAACTTCCACGGTCAGCCTTGACTTCTCCCAGGCTCCAAATTCAGGGGCTATGGCTGGATAGGAGCCTGGCAGGCTACAGTCCACAGGGTTGCAAAGAGTCGGACATGACTGAGCGTGCATATGACCAACTGCTGCTAAGCCACCTCAGTCATGTCTGACTCCATGCGACCCCATAGACGGCAGCCCACCAGGCTCCCCTGTCCCTGGGACTCTCCAGGCAAGAACACTGGAGTGGGTTGCCATTTCCTTCTCCAATGCCTGAAAGTGAAAAGGGAAAAGTGAAGCCACTCGGTCGTGTCCAACTCTTAGCAACCCTAAGGATTGCAGCCTACCAGGCTCCTCCATCCATGGGGTTTTCCAGGCAAGAGTACTGGAGTGGGGTGCCATTGCCTTCTCCTGCATATGACCAACAGGGACAGTTAATTAAGATTCTTCCCCTTTATCTCTGATACAGAAGTGATAATAAAATATCACCAATGATAACAAAATGATAAACACTATGTCATACACAGTCTGAGGCATGTCAAGGACTTACAAAGTCTGGGAACATAGCAAGCCCTCCACAATTAGGAGCTTTGTTTAACTGCTTGTGTCACCTCAAATCTGTTCAAACCATAACCTGTTTCCTCAGATTCAAAGAGTGGCTCTCTTCCTTTGCACCTGCTTCAGTAACTGAATTAACACAGCTTTAAGCACAGACTACTAATCAATTTTGGAGTCATTTTTCTACTTCTTTCTCAAGCCTTATATTTGATAAATTGCAATATCCTACCCATTTCCCAAACCTCCCCTCCCCCCCAAAAAATCTACAAATTAAATCTTAAACCTGAGCTGCCTTCCTCTTTATGCTTCCACCAGCACTGACCTACTTTGGGTCCTTGTCATGTTTTCATCTGGACCCTGCAGGAGGCCCCTCACTGTGATATTGTGCGCAGACTTCCTTGTAGAGTACTAGCCCATAATAGTTCCCCTTGGCTTCTAAAATACCCTTGTATGCTTGCCAGTTATGTCCTTACATAATCATTTCTTTAAATGACTCGGAAACTTTCAATGGCTCTTTACTATCTAAGGAATCAATCAAGGCTTCTAAGCACTGAATGGTCTGACCTCAACCCACCTTTCCAATCTCCTCTCCTAGGTGCAGACAGGCAGGCACCTGTGATTCCCTGCACAAAACATTTTCTCAGATTTCTAGTCCTTCAGTAATTGTGTAGAAGAGACTTTGCTTCCATGTCTGACCATAAAACTCTACCTGTATTTCAAAGTCCATCACTTTCCTGATACTCTCCTAAATAAACTTAGATTCTCCTAAATAAACTTTCCTTGGAATTAAAGAATTCTTCATCTATATCCATATCTCTATTCTTTATCCTACCTTCTCCTTCTTTCTGTGCTATTTCCTCAACACTGTCATAAACCATGTATTTCTCCATGTTTAATCATAATTTATACACATGTATATTTTGGTACTAATGGTAAAGAACCTGCCTGTCAGTGTAAGAGTTGTAAGAGACATGGGTTAGATCTCTGGGTTGGGAAGATCCCCTGAAGTAGGGCATGGCAAACCCAATCTAGTATTCTTTCCTGGAGAATCTTAATGGACACAGGAGCCTGGTGGGCTACAATCCATAGGGCCACAATGAGTTGGACACAACTGAAGTGACTCAGACACATTACATACAAATATATGTGAATATACACAGATATGTTATAGACTAACACATTACATGCTTATGAGGGTTTAACTTATCTTAATTTTATTAACAGTGGTAGATGGGTTCAAAAATGAATGAATAAATATATGAACATAGTCTATGCTACGTAAATCTAACTGTAAGTAATGACATTTTGAAAAGTATTATAAAATACATAGTAGGAAACACATATTTTTTCCAGATTATATAAATCCCCAAAGTTGTTAGTCGACATTGGCTCACTTGTTATATAGCATAAATTTTTTACAGTCTAAAAAAAAACCTTTTTGGTTGAACAATGAAGATCAGACTTCAGATCAGCTGGGCTCACTTGGTGATGTATTATTCACACGTTCCTGTTACAGGAGCAGAAATCCTATGAAATACTCTGGTGTCTTCTAGATCCCTCCCTTCCTCTACTTTGAGAATTTGCTGTGTTTTGGGTTTCACTCCTTTTGGGTTTCTGATGGTTTCTTCCTCTTTCCGTAAGCTGTCAACTACAAATTGGCACTTGTCATCTGCCTCTATCACGAGCTACTGTAGCAGCTGACCTTCAACATCCCCCTGAAGAGAGTTCAGGGAGGAGAGCAGAAATGAGGCCCTCTGTACTAAGGGGGAAAACTGGCAGAACAGGCCTTCAGATAGATATTTTCAGGAGCTGATTTTATGAGCCTAACTCTTGTATCTCCTCATATTGAGAAAAGGGCTAAATTCCTTCATGGTGATGCCTGCCTCTTGACTAGCAGAAACCTTCTGCAAAATTAAAAAAAAAAAAAAAAGAAAAGAAAAGAAAAAAATGTGCTTGATTGCATGTACTTCCCCTTCACCAAAATCACATATATACTGACCTTACTCTCCCTTCCTGCACTTTGGAGCAATTTCTCAGAGCTATCTTAGAGGCTGTCTCCCACGCTATAGTCCTCATTTTGTCCCAAATAAAACTTAACTCGCAACTCCCATATTGTGCATTTTTTCAAAGTCAGTAATTTTCAGGTACCCAATCTGGGGACAACCCACCTGGCACTTTTATTTGGTTTTTCCTTTAGCTCTATGTCCGCCTTGCTGCACACACTGTCCTCCTAGGACAAGCAAGTTGTGTCAACCCAAAGTTTCAGAGACCAAAGTCTCTCCTGGAACTTGACATCCTTCCCTTAACAGATGCCTGGAGTTTAGTAGCCTGATAGAACACTCTGGTGAGAGACTCAGTACATGGGTGTTAGGAAATGATCTCCCATCTGTGTATAATAAGGGGCAATTGGGTAGAAAGTTACTCTGAGAAGACAAAGAAAAAAGACAATGTTTTGATGACTTGTTTGGCACAGCATTAGGAAAAGAAAGCATTAGTCACTCAGTTGGGTCTGACTCTTTGTGACTCCATGGGCTGTAGCCCGCTATTCATGGAATTCTCCACGCAAGAATACTAGAGTGGACTGCCATGCCTTCCTCCAGGGGAAATTCCCAATTCAGGGGTTGAACCTGGGTCTGCTGCACTGCAAGAAAATTCTTTACTGTTTGAGCCACGAGGGAAGCCCAGCTTGGCAAAGTCATGAAATGTCAGCGGTCTCTTGGAAAAGAGTCCCCTGCTGAAGGATGTGACTATAAATTGTTGTCCATGGTTCAGCAAACATTCAGTACCTTATTAGATTTTAAGCATATGTATGATATACAGATTCTCCACTTCTGACCATCCCTCTTTATGCCACAGAGTCACATGGTACCACCTGGGAGGCTCAGTGCTACTGCTACTCAAATCCCCATCACAGAGTAAGCAGCCCTTAAATGTCTGTAGAAAGAACAAACTTGAAAGAATCAAGGTTTTGATTCTTTAAATGTCATTTAAATGACAGCACGCCAAGCTGGAAAATAAGTGCTTACTCTCTATTCTGAAAAATTGTTCCAGAACCCCCAAGTGGTCGGTTCCTACCTGGGGAACAAGCTAGATGACTCTGGAAGATGCAGTCACTTTCCTGCCGTGCCTGTCTAACATCCTGAACTAATTATGATGTCCTGGCTCCATGATGATGTGTGTTCTCTTGGGGAAAAGGATCTCAGAATTTTTGAAGCCAAAATAGTGCTACTCCAAGTATTGCAGGTCCTGCATTTGATAATGACAAGAGGAATTTATTAGCAACATTGTAGTCCCCTTCCCTCGTCAGTGGGATATCGCTTTAGGGAGCCCTTTCAGTCACCCAGATGGTAGATAAGTATAAACCCAGCATGTGCTTCAGTCCAGGACTCTGAGTGTTGCTTAGTAATACGGATTGGGTGTATTTTTTAGCTGGATGATGCCTATGAAGAGGAAGTAAGTGCTTGATGTTTGAGAGATGCTCATACTTATCCCACATAATTCTCAGAAAGTCTGGGGTACGGGGTGGGGAATGGGTATCAGTGGTGGGCTGATCCTCTCTTAAATTCTCATTAAAAAAAATCGTGACTAGATTGTGACTAGAAATCAGATTGAGTTTGGGCCCATATATCTTGGATTATATTGTCAGCACCTCATGTAGTTAAAATGTGTCTTTGGGGGTATGTTTTAGTCATTCAGTCATGTCTGACTCTTTCTGACCCCATGGACAGTAGCCCGCCAGGCTCCTCTGTCCATGGAATTCTCCAGACAAGAATACTGGAGTGGGCTGCCATTCCCTCCTCCAGGGGATCTTCCCAATCCAAGGACTGAACCTGGATCCCCATGGTTAAAATGAGGACAGTCCAAATGGGAAACACTGCCATATTTTGAAGATCTCTGTAATGCACTTAATGTGAGTGTCTCCCTCTAACCTCTGCCCTACCTTACCCCATATTCATATGTTGAAATTCTAACCATCCAGTGTGATGGTTTCAAGAGGTGGGGCCTTTGGGAGGTGGCCAGGTCATGACGGTGAAGCCCCCACAATGGGATCAGTCCCTCAAAGGGACTCAGGCACCCCAGGGAGCTCACCAAGAAGGAGGGTGCTCACCAAAACCCTTCTATGCTGGCCCCCTGATCTCGGACTTCAGCCTTCAGAACGGTGAGAATAAATTGCTTCTTTCAGTCACTTCCCAGTCTGTGAAACTTTGTTATTGTAGCTTCAGTGGACTTATCCAGGCTACACAGTCCAAGTTGCACCTTGCAGAGGCGGACAGAGAATACTGCTCAGAGAAGTGAATGTCCCCTCTCCATCATCCAGAAGCAGGAAAGGAGCTGGGCTCCCAAGTGCGGAGGGGGTTCCTCATCCTCAGTGGCACAAGGATGGTGCCCCCCTGGGCTCACGAGTGTGACAGTGAGGTACACAGCATTCCCACCACCACCTCGAGGCTGCTGAATGCCTGTCACAGGTTCATGGATGGCCAGCAGCCAGGTCTGAGAGCAGGGGTACACCCTTTCCTCATGGAGTTCCCCAAGTCTTTATAACGATGGGAACCAAATGGTGGGGTTCCTGCCCCCCACCTGGAGCCGCCCAGGTCACACGCTCTTAGGGACATCAGCATTAACAGAGACCTGAGGACCAGGAAAGTAGAAGGGCAAGGGATGGGGGATGACTCCACAGCTCTGGCACTGAGGTCCCACGCGCAATGCTCTAGAACTTGGAATAAGCCAGAGCAGGCTGACCGCCAACAATTCACGAAAGGATACGTTGGACACAGAAAGCAGTGGAATGTTATTTTGTCAGCATTAGCTGCCGATGAAGGTGGCGGCATTATTTACTCTATCTCTCTGTCTTCAGGACCTCAATTTTATGTTATGGTTGCTAGGATGTAGAATTACTTTAAGTATATGAAATAATATTCTACTATCTCTGCGGAGTTATTCCAGGGAAATAATTCAACTACTGGAAATTGCTGGGCTCTCCTCTGGCCAGAAAATTTTTGCTTACACACATTTTCTTTTCTCAGGGACAAAATTACTTTGGAGTCAAGTTTCTCTCTTCCACATAGGCATTTAAATACAAAGCTTTAGGCTAAAGTGGATCCTGACTTTTTTCCCTTGCATTTATGTTGATCCTCAGCTAAGCAAACAATTACTGTGTTCCTCAGAATTCAGGCTGAAACAACAAACTTGGAGCTGGAGAGGAAGGGGTTCCCCTCCCGCTTCTGATATGATAATGCAAAGGAGAAAATTGGCTTCCTTTAATGTAGCCCCAAATACCATATATCAACATATTATCAAGTGAAATCATCTCTTTTATGTCGCACTCCGAAAAGTTTTTAATATTCATGCGGAAATAAGAAACGCTTAGAGTTGGAAGAAAAGAAATGTAACATAAAATATTTCTCTAGGATGTAGCCCAATTTCCAAGTCGTCATTAAAATGACAGTAATATTGATGTTAGAACTGAAGGGAATCACTAGAAATATCATTAAGTCAGGGTGTCTTTAATGTGATATTAATGCAACTTGCCCTTAACATAGGTAAATTACTGATACGTTTTGATTTTTTGAAAGCCAAAACCAATCAAGTGCTTTAAAATACAAGAGTATTATGAAGATCAAGCAACTAAGTGTTAAAAAAAAAAGACATTTCCAGTAACTCTAAAGTATAGCATTCCGTCAGTTTCCCTAAGGGACTGCATCAGTGAAAAGATTTGAGTTTTATTGGCTAATGGGAACAGTTCTCTGTAAATACACACATTTAGATTTATAAAAGGTACTTATGAAACAGATAGAGGATGCCAGAAATTTCACACATTGTGGAACTACTAAAAAAAATCTATTTAAAAAGTCATCCCATAGGATGACGTATAACTTTTATATATCTTTAAAACAGCTTTATATTTCCTCTAATTTTCCTATCTAATAGTAGACTCGGGGAGGGGGTAGGAAATGAAAGTAAGTAATGGAAGAAGTAAGAAAGGTATGGAGAAGTAAAGAATTAACCATCTAAGAGGAGTTTAAAAATAGAATACTTACATTCAGTAATTACAGGGTAGAGAAATCGACCAATAGAGAAAGGGGCCACAAAGAGTTTCAAAGTAAAACAGAAGATAAATACATAATAAATGAGTGTTGTGTTTGGTCTGTTATTTTTTAAAAAAGTTACAACTCATATAAAACCTCTGAAGTAGGGAAAAATCTCGGAAGTTGATGTAATGGCCAATTCCCCTTTCTTTAGACAGAAATGTATTTACATTATAACACAGACGACGCTGTTCCAAAGAGAGTTTATTGGGGAGCGTGTTTAAATTTCTCACCTTCTCTATGTGGTACATATATATGATGGATTATTACTCGGCCATTAAAAGCAATTAATAAATGCCATTTGCAACACCATGGATGGGCCTAGAGATTATCATACTGAGTGAAGTTAAGTCAAACAGAGGAGAAATATCGTCTGACATCCCTTATATGCAGAATCTAAAAAGAAATGATACAAATGAACTTATTAACAAAACAGAAACAGACTCACGGACTTCAAGAATGAATTTATGGTTACCACGGGGGAAGGGTGATGGGAAGGGGCAGTTAGGGAAGTTGGGATCAATATATACACATTGCTATGTTGACAGTGGATATCAACAGGGTCCTAGTGTATCAGACAGGGAACTCTGTTCCATGCTATGTGGCAGCCTGGATGGGAGAGGGGTCTGAAGGAGAATGGATACGTGTATATGTATGGCTGAGTCCCTTTACTGTCCACCAGAAACTATCACAACATTGTTAATTGGCTATACTCCAAAATACAATAAAACATTACAAAAAAATAAATGTCGCCTTCTCAATAGACAGGGTTCTACTCCTTAGGAAGGCAGAAACGTTGCTGGCAACGTTCAGGAACATAATCAAACCTCCACAAGGTACAAAACAGATAATTTTTTTTTTAAGTCCTGCATTTTGCACTAGGACTCAAATCCTTACTACCTAAAGGTGGTCGTTGGTTCCTGCACTATGGGAGTCACCTAAGAGCTTGTTAAAAATGCTGATTCTCAAGCTCCAAGCTATGCCATGTGAATCTGCAATTAGTAAGACACTTCATTCCTGGTATCGTTAGTTTAAGATGCGCTAGTCTAAACATGCAGAAGAAAGTGGCAACCCACTCCAGTATTCTTGCCTGGAGAATCCCATGCACAGAGGAGCCTGGCAGGCTATAGTCCATGGGGTTGCAAAGAGTCGGACATGACTGAAGCAAGTTAGCATGCATGTACACAGTCTAAAAAACTGTTATGAGAGATGAACTGAGTTTCTTTAGGCAGGTATCATTTACAACAACTTTACTTTATGTTTATATAATCAAATGATATTAATTTCTCCTTTTATTGTTACTGAGACTCTCTCTAGTTATACACATTTGTGACAGGCATTAAAAATCATGCAAGAAACCAAATTCAAAGTAATAAAAAGGCAAATAGTCTCAGCATAGAAACTCTGTCTCTAGCCTTCATCATCAGTTCATGAAAGAGGAACACACAGCAGTTTCTACACAATGAAACGGGAAACTCTGATGATGCATCCTATGTCCGAGAATTTGAACTTTAGGATAATAAGGTCTTGCACAGTAAAAGCCCTGTGGTATTTCACATTGTCTTGCTGAGAGCTGATTGGAGTTATTCTTTAAAGGAATCATTATTCTCAGCCTTTCTATCATGTTTTCTCAGAAAATGTTAAAGGTCATTTCACTTTCCTGAGGAGAAAAAAAAAATCTAACAGTTAATGAGTCAGAGACATACGCTTCTATTTGGTTTCTGTCTGTAGTAGGCAAAGATCAAAACCAAAGTTCTAACCCAGGACGTGTTGGAGAATTAGAATAATTGATCCAGAGTCACGGCTTTGGGGAAGGTTAGAGATGGCAGGAATCCTACGTTAGTACCAAGATGGTTTCAAGGAGGAAGTGATGGAGCCGAGGTTAGTGAGTGGGGTGCCTAAAGTTCAAAGACTTTGCATTGCACTGGGCCTTTCCCACATTGAGAGGGAGACGAAAAGCTCATTTGGGGACCTTCAGTAGATGAACTGTCTAATTTTGAGAAATGTAGTGAAAGTTTCCACCTTGTCTCAAATAATCATTGCATCTTTCATTTTTCTCCTGCCCATGATTTTCCCCTTTATATGCCAAACACTGAGCTTGAGGCTGGAATACTGAGATGAAAAGATCTTCTAAGAAATCCTCCCCTATTTTTTTAAAAATTTTATACCATATCCAATCATTTATTCATTCATTCAACATAAAATGAATAATCTATTGTGTCAGAGACGTGGAGAGCAGCCAGAAAAATATATAGTTGACCCTCGAAAAATACAGGGCTTTGGGGCACCAGCCATCTCCCCACCCCCACCCTCCAGGCCCGCTGTAGTTGAAATTCCACATGTAACTTTTGACTCTCATGAAATTTAGCTACAAACAGTCTACCGTTGAATTCCTACCATATTTTGAATCCTGGTTCCCACAGACTTCTGTCCTTGGTCACCTTTATTCTTATTTATATAGTTTTCCTGCATGCTAAGTTGCTTCAGTCGTGTCCAACTCTTTGCAACTCTTCGCAACTCTATGGTCTATAGCCCACCAGGTTCCTCTGTCCATGGAATTCTCCAGGCAAGGATATTGGCGTGGGTTGCCACGCCCTCCTCCAGGGGATCTTCCTCACCCAGGGATCAAACCCACATCTGTTATGTCTCCTGTACTTGCAGGCAGTTCTTTTCTAACCACCCCCTACCACTCAGCTCTTTATTCAAGATTTCACCTCTCCTCGTAGCTTCTGATTCATATTTCTGACTGTCCTTGGATTTTACCAAAGAATTTTGTTTTTGAGATCAGCTTAAAATCATCAGGACAGATCTACTTTGCATTCTCATGAAACAGGATTTTTTGTTGTTGTTTTTCTGTTTTTTTTTTTTTCTGAATCCAGTTTTTATTTAATGGGTTAATGGCACTTTCACCCATTCAAACACAAACATAGGTTTCCCAGATTTATCTTACCTCTACTCATTCCCCAACCAGGGCCAGCTTCATGTGCTCATGAGTCAAATAGGATCCTGCACTCAGAAGAACCCTATTTGAATGCTTTGCTGTTGCTATTGCAAAATTCCTAGTAATTTTTGAATAACGAGCTCTGCATTTCATTGTAAACTGGGTCCTGTGAATTACATGACTGGCTATAAATTCCATCCTTAGCCCTGCCTCTCTATAATCTGTCCCTACGTGCTGCCCTTGGAATTATTTTCCTAAATCAAATCTAGGCACCTTTCTCACCTGCATTTCTTTTGTTTTGAAAGATTAAAGTTCTGCTATCAATTTCCCAAAGAATAAAGTTAAAATAAGTGCCTTTGTGCCTTGACTGCAATTAATTCACCAGTGTAAATTTCCAAGAATCTTACCTCTATCTATCTCCAGGGGGCATCCCACCCTGGTTTTCACGCGTTTGTGTTACCATCATATGAACGTGAAGTCACTTGCTCCTTTCTATATTTGACAGCTCTATCCATCCTTAAAGATTCAATTTTACTACCTTGTAAATGACTCTTCTTTACCTTTCATCATCCTTTCTGGGTGAACTCTACACCTTGGGTCAATGGTTTTGCACAGCAAATGATTACTAGTTGATTTACCCAGGGCTCCAGGGAAGTGGGGGCTTCCCAAGTGGTCCAGTGGTAAAGAATTTGCCAGCCAGTGCAGGAAACATCTGAGATGTGGGTTTGATCCCTAGGCCAGGAAGACCTCCTGGAAGAGAAGATGGCAACCCACTCCACTATTCTTGCCAGTAAAATTCAATGGTCAGAGGAGTCTGGCAGGCTATATTGCATGGGGTCTCAAAGAGTTTGATGCAACTGAGCATACACGACAGAAATGAGGGATGACTCTCTTTCAGCCAGGGTTTCTTCCATCAGAGTCACTGAGACAAGACCAGGAGAGAAAACTTTAGTGTGCAATTAATCAATTATTCTGGGGGCTTCCTAGGTGGGGCTAGTGGTAAAGAATCCGCCTGCAATGCAGGAGACTCAAGAGATGAAGGTTTGATCCCTGAGTTGGGAAGATCCCCTGGAGACGGAAATGGCAACCCACTCCAGTATTCTTGTCTGGAGAATTCCATGGACAGAAGAGCTTGGCAGGCTACATCCATGGAGTCTCAAAGAGTCGGACACAACTGAGCACAGGACTACACTACAATCACTTTGGCTTTGACCAAAGTCAGAAGGAAAAAACTATATACTCCCAAACCACATCTTTTACCCAGGATATCTGTGCAAGCTAGTCTTTTCATACAGATCCAAAATCCTTCCTTTCTCAACTTCATTCCTTCTCTGAGGTACAAAACTCTCCCATACTTCTTTCCAGATCTTCCTGAGGATGGCATAACTCACCCACTTCCAATCATGGCCAAGTTCATTTCATGGCTGTTTTCCTAGCTCTGTGCAAGACCTGACTCACCTCACTCCTTCCAGGGGCTGCAGGAGTATCAACAGTCCCAAATTCCCTTTCCTTTTCCATTTCTCTATGTAAAAAAAAAATTAAAGACCGGAGCTCCTGCTCCTGAATGCATGATTAAACACCATGCTTGTTCTTCAAACTAGTCCCAAATAATAACAGTGAAATTCTTGGCAGCAAGGACCATGTCTGGTATTTCTGAATCTTTTCACATCTATTTCATAAGAGAGGGTGTAAAATGTTTGGTCAGTTAGATGGAAAAAGAATTAACCTATAAAAATAGGAACTAAATTTGGCTCAGCTGTTCTGCATCTCCACAATTCACTTTAAAAATGATGATTTTCACTGTTACATTAAAAATCACCTAAAGTAGAGGAAAAATAGATGGGTGAAAAGGTAACTGAAGATCACCAAATGCATATGAATGATTTAAACATTTTTGTTTTGTAATTCAGCTCTATAGTTTTAAAAATCTCTTCATGCATCTCTTGATTTCCAAAACTGCCTAAGTTGCACCATTTAATAGACATTTATTAAATCTATACTATCCATTGTGCTTAGTCCAGAAACAGACCTCAATCTAAAAATGGAGAGACGTTTACAGACTCATCGGAAAATAATAAAAAGTACGCCTAAGTATCAAACGCCCTAAAGACAGCATACCTTTGATTCAGCAGTTTCATTTCCATGTGTTTATTTGCTGTTATTATTTACTTATTTGTTTTAGCTGTGCTGGCCCCTCAGTGCTGCACTCAGGCTTTCTGCAGAGAAGAGAGGGTTACTTTCTAGTTGAGGTGCACAGGCTTCTCTTTGCAGTGGCGCCTCTTCTTGGGGAACATGAGCTCTAGACGCACAGCCTTCAGTAGTTGCAGCTCCCAGGGTCTAGAGCACAGGCTCAGTAGCTGTGGCCCACGGGCTTAGTTGCTTTGTGGCATGTGGGATCTTTCTGGACCAGGAATGGAACCCATGTCCCCAGCATTGGCAGGTGGATTCTTAAACACTAGACTGCCAGGGACATTCTCCATGCATTTAGAATAAAGAAATAATTTAAGAAGTGAACAAGTATTCAGCCATAATCATCTTGATTGATATATATTAAAAGATTTGAGATGAATCCTACTACTTGGCTATACATGCAAGATAACTCAGCCTTTAAATATGATGTATAAATTGATCTTATTTTGGAAACATGTTAGTTATGCTCTTTTCCTGACAGCTGGCTATATTCACAGAATGGATGGTGAGTTACTAACATGTTTAAAAGTATGAATATCATACAAATATTTAAAAACCGTTTGCTCTCTATATAACTGCCTAACACATTTCAAGAGTGATCAGCTTCAAGCTTATTTTACTGTATCCTTTAAACTCACTACAAAATGAAAATTTTCTCGTCTTTAAATGTCACATCGTGACCTCAAAAAGCAGTGCAGCATGAATGCGCAGTGACAGTTACGCACAGGAGTTGGCATTTCAGGCATATGCACAGGAAAGACTAAAACAAACCTCTAAATACTCACTTGCTTAGACCCTGACCTCACTCGAGCATAACATGCAAACACAGGCTCATATAGAGGCACACATGTCTACAAAAAATCATATGCAGTGATTTTTCTATAGCATGCATTGAAGTATTTCTTGTATTGCAATAATGAAAAGAATGTATTAAAACGTTTATGTCACATGATGAGAATGTGAAATCAATCAAGTTTCCTTAAAAGAAGGTAAACACAAACAAACAAACAAACAAAACATGCATCCCATTAATTCACATCAACAAAACTGATTCTTTAACAAAAAGAGGATGCTTTTCTTTGCTGGAGCTTTGTGGTCATCACATTTTGAAAGTGTATTTTCTCAGCAGGGGGAATACTGCAGTGCGTTTCCTCAAATATTAGCCCATTTATTTTCCTCGTATAATAAAAGTGACACTGGAAGGTTAATGATGTGAAGCCCTGCAGACAAAATGAAGCTACTATCCTCTTTTCTGCTGACAAGACCGTAGGAAAGCAATGTGAAAAATAAGAAAAGAGAGGAAGAGTCTCAGATGGAAATTCGGTCTATGATGTATTTTAACCAGAAGGAGCACCACTTTACTAGGCAGCATATATATATGTACATATAGCTGTTTATATTCATGGTGAAGAGGACTCAAGATGTTCTAATCAAGGAGCAAACTAGGTTGAGTTATACTACATTTTATACCACGATGTGGGCTTCCCACGTGGTACTAGTGGTAAAGAACCTGCTTGGTAATGCAGGAGACACAGGTTTGATCCCCGGGACTGGAAATCCCCTGGAGGGGGAAATGGCAACCCACTCCAGTATTCCTGCCTGAAGAATCCCACAGACTGAGGAATCTGGCAAGCTGCAGGCCATAGGGTCACAGGGTCAGACACGACTGAGGAGACTTAGCATGCATGGATCACAACGTATCTTTTAATGTCTTTGTGTTTGGTAATTCTAGACATAAGTGAAATACAAATATGTGTTTACATAATCATCAAAATACAAAGTATGCCCTTTTAGGTACAAAGCACCACCCTGGGCTTTAAAATAATATTCATTTGATTTTGAGCAGAAGTGCTTGTGTTAATTACATGGAATAACTATTCAAAGATACAAGTTTCTGCCAAAACGCTCTAAAATAGTTACAGAATCAATAAGAAGCTCTTTTAATATAGTTAATAGAAGACTTATTAATAGTTTGATTCAGGTAGAACATTTACTTAACTTACTAAGTACAATAATTATTAAATAAGTATGTGAACAAGAGTATCTGAGTCTTCAGAGTCACCACCAATATATCTCATTGTAAGTTCCATCTTAAAACAAGTCATAACCCCTAAAACCAGGAACAAGAAAGGGAAGCTCACTATTGTCATCTCTACTCAATGTACTAATAGAGGTCCTGGCCAGGGTAATTAGTCAAGAAAAAGAAATAAATATCACTTAGATTGGAAAGAAGAAATAAGACCATCTCTGTCCACAGAGGATATGATCTTGCCTAAACATAGTCCTAAGAATCCATAGAGCAACTCTTAGAACTGATAATCTAGTTCAGCAAGATTGCAGGACACAAGATCAATATACAAAAAGTATCTGCATTCCTACACACTAGCAATGGGTGATCTGAAGATGAAATTAAGAGGAAATTTCACTTTTAGTAGCATCTAAAAGTAAAATACTTAGGAATAAGTGAAAAACTTATGATGCAAAGATTGTATTTAAATGTTGAAAGAAATTAAAGAGGATCTAAATAAATATAAAGACGTTCCATGTTCACAGATTGAAAATTTTAATATTAAGGTGGCAGTACTCTCCAAGTTAATCTACAGATTTGACAAATTATCAAAATCTCAGTAGCTATTTTTTTTTTTTGTCTTACAGAAATTAACAAGCTGATCCTAAAATTCATACAAAACGCTAGGACATGGAATAGTCAGGCTAAAAGAGAAAAATAAACATGAAGGACTCATATTTCTCAATTTCAAAACTTACTGAAAGGCTGCAGTAATCATGATAGGGATATACTTACATAACAATAGATTTGTAAATCAGTGGAATAAATGGAATAAAATTGAGAATCCAAAATTAAGTCCTTAGATTTATCATCAACTGAGTTTTTCAATGGTAACAAGAAAATTTAATGGGAAAATGACAATCATTGTAACATATAACCACATGCAAAAAAATGAAATTGGACCTCTAATCTCATACCATACACTAAAATTAACTCAAAATCCATTGCAGACCTATATGTAAACACTAAAACTATGAAACTCTTAGATGAAAATGCAGGAATAAATCTTTATGATTTATTATCTTTATGATTCATAGATATGACACAAAAAACATAGGCAACAAAAAATGAAACTAGATAAACAGGACTTCATCAAAACTAAACATATTTGTGCTTCAAAGGACACCATTAAGAATGTGAAATGACAAACCAGAAAATTATAGGAAACATTTGCAACTCAGCGATATGAAGACAAGCCAATTAATACATGGGCACAAGATCCACACAGACATTTCTTCAGAGAAGACAGAAAAATTGCCAGTAAGAAATGAAAAGTTCTTCAACATTTCTTATCATTTGGGGAAATACAAATCAAAATCACAATGAGACACCATTTCGCACCTACTAGTATGCTAAAGTAAAATAAAAAGATAGATGCTAACAACTATTGGCCAGAATGTTGAGAAATCTGAACCCTCAATAATTTGCTGTTGGGAAGGTAAAATGATTCCATCACTTTGGAAAACAGTCCGGAAGCTCCTCAAATTGTTAAAGATAGAGTTACCACATTGTGGTGCTAGAGGTAAAGAACCTGCCTGCCACTGGAGGAGACGCAGGAGGCGTGGGTTTGATCCCTGGGTTGAGAAAATCCTTTGCAGAAGGAAATGGCAACTCAGTACAGTATTTTTGACTAGAAAATCCCATGGACAGAAGAGCCTGGCAGTCTACAATCCATGGGGCTGCAAGAGCTGGATTCTTCTGAGGGACTAAACCACCATCACTATATAACCCAGCAATCCTACTCTTAGAGATATACTCATGATAAATGAAAGCACCTCTCCACATAAAAGCTTGAAAATAAATATCCTTGCAGCATTATTTATAATAGTCAGAAATTATAAACCAACCAAATATATGTCACCTGATGAATGGACAATGTGTATACCTCACCAGTGGAACACTATTCCATAAACAGGGATGGAGTACCAATACACGTCATAGGCTGAATGAACTTTGGAAATGTTATGCTAAGGTAAACAAGTCAGTTAGAAAGGTCACACACTGTAGCAATGCATTTACATGAAAGGTCTAGGAGAGGCAAAGACAGAGACAAAAGGTTGATTCATGGCTAAGAGGAACAGGAAAGGGTAGAATAATGAGTAACAGGTAATGGGCACCGGATTTCTTTGGGCGTATATTATTAAATATATTGAATAATATATTTAAATATATCATGTTAAATATATCATTCATAAATATATTCATTAATATATTAAATATACATTTAATATATATAAGACTGACTGAATATATTAAAACTCACTGATGCGCACATGTTAAAGTGTGATTTTTATGGCATGTGAACTTAATCTCAACAAAGCTGTTATTAAAAAAATCACCTTGATGGCAACAGAAGCACGTCTTTGGAGAGGAGAGTGTGTAACTACCCAAAACAATCATTGTCTGCTCCTTGGAGACCTGTCTAAATGGAGCCAGAGGTGATATGGCCGCCATTCGAAAGTGTTTAGAATTGAGGACCAAGTACTGGCACATGGTGTGAGCTGGGTCTCACATTTCCTTGCTGGCATCGTATCAGCCTAATTACACCAATGCTTCTCTAGACAAGAAAGCACCATGCTGAGCACCAGAAGGCCTCCCAATCATCTGTGTGCTACCAAACGATCACGTAGATAAATACAGCCACTGTACTACTTAATGGTAATAAGCATTACAGGTGTTTATATTAACTGCCATTGACAATGAGTCTTGCATATGAAATACGTTTCCTGGGCAGGTGTACAATAATTATGTTCTAATATCGAAAGGAATTTCAATATTCTGGACATCAGGAAGTTGTAGTTTCTGAATATGCGACACTTGACCATAGTGTGTAAGTTCCATATCCGATCCGAGGAGTTGCCGTCATCGCTGTTTTCTCACTCAGTCGTGTCTGACTCTTTAAAACCCCATGGGCTTTAGCCCACCAGGCTCCTCTGTCCACGGGATTTCCCAGGCAAGAATACTAGAGTGGGTGGCCATTTCCTCCCCCAAGGGATCTTTCCAATCCAGGGATCGAACTCATGTCCCCTGCACCTCCTGCAGGTGGATTCTTTACCACTGAGCCACTTGGGAAGCCCCAAGTATCACCGAGTACACACTGCTAAATTACCCAGCACAAAATACACTCAAATCATGTGATTATCTTCTTATCCCATGAATCAGCAGCTTAATTTGATCTTTATATCTACTTTAACTACTCTAAAATAAATCTTACTGATAAATCTATATAAAAAAGTCAAGCCTTTACATCTATTCTCATTGAAACCAACTTACTTGCATACAAAATCAAGTTGAACTCAGTATGCCTAAAACTTTGTATTTAAGAGAGGGGAACACTAATTTAAGTGATTATATCACTTAAATAATTTTAAGATAATATAATTTACTCCCAAAGCACCTACTGTTTTCTCTCCTTTTCTTTTTATGCCCTCTCCCTACCCCCAAACACACATAGGAACGTAAGTACATTGAAAGACAATATTTAGTCCTCTGTGTCTTTCCTTAATAGGCATTATTAAAATAAGTATATAAATAAAGTAGCTGAGGCTCATGAAAGCTAAGCAACCAGTCCATTGTAACATGGCTCACAAACAACAGAGCCAGCATTCAACTTGGCCTAATTTTATAAGAACACACTCTTGGTTATCACATGCTTAACAGCAACCATTTACTACTTCCGTTCACAGCAAAACTTTTCAAAATCTTGCACTTCCTTGGGTCCTATTTGCCTACGAAGAACTTTTATGCTTACTGTTTCAGTGAAATTGATCTTTCCAGGGTCACCCAGGGCTTCCATGTTAGTAAAGCCAACAGTTCCTAGTCTTGATTCGTCGTCCACATCTTCTAAGCAGCACTGAAGTCCTCGCCTCTTGGCAGCTATGACTAAAAGGTTCTGATGCTTTTGCCTTCCATCCTGTTTTGTGAGTTCTTTCCTTTGGCTCAACTGCTAGATATAAGGGTGGTTCAGTCCCAGACCATCGGTACCTTGGATGCATCTGAACTTTCAGAGGTGGACAGACGAAGCGAGTGGGCTTGTTAAGTCACTTCAGCCATATCCAGTTGTCTGTGACCCTATGGACTGTAGCCCGCCAGGCTCCTCTCTCCGTGGGACTCTCTAGGCAAGAAAACTGGAGTGGGTTGCCATGGCCTCCTCCAGGGGATCTTCCCAACCCAGGGATCAAGCCCATATCTCTTAAGTCTCCTGAATTGCAGGTAGATTCTTTACCAGTGAGCCACTAGCGATGCCCCTGGACACATATACTGTATGGTATTATCTGGATTTTATTTCCTCGCTTACTGAGTCATCGCCTCCCCCTATCAGTACAGAAGATCCATGAGTCATGACATATAGGAAGTATTTCATGCTTTCTGGACCAAAGGGTGGACAGATGAAAGGATGGCTAGATGGACAGACGAATGATGGACGGATGGATGGAAGGAAGGAGGGAAGTAAGAGAGTGTGGTGTGAATTAAACTTTAATCTCTTCTTCCTGGAAAAACTGTGACCTGATCTGGCAGGGAGTGACTATAGACTATCTCTACTTTAGGGCTCTCTTTTCTGACAAAGCTTGGGTTGGTTTTGTCTGCTTTCTACTTCCTTGGCTAAACTGCATCAGAATTGTTGATTCCACGTATTATCCCAGCCCTGCCTCTGTTGAATCCTGAAATTAAAATAGATCAAAGTCAGACCAGGTCAGTTTGTGATAGCTGGTATGAGCACAAATTCTCCAGAAGGGAACTCTCACGCTATACTTAACCACTCTCTCATCAAGCAGCGATGCTGAAAATCACAGAGGCAGAGTGCAGTATGTACTAGGCCTATAGAGTGTAAGCACATAGTAGCAGAATCTCGTTAACAGGTATTTCTGAGAAACTTACAGTTTAGTATCAAGCCGTGATTTCAGTATAGTGACTTTCCACTTACAGGACTCCCCATGGCTTTATTTAATTTTCTTAGAGTCCTATCTTGGGACTGCTACGCGGTGCAGTTGGTAAAGAATCTGCTTGCCAATGCAGGAGACTCAAGAGACATGGGCTTGATCCCTGGGGCAGGAAGATTCCCTGGAGAAGGAAATGGCAGCCCACTCCATTATTCTTGCTTGGGAAATCCCATGGACAGAGGAGCCTGGCAAGCTACAGTCCATGGGGGTCGCAAAGAGTCAGACACGACTGAGCTAGGTTGTGGTGGTGGTGGTGGTATAGATTCCTATCTGATGCTGTTTAGGCTGACCTCCAAGTGTGACCTTTCCAGTTCTGACAGCCTTTATTCAGTACCAAACTCATCAACCATTGTGCCTTCAGCTTCCCCAATGGGATGGGCAGCACAGATCTCCAACTGATCCTCCGCAGCTTATGTGGGGAAAATGTATTATTTCATCTACCATATGCCAGAGCTCAGCACCCAGCAGTCTATGATAGTCAGAATTCCTGTTTAGGACAAATGCTAATGATCACAGCGATTTTTACAATTTCACAACAGAACTACGATTCTCTGAATTTAAGTGAAGTTACTACATTGTGCAATCTGGTTTATGGCTTATTTAATGTAATTTTCACTGTTTTCCTATTTCCTACCTCCTATTCATGGAGAGGAGGAGGAGTCATTTGGATGTTCAAGCAGACGATGCACTTATTAACACTAAGAAATAAAATATTCATAGCAAAAGAGAAACAACATATCAAAGGCTTTTCTCAAAATTAAGATAATCATATATTTTCAGGTTATTTACCTTTCAGGAGCACTTTTAATTTTGTCCCCTTCCCCAGCAACGGCGAGCCAAATAAATTCTGCCTTAATATCACAGCACATATTAGAGGACCCTTGTTTCTGACTGAGCCTTCTGTGATAATTCTCAAGCAATTTATTTAATCTACTGAAGCATCTATTTCCTCCTTATCATTTTTACAAAGGAATAAAAATAGCTCTGACCTTTAAAGAATTGTTCTGAAGGTTGAATGAAATAATCCAGGTAAAATATTTATAATTGCATGTGGGCATCCTCAGTCACTGCAGTTGTGTTTGACTCTTTGTGACCCTACCAGGCTCCTCTGTCCATGGGATTCTCCAGGCAAGAGTACTGGGGGGGGTTGCCATGCCCTCCTCCAGGGATCTTCTCAACCTAGGGATTGAATCCATGTTTCTTATATCTTCTGCACTGGCAGGTAGGTTGTTAACCACTAGCGTCACCTGGGAGGAGAAGGCAATGGCACCCCACTCCAGTACTCTTGCCTGGAAAATCCCATGGATGGAGGTGCCTGGGAGGCTGCAGTCCATGGGGTCGCGAAGAGTCAGACACAACTGAGCGGCTTCATTTTCACTTTCCACTTTCATGCATTGGAGAAGGAAATGGCAACCCACTCCAGTGTTCTTGCCTGGAGAATCCCAGGGATGGGGGAGCCTGGTGGGCTGCCGTCTATGGGGTCGCACAGAGTCGGACACGACTGAAGTGACTTAGCAGCAGCAGCAGCAGTAGCGTCACCTGGGAAGCTGGTATTTACTCTTGGGTTGGCCAAAAAGCTCGTTTGGGTTCTTCCATAAGCTGCTTGGTTCATGGCAAATGCTCCGTATGTTTTTGTCATCACCATACTCGCCATCATCACCACTCAACAGATAGTTAACCTATACCTAATTAGAATTTTTCATTAGTATTCTTCAAAGTAGTCTGCCCCACATTATTAGGATTCTAGTCCTAATCTAGCGTCTGGCAGAAAGTAAGCATTTAGTACACGTACACGGAGTGCTGGTCAAGTGTTACCCTCTTTTGTAGCTTCCGAGACAAAGCTCATGCTGTATCCCTTCTGAGGCTGGGGATAGTGTTAGGATCAGCAAACTTTTCAGGTGAATGAGGAGTGTCCAGCCAACATTAAACACCCATTAGGAAATGATGCAGAGACCTACATCTTCCATTATAGTGACAAGTGACACCGGATCCACTTCCAACAAGAATCATTTATAAATTCTCCTCTTGCCCTTTACTACTAACTGAATACATGTATGAAGAACACTGGGCTTCCCTGGTGATTCAGTGGCTTAGTGATGTTCAGTGCTAGGTGGCTCAGTGCTGAGTGGCTCAGTGCTAAGTGGCTCAGTGCTAAGTATCAGTGCTTAGTGGCTCAGTGCTAAGGCAAGAGACATGGGTTGGGAAGATCCCCTGGAGGAGGAAATAGCAGCCCACTCCAGCATTCTTGCCTGGGAAATCCCATGGACAGAGAAGCCTGGTGGGCTACAATCCATGGGGTCACAAAAGAGTCAGACACGACTGAGTGATTAAACAACAACGTGAAGAACCCTGCTGTACCCCACAGAGATTATGCAGCTGAGACCAGCTTCATCTGGCCAGGTTAAAGCACAGAGAAGAAAGAGATCCATCTCAAATCAAGCCATCACACTGTGCTCCTTGGCTATTAATTCTGGCATCAAAGACAGTGAGAATTTAAAATATTAAATAGGTAGGTAAATGTTAGAGAGTAATCCATTTAATACTGTCCCTTAAATAGATTTTTGAGAGTGTGCATTGGAATAAAGATGATAAATTTTGCATGCCAAACATGATGGAGGTATAATTTATTACTCAGCCTCTGTGGGCTAGTCACTCAGTCGTGTCCCACTCTTTGTGACCCCATGGTCTTTAGCCCACCCTCCAGGCTTCTCTGTCCATGGGATCCTCCAGGCAAGAATACTGGAGTGGGTTGCTGTTCCCTTCTCCAGGGTCTGGACTGGGTGGTTTAACTGAACGGGTCCTGGACAAGAAGTCACAGGAATTCAGCTATCTAGTCTCAGCTTCATGCTTCTGGACAAGCCACTTAACCTCTAGGACATAATTTTCACCTGAAAACTTTTGGTTCCTTTCCAGTTGTAAAATTCTGAAGTTTAAAATAATTAGCCCATCTTCACGATCTGGAGCTTTGGTATTATCTGCCTCTCGAAGCATTGCCACAGCGGACACTCAACACTGTTTTCCATGTAAGGATTCAACATTCTAGGCTGGCTCTATCTGCAGGGAGACAATATCAAATCGGTGCTCGCAATGAGAACTTGTCGCAGCCAGCCAACTCTTCCTCCATGTGAATGAGCGTCTCACACAGTCCAAAGATATCACAACCAGCTTCCCATGTATTCTGATCACAGCCTACTGACAACATGGCAGACAAGGCCATAGCTGGTATCAGATCGCATTACTTAGTACTCATTAGATCCCACTATTCCCTCTAGACACAAGCCCCATTCTTAGATGACAAAGGAGCGGACAGAAACGTCTGCACATTAGAAAAATTCGATATGATAAACATTGTCTTTATAAGTTGCACACACATTTTGTAGAGCAGCACACAGAAATTTTAACTACCTTTAAAATCAAGTTTCTGTAGGAAAACAAGAGCATTTCCAACGTACACATTCTGATATTTCTGAGATGAAGAAGTCAGAGCTGTGTGGCATGACTGTGTGCAATGGACTGGCTTCCAATGTCATTGCCACTGAAGATGTCAATTTAAAAAAAGAAAATTTCTGGGATACTGATGTCACACATGATTCACAAATACTGGACACATTTAGAGCTTAGTTTGGAACAAATGATGAAGGGTGACAATTAGGTTTTCCCCAATGCTTGTTCCAGCTCTAAAGCAAATCATTTCACAGTATCTGCAGTAATAAGTGGATGTGTAACAGCACTATTTTAAAATCATGTAAGATCATTTTTTATCTAGTTTCTATTTTGGAGTTGTTTCTATGTCTTTGAAAAGGATTCTCCCATAGACATAATGCACAAAGTGTGTGTGTGTATGTGTGTGTATATATATATATTGAGGCATCATTGCATAACCATCAAGAAAGTGCTAGTTGCTCAGTCATGTTCGACTCTTTTCGACCCCATGAACTGTAGCCCTCCAGGCTCCTCTGTCCATGGAATTCTTCAGGCAAGAATACTGTTGTGGTTTGCCATTCCCTTCTCCAGGGATATTCCTGATCTAGGGATCAAACCCAGATCTCCGGCACTGGAGGCAAATTCTTTTCCTTCTGAACCACCAGGGAAGCCCCAACTATCAATCTGTCACCAATTACTGACCCTAAACTTCAGCCTGTAGAGCAGGAACCTTCAATCCTATATTTATATTTGACCACTCTACACCAGCACAATCTCAAACCAACGAAGGGGCATTTCTCAGGTACCCACAGGTTTAGTGGGTTTAGGTGCAAACTGTCATAGGCTAGAGGCCACACTTCTTGAGAGAGGAATTTGGGGTGAACTCAGAATGCAGAGTGATTCCTTTGTGGCTCAGTGGGAAAGAATCTGTCTGCAGTGCAGGAGACATGAGTTCAGTCCCTGGGTTGGGAAGATCCCCTGGAGTAGAAAATGGCAACCCACTCCAGTATTCTTGCCTGGGGAATCCCATGGACAGAGAAGCCTGGTGGGCTACAGTCTATGGGGTCGCATGAGAGTCAGACTTAGCGACTAAACAGCAATGTAGAATATGGAACAGGGTCAATGCCAGGGCATCACCAAGCGAAATATCACGAGGAGTACGGATCAGTCTGTGCACTGGAGTATGAAAGATCCAACGTATGGAAGGATCCTGACTCTCCTGTCTCCCTCCTCTCCTCTCTTCCTCCCCTGCCTCTGGCTGGAATGTCTCCTCTTCACACATCCGCAGCCAGCCCACCCTTCTCATTCAAGTTCACTCACCCCGCTCCTGCTCTGGCCTGTTTCGACCTGGTCAGCACACACTGACCTCTCCTTGCTGGGGTTGGGGGTAAGGCACAGATCGCCCGCACCTCCCATTTTCCTTTCCACCCCATTCTGTCTGATCTCCAGGCTTCTACCCAGAGCCCCAGGTCCTTTATCTGTGTTATTGTCACTGCGATTCTTCAGCTAATTAATCCCCTGGTTATACAAGTCCAGCCATGTATCAGAAGCGATCCTCATAAATCTTGATGGGCAGAAATGCTTGTTCAGAAAAAATATCCCTTCAGGGCCAGCTCCTTTTAGAGCCCTCTCTGATGAAGGTAAGATGACAGACAGAAGGGAGAAAGGCCCTGCCTGAATCTCCCCTCCCTAGCAAACTGATATCCCACCTGCCCACTGGACACCACCCTGGATCTCCACCTTCCCGTACCCCTCTCTGCCTGCTCCCCCACAACATATCAGGCACTCAGTCACAAGTGTCCCCTTTTAACTCCTACCCAAACAGAGGCATTTTAATGCTTTATTTCACTTATTACACTCCAACTTCAACACAATCACACCAGAAGCATTAAACCTAAAGTACTGCTCTAAGTTACAGCGTGAAAAGCTTTTGTTCTTCGGTTAGCAGAGTTTCAAGCATCAGCAAAGAGGAGTTTTAGCATTGTTTGGGGCCTAGATGGACCACTGAAGGGACACGCTGGTCCTTGCTGCTAACTGTGGGGAGGACGGTGACAGTGCCATGGGAGCACAGAGACCCCTGTGCTCACATAATCTCTTGCCCCCCAAAAGCCTTCTTCAAAAGGATTGCAGATAATTGGAAAACTAGTGCTAGAGATGAATGGGGTTGGTGGGGGGGAAGGACAGCTTCAGTCTGTTCCTTAGCAAATTCCTCTCTTAAAAACTCCACCTTTTCTATTTTCAACAGCGCACCTACACACTTCCACTAAATTGCTGCCCGTAACAAAATAAAGTAGTACAGGTGCTCTCTGGTGGCAATATACCCTGGGCCTTGCATCATGCATCCAATTATGAATGGCGAATCAACTCACTCTGCAAAGCCTCTCTTTGTTTCCCACTGTGTGAAAGATGCAAACATTAAAAAAGGGGAAAAAAGAAACAGACTATAGTGGTGTCCTTTCACTCGAGTCCTTTACCTTCCATCCTTTATATGCCGAGTTCATGGATCCACAGCCTACTCACAATGCTTTGTGTGATATGATTTGACACAGGAATTTCAACAGAATATTTAAGTCATTTTACCTAATTTAGAAAAGCAGGTTGTCTACAGAGGCTGAAAGTGGCTTCTGTGTTTACCATAAACAGTCTTTTCTGAGACAGTGAGGAATACACCCAAGGTAGTAACTTTGTCAGAAGAGATGCATGAGTGAAGGCTTTAGTAGTTTTAAATACAGTCAAACATCCATATGGGACTTACATCCATATGGGAGTATCCAAGACGATTTTTCATCCCCAGCCTAACACATAGCACTTAGAGCACCACTAGCAATAAGAAACAGTTAGCAAATTAGTTCAGGTCAGTTCAGTTCAGTCGCTCAGTCACGTCTGACTCTTCGTGACCCCATGAACCGCAGCACGCCAGGCCTCCCTGTGCATCACCATCTCCCGGAGTTCACTCAGACTCACATCCATCGAGTCCGTGATGCCATCCAGCCATCTTATCCTCGGTCATCCCCTTCTCCTCCTGCCCCCAATCCCTCCCAGCATCAGTCTTTTCCAATGAGTCAACTCTTCACATGAGGTGGCCAAAGTACTGGAGTTTCAGCTTTAGCATCATTCCTTCCAAAGAAATCCCAGGGCTGATCTCCTTCAGAATGGACTGGTTGGATCTCCTTGCAGTCCAAGGGACTCTCAAGAGTCTTCTCCAACACCACAGTTCAAAAGCATCAATTAGTAGTTATCAATAATTGTTTAATTATCTACAGGAAACTGTCTCTCCAGATACCTCCCTCCTTCACCAGGATGTTCCTGACAATACATGTGATGCACCAGAGTTAAGCTGGACAGACATTACACTAACAGATGTGACTGTGTGTGTGTTCAGTCGCTCAGTCATGTCCCACACTGTGATCCCATGGACTGTAGTCCACCAGGCTCCTCTGTCCATGGAATTTTCCAGGCAAGAGTACCAGAGCAGGTCGCCATTTCCTATTCCCGGGGATCTTCCCGACCCAGGGATTGAACCCACTTCACTTGCATCTCCTGCACAAGCAGGCAGATGGGTTCTTTACCGCTGTGTCACCTGGGAATCCTACATCAACAGATACACTTTTATGTTATGGATAAGATGCTCACATTAAAAACATATAATCATATTTGATTTTCCCAAAGAATTTAGGAGGAGATTCCACTGAAACATTTAATTTAAGGTCTCAGGTTTTGCAGGAAAGGAGATCTAATTTCTCATCACCTACCAGTGGGATGCCAGAACCATCCAGAGCTAGAGGAGAAGTAAGATCATCATGGATGATACACATCTCAAAAGGAATATCCCTCACTAGCAGTGGCACGCTGCCTTGCTGGGAAAAGTACGATGTTCAGACCTCATCTCTAGGTGTTTGCCGAGCAAATACACAAGGCTGTGTTTTCAGGTAAAATCAACCAGCCAACACTTATCTGTATTTTGCCATATGCCTCTCAACACATCTAAACACTTTGTGGGTGCTAAGTCACTTCAGTCGTGTCTGACTCCTTGTGACCATGTCGACTGTAGCCCGCCAGGCTCTTCTGTCCATGGGGGATCCTCCAGGCAAGAATACTGGAGTGCGTTGCCATGCCCTCCTCTAAAGGATCTTCTCAACTCAGAGACAGAATCCGCGTCTCTTATATCTCCTACACTGGCAGGTGGGTTCTTCATCACCAGTGCCACCTGGGAAGCCAAACACTAACATTTAATCATAGGCACTAACATTAATCCTCACAACAGCCTTGCTCACTGGGAACTACCATTATCCTCTTTTTATACATAAGAAAACTAGTATGCAAAATTAAACACAGAAATACCACTTGGACCATCAACTTCCAGTTTCAGATACATTTGCAAAGAAAAAAACAAACATTGAAGGCAGGGTTTCGAATTGATACTTGTATACCATGTTCAGAGCAGCACCATTCATAGTAGCCAAAAGGGGGAAACAATGCGAACAGCCATCAGCAGATAAACGGATAAACATAATGAGGTCTATCCATACAATGAAACACTATTCCATCTTAAAAAGGAATATAAAGTACAACATGAATGAAACTTTTCTCAACATGTTTCTTTAGTTAAATCTTTGGTAGTAGGTAAAGGTATATCAGTGGTAGGTAAGTGACTTTGTAATTCGGCCACCCATTTTTTAAAAAGTCTTTATTGAATTTGTTACGGTATAGCTTCTGTTGTTTACATTCCAGTTTTTTGGCCATGAGTATGTGGGATCTTAGGATCTTAGCTCCCCAATCAGAGAACAAACCTGAACTCCCTGTATTACAAGGCAAAGTCTTAACCACTGGGCCACCAGGGAAGTCTCTTTAATTAATTTTTAATTTTTTTCAGGAGTATTTCAGTACCATAACCTAACCTGGCCCTGTGATTACCTGCTATCAGAATTATATAACTTCACAAGGAAATCACTGAGATCTAGGAATCTAATCAATAACAGTGAGGACACCACACAGCTAAATTACACATTTTCAGGTCAACAACATGGATGAAACCTGAAGACGTGACGCTAAGTGAAACAGGCACACAGAGAAGAACAAATATTGCATGACCCCATTTAAATAAGGCACCAACAACGGTCAAATTCACAGAGCTGGAAAGTAGAACACAGGTTGCTAGAGTTGGGGTAGAGGGGGAATGAGGAGTTCTCATTTAGTGGACACAGTTTCAGTTTTGGATGACAAGAAAGTTCTAGAAACAGACAGTGGTGATGGTTGCACAATGCCGAATGTCACGAATGTACTTCGTTATATTGAACTGCACACTTAAAATGGTTAAGATGATCAATTTTACGTTATTTACATTTTACCACCATGGGCTTTCCTGGTGGCTCAGGAAGTAAAGAATCCATCTGTAATGCAGGAGACCCAGGTTTGATCCCTGGGTCAGGAAGATGTCCCACAGAAGGGAATGGCTACTCATTCCAGTATTCTTGCCTGGAGAATCCCATGGACAAAGGAACCTGGTGGGCTACATTACATGGGGTCTCAAAGAGTCGGACACAACTGAGTGATTATCATTGTCTCACTTTTCACTTTATCAGCATAAAAGGAAAAAAATTAAAGTACAAAGAAGGGCAATGCCATGCTCCAAATCCCTGAGCCTGTAAACAGCAGAGTTTGGCCTCATGCACAGAGGGTCCGGATCAGATGCCCATCTCAGCCTCGTGCCTGTAGGATTCACGCACCTGCACACACGTCCACCATCAGTGCTAGCTGTGGGAATGCAGAGATGCTTTTGCACAAGGCACATCATGGCAGACTTCAGTTCACACCGGCACAGCTGCCAAGCCTTGACTAGACCCCCACAAGGGCACCTGCCAGCCTGTCAATGGCTCTCAGACCCCTCTGACCCATACTCCGCATCTCCCAGCATCCTCCCCACCACAGGTAACCTCCTATACCCTCTTCCTTGATCTCCAGATTCTCAAGATCACCTTTCCCATTTCCTGCCTGTTTCACTTTGGATCAACCGAAGCACAGATGGGAGCTGTGCCATCAGCCATCACTGTCTGTTCCACTGGCGACTTCTATACCATTCCAGGATGCATCTTTGGGACTTTTGTTGTTTTGTTATCGTTGATGCTACTCCAGTTAAAGATTCTCCTAAGCATTCTGTGACTGGATAACACTCTTCTAAGCGACAATGTCACCATATTTAACATTTCCTATAAGCCTATTTGAAATTTTACTGTGTCTTCTTAAAGAAGAGAGGGTGATTTTATGCTTTATATTTCCCTTGGCACTTAACAGAGAACAGCGGGCACCGAGACACACAATAAGCATTTGCCTAACGAATGTCTTCCTAGCAGATACCCGAGGGTGTCATTGAAGTAATGGCAACAGTTTGTGACTTGGAGAGGAGACGTCTTACAGGTCTGGAGCATTCTTTTCTAAACAGAATTAAAAAGATTTCTCATGAAAAGTAAATAAACTTGAACAGGTTCTGTGTAAAAGAAAGAAAGAAAGAAAGAAAGCATGCTGTATGAGCATACATATAAAGAGGGGCACATTTAAGAGCTCCCAGGGGACTTCTCAATCAATGTCAGTTTCACAATCGGCCTCATACAGGGTTCAGAAAGAATGAACATATTGTTATTCCCGCAATTGTACTTGTGGCAAATGACAACATCATCCATCAAGGAGGCATCGCGGTAAATTCAAATGAAGCCTGCCTTGGGCTATAGGCACAGAGGCTTTTTGGAACACTGATTATTCTCAGAGCTTCAAAGTCATGCTCTTGACCAGCTTTTCATTTGTATGCTTACTTTGGGTTCATCAAGTAAAACAGAGCGGCCCATGAAATGAAGAGTATTTATTCCCAACGATTCACTTAAAATGAAATTTCTGATTAAATATATTCAGGAGTTAGTCCTCCATCTCCCTGGAGGTTTTAGAAAGTCAAAGTAATTGAAATGTATCAGAGGAATTGGAACAGACCCTGATTCTAGAATGAGAATCCATCAAAAGGGAGGTGCGGGATGCAGGGCTGGTACCAGACTTCTGAACTTGGCCAAGGTCCTCACAAAACTCTGTCCCAGGTGGCCAGATACACACTGACCCCGAACTCTGACCAACTCAGCCTGACCCCGCGTCAGGGAAAATGACCATTCCCAGCTGGACACGGGGGACAGAGCCTGGACCAGGCCACATAGGATGTAAGCATCCACGTCCTTTCTCCTGTACATGTGCATATGGTCTTATGAAGACGACAGACAAATAAAGTCAGTTAAGCCTCAGCACATGCCGTGTGCTCAGTTGTGTCCGACTCTGTGACCTCGTCAACTGTAATGTGTCAGGCTCCTCTGTCGATGGGATTTTCCAGGCAAGAATACTGGAGTGGGTTGCCATTTCCCTCTACAGGGGATCTTCCCCAACCCAGGATCAAACCCGCATCCCCTGTGTGTCCTGCATGGCAGGTAGACTGCTTACCTGCTGAGCCACGGGGGAAGCCCGAGCATCCACATGTTTGCTGGGTATGATAAGGCACTCAGGTGTGGCAGGCATTTCTTTGAATTAAGACTGATCTATCCTGATTTTAGTGGGGACACCAAGCAGCTTCTTATCATCAGCATGGAGGTGGCCCTAATGGCCACTGGAACAAGGCAGAGTTGCCTGAGGTTGGCAGTTTGTCTGCAGCTTCAGGCAACAGACCTGAGGTTTTGATCCTCTAACAGGAGGCAGCAGGCCCATGTTGATATCAGTGCGGTGATGAAAATATTTGGGAAGAGTAAGCCCCAGGCTTCCTCTGTGCTAACCATGGAAAATGAATGCTTGCAGTCAGTGGCAATAAGCAGACAAGGATGCTTGGGCAGTCAGTGGGCAATAAGCAGACAAGGATGCTTGCCTTTACCTGCTACAAGATCTGGAGGAGTAAAGGTTGCTTGTAAGTGTACCAAGTCGTGTTGGACTCTGCAATGGACTATAGCCTGCCAGGCTCCTCTGTTCATGGGATTCTCCAGGCAAAAATACTGGCGTGGGCTGCCAGGCACTAACCCATGTCTCTTACTTCTCCAGCACTCTCAGGCAAGTTCTTTACCACTAGCGTCACCTGGGAAGCCCAAAGTTTGCTTATCCCTGACCAAAAGGTGATGGAAATCAAGGTTTGACTCAGACAGAGCTGCTTCTATTCTACAAGCGGTCTTTACAAATCAAAATAGGAATGTTAATTATATACACCCTGCCCAAATGAGGGAACAAGGCTTAAGCTTGAATGTACTATTATTGTTACTGAGTCCAAACTCCCTCTGCTTACAGCAAGAAGGCCAATAAATGGGAGACAAGATATTGAGGCATAGGGTAAAGATTTTATTCAGAAAGCCTGCAGATGGAGAAAATGGAAGACTACTGTCTCCAAAACAACCATCTTATCAGGGTCTGGATGCTGGGTTCTTTTACAAAACAGAGAGGGAGAGGAGGTGAGGAAGTAAAGTACAAAGGTCATAAATCTTGCAAGCATCTCCTGGAATGGCCAGCTTTGGGGAGGGAATGTAATTTCTTCTTTCCTGTGGCCATCCACAGCTGGACAGGGTCCTGAACAAAGGCATTTTGGCAGGGTTTCCTGAGGCAAACCATTATGTATAGACAGTATCTTTTTAGTAAACAAAAGAAATGGAAAACAACAGTTAAAGTAAAAGAGACAGATTCAACAAGGAGTCATATTTTGTTCTTCCCTGTAACACTACCAGGTATGTAAAAATCTTCTTCTTCTTTTTAAAAAAAAAAAAAAAAACAGAGATATTGTTATGTTTGGGAAATCTAATACATAATCTAATTTCTGTTAAAAAATCAAATGCTACTAAGTCAAAATCTTCTTTTGATGAAGATGTTATTTGTAGCTATTCAGAGAAGGAGGACAAAAAAGGAAATTATTCCATAGTTCATAAATAAGAAATACACACTATGGTCCTACAAACTCAAGCCATCTCTGATCTATTTTTAACTCTGCTTTGGTGCTCAAGAGAAATTCACAGGGAAAAAAAATGATTCAATAAAAAGCAATATCCTCGTGGGAGCATAATCAAATAAAGCTTAGTTTGGAAATGCATTTTGTAGCCTCCTAAATACAAAGCATGCGAGGGGTTTACTAGATCTTTAGTAAAACCATGAATATGAATGGGAAGTTCCAAGTAACCCAAGATTATGCAGATAGGTTAAGCTTTATTCAGAGCAACATATCACAAAGATTTATAAATATTTTCATACAAAAGGGCTGTAGAGAGATTAATTGCATTTCAAACAATCTAACATCATGGATTTAAAAGATCTTGCTTTGGTTTATTGTTTTCAAAAATTACTCAGAACAATATGCACTGAAATATCTAGAACCGAATTATCAAAATCCTTTTGTACTGATTACTTTAACACTCCTACATTATTTAGAAATAATAATTTATCTCAAAAATAACATTCTAGATGCCATGAGATTGCTTTTTAAGCTGTATTCTTTTCTTGAGCTTCAAGCTATACCGTACCTTGAAGGTAGCTTAGTTTCAGATACCAAAATCTTTCTACTAAATGGGCATCTTAGATTTTCCTTGAGTTCAACTGTTCCTTCGGTTCTTACTCTCTAAGTGCCCACCTCAAACTTTTCATTGTCAAAGAGGTTGTTAGAATTCTAGCTGGGAAGCCAGTGTGAGGTGAGGATTCCAGGATGGCTTATAATATCTACACACATAAGGAAAATAACAATTGAAAGATTCTTTTAGTAAATATCAATAGAAATGGGTGGGAGAGGAATAATCCTGTCCCAATCATGTGGTTTAAAAGAATCCAGTTTTAGAACCATTTTGGCATCCTTGCCCAGCAGACACAAAGCCTGTGTTTATGGCTAGGGGTAGTCTTTCTGCTTTTAGGCTTGTGGTCAGCTCTTTTCAGGGGAAAGCTGAGGTTCATGCTAAGCTGGACACAGCAGCATTTGTGTGGCAGGAATGGTCATCAACCTCCAATCAGTCCGGGAAATGGAGTCCTCTACAGCTGGGGAGATCTGAACCTACAAGACTTTAGACCTCAAGCCCCGAGCACTGCATCCCAAGTCCTAGAGTGCAGGATTTTCTAGATCTGACAACTTGTCACACAAGGGTGGTAGGGCCTTGCCAACATTTATAAGCGTGCTCATCTCATCTATGAATACATGTCTCCAGCATCCCTTCTGCATTGGCAGAACTCACTGGTATGGCTCTTGGTAGCTGTTTTTGAAGGACTCAGTGACCTACCTAGATTATGGACTCTTGACCATTATTCTTAACTGCTAATCATCCATATGAAAATATGCTAAGTTGCTTCAGTCATGTCCTACTCTTTATGACCCTATGGACTGTAGCCCACCAGGCTCCTCTGTCCATGGGGATTGCCCAGGCAGTAATACTGGAGTGGGTTGCCATTTCCTCCTCCAGGGGATCTCCCTGACCCAGGAATTGACTGTGCATCTCTTCTGTCTCCTGCATTGGCAGGAGGTTCTTTACCACTAACGCCACCTGGGAAGCCCCAGGGTGAACCTGTACTAGTTCACACTAGGTGAACATATACTGGTTTTCCATACCTAGGGCAAAAAATACTGTTAAATCGCACACACACACATACTTTACATAGTTTACACTAAACTATCTTCCCTTAGGGCTCAGAAGGTAAAGAATCCTCTTGCAATGCAGGAGACCCAGCTTCAGGCCCTCGGTTGGGAAGATCCCCTGGAGAAGGGAATGGCAACCCACTCCAGAATTATGGCCTGGAGAATCCCCTGGACAGAGGAGCCTGGCAAGCTACAGACCACGGAGTTGAAAAGAGTCAGGCACGACTGAGCAAGCAACAATTTTTCACTCTCTTTCAAATAAGTTACTATATGGACAGTGTAACACATGCTGCAGACACAGCTGTCATTACAGGCTTACTCCATTTGTTGGGACAGGAAGTAAATGGAAAGAGTGATTACCTTATTAGAACTAATGATTCTGGATTTAGAAAAAGGGCCTAATCCAGTGTGCTCTGGCTAAAACAGATGATACAATCATTGTCAACAGAGCAAGGCTAGCCAAGGAAAACAGGAATAGGGCCACTCCAACAGGTCAAGTACAGGAGCAAAAGCAAATAGGATGGGAATAAATCAACAAATCAAATCCATGTAGATAAAGGATGAGGAAGTAGAGAATGGTGGGAAAACCAGGCCCATAGGAGTGGACTTGAAAAGTTAGGGTGAGCCACTGCCATGGGGGATTTTATCATAAGGTGGTGACTATTAATTCTTAAAGTAGGTGATCTCAGGAAAGAATGAAGAACAAAATGAAAACCACCCAAAGATAACACTCATACTGTTGTTATATGAATTTCCAGGCTTCTCTTCTACGAATATTTTTATGCGGTTGAAATACTATACATAGGAATTTATATTCTTTTATAAAAGAAGAGAGGTGAAAAGCAAAGGAGAAAAGGAAAGATATAAGCATCTGAATGCAGAGTTCCAAAGAATAGCAAGAGATAAGAAAGCCTTCTTCAGAGATCAATGCAAAGAAATAGAGGAAAACAACAGAATGGGAAAGACTAGAGATCTCTTCAACAAAATTAGAGATACCAAGGGAACATTTCATGCAAACATGGGCTCAATAAGGACAGAAATGGTATGGACCTAACAGAAGCAGAAGATATTAAGAAGAGATGGCAAGAATACACGGAAGAACTGTACAAAAAAGATCTTTACGACTTAGATAATCATGATGATGTGATCACTCATCTAGAACCAGACATCTTGGAATGTGAAGTCAAGTGGGCCTTAGAAAGCATCACTATGAACAAAGCTAGTGGAGGTGATGGAATTCCAGTGGAGCTGTTTCAAATCCTGAAAGATGATGCTCTGAAAGTGCTGCACTCAATATGCCAGCAAGTTTGGAAAACTCAGCAGTGGCCACAGGACTGGAAAAGGTCAGTTTTCATTCCAATTCCAAAGAAAGGCAATGCAAAAGAATGCTCAAACTACCACACAATTGCACTCATCTCACAAGCTAGTAAAGTAATGCTCAAAATTCTCCAAGGCAGGCTTCAGCAATACATGCACCGTGAACTCCCTGATGTTCAAGCTGGTTTTAGAAAAGGCAGAGGAACCAGAGATCAAATTGCCAACATCTGCTGGATCATGGAAAAAGCAAGAGAGTTCCAGAAAAACATCTATTTCTGCTTTCTTGACTATGCCAAAGCCTTTGACTGTGTGGATCACAATAAAGTGTGGAAAATTCTGAAAGAGATGGGAATACCAGACCACCTGATCTGCCTCTTGAGAAATCTGTATGCAGGTCAGGAAGCAACAGTTAGAACTGGACATGGAACAACAGACTGGTTCCAAATAGGAAAAGGAATACGTCAAGGCTGTATATTGTCACCCTGCTTATTTAACGTCTTTGCAGAGTACATCATGAGAAATGCTGGACTGGAAGAAACACAAGCTGGAATCAAGATTGCCGGGAGAAATATCAATAACCTCAGATATGCAGATGACACCACCCTTATGGCAGAAAGTGAAGAGAACCTAAAAAGCCTCTTGATCAAAGTGAAAAAGGAGAGCAAAAAAGTTGGCTTAGAGCTCAACATTCAGCAAACGAAGATCATGGCATCTGGTCCCATCACTTCATGGGAAATAGATGGGGAAACAGTGGAAACAGTGTCAGAGTTTATTTTTTTGGGCTCCAAAATCACTGCAGATGGTGACTGTAGCCATGAAATTAAAAGACACTTACTCCTTGGAAGAAAAGTTGTGACCAACCTAGATAGTATATTCAAAAGCAGAGACATTACTTTGCCGACTAAGGTCCGTCTAGTCAAGGCTATGGTTTTTCCTGTGGTCATGTATGGATGTGAGAGTTGGACTGTGAAGAAGGCTGAGCGCTGAAGAATTGATGCTTTTGAACTGTGGTGTTGGAGAAGACTCTTAAGAGTCCCTTGGACTGCAAGGAGATCCAACCAGTCCATTCTGAAGGAGATCAGTGCTGGGATTTCTTTGGAAGGAATGATGCTAAAGCTGAAACTCCAGTACTTTGGCCACCTCATGCGAAGAGTTGACTCATTGGAAAAGACTCTGATGCTGGGAGGGATTGGGGGCAGGAGTAGAAGGGGACGACTGAGGATGACATGGCTGGATGGCATCACCGACTCGACGGACGCGAGTCTGAGTGAACTCCGGGAGACGGTGATGAACAGGGAGGCCTGGCGTGCTGCAATTCATGGGGTCACAAAGAGTCGCACACGACTGAGCGACTGAACTGAACTGTAATGACTGTCACCAAAGATTATCTGTAATATCACTTAACAATGATTTGATCAATGATTTGCTTGTCTTAAAAATCAAGTCCAGTAACATTTGTATAATACACAGTAACTGGGGTGGGTGCTGTGATGCTCTGCTCAGCTACTTCCCAGGAAGGAAGCATCTATTCCCCCAGCTGCCAGACAAGCCTCAACTCTCAATCCCTTAGGGAGCAGCTCAGCCCAAAAATGACGTTTCTCTCCCTTCCAGGGCAGCCTCCAACCCTTGATGGGTTGAATGTGAGCATATGCAGGCCCAGCCCTCTTGCTCCAAGCAAGCCCTGCAGGCTCTTGCACAGGTCCTGCGGGACCTTTGTTGTACCCACACCACAGCCCAGTTTCGCCCTCTGCCCCAACCAGTGTCCTGTCGGCTTCCTTCCCTTGGGCAGTGTGGACCCCCGTAAGCCTCCTGTATGCTACTCGTGATGCCAGAGCCAGCTTCCTGGTGAAACACACCCAAAATAATTTATTAGAAACTTATGATAACTAAATCTATGTTTTAAAGACAGCATTCCATAAGACAATTTCAATCTCAAAACTTTAAAATACCTACTCAAAAGGATATTTAAGACCTTTGAACTATTAAAAAAAAATTATCAAGCTATTGAGCACCTGCTGTTCCTTTTGCTAAGTTGCTTCAGTTGGGTCTGTTGGCCAGCTAGAATAGGAAAAAGGAGTCCAGAATGGTGGTGGCTAAAAGACAAGGGAGGGAAAAGCCCATGAAAACAGAACAAAGGAAGGTCTGAGGACGGGAGTGAGGGCCTCAGGTGAAACAAACAGCGCTCCTGGCTAGCCCAGTTTACACAGAGCAGGGCGGGGGAGGAGAAAAACATAAAAAGAGGAGCCAAAATTGGGCCGGAGGCCTCTCTTCTCTTCACGTCCTTTGGGTTGGCATTCCCTCATGCTTCGTGGACATATTTTCCTTTACTTTCTAAATAAACCTGAGGTATAATATGGAGCTGTAACACCGGTCCATCTGAGGGCTGTAACACTGGTCCATCACTTCAAATTTTTGTTGCGACAAGACAGAACCGAGGAAATTACAAACTCTCCTGACAGGTCTGACACTGTGATGCTATGGACTGTAGTCACCAGGCTCCTCTGTCCATGGGGTTCTCCAGGCAAGGACACTGGAGAAAGTTGCCATTTCCTTCCTCCAGGGATCCTCCCGACCCAGGGATTGAACCCGGGTCTCCAGCATGGCAGGCAGATTCTTTTACCATCTGAGCCACCAGGGAAGCCCATTGAACACCTCCTGGCAGAGCAGGGCATCCACCTTGCCAGGGGCTGAAAATAGTAAAACAAATATGGTCCCTGATCTGTGATTTCTATGGAGATTACTGCTGTGTATTTATGTGTGTATTATACGTATGTTTGTGAGTTGGGGTGAAAAGTTTACAGAGAACAGAACTATTGAAAATATGGTATGAAGCTGATGAAATTAATGGGAAATAAGAAAACCACTGCTCATAAAAACACTTGGTTCTGTCATTTCAAACTATTTCTATAGGTTCAAAATTGCAAAAAATGGGGAAAAAAAGGCTCAGGAAGTAAACCTTAAGCATTATTTCATAGAATAAATGTTAATTTTATCAGGAAGAGTTAAATGCTGGCTTTCAAAGCCATGCAAGGCTTGCTTGTTCTCTAATGACAAGAAAAAAAAATGAGGGAGGAATATGGCAAAGCAGTTGAAGCAGTCATTTTGCATAAAGAAGTATGCAATTCAGAGAAAAAGGGGAAATTACGTGAGCAATTAATGCCTCTTTATAAAATGATAAGGCAATTAGTGGAAACTTTAACACCAGCCACTAGTGTTTAGGGTGAAGTGCAGCCCCAGGGGGCTCCCTGGAGGGAAAGGCTGAAATGCAGGTTCACAGAGACACAGAGCTGAGAGCAGTCAAGGAGAGCTCACATTCCCATGCCTAAGAGTCACTATCTTTGCTAAAAACACTGAATTGACATGAATTATTGCATCAAATGACTAAATGGAGAAGCATTTTTAATAGGAAGCAACATGATTGGCCATGCTTGTATTTCTGAGTTATCAGCCAATGACCTTCACCAGCCCTGCAAAAATCATACTCAGGAACAGTTCCAGAAGTCCTAAGGGGATTGACCTCAGGACTCCTTCCACCTGGGATGGGACTTGCTGGGCCACAGCTGCTCTAGGACACGTACTCCCAGCGGATCCACTGGGAACTCAGGCAGCAAGCACCCTTTAGCCTTGATCGTGCCACAGAGGTCCAGCTGCAGCCGGGAGACACAGGGTGGACACAGCCCTAACTGAGCCCTGACTTCCAGCACATTTCCACTTTTCCTGGTGGACCAGGAAGCTTCCTTTCTGGGTAAAGGCCTCCCCTCTCCAGGTCAATGTCCACACTTCAGGAAGCTCCGCCTCTGGCTTCATGGAGACACTGGGACTATGAACAGTGGTTCTCTCAAACCCTGTGATAGCGTATTAATCGCTCATCATCTCCAACTCTTTGCGACCCTGTGGACTTATAGCCCACCAGGCCCTTCTGTCCATGGAATTCTCCAGGCAAGAATACTGGTGTGGGTAGCCATTCCCTTCTCCAGGGGATCTTCTCAACCCAGGGATCGAACCCAGGTCTCCTGCATTGCGGGCAGATTCTTTACCACCTGAGCCACCAGGGAAGCCCTTTCTCAAACTCTGCTGTGTACTAAAACCACCCCAGAGCCTTGAGATTCTATGTGTCTAACAACTTCCTAAGAGACCTGGGTTCCTGGGCCTGGCACCTCACTTTGGAAGCCCGGCTTTGTGATCTAGAATGTAGGGGGAGGGGAAGCCTGCCAGCATTGGGAGAGCTGCCTGCATTCCCGCTGCTTGCAAGAAGGAACATGTTCACTGCACACTGGCTTCCAAACGGCAGCCACTTTTACAGGGTCATTTTCTCAAGCAGTTCCTCCCCTCAGTACCCTCTCTCCAGTCAACATCCATCCTTTTCTTCTCAAATGGCAGGAATATGAAAATAGTCTTTCCCCCTCCACATTTAGACTGCTTTTATTTCATAAACTCTTTCATCTTCATTAAGTACTTTGAGGAGTTGGAACATCTTGTGGGAAAACTGAAAATGCCAAGGTTGTTGCAAAGACATGCAACTCCCATAGTTTCCCAGGCTTGGGAGGTACTAGAGTGCCATATTCTAGAGGGAGTTGGGAAGAGTAGCTCATGGGGGGTAGGATGGAGAGGTTGAGATCCCAGGGCTGATTCCCTACCACAGGTCTTGGCAACATGAGTGACTGGTTTTATTTATAAAGATGCTGGGTTTTATTTTTTTCAATTTGTATTGAAATATAGTTGATTCACAATGTTGTGTTAGTTTCAGGCGTAAAGCAAAGTGATTCAGTTATACGCACACACATATATATTCTTTTTAAAATAATTTTCCCTTCTAGGTTATCATAAGATATTGAGTATAGTTCCTTGAGCTACACAGGAGGTCTTTGCTGGTTGCCTATTTTATATATAGGGAAAAAAAGTGGAAAGGGTTAGTGGCTCAGTTGTGCCCAACTCTTTACAACCCCAGGGACTATAGCCCATCAGGCTCCTCTGTTCATGGAATTCTTCATGCAAGAATACTGGAAAGGGTTGCCACTCCCTTCTCCAGGGGATCTTCCTGACTCAGGGATGGAACCCAGGTCTCCTCTGCTGCAGGCAGATTTTTTACCTTCAGCGTCACCAGGGAATGCTGTTGCTGCTGCTGCTAAAGTCGCTTCAGTTGTGTCCGACTCTGTGCGACCCCATGGACGGCAGCCCACCAGGCTCCCCCATCCCTGGGATTCTCCAGGCAAGAACACTGGAGTGGGTTGCCATTTCCTTCTCCAATGCATGAAAGTGAAAAGTGAAAGTGAAGTCGCTCAGTCGTGTCCGACTCTTAGTGTATAATTTTTAATCCCCAGAGCTTAATTTATCCCCCTCCTTCCCCTTTGGTAACAATAAGTTTTCTGTCTGTTAGTCTGTTTCTGTTTTATAAATAAGTTCATTTGTATCATTTTTTAAGATTCTATATATAAGCAATATCATATGTTTGTCTTCCATTGTCTGACTTATTTCACTTAGTGTCATCATCTCTAGCTCCATCCATGTTGCTGCGAGTGGCATGATTTCATCCTTTTTTGTGGAGGAGTACTCCATTGTGTGTCACCTTTCCCAGTGGCTCAGAGGTTAAAGCGTCTGCCTGGAATGCAGGAGACCCGGGTTCGATCCCTGGGTCGGGAAGATCCCCTGGAGAAGGAAATGGCAACCCACTCCAGTACTCTTGCCGGGAGAATCCCATGGAGAGAGGAGCCTTGTAGGCTACAGTCCATGGGGTCGCAAAGAGTCGGACACGACTGAGCGACTTCACTTCACTCCATTGTGCATACATGCCACACTGATAGAGGAATGGCAATAGGCATTTAAAATAAGAGTCGCAGACTCCTTATCTGAAAGTAGGAGTAATGCCTGTCTCTTTAGTAGTTTGTTAGCTGTTTGTGGCCTAAATATTCTAAGAAACACATAACCTATCTTTTTCTCAAAGACTTTTCTGACAAGCCCTACTCTGCTTTAACTTTGGCTCTTAAACACTTAAAAAAGTAAAAATGACTACATCTACTTCTTAGGGTGCATTAATCTGCACAAATCTAAAATAAAAAAGAAATTCTAGTAAAATGATTCACCATTGGTAGATGAATGGATAAGGAAGTTGTGGTACATATATACAATGGAATATGACTCAGCTATAAAAAGGAATGAATTTGAGTCAGGTCTAATGAGATGCATGAACCTGGAGCCTGCTACACAGACTGAAGTGAGTCAGAAAGAGAAAGACAAATACTGTATATTAATGCATATATATGGAATTTTGAAAGACAGTACCAATGATCCTACATGCAGGTCAGCAAAGCAGACAAAGATGCATAAGAACAGAGTTTCAGACTCAACAGGAGAAGGCACGGGTAGGATAATTTGAGAGAATAGCATTGAACCACGTGCATTATCATATGCGAAACAGATGACCAGTGCAAGTTCACTGCACAAAGCAGGGCTCACAAAGCTGGTGCTCTGGCACAACCCAGAGGGATGGGGTGGGAAGGGGGGAGGGGGGCTCAGGACGAGGGCGTACACATGTATACCTGTGGCTGATTCATGTTGATGTATGGCCCAAACCATCACAGTGTTGTAAAGTAATTATTCTCTAATTAAAATATAAAAAAAGTACAAAAAATACACTTTCTCAATCTCCTCAACTACATTTCTTTGTCATGAAGCAGGCTGCAATACAGTATAAAACAGAATTCAAAATACCCCAAATAACATACAACACTATCCTGTGTGTGTTTCAGGATTATGGTGCATTTTCTTCTCATATTTGTTTCCTGTACAGAATTTTCCCCCATAAGCAGCATCATGATGAGTATGAAATCTTGCCCTGCTTTCATTACTCTCCATTATAACACGAGCACTTTTCACAAGTGTAAGCTTGTAAGAGGCAGCTTTCTTCCCAGTTTATTTCTTGAGTATTTATAGACTGAAGGGAAAGGAAGAGCATTGTGGCATCTGTAATCTCACAGAATAGTATCCAGTATGGCACTGCCATGCTTGACACACCATAGAAAAAAATGAAACCAGTGGTCTATGAAAACTATGCAGTGAGAAAATTATGCAATTAGTAAAATACGTGAAAGGGTTGCCCTATAAAGGTCATTTTCTTCTGGTGTTACAAGCATGAACTCTGGACCTTCATTACTGAGCTCAAATCTCAGACCTGCCATTTACCAGGTAGGTGACTTAGGAAAGAAAATATCTTTAACCCTAATGACCTTTTATCCCATCTATAAAACAGAGCTAAGCCCAGAACCTCGCTCATGGACTTGTTGCAAGAATTAAATGCAATTATGTACGCAGAAGGCTTACAAGAGCCCTTGATTCATAGTAAATACTCAATAAATATGGCATTTCTTACACCCAAATGCATTTAATAGGTGACAGCAGTGATTCTCAAAATATGGTTCTCAGACCCACGGTATCATCATCAGCTGGAAACTCGAAAATACAAGCTCTTGGGCCTGATCCAAGACCAACTGAATCAAAAAAGAAGGGGACAGCAATTAGTGTTCAATAAGCCTCCTGGTCATTCCTATGCACTTTTAAGTTTGGAAACACTGGGATAAAGGCAGAATATTCCATTGACCCTTTTTATAGATATGAATTCCCAATGGCTTTTCAGTTTTGTTTTAAGGATTAATTAATTTGAGGTGGTGAGAAGAAAGTTGGTTAACAGCTATAAAGCTCTACCTAGAGGTGACCCAAGTATCTTTAACATTAATTAATAATCTCTAGAATATTAGGTCTTCTGAGACAAAATTTATCCTCACATGAATAGCTAAATACCTAAGATATAATGTTAAATTTTTCCTTTTTGTTATAATAGAATGCTAGATAAAATTAAGAGCAAATATACGTACTGAAAACTCTATTTTAATCAAATCAAATCAGTCCCAACTTTATGGGACTAAATAGAACTTATGCACATGTACCATTCATAGTTGTGAAATCCATTAATTCTCAGATATTAAATGACTTGTTGCTGTTCAGCTGCTAAGTCATGTTTGAAATGATAAATGATGCTTAATGATTCGTTTTGAGTTGGGCATCAGTATCTTATAGACAGAGAGTTAATACTTACCTTAAAAATGCTGTTTCCCTTTCATTCTGTTTTGACATGGAAAAGAAAGGCAATGACCAAATGAAAAAGATAGTCTCACTTAGGTTGGGGGAATCAGGACTCTTGTAGTGGGGATACAGGACTGTATTCTTCCAAAGAGCAAGAAGAAAGGTGGGGCATATATTAAAAACCTAACTTTTAGTAAATAAAATTATGAAAAGCTTATCTTCACATCCTACATCAAAATAAAGTAAAAGCAAACCATCTAAATATATACTCATAAAACCTTTATAAATCTTTCACCATTACATTCTCCTGCAAAATAGTAGTATTGAGTGTGGAATCACAAATGCTACTTTTGACCTCATGTATTTCCAATTTAAGACTCTCTGTGGGCTACCCTGTCGGCTCAGTGCTAAAGAATTCGCCTGACAATGCAGGAGACTAAACTCCGATCTTTGGGTCAGGAAGATGCCCTCAGTTCAGTTCAGTTCAGTTCAGTTCAGTTCAGTCGCTCAGTCGTGTCCGAGTCTTTGCGACCCCATGAATCGCAGCACGCCAGGCCTCCCTGTCCATCACCATCTCCCGGAGTTCACTCAGACTCACGTCCATCGAGTCCGTGATGCCATCCAGCCATCTCATCCTCGGTCGTCCTCTTCTCCTGCCCCCAATCCCTTCCAGCATCAGAGTCTTTTCCAATGAGTCAACTCTTCGCATGAGGTGGCCAAAGTACTGGAGTTTCAGCTTTAGCATCATTCCTTCCAAAGAAATCCCAGGGCTGATCTCCTTCAGAATGGACTGGTTGGATCTCCTTGCAGTCCAAGGGACTCTCAAGAGTCTTCTCCAACACCACAGTTCAAAAGCATCAATTCTTCAGCGATCAGCAATATTCACAGTCCAACTCTCACATCCATACATGACCACAGGAAAAACCATAGCCTTGATTAGACGGACCTCGGTCAGCAAAGTAATGTCTCTGCTTTTGAATATGCTATCTAGGTTGGTCATAACTTTTTTTCCAAGGAGTAAGCGTCTTTTAATTTCATGGCTGCAAACACCATCTGCAGTGACTTTGGAGCTCAAAAAAACAAAGTCTGACACATTTTCTACTGTTTCCCCATCTATTTCCCATGAAGCGATGGGACCGGATGCCATGATCTTCGTTTTCTGAATGCTGAGCTTTAAGCCAACTTTTTCGCTCTCCTCTTTCACTTTCATCAAGAGGCTTTTTAGGTCCTCTTCACTTTCTGCCATAAGGGTGGTGTCATCTGCATATCTGAGGTTATTGATATTTCTCCCGGCAATCTTGATTCCAGCTTGTGTTTCTTCCAGTCCAGCATTTCTCATGATGTACTCTGCAAAGACGTTAAATAAGCAGGGTGACAATATACAGCCTTGACGTACTCCTTTTCCTATTTGGAACCAGTCTGTGGTTCCATGTCCAGTTCTAACTGTTGCTTCCTCACCTGCATACAGATTTCTCAAGAGGCAGATCAGGTGGTCTGGTATTCCCATCTCTTTCAGAATTTTCCACACTTTATTGAGATCCACACAGTCAAAGGCTTTGGCATAGTCAATAAGGCATAAATAGATGTTTTTCGGGAACTCTCTTACTTTTTCCATGATCCAGCAGATGTTGGCAATTTGATCTCTGGTTCTTCTGCCTTTTCTAAAACCAGCTTGAACATCAGGGAGTTCACGGTTCACGTATTGCTGAAGCCTGCCTTGGAGAATTTTGAGCATTACTTTACTAGCTTGTGAGATGAGTGCAATTGTGCGGTAGTTTGAGCATTCTTTTGCATTGCCTTTCTTTGGAATTGGAATGAAAACTGACCTTTTCCAGTCCTGTGGCCACTGCTGAGTTTTCCAAATTTGCTGGCATATTGAGTGCGGCACTTTCACAGCATCATCTTTCAGGATTTGAAACAGCTCCACTGGAATTCCATCACCTCCACTAGCTTTGTTCGTAGTGATGCTTTCTAAGGCCCACTTGACTTCACATTCCAGGATGTCTGGCTCTAGATGAGTGATCACATCATCATGATTATCTGGGTCGTGAAGATCTTTTTTGTACAGTTCTTCCATGTATTCTTGCCACCTCTTCTTTATATCTTCTGCTTCTGTTAGGTCCAGACCATTTATGTCCTTTATCGAGCCCATCCTTGCATGAAATGTTCCCTTGGTATCTCTAATTTTCTTGAAGAGATCTCTAGTCTTTCCCATTCTGTTGTTTTCCTCTATTTCTTTGCATTGATTGCTGAAGAAGGCTTTCTTATCTCTTCTTGTTATTCTTTGGAACGCTGCACTTAGATGCTTATATCTTTCCTTTTCTCCTTTGCTTTTCATCTCTCTTCTTTTCACAGCTATTTTTAAGGCCTCCCCAGATAGCCACTTTGCTTTCTTGCATTTCTTTTCCATGGGGATGGTCTTGATCCCTGTCTCCTGTACAATGTCATGAACCTCATTCCATAGTTCATCAGGCACTCTATCTATCAGATCTAGGCCCTTAAATCTATTTCTCACTTCCATGTATGATCATAAGGGATTTGATTTAGGTCATACCTGAATGGTCTAGCAGTTTTCCCTACTTTCTTCAATTTAAGTCTGAATTTGGTAATAAGGAGTTCATGATCTGAGCCACAGTCAGCTCCCGGTCTTTTTTTTGTTGACTGTATAGAGCTTCTCCATCTTTGACTGCATAGAATATAATCAGTCTGACTTCGGTGTTGACCATCTGGTGATGGTCATGTATAGAGTCTTCTCTTGTGTTGTTGGAAGAGGGTGTTTGCTATGACCAGTGCATTTTCTTGGCAAAACACTATTATTCTTTGCTCTGCTTCATTCCGCATTTCAAGGCCAAATTTGCCTGTTACTCCAGGTGTTTCTTGACTTCCTACTTTTGCATTCCAGTCCCCTATAATGAAAAGGATATCTTTTTTGGGTGTTAGTTCTAAAAGGTCTTGTAGGTCTTCATAAAACCGTTCAACTTCGGCTTCTTCAGTATTACTGGTTGGGGCATAGACTTGGATAACTGTGATATTGAATGGTTTGTCTTGGAGACGAACAGAGATCATTCTGTCGTTTTTGAGATTTCATCCAAGTACTGCATTTTGGACTCTTTTATTGACCATGATGGCTACTCCATTTCTTCTGAGGGATTCCTGCCCGCAGTAGTAGATAGAATGGTCATCTGAGTTAAATTCACCCATTCCAGTCCATTTTAGTTTGCTGATTCCTAGAATGTCGATGTTCACCCTTGCCATCTCTTGTTTGACCACTTCCAATTTGCCTTGATTCATGGACCTGACATTCCAGGTTCCTATGCAGTGTTGCTCTTTACAGCATCGGATCTTGCTTCTATCACCAGTCACATCACAACTGGGTACTGTTTTTGCTTTGGCTCCATCCCTTCATTCTTTCTGTAGTTATTTCTCCACTGATCTCCAGTAGCATATTGGGCACCTAATGACCTGGGGAGTTCCTCTTTCAGTATCCTATCATTTTGCCTTTTCATACTGTTCATGGGGTTCTCAAGGCAAGAATACTGAAGTGGCTTGCCATTCCCTTCTCCAGTGGACCACGCTTTGTCAGACCTCTCCACCATGACCCGCCCGTCTTGGGTTGCCCCACAGGCATGGCTTGGTTTCATTGAGTTAGACAAGGCTGTGGTCCTAGTGTGATTAGATTGACTAGTTTTCTGTGGGTATGGTTTCAGTGTGTCTGCCCTCTGATGCCCTCTTGCAACACCTACCATCTTACTTGGGTTTCTCTTACCTTGGGCGTGGGGTATCTCTCCACGGCTGCTCCAGCAAAGCACAGCTGCTGCTCCTTACCTTGGAAGAGGGGTATCTGGAGAAGGAAATGGCAAACTACTCCAGTTTTCTTTCCTGAGAAATCCCATGGACAGGGCAGCCCGGTGGGCTGCAGTCCACAGGGTCACAAAAGTGTCACAATTTAGCAACTAAACAACAATAACAAAGACTCTCTGTCATCACCAACAATGTTCCTAAAATATCCTGAAGCCACACCAGCTACCTGCCATTTGTTGGACTCACCATGAACTGAATCTGAAGGAAGTTTTCCTGCATGAGCACCATTTTGGAACAGGAGATCCATCTAGGCTCACACTGGTTTCTTTCAAACAGCCAAGTAGCAGGGTGTCCATAAACCATTTCCTTCCCTGAGACTGGAAGACTGACCATAGCCTTGAATCCCACAAGAATTAGATAAACTCAATGTCTAATTATAATGAAATAGTTTAGAAGTCAGGATTTTCATCAAACAGAAATGTTTGGGGAAAGGAAGAAAACTGCATGTTTCTCTGCAGGACACCCAGCAAGGCATACACATCTATGCTGATTGTGTAATAATTTTCCATCAACAAGCCCTGCTCCTGCAAAGGAAGCCCAGCTATAACTTAAACTCATTTCAGCACCCTTATCAGTGTTAACAGTTTATTCATTTAACCAATGGCCACTCTCTTTAACAGTATTCTTAGCATATCAATGTGAAGAATTCTGTATAAATAGGGCAAAGAGATTTATCACATTAGTTTTTTCCTGATCTTCATTTAAAAGATTAATTGGTTCTGTTAATGTTGCTGCTTCTGCTATTTTTATAATACTGTCTGGATGCTATGAAATCCAGAAACATGTCAGTTGAGCAGTTTCATTTTATATATTCTATCATTACTCAGTGGCATTCTACTTGAGATATAGATGCTTAATGAAGAGACATGTCAGTTATCTATTTCTTGGTGTCTTTTTAGTTACTTTTATGAAGAGCTCTTTCCTAATCAGACTGGCTGGGAGCACTTAGGCTGATGCATCCTGTTTTGTAGAGCTCTCCAACAAGTTACAGGCTATTACTTTTAATGACAAAGTTCTCATAAACAATTCTTAATAGTGTTCTAATAGACTAGTAAGATTTTTCACCTGGCTGCCTATAATAAGAATTAACTGGAATCAACAAAACCCATAGATATTTCATATTAAAGTGATGTGTAGCAGGTACATTCACTAGAAAAGACTCTGATGCTGGCAAAGATTGAAGGCAGAAGGAGAAGAGGGCAAAAGAGGATGAGATGGTCGGATGGCATCACCGATTCAATGGACATGAATTTAGGTAAACTCTGGGAGATGGTGACGGACAGGGAAGCCTGGTAGGCTGCATTCCATGGGGTCACAAAGAGTCGGACACGACTTGGTGACTAAACAACAACAGCATGTCTGTACTCTCAGTTTTTAAAAAAATCCCTAAGTTATTGTTATGATTAATTAAAGTAATTACTTATACTATTAACTGTTGCTTCCTAGAGGCACAGTGTATACTTCAACTCAATTTATCTTAGAAGTGTACAATGTTCTTTGGTGTCCTATGTTCAGACTTTGGGGAGGATACACGGTGGAAATGTCAAGGTCACTATCAAGGTGCACCCCCAGTAGATGTGAGATACAAGATTCATCCAACAGTGCACGCATGTGAAGACTATTCTTTGACTTGGAAGTTACCTGGTTGACTGCAGAGTATACCCACTCTTGAGTTCTTACTCTTTCCTGGGGACTGCTGTCTTGGGAAAGAACTCACCCACCTCCAAGGCCCAGGGCCCAGCCAATGGTTTGTTTTGTTGGTTCAGTTCTATTAAGTCTTGAGAGCTCTCAGCCCTAAAGAAGCATTGACTGCAACTCTCTTCACCTATTTTAACTTGTAAATTACAAGGGGTTTAGCAACTACTGAGTTATTCTGTACTGTTGGTATCTGGGGGACCATCAGCACAGGTTTGTGGTCTAGATGAGCAAGTCATTCAAGTGCAAGACTTGCCTGGATGTAACACTGATGTAATTAGCAAGCCATGAATGACACCAATAGCCAGCAGACATCTCAGCTCTTCTTTAAGATGGTGCTATCTGGTTGGTGTCTACAGGGATTCACATGGCACTGTTCCTTGCTAGTCTCTTGATCACAATCACCCTCTCTCAGAGGCTGAACCACATGAAATTGCTATGGCTGTAGATCAAGGGGCCTCAGATCGGCAACCTCATATGTCTGATCAAATACTTCTACAAATCTACAGCAGCCTATATACCATGGCTCCAATTTCCAATGAGCTACATTCAAAATCTCCCATCTTGATGCTCACTTCAGCTGCAAGAAATCTCTCCCTCCTGGAAAGTCCCTCTTTGGGGAACTTTTCAGTTTTTAGCACAGCCCTTTGTGATGCGCACCTCAACACTAGGCTGTGAAGCCGGGCTCCACTTGAAAGCTGTGCCTCCGCTGTTCACGTTTGCATGTTACAGATCCCATTGCTCCTCTTAAGCATGTGCTTAACAGTTCTTTGCAAGACCCAAAGGAAATCTCAGAGGAAGAGAGAAAATGGTTATGACCCAGGCCTGCAGTCATAATGCCCACGTTTAAATGCCAACATAATTCCTTCCTACTGGTTTACCTCTGCCAAAAATGGAAATAATAATCCTTTATACTTTCCTACAAGAAGTAAATACACTGGGGAATTAAATAAGTTAACTTCTCAAAAAATACTTAAAGTAGGCAACGGTTCAGTGGATACCAACCATCATTATTTTTATTTCAAAATGACAAATTCTGCAAACTAGTCCCCTATAGATTTAGGAATACTGAAGGCTAGACTGCAAACTAAGAAGCTGTTGGTCTGATTCAGAGTCTTGTGGGTCAACAGTGGACATCATCAATGAAGGAGAGAGGTCGTTTCAGAGCTCAGAGTGCAGGCTGATACCCCATCTGCTCATGGGGTATCAGCTGGGGCAACTTAAAAGTTCTGGATTTCTAGGCTCTTACACAGACTAGAGACATGAGTCTCCCTGAGATTGAGGCCAAGGTTATCTTCTAGGTGAAGCTCAAAGCACGATCAGGCTTGAGAGTTCTAATGTAAAACACACTGGGACCACACAACCATTCCTCATGGTAGTTTCCTGGGGTAACTGTAAACAGACAAAGAAAGAGCCATTCAAAGTCAAAGTTCTTTTCCAAGGTTGTCACGCCCAATTAAGAAAGTATTGTCATTTCTGTTCCTTTTGTTTCCTCTAGTCAGAGAACCCATTTTCCCAATTAAACTTAGGGACTGAAACTTAACAACAAGAGCTTAGGGATCAGAGGAAAACCATAACTAAGCTCCTAGTCCCAGAGAATTACAAGCATGCCTGCATTTTTCTATAAAAGGGTATACATAAGGGGCAGGAAATAGTTTCCTTATCTTTCATAAGGGGACATTTGGATATGACACCTAAACTAAATTGATTTTATTATTTGACTACAATAACCTTTCTCAGGGCATAGGAATCCAAATGCATATCAGGCCCAGCAGTGGAATTTTATATGAGACAAATCTCCAAATCCTCATGTATCATATTTTTCTGCTTTTTAAAACAATTATTGGGTCCCTAAGGAGTTTTTAGACTTTTTCTCAAATCACTCCCACTCATGCAGTTTTATATCCTATATCTGTTTACATACTATGGCCTTTGGAAGACCACAGACCACTAAAATATCTAAGGTCTACTTCCCTTTTGCAACAAAAATCAATTTCTGCCCCCTTGGGGACTTTATTTTCCCCACCCCATTTTGAGAATGGCTAAATGGCTGTATCAGCCAAGAGCATGAGCTGTGAGGAGCTGCTTCAGAGGAAACCTGAGAGAATATTCTTATCTCTTGGAATCTTTAAATACTCATTATCAGTAACAAATTGTGTCAAATTCTAACCCCTTACCCATATCATGCTGCAGAATCCTACTGCGTAGTGAAAACAACCTTTTATTAAGGGAAAGGTAAATCTGCGTAACTGTAAAAATGACTTCACTGACCCATTATCTCAAATGTCCTCTAACATTCTGGACTTTCCTGGTTAGGTTCTGAGTAATCTGTCAAAATGAGAGTTCTGAGTATTCACTATAGTTCTAAAATAAACAAATTTGATGACTACCACTGCCAACATAAATTGGGGTTATATAGCAGTTAGTAATGCAAAATATGTTATAACTATCCCTAACAGCTTTCATTTATATTGGACTTTACCATTTAAAAATACTCTTCCTATATTATCTTCTTTAAATAATGGAGAGCTGGTGAAAGGATTACATGTTTACAAATAAACTTAAGAAGGTCTATAACCCAGCCAAGTTATCAGAGTTACACTTTTGAAATAAATGACAAGGTCACTTACAGAATTCTTAGGCAATTTCTCAATAAACAGGTAAACAACAGTGGCTTCCATTTTCACCCTTTGTGTGTGGATCAAAACCCATACCACTTCTAGAAAATGACAAAGCCTTAAAAATGCATCACCTGACCTCTGATTTATGTGAATTCTGCAAAGCCCACAGCAATGGGAAACTGAGGTTGGGAACAGGCTCTTTCTATCCTTTATTTCTGGATTCCAGTTTTCTTATTTGTTGACACTGGATTTTCACATTAAAATCTCAGGCTATGCAAGAAATGTAATTGTCTGGCATTGTGCAACTGGATAAACACGTGTACACCTCATCCACCTGTGCTCTGAGGCTACGAACAGGTATTTCAGGTAAGCAAAATCTACTTTTGCCTGTGAGGCTGCTCAAACATCTGCAGTCAAATTGCTTAATTCTTTTCAGGTCTAACTTTGAAAACTATTCACAGGGCTAGCCCAAACAGGTGGGATCGTCTTAGAACTTTCTATGTAGGTTTCTATGTAGGTTAAGTCATCAGACATTCCATGCTCATAAAAATGCTTCTTTAGGGCTTTCCTGGTGGTCCAGTGGCTAGGAGTCTGCCTTGCAATTCAGGGGACAGGGGTTCAATCCCTGGTCCGGGAAGATCCCAAATGCCATGTAGTTGCTGGGTGCCCAGACCACAACTAGTGAGCCCACAGTCTAGAGCCCATGCTCTGCAATAAGAGAAACCACTGCAGTGAGAAGCCTGCTCACCACAGCTACAGAGTAGACCTTGCTCACCACAGCTAGAGAAAGCCTGTGCAGCAACAAAGATCCAGCACAACCAAAAATTAAAACAAAAAAATTCTAGAGATTTTAAAAATGCTTCCTTGTGTTGAAATACAATAGGAATCTATCAGAGAGATAATAGGTGTGCTTTCCACTCAAAGTAAGTGTTCTCCACATATATAGGCATTCTGTGATACAAGGAAGGTGGGGTTTAGGGCAGAGGTACTTTTTTAACTGAATACTTACAAATAAATCCAGCCCTATGTTACCAATACTTGTACAATTCATGTTTGAAACAACTAAACACTTTGGAGGTGTATTGCTGTCTTTCCTTGATTTGTTTTACTTTGCTGTGTTCTATTTATTCATTTATTGATAAAAAGGTAGATGATGTCAACAACTTCTGTTTAAAGCCACAATATGCACTGGAGCAATTAAAACAAGTATGATGTGCACCTTTTATCAGAGAATCATAGACATCACAAAACAGAGAACTTATTACTCAACTGTGATTAATGACATGTTTATACTACTTGTGATGGTTTCTTCAAATTCAGGCAAATAATTTAGCTTAAAGTGGCTTTAAGTCACCAGACTTACTCATCCTTAGCAGCAGAAGAAATGACACATCTTACTCGGAAGACCACTCTTTAAATTTAGACTCAAATAATTCCCATGCATAAGCTCCCAGGAACATGAACATCATCAGAAAACACAAATGCAAGAGTAAGTCAGTTCCAGTGGGCAAGACTAATGAGAAGTAATAAACAGAAGAACAAAACCCGCAAAGATTGAAGACAATGGAATTATCAGAATCAGAATATGGAAAAAATATATTTAATAAAGATATAAAGGGGACCTTGAAATTAAAACTTATAAGCGATTATCCAACATTCCAAAGTACATGCGAATAAGAACAACTTGAACTTAGAGAAACGAAAAATATAAATTAGCATATTAGAAGTAGCTTAATAACTCTCATAGGCTGCTGATAGGATTGGAGATGGTACAACTCCTCTGGGAAAAAGTGGCATTCTCCTGAAAAGCTAAACATGCACCTGCCATATGGGCTAGCCATTCTGCATGCATATACTTACCCGAATCAAAAAAAAGTATATGTTATACAAAGACTTGTGTATAAGACTTGTTCATAGCAACTTCATTAGTAAATGCACAAAACTATAAGCAACCCAAATGTCTATCAAGAGGGAAATGAATACACAATTTGTGCTACACTGATAAAATAGAATACTACTCAGCAACAAAGATGAATGAGCTACTGCTCTCTGTAACAATTAAATTTTAATAGTTCTTTATGATAAAACACCATGCAAATTAGGGAAAGGAATGCCCTTAACTAGGTAAAATAACTATTTTTCTTAAAAATTACATTGACATAGCATGACCCAGAGATTCCACCTGTAGCTATACACCCAAGAGAAATGAAATCAAGTGCACACGTAATAATGTGCACATGAGTGTTCACAGCAGCAGTCATAGTATCCAAAAATTGGAAACAATCTAAACTTCCAACATCTGATTAATTGATAAAGTGATTATTGGCAACGAAAAGAAATGACATAATGATCCATGGCACACAACATGGATGAATTGTGAAAACACTATGCTAAATAAAAGGGCCAATCACAGAAGACTTCATATCGTAGGATACCATTTATATAAGACGTCTGGAGCACTTCCCTGATAGCTCAACTGGTAAAGAATTCGCTTGCAGTGCAGGACACCTGAGTTCGACCCCTGGGTTGGGAAGATCCCCTGGAGAAGAAATGGCAACCCACTCCAGTATTCTTGCCTGGAGAATTTCATGGGCCTGGTGGGCTACAGTCCATGGGGTTGCAAGAGTCGGACACGACTGAGCGACTAAGCACGGCACAGAACAAAACATCTAGAAAAGATAAATCTATGGGGCTAGGAAGGGTACCAGGCTTCTTTTGGGGGAGGTGAAAATGTTCTAAACTAACTATGGTAATGACTGCAAAATCCTATACATATACTAAGAACTATGAACTTTTACATTTTAAATGAGTTAATTGAATGATATATGAATTATATACCAATAAAGATGTCATTAAAAAAAACATGCAGCAATTCTTGTAATGATAAAGGAAATCCATCAGTTAAAAAGTGGCTTGGTCTTCCCCACCTCTTACCAATACAGAAAGAAAATGAAATGAGAGCTAAAACATTTTATAAGGAAACTGAATGCAGTTATCTCCACAGATTCCTTCAGGAATCTACAAACTCATTACAGAAATATTTAAAGAGGTTTTAGCAAGTTTGCTTGACATCAGACCAACACCTGAAAAGCAGCTCCATTTCTACATAAAAAAGCAGCTCTTCGTAGATGCGCCTTATAAAAAAGGCAACATTTCCAAGTGCAACAAAAGCTGTAAGGAGCCTAAGCATGAATGGAACAAGAATGTCAAGCTTTTAAGAAGAAATATATAAACTTCATTGAAAGATCTTATACAAAATGAATTGACATCAAGTTCATGAATAGGAAGACTGAAATAATAAACCTGTAACTTCCTCCAGTTTCCCAGAAGTAGATCACATATCGGTGAAAATCTTACACATGACAGAGACATTGTAAGACAGAGAGCACTGTAAGCTCATGGAACAAACGACAGTCTACTAGATAGTAGGTATTAGGGCAATCAGCTATTTACACTGAAAAAAATATAAATTTCTACCTTTTGCATACCAAACAAAAAGAAAAGAAAAATCAATTACACGTGAATTAAAAACTTTAATATAAAAACAAATAGGAAGTTCCCGGTGATCTAGTGGTTAGGATTCCAGGCTTTCACCTTTAGTGGCCTAGGTTCAATCTCTGGTTGGGGAACTGAGATCCCACAAGCTACAAGGCACAGCTAAAAAAAGAAAAAGAAAAAAGAAAAAACAACAGCATGATTCTACAACTATTAAAAGAAAACTTAGGAAGTTGTTTTCATGCTATTGTAGTAGTTAAGATTTCTTAAGCAAGATTCCCCAAAGCATAACCTAACAAAACTAAAGTCAGCCCCTCTGTCCATCAGAGGACACCATAGGAAAGTGAACAGCTCAAACTGGAAGAACATGGTGGTAAACATACTCAACTAACAGAAGATGAGTGTTTGAATATATTGAGAATTAAAATAACTAAGAAAAAAGAAAACCAGGACTAAACTCATGTGTAAAAGACATGAATAGGTATTTAACTGAAGCGCAGGACTTTCCTGGTGGTGCAGTGGATGAGAGTCTGCCTGCCAATGCAAGGAACATTGTTCGATTCCCAGTAAGATTCCCATGCAGCAAAGCAACTAAGCCCATGAGCCACCACTCCTGAGCTCACGCGCTGCAACTGCCGCAGCTCTCACACCTAGAGCCTGTGCTCCTCAGCAAGAGAAGCCACTGCAATGAGAAGACCAAGCACCACAATGAAGAGGAGCCCCTCTCTTTGCAACTAGAGAAAGCTTGAGTAGCAATGACGACCCAGCACAGGAAAAAAAAAAAATCAAAACCTAAATGTCTAATAAATACATGAAAACTTCTACAGAGCGGAAGGTAGGGAGATGCAAACTTCAAAGCTACCAGATTTGCAACAACAGTGCCAACAAAACTTGGAAAGTAGCTAGTTTTGCTGAGTATATGGAGCAATGGCTTAGTCATTGCTGATGGGGATATAAATCTGTATAGTTTCTTCTGAAAGCTCATGGACTTTAAGAAGGAAGTTGAAGATGTTCAAATCCTACAAGACTGCCAGTGCTGTGCGTGCCCGAGAGAAACACAAGCACACATACACCAGGAGCCCCACACATCCAGGTCCCAAGCCATACGTTCCCAAAGAGAAACCTGCAAACTCTGCAAATACTCTTCTCAGGAGAAATGAAAAACTCACACAATCAGGTGATGAACTAGGGGGCATCAGTGAAAAACAAAACAAAAGCCTGAACAACAAGCATCCGTGTCAGCATGAATACATCTGCAAAACAGGCAGCTGGGTGAAAAACAAAAGCAAGTTGCAAAGAAGAGGTAGTATAATTATATAGGATTCAAAAACAGGTGAACCAAATAATATTTTGCATATTTGGATGTTTGCACGTGGGAAAATACAACAAATTCCAAGGGAATGAATAAACGTAAAAGTCAGCCAAGGGTTTATCTCTGAAATGCTGAGGAGGCATTTTAAGAAAGACAGAGAAGTGCCTCCAGCAATCATTGGTGAAATTCTATTTTTCAGTAAATCTAGGACATTTTTTAAAACATCCATATAAACATGTTACATATTCTCCATCATATATTATAATTTTCTATATATGTGCCACTCTCTTAATATAAAATTTGTTTCTAAAAATCATTTGTACAATATAATCTCAAAAAATTCACTTCACAACTAAAGCCCTTTGAGGAAATGATAACACTTAAAAAATAAGCTATTAGTCCATTTTAATATAATGCTTTTATTTGGAAGTATCTTATTTTATCATTGTATTCAATTAGCATCTCAGAGTTTTATTTGGTTTTGTGCTTTTCTGACTTAACATGAAAGAATTCTCCCTGGGAATAATGATGCAAGTTAAATCTTCAGTGAAAAATGATGAATTCAATCCCCTGGCAGAAACACTGCCAGTTTCTTTATATTTTATTTTCTAAAATTTTCTTATTTTGAGGTTTTTAATATTTCCCTAAAAACTTTCAAATATTCTATGGAGCTCTGTTTCTTCATTAGTTTATTACTCTTTGTTCTGACCCCAGGAGTGGCACAGGAAACTTAAGTTCTGATGAATTTTCTCCCTCTGGAATGCTAGTTCATTAGCCAAATATAATAAGTGTTTGAAATGGTCAGGTTCAAGCTTAAAATACATCTCTGTATCTGTACCCCCAAAGGCAGTTTAAATAGAGTTGAGCTAATTTAATTCTCTCTTGAGTTTCATTCTTGCTTTGCTGTATTATCTCCATATTAAGTGGTTGATCACACACATGAAGCTTAGCTTGATAGACATTTCGTTACGCTAAGGAAAGCAGAGCAAGCTCTTGCTATTATCCTTACTAAGTAAAGTAACATCCTTAAGGCAGCATGAAGACTAGGTTACTTGAGGGCAGGTAATGTGCTTTTCTCATCTAAAGCTATACTCCCAGTGTCTGTTACATTGTGAAACGTAGTAGAGCCATGATTTATACGTACTGAACAAAGGGATGAACGAATGAATGGATGGATGAGATCTTGGACTCCTCCCTGTCATAACAGAGGACTTCACAAACCCATGTTCTTATAGATTTGTCCTTGCTTTGTTGACCCTAGCAACCCACTCACATGGTTCTGGGCAATGCTCCTCTGCTTTGGGGACAAGATTGGCAGACTTCAGCTTTTAGACACAAGTCCCAGAGGAAGGCTACTAGCTTCCACAATCCCCACAAAATGCAAAAAAGCCTTTAAAACAATGCTAACAATCGCAAAAATAGAGTGGAAGAGCTGGCTTAAAACTCAAATAACTAAGATCATGGCATCTAGTCCCATCACTTCATGGCAAATGGATGGGGAAAAAACGGAAACAGAGACAGACTTTATTTTCTTGGGCTTCAAAATCACTCTGGATGATGACTGCCTCCATGAAATTAAAAGACACTTGCTTCTTGGAAGACAAGCTATGACAAACCTAGACAGTGTATAAAAAGCAGAGACACCACTTTTCTGACAAAGATCCATGTGGTCAAAGCTATGGTTTTTCCAGTAGTCATGTATGTATGTTAGAGTTGGACCATAAAGATGGCCGAACCCCAAATAATTGATGCTTTTGAACTGTGGTGCTGTAGAAGACTCTTGAGAGTCCCTTAGACAGCAAGGAGATCAAACCTAAAGGAAATCAACCCTGAATATTCATTGGAAGTACTGACACTTAAGCTGAAACTCCAATCCTTTGGCCCCCTGATGCAAAGAACTGACTCATTGGAAAAGACCCTGATGCTGGGAAAGATCAAGAGCCGGAGGAGAAGGAGGCAACAGAGGATGAGAAGGTTGGATAGCATCACTGACTCAAAGGACATGATTGTGAGCAAACTCCAGGAGATAGTGAAGGACAGGAAAGCCTGGTGTGCTGCAGTCCATGGGGTTGCAGAGTCAGACAAGATTTAGAGACTGAAGAATAACAAAATGAAGATGAGGGCATTTCCTATCTACTTGTGCATATGACAAGTGAGATAATTATAAATGGAATTTCTAAAGGACCAGGATATTTCTCAAGGTCACACAGATAGCAACAGGCAGAACTGAGATTCAAATAAAAGACCTACCAGTTCCAAACTCCATTGTCTTAAATACAACCTGGAGTGAGTGAGGGAAAGTCACTCAGTCATGTCTGACCCTTTGCAACCCCAAGGACTGTAGTCCATGGAATTCCCCAGGCCAGAATACTGGAGTGGGTAGCCTTTCCCTTCTCCAGAGGATCTTCCCAATCCAGGGATCCAACCGAGGTCTCCTTCATTGCAGGCGGATTCTTTACCAATTGAGCCACCAGGGAAGCCCAAACACTACCTGGACCACCTCCTAAAAATTAAAGCTTAAGGAGCTTCCCTGGTTGCTCAGTGGTAAAGAATCTGCCTGCCAATGCAGAGGACATGGGTTCAGTCCCCGGTCGGGGAAGATCCCATATGCTGTGGAGCAGCTAAGCCCATGCACCACAACTATTGAGCCTGTGCTCTGGAGCTCAGGAGCTGCAACTATTGAGCCCACATGCAGCAACTACTGAAGCCCTCGAACCCATGCTCTGCAACAAGAAAAGCCACTGCAATGAGAAGCCCGCCCACCGCAACAAAGCAACGCACCACAGCTAGAGAGTGGCCCCTGCTCGCCACAAGTGCAGAAAAACCTATGCGGGAATGAAGACTTAGCAGAGCCAGATAAATACAATTACTGAAAAAAATTACAGCTTCAGTATTTTGGGGGCATGTATGATATGATAGGCAATCCAAGAATCTGAAAAACAGAATGAAATGGGTTTTTTTTTCAAATTTATTTTAAACATTTATTTATTCATTTTTAATTAGGGTCTTAGTTGTGGCATGCACGATCTTTAGTTACACCAAGTGGAATCTCCACTGTAGCATGTGGACTCTACTTCCTGGACCAGGGATCGAACCTAGGCCCCCTGCACTGGGAGCATGGAGTCTTAGCTATTGGACCATCAGGGAGGTGTCAGATTGACACTTTTTCCTTTAAATATGGAATGTCAACATGACAGCACGTGTCAACAGGTGGAGACCATCATCTCCCTATCGGAGAGAGAAGGTTAATTGCTAAATTTGGAGTAAAGCTGGTAGTCAATTCCTTGGGCAGATCTTTTCAATAAAATCTTGCTGAGAGCTACATTCTCAAATCAGTTCACAAGACGAAGCAACAATGTGTGATAAGCTTTCAACTTCCTCAGCTCTTGAGGTACTAAACAAACAGATGTTTCTGAAGACTGGGGCTTATGAATACCACTTTACTGTCAACAAATTAGGCAACATCTTTGCTGCCTACTGCTAACGCAGCAATCTCTTAAATTTAAAATTCTATGATAGTTTCTCCTGGATAAAGGGGAATTAGCATATATTCACATACCATGAAACAAACAAACAAACAAAAAATCAAAGGTTGCTTGTTGAAAATAGGCAACACTCGTGGTAGAGCTGAGCTGCAATGTTGGCTTAGCCCATGGAGTGTTGTTATTGTCTGTTTTTTTTTTTTTAATACATATCAGTTTTGCAACCCTGCTCTGTTTCTTTCAACCCAAGTGAGTCCCCAGACCCTCCCAGCTCCATTACCCTGAAACTACTCTAAGTGTGCTCAGGATCTTGGTTTAAGTTTTGTGACTCACTTCTTGGACAGAGGCTACCATCTCTAACTTGACCAGCTGTTACCAGCTTCCACTGGCTGCAATCCATTCTCCATGCAGCTGGCAGAACCAAGCTTCCTTCCAAAACATCACTTCCTTGGGGAAAACCATCTTCCATGTTCTATTGCCCACTCAACAAAACCCAAAATCTCTAGCCTGCCTGCTCATGGAATGGTCGCATCTGTCTGTACTCTTAACCAATACCAGTCCACCTATGAGCTCACTATGCCAACTGAGAGAGTCAATACATAGGTAGACTGATAAGAAGTCTGGGGTCTCTGAGGAAGAGAAAAGGGTCTGGGGCTCCTGAGGAGGAGAAAAGGACAAACCTTTTTTTCTACATTCTTTAGTCTTAGTCACATAAGACATGCTTTTCTTTAAGCCCAGAGATGATGATTACACAACAAAACAACTCATCTTAAACTCTATGCTGCTGCTAAGTCACTTCAGTCGTGTCCGACTCTGTGCGACTCCACAGACAGCAGCCCACCTGGCTCCCCTGTCCCTGGGATTCTCCAGGCAAGAACACCGGAGTGGGTTGCCATTTCCTTCTCCAATGCATGAAAGTGAAAAGTGAAAGTGAAGTCACTCAGTCGTGTCCGACTCTTGGCGACCCATGGACTGCAGCCCACCAGGCTCCTCCGTCCATGGGATTTAAGGATTATATAACACCAATGGATGCTAATCTTGTTATTCTATATGGGAGTGAGTCTGGTAAGACCTTTCTATTCTAAGTTCTTCTTCCACTGCTGCTGCTGCTGTCACTTCAGTTGTGTCCGACTCTGTGCGACCCCATAGATGGCAGCCCACCAGGCTCCCCCGTCCCTGGGATTCTCCAGGCAAGAACACTGGAGTGGGTTGCCATTTCCTTCTCTAATGCATGAAAGTGAAAAGTGAAATGAAGTCGCTCAGTTGTGTCCGACTCTTAGCAACCCCATGAACTGTAGCCCACCAGGCTCCTCCGTCCATGGGATTTTCCAGGCAAGAGTACTAGAGTGGGGTTTCTAAGTTCTAATCTTATTAATTTAAGAGGTATGTTGTGGGGGTGGGTCTGGTAAAAGTATCTAAGGCCTTGATAAGACTAACAATGGGGCACTCTCGATACCCTTTCTGATGTCTTTGTCAGAAGCTTTCTTTGCCCTTTTTCACTGTAATAAAACTTTGGTCACGCAAAAGCTCTGAGTATTCAAGCCCAGTCCTCGGTCTAAAGCTAAATCTTTTTCTTCAGAGATCACAAATCCAACACCATTCACCATAAGCTTTCACAACCACACTGATGCCAATCCACTCTTGTTGTTCTGACTTTATACTTTCTTTCTGAGCAGTGCCTTTAACCCATTTCTTTTCCTACCAATGTTTCACATCCTTGACACACAAAGATCCCTTGGCAAAACCATCCCTGACACGGCTTTCTGTTCTCTTCAAGGCACCAACATATTTGATCATGCTTATGCCTGTTTCTGGGGCTCTCTCTGTATTTGACAATAACACCCTGGAGACCAGGACTACATCATATTTCCCCTTGAGGCACAAGAAGTGCCTGCTAGCCTGCTGGTCCTTACAGCACTTCATAAGCATATTTTTTAAAAGTGGAATGAATGATAATTTCTTGAAAGTCTCAGTCCATGTGTTCTCTCAATGGGCAAAACTCTGTATAGTTCTCTGTCTTCACTTCAGTTTTCAGTCAACGTAGAAGATATCTAGACCATTTGAGGCAGTTTAAGATATATTTACAAACTCTTTTAAATTGTGTTTAAATTGTGTTTTCCCAAATATAAAGTATGAAGACCTACAAGACCTTTTAGAACTAACACCCAAAAAAGATGTCCTTTTCATTACAGGGGACTGGAATGCAAAAGTAGGAACTCAAGAAACACCTGGAGTAACAGGCAAATTTGGCTTTGGAATGCAGAATGAAACAGGGCAAAGACTAATAGAGTTTTGCCAAGAAAATGCACTGGTCATAGCAAACACCCTCTTCCAACAACACAAGAGAAGACTCTACACATGGACATCACCAGATGGTCAACACCAAAATCAGATTGATTATATTCTATGCAGCCAAAGATGGAGAAGCTCTATACAGTCAACAAAAACAAGACTGGAAGCTGACTGTGGCTCAGAGTATGAACTCCTTATTACCAAATTCAGACTCAAATTGAAGAAAGTAGGGAAAACCGCTAGACCATTCAGGTATGACCTAAACCAAATCCCTTATGATCATACAGCGGAAGTGAGAAGTAGATTTAACGGCCTAGATCTGATAGATAGAGTGCCTGATGAACTATGGGATGAGGTTCGTGACATTGTACAGGAGACAGGGATCAAGACCATCCCCATGGAAAAGAAATGCAAAAAAGCAAAGTGGCTGTCTGGGAAGGCCTTACAAATAGCTGTGAAAAGAAGAGAGATGAAAAGCAAAGGAGAAAAGGAAAGATATAAGCATCTGGATGCAGAGTTTCAAAGAATAGCAAGAAGAGATAAGAAAGCCTTCTTCAGCGATCAATGCAAAGAAATAGAGGAAAAGAACAGAATGGAAAAGACTAGAGATCTCTTCAAGAAAATTAGAGATACCAAGGGAACATTTCATGCAAGGATGGGCTTGATAAAGGACAGAAATGGTCTGGACCTAACAGAAGCAGAAGATATTAAGAAGAGGTGGCAAGAATACATGGAAGAACTGTACAAAAATGATCTTCATGACCCAGATAATCATGATGATGTGATCACTCATCCAGAGCCAGACATCCTGGAATGTGAAGTCAAGTGCGCCTTAGAAAGCATCACTATGAACAAAGCTAGTGGAGGTGATGGAATTCCAGTTGAGCTGTTTCAAATCCTGAAAGATGATGCTGTGAAAGTGCTCCACTAAATTTGGAAAACTCAGCAAGGCCACTGACTGGAAAAGGCCAGTTTTCATTCCAATCCCAAAGAAAGGCAATGCCAAAGAATGTTCAAGCTACTGCACAATTGCACTCATCCCACATGCTAGTAAAGTAATGCTCAAAATTCTCCAAGGCAGGCTTCAGCAATACGTGAACTGTGAACTCCCTGATGTACAAGCTGGTTTTCGAAAAGGCAGAGGAACCAGAGATCAAATTGCCAACATCCACTGGATCATGGAAAAAGCAAGAGAGTTCCCAAAAAACATCTATTTCTGCTTTCTTGACTATGCCAAAGCCTTTGACTGTGGGGATTACAATAAACTGTGGAAAATTCTGAAAGAGATGGGAATACCAGACCACCTGACCTGCCTCTTGAGAAATCTGTATGCAGGTCAGGAAGCAACAGTTAGAACTGGACATGGAACAACAGACTGGTTCCAAATAGGAAAAGGAGGACGTCAAGGCTGTATATGGTCACCCTGCTTATTTAACTTCTATGCAGAGTACATTATAAGAAACGCTGGACTGGAAGAAACACAAGCTGGAATCAAGATTGCCGGGAGAAATATCAATAACCTCAGATATGCAGATGACACCAACCTTATGGCAGAAAGTGAAGAGGAACTCAAAAGCCTCTTAATAAAAGTGAAAGAGGAGAGTGAAAAAGTTGGCCTAAAGCTCAACATTCAGAAAACGAAGATCATGGCATCTGGTCCCATCACTTCATGGGAAATAGATGGGGAAACAGTGGAAACAGTGTCAGACTTTATTTTTTTGGGCTCCAGAATCACTGCAGATGGTGACTGCAGCCATGAAATTAAAAGACACTTACTCCTTGGAAGAAAAGTTATGACCAACCTAGATAGCATATTCAAAAGCAGAGACATTACTTTGCTGAGTAAGGTCTGTCTAGTCAAGGCTATGGTTTTTCTTGTGGTCATGTATGGATGTGAGAGTTGGACTGTGAAAAAGGCTGAGCGCCGAAGAATTGATGCTTTTGAACTGTGGTGTTGGAGAAGACTCTTGAGAGTCCCTTGGACTGCAAGGAGATCCAACCTTTCCATCCTGAAGTAGATCAACCCTGGGATTTCTTTGGAAGGAATGATGCTGAAGCTGAAACTCCAGTACTTTGGCCACCTCATGAGAAGAGTTGACTCATTGGAAAAGACTCTGATGCTGGGAGGGATGGGGGGCAGGAGGAGAAGGGGACGACAGAGGATGAGATGGCTGGATGGCATCACGGATTCAATGGACATGAGTCTGAGTGAACTCTGTGAGTTGGTGATGGACAGGGAGGCCTGGCGTTCTGCGATTCACGGGGTCGCAAAGAGTCAGACACGACTGAGCGACTGAACTGAACTGAACCATGACTTAACTGGAGATTCCTATGTTGAAAATCCAAACCCACATAAACACGTAGACATCTATCTGCCTTCCTCTGAAGCACCCATCTATCTGCCAACATCTTGCCATCCTCATGATTTAATTGTGTGTGTGCTAAGTCACTCTGTCGTGTCCTACTCTTTTCTGGTCCTGTGTACTGTAGCCCACCAGGTTCCTCTGTCCATGGAATTTTCCAGGCAAGAACACTGGAGTGGGCTGCCATTTCCTTCTCCAAAGTATCTTCCTAACCCAGGGATCAAACCGCATCTCCAGCATCTCCTGCATTAGTAGGCAGATTCTTTACCACTAGGGCCATCTCTTTATCAGTCAAGTTTAAGGAATGTCCCTATATTAAAGTGTTCAGATGTGACTAGCTGTGTACCATGAAAAGTCTGAATGAGATGAAGGGCACAGGGAGAGAGCTGGAACAGACCTAGATGCTCAATATTTCCTACTTTACAAGTGAGGAAATGGAGGCCCAGAAAACTCAGACTTGTCCCAAGTCACAGCCTGAGTGTTTTGGTGCGGGGGCCATGACCTTCCTGCCACGCCCCCACTGCATTTGCATCGTAATAATTTGAACATGCAGGGTTCATGGTGTTCAGTGACCCGTCAGCATCCAGTCTTGACAACTGAAGTTCTTCCTTCTCAAGTGGGTCAAATGCTCATTGTTTTTTGTCCATGAAAATATCACTAGCTTCCAATCCTTTGACATGAGCATACACAGACAAGTATAAATTGAAGTAATTTAGAAAAGCTTCTGAATGTCCAGCTTCTGATCAAAGATAAAATGGGCTTGAAGGATACACAGATGTCTTCATCAACAGTCCCTTCTACATCTTAACACAGTTACACAATTATACAACTAGGAGACTAATGGCTATGCATCTTTTGGGCAGTGTATTCATCTCCTGCTGTTCCCTGTTCCAAAAAACATCTATTCAAATAGTCACTGGCTTCTATATCTTCTGTACTCAGTAAAAAAATCACTGAGTATTTCCTGTCACGCATTTGTTATCCATACATTAATGCTCTTCTTTTGACAACTACACAATATCAAAAGTCCCATCTCCAGCCCCAGCAGTGGGTCCAGGGACACATTAAGTTGCCCTGCATGAGAGGGAAATTGATTTGAGCTCTCTTCCATCTCACTGTGTTAATTTCCATGTGGTTCTCGAGCCCATATTAGGAAAGAGACAAATGTGATGCTATGCTGATATATTGTTTTAGCCCCTAGTGAGAGGAGCCATTTTATAACCTTTTGTAGAAAAATTAAGAAGGAGACTTCAATGAAAAAGTCATCTATATCAGGAGTAAAAAATATATAACATTTACCAGTAACAGCTTGCAAGATGCTGTATGAGATGCTTTACTTACATTTCTCATTTAATCTTTATAAAATCACAGAAGAGCATTATCACCATTTGTGTAGATGAAAAAAATAAAATTCAGAGAAATTAGGAAAAGCATGCAATAGGAAAAAACACAATAACAAAATTTAGCTTCAACTTATGGAACCAGAAATTTCACCTCTCAAACATATGCACTTAAGAAAAAGGCTATAAAGATAAAACATAAAGAATCTTCTATACTTATTATATTTACAAAGATTTTCAGTTTTTTACCAATTAGAATATTGTTTGAAAATGTATTAGTTATCCTTAAAAATTTGTTTTACAATGCAAAACTTCTAAATAAAATTTTGTATATTAATTATTTTTACATGTAAAACTAATAACTAGTATTTTTGATATGGTACTTTAGAAAGAACACAGGCTTTGAATTTGATGCAAAAGTATGAAGAAACAGGAGCTGATTTATGTCATTGGGTGTGTTCTGCCTATGTTTTCCTCTAAGAGTTTTATAGTTTCTGGTCTTACATTTAGGTCTTTAATCCATTTTGAGTTTATCTTTGTGTTTGCTGTTAGGAAGTGTTCTAATTTCAATCTTTTACATGCAGCTGTCCAGTTTTCCCAGCACCATTTATTGAAGAGGCTGCCTTTGCCCCATTGTATATCCTTGCCTCCTTTGTCAAATCAAAGCAAGATCCTCTATGACTCACCTCCTACAGTAACGGAAATAAAAACAAAAGTGAACGAGTGGGACCTTATCAAACTTTAAAGCTTTTGCACAGCAAAGGAAACTATAAGCAAGGTAAAAAGACAACCCTCAGGATGGGACAAAATAATAGCAAATGAAACAACTGACAAAGGATTAATTTCCAAAATATACAAGCAGCTCATACAACTCAATACCAGAAAAACAAACAACCAAATCAAAAAGAGGGAAAAAGACCTAAACAGACATTTCTCCAAAGAAGACATACATATGGCTAACAAACACATGAAAAAATTCTCACCATCACTCATTATTAGAGAAATGCAAATCAAAACTACATTGAGATATCACCTCATACCGGTCAGAATGGCCATCACCAAAAAGTTTACAAACAATAAATGCTGGAGAAGGTGTGGAAAAAAGGGAACACTCTTGCACTTGGTGGGACCGTAAATTGATACAGCCACTATGGAAGACAGCATGGGGAATCCTTAAAAAACTAGGAATAAAGCCACCATATGATCCAGCAATCCCACTCCTAGGCATATACCCTGAGAAAACCAAAATTGAAAAAGACACATATGTCCCATTGTTCATTGCAGCACTATTTACAAGAGCTAGAACATGGAGGCAACCTAGATGTCCACTGACAGATGAATGGATAGAGAAGTTGTGATATATATACACAATGGAATATTACTCAGCCATAAAAAGGAACACTCGAGTCAATTCTAATGAGGTGAAAGAACCTAGAGCCTATTATACAAGTGAAGTAAATCAGGAAGAGAGAAATAAATATCATATACTAATGCATACATACACAATACAGAAAAATGATACTGAAGAATTTATTTGTAGGGCAGCAGTGGAGAAACAGACATAGAGAATAGACTTGTGGACATGGGGAGAGGTGAGGAGAGGGTGAGATGTATGGAGAGAGTAACCTGGAAACTTACATTACCATATGTTAAATAGATAGCCAATGGGAATTTGCTCTATGTCTCAGGAAACTCAAACAGGGGGTCTGTATCAACCTAGAGGGTGGGATGGGGAGGGAGATGGGAAGGAGGTTCAAAAAGGAGGGGACATATGTATACCCATGGCAGATTCATGATGAGGTTTGACAGAAAACAACAAAATTCTATAAAGCAATTATCCTTCAATTAAAAAAAAAAGATACAGGAGTTGCCCTAACACTTACATCAAATATTGATAACTATGAAATATTCTTAGGATCTACAGAGAATTCTGAAGACAGTTGACTATCGCTTATTCCACAGAAGTCTGGACCAATGTGTTTAATTGTACTATACAGTGAATGTTTGTGTTCACTCAAAAGTCATGTTATATGGTGAAACCAAATCCCTAATATGATGGTATTAGGAGGTGAGATAATGAGGGTGGAGGCTTCATGAAAGGGATTAGTGCCCTCATGGAGAAGACCCCGGAGAGCTCCCTTGTCCCTTTCATTATCTGATGACACAGCATGAAGACGATGGCCCAGGAAGTAGGTTCCTGCCAAACAGTGTATTTGCCTGTGCTTTCGTTTTGTGCTTCCCAGTCTCCAGACGTGAGAGATATAAATTTATGTTGTTTATCAGCCACTCATGTATGGCATTCACTAATAGTAGTCGGAACAAACTAACACAATGTGATACCTAGTGTTTTATAGACTGTATAATTTGTCCACTGGCAATTTGCAAGAGAATTCTGAAGAGTTATTTTCAGTTCAGTTCAGTTCAGTCGCTCAGTCGTGTCTGACTCTCTGCGACCCCGTGAATCGCAGCACGCCAGGCCTCCCTGTCCATCACCATCTCTGGGAGTTCATTCAGACTCACGTCCATCAAGTCCGTGATGCCATCCAGCCATCTCATCCTCAGTCGTCCCCTTCTCCTCCTGCCCCCAACCCCTCCCAGCGTCAGAGTCTTTTCCAATTAGTCAATTCTTCGCATGAGGTGGCCAAAGTACTGGAGCTTCAGCTTTAGCATCATTCCTTCCAAAGAAATCCCAGGGTTGATCTCCTTAGAACGGACTGGTTGTTTCTCCTTGCAGTCCAAGGGACTCTCAAGAGTCTTCTCCAACACCACAGTTCAAAAGCATCAGTTCTTCAGTGCTCAGCCTTCTTCACAGTCCAACTCTCACATCCATACATGACTACTGGAAAAACCATAGCCTTGACTAGACGGACCTTAGTCGGCAAAGTAATGTCTCTGCTTTTGAATATACTATCTAGGTTGGTCATAACTTTTCTTCCAAGGACTAAGCGTCTTTTAATTTCATGGCTGCAGTCACCATCTGCAGTGATTTTGGAGCCCAAAAAAATAAAGTCTGACACTGTTTCTACTGTTTCCCCATCTATTTCCCATGAAGTGATGGGACCAGATGCCACGATCTTCATTTTCTGAATGTTGAGCTATAAGCCAACTTATTCACTCTCCTCTTTCACTTTTATCAAGAGGCTTTTGAGTTCCTCTGCACTCTCTGCCATAAGGGTGGTGTCATCTGCATATCTGAGGTTACTGATATTTCTCCTGGCAATCCTGATTCCAGCTTGTGCTTCTTCCAGTCCAGCGTTTCTTATGATGTACTCTGCATAGAAGTTAAATAAGCAGGGTGACAATATACAGCCTTGACGTAATCCTTTTCCTAGTTGGAACCAGTCTGTTGTTCCATGTCCAGTTCTAACTGTTGCTTCCTCACCTGCATACAGATTTCTCAAAGGCAGGTCAGATGGTCTGGTATTCCCATCTCTTTCAGAATTTTCCACAGTTTATTGTGATCCACACAGTCAAAGGCTTTGGCATAGTCAAGAAAGCAGAAATAGATGTTTTTTGGGAACTCTCTTGCTTTTTCCATGATCCAGTGGATATTGGCAATTTGATCTCTGGTTCTTCTGCCTTTTCTAAAACCAGCTTGAACATCAGGGAGTTCACGGTTCACGTATTGCTGAAGCCTAGCTTGGAGAATTTTGAGCATTACTTTACTAGCATGTGAGATGAGTGCAATTGTGCAGTAGTTTGAGCATTCTTTTGCATTGCCTTTCTTTGGAATTGGAATGAAAACTGACCTTTTCCAGTCCTGTGGCCACTGCTGAGTTTTCCAAATTTGCTGGCATATTGAGTGGAGCACTTTCACAGCATCATCTTTCAGGATTTGAAACAGCTCAACTGGAATTCCATCACCTCCACTAGCTTTGTTCATAGTGATGCTTTCTAAGGCCCACTTGACTTCACATTCCAAGATGTCTGCTTCTAGATTAGTGATCACATCATCATGATTATCTGGGTCATGAAGATCTTTTTTGTACAGTTCTTCCATGTATTCTTGCCACCTCTTCTTAATATCTTCTGCTTCTGTTAGGTCCAGACCATTTCTGTCCTTTATCGAGCCCATCTTTGCATGAAATGTTCCCTTGGTATCTCTAATTTTCTTGAAGACACCTCTAGTCTTTCCCATTCTGTTCTTTTCCTCTATTTCTTTGCATTGATCGCTGAAGAAGGCTTTTTTATCTCTTCTTGCTATTCTTTGGAACTCTGCATTCAGATGCTTATATCTTTCCTTTTCTCCTTTGCTTTTCGTCTCTCTTCTTTTCACAGCTATTTGTAAGGCCTTCCCAGACAGCCATTTTGCTTTTTTGCATTTCTTTTCCATGGGGATGGTCTTGATCCCTGTCTCCTGTACAATGTCATGAACCTCATCCCATAGTTCATCAGGCACTCTATCTATCAGATCTAGGCTGTGTTTTGCAGGAGCAGCCGTGAAAAGATACCTCATGCCCAAGGTAAGAGAAACCCAAGTAAGATGGTAGGTGTTGCAAGAAGAGTTATTTTAGATGTATTTTAAGGGAAAGATAATATATACTATTGGCTCCCATGTGGCTCAGCAGTAAGGAACCCACCTTCAATGCAGGAGATACAGGAGACTCACGTTTGAATCCTGGGTCAGGAAAATCCCCTAGAGAAGGAAATGGCAACCCACTCCAGTAAACTTTCTGGATAATCCCATGGATGTAGGGACTTGGCAGGCTGTAATCCATAATGTGAGAAAAAGTCGGCCAGGACTGAGGGACTGAGCACACAATATACTATTACACAAGAATAAAATCAGAAACACATTCAGATGAAGAGCTTCACAACTGCTGCAATCACTGGGAGGGGACGTGGGAAGCAGCAGAAAGTAAGTCCAAAGATGTTTTATCTCCAGGGTGAAAATGGACTGCAGACATTTAGAAGGCTTTTTTACAGAATAATTCAAGATACCATTTAAGACACAATAACAGCAATACCGTGAGGCAGTTTGAATGTGTGCTTGGAGCAGTGAAGATACCTGGGTTCAGACTTCCCTGGTGGCACAGTGGATAAGAATCCATCTAGCAATGCAGGGGACATGGATTCCATCCCCTGGTCCAGGAAAATTCCACATGCCACAGGGCAACTAAACCCATGAGCTACAGCCAGTGAGCCAGCACTCCGGAGCTCATGCTCGGCAATAAGAGAAGCCACAGTGGTGGGAAGCGTGCACACTGCAATGAAGAGCAGCCCGTATTCTCTGCAACTGGAGAAAGCCTGAGTGCAACAAGGAAGACCCAGCACAACCGAAAATAAGTAAAAAATAATAAAAAGATACATGGCTTCAAAATCAATACCTGTTGGAGTTGAGAAAGTACATTTCTAACTCTGAATCTCAGTGTTCCCATCTAAAAAATGAGATATTAGTGAGACTTATTAACTCATAGGATTAACTAGGAGTAAATGGCATGACCTATATAAACCACTTAATGTTGGATCTGGCCTACAGAAATCACTCCACAAATATTACATAATTATTGTTGAAATTATCACTATTATCATCATCTTCAGAAGAGAATGAAAATACGAGAATAAGATCAACGACAGTTCCATACAGAGGACACCAAACCAACAGACCTTGGATACCAGGGCACAATTTTTATGTGAAAACTAACTAGAATGCTTTTGATGCTTTCAAACTGTGGTGCTGGAGAAGACTCTTGAGAGTCCCTTGGGCTACAAGGAGATCATACTAGTCAATCCTAAACACAATCAACCCTGAATATTCTTTGGAAGGACTGCTGCTAAAGCTGAAGCTCCAGTACTTTGGCCAACTGGTGGGAAGAGCAACTCATTGGAAAAGACCCTGATGCTGGGAACATTGAGGGCAGGAGGAGAAGGGGGCAACAAAGGATGAGATGGTTGGATGGCATCACTGACTCAATGGACATGAGTTTGAGCAAACTCCAGGAGATAGTGAAAGACAGGGAAGCCTGGCATGCCGCAGTCCATGGGGTCACAGAGAACTGGACATGACTGAGCTACTGAACAAAGGTCCGTCTAGTCAAGGCTATGGTTTTACCAGTGGTCATGTATGGATGTGAGAGTTGGACTGTGAAGAAAGCTGACTGCTGAAGAATTGATGCTTTTGAACTGTGGTGTTGAAGAAGACTCTTCAGAGTCCCCTGGACTGCAAGGAGATCCAACCAGTCCATTCTGAAGGAGATCAGCACTGCGTGTTCTTTGGAAGGAATGATGCTAAAGCTGAAACTCCAATACTTTGGCCACCTCATGCAAAGTGTTGACTCATTGGAAAAGACTCTGATGCTGGGAGGGTTTGGGGGCAGGAGGAGAAGGGGATGACAGAAGATGAGATGGCTGGATGGCACCACCGACTCAATGGATGTGAGTTTGAGTGAACTCCGGGAGTTGGTGATGGACTTGGAGGCCTGGTGTGCTGCGATTCATGGGGTCGCAAAGAGTCGGACACAACTGATTGACTGAACTGAACTGAACTGAGCTACTGAACAACAACAAAGCTAGAATGAATTGTGAAATCTAATATCCTGATCTGGCAAGGCCAGCATTATATATAATATTTGATCTGTACAGTATAGAGATGAAAATGTGTAAGACTCCCAGTCTCACTAATCTATAAGTAAGACTACCAATCTATAAGACTGGTAGTCTTACCAAAAAAAACAAGAATGAGAATAACAGTAATGGAAGTACTGTATACTCATTCATTTTTTATTCATTTAGCATTGACTGAACTGTTATTATGTGCTGGCCACTGCTTTGCCATACACTCAGAGGCTTTGCTCTTGGGGGAATTACTTAGAGGTGAAGCCCAGCACCTGCTTCTAGTAGGCTCAGGAGGCTCACAAATTCTCAGTGTAGTGGAGGAAGAGGCAGCAGCTTTTGTCTACATTTTTAACATAAAACTGCATTTAACTTAAAAAAATTAAATTATTAAAAATGAAAAGTTGTTCAAAAGCTACTTTTTTATTTAATGGCAAAAGTATTCATGGGTGGTAAGAACCTAGAATCGTGAATTTGAGTAATCTTCACTATTGGCTACATGACTGTTGAGGAGTGTGTGTATGTATAGATGCATGCTAAGTCGCTTCAGTTGTGTCCAGCTCTGAAACACTATGGACTGTAGCCCGTCAGGCTCCTCTGTCCATGGGATTCTCCAGGCAAGAATACTGAAATGGGTTGCCATGCCCTCCTCCAGGGGATCTTCCCAACCCCGGGGTTGAACCGGCATCTCTTATGTCTCTTGCATTGGCAGGCAGGTTCTCTACCACTAGCACCACATGGGAAGTCCTATGTGTTTGTACAGAAATCTCTAAAAGGGCTTTCCGCGTGGCACAGTAGTAAAGAATCTGCCTACCAATGCAGGAGATGCAGGTTTGATCCCTGGAAGATCCTTGGAGAAGGAAATGGAAACCCACTCCAGTATTCTTGCTTGGAAAATCCCATGGACGGGGAGCCTGGTGGGCTACAGTCCATGGGGTCGCCAAGAGTCAGGCACAACTGAGTAACTGAGCATCCACATACATACACACACGTTTTTCATTTCAAAAAAGAAACTTTATTTGAAAAACATTAAGTACTTATTTAATTATTTAATATGTCTGCTTTTGAAAATGAAATATTCTGGCATACTTCTTTAAAAATGGTACTATTTGTTTCAATGTCATATCCTACAGGATACTAAGAAAATGTACAATATGTCTTACTTTGAGAAACAATTATGTTCATATATGATTTCTTTACTTAAGAAACCTCAGTGAATGTTTTTAAATAAATACATTTCATTCTGACACAAAGTATGTGACTACTTGACTTAAATTTCTTCACCGCTAACTAATTTAACCAGATCAGCATTTTCTCTAAAATAAGCCTTCTCCAAAATAACACTTCTTTGTAGGTCTGGAAAAGACTTTTATACTCTGTTCATAGAATTGCTGGCATATTGGCTCACAGAAGTTAGCTAATGAAGAGAACGACCTTTGAAAACATTTATAACAGTAATTCTTTTTGTTTCCCAATCTCCAAAATGGGTCTGACTTTTGAAGAAATTTGTTTGCAAGAAACAATAGTTCTTCTGCTGGAAAGAAAGAGCATCTTCTTATGTGGAACTAGCATTCTTCACATATATATATATATATATATATTATATTTTGTCTTTTAAAATATATATTACTCCACTCAGAGTCTTGGGCAGCTATATTATAAAAATAAGGCTAAAGGTGATTGGTTTACTAGTTGTCCTTATTCTACAGCGAAAAATGACATCACTCCACATTCAAATCTACTTCTTAGAGTCAAAGCCACAGATTATTTTAATATGCGAATCCAAATGCAAGCACATATGTATGAAAAATAAAGCTAGCTACAGAATGAAACTTTTGAATGGAATACAGATGTTTACAAAATAAAATTCATTTTCTCTAAAATTTTTCATAATTTAGCTTCTTCTAATATATATAAAATCATCAATTGAAAAGCATTTTATTTATTTTCTATTACTGCATAGAAAATTACCACAAACTGAGTAGCTTAGAACAACACAGTTTTTTTAAAGTTAACAGCTTTGTGGGTTTTGTGAAGCTTAGGCATGGCATGATTGGATCCTCTGTTCAGCTTCTCACAAGGTCATCATCAGAATTTCTGCTGGCCTACTTTCCTTTCTGGAGGTTTTGGGCAATAATATGCTTCCATGTTCATTCAGGCAATGAGCTGAATTCAGTTCCTTTTGGTTCTAAGACTGAGGTCCCCTTCTCCTCACTGACTGTCACTTGGGGATCACTCTCAGTATCTAGAAGCCCCATGAGTTGCTATTAAAAATTTCAGGTCCATTTTTAAAGTCAGCAAAGGAGAAGCTATCATGTGTCAAATCTCTCCAGCTTTGAAATTTGACTTCCTTTGTCTCTGATCTAGATCATTGTCATAAGCCATCATCATCATGTCCTCTAAGGGTCAAGTCTCCTTTAGAAAGAGTTCATAAGATAGAAAAGGCGGAGGAACCAGAGATAAAATTGCCAACATCCGCTGGATCATGGAAAAAGCAAGAGAGTTCCAGAAAAACATCTATTTCTGCTTTATCGACTATGCCAAACCCTTTGACTATGTGGATCACAATAAACTGTGGAAAATTCTGAGAGAGATGGGAACACCAGACCACCTGACCTGCCTCTTGAGAAACGTGTATGCAGGTCAGGAAGCAACAGTTAGAACTGGACATGGAACAACAGACTGGTTCCAAATAGGAAAAGTAGTACGTCAAGGCTGTATATTGTCACCCTGCTTATTTAACTTCTATGCGGAGTACATCATGAGAAATGCTGGACTGGAAGAAGCACAAGCTGGAATCAAGATTGCCGGGAGAAATATCAATAACCTCAGATATGCAGATGACACCACCCTTATGGCAGAAAGTGAAGAACTAAAGAGCCTGTTGGTGAAAGTGAAAGAGGAGAGTGAAAAAGTTGGCTTAAAGCTCAATATGCAGAAAATGAAGATCATGGCATCCGGTCCCATCACTTCATGGCAAATAGATGGGGAAACAGTGGAAACAGTGGGTGACTTCATTTTTCTGGGCTCCCAAATCACTGCAGATGGTGATTGCAGCCATGAAATTAAAAGATGCTTACTCCTTGGAAGGAAAGTTATGACTAACCTAGACAGCATATTAAAAAGCAGAGACATTACTTTGTCAACAAAGGTCTGTCTAGTCAAGGCGATAGTTTTTCCAGTGGTCACGTATGGATGTGAGAGTTGGACTATAAAGAAAGCTGAGCACCAAAGAATTGATGCTTTTGAAGTGTGGTGTTGGAAAAGACTCTCAAGAATCCCTTGGCCTGCAAGGAGATCCAACCAGTCCATCCTAAAGGAGATCAGTCCTGGAAGTTCACTGAAGGACTGATGTTGAAGCTGAAACTCCAATACTTTGGCCACCTGATGCAAAGAGTTAACTCATTTGAAAAGACCCTGATGGTGGGAAAGATTGAGGGCAGGAGAAGAAGGGGATGACAGAGGATGAGATGGTTGGATGGCATCACCTACTCAATGGACATGAGTTTGGGTGAACTCTGGCAGTTGGTGATGAACAGGGAGGCCTGGCATGCTGTGGTTCATGGGGTCTCAAAGAGTCAGACACGACTGAGCGACTGAACTGAACTGAACTGAACATAAGATAGACCCAACTATTATTTGAGTTTGATGTCTCTCCCATTATGTTCTGGCTGCCCATGAGAATCAAGGGAAATGAGTAGATATCTGTTTTACATTTAAGTAGACATCTGCCAAACTTTCAGTAGCACTTGAGAAAATCCCCCATGTGCTCTGACTGAAAGCCAAAACATTCTGTGGCAAGGAATTTCTAGAAGGGTTAATAGAGTCCTATCTCCAAAACTTTGTCAATGATTCCAATGATTTACAAAGGAAGGGACACCTGGCCCAATCTGAACAGATCAAGAAGACATTCAAACGAATGTGAGCCCTGTGCTGGGTAACTAGATCCCTAGGAGCAGGTGACCAGATGACAGAGGTTGGTTATTCTAGATGGATGGGATCACATACCTATGGCCATGTAAGATGGGAAGGTGGTGTATTTATGAAATTACAGAAGTGAGGATGGGTCCTTCACAGACGTGGTTCTAATCTGTGTGTTATGCAGTTCAGTCTCATACCACATGGAGGATGGATCTGGGCAAGATGCGGGCAAAGAGATGAGTTAAAATGCTGCGCCAGGGGTCTATGAGTAACACAACAAGGGCATGGGCACAGTCAGGTCCTGTGCAAGAACAATGCAAGGCCCCACCCCGGCATGCGACCAGGTGGCTCCTAGGGCAGCCAAACTAACACCAACTCGATAGGTCTCAGCCTGAGGAGTGGGTGAGAAACAAGTAGCTGTGACTGGCCAGAGGGCAGAAGTGGGCTATTAGCAAGAAAGATTTGGTCATGACCCTAAATAAAAGCCCGCCTCTATACAAATCACATTCCTGACTCAGAACTGCATGGTTCTGGGGAATTAGGGAGAAGGTATGGAAACATTCAAGTGGTAGGAGAGAGAAGGATCCAACAGTTTGGAAAGGTTGGACTGAAACCAGTGAGGAAAGCTGAGAGAGGAAGGTGATAAGGTACACAGAAAAGTCTGGGGAGAGTTTCAGACATCACGATGTTCCTACTTGCAGACTTATACCCTAGATACAAGGATGCAGAAGTTGCCTTGCTGCAACAATAGTTATCTCCAGATTCTCCAAATTCTCAGCACTCTCATTCAGGATTTATAATTTGATTGACTATTATAAAGTTGGCTGTTAGGGATTCCAACATGGCTCAGTGGTAAAGAATCCACCTGCCAAGGGGACATGTGGGTTCAATCCCTGGGAAGGGAAGATCTCCTAGAGAAGGAAATGGCAACACCCCAGTGTTCTTGCCTGGGAAACCCCTTGGACAGAGGAGTCTGGGAGGCTATAGTCCACAGGATCACAAAGAGTCGGATGCTACTTCGTGAGTAAACAATAACAACGCAACTGAGTTGGCTGTTATAAATGCATACTAACAACATCTTTTCATTAAGTTTAAACTGTCAATGTATCTACCAGGAAAGAGGCCTTAGAAATAAGATGGAGCAATTTCCTAACACTAATAAAGGCAGAGGAGAACCAAACTATACTGATGTCACTTTTACCATTTATGTAAAAAGAAAAAAATCTGAAAACAACTTTGATTTTGTTTCATTTCCTCTAAGAAACTCTCTTACACCTCCCTAGTATCCCCAAGAAGTAGGAAACAACATCACAGATTTCTTTGCCTGTTCTCCTCTTTCAAAAATTGTTTACATTCTATTTCATTATTTTTAAACATTCCCTGTGATGTGCTAACTAGGTTAGTCTATCACCCTTAATAAAGACTTGAATTGTTAAAGGTGTATTTCTGAAGCTGAGCAAACAACTAGGTTATGACAAAAAAAAACCAAAATAAACAGTGGAAGTATTGGATTGCCTCCAGTGAAATTTCAGTAAATTGCTTATATTATTCAAATGCTGATTCATACATTAGACATTTTCAAAATATAAAATAATCAAGCTTGAAGAAGACATATCATATCGCTATATATAGCTATACAGCAAGGAGAAATAATTAGATAGCATCTGCAATAAGCACTATTATTTAATATATATTTAATAAGAATTATTGATTATGTATCACAGGCTGAGATAGGAATACAAGATACAGTATAAACGATCACAAGTTGTCATGGGGTAATTTTTCTGTCTACTTTAGTCGTTCGCTGATGTATTCTATTCATGAAATATTAGACCTCAGAAAAATTATCAACTCAATCAAATCAAAGGAAGGAGGAGAAAATATTTTAGGAATTCAAAAGGTAATCTCATGGATGCAACATCTAAATGCAGCCAGTCCCTAATGGGAACTAACCTGGTCTCTGACTACCAGGAACCACAGTCTCTCTCTGTTGGATCACTCTGTATTTCTGTAGCTTCCTCCACCAGCACCCAATCCACATGGCAACCATCTCCTAACACAATCCATTAGGTGTCAGAGATGTGGGGTCACACAGTTTACATTCTCAAGAGTGCAAGACTGATTCCTCACAGGCCACTTACTGGATGAGCCACCCTTGGGTTGGATACCCATTTCTGGTCCAATCAGCAGTTGGAAATTAAGACACAGGACACAGCATGGTCCCCCAGACCTGCTGCTACCAAGGGCTAGTGGTGGGTGAAACAAAATACAAGATGGAGAATACATAAAAGTATCCCACAGAAATATCAGGAATATGAGTGGAAATTGAGCTGTGGTGCTGGAGAAGACTCTTGAGAGTCTCTTGGACTGCAAGGAGATCCAACCAGTCCATCCTAAAGGAGATCAGTCCTGGGTGTTCATTGGAAGGACTGATGCTGAAGCTGAAACTCCAGTACTTTGGCCACCTGATGCGAAGAACTGACTCATTAGAAAAGACCCTGATGCTGGGAAAGATTGAAGGTGGGAGGAGAAGGGGACAACAGAGGATGAGATGGTTGGATGGCATCACTGACTTGATGGACATGAGTTTGAGTAAACTCTGGGAGTTGGTGATGTATAGGGAGGCCTGGTGTGCTGTGATTCATGGGGTCGCAAAGAGTTGGACATGACTGAGCGACTGAACTGAACTGAACTGAACTGAATGGAAAAGGTGATCTGACCAGTAGTGAGGCAATGGATTTCAAAACAAATAAATGAAGATGCAGATGTCAATTTGACAGTGTTTATGGACCTGAAAATCCTGATAGCTTCTCAGGTGATGTTCACCACTGAAAAAAGCTCCTCAGATATATACAAACCCCTGTATTAAATCGAATACACATTTATAAATATTACTTTTCTCCACACTTTAACCTCAACATCTTCAACCGGTCAACCTTCTGAAAACAATTTCAGGTGGACACAAATTAATTCTCCTTTTTCTTTTTCATCCTGCTTTAGTTAATTTGGATGTTCAGACAAGTCTATGATGAGTTGAAAAGATCACATGGATCTATATCTTCAGTTCTACATAGCTTAGGTACTCAGATGCCAAAGCAGATATGCTTCACACATCCCCAAATACAACTGAAAAGGATATTTCAGAGTAATTTAGTCTAACAACAAATGATGCAATGATTTCCTTTGAAAGGTAATCATTGTTGAACAAAGAAAAGAACAATGCTAAAAGACTAATGGCAGGAGGCTCTAACAAGAAACATTCCAACTACAAATTAACCTTACAGTGATAGAATATTTTAGACCAATGGATTCAAGGATGTTTTCATTCCTTGTGGCCGTAGTTGGTTACGTTTCTGCTTCCTGGGCAGAGTGGCCATAGACCTCAAGACTAGGAATCCCTGCCCATTTCCATTTACGAAGGGGCCACGTGACTAGTTTTCAACAATGGACTGTGGGTGTAGTGATGTAACCAACAATGCAGTTGAACAGAAGGAGAAAGAGTATGGCAGGGTTCTCAGAGAGAAGATACCTCCCTGAAAATGTAGCATGTCAAAACCACAGTACAGGACAACATGTCAAGAAAGTACAATGCACTTTTAGAAATAAAAGTCATCTTATAGAGCTTTATTTATGTTTCTTTCACACACACTCACACATACTTCTATTTTTAAATATGGAAACATGGTCCTTAGGCAGATAATTTATTTTGTGGTCAAGTGACCAAGTTTTGTTTTTAAATATTTCATAATCTCATACCAACCCAAAACTGAATAATCATTCTATCTAAGAAATGTTTTCACACACAGAAATTGCAGCTGATGTGTGAGGAGCAATTTTATAATGTAGCATTGTATATTAGCAAACAAAGCAAGTTAGATCAAAACGTTCTCGCTTTCATTTCCGGAACCTGCAACTCTTGATCATTCAGGAAAAAAAAGAACCAAACTGAGGGACTGTGACTTATCATCTCCTCATTTCCAGCAAACTCACTAAATGCAAAGCCTCCTTTTTGTGTAAAACGACAGGTACTTTGCATTCAGGGCAAGTGTGCATTTTGTGAAAAGAGATTCAAGCACAAATCACTTTGGACACCTTTTGAACATCTTCAATCAGGTCGGTTATGATTCCTTTCCAACATCTGGCTGAGTGTTCTAATGTCAGTGCCAGGCTTGTAAGGAAAAGATAAACACCACAGTTTCCTTCCACTGGCAACGCAAAGCCCAGCCCCGAGGAGCAGAGTGCCCAGTACCTGACGCTGCTCATGCTGCCCGTCTCCGATCCAAGCTTGCATCGCTCCAGTTGGCTGGCGACTATCTGGCGTTCTGCCTCCAGTTCTCGGGTCAGCCTTTCAAACTGTAATTCCTGAAATAAAACCACCAAAAAGATAAATTCTATCAGCTATACAGAAAGTGGAGGAAATCAGACCAAAAAGGCAGGATGGTCAAGGGGAAAATTATGATTTTTTTTTTCAAGGCGTCCAATTTGAGAAGCAGAGGTTGCTGATGTGGGCTTGAAGAAGGATGAGAATCTTAGACAGACCTGAGTTCATATCACAGTCCTGGAACCTGTTGGTCTCAGGGCCTTGAATGAGCTGTTCAGTTTTTCTAAGGGTTAGTTTCATTACCTGTAAAATGGGTTTACAACACTTACTAGGTTGAGGTGAAGATTAAATGAGACATTAACCATGAAGAATAAGCCTGCGGTATGTCTGGCAAATGTCCAGTACCCAACAGATATTAATACTCCTGTCACAAAAACATGAAACTCATAATGAAGAAACTATTTTTATATGATTTGGAGTATTGAGTTTAGTCCCTACTGGCCATCTAGTTGTCTCAATATACGAATTTCATCTTCATACTACTTACATATCACAGATGAAGGAAAATAATGCTTTTAAAGCTTCATGTTTCATTCTTTACATTTCAGTAGAACAACAAGGACAATGATTCTAAATACAAAGGTCTAATTACATGGTGAGGAGAAGGCAATGGCACCCCACTCCAGTACTCTTGCCTGGAAAATCCCGTGGACAGAGGAGACTGGTAGGCTGCAGTCCATGGGGTTGCTAAGAGTCGGACACGACTGAGCGACTTCACTTTCACTTCTCACTTTCATGCATTGGAGAAGGAAATGGCAACCCACTCCAGTGTTCTTGCCTGGAGAATCCCAGGGATGGGGGAGCCTGGTGGGCTGCCGTCTATGGGGTTGCACAGAGTCAGACACGACTGAAGTGACTTAGCAGCAGTAGCAATTATGTGGTGAACTACGAAGCGAGTAACCTTTGCAGTACTTGATACATCACCTTATAAAACAGTCAACAGAATCAAGGAAGAATGTTTCTATAAAGCTCCCTAAAACCCACTGTGCAAAGATTACTTTTAATGAAAAATGCTTCATTCAGTACATCAAGGATTTTGACTGTTTCAACTACAGGACTCTTATATCATATTTTAATCTTTATGTTTTATTTTTCCATATACTTCAGTTTTTTAAAAAATATAATTATAGCAAAGTACTTATTTTATCTAAAAAAATTCAGAAAAGGTTTTCACAATATCACAATTAACTTCTTTTAAAAAACAAATTATCTGCACATTTGTGTTTTGGGGATGGGAAAACTTCTAAGAATGCTGAAAAATACTGAAAAACAGGGTGGGGGTCAGTTTGGGAGAACTAAAACTCCCAGCATTACAGGCCTTTGTCTTCCCAGAGAAGATGAGTGCATTTTACTTGCATCCATGGGCTGCTCTAGAGTGAAATCTTTGAAAAGTAGGACCTGATGTGTCCTCTAAATATATTAAACATACCCTTGCTCTTTTCCACAAGAACAGATTTTTGTTTGTTTGTTTCATCTTCATTTTATTTGTCTTTACTTTGGTTATGCAATGGCAATGGTTTCTTTATTTCTTTAGTAGTTTACACTTTTCCACACAATCCCACTTTTAAATCCCCTACCCGAATAGTGGGGGCTTCCCAGGTAGCTCAGTGGTAAAGAATTCACCTGCAGGAGATGTGGGTTCAGTCCTCAGTCTGGACTATCCCCTGGAGAAGGAAATGGCAAACCACTCTGGAATTCTTGCCTGGAAAATTCCATTGACCAAGGAGCTTGGTAGGCTATATGTAGTCCATGGGGTCACAAAAGAGTCGGACAAGACTTAGGGACTAAACAACAACTTCTATGGTGACCCTCCCCTTCTCCTTTTCCCCACAGTTACCAAATACTTGAAAATATTTTCTCCCATTTTGAGAGTTGATTTTGTTTTGTTCATGGCTTATTTTGCTGGGCAAAAGGTTTTAAATTAAATTAGTTCTCATTTGTTTATTATTGTTTTTATTACTACAGGAAGTGGATTAAAGATGAGCTTGCTGTGATTTATATCAAAGAATATTCTACGTTTACCTGTAAGAGTTTTAATAATATCCTGTTCTGCATTTAGGTCTTCGATCTGTTTTGAGCTTATTTTGTGTATGGTGTCAGGGAGTGTTCTAATTTCATTCTTTCACACGTAGCTGTCCAGTTTTCCCAGCACCATTTACTGTCTTTTCTTAATTGTATATTCTTCACTCCCTTGTCATAGACTAGGTGACCACAAGCGTGTGGGGTTATCTCTGGGCTTTCTATCCTATTTCACTCCTCTGTATTTCTTCTTGTTGCACCAGTGCCATACTGTCTTGTTAACCATAGCTTTGTAGTATAGTCTAAAATCAGGACATCCGATTCCTCCAGTTCCTTTCATTTTTCTTTCTCAAAACTGCTTTGTCTATTCAGTGTCTTCTGTGTTTCCACACAAATTTTACAATATTTTTTGTTCTAGTTCAATGAAAAATGTCATTGTTAATTTGATAGATATTGCATTGAATCAGTAGATTGCTTTGGGTAGTACAGTCATTTATATAATATCGACTCTTCCAATCCAAAAACAGGGTGTATCACCATCTGTATATGTCATCTTTGGTTTCTTTCATCAGCATCTTATAGTTTTCTAAGTACACGTCTTTTGCCCCCTTCAGTAGTTTTATTCTGAGATATTTTATTCTTTTCATTGTGATGGTAAATGGAATTGTTTCCTTAATTTCTGTTTCTAATCTCTTGTTGTTAGTGGATAGAAATGCAAGACATTTCTGTGCATTAATTTTGTACCCTGCAACTTCACCAGATTTATTGATGAACTCTAGTAATTTTCTGGCAGCATTTTCAGGATTTTCTATGTATAATATTACATCATCTACAAACAGTGACAGTTTTACTTCTTTCCAATTTGGACTTCTTTTATTTCTTTTTATTCTCTGATTGCCGTGTCTAGGATTTCCAAAAGTATAATGAATTACGGTACTAAGTATAATGAATTATGGTACTAAGATTACATCCTTGTAATCTTAGAGGAAGTGCTTTCAATTTTTCATCATTGAGAATGATGTTTGCAGTATTTCTATCATATATTTTATTATGTTGCACTAGGTGCCCACTCTGTGCCCACTTTCTGGAGAGTTTTATAAAAAATGGGTCTCAAGTTTTGACAAAAGTTTTTTCTGCATCTATTGAGATGATACTATGATTTTGATACATCAGTTTTTTAATATGGTTTGTCACAGTGACTGTGGCATATATCAAATAATCCTTGCATCCTTGGGATAAATCCTACTGGATCATGATGTTATGATCCTTTTAATGTGTTGTTGGATTCTGTTTGCTAGTATTTTGTTGAGGATTTTGGTGTCTATGTTCATCAGTGATAATGGCCTATAATTTTCTTTTTGCTATATCTTTGTCTGCTTTCGGTATCAGAGTAACTCTGGCCTCATAGAATGAGTTTGAAAGTGTTCCTTCCTCTGTGATTTAGAGGAAGAATTTGAGAACATATGTGTTAGCACCTCTCTAAATTTTTAATAGAATTTGCCTGTGATGCCATTTGATCTTGGACTTTGTTGAAAGGTCTTTAATCACAGTTTCATTACTTGTGATTGTTTGGTTCACACTTTTATTTCTTCTTCCTTCAGTCTTGGACAGCTGTACTTTTCTAAGAATTTGTCCATTTCTTCCAGGTTGTCCATTTTATTGGCATGCAGTTGCTTGTAGTAGTCGCTTATGAGCATCTTATCTCTGTGGTGTCAGTTGTAACTTCTCTTTCATTTATAATTTTATTGTCTGAGTCCTCACTCTTGTTTTTCTTGATGAGTCTCTAATACAGCAAGACCATCTGAATCAGGATTTATAAACCTTCTTGGGTTTCTAATAGAACAAACACTAACCTTGGGTGTGCTTGCTGGAGACTGTGACCTCACTACTCATATACTTTTTCACACCATTTTTATGGGTGGAGCATATTAGGAGACTTTTTTTCATGCAAGCTGTCTTCCAAACATATCGTCACAATATCCAGTGCTCTTCATCTGTATAGATTTATTTCCATCTGGTATCATTTTTCTTCTGTCAGGAAGACTTCTTTTAATATTTCTTGTAATGTGGTTCCTTCAGTGATTAATTATTTCTGATTTACAGCTTAATAGTTTTTATTTTGCCCTCATCTTTGAAAGACAGGTTTGTTTCACTGTCTTCTCTTGCACTTAGTGTTTCTAACAAAACAATGCAAAACTATGGTATTTCCTACCTTCATGTCTTTGAATGTAGTGTGTCTTTTTTGTTCTGACTCTGTTTGAGATTTTTCTCTTTACCACCAGTGTTGGATAACTCCTTATAAAATTCTTTGCAAGTAGCTTTCTTTGGGTTTCCTATACTTGGGGTTCATTTGGTTTCTTGGATCTGTGAATTTATAGTTTTTATCAAATGTGGAAATTTTTCAGCCATTAGCTCTTCAAAAAACAATTTTTTTTTCTTACCCACTATGTGCTATTTTGTTGACTAAAATTAAGTGGACATTAGGCCATTTGGAATGGTCTCACAGTTATGGACTCCTTTTTCCACTTAAAAAAAAATTTTTTTTTCTTTCTTTGTGTTTCACATTGTTCAGTTTTATTGGTGTTTTCAGGTTAACTGATCCCTTCTTCTGTGATGTCTAATCTACCATCAGTCCCATGGAGTATATTTTTAATCTTAGACACTAATGAATTAAAGATCTCTAGAACTTTAATTTGAGTATATTTCTTATATCTTCCACATCCCGATTATGAACATATGGAATACACACATAAAAAATATTTTATTATCCTGACTTGCTAATTCTAGCATCTGTGTCAGTTTCAACTGATTGATTTTTCTCCTCAGCATGGGCCCCATTTTCACTTCTCTGCACATGTGATCTTTGATGGAACATAATACATTTTGAATTTTACCCTGTTGTGTTTTGGGCATCTTCATATTCCTGCAAATGCCTTAAGCTCTGTTCTGGGACACAGTGAAGCTACTTGGAACTAATTTCATACACCTGAGTCTGGTATTTAAGACTTGTTAAGGAAACAGGCTCATTTAGTCCAGAGTTAATTACTCTACCCTACCTAGGCAGACCTTTCTGTGTACTCAATGGTCTGTGAATTATGGGATTTCCCAGCTTGGCTGGAGGGTGTAAGCACGTTTTTGGTCCCAGTGTGAGCACCAGGTACTATTTCCCACCATCCTTTCAGGTTAGTTCTTCCCCTCCTCTCTGGTGGTTCCCGCACGTAAACAGGCTTCTCAGTTCTCGGCTGCGTAGTTGAAGGTGACCCTCGACGGATCTCAAGGATTTTCTTTCTTTGCAGAAATCACCTTTTTCCTATTTTCCCTGCAAATTCCAGCCACCTTTACTACCTAGACCCTCAGTACCTTCTCCCCAGCCCAGAGAGTCCTCAGGGCTCTGCCTGGGTCCCCCTTTCTCCACTGCTGCAGGGAAATTCTCTCAAGACAGTAAGCCTGGGCAATTGTAAGGCTTACCACATTTGCTTTTATCTCTTAAGAATCCTTTTTTTTTTTTTTTTTTTTTAACTGAAGTCCTAGGTGGCTCAAATGGTAAAGAATCTGCCTACAATGCGGGAGACCTGGGTTTGATCCTGGGGTTGGGAAAATACCTTGGAGGAGGAGATGGCAACTCACTCGAGTATCCTTGCTTGGAGAATTTCATGGGCAGAGGAGCCTGGTGGGCTATACCCCATGGGGTCACAAAGAGTCAGACACAACTGAGCCACTAAGCACACACATGTATTGTATTGACAGGAAATAGTACATGCCATGTATTTGCCATTCTCGTATAAGTAATAAAACTCGACTATTATATGTTACGAGGAGGGCATGGCAACCCACTCCAGTATTCTTGCCTGGAGAATCCCCATGGATGGAGGATCCTGGTGGGCTATAGTCCATGGGGTTGCAAAGAGTCAGGTATGACTGAGCAACTAAGCACATAATTAATTTACAATATTGTGTTAGGTTCAGGTTCTTAGCAAAATGATTTATATATATATTATATATATATAAAACTGAATATATATACATATGGATATAAATATATATATATATACACACAAACACAATCTATATATATGATGCATCTATATCTTCCTGACCCAGGAACTGAATCCTCGTCTCTTGTGTCTCTTGCATTGGTAGGATGATTCTTAATCACTATGCCAGTGCCACCTGGGACGCCTTATACATAATCTATAAATATAACGCGCACACACACACACACACACATATAGGTTTTTGTAACATACACACAATGCATTTTTGAGAAATAAAAGTTGTCTTATAGAGTTTTCTTTCACACATACACTCACACATTCATAACCATACACACTATAAAATATAAATAGTTAACCAACAATGACCTACTGCACAGGCAACTATATTCAATATTTTGTAATAATGTACAAGGGAAAATAATCTGAAAAAGAATATACATATATATCTAATATACTTCAATAATTTTTTTTTAAAGAATCACTGTCCTTCACTGCCTAAAGTTCAGTGTTTTGAAAACTGGTTTTCCTAATTTTTTTGTACATATATATTTTTTGCTGTTGTTTTAGGTGGGAAGGTATTTCTAGGCACTGTTACTTTCTTAGCTGAAAGGTTTTTAAGAATTAACTGTTATTCCATCATGCATGATTTGTAAATGATTTTTTCCTATTGTGTTAAAAATTCATATTAAACATATTACTAAACAGCTAAATAATTAAGTTTTTACCCAGTTTCTTAAATATTGCTCACTACTACATTATTAAAAATAGAGCTAATTTGGGGTTACTTTTTCCTTTTGACTGCATGACTTTTTAATTGGAATGGCATTTCCTCCATTTAGGAAATTGAATCAATTCATTGCCTTTTAAAAGATGTCCTGCCCATAAATGTTTACTTTGTCATTGCATATGTGAAACAAGAAATTAAGTGAATTTTCCTTCTGTGTTTTTCTATGGAATATATACTATATATCAAGATCTTCAAGAAAGGAGGAGGTTTCTCTTCTGCATCTAAAATTCTATATTTTATTATTAAATTAAGATAAAATAATAAAATTGGAGGAAAAATATGCATTGAGGACTTACTACTGATTGCATTACTAGTCAGCATAGAAGGAGGAAACATCTGCTGAGTTGCCATTGTGTATCATATCTAGGACATTCCTGGGACATTATAGGTTCTCAATAAATATCTATTGAATAAATGTATCTGCACTGAGCTAAGTGCTTTACATGTATTGCCTTGTATAAGGGGAAAGGGAAAGTGAGTTATTCAGTTGTGTACGACTCTTTGCAACCCCATGGACCACACAGTCTAAGGAATTCTCCAGGTCAGAATACTGGAGTGGGTAGCCGTTCCCTTCTCTAAGGGATCTTCCCAACCCAGGGATGGAACCCAGGTCTCCCACATTGCAGGTGTATTCTTTACCAGCTGAGCCACCAGGAAAGACCAGGAATATTGGAGTGGGTAGCCTATCCCTTCTCCAGGGGATCTTCCCAACCCAGGAATCAAATCAGGGTCTCCTGCACTGCAGGCAGATTCTTTACCAGCTGAGCTACCAGGGAAGCCATTGTATAAATATGACAAAACTGCTCTTTCTTAGGTTCTGTTTTTCTTTCTTCCTTTGCAAAAACACTGAGATAATTAAGATCAAAGGATTAGCCTTGTCCAGGAAAGAAATTCTTCTTTCAAAAGTAGGAAAGAGAATGAGATCAAAGATGATGTTTTAGGAGATCTGGATATAGAGGAGACAAGTTGAATGGAATAATTAATATTGGATGGTCTAAATATTCCCAGTACTGTCAATTATTTTGTTCCAGAGACCACAGCCATCTATTAATGTGGGGAAGACATATGATGTCAGTATAAACTATGAGGTTCATTAACTTTCACATTTACTCATCATTTAAACAGTTTTTATTGGTATAAACTTTAGAGATTGGGTTCTGAAATGCCTTACTTCATTGCCAGTTATTTTATAGTCATTTCTACTTTATCCCAACCCAAGCACCTAAGGAAGGGCTGTTTTTGTCACAGCATATGGTTGGGGATGGAAACTCTCAATGGAACTGGTCCTACAGTAGTTTCATGCTTAGAACTGAAAACTGACCTTAGAATTGGTAACTAGAAGAGCTACAGCTGAGGAGCTCTCAAACTTGGGGCACTCCTATGGTCTACAGGCACCTACAGTATCCTCCATGGCATCATCACCCTGTGAAGGAGCTTCTATTCCAGTGGGAGGTACTCACCTTGTGATGTGGGTGGAAAGACAACCTTTCCCAGTTATAACTCACTTTAATATATGGAGGGAGAACAGACCTCCTAGGACTGAATATTTTCTGGTATTAGATACTTTGAGATGAACAAGCATTCAAGAGACAGACATTGCTAATAAGGCCTGGTGGGTATCCTAATGGGAAAAAGAAATGTAGATATATTCAGTGAAATGTGTAATATTGGTTGTAAGTGAATAATGTGAGATTAAGTTAATTCAGTGAAGGTGAGACTGTAAAGAGATATGAAAAGGACAGTGAAGAAAGCTCTTTGAAGGTTATCTGGATTTGAAGGGTAGAGGAACAAGAGATACCAGCAAAAAAAAAAAAAAAAAAAAAACAAGAGCAACAAGGCCAGTAAGATGGCCTTCTCCTGGGCAGTTTCAGGGGAGAAGTGGTGACATAAATTGGGCTATAAAAGATGATATACCAAAAACACAGGAGACAAAAGCAGAAACAGACAAGTAGGACTAAATTGAATGAAAAAGTTGCTTTTCCTTTCAGCAGAGGAAATAGCCAAGAGAATGAAAAGGCAATCTACAGGATGGTAGAAAATATTTAAAGGGGTTTATTTCTAAAATAAATAAGGAACTCATACAACTCAATAGTTAAAAAAAAAAGAAAAGAAACCAGTTAGAAAATAGATAAAGCACTTGAAAAGCTGTTTCCCCAAGGAAGACACACAAATGGCTCACAGGTGTATTAAACAAACAAACAAAAAAGGCAATGCAACATCACTACTGTCAAGGAAATACAAATCAAAACCACAGTATGATATTATCTAATAATATGGTGGGATGGTGAGTATCGAAGGGCAAAAGATATCAAGTACTAGCAAGGATGGAGAGAAACTGCACACTGTCGATGAAAATGTAAGATTAAGGTAGGTATGGAGGTTCCTTAAAAAATCCAAAAACAGAACTACCATATGATCTGGCAATCCCACTCCTGGGTAAACATCCAAAAGAAATGAAATTAGGAACTAAAGGAGATACCAGGACTCCCATGTTCATTGCAGCATCAGTCACAGTAGCCAAGCTAGGGAAGTAACTCTAATGTTCCAGAAAAAATGGATAAGGAAAACGTGGCGTACGCATATAAGGCGACGTTACTCGGCCGTGAAGGACTTAGTCCATCAGTCAAGTCCAACTCTTTGCAGCCTCATAGACTGTAGCCCTCCTGGAGCTCCTCTGTCCACGGATTTCTGCAGGCAAGAATACTGGAGTGGGTTGCCATTTCCTTCTCCAGGGGATCTTTCCCACCCAGGGATCAAACCTGAGTCTCCAGCATTGCAGGCAGATTCTTTACTATCTGAGCTACCAAGGAAGACCTTAGAAAAGAATAAAGTTATACTATTTGTGACAACATGGATGAACCTGAAATAAGTCAGTTACAGAAAGAAAAAAAATATATATGATTGCACTTACATAAGGTATCTAAAATAGTCAAACTTACAGAAGCAGAAAATAGAATGGTGGTTGCCAGGGCCTAGGGAGTGGGGTAAATGGGAAGTTGTTCAAGGGTATAATGTCTCAGTTATAGAAGCTGAACAAGTCTTGAGAGTGCCTATATTTAACAAGTGTTAAAATTAACTTAAAACTTTGTTAATAGAGCATATTTCATTTTTAGTGTTTCTATCACCCCTTCCCCCCATAAAAGGCAAAGAGACACAAGGACACTTTTTCAGGCAATGGATATGTTTATATGCTTATTACTTTTATTGTGGAGAAGGAAATGGTAACCCATTCCAGTATTCTTGCCTGGAAAATCCCATGGATGGAGGAACCTGGTAGGCTGTAGTCCATGGGGTGGCAAACAGTCGACACGACTGAGCGACTTCACACACACACACAGGTGATCACTGCAGCACTGTCTATAACAGCCAAGACACAGAATCAAACTACATGTCCACTGACAGATGAATGGACAAAGATGTGCTATACAGAATACATATATATGGACATATAGATATGTACATTACAAGAATATATACCATGAAATACTACTATCCATAAAAAACAATGAAATAATGCTATCTGCAGCAATATTTATAGACCTAGAGATTATCCTACTAAGTGAAATCAGACAGAAAGATACACACAACACCACTTATATGTGAAGCCTAAATAACTCTTACAAATGAACTTGTATTTGCAAAATAGAAACAGACTCACATACATACAAAACAAATCTACGGTTACTAAAGAGGAAGGGCTGGGCAAGGGGAGGGATAAATTAGGAGTCTGGGATTAACAGATACAAACTACTATGTATAAAATAGATAATCAACAGAGACCTATTGTACACAAGGAACTGTCATAACCTATAATGGAAAAGAATCTGACAAAGTATAAATATATACACAAGTATATGTATAACTGGGCTTTCCAGATGGCTCAGTGGGTAAAGAATCCACCTGCAATGCAGGAAAGGGCAGGAGATTCCATTTCAATCCCTGTGTCAAGAAGATCCCTTGGAAAAGGGAATAACAACCTACTCTGATGGACAGGGAGGCCTGGCGCGCTGCAATTAATGGGGTCGCAAAGAGTCGGACACGACTGAGCGACTGAACTGAACTGAACTGAACTGGTGTTCTTGCCTAGAGAATCCCATGGACGGAGGAACCTGATGGGCTATAGTCCATAGGGCCTCAAAGAGTCAGACATGACCACAGTGACTGAGCACAGTGTATGTGTAACTGAATCACTTTGCTGTACACTTGAAACTATCACAACATTGTAACACATCTATACTTCCCCTGCAAAAAGTCTGATGGGTGGATTAGAGGGCATTCTATGACGAAAAAGCAAGTATTGTCAGAGAACCTTAACCTCCCTGCTACTGCTGCTAAGTCACTTCAGTCGTGTCCGACTCTGTGTGACCCCAGAGACGGCAGCCCACCAGGCTCCCCTGTTCCTGGGATTCTCCAGGCAAGAACACTGGAGTGGGTTGCCATTTCCTTCTCCAACGCATGAAAGTGGAAAGTGAAAGTGAAGTCACTCAGTTGTGTCGACTCTTAGCGACCCCATGGACTGCAGCCTACCAGGCTCCTCCGCCCATGGGATTTTCCAGGCAAGAGTCCTGGAGTGGGGTGCCTAGCAGGTGGAAATTATCTTGTTTTGGAGATCATAAAACTTTATAGAAGGAGTGGATGTATGAAAGCAAAGTCCATTAAAATGTGTTAAGAGTAAGATTTAAATGATTCTCTCTCCTGGAACAGAATAGCACATTGTTGAGTCACATACTATATTAGGATTCTTATAAGAAAAATTGTCACATAGTTTTATAACTTTTTCCTAAAGAGCCTGAATTAATAATTCATTTAACTTAATTAAATAGAGTTTATTAAACACTTTTAAATAGATAAAAACATGTAATGTCCCTTGAGGGGCTTAGCTAATTCAGCCTCAAAAGTGAAATCAGAAAACACTTACACACAGTTTCATTAATTCCTTCAATAAATATTTTATCTATTGTGGCACACTTTCAGTTGGGATCCTACAAGTGAGGTTTGAAACCGTGGAAAAATTTAGACTGAACAGAGCATTAAGCAAAACTACATTTGTCAGATTTTATTCTTGGAAAAGAGATTGGACAGAAATGGAGAACAGAGAAGATGGATGAGATGCTGGGTGGTGTGAAACAAAGGTGTTCCCCACTGTTGATTCTGAATACTCATTGGAAGTTCTGATGCTGAAGCTGAAGCTCCAGTACTCTGGCCACTTGATGTGAAGAGCTGACTCATTGGAAAAGACCCTGATGCTGGGAAAGACTGAAGGCAGGAAGAGAAGGGGATGACAGAGGATGACATGGTTGGATGGCATCACCGACTCAATGGACATGAGTTTGAGCAAGCTCTGGGAGGTAGTGGAGAACAGAGGAGCCGGCCATGCCATAGTCCATGGGGTCACAAACAGTCAGACATGACTTGGCGACTAAACAGCAACACAGCAACAACAGTGTTGATGTGATTGCTGAAATCCAAGGACTTACGATGCAAACCGACCGTGCTGAAGGGGGAAGGGGAAACTGAAACAATCCCAAGGCTATTTATGTGGACAATACATGCTCAGGCATCCAGGCTTCTTTATTAATACCGCCTCCAGTAGGAGAAAACAATATTGAGGATCAGACCCACTGAGACACACAACGGTAGTCCCGTTGTGCAAAGGGCAGGTGCCAAGTGTTCATGTTTGCTAACGAATGGCGGTAGGAATGAGCGTGGAGAGCAGCGAGGGGCATGGGCTTTGATCCATGCAACTGCCGCAGTGGAGGCTCCAGGGCACTCCTCACCGAGTCCACAAGGAAAGCTTGCCCCTCCTGAACCAAGTGAGACGAGGCGGGAAAACCGAGTGATGAGCCACAGAAGGTGCTAGCCCTGTGAGGAAGACTGGAAGCCTGAAGTCTGATACCTCTAGACGCGGTCAACTTTCCTGCTGCCTCCTACTTCTTCAGTTTGGGTCCAGACCCAGTCTTATTTTGAGAGAATTCCTGGGTCAGCAATCATTTCCAGGCCTGGGGCCTTTATAGGAGCATCTTCTAAAGGACTCATCCTTCCTGGGGACTGATGCTCTGCTCTACATTTCATCTTGGTGCCTGTTGTGGGCTTTGTTGGATGATCTCTTGGCTCATCCAATGAGCCCTTCAACCAACAGAGATCTCTGCTCTCCCCTCATCTCTCCCATCCTCTCCATCCAAGACTAACACCCATTGCCTAATATCTCTCTGCCTCTTGCTGGAGTCTCAGCACATTGCCTCTTTCATCCAGAGGCTCACGATGCCCTGCATATTTCACTCCCCATGTCTTGCCATCTTTCCTGCATGAGCCCTGGATTTTAGAAGCATTGATATCAACACAATCACATCAGTTTTATGTAAAAAAAGGTAATGGAAGACCACTGCTATTTCTTTCCTTTTAAATTTATGTATTTTTAGGGTGTGCTGGGTCTTGGTTGCAACACACGCTTTTTTCTGGCTGTGCTGAGAAGGGGCTACTGTCGAGCTGTGGTGTGTGGACTTCTCATCGTGGTGACTTCTCTTGTGAAGCACTCGCTCTAGAGTGCGTGGGCTTCAGCAGATGTGTTGTGGGCTCAGCAGTTGTGGCTCCCAGGCTCTAGAGCACAGGCTCACTAGTTGCGTGCATGGGCTTCGTTGCTCTGGGGCATGCGGCATCTTCCCAGATCAGGGATCAAACCTGCGTCTTCTGCACTGCCAGGCAGATTCTTCACCACTGAGCCCCCAGGGAAGCCCTCACTGCTCTTAGATTCCATGGTTTCGGGACCTGTACTTAGTGACTCTGCTTGCAATAGTGGAGCAAAATGACTGTTCATGTGTTTTGAAATATTAGGGAGGGAATTATAGTCATTATCATTTTATATTGTTATCTTCAGATGTTCCCCTCAGAGAGGATCAGAGTCTAGGAATTTTTCTCTGTTCTCTGGCTGGAATCTCTGCAGGAAAAACGAAAGATGAGTTTTCCACTGTGTAGATGAATTTTTGCTCCCTGATGCCCTCATCTCTGCATCCATCAAGGATTCATGTTATCAAGCGATCCTGGGTGACCTTTTTTCTCACATCACTTTTAATTCCCCTTTCACATGAATGAGTTGATGTCATAGCCACAAACTCAGGGCGATGTTAATTTCATCGCACCGAGACAAGTTCCAAAGCCAAATCTGAAAGGAAGCTGGAACAGATGACAGGGTAATAATAGGAAGCTTACAACAAAGCATCCAATAAGTCTGGGAAGAACAAGTCTTGATGTCGAGATGGAATGGAACAAATCAATGTCAACTGTAAAGCTATGTAAACCTCATTGACAAGTCAAAAACTATGGCAAAGAGCTGTCCTTGAAAGTTTACAAAACTGACAGATTAGTGTTTTAAAGAACCATGGTGTCACCCTGGGTCACCTAGCAGGAAAGCGAATGACAGGAATCAGTGCCCCAAAGTGGAATCATAGGCACCTTTCCAGAACAGTTTCAATAAAATAGAATATAACAAACACCTTTCTCTGACCAACTCTGGTCTGTAAAATTTCATCAGTTCTAACCAATGCATTGATATCCAAATAAAGCTTGTTTATCAGGGTGTGTGCTCATTTGCTCAGTCGTGTCTGACTCTTTGAGATCCCATGGACTGCAGCCCACCAGACTCCTCTGTCCACGGGATTTCCCAGGCAAGAATTCTGGAGAGGGTTGCCATTTCCTCCTCCAGGGAATCTTCCTGACTCAGGGACAGAACTCAAGACTCTTGCGTCTCCTGCATTGGCAGGCAGATTCTTTACTACTGCACCACCTGGGAATTTACTTAATTCCTCTAACTGGCAGTATTCCACGAAATAAAGAAGGGGATATTTCTTGGGAGTTTAAGATGATGTAAGAATCCATTAAGTTGGATACCAAGTTTAGTGATAATACTGCATGGGTGACCCTTACCTACATCACAATAATTTCTGAACTTTTTTAATGCCTGGTAATAACTCAGAGCTACAAAATAAATCTTTACTGGTAATGGGGCCCTGATGTACATTTTGAAAATTGCCTACTAGTGATTGTTATGTCTATACCTACTTGGAAATAACTTTTCTTTATGTCACAGCCCACAGTAATGACAATCAATACTTTAAGTGTTTACTTACCATATATCATACTCTACCAAATGCTTTACAAGCATTAACTTATTTATTCCTCACATTTGACTCCATAAGGTAGGTACTTTATTTTCTAAGACATCTTAAATTTAAGGATGCTAACTAGCTTCCCCAAAGATTAACTGGGACTAGAACTAAACGTCTGTCTTAAATTAAATGTTCAGAACCCCACTGCCTGAAAACTCTTGAGCATTTATTTGTATTGTTTTAATGGCAGTTATAGAACTAGGAACAATACCATCAAAATAAAAACACAAATCTCATTAATGTGGAATGCCTCCAGCTCACTTGTTCTACTTTTTCTTGCCTTCCCAGATATAAAATATTGAAATTATTATGTCCAACCACAGACAGAATTATTGTCAGCGCACCGTCCAAGTTCACACTACCACTGAAATATTTCCTTCTAATAATGGCCCTTAACTTTTGCCACTGCCAAAGTCAGATATACTCCATGAAGGCAATGAGGATGCTGAAGAATTATGCTCCAATGTCCTTGCCTATATTTAGCCTGTGATGGAGAAACCAGCATTCTAATATTTAAAGCACGAAAGAGGAAGTACCAGAGCCCCAGGCTCAGCTGAAATCAATGACTTGCCGTCCCTCAAATGACAGGTGGCACTAGTAGTGAAGGACACACCTGTCAATGCAGGAGAGATAAGAGCAGCTGGTTCGATCCCTGGTTCAGGAAGATACCCTGGAGGAGGGCATGCAACCCACTCCAGTATTCTTGCCTGGAGAATTCCACGGACAGAGGAACCCGGAAGGCTATAGTCCATAGGGTCGCAAAGAGTTGGACATGACTGGAGTGACTTAATGCACACACACACACACATACATCCACACACACACAAAGGAACTCTGACAATGCTCACTCTACACCCACTGCTTCCAATATCTACTCTCTCGTCTCCACTCTTCCCCTGATTCCAAGTCTAGGGAAAGTGCCTCTGTCTTCAGTTTTATGCTGCCAGTCCCAACACTGACTCATTTAATTCCATCTGTTCTGTACATTACTGACCTCCACTCACTCCTTATACAAGAGAAAAAATGACCAGGACTTTTATAGTGCCAACAATGCTTTACTGAATTCACTTAATCACCTGCTTGTATTCCCTCATTGAATATACATGTCTTCTTGGCAGGAACCATGTCTTTGCATTATCGCCTTCCTCTCATCAAACATTCAGTGTACTCAACGGATGGATGGATGGATGACTTAATGTACAACTCAAATAATGTTTGGGTCAATATAAGAAAGTGTGCAGTAGTGTGTCTGCATAGAGCAAACTTACCAATGCCTTTGATAAAATGTAGAAGGTGAGGCTAAATTATTTTTGTGGCATTTCCAATACAAAATTCCTGTAATCTGTTTCATGATTTTCTCTCTCTCTCTGTCTCACACTCTGTCACTCATTAAATGCCTTTGGTACATCAAGTACCACTGTGATACTGTGATTTACAATAAGAACTGTACCTTTGGTCTTCATCCCCATTTCTGTCACAGATACCCTTTGAGGTTTCACAAGCGGTAAGAATGTGACAACGGTGTCTTGTTAGATGAATGAGATGACTTTTGGACTACACCTAAGGACGGGGGCTGGTTTGGAGGAGAACCAACATTGTATTTAAAGGGTTGGAAAGTTCAGTTTTGGCCCCCAGACTTCTGGGAAGTGGCCGGTGGGGGGGGGGCGGGGGGGCTGGAGATTGAGTCGCCAATTGCCAATAGCCAATAATTTAATAAACCAGGCCTATGTAATAAAGCCTCCATAAAAACCCATAAGAATGTGGTTTGGTGATCTTCTGGGTTGGGGGACACTTGGAGTTTTGCAGGGAGGAACCACCTCTGAGAGAGTCCTGGGCCCTTTCCCCAGACCTTACCCTATGCCTCTTGTCCATGTGGCTGCTTCTAAATTATATCCTCTTATAATAAACCAGTGATCTAGTAAAGAAAATGTTTCTGTGAATCACTCTATCCAATTAACTGAACCCGCAAAGGAGGCTGCTGGAACACCCAATCTATAGTTGGTCAGTTGGCTAGAATAACAAGCACCAACTTGGACTTTCCATTGGCATATTAAGCGCATTGGGAGGGTAGTGCCTGGGGGGCAGGACTGAGCCTTTAGCCTGTGAGATCTGATGTTGCCATCTCCAGGTAGACAGTCTCAGAACTGAGCTGGACTGTAGGACAGGCAGCGGGTACCAGAGAATTGCCTGGTGTGGGGAAAAGCCCGACACTGAAATGGACAGCAGGGCCATAACTCTCCCGTCTGCTGCTCTAATCCCCACTGACTCTATTCTCATTCTGGCCACCAGTATTTTTGCCCAGAAACCTAAACTTATTGTCCTAATTAGAGTGTCCACCTCTTGTTCAGACCTGCCTTCAGTCTCTTTTCCATGATACAGCCCAAATCACCTTTAAAAAATTTAATGTGATTCTGTATTTACCTACTTTCAATGACTATCTCCTAAGGACAAAAATTACCAGTTCTTAACATGCTGTGAAAGTGCTGCACTCAATATGCCAGCAAATTTGGAAAACTCAGCAGTGACCACAGGACTGGAAAAGGTCAGTTTTCATTCCAATCCTAAAGAAAGGCAATGCCAAAGAATGCTCAAACTACCACACAATTGCACTCATCTCACATGCTAGTAAAGTAATGCTCAAAATTCTCCAAGGCAGGCTTCAGCAATACGTGAACCGTGAACTTCCTGATGTTCAAGCTGGTTTTAGAAAAGGCAGAGGAATTGCCAACATCTGCTGGATCATGGAAAAAGCAAGAGAGTTCCAGAAAAACATTTATTTCTGCTTTATTGACTATGCCAAAGCCTTTGACTGTGGGGATTACAATAAACTGTGGAAAATTCTGAGAGAGATGGGAAATTCTGAGAGAGATGGGAATACCAGACCACCTGACCTGCCTCTTGAGAAATCTGTATGCAGGTCAGGAAGCAACAGTTAGAACTGGACATGGAACAACAGACTGGTTCCAAATAGGAAAAGGAGTACGTCAAGGCTGTATATTGTTACCCTGCTTATTTAACTTCTATGCAGAGTACATCATGAGAAATGCTGGATTGGAAGAAACACAAGCTGGAATCAAGATTGCCGGGAGAAATATCAATAACCTCAGATATGCAGAGGACACCACCCTTATGGCAGAAAGTGAAGAGGAACTGAGAAGCCTCTTGATGAAAGTGAAGGAGGAGAGAGAAAAAGTTGGCTTAAAGCTCAACATTCAGAAAACTAAGATCACAGCATCCTGTCCCATCACTTCATGGGAAATAGATGGGGAAACAGTGGAAACAGTGTCAGACTTTATTTTTTGGGGGGCTCCAAAATCACTGCATATGGTGACTGCAGCCATGAAATTAAAAGATGCTTACTCCTTGGAAGAAAAGTTATGACCAACCTAGATAGCATATTCAAAAGCAGAGAGATTACTTTGCCGACTAAGGTCCATCTAGTCAAAGCTATGGTTTTTCCAGTAGTCATGTATGGATGTGAGAATTGGACTGTGAAGAAGGCTGAGCGTCAAACAATTGATGCTTTTGAACTGTGGTGTTGGAGAAGACTCTTGAGAGTCCCTTGGACTGCAAGGAGATCCAACCAGTCCATTCTGAAGGAGATCAGCCCTGGGATTTCTTTGGAAAGAATGATGCTAAAGCTGAAACTCCAGTACTTTGGCCACCTTATGCGAAGAGTTGACTCATTGGAAAAGACTTTGATGCTGGGAGGGATTAGGGGCAGGCGGAGAAGGGCACGACAGAGGATGAGATGGCTGGATGGCATCACTGACTCAATGGACATGAATCTGAGTGAACTCTGGGAGTTGGTGATGGACAGGGAGGCCTGGCGTGCTGCGATTCAAGGGGTCGCAAAGAGTCAGACATGACTGAGTGACTGAAATGAACTGAACTGAACTGAACTGAACATTCAATCCTCCAATGGCTGAACACTTGAAACAGTAAAGGAAATATCCTTACCACAAGCATCATGATGTCTCTCTTAAGTCTAGATACTGAGAAACTGAATGTTTTGAATCAATCTGTCCCTATTCATATTTTTCTTTTGTTTACACAAAACATATTTTTGCAAGTTACTATGCTATAATTAATTTGAAATTATAAATATAACCTAACTGAAACTTAATCCTGTCACCACCTTTTCTTCCATATTTTACTACTGTTTAATTATAGATGTACAGTGTAAAGTTTAAAAGAACATTATCAATATAATCACACAATTAATTTGTGTGATGTTTATAACTCAGTTACTCCCGTGTTCAAAGATATTCTCCCTCTGGCCACCAAAAAAATGTATGTAATGATTTTCGGAGCAATAAAGACCATTTCTCTGATTTTGAGAGAAGCATCAGGAAGTACATGCTTTCACTGACCTAACTCTCAAAGTTCTCTTGCCAGATTGTAAAACTGGCTTTGTCATTACTTTAAAAATTTTTTGTGTTTGTTTCCTATTTATTTATTGGCTGTGTGAGTCGTTGTTGCTGTGCGGGCTTTTGTCTAGCTGCGGTGAGCAGGGGCTGCTGTCTAGCTGCAGTGCACAGGCTTCTCACTCGAGTGGCTTCTCCTGTTGAAGAGCACGGGCTCTGTGTGGGCGGGCTTCAGTATTTGGCCTCCAGGGAGCTCAGTTTTGTGGTTCCCAGGCTCCAGAGCACAGACTTGGAAGTTGTGGCACATGGGCTTAGTTGCTCTGAGGCATGTGGGATCTTCCTGGACCAGGGACCAACCCTGTCTCATGCACTGGCAGGCAGATTCTTTACCACTGAGCCACCAGGGAAGGCCTCTCATTTACTTTTATGCTCTATCATGCATGTGGCAGACTAATCCATTTTCCCATGATTTATCATCTTCTTAACACAAAATTCCCTAGGAAGGTTACTGAGGGCTCTGAAGTATTCAAAGAGCCGGTCATCACTTGAGGACCAGGACATGTGCCATTTCTCCAGTGGCTCCAAGATTCTAGAGAGTCCGATCCTTAGCTCCTTGGAAATCAAAATCTGTCTCCAGTAATCTGGTGCTATTGCTGCTTAACTTCTCTTCAGTGTTTCCCTGGTGGCTCAGACGGTAAAGCGTCTGTCTACAATGCGGGAGACCTGGGTTCCATCCCTGGGTGGGGAAGATCTGCTGGAGAAGAAAATGGCGCTCCACTCCAGTGCTATTGCCTGGAAAATCCCATGGACAGAGGAGCCTGATAGGTTACAGTCCATGGGGTCACAAAGAGTTGGACACGACTGAGCGACTTCACTTTTACTTTACCACAGTATCAGGTTTCTCTGGCACATAAATGCAAAGCTAACACTGCTTTCTCACTAACAGCAACCTTCGATGGAGACTGAGCCATCAGTGCTGATTTGCCTGGAAACAAACAAGCTCCCATTATTCTGGAGTAATTACTCACACGATTGATTTCAAGGCAAGAACAATAATACCTTTTCCATTCAAATTTCTAGTACTTAAAGAGTAGTTGCCAAATAAACATTTATGGAATGCATGAATAAATCAACAGTAGGGCAACAGATATTTAGGTGCAAAGTTTTCTGCAAGGTGCTGAATGACACAAATAGAAGACACGTGGGTACAAAATTAGTTCATGTATGGATCCTATGATGGTTAGTTTTATATGTCAAGCTGACCAGGCGAAGGGATGGCTAAACAGCTGGTAAAACATTATATCTCCATATGTCTCTGAAGGTGTTTCTGGAAGCATCTAGCATTGGAAAGAGGAGACTAAACACAGAATAAGATCACTGTCACCAATGCAGGTTGGCATCATTCAAGACGGTGTTAATTATAATATTCGAAACAAGAACACTCTTATATAACTTTTAATAATGCAAACGGTGCAACAGTCTGACTCTGTTCTTCATTCCTTATCGTACTATGGCTTCAAGTAAAAAATATGATTTATACTATTTTCAATGTTCATGACTTGGACATTTTGCCATGATCCTTCCTAACACAAATCCTATTGATTTAAGTCTAGTAAAATTCTTTGGAAGTACATCATCAATTAGAGTACAAGTGACATACTAAATTTTGGTGAGAGAGATTTAAATGAAATTCAAAGACAACAGCCAGTTAGGAAGGATAGAAAGGATAACAGAAAGAGGGTAGAAAGGTGAGGATGAAGAAACCAAGGACAAAGGCGCAGGAAGAAAGTGAACCCTGAGCTGGACCGGGAGAGGTTACCTTCTGACCACGTGAAGTGGTAGAGGAAAAGCATTACAGATGGAACAGCATGAATTAAAGCACAGAAGTAGGCAAATACTGACCCTGGGCCTGTGTGTTTCAGGGAGTCATAAGTGTTCAGTTTAAGGGTAGAGCAAGATTGCATTTTCAGGCAAATCAGCTTGGAAGTTTTGACTTAAGGAACGGGGTGTACTCAACAATGATCCCAATTTTCATTATTTATTGCCTATGATACAACATCACATCTATCTCCAGACTCCAAGTTAGGAGTCCTTTGTATTTTTTTTTTGAGCTCATCTGCTTGATTGATAAGAAAATACTTAACAAAACTTAGTTCTTGTTTATTCTGTTCTTGCATTTTACATCTGAAGGTCAACAGTTTTAACACAGATCCTATATTACATAATAAGGATATTGAACAGCAAGATGCTACTCTTCCTGTCCCTGAATGTCCCTGTCACCTGCAGAGATTTTTGATGATTAGCTGGACACAGTCAAGTCCTGTGGGGTTGAAGACACAGATGGCTACTAGCTCCTACAACTAGAGAAACAGTCTCATTTGTCTGATGCTTCATGTATATGGTCAACATTTCTTTCTGGTGAATTCTGTATCTTTCAGAGCTCCCATTCTTCACTGCCTCCAGAGTAGGTTTTAATTGCTACTGTTACCTCTACTGCTGACTGAGAGGCTCAAGGTTACCTATAGGGCTGACATCAGGCAAGAGGGAGTTACTATAATTATACCATGATATAATAGTATAATGACTTTATACTTATATAATAAAGCTGTTAACTGTTACCACTAATTATTTTATCTTCAAATGACCCCGTGAATGATTTAGGTTATGAAACAGAATTTATTTGTGTAAAGAGGAGGGGACTGGTCATCAGAAGGTTAAGTGAATAATTCAAGATTACTCAGTTAGTAACAGAGCAGAGACAATAACACAGTGATAGCTAGCCCAGAGGTCTTTCCTATTCTTGACAAGGTATTTAATATGCATACCAACTCTTTTGTTTCATCCATGAAACATATTTCCCCACTGCTTAGGTAGTAATATGGATACATTCAAAACATGAACGTTCTTAAATTAACTTGTTTAAACACAAATAGGACAAGCAGAGTTGATCCTGGTTTTCATTACTATCATACAACACAGTTGATTTAAAAATACCCTCTTTACTAAAGTAGCTTCATGGCTTGAACATCTAATTGTGATTCTTTCTCTAGTCAACTTTCAAAGACTGGATTTAAGCCTATCTTTAAGCCTTCTTTACCTTTTGTTTTGTTTCCTTTCTAAAATTTCTCTATTGGGAAAGAATCAAGTGAAATCTATCAAGGAATACATCTGTATCTGCATCCTGAAATTCGAACAAGAACTTGCAGGAATGCCTTGTTGATGACTATACCACAGTTGAGACAGTCTGTTATATGTCGAAGCAAGATGAACCATGAACCATCAATCTCTTCCCTAGCCATCATCCCCCAGTGTCTCCCCAACATGGGGCAGTATCTTAATGGACGTGCATTATCAATGCAGGCTTCTTTTCCATCATAAAGAACAGTGTACCGGGAGCATCTGGTACACTGAATTTGTCACACTGCAGACAAGCTAATCTCATTATGGGAGCCCACAGGGGAGAAGAGAAAAGACTCACATTTAGTCCATATGAACTACCAGGAGACCCATCAAGGCAGTTGGGCTAGCTCATGATACAGCAGCTTCTAGCAAATTAGCAGCCCATAACAGCTTAGTTATAATGAGCCACAAGACCCTGCACCATAAGCTCCATGCCATTAAAGGGAATTCAAGTACATGAATTCGTGTACACAGTAGAACCTTAACATCTGTCTGTGCGAAGCCAATATTTTGCTTATACCTTTTTAGGAACAGCAAAATTACCCTCGTGTCCCCTGAAACTAGGGACTGGAATTTTCATCAGCTGCAGTTTTCACCTGTGAGACAGGGCAGAGCTGATCCACTTCAGCCTCCCCCGGCCACCGAGCCGGGCAGCAAGCTGCTCATTCTGGCAGCTGTTTTGTACATATTAGGCTGATTTTCTCCCAAACCATTTCCTCTTGCTGTTCAAGTGGGAAAAGCAATAGTCTAGTCATAAATTAAACAGGCAACAAGACATGCAGATCCACGAATAGCCTAAAAATGATAATTAAGCAAAATAACTTAAATCATATCCTACTAAACCCAGCATGGAGAACCCCTCCTCCCGCATTTTAATTAATTTAGGCCATTGTCTCTGTTTTTCCTGTTAAAGCAATGTACTCCTTTCTCCTTTTCTTCCCACTGTGGGGTGAATCTTCTTTAGGGATTCAGGAAATAAAACAGCAATAATGATGATGATGCTATTGGGTTGGCCAGAAAGTTCATTTGGGTTTTTCTATAAGATGTTCAGGAAAACCCAAATGAACTTTATGGCCAACTCAATAATAACAATACCATGATTATAATAATTAGTATTTCTATTTAATAGACGAGGTCATAGAGCAATAGATTAGCCATGGATAACTGGTTGTTAAGCTAAGGGAACTGACACTTTTTATATAGTTTAAAGTATTTTCACAGAGTTTTAGGTACAGGATGAACAAACACTTTTGTGGATAATAGAAATTCCCTATTTTTATTGTCTTAAACAGTGAGTGTCTATGAATCACTTGGGCAGTAGTTTCAAACTTTGTATCATTCTTCCTACCTCCAGATACTTAGCTTGTAGCAAAATGGGTGCTGCAAATATCATTGTGTGTTTTTTAGATTTTTATTAAATTTCTAGTTCTAATCAACCTACATATAATGTCTAAACATCTCCCAGGATTTACACGTGGGTGGGACCTAGTGGGTCATTTACTTCATCATCTGTCCTTCTTGATGAGTCAGCATCTCAGTTACTGGCTGAAAGCTACCATGGACAGCAGCTCAAACTTGAATGCCACTCCACTGAAAAACAGCTCTGGCTGTCAAAATCAGAATGTCTTCTAGTAAAAATCGAATAATTGATTCTGAATTCTGACTTCTAGTTCTGTCTTCTGATTAACTAAAGCATGCCCCTGACTTTTACACTGATATTCTAGACTGACCAATATTTGAAAACTCACCTCTTCCATTATTTAAGTAGGGGCAGTTCAGACGTCTCATCATCACATTTGGAGGTCTCGCCATTCTGGCTACACTTCTGTTCTGTCCCTCTGGTTTGTAGATCCCCTCCAACCTTAATTCTTAATACACAACATTTCACACACTACTCCAAACAAATATAGTCTGAAAAGTGCCACGTACTTAATCATCACTTTCCTTGTAGAACTGAACTTGAACTTCCGTTGATGTAACTTAAAATACATTAGCTTTCTTCAGCTTGTCAAACAGTTTGTCTTATATGAAATTTGAATTCAACTATACATGTAGTACTTTTTTTGTAAATTGCTGCCAAATTAGGTTTCCATACAGGATGCACCTCTGCAATTGATACCTTTGAACCTGCAAACAAGGCTGGAGATATACTTCAAATTTTCAACTTTGTTTTTGGCTCATATTCTCCAATAATTTAGGTTCCTCTTGAAATTTAATTCTACATCAGAGGTATGCATATTTCCTTAGCCTCACATAAACTGCAAATTTTATAGGCTTGCTCTGAAGACATTAGCTCAATTCTTTGATTATAGTTTTGAATAGTGTACACATAGCTCAAAGCTCTAATGCAGAAATAGAGTCTTCTATTTCAGATTCTTAACAATCTGCTAAACAGTGTATCCAAAGGGATGCATAAACCCAGGTCTAATACATATCATCAGCACACAAAACGCAGCATAAACCTTGGATTGCTTTCTAGTCCCTAGGTGGAGTGCTCTGTGACACTGGCTTTGTCTTACTGACTCCACATCAGCAGAATGCCTAGTAGTTCCTAAGCACTCATTTGCAAATGATGAATGATCATTCACAATTGTATGATCACCTTCATCAGTCACCCTTAATTCTGGTTATAATCAAGGCAGCGGGTCTCAAAGAGACAGATGGGAGAGCTTCACAAGTATACCTATTTCTCACATCTCAGGTTTTGAATTTGAATTTGACTGTTAATTTCCCAACACTGCTGAGTGGTGTAGCTCAGATGTAAAGGCAGCTGTCTCTAAAGTGGGGTGCACCAGACAATCTAGCATGGTTGGGGAAGCAAAGGCTTGAACTGCATTTTAAATTACTGTTCTTATTTTTAAAATGAGATTTTAATATTTTCTAACATACAAGTTTTGATACAGTAATATATTTATGTCATGTGAAAATAAATCAATATATAATGGATATTCTTATTCAAAGACTTATATTGATCAAGGAGTGCAATTGACAAAGGCTGGAAAGCCTTGGGTGGGAGATGCATACTAGTTGCCAGTTGTTGTTGTTGCTGCTGTTCAGGTGCGAAATTGTGTCTGACTCTCTGCCATGCCATGCACTGCAACATGCCAGGCTCCTCTGTCCCCCACTATCTTCCAGACTTTGCTCAAATCTGTGTCCACTGAGTCAGCAATGCTGTCTAACCATCTTACTGCCCCTTCTCCTTTTGCCTTCAGTCTTTACCAGCATCAGGGTTTCTTTTTCCAATGAGTGGGCTCTTTACATCAGGTGGCCAAAGTATCAGAGATTCAGCTTCAGCATCAGTCCTTCCAATGACTATTCAGGACTGATTTCCTTTAGGATTGACTGGTTTGATCTCTTTGTAGTCCAAGGGACTCTCAAGAATCTTCTCCAGCACCACAATTCTAAAGCATCAATTCCTCTGTACTCAGCCTCCTTTATGGTCCAGCTCTCACATCTGTACATGACTACTAGAAAACCATAGCTTTGACTATACGGACCTTTGCCAGCAAAGTGATGTGTCTGTTTTTTAATGCACTGTCTAGGTTTTCATTGCTTTCAAGAAGCAAGCATCTTTAAATTTCATGGTAGCAAACCACACTAATATTCTTGCGATGAGAACTCCATGCACAGTATGAAAATTTGGGCCAGGAACCCAGTTAAGACCTGATCCTGTAGGCAGCTCTTTGGAGTAAGTAGCTCTTTGCAAGGAGGCCCTCTGTCCTGTCAATTTAGCAAAGCTAGATTTTAACTAACCCTTATACCAGATACCCCATGCTTAAATAACCTCCAGACCAAGCACACTTTTCAAATCTTTTAATCACAAGATACCTTGCCTAACCTGTTGATTCTTTTCTTAGATTAAAGAAGTAGAAACTATCAGATGGCTAGATCTTTCCCCTCAGCTTCTCCTTCAGTTATCCCAAGAACAATCTGTGTGAACAAGATAGCATCTAAAGAAACATCACGAGTCAGCTGATCTGTACAGTGAAAGATGACGAAGGCTCTGACCCCCTCCCCAAACGATTAACAGCTACTAGTTTCCCCCTTTTCCCTATAAAAACTTGCACGTCCTTGTGCTCAGCTATTTCTGACTCTTTGAGACCCCACAGACTGCAGCCCACCAGGCTCCTCTGTCCACGGGGTTTTTCAGGCAAGAATACTGGAGTGGGTTGCCATTTTTCTCCTTCAGGCAATCTTCCTTACCCTGAGATCAAACTCGTATCTCTTGAATTTCTTGCATTGGCAGGCAGATTCTTTACCACTGGAGCCACCTGCATGGCCAAACAGAATCTTTGGAATAGTTTTTTGGACATGAGTATGCTCTCTCCCAGACTGCTGGCTTCCTGTATAAAGCAACCTTTACTTTCAATCAACGCTTGCCTCTCGAGTACTGGTTTTAGAGTAGTGAGCAGCCGAACCTGAGTTTGGTAACAACTTCAGCCAATGTGCTCTGCTCGGCAGCTAAACGGTGACGACTCAGCACTGGGAGGCCCCTGTATGGGAAATAATACAATCCTGTTCATTTGGAAGGGATTATGGAACGGAAGCCTTTAATTTTGCAGGTATGAACACTGAGGTGCAAAAGGATTAACTGACAGGATTGAGAGCCTCAGCACCCTTTGGAGACATGACAGGGAGCAGAAAATGAAATGAAATATGGTTAATGGCCAGAGCTAGACTTGATCCCACTCCCCTGCTCTTACTCCAAATATATTACCCCAATAAGGAAGTAAACAAACAAACCAAAAGCTGGACACAACCACAAAGAAAGAAAGAAACAGAAGGAATTGAAGGGAGATATCCAGTTCACTACATCTTTCAGCATCACCCTTCCGCTGACTGACTTGGGGGGATAGCATTAGACACCGCCAAACGCCAGCAGTGGCGACCTTTCTGAGCACCAGCTCACCCCTCAGGGAGCAGTGTTATCTTCCAACTTTTAACTCCTATAGAATTCTTCCTTCAAAAGCTGTGAACATCCACATTGTTCTAAGATGAGTAACTCATTGCAAAATAATAATTCAAGGTGTACAGTGGGGAGACATCCACTCATGATTTGATCCAGCAACACGTTCTCATGCAGATGGAAGAGGAAGTTACCAGACACTTTATAAAAGCCATCACCTTGCACCTGAGTACAAAGAGAAGTACGTCACTATTCTTATGGAGAAAAAAGTTGTGTACAAAGTATGCCCACGTTTTCTTAAAATCTAACAACTGGAGCACAATGGGGCCTGCATGTAAAGCTAAGTCTCTGATCTCCAGACCCATGTTTTTTTCCTACTACAGCACAGCTAAGGGGCCTATTTCATACTACTGTGTTAAATACAGTGAGAGTCTTGTTTCTAAATGAAAACACGTATTCTCAAAGTGTTTCCAAAGCATCAATGTGACTTGTAAATAAGGACACCACAAAGAGTTGCCCTGATACCTTTTAAAAAATGAAAGTTAAGAGTAAGGTCTTACAGAACATGGGTAGCAATAAACTCGTTGGGTCTCGTGGATGGGCATAGCTCTGTGTCACCTAACATGGTGCTTCCAAAAGGAGGTGCAATGGGACCAATAATAGTTGTTGATTGATTGTCTGGTCCCTACGAGGATGACAGCTCCATGATGGCTGTGAGTTGGCATTTCTTTATTCCCAGCTTTTATAAGAGGGCTTACAAGAAGGAGAATCTCAGTAAAGGAGGTTGAAAGAACTGCTTTGTTATGTATGCCATTTCATTTAAAACATCCTTATGAGATGCTTTGGAAATACTGGAATGTGAAAGCGTATTAAATGGAGTGCAAATGGAGTAGACTGAGAAATAGGGACCACCTCCTAAGATCAGGCCTTGGCCCGCGTGTACAGCATCCACCCTCCTGGCACTGAGTGGTCCAGGTGGCATCCAGGCCAACAGAACTTTCTTCTTGGTCCGCCAACATCCCTCTCTAGTCTATGAGTGCGTGTGCAAATCCAGTATGACAGAGAATGGGCCTGGAAAAATACAAGACTGAGATTAATCACTTACCAGTGACCCCTCTAATCTCTTATCTCCTATAACGTCACCTACATGAGCCTCCAAGGGGGCAGGTAGGACTGTTCCAATCCTATCCTGCCCCCAGTTCGCTGCAGAGAACTCTCAAGTCGGCCTTGAAGCTGACTTTCCACTTCCTATACAGCCAGGTTCTGCATCTGAGAATCAGGCGGTTCTCAAATGCTCATGGGCCTAGCAGTTTTCTAGGGAACCTATTAAAAATGCAGATGTCTAAGCCCAGCCTTCAGGACACTGAGCCTGGAAGGTGCATCTGTAAGAGTTGTTTGGGCTGATTCTGATGTGGCGGGGGGTGGGGGTGGGGGGCATTTACGAACATACCGAGACTCATCCCTGAGCTCCAGACCCTGCAGGATTCCAAATATAAATATGCTGGTGAGTGGGGTAAAGCCCTTTCCAGTAAAAGGGAGAGAGGGCTGGAGCCCCTGGGCTGAAGATGACAAGTTAAAAAAAAGAGGGAGTGACATGCAATTGGGAGGGGTGGATAACCATTAAAAGGCAAAAATCAACAAAGATTTTCCAGAATCTAAGTGAAACAGTTAAACTGAGCAGCGCCACTGGATGGAAGGCTGAAGGACAGTGAGCTGCAGAGCTAAACAGACATGGATTTAGCGTCTTACACTAATTTATCTCTGTGATCTTAGAGCTACCACATAAGAAAACAATTACTCAGCTTACTGTGACTCATGCGTGTCTGTGCACGTGTTACTCGCTCAGTCATGTCCAGCTCTTTGTGATCCCGTGGACTGTAGCCCACCAGGCTCCTCTGTCCAAGAGATTCTCCAGGCAAGAATACTGGAGTGGGTTGTCATTCCCCTCTCCAGGGGACCTTCCCGGCCCAGGGATTGAATCCGAGTCTCCTGCATTACAGGAAGATTCTTTATTGTCTGACACACCATGGAAGCCCTTCTCATCCACAGCACAGGGATAATAGCTAACATTTATAAAGTCTTTGTGAGGATTTAATGAGATATTGTAAGTAAATGCATAACCAAAAACATTGGATATGCTCAATAAATGTATCAATTATTATTTCAGAGCAATAATAAAGTAATAGGGTAAAGTTAATCAGTTTTTTTAAAATTTTTTTGTTTTTTGATGTGGAACGTTATTAAAGTCTTTATTGAGTTTGTCACAATATTGCTTCTGTTGTTTATGTTCTGGTGTTTTGGCTCTGAGGCAGGTGGGATCTGAGTTCATTGACTAGGAATCGAACCTGTAGCCCCTATATTAGGAGGCGAAATCTTAACCACTGGATTGCTCAAGCCCCAAGTTAATCAGTTTTTAAATGAAGAAATGCAACGTTCCTGTCTAAGTCCATATACCTGGAGAATAAATAATTCCCTAAATGGGAAATGTACAATGTCTGACAAATATCTCTGCACTATATTTACCAAAATATGCCAGAATGTACTGGAGTCTGCAAAGAAGTTTCAGGCACAAGGCAGGATGAGGTGATAGCACAGCTTCCTGGGCTTTGAACAGTGGGGGGACAGTGAAGTGAAATGGCCCCGCAAACCAGGGGCCTGTGGCCTTGTAATCACAGGCCACACTCCGCTCAATGGTTCCCTCTTCAAGTCCTTTTATCTTTACCTCTTTATGGGTAGTTTTTAATTTTTGGCAGAAGTTCTCCATGACAATGTATGTGCAGTTAATCCCCAGACTTGGCATCCAAATTTAATTACCTTTCACATTCCCGTGCCAAGTATACTATCTCCTACAAGAACCCTATTACTGCTGATGAAAATTATCAGCAATTGGTTCAGAAGAGCATGAGGGCTTGAAATGAACTGAAGCAGCTGAAACTCATGAAGATGGGCCATGTGGTCAATAGGGAGGCCGAGAAGTAAATAACTACATTCCGATCCTGTCACTGGAGGAACATACATTCAGACATTACAGTCTACATGCAAAGAACAGCTGGGACGTGTTGCCATACAGGAAGACTCAGCTAATCTGCCTCATACTGAAATAATCAGACAGCGGACCAACACTTAAAATTAGTTTTCTTCTCCAAAAGTGAGCTAATACCATTGGAAACCAGAGATGAACTCAAAACTTTTATTCCTAGAGGAAATAACCTTCACGTCTTTGAAGACGATTTAGAGACGGGAAACAGTCACTGTGAAACTAGCCACACTGTAGTGTTTATTAAAATCCCAGAACTTGCAGAGTTTATTTTTAAAGCCACAAGTGCTGAGTTTAATTAAACTTGTCAAGTATGTGATGAACTTGATAAGACAAAAGCAGGTGATTTGACCCACAACTAACAAAATATACCCAATGTTACTATGCCTTCTAGGAAACCCAGCATGAGATATGGCCAAATGACACAAGATACCACTATGGGTGTGATTATAACTGATAATTCTTGTTGTTGTTATTTAGCCACTTAGTCGTGTCAGGCTAAATTTCCGATTGCATGGACTGCAACATGCCAGGCTTCCCTGTCCTTCACTATCTCCCGAAGTTTGCTGAAATTCATATCCATTGAGTCAGGGATGCTATCTAACCATCACATCCTCTGCCACCCTCTCCTCCTTTTGCCTTCAATCTTTCCCAGCACCAGAGTCTTTTCCGATGAGTGGGCTCTTTGCATCAGGTGGCTAAAGTTCTGGAGCTTCAGCTTTAGCATAGTCCTTCCAATGAATATTCAGGGTTGATTTCCTTTAGGATTGACTGGTTTGATCTCCTTGCTGTCCAAGGGACTCAAAGAATGTATTTTGTTTTGGGGGTAGCATTTTACTTAACCAAACTGATAACTGAATATGATCACATAAATAATTCAGGGCATTGACTCTCTCTTTCTCATGTTAATAGGTATTAGACTATTACAGTGATATCCACACCTTTTATGGTAGGAAGCAACCCAAGGCTACAGAAGCTGAAAACATTGGTCAAGTTTCCAAAGCTGGAGGCTGGACCAAGGGGAGTAGAAGCTGGGTTTTCTCACTCAAAGGCCATCTGTTGTCATAGACCATGCCACCGGAGGGAAACTCCCAACCCCTACTGGAGTGTTTGTGCACAAGCAATTATAAATCTGCTTCTTGTATTTGGGCATTTTCACATGTAAGCTACAATAACAGGTTGCAAGTGATAACTTTCAACATTCTCCACCCCTTTTTTTTCAGTTTAAAAACCTTTTTATTTTGAATAACTGTAGACTCATAAAGGGTGTCTGAACTTTATAGAGTTCTCTTGAAGGTGAAGGTGAAGGTGAAGGTGAAGTTGCTCAGTCGTGTCTGACTCTTTGCGACCCCGTGGACTGTAACCTACTAGGCTTCTCTGTCCATGGGATTCTCCCGGCAAGAATACTGGAGTGGATTGCCATTTCCTTCTCCAGGGGATCTTCCCGACCCAGGGATCAAACCCGGGTCTCCTGCACTAGAGGCAGACGCTTTAACCTCTGAGCCACCAGGGAAGTCTATTCTTTTTTAAAAAATTGTACTTAGCCTCTTTCTTTAATATTCTTTTACTTTTTTTTTTTCTCAAGTATAATTGTTTTACAATGTTGTGTTAGTTTATGCTGTATAACAAAGTGAAATAGCCATTGCTATTATTCTGTTGCTAAGTTATGTCCAGCTCTTTGCTACCTCATGGACTGCAGCACGCCAGGCTTTTCTGTCCTTCACTATCTCTCTGAATTTGCTCAAATTCTTGAGTTGGTGATGCAATCCAACCATTTCATCCTCTGTTGCCCCTTTTCCTCCTGTCCTCAGTGTATACCTATATCCCCTCCCTCTTAAGCCTCCCTCCAACTTAGGTCATGATCTAGATTATTTTTAAAAATCTGAAGCAACAATAAAGTAGAACAACATACATTTTTGTCACCCTTCAGTATCCTTGAGGAATTGGTTCTGAGAAACGCAGCAGATATCAAAATCCACAGATACTCAAGTCCCCTGTATAAAATGGTGTAGGATTCCCAAGTAATATACGCACATCCTCTCACATGCTTTCAATTACATCTTGATTATGTATAATACCTCACTCACTCGCTTCAGTCATGTCCAACTCTTTGTGACAATATGGACTGTAGCCCACCAGGCTACTCGGGATTTTCTAGGCAAGAATATTGGAGTGGGTTGCCATTTCCTCTTGCAGGGAATCTTCCCAACCCAGAGATCACACCTGGGTCTCCTGCTTGGTAGGTGGATTCTTTACCACTGAGCCACTGGGGAAGCCCCTTTATAATACCTAGTACAATGTAAATGCTATGCAAGTAGTTGTAAATAAAATGTAAATATTTTATCAACAGTTGCCAGGATACAGCAAATGTGCTTTGCTTTTTGGAAGTTTCTGGAATTATTTTCTCCCAAATATTTCAATCTGCAGTTCGTTGAATTGTGAATGCAGGACCCACCAATACAAAGAGCCAACTATATTCAGATTTTCATTGTTCATTCAGCAAATAGCCAGGCATGGGTCTAGGTGCTGGGAATGCAGCAATCAAAAAATCAGACAAAAATCCCTGCCCATTTTGGACCTTGCATTCTAGTGGAGAAAATGAACATTGAACAGAATGAACAGGTGGATTCCATAGGGCACCATCTTTGGTAAAGGCAATGGAGAATAGTAACTCAGGCAAAGATGGGGAGGGAATTTAAATGGAGTTATCAAGAATGAACTCATTGACAAGGTGACATCTGACCAAAGACCTGAAAGAGGTGAGGGAGCAAAGCACCTCTCTGGTGTGGATTTGGGGTGAAAGGGGGCTGTTGTGTTTAAGCAGAGATAAAGAGTCAATGCAAATGCCCTGTGCTGGGGCAGGAACCAGGAAAAGCGAAGAGTTTTGGATGCAGGAGCAAAGCAAGCAAGAAAGAAGACCCTTAGGAGATGTGGGAGAGTCGGGGCGGCAGGCAGCAGACCATAGCTGGGCCTGGTGGCCCCTGCATGGCTTCTGACTTTCACTCCACACAGAGAAGTAACATGATGTGCATGCAGCGTGCTCAGTCGCTTCAGTTGTGTCCGACTCTTTGTGACCTGCAGACTGCAGCCCGCCAGACTCCTCTATCCATGGGATTCTCCAGGCAAGAATACTGGAGTGGGTTGCTATGCCTTCCTCCAGGGGAGGAGTAACATGATAGAATTTACATATTCATAGGGTATCTCTGACTATTATAGAGAAGTAATCTTTAAAGTGATTCATTAACAGTTATTAAGCTGGTTTTAGAAAAGGCAGAGGAACCAGAGATCAAATTGCCAACATCCGCTGGATCATGGAAAAAGCAAGAGAGTTCCAGAAAAACATCTATTTCTGCTTTATTGAGTATGCCAAAGCCTTTGGCTGTGTGGATCACAATAAACTGTAGAAAATTCTGAGAGAGATGGGAATACCAGACCACCTGACCTGCCTCTTGAGAAATCTGTATGCAGGTCAGGAAGCAACAGTTAGAACTGGACATGGAACAACAGACTGGTTCCAAATAGGAAAAGGAGTACCGCAAGGCTGTATATTGTCACCCTGCTTATTTAACTTCTATGCAGAGTATATCATGAGAAACGCTGGGCTGGAAGAAGCACAAGCTGGAATCAAGATTGGCGGGAGAAATATCAGTAACCTCAGATAAGCAGATGACACCACCCTTATGGCAGAAAGTGAAGAGGAACTAAAAAGCCTCTTGATGAATGTGAAGGAGATGAGTGAAAATGTTGGCTTAAAGCTCAACATTCAGAAAACGAAGATCATGGCATCTGGTCCCATCACTTCATGGGAAATAGATGGGGAAACAGTGGAAACAGTGTCAGACTTTACTTTTTTGGGCTCCAGAATCACTGCAGATGGTGACTGCAGCCATGAAATTAAAGGATGTTTACTCCTTGTAAGAAAAATTATGACCAACCTAGATAGTATATTCAAAAGCAGAGACATTACTTTGCTGACTAATGTCCGTCTAGTCAAGGCTATGGTTTTTCCAGTGGTCACGTATGGATGTGAGAGTTGGACTGTGAAGAAGGCTGAGCACCGAAGAATTGATGCTTTTGAACTGTGGTGTTGGAGAAGACTCTTGAGAATCCCTTGGACTGCAAGGAGATCCAACCAGTCTAATTCTGAAGGAGATCAGCCCTGGGATTTCTTTGGAAGGAATGATGCTAAAGCTGAAACTCCAGTACTTTGGCCACCTCATTGTGAAGAGTTGACTCATTGGAAAAGACTCTGATGCTGGGAGGGATTGGAGGCAGCAGAAGAAGGGGACAACAGTGGATGAGATGGCTGGATGGCATCACGGACTCAATGGACATGAGTCTGAGTGAACTCCAGGAGATGGTGATGGACAGGGAGGCCTGGCATGCTGCGATTCATGGGGTCGCAAAGAGTCGGGCACGACTGAGTGACTGAACTGAACTGAACTGAACAGTTATTTTGTACAAGTCACTTAAACTTTTTTTTAAATCTCAGATTGGAGGATCAAATAAACACATCTTAATGTACTGCATAAACCTCAGTGCTATTTCATGCTCTCCTTGGCCACGCCCCCATCACAGCACTGATTTTGCTGGGCGAGAGTCACTGGTTCTCTTATTTGCATTCCCATCAGATTCTTCAGTTCTTAGAACCTTGAAAATACCTCTTCTCATTTTTGTACCTGGCATCTCGCAGGATGTTTAGCACACAAGAGGGACTCAACAAAGATGTGGTAGATAGAATGTATTGTGAAAAATCAGAATTATAAAACAGCTATAAAAATCAGAACTCTAAATCAGAATTCACATGTTAATAAGCTCCTTGTAAAACCACAAATCTTTGTTCCAAAACCAAGTGGAACTGTTGGTCATATTTATTCACTGTAATTCTGCAACTTGACAATATAATCAGCTCAGCTGGACCAAATCTGGAAACTCATGGGTAAATATAAACTATTTTTCTTAACTATGTGCACACAACTTAAGAGTAAAAGAGCCCAGAAAGGATTTTGCAGCTTCACATCTGGAAATTTTCAGAATGTATATTTCTTTTAAATCATATTTTGTTTGACTCTTTGCTTATGTTTTAGAATGTCACCTAAAGGACCTATTTAGTATGTTTTCAGATATATCTACATGATATAAATATGTGGATTTTAAAAAGAAGTTACTTAAAAATAGTTTAAATGTCCTCCCCAACAAAAAATATTTATACTTGGCAATCTAGGGTAGTAGAATCTCTTCATGTCAGTTAACTTTTTATTTTTAAGAAACTATTGGATAAAATGCACATACTATGCCTTATAGTTTAATGTCATTTGGATCATCACCACATTGGTGTTACCCAAAGTGAATGCCTAGAACTATATTCCTAAAGTGAAGCTTAATCGCCATTTATCTTTATATTTAGGCAGTATTATTAATAACAGCCAATATATATAGAAAACACTTTCAAAGGTCAAAGTTTTCTCAAAACACTATCCTCAATTTATACCACTCAGGTTTACTTCCATTCCTTAAAAATGAACAGATTTCTTACCTTTAATATGATAATATACACTTTTAACTTTAATTGAAATGAAATATTTATTAAGTGGTACCCCCAAAGTATATGGGGGTCTTTGTTAGCATCTTTTAAATTTATTCATGCTAGGCAATTAAAATAATAAAACATGTGACCATATATTTCTGATAAAAATAAATCATTGCTTTATGTCAACATGGTCATTATGTATACTTAGTACTTGGGTTACAAAGTCATTCAAATTTCAAATATTATTAAGCATGTAGAAATAAGTGCTAATTTTTGATTAACATAAGTTGAAAGTCAATCTCTGTTTGTCTTCTCCATTTGAAAATAATTTAAAGAAAAAAAAACAAAGACTTTACAAGGCACTCCATTTTCCTGTACTCACAATTCTACAATGCACATCTCTTAGAAATACACAACAATGTACAGCAATCATAAGTTGTCATCTGTTAAATTGCCAGCATTCTGAAATCAATTTGTTTCTTTAAACTCTTGAGTAGCACAAATATTTTAACTTGAGCAGCGACACAGGTAAAATCTATGAAGTCATTGTAAATTTGGTCGATGATTCTGTCAACAAGTTTATCTGAATAAAAGCAATCTGGAAACACTTGTATGATAAAGGTGTTCTATAATGACGGGATGCCTGCACCCCATTTACACCTGCAGCATTTAGAATGATCAAAACATGTAATTATTATATTCTAGTCTCAATATACGCTCATCAGTGAGGACTACATTATCTCTACAAGAGACCAAATTATCTATGAAAAAAGCCTATGCAATGCAACAAGTTAGCTGTCCAATATACTGAATTTCTACAGTTACTTTACACAGTGTCACTGGTTGGATGATTTTTGTGTCTTTACTCTCTATGAAAAATTTCTTTCTGGGTGAGTTTATTCATTCAATTTTGCACCGAAAGGAGAAAAAAAAAAGATGCACAGTTTCCAAATCAGTTTTTAATTGCTAGATAATCCTCATTTAATTATAAATGGCTACTTATAAGGATAATCATAATTTCCATAAAATCTGAAGTATGTATCTATGACACCCCAAGTTTTACTTAAAACCGTATTAAGCAGTTATAATGGTTGGTCGAAAGGGAAATAGCACCCTGATCCTTATAACTGCTTTCTGTTAAATGTGGTTACTTGCCTTTTACACTTTCAACATTAATACACCGAATACAATGACAACCGCGGAGCCAGAAATAAATTCGATCAATGTTTTCCACACAGAATTCTCCACCTGCGGTTTTAAAACTTTAGTTAAAACCGTCACAAAAACAACAGTCACAGTGAAAGCATTTAAAAAACAAATAGGTTTACTCTTCACTTTTTCTCCGTTACCTTTGGAAATAAGTGGTCCTTAAACACTTCAAAACTGTCCTCTAGGCAAATAAGTCACAAAGACGCAGGCTTACTTTTCCCTCCTTTCCAAGCAGCGGTGCAGGCGGCTCCTGGAAATCCCCCTACCTGCTTCTCCCTCCCTGTACCAGGGCCAAAAGGAACCCCGGAGGAGCTCAAAAATCACGAATGGCTTGGAAAAACAGCCTCAGAAAAGCCGGGATGCTGAATAATCATAGTTTAATTTCTGCTTTCACTTGCAAACAGTTTAAGAGAAAGCAAAGCAAGCAGCATGGAGGTACCACAAGCCTAGTGGTTGCCTTCTTAAAAGAGAAAAGAATGGAGTTCAGCCAGGCACAAAGGTCTCCATGGCAACAGTGAATTTAGACCCCCATCGGCATTATTTATGCAACATTTCATCACAAAAGGACCCTCCCACTAGCCTGCCTAGCAAATTTTAGTTTTCTAATCTTCCATTCCTTTGCCCCAAATTTGGGTCTGGATTCGTAACTATCTGTGTCTCAACATTAAAAAAAAAAAAAAAAATTCCCGCAGAATCACAAAATCATCCTCAAACTGAATCTAGACTTTGTTTCCTTGGTGAATTCAAAGGCAGGAGATGGATTCAAGATTGTTCAGAGTTCATATTCAAAGCCAGTCTAGTTGTATTTAGAGATGAGCTCTGCAACCAACACAAGTTTATTCAACATCTTTTTTTTCATTTTTTGAAATGAGATTGTCATTCAAGAAAAATAAAAAATAAGGCCAAGTGTAATCAACCCAAGGCTCACAGGAAAGAAAACTTTTCTAGATGCTAACTTTGAACCTAAATTTTAAATACTGACAGCCTTAAACACTTTTGAGTCTTTTACCTGTTTTTTTCCTATTTTAACCATGACTTCCAAACACATGAACTGAACAATGTATTTTACTGAACACTGTATCAAATGGACTCAGGCCCCATTTCATAATTATACAACCTGAAGCAAGTTATTTAAAAAAGAGATAGCCCAATGTAACTGGATAACTGCAAGTGTTAATAAGGTGATAAATTATAGAAGAAATATTGTCTTTAATTCTAAAACTTAAAGAACTATAATTGTTAGGATAATACTTGATAATGTCAAAAGGAGGTACTACTAGTCCCCATTTGAAAAGGATTGTATTTAGTATTAGCTCAAAGAACTAAAAAGGGTGACTTTTTATGGTTTATTATATTGTTTAATTTTTTTAATTGAAGTATACTTGATTTACAATGTTGTGTTAGTTTCAGATATACATCAAAATGATTCAGCTATACACACACACATATACACATATATATTTATTTTTAGATTCTTCTCCCTTATAGGTTATTACAACATGCTAAGTATAGTACTCTGCTACACAGTAAGTCCTTGTTGGTTATCTATTTTACATATAGTAGAAACGATGACTTTTTAAAATTAATTTTTGATATTTTAAAACAATATAAGCTTACTAGTAAAAATTCAAACAGCACACACTTTTATAAAATAAAGGGTATTTCTTTTTTTTAATTTTTACTTTATTTTACTTTATAATACTGTATTGGTTTCGCCATACATTGACATGAATATTCCACATACCCTAACTACTCTCCTGCTCCCCCTTAATACTGTCGTATGTCCAAACCTAAATCATGAACCCTGACCTAGGTCTTGATTGACTATGTTGTTCCTAAGATATTTTGGCAAGAATGCTTTATGGGGAAGCCTGTGTTCCTACCAGTGCAGATTGGATATTTTCTGTTGCCTGGAGGACTGGTAACTACCATGGGGGTGTCAGTCAACTAGAATGGGGTGTTCCTGGTGCCTGTAGATGTCAGCTCACTTTCATTTCTGTGAGCATGCTCCTGAGTTCAGACAACTCTTGGCCCCCTACTTAGAGGTTCTATAGTGTTTGTGAGTGGGCTTCCCAAGTGGTAAAGTGGCTTAACGATAAAGAAGCCACCTGACAATGCAGGAGACTTAAGAGACATGGGCTTGATTACTGGCTCAAGAAGATCCCCTGGAAGAGGGCATGGTAACCCACCCCAGTATTCTTGCCTGGAGAATCCCATGGACAGAGGGGCCTGACGGTCTACAGTCTATAGGGTTGCAAAGAGTTGGACATGACTGAAGTGACTCAGCACACACACAGTGTTTGTGAATGAATCATTCAGGTATCTTCTGACACTGAAAACTGAAGAACAGAATTAAGAGCCAGGCTGGCAGTCTCCCTTTTAAGAAAATTATTTTCCCAGGTGATAACATCTCATACATTAGTTCCAAGCTATCTCTCTTCCATATCGATTGCCTTCTTTTTTCTTGCTTTTATGTATTTTTTTTTCTCTTCTGCTTTATTCCCTCATGCCAGGTCTCTATATTCCTGCACTGTTATTCTTCTTGAGGCTTCTAATGTGGTTTCATTTCAGGAAATGGCTTTATTTTTTCCTATTTTTTTTTTTCATGAGCATTGCCAGTTTATTCTTCCCACATCTTTTTTGTCTTATCATCATCTCTTTGATTTCACTTTCCCCTCATGATTTTAAATGTCTTCAGGCTATAAAAAAAGAATATGGCTAATTTTCTTTTAAGCTTTCTGGGGGTGATTTTATCTTCTGGAATTATACTTTCTCTGCCTTTTGAATATCACTGTGTTACTTTCTTCTGTTTCTGATTTGTTACTTAAAAAAACAGAGTTAACCCATTGTCTTATACTTAAACCCTTCAGTTTATTGCTTATTTTTCAATTTTGACAACCTTTTCTTGGCCTGACTTCTGCTTACTAACTGATTGGGAAGGAGAAAGTGCTGAGTGTGAAGGAAGTGAAAACAAAAAATGCAGTTCTTGAAACGCCCCCCTCAAGATGATTCTCTCTTGTTGGAGCTTGTCCTCTATAGGGCTTTTCGTCTCTCCCATCCCCCACCATGCCTTCTTCAGGACTCTGTGTTCCAGTGAAGGATGCTGAGTCCTGACGCTTCCTTTCTTCCATCCATCTTTCCCTCCTTCCTACTTTTTTTAGAATGAAATTTGCATACAGAATGAAATCTGAAAAGCGGTTTCTAAACTCTGCATACCTTCTTTATGTGAGTTTGTGGCTGATTCTGTCTAGCATTATTGTATGTGGAATTGTATTCCTTTTTTTTTTTTTGTATTCTTGGTTGATCTTAAAGTGTTCTCTGAAGAAAGCAGAATGAGTTGAACATTGTGGAATATCCATTCTAATGGCTTAAAACTTGATCTAAAAAAGCACAAATACTTGGTTTTCATAAAATTCAATAGTCATTTGTAGTTTAAGAAACCAGTTTTGCAAACTAGGCATGGAGAGTGGTTCCCTCCATTTGATAATGAAAACAATTACAATGAGTTAAATATTAAAAACCTCTCCTTAACCATGAATGAAAAATCATTCACTGCTACCACTATGCTTCCTAACACCATACTGGGGATCTTCAGTGATACAGTAAAAATAAAAAGCAAATGTACAAAAACACCCATTTTCTTTATGTGTATTGTATGCATGTTAGTAGCTCAGCTGTGTCCAACTCTTTGCAACCCCACAGACAGTAGGCAGCCATGGGATTCTGTTCATGGGATTCTCCAGGCAGGAATACTGGAATAGGTAGCAATTTCACTTCTCCAGGGGATCTTCCTGACCCAGGGATCAAACTTGAGCCTCCTGCATTGCTGGGGTGGATTCTTTACCATCTGAGCCATCAGTGAAGACCTTATGTATACTAGCAATAAAGAAATTAAAGCAGTAATCATATTTATATCATAGAAAAGTATCCAATAACTTGGACTATACCTATGAAAGTGGCGAAAGACCTCTACACTAAACACTAGACAATGTAAGTAGCTCCTTTGCCTCTTTTCTGTTTGTTCATCCCTGTTTTCCTCAGACCTTCATTATAAAGATGAGATCACTAGGCAACATTTAAACTCCTAGAGATAGTGAAGGACAGGGAAGCCTGGAGTGCTGCAGTCCACGGGGCTGGAAAGAGTTGGACATGACTGAGCGACTAAACAACAACAAAGACAACATTTAACCTAGCTCCTTATTTTTGCTTTACTCAATATATACTATGCCTTGCTTAACCTATTGATTCCCTTCTTTCACCAGAAGGAAGAAGAGTGATGAATGTCGGACTTTGCACCCCCAGCTTCCGCTTATTAAATTTTGAGGCAAACCATGCAGGCAAGATAGCATCCAAAGGAAGATCAGGAGAAGTCAGCAGGTTGGCACGCAGTGCAAAAGTGATGAAGAATCTGACCTCCTACTTTAATGATTAACTGAGATTGTTTCCTCTTTTTTCACTTTAAAAATTGCCATCGCTAGCTAAGCACAATCTTCAGAGTTGGTTGCTGGACATGAGTCCATCTTCTCCCTCGATTGCCAGCTTTTCTGAATAAAGCATCTTTCCTGTCTACTGACCCTGCCCCTTCGATTGTTGGTTTTTGAGCAGCAAGCAGCCTAACCTGACTTGGCAACAACAACCTATTGAAATTAAAGCTGACTTAAATGATTGGAGGGTAATACTGTGTTTATGGACTGACAGATAAAATATTGTAAAGATTCCAGTCTCCTTAGGTTAATTGATAGAGTTAACACAATTCCAATCCAAACCACAGCATCTTTCCCCCCCGCCTCGCCCACCCCAGGCACAGGAGAGGCTGAGATAATGGATAGTGGATAGTAAAATGTATATGAAAATGCAAGTGGCCAAGAAAAGCAAGTAGTTTTGAAGGAAAGAAACAAATCCAGAAGGGTGAAACTAACAGATAAGAAAGCACATTGCAAAGCAGTGGCAATTAAGACCATGAGGTATCCATGTAAGGAGAGACAGAACAGTGAAACGAGATAATCTGGATACCAGGCTACACACATATCTAATTTATGAGGCTGACGACATTCAAGCAGTGGAAAAGATGATGCTTTCCTCTGGATATCCATACTGTGAAAAAATGCACCTTGATCCCCATCTCAAAAACACGCAAAAATCAATTCCATGTAAAGTGCTGGTCTAGATATGAAAGATTAAACAAAGTTCTGGAAGTAAAAGATAGAACACATGCATGACGTTACAGTAGCCAAGGCTTTCTCATGCAGGATACAAAAAATGCTAACAATAAAAAGCAAGTAAAAAAGTTATAAGTTGGACCATATTAATTGGGGAATTCATTTTATCAAAGATTCCACTAAAAAGGTGAAGGAGCAGTAGTGGAAGAATGTTCTGTGCATGTGTGTGTGTTTGTATACAGGTACATATACTTCAAAACACTTGGACAAGCACTTTATAAAACAGGGTATGCACACAGCCAATAAACAAATGAAAAGCTGAACAACGTCCTTTCGTTACTCACAAGGCAAGGAACATACAGATTTAAATTTTCATAGGATATCAATGCATATCAGAAGGGTTATGATAAAAAAGGGGGAGAAGAGAAAAACACCAAATATTGGCAAATAATTGGGTGTTACCATAACTTTCATAGACTGTGAATGGGAATATAAAATGGTAAAGGAAATTTCATGTCCTTCCATCTCTTTTAAAACTCTTTTATGCATATTTTATGTCCCAGAAATCCTGCTCTCAGGTATAGACTCAACAGAAACATGTATAAGTGCATCAGAAGACATCACCTAGAATACTCATATCTGTAGTATTCATATCAGCCCCCACACTGGACACTACTGAAATGCCCGATTGTGAGGATGCGTTTAGCATGGTACATGTACACCATGAAATGCTATTCAGCAAAGAAAATAAAACAGTAACCAAAATGCAGTATTGTGGTCAAGTGTCAGACACATAATCTTGAGCAAGTTTTACCTGATGGCATACACTCATTTTTCTATGTATGTTATCCTTAAACAATAAAACCCTACATTATTTTCTGTCCCAGATTTTTGAATGCTGTAAGAGGCATGCATATGAACAGGAACATTATTTCTGTTCTAACGTGCTTGATTTTGTTCAAATCCCATTTCAGTTCTCGAAGTTTCCAGGAATATCCTTATACATTCTGTTTTAAAAGAAAAGATTTTTAAGTCTTACAAAATAAAAGTAGAACCAAAGGACTCACTATTTTGCGTGGTATCATCCATTTAAAAATATTTCACTATATTATGGTCCTTTTAGGCAAATAATCCAATTTCTCAGACCAGATAAAAAGAAACTGCAATCTAGTATCCTGACTATTTTTATCCACTGACAGCAGGGTAGAAGAGCAAGTGGCACTAATACCAGAATGGTTTAACATAAATAAGTGACAGACTTTGCAGTGATTTTTAAATAAGTTTAAAATGAATAGTTGACTATTTTTAAATTTTTTTATTTTGATAAAACCTGGTCTTTCCATAAGACCTTTTTAAAAGACTCTTCCAGTAATTTGGGCTGTTCATTTTCTAAGAATCAGCATTCCAGTGGAAAACTCTAATTCTATTTATTATCCCTCCAGACTCTAAGGTATAAAATTACACATGATTGACAGCCAAATTACTGAGTTGGCCTTCTGAGGGGCATGGTGAAGCTCCAGCACAAAGATTCTTTTGCAATTAAATGGTTGCAAGGAGTCATATTTTTAGAGCCAGTTCAGCATTTCATTTGCAGTCTGCAGTTATCTCTGCTGTCCATGACCAGAATGGATGGCAGGACGTGGGAGAGGAAAGAAAAGGAAGAAAAGAAAGAGGAAGGAAGTCAAACAAACCACGCTGGCCTTTTGCCCAGGGCCCTGGTCGTGACAGCGGCTCAAATAAAACCGAAACCTCCATGCCTCCTGCTACTACTAAACCCTGGTGACCTGTTGCAGGACACACTCGGAAGTAGGACCCTCTGTACTTAGAGGCTGGAAATACATATCTTCACACACCTGCTCCTACTTGTGCACTGGTGTAAATTTGAACCCTCTAACTGGGAGTGCAGGCTCTATATACTAAATCCCACTCATAAAACATATTTTGGTTCTCATTTGCCCTACTTGGAGAAATACCTTTTATTGAGACCTTTCATCCTGGGCAGGATATTCCTCTTCCTTCACTCTATGCCTTAAAGTTCATGTAAAAGATCTCAAACTGAAGACAAAGGATTCCAGGGCTCTCCTCTGGCATCATAATTAGTTCACTGTATTCAAAGCACTCTTGGTTTCTTACACAGGATGTATATCGACCATCCAGTTACAGTTTAGCAAATCCCTGGTATCCTTGATGATGCAGACTGTCAATTCACGAAATTCATATAAATTTATATTTTTGGCATAAACAAAGCTTAAAGACAAGGATCTCCAGTTATGGAATGCATGACTGCAAAGAGTGCAAGAAAATGAATTTAGAACATAGTTTTTAGTACATTTGTCCATTAGAGCTAGAGATACATCTGCTGCATAGACTACTCCTAAAATGCCACAATGCAACAGTTTTACAATGAGTATATATATATGCACTTTCTAAGTACTACTGATAACAAATGCAGAAGTCCTCATTTTTAAAGTCAGTCTCTCTGTCTGTCTCTCACACAAGCCTGCACAATCACACACGTGCGTGCACTCACACACATATACACGTTTTTTTGGCAGAATAATGCAACATTTTAAATCGCAAAGGAGAATTTTCCTATGGCAGAACTCAGATGGAAAGGGTCTTATTTTACCCGTTTTCATATCTCAAGCATGTATCTGAGGCACTATCTAAGAAGTAACTCAATTTATCTGGCTACTAAGATTATTGTATCTTAATCTCCTAGTATGAAAAGTAGCATTTGTTTCGATTTTTTGCATAATTAGCTCATGCCTTTACTTGATATTCTTGAACATTTCTGTAAAGTGGTGATCATGAATAATACTCTGTCAAAACAGAGTGGGCACTGTTCCTTTGGCCGGAGTTAGGTATTATGTCACTGCCCTAGGCCGAGGCACCTCAGGAATACCAATAAGAGAACGCACATGACTAAGCATTTTAAGTTCTTCCCACAATGTGTTTGGCTAAGACACATGCCAAGGAGAATACTTTAAAAATATTTCTTTGCAAAAAAGACTAAAGATCAAAGAAATCAGAAGGCAGCATTTAAAACAAACATGAGTCAATTCTTAAAAACATGCATTGCAATACACCAAGTCATAACTCTATGAATATTTTGGTATAATTATTCCCTGTAGAAGACCTTCTCCTTGGTATTAGCATGATATCTTACAGTTAGCCTGGAACACTCTGTCCTCTCACTTTTGAGATTTAACTGTGTCTTGGGAAGTTAAATACAGAGGACACTGGCTACTGGCACTTCTGTCATGAAGACGGGGTGGGGGTTACACAGGGATGAACAGGCTCAGTATGTCCGGTGTTCCTGTAACTCTAGGACTCAAGTATTCTTGGGCTTCATGTTTTGTTTTTCTCAGCAGTGTTTTTTTTTTTTAAACTTAGAACAGTATTTAAATATTTGGTCAATAATCTTTTGTGAATTATAATATATTTGTTCCATTTCTTTTTGGATGCCTGACAATAATCTCCAAGTTCCCTCTTTGTCCTGTGGTGGGGTTGGATGTGTGTAAACTCTGCAGAAAATGTAATACTCTACAGTTGGTTTTTTTTTTCAATTGAAGGATAATTGCTTTACAGAATTTTGCTGTTTCCTGTCAAACCTCAAGATGAATCAGGCATAGGTATACATATATTCCCTCCCTTTTGAACCTCCCTCCCATCTCCCTCCCCATCCCACCCCTTTAGGTTGAAACAGAGCCCCTGTTTGAGTTTCCTGAGCCACACAGCAAATTCCCGTTGGCTACTTATTTTATATATGATAATGTAAGTTTCCATGTTACTCTTTCCATACATCTCACCCTTTCCTCCCCTCTCCCCATGTCCATAAGTGTACTCTCTCTGTCTGTTTCTCCACTGTTGCCTTGTAAATAAATTCTTAAGTACCATTTTTCTAGATTCCGTATATATGTGTAACACTGTATATTAAACATATATGAATTACTACAGGATCAGTGGCTTATCATTTGTTGAAATATTACATTCTCTTTTGAGAATTTCGAAGAATTTTCTACAAGATATTTTGAATACACTTCTATTTACGAACATTGCTCAAACACAGGTATACAAAAATGGAGGTGTTTCACACTATGATGCAGCTTAAGTTGATTCTAGAATTGACACTGCATATCTGAAATAAACATGTATTAGAATGCCTACAGGCTAAAGCTATAGCTCTTTAAAGCTCCTAAATACTGAGATTGGTCTCTTTGTAAGTGTAGCCTATCTAAAATGAAATGTTTCCCTGGCATTTTCAAAATTTCTCAGGTCATCCAATGGACTCCATGAAATATTAAGGTTCATTCAGCTCTGTAGATTTGTGCTATGTTCCCTATTTCTTGTTATAAATTCACAATTTGGCCTCTACCAATCCCTTGCTTCCCTTAATTCACAATCATGCTCTCTAGACAGGGGCATGTTTGAAAAAACAACGAAGATGAGAAGAGCTGGCATTTTATTGGGTCAGTAACTCAGAATGGATAACAAGGAAAACTCACTTCCCACACACCTGAAACTGCCTCTGTCCTCATCCTCATGGGATAAGGAACAGCTGTCTTTTTCACTGTGTTACTGAAAAAGCCACTTGAGCACAGAGTGGAATTTTACCACTGTTTCTGCACACATTTAAATGGAACAAGTTAAATTTTCATTTTATCAATGAGAAAAGAGATTCAGGAAAATTAAAAAAATTTGCCTCAAATCACATTGATTTTATATAGTGAAACTTTATGAGAACTTGAGCAGTTTGACTTCAGAACAGGTGTTCTTAACCACTAGGATATTTATCATGGACAGCGGTTTGTCTCCTGGAGTCATGCCTCAAAACCACGGTCGCACTTTGCTTTTATGGGGTGTCCAGAGCAATGAAGAGTCAGATTGTCCACCTGCCTACCTCTCACCAAGGAAGAAGGTTCTGATGAGAAATTCCAGCCCTGTAAGAATCAGCCATCGTAGCTTCCCCTCTGGCTCAGCGGGTAAAGAATCCGCCTGCAATGCAGGAGACACAGGAGATGCTGGGTTGAGCCCTGTGTTGAGCCCTGGGTTGTTGAGGATGCCCTGGAGGAGGGTATTCTTGTCTGGAGAATCCCACGGACAGAGAAGCCTGGCGGGCCACAGTCCAAAGGGTCTCAAAGGTCAGACATGGCTGATAGACTGGGTACAAGCACAAGAATCAGCCACGTTCCCAAAGGAGTGAGCGCCCAAGGTCTGCTCTCGATCCAGTTGACCTACTGAGTAATCCTTACCAACCAGGATTTTTGCCAACCATTTTAAAGGTCATTAAGGCCAATGTTGTACACAGAAATCTGAAAATCCTTTCTCAAACACTTACATTTGAATGACTTATCCGAACTTCTTTAAATGAAAGGAAACAGATTTCACTTTCTCCTTTATTAGCCTCATGTTTACAAGATGAGGGAAGAGAGGGGGTGTCTATCACTTACAGTCTTATAATACGTGGATTGAAGACCAAGAGTAGAACAAAAGCATATCTTTAGTCATCACAAAATTTACCAGAAGTATAGGACTTAACCAAAAAATTTTATCAATAAAGGCAAGGGTAAAATGTTAATATTCATTAAAGCTAATATTCACTAAGGACTGGCTTATAAACATCAAAAGTAAGTACAGTGCCTATGTACTCAGTTGCTCACTTGTGTTGGACTCTTTGTGACCCCATGGACTGTAGCCCGCCAGGCTCCTCTGTCCATGGAATTCTCCAGGCAAGAACACTGAAGTGCGTGAAGAACACTGAAGATTCCCTTCTCCAGGGAATCTTCCCAATCAGGGATCAAACCTGCGTCTCCTGCATTGGCAGGCAGATTCTTTACCACTGTGCTACCTAAGCCCAAGCAATATTCGGGGTACCCTAAAAACTATAAAAATCTATGTATAATAAGCATTTTGGGGGGCTTCTCTGGTAGCTCAGCTGGTATAGAATCCACCTGCAATGCAGGAGACCCCCAGGTCAGTTGCTGGGTCGGGAAGATCACCTGGAGAAGGGACAGGCTACCCACTCCAGTATTGTTGGGCTTCCCTGATGGCTCAGCTGGTAAAGAATCCACCTGCAATGCAGGAGACCTGGGTTTGATCCCTGAGTTGGGAAGATCCCCTAGAGGAGGGCATAGCAACCCGCTCTAGCATTCTTGCTTGGAGAATGCCCACAGACAGAGGAGCCTGGCGGGTTACAGTTCATGGGGTCGCAAAGAGTCGGACACGACTGAGCGACTAAGCACAGAACATAAAATGTACCAACTTCCCTGGTAGCTCAGATGGTATAAAATCTGCCTGCAATACAGGAGACCTGCATTCATTCCCTGGATTGGGAAGATCTCCTGGAGAAGGGAATGGCAACCCACCCAAGTATTCTTGCCTAGAGAATTCCGTGGACAGACCATGGGTTCACAGAGTCAGACAAGACTGAACGACTCACACTTCACATTTTTACACGTATAGTAAGTACATTGTATTTTTAAAAAATAACTAATTAATTATTTTCGGTCCTCTGGGACTTTGTTGCTGCAGCCGGGCTTTCTCCAGTTGCAGCAAGCGGGGGTTACTGTCCAGTGATACGTGGGCTTCTCACTGCAGTGGCTTCTGTTGTGGAGCAAGAGCTCTAGAGGGTGGCTCTGTAGCTGTGGAACATGAACCTTCCCAGACTAGGGACAGAACCCATGCTCCCTGCACTGGCAGGTGGATTCGTAACCACTGGACCACTGGGGAAATCCTGTGCTTCATTTTTGAAAGTTGAAAAAAATATGTCAGCAATTAAAACAATATATGTGTATATCATTTAAAGTGAAGACCTGCGTAGGAGATTATATTTCAGAATGACTGGGCAGCATGCTTTCAGACAATGATGCTGGTAATGAAAGGTTTGATCTGGAGAGAAATGTCAGCAATTAGCTTCATAATAGCAGCCCAGAAACTGAAGGGAATGAGAGTTAGGGTGATAAAAATGCAACAGGAACAACACTGTGAAGGTTTCCATGAGGGCCTGTCTACTGGTGAGATTGAAAGCTCACATATGAATGGCTGAATTAAATGAAAAGAATGTAAAGAATTTTAAATCTAATGAGTACTGTAATTTGGCTTATGTAAAGCAGCAAGGACTTTTGTGTGTGTGTGTGGGTGATATACTCATTTAGTAGTACTATACATGGATGTAGATATATTTCAGAACATATCTGAAAAGAAAAAAATATGTGAATATGTATTTTCAGTGATATATACATGAATGTTGCTGCTGCTAAGCTGCTTCAGTCGTGTCCGACTCTGTGCGACCCCAGAGACGGCAGCCCACCAGGCTCCCCCGTCCCTGGGATTATCCAAGCAAGAACACTGGAGTGGGTTGCCATTTCCTTCTCCAATGCATGAAAGTGAGAAGTGAAAGTGAAGTCGCTCAGTAGCGTCCAACTCTCAGCGACCCCATGGACTACAGCCCACCAGGCTCTTCCATCCATGGGATTTTCCAGGCAAGAGTAGTGGAGTGGGGTGCCACTGCCTTCTTCTATATACATGAATAAGAGCATGCAAACATACATTTCACATACATGTGTTGAACAACAAATGCTTGAAGTATCATAGGAATGTCAGTACCGCATATATTTTGTTTCTTCTTTCGATAGTATAATTGTCACCTTTTTTCTATTTGTGACCTAATTGAAATGTCCTTTTTGCACAGATTCTTTCTTCCAATAATATGGAAAATGGTACTTTGTACCTATTTTATATTCTTCTGCAGAAAACTGCCCTGAAAGGAAGAGACATCATCGACATCATCATAAGAAATAAATAATTGGAACAGATTTAATTCAGGCTATTAAAAATAAAATTTAGATCTCTAAATTCTAATGATGTGTGTTTAAAAATCCTCAGTCATTGTGGATTTATTAAAATTACTTTATTCAATGTAATTGTTGGTATTTAATTGTTCACCTCTCACAACTCATTACGGCTTTAATAACACTTTTCTAAATGAGAAATATCATGGTACGTATATAAACATACATGTTGCCTTATAGTTTACAAAATGGTTTTATCTAAATTATCATTCTGGATCATCTTCATATTCTTTAATTATATATTAATATATAATGAATTTACTAACAGAAAGCTAATTTGTATCAAAATTCTTATCTGGGAAGTTAAGCGACCAAACTAATTACAAAAAAACATTCAGGCACAAACTAAGATATACTTAAGTACTTAGCACTCATTAAAGAAAGTATTTGGACAGCGCAATGCTTTAAAACAGTAGTGGATTCCCATCAACCTCTAAGGTCTCCCACCCAGCTCTTGAGAAGTTTTTGCCAAGTAGTGAAAAGTGACCTCCCTCCCCCACTAGCCTTTATTCCCAAGGCTCAGGCAGAGAGGAACATTTCTCCAAGAGTGTGTTAATTAAGTCCCTTAATAATAAGGGGGTGTAAAGCACTATAAGATTTTAATTTGTCTTTCTATGGAAATTCATGATAGGATTTCTTTTTCATCTATTTTGTTATTGCGAAATACGCCATCACAATAATTGAATTTTTAACACTGCAAATGGCTCATAACAACACCTTGCATCACCACTTCAATTCCAATTTTAACATAATTAGGACATTATAGGTAGAGAGATAGTAAAGCCATTTTTTTTTTCATTGTCAGCACCAAGAATAACTCCATGATTTTTGTCATCTGGGAAGATTGAAGAGCAACATGGATGAGTATTTCCTTTCAGACAAGTTCCCATAGACATGTGTCAGTCTGTATAATAAACACAATGACATTAGCTAGCACTATTCAAATGCTTTCTTGGCAGTTGCAGCGAGAAACAAGGGCACTGCCCTTTGGCCGCGGAGACCAGAGTGTCTCATCCAGTGTCTGTCCGGTGACACACCGAGCTGGGGACATTAAGGGAATAACCCAACAACAGGCTGGTTTGGGAAAGACAGAAAGCAAGAGACAGCTTTACTTGCTCTCACTTTAAATATTAACAAACAAAACATCAACAGTCTAGAATACTGCTTTTCATTTTTCAAGTTGATAATATTAATGTATAATGGTGGTTTGAGGCAATCTTTGTTCTAGAATTCTCCTGTGACACTGGTAGCCTAAAATCAATGAGGGGCTAAATCAAGGACAAAGTTGTGAGATGATTTATGAAAATACGTTGATGACTATAACACAGATTAATCATTTGGTAAGTTAAAAGTATAGATGGAAGCTTCTTGCATTTTTCTCTACCTTATTACAGAGTAAAGAGGTCTTTAGAAGAAGGGCACTTCACAATGGGCATCTTAACAACTGAACAAATGGGTGACTCTGCCTTTACCTCCAAAATGCAACATGAACCCATCATCAGCTTATAAGGATAAATGCCCTAGGTTCATAAATCTACTAAGCCAACTTTCAACTGCATTCAGTATATTAAAACGGGGGTGGCAGGAACTTACTCCGGCAATATGAAAGTTGTAATTCTAGTTTTTGAAATAGATTCTAAGAATAGTGATTTAACATGAACCATACCATGAAGGAGAAGGAAATGGCAACCCACTCCAGTATTCTTGCCTAGAGAATCCAGTGGACAGAGGAGCCTGGTGGGCTGCTGTCCATAGGGTCGCACAGAGTCGGACACGACTGAAGCAACTTAGCATGCATGCATTGGAGAAGGAAATGGCAACCCACTCCAGTATTCTTGCCTAGAGAATCCCAGTGATGGAGAAGCCTGGTGGGCTGCCGTCCATGGGGTCGCACAGAGTCGCACACGACTGAAGTGACTTAGCAGCAGCAGCAGCAGCATACCACGAAACAAACATAACTAGTTTATCTGCATCATAATTTTAAATGTCATAATTGCAGTTGCTGATGCTTTCAACTCTGCTGCTTTTGCTCCTATGATTGTTATTAGGACTTCATGTCCTGCCTCAGAATTCCTGAAAGTCCTCACCTGACCTTATGTAGGGGTTTCCCTGGTGGCTCAGATGGTAAAAGCATCTGCCTGTAATGCGGGAGACCCGGGTTTGATTCCTGGGTCAGGAAGATCCCCTGGAGAAGGAAATGGCAATCCACTCCAGCACTCTTGCCTGGAAAATCCCATGGACAGAGGAGCCTGATAGGCTATAGTCCATGGGGTCCAAGATTATCTGCCAATGTCTGTTTTGAAATAGATTGGATTCCCAAAGAAATCCATGGTTCATGGCTAATTACAGGGGTGCTGCCTTCTACTTCATAATCATACGATTTAATTTTTTCTTCTTTTTATTACTTTTTATTGAAGAATAGTTCATTCATTATGTCAGCAAATCTGGAAGACCCAGCCATGGCTGCAGGACTGGAAAAGGTCAATCCTCATCTCAATTCCCAAGGAGGATAGTACCGAAGAATGTGCTAACCATCGGACAATTGCACTCGTCTCCCATGCTAGTAAGGTCAAGCTTAAAATCCTACATGCTAGGCTTCAGCCTTATGTGAACCAAGAAATTCCAGATGTCCAAGTTGGGTTTAGAAAAGGAAGAGGAACTAGAGATCAGATTCCAACATTTGTTGGACTACAGAGAAAGCAAGGGAATTTCAGAAAATCATCTATTTCTGTTTCATCGACTAAGCTAAAGTCTTTGATTGTGTGAATCATGACAAACTATGGAAAGTTCTTAAAGAGATGAGAATACCAGACCATCTTACCTGTCTCCTGAGTAACCTGTATGTGGGTCAAGAAGCAACAGTTAGAATGCTTAATGGAACAACTGATTGGTATAAGATCGAGAAAGGAGTACGACTCTGCTGTCATCCTCTTTGTTTACCCTATACAGTGAGCGAATCATGAGAAATGCCAGGCTGGATGAGAAACAAGCTGGAATTAAGATAGGTGGGAGAAACATCAGCGATCTCAGATATGCAGATGATACCACTCTAATGGCAGAAAAAAAAGAGGAACTAAAGAGCCTCTTGATGAGGGTGAAGGAGGAGAGTGAAAGAGCTGGCTTAAGACTAAATATTGAAAAAAAAAAAAAAACACAAGATCATGGCATCTGGCCCCATTACTGCGTGGCAAATAGAAGGCAAAAAGGTGGACGTAGTGACAGATTTCCTCTTCTTGGGCTCCAAAATCACTGCAGATGGCAACTGTAGCCATGAAATCAGAAGATGATTGCTCCTTGGCAGGAAAGCTATGACAAACCTAGATGACGTGTTTGTTGAAAAGCAGAGACATTACTTGGCCAACAAAGGTCTGTATAGTCAAGGCTATGGTCTTCCTAGTGGTCACATACAGTAGTGAGAGCTGGACTGTAAAGAAGGCAGAATGCCAAAGAACTGATACCTTTGAACTGTGTTGCTGGAGAAGACTCCTGAGAGTCCCTTGGACAGCAAGAAGATCAAACCAGTCAATCCTAAGGGAAATCAACCCTGAACACTCTTTGGAAGGACTGATGCTGTAGTTGAAACTTTAGTAGTTTGTTCTCCTGATGCGAACAGCTGACTCACTGGAAAAGTTCCTGATGCTGGGAAAGATTGAGGACAGAAGGAAAAGAGGGTGTCAGAGGATGAGATGGCTGGATGGCATCATCAATGCAATGGACATGAATTTGGGCAAATTTTGGGAGGTGGCGAGAGATAGAGAGGCCTGGCAAGCTGCAGTCTGCGGGGTGGCAAAGAGTCGGACATGACTGGGTGACTGAGGAAAAACAGCAACAACACTTCACTTCCATAATCACAAGATTTTAATGTACAATGCTGAACTCGTGAAGATTATTTTCTTTAAAAATAAAAGCCACTGTAGAAGGACATAGGTTGAGTTTACGACAAATGAAAATTTTGTAGAGAAGTCTATTATACAGCTCAACAAAGCTGAGAAACCATTCAGTTTGTGAAGGTTTAGTTTTTCATTCATTCATTCATTCAACAAATATTAATAGTTATTAGACATCTGTTTTGTTCCTGGCACTATTCTGAAGGGTAGTAAAATACACAGATGGCTTCCTAGGTGGTGCTAGAGGTAAATAATCTACCTGTCAATGCAGGAAACACGAGACAGGGTTTTATTTTTTTTAATATAAATTTTTATTTTAATTGGAGGCTAATTACTTTATAATATTGTATTGGTTTTGCCATACATCAACATGAATCTGCCACGGGTGTACATGTGTTCCCCATCCTGAACCCCCCTCCCACCTCCCTCCCCGTACCATCCTTCTGGGTTGTCCCAGTGCACCAGCCCCAAGCATCCAGTATCATGCATCAAACCTGGACTGGCGATTCGTTTCACATATAATATTATACATGTTTCAATGCCATTCTCCCAAATCATCCCACCCTCTCCCTCTCCCACAGAATCCAAAAGACTGTTCTATACATCTGTGTCTCTTTTGCTGCCTCGCATACAGGGTTATCGTTACCATCTTTCTAAATTCAATATATATGCATTAGTATACTGTATTGGTGTTTTTCTTTCTGGGTTACTTCACTCTGTATGATAGGCTCCAGTTTCATCCAACTCATTAGAACCAATTCAAATGTATTCTTTTTAACGGCTGAGTAATACTCCATTGTGTATATGTACCACAGCTTTCTTATCCATTTGTTTGCTGATGGACATCTAGGTTGCTTCCGTGTCCTGGCTATTACAAATAGTGCTGCGATGAACATTGGGGTACATGTGAAGAGACAGGGGTTTGATCCCTTAGTTGGGAAGATCCCCTGGAACAGAAAATGGCAACCCATTCCAGTACTCTTGCCTGGAAAATTCCACAAGCAGAGAAGCCTGGCAGGCTACAATCCATGATGTTGCAAAGAGTCTGACCTGACTGAGCAACTAAGCACCCTCAGAAACAAAATACACATATATGGCCCCACCCTCACAGAGCGTACAGCCCACCTTTATTTTGGAAATACTGAATATCTGGCAATCCACTCCTCCTTCTTCTAGAAACTCAGTATTAATATCTTTGAAGTGTATCAGTTTACTTATTCCTACAATGAATTACACACAGTAAATCTTTTCAACCATGACCCAGCAGATTGAATGGTATTTTTCTTTGTAACTGATAAACGCACAACATTAAGACACATTCTGAAACTTTAAAGTTTTATGTTGCTTTGCCATCACACATAGAGAGTAGAAATAAGAACACAGATATTTATGACTGCATGTTTGATGAGCATCCGTATTCCTAGACTGGTTCTGCTTTTCCCATGGAAGTGTAAACTGCTGGAATGTGGACTATGTGGGGTCAGATTTTGGAATAAAGGCAGTGGTTTCATTTAACGCAGCATTTGGCTGTGGTGACTTGTGCTCACATGTCTTCATAGCCATCCAGTTGGCCTGGGAAATTCCTAAACTCTCTGCTTATTACAGTGCATTGGATGATAATCATGATCTAGACATGGTACAAAGTTTTTTTTACTTAAATCAACAACTTTCACCATTGCAAATAAAGCACCATTTTCCTCTTTTAAAGATGAGAGAGATTCAAGAATGGGAGTGACTAGGGTCAGGCACCAACCTGGTATGCTCTGGAGTGTGAACCTGAGCAAAAGTCTGTCCCTTCAGTCCTTTTTTAACAAACAAACAAACAAACAAGCAAACAAAAAATTTTTTTGAAGTTTTTTGTTTTTATTTTTTGATACAGGAATGACAGGAACGTCGCTCAGTCATGTCCAACTCTTTGCGGCCCCATGGACTGTACCCTTCCAGGCTCCTCTGTCCATGGGATTTTCCAGGCAATAGTACTGGAGTGGATTGCCATTTTCTTCTCCAGCGGATCTTCCTGACCCAGGGATTGAACCTGGGTCTCCCTCATTGTAGACAGATGCTTTAATTTGTTAGAATATTGCTTCTGTTGTGAATGTTTTGGTTTTGGGGCCATGAGGGATGTGAGATCTTAGCTTTCTGACCAGGGATCGAACCTGCACCCCCTACATTGGAAGGCAGCTGAAATCTCGACCACTGGACCACCAGGGAAGTCCTTGTCTCTCAAGCCTTGAGTCCATCCTTGCAGCAGGTTAACTCCAAGTTTTGCAAGTCGTCTCCCCTCTTCCGTATGCATCTTCCTTCTCCTGTCCCCATCTTCTCTGGGCTTTTCAAATCTGAGCTCTTCCTCTCTCCCCTTGAAAGCCTGGGGCTTATCTTCCCCAGATATGTTCAGTGCTGTCACATGAACAGGCCACGATTAAACACTTCTGGCCCAAGACCTAGGAAAGCCCCTCATTTGAAAAGTCACTTTGGTATTATCATAGTGAATGGGAAATTAAGCGATGCATTTCTAATCCCAAGTATAGTAGTGAGTGGAGGGATGAGAAGGAGCTTTTCATGAGCTTTTCAGTTTTAGAGTTTGGAAACCTGTTAGCACATTTTCACCCCAGGAACTCGGTAACATGTAACAGGAAATATGGGAGACACAGTTAGGTCTGGGTACCAAATAGTAGAGGGGTGACAACCCCAAAGCCCTTAGCAGATCATCTCTGCTTTCTCACCCTTCCTTCTGAATCTAGAAAAGTATTGCTTTGTGTGGTTTCATCCTGTTAGTTGTTTTTAGGCATCTTCCATAGAATTTAATGTTTGAGAGTTTAAAAAAAATGTCAAGAAGAAGACATTAAACATTAACATGAAGAAGATAAATATTCACTTTTGGAAAAAAAATACTGAATAATTAATTTACCTGTGCTTCAAAAAAGTTAAGATAAATTACGATATTGGTATGATTCAGAAAGGAATCAGACATAGAAACAACTGCTCAGAATTCTAGCCACAGACCAGATTTCTTTGGGGAAGTTACTTGGCTTCTATTCAGTGAAGTTCCTTTATAAAAGTGGATTAAGATTTGTATAGTCAGGTGCTAGAAAAGTTTATACAAATACAACGAGAGTAAAGCTATAAGTTTTGGGGGTTGAGGGCTTGTCTAATGTACACAGTTCCTAGGGGAACTCCTCATCAGGAACAGGAAAGGGTATCCAGCACATTGAGAACCTCACATGCTGCAGAATAAATGTGCACAGAAGAAAGCGACTTAAGTTCTACAGGGAAGCAAACATTATGGGATGATCCCAATATCAATGCACTGTAAGAGCCGAAGATTTGATGCTGAGGAAACAGACAATGGTCTCACACTCTAACAGAGAATCACAGACAATTAACACCTACCACCCGGGTCAGGAAGATCCCCTGGAGTAGGAAATGGCACGCCACTCCAGTGTTCTTGCTGAGAAAACCCCACGGACAGAGAAGCCTGGTGGGCCACAGTCCATGCGGTCGCAAAGAATCAGACACGACTGAGAATGCACACCTGTATGCAGATAGAAAACAAGGATGGCTTCCTCCAGTGACAAGAAAATAATTTGGTAAAGTGACCAGGCCTTCAGAGGAGTAATCAGGGCCTTGGAGAGCATTTTAAGGTTTGAATTTTACTCTAAAGGGAGCATTTGGGGATCTAAGTAACATGGTAGGATAGCTATCATTCTTAAAAAGAAATCAACTTACTATATTAAGTTAATGTGAAAGCACCTGGAACAATACAGGTTATGAAGAAATAGTCCTGCTTAGATCTGACAAACCATGATTCATAGAAATCATGTAGGGTGGTCAATGATGAGAATATGGTAATAATCCAGAAACAGTGGTTTTGAGCATGTAGGCATACTCAAAATATCCCTATAGGAGATAAAGGGATAAAAGCAAAAGAGACCTGAAGTGGAGTTCACAGGACATGGGAGCTGTGAGGGGAAGAATTCTGAAGAGGTCCCTTCCCCCCAGGAAGCCTGGCTCTGGTTATTCAAACATTCATCTGAATTCTACCATGGAGGGACTTTGAAAATGAAGTTACATGTGAGCTGACCTAGAATATGGAAATCACCCTGAATCTAGGTTTGCCAAATTTAATCATATGAGCCAATAAAAGTCTAGAATTTTATCCAAGAGAAAGAGATAAAGCAGAAGAGGAAAGAGATAAGGCAGAATATAGGTCAGAGGGATTCAAAGTCATTTGCTGCTGGCTTTGAAGATGAAGGAAGGGAGTCATGAGCCGCAGAATACAGGTGAACTCTTACTTGGTGACTCAGATGGTAAAGAAGCTGCCTGTAATGCAGGAGACCTGGGCTTCATCCCTGGGTCAGGAAGATTCCCCAGAGAAGGAATGACAACCCACTTCAGTATTCTTGCCTGGAGAATTCCTTGGGCAGAGAAGCTTGGTGAGCTACAGTTTATGGAGTCGTAAAAAGTCAGACATGACTGAGCAACTAACACTTTCACTTTTCTAGAAGCTGGGAATGGCTCTTGGCCACCAGCCAGGAAGAAATGGAAACCTCAACACTAGAACTTCATGGAAGCGAATTTGAACAACAACTTGACTACGTTTGGAAGGAGCTTATTTTTCCCAGTAGCTCCAGAAAGGAATGCAATCCTGACGACACCTTAATCTTAGCCCAGGGAGATCCATGTTAGACTTCTGAGACAGTGGGGTAAACAAATGTGTGTCCTTCTAAGCTACTAAACTGCAGTAATTTGATACAGCAGTAATATGAAAATATGACACCTATGGAATAGGTGGAAGGAAGAAATAAGAAAAAGAGACAAGTCAGGATGACTCAGCTCTTTAAACGGAATTTAGAGGAATAGAGGGGTCATCTACTGAGGTGGAAAAGAATGATGGAAGAACATTTGAGGATGGGGATAGAAAACAAAAATTTGTTTTGAACATGTTAACGGAAATGTCTGTCATTCATCTGGCTGGAGGTGATAAGGGAGGCAGAATACAAATTTGGCCTTCAGAGAAGTGGTCAGGGCCAGAGATGTACACTGGCTTCACAAATGAATCATAAACCCATAATGGCAAGATACAGTCCATGGGGTTCCAAAGAGTCAGACATGACTGACCAACTAACAGGGCTTCCCTGGCAACTCAGATGGTAAAGAATTGCCTGCAGTGTAGGGGACGCAGGTTCCCTGAGTTGGGAAAATCCCCTGGAGAAGGGACTGGCTACCCACTGCAGTGTTCTTGCCTGGAGAATTTCATGGACAGAGGAGCCTGGTGGGCTACAGTCCATGGGTGGCAAAGAGTTGGACACAAATGAGCAACTATCATTTCACTTTTTCACATGCTTGTTCCTAAGTACACACATATATAAAGTTAGAAAAACCTTATGATTACTTACTAAAACTGTCTAAGGAAAATTAGGAATGTTAGTAAGGAGGAGGGTGTTTGCTATGACCAGTGCTTTCTCCTGGCAAAACTCTGTTAGCCTTTGCCCTGCTTCTTTCTGTACTTGAAGGCCAAACGTGCCTGTTACTCCAGGTATTTCTTGACTTACTACTTTTCCATTCCAGTGTCCTATAATGAAAAAGACATTTATTTGGGGTGTTAGTTCTAAAACCTCTTATAGGTCTTCATAGAAGTGAGCAACTTCAGCTTCTTCAGCATTACTGATTGGGGCATAGACTTGGATTACTGTGACACTGAATGGTTTGCCTTGGAAACGAACAGAGATCACCCTGTCATTTTTGAGATTACATCCAAGTACTGCATTTTGGACTCTTTTGTTGACTATGATGGCAACTCCATTTCTTCTAAAGGTTTCTTGCCCACAGTAGTAGATATAATGGTCATCTGAGTTAAATTCAACCATTCTAGTCCATTTTAGTTCACTGATTCCTAAAACATAGATGTTCACTCTTGCCATTTCAGGTTTGACCACTTCCGATTTGCCTTGATTCATGGACCTGACATTCCAGGTTCTTATGCAATATTGCTCTTTACAGCATCAGACTTTACTTCCATCACCAGTCACATCCACAACTGGTGGTGTTGTTGCTTTGGATCTGTCTCTTCATTCTTTCTGCAGTTATTTCTCCACTGATCTCCAGTAGCATATTGGGCACCTACCAACCTGAGGAGTTCATCTTTCAATGTCCTATCCTTTCGCCTTTTCATACCATTCATGGGGTTCTCAAGGTAAGAATGCTGAAGTGGCTTGTCACTCCCTTTTCCAGTGGACCATGTTTTTTCAGAATTCTCCACCATGACCCTACATCTTGGGTGGCCCTACATGGCATGGCTCATAGTTTCATTGAGTTAGATAAGAATGTGGTCCATGTGATCAGACTGGTTAGTTTTCTGTGACTGTGGTTTTCAATCTTTCTGCCCTCTGATGGAGAAGGATAAGAGGCTTATGGAAGCTTCCTGATTGGAGAGACTGACTGAGGGGGAAACTGGGTCTTGTTCTGATGGGTAGGGCCACATGCAGTAAATCTTTAATCCAATTTTCTATTGATGGGCGGGACTGTGTTCCATCCCTGTTATTTGATCTGAGGCCAGACTATGGTGGAGGTAATGAAGATAAAGCCGACCTCTTTCAAAAGGTCCCATGCACACACTGCTGCACTCAGTGCCCCCAGCCCTGCAGCAGGCCACTGCTGACCCATGCCTCTGCCAGAGACTCCTGGACACTCACGGGCAAGTTTGAGTCAGCCTCTTGTGGGGTCACTGCTCCTTTCTCCTGGGTCCTGGTGCACACAAGGTTCTGTTTGTTCCCTCTAAGAGTCAGTCTCCCCAGTCCTGTGTAAGTTCTGGTGGCTCTGTGGTGCGGTTAATGGTGACCTCCTGCAAGAGGGCTTATGCCACACCCAGGTCTACTGCACCCAGAGCCCCTGCCCCTGCAGCAGTCCACCCGTACCTCCTCAGGAGACACTCAAACACACTTTTGTCTCAGTCTCTGTGGGGTTTCTGGATCTTGGTGCGCACAAGGTATGTTCAAGCTCTCTGAGCATCTCTAGTGGGTATGCAGTTTAATTTTAAATGCAATTTTGCCCCTCCTACCATCTTGCTGGGGCTTCTCCTTTGCCCTTGGACATGGGGTGTCTCCTCAAGAGAATACTGAACACATAGACTTCACAAGTGGAGAAGGCAATGGCACCCCACTCCAGTACTCCTGCCTGGAAAAGCCATGGACGGAGGAGCCTGGTAGGCTACAGTCCATGGGGTCACTAAGAGTCGGACATGACTGAGAGACTTCAATTTCAGTTTTCACTTTCATGCACTGGAGAAGGAAATGGCAACCCACTCCAGTGTTCTTGCCTGGAGAATCCCAGGGATGGGGGAGCCTGGTGGGCTGCCGTCTATGGGGTCACACAGAGTCGGACATGACTGAAGTAACTTAGCAGCAGCAGCAGCAGCAGCAGCAGACATCACAAGATGGTCAATACTGAAATCAGATTGATTATATTCTTTGCAGCCAAACATGGAGAAGCTCTATACAGTCAGCAAAAATAAGACTGGTAGCTGACTTTGGCTTAGATCATGAACTCCTTATTGCCAAATTCAGACGTAAATTGAAGAAAGTAGGGAAAACCACTAGACTATTCAGGTATGAACTAAATCAAATCCCTTACATAATCGTACAGTGGAAGTGGCAAATATGTTCAAGGGATTAGATCTGATAGAGTGCCTAAAGAACTATGGATGGATAATTGTGACATTGTACAGGAGGCAGCGATAAAGACCGTCCCAATACAAAAAGGCAAAATGGTTGTCTAAGGAGGTCTTACAAATAACTATGAAAAGAAGAGAAGTGAAAGGCAAAGAAGAAAAGGAAAGATATATCCATTTGAATACAGAGTTCCAAAGAATAACAAGGAGAGATAAGAAAGCCTTCTTCAGTGATCAATGCAAAGAACTAGAGGAAAACAATAGAATGGGAAAGACTAGAGATCTCTTCAAGAAAATTAGAGATATGAAAGGAATATTTCATGCAAAGATGGGCACAATAAAGGACAGAAATATTAAGGACCTAAGAGAAACAGAAGATATTAAGAAGAGGTGGCAGAATACACAAAAGAACTATACAAAAAAGATCTTCATGACCAAGATAATCATGATGGTGTGATCACTCACCTAGAGCCAGACATCCTGGAATGTAAGTCAAGTGGGCCTTAGGAAGCATCACTACGAACAAAGCTAGTGGAGGTGATGGAATTCCAGTTGAGCTATTTCAAATCCTAAAAGATGATGCTGTGAAAGTGCTGCACTCAATATGCCAGCAAATTTGGAAAACTCAGCAGTGGCCACAGGACTGGAAAAGGTCAGTTTTCATTCCAATTCCAAAGAAAGGCAATGCCAAAGAATTTTCAAACTACCACACAACTGCACTCACCTCATATGCTACCAAAGTAATACTCAAAATTCTCCAAGCCAGGTTTCAACAGTACATGAACTATAAAATTCCAGATGTTCAAGGTGGATTTAGAAAAGGCAGAGGAACCAGAGATCAAATTGCCAACATCCGATTGATCATTGAAAAAGCAAGAGAGTTCCAGAAAACATCTACTTCCGCTTACTGACTATGCCAAAGCCTTTGACTGTGTGGATCACAATAAACTGTGGAAAATTCTGAAAGAGATGGGAATACCAGACCATCTTACCTGCCTCCTGAGAAATCTGTATGCAGGTCAAGAACCGGACATGGAACAACAGACTGGTTCAAAGTAGGGAAAGGAATACATTAAGGCTGTATATTGTCACCCTGCTTATTTAACTTATATGCAGAGTACATCATGAGAAATGCTGGACTGGATGAAGCACAAGCAGGAATCAAGATTGTGGTGAGAAATATCAACAACATCAGATATGCATATGGCATCACCCTTATGGCAAAAAGCAAAGAAGAACTAAAAAGCCTCTTGATGAAAGTGAAAGAGGAGAGTGAAAAAGTTGGCTTAAAACTCAACATTCAGAAAACTAAGATCATGGCATCTTGTCCCATCACTTCATGGCAAATAGATGGGGAAACAGTGGGAACAGTGACAGACTATATTTTCTTGGGCTCCAAAATCATTGCAGATGGTGACTCTAGGTGTGAAATTAAAAGATCCGTGCTCCTTGGAAGAAAAGTTATGACCAACATAGGCAGCATATTAAAAAGCAGAGACATTACTTTACCAACCAAGGTCCATTTAGTCAAAGCTACGGTTTTTCCAGTAGTTATGTATGGATGTGAGAGTTGGACTATAAAGAAAGCTAAGTGCCGAAGAATTGATGCTTTTGAACTGTGGTGTTAGAGAAGACTTTTGAGAGTCCCTTGGATAGCAAGGAGATCCAACCTGTCCATTCTAAAGGAAATCAGTCCTGAATATTCATTGGAAGGACTCATGCTGAAGCTGAAACTCCAATACTTTGGCCACCAGATTCAAAGAACTGACTCATCTGAGAAGACCTTGATGCTAGGAAAGATTGAAGGCGGGAGGAAAAGGGGATGACAGAGGATGAGATGGTTGGATGGCATCACCGACTCAATGGACAGGAGTTCGAGTAAACTCCGCGAGTTGGTGTTGGACAGGGAGGCATGGCGTGCTGAAGTCCATGGGGTCACAAACAGTCGGACATGACTGAGTGACTGAAGAGTACTGAACTGAACTAGGAAAGAAAGGAGACTACATACTTATATGTTCTGAACTGTTGCTGCTGCTAAGTCGCGTCAGTCGTGTCCGACTCTGTGCGACCCCATAGACGGCAGCCCACCAGGCTCCCCCGTCCCTGGGATTCTCCAGGCAAGAACACTGGAGTGGGTTGCCGTTTCCTTCTCCAAAGCATGAAAGTGAAAAGTGAAAGTGAAGTCGCTCAGTCGTGTCTGACTCTTAGCGACTCAATGGACTGTAGCCCACCAGGCTCCTCCGTCCATGGGATTCTCCAGGCAAGAGTACTGGAGTGGCATCCTAGTTCCCAGGACGTGTTACTGTGACTATAATTGGATATAGTGTCTTTAAGATGTAATGAAGGACTTTCCTGTTGATCTAGTGGTTAAGAATCTGCCTGTCAATGTAGGGGACGTGGGTTTGAATCCTGGCCTGGGATGATTCCATATGCCTCAGGGTACTAAGTCTGTGTTCCACAACTACTGAGCCTATACTCTAGAGCCCAGGAGTCCCAACTACTAGCCCATATGCCTAGCGCCCATGCTCCGTAAAAAGAGGAGCCGCCACAGTGAGAAGCCCACACATAGCAACAAAGACCCAGCACAGCCAAAAGGAAAGAAATAAATAATTTCAAAGATATAATCAAGGTAAAATGAAGTCATCAGGTGGTCCCTTATCCAAAATGACTGCCATCCTTATGTAAAAGGGAAATTTGAACAGAGACGCTCACTAAGGGGAAACATCACTGAAGATAAAGATAGATATCAGAATGATGCTTCCTTAAGTCAAGGAGCATCAAAGATGGGCAGCAAACCACAAGGAGCCTGGGGAGAGCATGGACCAGATTTCTCCTCTCATACTCAGAAGGAACCAATACCTTGATCTTAGGTCTTTAGTCTGTATAACAAAGAGACAGTGCATGTCTGCTGTTTAAGCCACCAAGTTGATGGCGCTGTGCTACAGCAGTCCTACTAACTAAATTACACAATATTGCAAAGTTACCTCTCTTACCACACAGAAATATTTTGACTTATATTTTAAGTATGGTTGCCATATTTGGTATATATAAAATTATTACCCATTTAAAAATAAATAAAATCATTGAGAATATGGCAAGGAAAAATGATCTATTAAAATGATTGCAGAAGTAATCATACAGTTTTAAATATTCCATTTTTTAAGAAACAGCAAATACTTTATCATGCATAATTTCACTTAGAATTTTAGGTTTCTTTTATTAGATTATATTAAAATCAATTGCAATTTAACTGATATAAATTACTATTATTTAGGGGATTCCTTGGTAACTTAGAAGGTAAAGAATCTGCCTGTAATGTGAGATGCAGGTTCGATCCCTGGGTCGGGAAGATCTCCTGGAGAAGGGAAAGGTTACTCCAGTATAATACTCCAGTATTATTACCTGGATTATTCCACGACAGAGGAGACTGGCAGGTTATAATCCATGGGGTCGAAAATTTATTTGACGATGAAACCTGTGAAAAATTATGGAAAGAAAAGTGCCCAACTGCCTTACTTATGAACACAACTTCTCCATCATATTCCTTGTGTTTATTCAAATACTGTTTTATTTAACTTAGACCTGTTAAAATGTCAAACTGCCAACATTCTAAGTGGAAAAAACTCAAAATCTGGCTGGAATGTCTATGAACACAGCAGGCATCAACCCCCCTCCAATTTCAAAAGGAACATATCTTCTGCTATAAGCAGAGATTTATACATAATTAGATCGCATGTAAGGAAATGTGCTTAAAGTTGACACCATGCATTATAAAAAATTCTCAAGTTCATTAACAACCATAAAAAAAGAACCCAGGGCACTCTTATAAAATTTAGCACTTGTGAATTTTATCAACAGTTTGCAACAAAACTAGAAACAGAAGCTGCCAATGTAATGTATTATGCCAAATGCAATGTGAACCTACCCAGAGCCATGGAAGCAATGAAGAGTCCTGTTAAATTTTGGAAAACTATGATTCATAGAAACACAGAAAACAAATGACCAGAAGGAGAAAATTCATAGTGTTATCTTGTCCAGGCCCGAGCCATTAAACACCATTTACATGCCACTGATGATACATGTTCGTGATGGACAGGGAAGCCTGGTGTGTGTCCACGGGGTTGCAAAGAGTCAGATACGACTGAGAGACTGAACTGCACTGATATGCTTATGACCTGGAGAAGGGAATGGCAACCCACTCTGCCATTCTTGCCTGGAGAATCTGATGGACTGAGGAGCCTGGCAGGCTAGAGTCCATGGGGCGGCAAAGAGTTATACATGACTGAGCCACTAACACACACATGTGCTGCTGATTCCCAGTGCTTTCACCTCTGGCTCTGCTGTCCCTGCTGAGCTCTATACCCATCCAGTCAATCATCTTTGGCCCACTTCCACCGGGTGTTTGTTTACCAGACTTCTCTTAAGTTCACACACCAGAATAGAATTTTTTTAAAAAACTTCTCCCATTATCCTTATCCCATTACTCCCAAGCTTTCCTCATCTCTGTAAAATGGAACCATCATCAATCCAGTCCCTGGGGACAAAAACAGAAGAAACTCTGGACCAGATTCTTCTCCTTATACCCACAAAAATACATCAGCAACTGTGTGTTCTGCTCTCTTGCAAACTCTACCATGTCACATCATTCCCAATGATGCCGACTAGACCTTTCTCTCTATTCTGCCTTTCCACAACAGCATCTTACTTGGTTTCCCTCTTCCCCTTCCTGCCCCATCCCTCTCTGTCTTGGGAGTTTATTTTCCACAGAGCAGCTAGAGAGTTTTTCCAAATGTTAATCACATCATTTCACTCCTTTACTTAAAATGTTTAAATGGCTTCCCCAGCATCGTCCTCAGCATCAGCATCATCACCATCAGCATCCTTATCATCCTCACCATCAGCAGCAGCAGCAGCAGCAGCAGCAGCATCTGATTCACAGAGCACCTGGATTTGATCCCTGCCTACGTCTCTGACTTTGTTTTCTTCCACTTTCCCCTCATTTCACTAAGTTGCAAGCATGGCACTTTCTTTCTTAGACCACTGAAGCAATTCCTTTACCTGGACCATTCCTTCTTACCTGGCTACCTCCTGCTCTTCCTCTGAGTTTTAGTACACATGTTGCTTATCCAGAGAAGTCTTCCCCCGCCTAATCTTGCCTAGCTCGCTTTCATTTACCCTCATGCTGCTCATTGTTGTTGTTGTTGCTGTTCACTCACTCAGTCCTGTCCAACTCTTTGCTCCCCCATGGACTGCAGCACACCAGGCTTCTCTCTCCATCACCAACTCCTGGAGTTTGCTCACATTCATGTCCATTGAGTTGGTGACGCCCCGCAACCACCTCATCCTCTGTCATCCCCTTCTCCTCCTGCCTTCAATTTTTCCCAGCATCGGGGTCTTTTCCAATGAGTCAGCTCTTTGCCTCAGGTGGTCAGAGTATTGGAGTTTCAGCTTCAGCATCTGTCCTTCCAATGAATATTCAGGGTTGATTTCCTGATTGACTGGCTTGATCTTGCAGTTCAAGGGACTCTCAAGAGCCTTCTCCTACACCACAATTCAAAAGCATTAATTCTTTGGCACTCAGCTTTCTTTATGGCTCCATTTATTTCATTTTCTTCATACCACTGAACACTACCTGAAACTATATTAATTGCTTATTTATTTTTATCTTTGGTCTTATTGTTTTTATTTATACATTTATTGTTTGTCACCTCCATAAATCGATATGGTTTAGTTTCTGTTTAGTTTTCACAAAACAGGAAGGATTTTTTTTTCTTGTTGATGAATTATGAATACTTGACCTAAGGTTACAGCTATTTTTTCCCTCTTGAACACAGAAAATGTGTGCTCTTTAAGAATATAAATTTTCTTTTCAAATCAGTGGTTCTCAGTTGACCCTCTGTCACTATGATAGTTTAGTACTAACTGAGGAGGAATTATTAATCACTGACACCCAAATGGGAGAATGACATTCTTGAACCTTTGAGAGGACAGTAGTCTATTTTATAATACTGATGATGGGCAAAATTTTGAAACTTATTGTTTGTTCCAGCAGAGATTAATAATGTCCAGCACTGACCAGTGAGATAACAGGAAGGAATGCCTTGTTTGAAGGTTTGACTGAGTTCTAGTCCTGGGAAGATGTGTCTAGCTAAAGCTTGGTCTGGAATCAGAAGTCCTTAAGGCTTGAAGCCAACTGCCAAGTGGAGAGTTGAATCTGAGAGCTTTCCCACCCCAACCCTAGGGTTGCGATCTTGACCTCAAAACTTGGTGATGATAAAGTTCTTCCACTTAGTTAGACTCCGTTGCTCCTTTATCATTATAGTTTCTTCCTAACAAAATCACATTGTGAAGCTTTTAACCTATACAATGACCTCCTTTAAACATGAGGAGAAATTTAGAACTGATTTATATGACAGCAATTTGGTTTGAGTCCTAGTATTTGTTATGTTGATTTATGAGAACAATATAAGTGCCCATGACAACGAGTTTTATGACTGGTTGCGGACACAAAGTTCCACTTTCACTGTCCGTACACTGAGTTTCCTCTAAAAGCACAGACAAATTTCTCTAGGCCAGAGCTGAGTAAGGCCCAGCCAGGCTGAGGAAGGTGGTGACCTTCATAAATGGATCTTAAGCAAAAACCAAATGCCTCGTGTAGTTTGGGAAGGACAAACATTTGCTTTGGACCAGGAAGGAAATGACATTCAAAAGCTTCATCTTGCTTTGTATATTGTATTTCAAATTACAAAAGATTTCAAATTCTTTAGTTGAAAAGATGTTGAAGGGTATTAATAAGAATAGCTGAACATTCCTTCCTGGTGGCTCAGTGGTGAAGAATTTTCCTGCCAATGCAAGGAGACATGGATTTGATCCCTGTCCAGGAAGATCACTCATGCCATGGGGTAACTAAGCTAGTGTGCCACCAACTACTCAGCCTGTGCTCTAGAGCCTGGGCATCACAACTACTGAAGCTCGCATGCCCGAGAGCCTGTGCTCCACAAGAAGAGAGGCCACCACAATGAGAAGCCCCCACACCGCGGCTAGAGAGGAGCCGGTGCTCACCACAACTAGAGAAAAGCCGGAGGAGCAGTGAAGATCCAGCGCAGCCAAAAAGAAACAAACAATTGTTTTAAAGCAAAGATTAGCTGAACATTCCAAAATACCTGAAAATGATAAACCTGAAAGGTAAAGGTAACCGATTTGATGTTCACCACAACCCCATAAAGTTGGAAAGGGTAGTCCCACTTCAGGGTGAGAAATCTTGGTCCAGAGGAGTGAAATGTGTTTCCCAGTTTCATAAGTCACTGCATTTTAATGTCGGATGGCTGTCTTGAGTTTTGATCTCAGCCCAGGGCACCCACCTTCCAACAAACCACTCTCCTTCCTCTGCTTATCCAGCCAAATCCTTTGGGTTCTAGTTGTGGTCTCTAACTTTTAAGCAACAAAATATTATTATCATGAATGTATTGTCTGAATCAATCCTAATGAAAAATATATTACTCTGAAAATATCATCCAGAGTTCTTTTTATCTCAAAAAAATTGTGATAAATTCCTATTTCTAATAGGAGTGATGAATAATGGATTTGGCTACACTATTTCCTTATTGAACCTTAGCAGCATATATGTTCAGGTGCAAAAAATGCTATTGTAGTCTATCAAAGAATACTCTTGTCTGTTGAATGGGGACACTTTACTTGAGGCAAATAGATTAGAAGTCGACTTAAATTTAGAGATAGATTAAAATTTAGAGCCAAGAATTAGGATGCAAAGCTAGGGTCTCAGTTGGTAGAAAAATTCTAACAGCAAAATCAAGCAACTCTAAAAACAAAACATTCAAAGTTTCATTTTACGCAAGACTCAGGACATGCTTGTAAATCAACACTTAATCCTGGGGACAATGCATTTCCACTTTACAGATTATTGATCAGGATGCAACAATAAAGGTCTTCTTGAACCCAGAACAGATGAGCAGGTGCCTTGACTAGGTCTCTTCCTCCTGTTCTCTGCTCAGCATGCAGGACCTGGGTACCTGGTCTTAATGATGACAGACAGCATTATTCAAGCGAACACTCAGCCCTGCTTCAAGCCCTCTTCAGGTTCAGCTCCATCCACTGGAGTCCCCTACCAAACAGAGCTTGGGTCTAGTTCAAGGATCAGCTGCCACACAAAGCTCTTCTCCTCCCAAGGAAAGCGGTCATCACATGCTCACACATACTTGGCAGATGTGCCATTTCAGTTCTCACTTCAGAGTATGATAAGTACCTGTCTCTGACCACCAGTCCAGAGTCCTCTCCAGACTCTAAGCTCTTTGAAGGCAAGTATTCTCTCTAATTCCTACTTGTGTTCCTAATACAAAGAAGCGATCAAGGAATATTCGACATTAAAAGCAAAATCTCATATATTTTTCACTTCTATTGACATAGGTCCTAATTCTCAGTATACACCAAGCCTAGATTGTAAGGGGAAGTCACCACACACAGAGATAGAGAATGTTAAACCCAATATTATGTATATAAGAGCATTGCTGATAGGAAACTGCAAGTATCAGAGAGCAGGCACTCTATCACCAAAATGGTATTGACTCTGAGCAGGAAGAAACGTGATCTCATGAAAGGACATTCAAAGCGCATTTTTTGATTATAATCTCTCTCTTTCAGTATATTATTATTCATGCCTTCTGAATTTTTCAGAGAAAATAATCATCTCTAAAACAATATTACACTATTCAGTATTCATGTGCTGTGTGATAAGTTGCTTCAGTTGTTTCCAACTCTTGGCAACTCTATGGACAGCACCCTGCCAGGCTCCTCTGTCTATGGGATTCTCCAGTCAAGAAAACCGGAGTGGGTTGCAATATCCTACTCCTGGGAATCTTCCCAATGCAGGGATCGAACCTGTGTCACTTACATCTGCTGCACTGGCAGGTGGTTCTTTACCTCTAGCACCACCTGGGAAGCCCATCCAGTATTCATGAATATATATAAATTACTAATGACCTAAATAAGCAGAATTATGCCATGATATACTGAATAACAGCTATGCATCTTCCTATATGTTCTTGGTACACTTTACATGGTAAATCTGAATATAAAGAAAAACTGTTCATAGAAAACACGGCTTTAAGATTATATAGCTTAATGAGTTGGAGGAGGAAATGGCAACCCCCTCCAGTATTCTTCCCTGGAGAATCCCATGGATGGAGGAGCCTGGTGGGCTGCTGTCTATGGGGTCACACAGAGTCAGACATGACTGAAGCGACTTAGCAGCAGCAGCAGCTTAATAAGTCCAGATGTATCCTAATTCTAAAAACATATATATACAAACTTTCAATGTTCTCTACAGATAAAGATTGAGGACAGGAGGAGAAAGGGGCAGCAGAGGATGAGGTGGTAAGATACCATCACTGAATCAATGGACATGAGTTCGAGCAAACTCTGGGAGATAGTGAAGGAAAGGGCAGACAGGTGTGCTGCAGTCCACAGGGTCACAAAGAGTGGGACACGATTTAGCAACTGAATAACAACAACAAAGAGTCAACTAATAACCTTATGTTAATTCTCATATTTAATAGAGTCGTGGGTTTTCTGTTCTGGGTATGTCATCAGTCTTGTAATTCCGCCTTTTCTTCTTTGTTGCTATTTTATTTTTGTTTGACAACACAACATGGCATGCAGGATCTTAGTTCCTAGACCAGGGACTGAACTCATGCCTCCTGCAGAGGAAGTACAGAGTCTTAACCGCTGGACAGCCAGAGAATTCCCCTACCTTTCCCCCTTCGAACAGAATAATGCTGTTGACGAAATTGCTGTGGAGTGTGATACCAATCTGCTTCTTTGTGACATATCTAATAAATGTTTGCCAATGTCAAGGTTTCTTAATCAAAATCCATTTTGCTTTGAGTTGTTTTTAGTTTAATGTCAAGATGGCATTCATATAGCAATTATCTCGTTTAAGCAGCTGTATAAGTAGTGAAATTACAAACTGACTTGCTTCTTTCCCACAACTGTGTAGACATACTCATGCGTGTGTATGTCTATGTCATTTGTTGAAGCTTAAACTAAAATAATCTTTTAAAAACTCCTTCTTATTAAAATTTCCAATGACATTTATGAAAGACATAAGCACACCCTGATGTTCCCTTCGAAATGATAAGAAAATATCACCAAGACCACCATGGTATAGAGAATTCAGAAGAGAAACCACTACTAGGAGCTAAGCAGCTATCCAAAGCAGAGGGACAATCAGGGCATTCAAAGATATCATAATTTACCTGTTCAAAACTTAATTTGAATACATTAATTTGTTCTTTCTGCTTCAGGCAATTTATTGCTTTCAGGTTGAATTAAATACTTCATGTGCACACTTCCCAGAGATAACCATATGGACATAGTGCAAGGAGTTAGGTTTCATGGCTGGTGGAAGTCTCAATTCCTGTGTCATCTCTTTTCCACTAGCTCCCCTATTTTGTACAAGCTGGGTAGGGTTGGATTAGCATTAGACCTTAATCCATGTTTCCATAAAAATTAGGGTGTTTGTAGCTTCATAAAAACTGGTCTGGGTATGTTAACTTTGGTTACTTTCTCTGGGCTTCCCAAGTGGCGCTAGTGGTAAAGAACCTGCCTGCCAATGCAGGGGACATAAGAGACAAAGGTTTGATCCCTGGGTTAGGAAGATCCCCTGGAGAAGGAAATAGCAACCCACTCCAGTATTCTTGCCTGGAGAATCCCAGGGACTGAGGAGTCTGGTGGGCTGCAGTCCATAGGGTCATGAAGAGTCAGACACGACTGAGGTGACTTAGTACGCATGCACTCTTTTCTCTTCCTCTGATTTACCAACAACAAAATCCTCATTTCCACTTTACTAAATTTATCAGCTCCTTTATTTCTTATTCATCTTTGCATCCACAGTGATGAATCAGACTGTATATAAAACATACATGTATTTATGTCAAGAAAAACACAATGGGCGCCCATTCAAAGAGTATAATTATTTCAATACAAAATTCAATTTCTTGCTTGATGATGTACCTTTTCCCTATACTTTTGTTTTAAATTGTTTTGAAGATACAATCATATTTCCAATTACTTGCATGCCATTCATAGTTTTCCCAATTTACACTGATGGCCTGTTATGTAGCAACTATGTTTAACAGATTAAATATTGAATAAAATATCTTTAATTTACAAAAGTACATTGTAATGTTCAGAAAGTTTAAAAGTTGTGCCTGAGGTATGACATCTGAGAAGTCTGAAGACACAAGATTTCAAACACAGAAAATTCTGTTGACTCTAAAGCCCTATTCTGCCTCTGTATCAAATACAACTTCCCTTTTCTCATTTTCACTTCAGAATCCAAGTGATTTAGAAAAATGTAAAGCAGTAGAGTCTCTTCTATCACTGAGAAGAATATAGTTTATATAACTACTCTGGAAAATTATTTGGAGTTAATTTATTAAGATGAACTTTGACTCCTGGATATATAATGAAGAGGAACTCTTGGAAAATGTAAATAAAGTCAGAGATATGTACTAGACAGTTCATGACAGTACTGTTCACAAGAGCAAAACCTCAGAAACAACTCATGAAGCACAAATGGATGTGTTGTGGTAAAACCACATGTTTGAATATCCTGTGCTAAGTTGCTTCAGTTGTGTCCAACTCATTGCAAACCCATGGCCTGTAGCTCACCAGGCTCCTCTGTACAGGGATTCTCCAGGCAAGAATACTGGAGTGGGTTGCCATGCCCTGCTCCAGGGGATCTTCCCGACCCAGGGATTGAACCAGGGTCTCTTACATATCCTGCACTGGCATGAGGGTTCTTTACCACTAGCTCTACCCAGGAAGCCTGAATATCCTAGAGCAGTGAAGTCAATGAACTCCAGCTGGGCAAAGGATGCAGGCATCTACATCTGTGTTTCACTATTTTGTGGGAGTGGGTAGCATGGGATTGAGAGTCCAGATGAAAGAGCCAGACGAGCTCGGGGACTAATATCAGTGTGACCTTGGGAAATTCTGTAACTGCTTTGTTTCTCGGTTTCCCCATCTCTAGAGTGAGAATAATGATACCCACTTCACAACACCACTGTGAGAATTAAGGAGTATATATACTTACACGGAGATTCCCAGGTGCTGCTAGTGGTAAAGAACCCAGTGGACAATGCAGGAGATGTAAGAGACACTGGTTCGACCCCTGGGTTGGGAAGATACCCCCGGAGAAGGGAATGGCAACCCACACCAGTATTCTTGCCTGGAGAATCCCATGGACAGAGGAGCCTGGCGGGCTGCAGCCCATGGGGTTGCAAAGAGTCCGACACAACTGAAGCAACTTAGCACACACACATGCATACTCACACAGCGCCTAGAATGGGTAATGACACTACATAGATGTTTGTCCTCACTATTTGAATATATTTTAAGAGAACATAGGACTTGAGTAAAGATTCAAATATATTCAATATTTGTAGTCATTAAATACATAGAGAAGAGATCCACTGTATTTCTTATAGCAGAAGTTTTTTTGTTATATTTAACATACTAAAAGGTATGGACATATTTATTTAACTTCAACTATAGCAGTATTGCCAGGAGAAATATCAATAACCTCAGATATGCAGATGACACCACCCTTATGGCAGAAAGTGAAGAAGAACTAAAGAGCCTCTTGATGAAAGTGAAAGAGGAGAGTGAAGAAGTTGGTTTAAAGCTCAACATTCAGAAAAATAAGATTATGGCATCCAGTCCCATCACTTCATGGCAAATAGATGGGGAGTGGAAACAGTGGCTGACTTTATTTTTTTGGATTCCAAAATCACTACAGATGGTGACTGTAGCCATGAAATTAAAAGACACTTACTTCTTGGCAGGAAAGTTATGATCAACCTAGATAGCATATTAAAAAGCAAAGACATTACTTTGTCAACAAAGATCCGTCTAGCCAAGGCTATGGTTTTTCTAGTAGTCATGTATGGATGTGAGAGTTGGACTATAAGGAAAGCTGAGCACAGAAGAATTGATGCTTTTGAACTGTGGTGTTGGAGGAGACTCTTGAGAGTCCCTTGGACTGCAAGGAGATCCAACCAGTCCATCCTGGGGGAGATCAGTCCTGGGTGTTCATTGGAAAGACTGATGTTGAAGCGGAACCTCCAGTACTTTGGCTACCTGATGCAAAGAGCTGACTCACTGGAAAAGACCCTGATGCTGGGAAAGATTGAGGGAGGGAGGAGAAGGGATGACAGAGGATGAGATGGCTGGATGGCATCACTGACTCAGTGGACATGAGTCTGGGTTAACTCCAGGAGTTGGTGATGGACAGGCAGGCCTGGCATGTTGCAGTTCATGGTGTCACAAAGAGTCGGACACAACTAAACTGAAACTGATAGCAGTTATTAAACACTGAAGGATACTACTTATTATTATGCATCCACAGTCACTTAAAGGATACATGTAGATACTCCAAGAGTATTTTCCAATCCTAATTGGATATTTATGTAAAATACTCTCTATTCTTAAAAATAATTTAAGACTACTCACCAAAAAAGCACTTTAGGATGACCATATACTTTAAAATTAAACATCACAATTGGACATGATAAAGATAGTTCTTAGAAATGGATAAAAAAATTTCAAACTGGATTAAATCTTTAAAATCATGTATTCAAAGCCTTTGATTTTTCAAACAAGACTGAGACCCAGAAAAACTAACCAACTTATCCAAAAGAACAATCACACAAGTTGGAGATAGGAAAAGAAGTAGAAACCATATGTTTGGACAGCCAGCTGGTTATCTTTCTGTCATGTATATGCATTTTAAAGAAATATAACAAACCAATACGGTATTGTAAAGCAAAATAAAGTAAAAATAAAAATAAAAAAAGAAACATAACAGATCATACAATAGTTGAACTAAGCATGAGACCACTAACTTTCTGAGCTGTATTGATGGTGGGAGGTACTGACATCTTGTGGGAGGAAGTCACCCTTGTGGATACTTCTAGGAGGAACTTCTTAGTGAGAAAGTCCAGCATCCTACAGCCCCAGGATAGGCACTGCTCCCAACAGGGCTGAAGAGCTGCTCTAGTCTCTGAGGTCCAATGACCTCCCAGCTCCACCCACTCCACTTTCACCTCTACCTTCAACAGAAGGTCAACTCTCAGTAGCAATTTCTTACTTCCTTGTGTTTCAAAATCCCTCCAGGTCTTCAGGAAGCCTCCCCTTCTTTCCTCTTACAGCCAACACTTCTCCTCCCTCGGCCCGGGCCCACACTTTCATTCCTGCTGGGTTTTACCAGGGCTGCCATGCTCAATGAATCCCTATCTTCTCTTTGATATTTATTCTCATTCTCTTCATCGGGCCATTCTTTCACTACAAAATGCTCCCTTTGTACAGTTTTCTTCTATTGTTTTTGTTAAGACACTTTCTACTGTGACTTTTTTGTCAAGCATCTCAAAATATTTCCTTCTATTCTCTTTCCTCGCCTCTATCCATAACTTAGTCACTGCAAGAGTTTTTATCATTGTCACTCAAAAGAAATTATTCATCAAACATGGCCAATGATTGCCTAATCCTAAAGCATGACTGCATTCCTGAGACAATTTCATATCTATAATGTCTGACACTTGATGACCCATTCTTCTTTACATAGTCACATACTTGGGTAGCCATCCGCTTCTTCCTGACCCAGGGATCACACCCAGGGCTCCTATACTCTAGGCAGATTCTTTACCAACTGAGTCACTGGGGAAGCCTGTTTATGGTGTTAATACTATCCTAATTTCTCACTCTGTGTTGTTTCTTTTGGCAATCTTTCTGTCCACTCTTGCTTCCCTCTAAACATAGCCATTCCCCTAGGTTCTGTCTCCAAAGATTTATTCGTCTCTATACACTGCTTTCATTATTTTGTCTGCTCTCAAAGCACCATCTATGATACTTATGTGCATCAACTTTCCAGCCATCTCTTGTCTCAAATTTTCTGTAAAGTCCCAGGAATATATATCCAACTTTCTTCTACCTCCATGGATAAGCAAGGGTTTGAGAAAATCATGTCCATAATAGTATTTCTCTCCCTTACACGAATGCTCCTATAGTTATTAATAGCTTCCCTATCTTAATGTGTAATATCACATGGTCCCAGCCACCCAGAGTCAAAGCCATGATAATAGCTTTGACTGGAGAAGGCAATGGCACCCCACTCCAGTACTCTTGCCTGGAAAATCCCATGAACGGTGGAGCCTGGTGGGCTGCAGTCCATGGGGTCGCTAAGAGTCAGACACGACTGAGCGACTTCACTTTCACTTTTCACTTTCATGGATTAGAGAAGGAAATGGCAACCCACTCCAGTGTTCTTGCTTGGAGAATCCCAGGGATGGGGGAGCCTGGTGGGCTGCTGTCTATGGGGTCACAGAGTTGGACACAACTGAAGTGATTTAGCAGCAGCAGCAGCTTTGACACTTCTTGCTTATTTGCCTCATATATTTATTTCCAAGTTAAAAAGTATCTGTCAAATATGACCCTTCATTTACCTTTCGTGACACCATCTTCACTATTTCTCACTCATGGAGAGAAATTCCTAGGCATTTCTCACTAGCTATATCCCTGGTACCATTTCATTCTCATCTCATCTAACACCTGCAAGGCACTTGATATCATAGTCTCTAAACTTGATTCATGTTTTGCCTTCCATGTTGCCATTTGTTTAGTTCATCCACCACACCATTCATTCATCATTTATTTAGTATGAATACTATAACATGTACTAAGATATGAGGGTTGTTTTTTTTCATATAATCACTTGATGAACATTTACTGAGCAGCTGTTCTATGTTCTTTGTTAGGTCAAGAACACATTAATATAAATACATATGAGTAAAACACAGCTCTTGACCTCCATTCCTGTACAATACTGGTATGCTGAGGACTATAAACCATTTTCCTTGATGTCTTCCAGGGAACAATATTTTCATAAGAGTTATGGCGAATTAATTCTGCTACACACTGGGTCAAAGTTAAACAAGAGTCTTTATCAAGTGGTTCTCAGAGCCATTTAATTTCCTAGAAAGGGAAAAGGGATACAGAAGTACTAATGTGTAACACCAGACAAGGGTTTCTGTCCCTCAGTGCATGGAAACAACTCACGCTGCGAAACCAGGTATGGAGGCCCCTACTTTACAGATAAAGAAACTGATGTTAGTAGAACTTAATTACAGTAACAGACTGTAAATGATGGCTAACATTCTCCTTCTAAGTCTGCAAGAAGCATTTTTCTCCTTTATTCTGCACATATTTAGCACTTTGACAACCTGCTCTGTACTTTTACCCTCCTCCATGCCCCTCTATTTAAACTCTGTTAGAATCTTTCTTATCTCATTTATAAGTGACCACAACAGATGACTGAGGTTTAAAAGAATTTTTTTATCAGAGTATAGTTGCTAATTCTGTGTTAGTTTCAGGTGTACAACAAAGTGATTCAATTACACATATACATACATCCACTCTTTCTTTAGATTCTTTTTCCATACAGGTCATTACAGAGTACTGAGTAGAATTTCCTGTGCTGTACAGTAAGTCCCTACTAGTTACCTATTTTTTATATAGTAGTATATATATGTCAATCTCAGTCTTCCAATTTATCCCTCCTAATCGCTGCCTGAGTTTCGATGTTCATTTCATTCATTTGAGAAATGTTAAAGCATGCTTTCCACCAATTATATTGCTTTCCACCAATAGGCTCAAGTGAAGTGAAAGTCACTAAGTCATGTCCGACTCTTTGCAACCCCCTTGGAATTCTCCAGGCCAGAATACTGGAGTGGGTAGCCTGTCCCTTATCCAGGGGATCTTCCCAAACCAGGGATTGAACCCAGGTCTCCCACACTGAAGGCAGATTCTTTACCAGCTGAGCCACAAAAATCCCTTATATAAAATGCTTAGACCTTGATGTGTTTCTGAATTGATGATTTTGAATAAAAATCTATTATTAAACACACTGTGGGGTCAAGGAGAAGCACCCAGAATAAGCAAACTCAAGTTTCTACAGAAATATGTGGGATTACTCACACCAGGTGGAGTTAAGGACCCTATATACATAGCCTTATATTAGTTTAGGTCAGGTTTAGATTTGAAAAGCAAAAAGGTTTTGGTAATTTTTCTCTTTAAAACCTTGCTGACAACATATTGCTGATTGCTAAGGAACATCACAACCCAGCATTCACCATACACACACAGCCCTCATAGAGTTTGGAGTTAAATGATAATAACTGTCATTTGAGTAAAAATGCTATTTAATATGTTATATTGAAAACAACAAGAAATAATTCTCATTCAGTGGTACAATTTACAATAAATAACTTTTTTATAGTCAAATCACTATAGCCTATTCTAGTCACAAGAAAAACTATGACTATCACCCAAACACTCTTTCAGGAATCAGAGGAGCTCTACATATATTTAGCATCTTTTGAATCCTCATCTTATCAGTACATTAGTTTATCTCTCAGATGTTTATTTCTTTCTGATAAAAGTAAAATAGATTCTACTAAATTATTGCTGATTAACCAGAAACGATGTTATCCTCCGGGCTTCACAGGTGGCTCAGTGGTAACGAACCTGCCTGCCAATGTGGTAGATATAGGTTCAGTCCTGGGTCTGGAAGGTTCCCTGGAGGAGGAAATAGCAACCCACTCCAGTATTCTCCAGAGAAGCCTGGTGGGCTACAGTCCATCGGGCTGCACAGAGTTAGACATGACTGAATGACCATGCATGCACACACACACACACACACACACATGTGCGTGCACACACACACGTGCGTGTACATACACACGCACACACACGCGTGCGCACGCACACTGCCCTCCAACTTTTCGTAAGTCACATAGTTTTAGGAGATGAATCTAAATACGAATAATTAATAAACAAGCATTTTTAAAAGTCCTTATCTCCTTTATGGGACTTTCTGGTGGAATATGACTTTTATTTATATGTGCTACAAACTTAACCAACACCTAAATCCAAATCTAAAACAATTCAAATTATAACCTCAATATTTTCCTCTTCATTTGCCTCGCCCTTTGTTTTTCTCTGAAAGTACCGCTGATGTGTGCTCCAGCGGTCATTTATTATTTCGTCTTTTTCAATCCCATGTGTGAAAGTTCTACTGACCAGAAAGTGTTTGCACTTTCAATGTGTGTCATCATTAATATATTTTAAATTTCTGAACTTGTTTCCACAACAGTAGAGTTAAAATATCCATTCCACACAGAGGGTTGTAAGTATTCTATTTAGATGAGAATATAAAAATGACATGATCAAAATATCCCCGTTTCTCAGTGTTGCACAAGGAACTCAGAATCTCTAATTCTTTCATTTATCTTAGAGTCATAACCCTTCACTATTAACTACTGGTGCCATCTGTTGGTACTGAGGGAATGGGCATCCAAATTGGAAGGTATCTGGATATTTCACTGAAGAAAAATCACAAGTCACCCATTATTTGAATTTTGAAGTTATCACAGTGTGTGTCTCAATTGTTCCCATTACTGTATTGTCTTGCAAAGCATGACGGATGTCCTATGGCTGCCCTCTGTTTGGTTGGCACAGCTTATTTCCAGCTATATTAATTTGAAGTTGAAGCCAAACACTGAGCTTTATATTTGTTTTTAAATATGCTTTCTGGATATATTTAGAATAATGTATCAAATGCATTTTAATATTAATGAAAAGAAATGTTTAATGACTGATGTTTTCCATTTCTAGATTTTAAAAATCTCCAATATCTTAAATAAAAACTATGAAAGTAGCAACTTAATTGCTGTTATTCTTCCCAAGTGTATTATGTGCCATAGGCGTATGACTCATGCACTTTGTTTTCTGTAATTCCGATGCTTTGACACCTCTGGAGAGATTATCCCTTCCAGGGATAGTGAAGGACCCTCCCCTTTGCCTTTCATATGCAGATGAACCAGTCTAGAGCCCTGCATCCCACTACCTTCTCTATTAGGCTCTCATCCTCAGGTCCAATATTCTGTTTCTGTAATCACCCCGCAGGCCAGGAACCAGATAATCTGGGGCAGCCCCTATGTCCCAGAGCCTCCTGACAGTATCATGGAAGCTTGTTGTTCAGTTGCTGAGTCGCGTTCAACTTTCTGTGAGCCCGTGGACTGTAGCATGTCATTTTCTTCTGTCCTCCACTGTCTCCCGGAGTTTGCTCAAATTCATGTCCATTGAGTTGGTGATGCTAGCTAACCATCTCATCCTCTGCTGCCCCCTTCTCCTCCTGCCTTCAATCTTTCCCAGCTTCAGGGTCTTTTCCAATGAGTCTGCTCTTCACATCAGGTGGCCAAAGTATTGGAGCTTCAGCATCAGTCCTTCCAATGAGTAATCAGGGTTTTTTTTCTTTAGGATTGACTGGTTTGATCTCCTTGTAGTCCAAGGGACTCTCAAGAGTCTGTAAGCTTGTAAACTCAGCACATTTGAAAAGAGGTAATCCACCCCCGTTTCCAGGTTCTAATCGTTTTTGCTCATTTGCTCCTATACCTGCTTGCCCTACCTTACCTGTTCTTCCAGAGGAAACCACAACAGATGCTCCTGCCCACAGGTGTCCCCTTGCTCCCTCAGCCTCCTGACTGATCCTGGCCTTTTCCTGGAAGACCCTTCACCATATGGCAAGTTCCTGCTTCTCTGGATCTGAATTTTCAATCAGCCATCTCCTGATCAGGTGGCCTTGCCCTACTTGAATAATGATAACACTTAATTTTATTTTTTTAAAGTCTTTATTGAATTTGTTACAACATAGCTTCTGTTTTATGTTTTGGTCCTGAGGTATAAAGGATCTTAGCTAGTCCACATGGGATTGAACCTGCAAGATCCTCATTGGAACGTGAACTCTTAACCACTGGACTGCCATGGACGTCTCCAAACTTATATTTTAAAATAATACGTCACTGCACCCAGGTCTTAATATTTGTTTGTAAGTTTCTATATTTGTCACCTGTAAATCCCCACCTCTCTCTCTGGAGTTCTTCCTGGTTTCAGGTACATGTGCCAGGTACAGTCAGCCCATTGACTCTGATGAGACCCCCAGCATTCCCTAATGCCCAATGCCCAAATGGTCCTTTGGATGCTCAGCGCACACCAGACCCACAAGGGCCCCAGTGAGCTATTTACGTGAATGCATGCTCAGTCGTGTCCCTCTTTTGTGACCCCATGGACCATAGCCCACCATGGGATTTTCCAGGCAAGAATATTGGAGTGGGTTACCATTACCTCCTCCAGGGGATCTTCACGACCCACAGCTTGAACCCTCATCTCTTGCGTCTCCTGCATTGGCAGGCAGATTCTGTATAACTATGCCACCTGGGAAGCCTAGTCTATGCTACAGAAATCGTGACCTGTTAGCCAACATTTGTCTTATGCCAGAGTTCAAGGCCAAGTCCAAGTTCTGGCTCAGTGCTATTTGACTAGGACTCTCAGGAGTTCCCGGTGAGCGCAGCATGCGTGTAGACATGGACGTGTCTACATTTCATTCATATACATGTGTACACTTACATGTATCATTTTCAAATAATTCTACTCTATGTAAACTTGTAAAATCAACGTAAAGGAAAATATGTAAAATATATATCAGATACTGGACTACCATATTTGCCTTTCTGAGAAAATAATCTTACGATATATGTGTGTGTACAGTTCATGGGATTGCAAAAGAGTCAGACACGACTTAGCAACTGAACAACAACAATACACACTCACTGGCAGATAATAATGGTAATTATATCCTGGCAAAAGAAAAACAATTTATTAAACTAAAATTTCATGTTGATTATACTAATCATTAGATTTTGCTTGAATTATGAGACAAATGTAAATATTTTACTTTTCCAATAGCCAGCGTGCTGATTTCACAATTGAGAATTAATGTGGGGTATGTTCCCGAAGTTTCATTTACATTTCTAGCGATTTTTGTAGATAAAGGTAGATGTCCTTGAAACTGGAATTTATATATTTATTGAGGAAAAAACTGTATAAATAGCACATCAGTATAGTTTATATCTGGAATAGGGAATGTCTACTCACTTCAGTATTCTTGCCTGGGGAATCCCATGGACAGAGGAACCTGGCAGGCTATATAGTCTGTGGGGTTGCAAAGGTTTGGACACAAATGAGCAATTAACATGTTCACTATAGTTTATATAAATATGGTTAAATAACATAGAGACATGATACATATCTTTGAAACACAATGCAATACAGCTTATTTTATTTAGATGTTTATTTAGATGTTTGAATAATAACTATCAAATACACAGTCCCTTCACGCAACACAAGAGAACTTGGTTAAAGGTCTGACCAAGAAGAGGAAGCAGTTTTAGAATAAATGTTGTGGAAAGATTCTATTCAAATTGTCCTGTGAATTTCCCATCCCCCAGGGATGTAGGCTATGTCCTATATTAAGGATTGCTTCATTAAGTATATGAAAGTTTGCCTGCTGGAGCTGGCTTGTTCTGTAAGCTGCCTTTAATCACCTTTCCTTCCCTCATCCCAAAGCCTCTGTGGCTTGCATATATAATCTACAGATGAAAATATACTATTTAAAAAATGAAAAATCAATCATTGATTCAAAATGAAACTACATTCAAATTCTTCAAATGGATTCTTTGAAGTCCAATAATCTCTATATGCAAGGAACAGGCCCCCAAATACTGGGCTTAAATCATAATTAGAGAAAAGAGAAAAGAACACTTGTGTCTACTTGCAGATTTACCTAACATAAAATTTTGGTAAGGAATCATGTAACTCATCTTCCTAGCTCTCAATATACTTTAAAGTGATGACTGTATATAGGAATTCATACTGAATAGACTATATTTCCCAAGTCAAGACTTAACATTGCTGCTACTGCTGCTGTTAAGTTGCTTCAGTCGGACACGTCCGACTCTGTGGGACCCCATAGATGGAAGCCCACCAGGCTCCCCCATCCCTGGGATTCTCCAGGCAAGAACACTGGAGTAGGTTGCCATTTCCTTCTCCAATGCAGGAAAGTGAAAAGTGAAAGTGAAGTCGCTCAGTTGTGCCTGACTCGTAGTGACCCCATGGACTGCAGCCCACCAGGCTTCTCTGTCCATGGGATTTAAATGATCAAAAATTAGATGAAGTTATTTTCTTACCAACATTAAACATAATGAATACAGGATTGATTGGAGATATAAAAGTAGACAGCTTAATATCAAATATTAATTGAAAGCAAACACAGCTAGTGAATTTTGTAGTAAACACAACAGTAATAATATAGTTTAGACCATTTTCTTGAAAAGAATCCTTGTCAATTGCTGGGAGCCAGCATGAGGAACTCCACCCATGGCAAAGGTCATGAGGAAGGAGGCTTCGGCATACGCAAAGGTGGGATTGAGCCTCAGGAAACCCCCTGTTCCCGAGCATCTACCCCCAAAACCAGAGTCTGTTTTATGCTCTCACCTATACCTCTGACTTCACGGGGGGCTGTTCCCCCACCACCTCTCTCAGAGAAGGAGTTAACTTGCGGCTCCAGTTAATAAAAATTCCTGGTGTGACAAGAGTGTTTCAACTTACAAACTCCTCTGAAGGTTCTCTAGCCTGCCTGAGCGGGTTAGTCTGGCCACATGTGATTGTTTACAGCCTCCCAACCGTGAGAGGCACGAGATGCTTTAAACTTTCTATACACAGACTCTTTTGAGAAGTTAGAAGATTATTAGTATAGTATAGTGGGTTGATTAGAAATTATACTGGTGAAGGGTTTTTTCATTTGTTGAGCCAATATTTGCTGCTAAATCTCCATATTCCCTGTCCTTATAATGAATATAACTAGCATATAGGAAAGATAAGTATTAACCTTTAAGATTAATCATGTTAAACCTTAGGCTAAGTAAATTCCTTTCTTGATTGTAACGCACTACACCCTCACCCTATAGGAATGCAACTTTATTTGGTGGGTGGTGCCTGGTTTAAGAAAAAAATCACCCCTGAAAAAAATAAGTTTTCTGGTTGACTGACCGTTATCAGAAAGGGCCATAAAATGTCAGCAGGCCTCATGGCCAGAAGATGATATAAAACTCCTAAGACCTTTGTATAATTTTATACGAAGCACCTGATTTTGACAAGGGTCAGGTCTGCTGACCCCGCATGACTCTGTATTCATCCATATGTATAACAAAAAGTATATATAAGCAAACCTGAAAATAAAGAAAACGAATCAGTTTCTGGAAAGACTGATTCCCCTGTGTGGTTCTTTCTTTCCCCTTCTGGCTGAATTCCCATCTGGAGCATGGATGCTCGCCATGTCTACTCACTTGCCCTGGCTTCTAAGATCCACACGAGAGGGTGCCCAGGGCAGGGCACCCTCTGGTATTCAAGTGGGCGCCGGTGGCCTATGTAGATGGTGCAAATTCCTTGTCTTGGAGTTTTATTGGTATTCCACATAAACCAAGTTATTCAGCATCTTTTTCTCCACTAATTTTCCTACTACACTATTCTTTTCTAATCTCTCTTTATATCTGTAATTAAATAAGTTTTTTCCTAGGATGCCGATTCCGTCTCCCCTTCAAATTACCCTGGATCCACCGGGGCTGGACCCTGGCAGTCAATAAATAGATATCTCGGTTGTAGTCATATTGGTTCATGACCTGAACAGTTTTTGTTGATTTAGTTTTATTCCAACCCTCCTAAATGGCACAATTAATTGGATTGACCATGCAGTTACAATGACTAAAATGATAACACTATGGCTTTGCCTAGTGCTTTCCAGAAAAACATGGCCTCAACAGAACCAAACCTATCACCACAAGAGCACAGATTTATGTAACCACATCCTCTTAAACATTTCTTTATATCCCATCTACTTCAAAGTGGAGTTGAAACAATTATATCAAAGAGAACAAAAACTTAGAGAGAGAGAAAAAGCAAACTAGCAAATAACAGTTGCATCTTTCATATTAACTTCCCCATGACTGAAACAGTTATTTCACTCCAAAACATGTGATTTCCCATTACTTTCCGTCTACTATGACTCTGTCCTTCAAAGGAACATTAACGAAATGACAGATTTGTTTTTGGCACCATAAGGAGAATATTTACCTGCAAACTGCTCCCCCTGAATGAGAATGTAAAACTTAAATTACCCTGTAGGTCTCTGAAAAGTTTCCAGTGGAAATATTCCTTTCTCCATACATGCACGAGACTTTTAACCTTCAGGCAGACTGGCATTATTTTAGAGGGAAAAATTGCCAAATCAGGAGAAGGATGCATTGATGAATTTCCACTGGATTATTCTTATTTCTTTACAGGCTGGTAAAAAAAAAGTGAAAGCTAGGGCTGCAAAACCCTTCCTGCACTGAGTTCTTACTATGTGTTAGAATAAATACCAAAGACTTTAAAATAAGATCTCACTGGATCACCAGAGAGGATTTATTATTCCCCATTTTAAGAAAGATATTGAAATTCATAAACCCACATGCCTTTATTTTTAAATCATTATTTTTTCTTGTGTTGTTCAGTCGCCCAGTCATGTCTGACTCTTTGTAATCCCATCGACTGCCGCATGCCCATCCTTCATCATCTCCTGGAGTTTGCCCAAGTTCATGTTCATTGCATCGGTGATGCCATCCAGCCATCTCATCCTCTGATGTCCACTTCTCCTGCTTTCAATCTTTCCCAGCATCAGGGACTTTTCAAATGAGTCAGTTCTTCGCATTAGGTGGCCAAAGTATTGGAGCTTCAGCTTCAGCATCAGTCCTTCCAATGAATATTCAGGACTGATTTATTTTAGGATTGACTGGTTTGACCTCCTTGCTGTCCAAGGGGCCCTCAGGAGTCTTCTCTAGAACCACAGTCAGAATGCATCAGTTCTTTGGCACTCTGCCTTCTTTACGGTCTGGCTCTCACAACCCTACGTGACCACTGAGAAGACCATACACTTGACTATACAGGCCTTTGTCAGTAGGGTAATGCCCCTACTTTCCAATACAATATGTTTATTAATTAATTAATAACTATTAAACCTCTACAGGTGTGTAACACAATTCTGCGGTGGAGATATAAACCGAGAAAGACAGAAATGGTCCCTCCCCACCTACCATTTTATTGGAAGAGACAAAGAATAAGAATTAAATACAGTTTTAAAGTTATACACTTGAGTGACTGCATGGAGAAATTCATGAAGTCACTGTGATCTAGAATAACAGCAGGATCTTCTACAGCATTAGAGTTTAAGCTGAGATTTAAAACAGGACAAGGGGAAATATATTGCTCAATTCCCACCAGTTCAGAACTGGATGAATTTTCCTGCAAAATTGTGTCTACTTGTGTGTGTGTGTGTGTTTGTGTGTGTGTGTGTGTGTGTGTGTGTGTGTGTGTGTGTGTGTAGGGATAAGATGGAATATAAAATATAGGAATATAAAATGAATTGGGTTCGAGAAAGAATTCAAACAAACAAGAATTCAAGAGAGTCAAATAAAATAAAATAAGGAGTAACAAAATGTATATATATTTGCTGAAAAAAACTTATGAAAATTAGGTAGAAATGGCATGGAGAATACTATATTAGCAATTTATATGATTAAAAAAAGATTATGTCTTTTTTTTTGGAGTATAACTGCTTTATTACATTGTATTAGTTTCTGCTGTTGTGTACATACATCCCTCCGTTTCAACCTCTCTCCCGTTCTCCCCATCCCATCCATCAAGGCCATCACAGAGCACCAGCTAAGCTCCTTGTGCTACATAGCAGGTTCCCACTAGCTATCTATTTTACATATGTCAGTGCATTTGTCTTGATGAAGACTGAACACTCAGAAATATCAGAACTCTCCAGTCACCACATTCATTCTAAAGAAATAACTGGCGTTGCCTGGCTTGTTAAGAAGAAAGAGGCACAAATGTGAAATCTATCTGTAAGGGTGAGTAAAAAAACCCAACTACTATTTTCATTTGCATAAGACAACAAGGATTTCCTTTTAATACTTAATGACATTCGTGTCATTCTATTCATTGACAAAATATGCTGCGTAGGTTGTGTTTTGTTAAAGAGATTTAATTTCAGCTGCAATACTGTTGGTGGTTTAGTCACCAAGTTGTTACAACTCTTGCAACCCCATGGACTGTAGCCCACCAGGCTCTTCTGTCCATGGGATTTCCCAGGCAAGAATACTGGAGTGGGTTGCTCTTTCCTTCTCCAGGGGATCTCCCTGACCCAGGGATCAAACCCAAGTCTCCTGCATTGCAGGCTGATTCTTTACCAATCAGCCACGGATAGATGTAATTTCAAATATAAAATTGAAAGGAGACTTGAAAGAAATGAAGGAAGAATATTTAGAAAAAATTATGTTTATTAAAAGTAATTTTTAAAGTGGTTTTTGTGAGAAGATATTAGAAAAAAAATGATTTGCCTCCAACTAAGGAAAATTAACAGGAGGAAATTTGCAACGATAGACAATTTCTCTCTCCCAAATTTACAGGTGTTCCAAACTTACAAAAAATATATTCAAAAGAAATTCAAAAATATAACTACCATCGATAAACCTGTATCTATCAATTGTGCATTAATTCAACAGACAGATCTTTTTAGAGTCTACTGAATGCCAGGCTCTGTCCTTAAAGATGCATGTAATTTATTTTCCTTTCTATTTTTAGAAGTGAGGTGAAATGACAACAACAAAAAAAATCCAAACAAAAAAAATACTAACAGCAAGTAAAATAAAAAGTCTATAGTTAACTTCAGCAAAATAAATGCATTGGAAATAGTGTATAGAGAAATGACTATACGGCTGAAATTGCCAGAGCATAAAAGGAGACAAAAATATTTAAAAGGAGATAAAAATGACATCTGCAAAACAGCTATGAAAGCAGTGTGTCCTTTGTTTCTCACTTGTAGTCTTCATAGGAAAGGGACTTTGTCCTGAAAAATTAGTTCCACCAGACTTTTGTTCAAGGAGCCTGGGGGGAAACCATTTTGCCTAAAATGTATAACACAAGACTATACATTCACCAGCTTTACTGATGGTGATAGCGGTAAAGTGTCTCCAATGCAAGAGACACATAAGAGACTTGGGTTAGATCCCTGGATTGGGAAGATCCCCTGGAGGGGGGCATGGCAATCCACTCCAGTATTCTTGCCTGGAGAATCCCATGCACAGAGGAGCCTGGTGGGCTACTGTCCATGGGGTTGTACAGAGTCAGACACAACTGGAGTGGCTGAGCATGCACACATACATGGTCAACTGATTTTCAACAAAAGGTCCCTTCAGTTGAATGGGGAAATGATAATGTTTTCAGCAAATGGTGCTGGAACAATTGAGAAACCATATGCCATAGTAAAAATAATAAATCTCTATGCTACCCTTATAGCTTTCCTTGTGGCTCAGCTGGTAAAGAATCTGCCTGCAATGCGGGAGACTAGGGTTCGATCCCTGGGTTGGGAAGACCCCCTGGAGAAGGGAAAGGCTGCCCACTCCAGTATTCTGGCCTGGAGAATTCTGTGGACTGTATAGTCCATGGGGTTGCAAAGAGTTGGGCACAGCTGAGCGACTTTCACTTCACATGCTACCCTTATATCACACCATTAAAATCTGATTAAATGAATCATACACTCAGAGATGGAACCTAAAACTGGAAAACTTGATGTCCCTCTCTTGATGGGTCTGTTTGAAGACCTGGCACATCTAGGTTTCTATCTTTCTATCTTTAGAGTTCAAGGTCTTGCTCATGATATCATGGAAAAGAAAAAACTATCGATTATTCTGGGAAGAGTCAGTCTATCTTTCTCCACCTCTTCATTTGAGGAAGACTTCACTGTGGAAGGGACTAGCCATCCCAAAAAACTCATGAAATAAGACAGATCAATCCTATCTGAGGCTTTTGCTACCAGCCCACTACTTTGTGAATTTTTCTTGAATTACACTCAAAATTCTAGATATGATACAAATGTGCTAAGCAGTCAAAATGGACCTTACAAAAATTCAGTCATGAATCATAAGTAGCCCTTAGACCAGTTGCTAGCAACCCTTCTCCACCATATACATTGTTTTCTGTGGCAGACACAATTCTAAGAAGGTCAGTCATCTCAGATCAGCACTACAAATGATCTGGAGCTTAAGAGTCATTGATACTAGGAACAAGAAGCAGTGCATAATATCAAGAAATTAAAAAAAAAAAATGAGTACACAGCCAAAATGTAGTAACACAGGAAAAGTTGAAGACAAAGAACATCTAGGTACTTAAAATATACATACATACATATATATATATATAGCTTCCCTGGTGTTCAGTCAGTAAAGAATCTGTCTGCAGTTTAGGAGACTGCAGTCCACAGGTCACAAAAGAATCGGACACAACTTAGAGACTTTGCTAAGTTGTGTCCAGCTTTGACTCTTGTGACCCCATGGACTGTAACCCGCCAGGCTTCTCTGTCCATGGAATTCTCCAGGCAAAAATACTGGAGTGGGTTGCCACATCAGCATGTTTCAAGACTACTCCAAACTACTTGGAGTAGGAAGTGGCAACCCATTCCAGCATTCTTGCCTGGAACAGTCCATGGACAGAGCAGACTGGCAGGCTACAGTCCGTGGGGTCACAAAGAGTCAGACACAACCGAGCGCGCACGCGCAAACTAGTGTATCAGACACCTAATGTGGAATAGAAACCCTGAGGCCCTAATGTTAAATAAAAATCAACTGAAGTCTAAGGAAGCATTGACTATGGAGTTTTCCCACTGCAAGCACAGCAAAAGGACACTTTTCTTCCACCCAAGTCTTTTGTTACCTGGTTGATACCACCTTGCCTGCCTTCCCCCAAACACTCAGGAATGTTTACCTCTTATTCCATTTGATTGCATATTTCAGGCTGATTGCTTGTTGTGGCTTCCTGATTACCTTGCTGTAAGTTTTTAATTGCATTGTCTTAAAATGAACACTATAGCATGTGCGGTATTTAGTAATTAGGTAAAAACTAAAATATAAGCTTACAGGTAAGACATTTACATAATTCATTGAGATTATATAAAACACTGTCATATGAGCAATGCACACATTGCTAATTACAAAATTATATTCCATCACCCATCACAAATTGGAGAATCAGGGTATTCATGTCACTTAACAAGTTGTTAAGCGGGTAGGTCTTGGAGTGTGTTTGCAGTTTTGCTAGACACTCTGACTTTGGTGGCTGTCACTGGGTAATTAATGTTCTTTCTTTAGAGAGGCAAAGACAGCAAGATTAGTACTACCCCAGAGAGAGGAAGGCATGACACTGCACACCCCACCCACAAAAATATACTCGTGTGTGTTTTTGATAAAATGAAATACTTGCTCTAGACTATGCAATAAGTTTTATATGTAAAGAGGAAAGTAAAAGCTTTAGAAGAGTTTCACACACACATGCACACACATATACACAGTCCCCATTGGTGTTTTAATCTAAAAGTTATGCAAAATTGTCCTTCTTTCTCCTTATTTGGTGTGCTGGAGGATCTTTCATTATTTTTGCTAAGTCAGGAACCTGCTTTATCTATATTTAGCTGCCAGGTAGAGACGGCGAATAAAATTTGAGTTAATTTGCAGAGGTGTTCAGAAAGTATTTGAAAAATTACTGGTCATCACAAGGCTCCAAAATTGGGTCATGAAAAGTGAGTCTTATAATACAGATCTTTTGTCTTTTTGATAGATGTTTTAGTCCTGGAAGAACTAGGGAATTCTGCGAAGACAATGTTTGCGGACTGTAGTCAAGCATCTGAGAAGTCTGTTCATAGCATCCTGGAATGTCCTTTAACTCCTATTATTTCGATCCTTCTTCAAGACCTACCCATATGCTGCCAGCTCTGCAAGGCAGACCCTAGTTCACCCAGGCAGAGTCACCAGCAGCTGTTCAGTAGCTCCCTAGAACAGATGTTCTCTTTTATGCCATTACATCAGGTGTGCTTCACAGTGCTTCTTATAATTTGCTTTAAGACCAGCCTCCTCCACTAGAACTCGACTCATAATATAATATAATGTTTGGTCTGCATCAAGGTATTAAACATATTTGTAGAGAACCCGTAGCAAAAGTCCTTCAGACAACATTTTAAAAATTTACTTAGGTAAAAGTAGATAGAGGTTGATACTTAATGACAACATGGAAAAGTATCTACTATTTCAAATGACAAGGAGTTATCTTACAGTACGCAGATGACTTTCCTTTGTGATTTGGCTAGGAAGAGTTAATACTTGGAAAGAAAGAATTCAGTGAATTTTCACCATACTGGAATAATGGGTTAAAGCTTGAAAGACAGAATTTTAATCAGGATAAATGTCCTAAGCCTCAAGTTAAAATATTTTATGGTCTAGGATCAAGACACAGAAGCTTAATGCCATAACATGCATAGAATACTACAATTAGTGGGAAATAGTCCTTGAGCACCTTTTCTCTGCTAAAATGCTAAGCATTTTACAGGTATCACTCACTTAGCTCAATCTTCATAACATTACAAGGTAGTAATACCAGTTAATGAGGCAGTTGAGGCCAAGAGGAGGGTTTAGGAACCTCCCCGTGGCTGCACAAAGAGCGTGTGACACAACACAGAATGAGATCCATGGCTCTCTAGGCCTGAAGTCCACGGTCATGATCCACGTGCTACACTGATCCTCAAAGAAATCTAGGTGTGACTTGGCCCCTAGAAATATTACAACTTTATGTAGCACTAATAGACGTACCACGTCCAAACTAAGAAGACTGATTATTCTTCACCACTTTTTTGAACATTATAAAACTGTGACTATCCAAATTATAGCATCTCCAGGATGGTAACACAGCCACAAAAACAAACAAAGAAACAAAAAACGGTTACAACTTTTGAGAAGACTTGGAGGGACATGACTGCCATCTTAAAATATCTGGAGAAGTGTCCTTTTCAAATTGGACTTTCCCTTTTTGCCCTGGACCAGAAAGTGGGACAAGAGACAAATGGGAAAACTACTTAGCAATTGCAAGTGCCACCAAATAGAACAGGCTCATTTGTGACATGGGATTTCCTCTACACAGGACAGTGTTCATCGGGAAGGCACATGATGCAAGTTCAAGGAGCTGAGCCAGGCCAGCAGATTCGACCAGGTATCTGTAATTCTATATTTGCCAATGACTTAGTTAGGTAGCAGAACAAATGAAAATGTCTATGCTATGAAAAAATAACAAAACACTAGATGCCAAGTCAGTATTTTTGAAAAATATATACCAAGTATTTCCTTGAGTTACTAAACATGACTTATACTCTCATTGTCTAACCAAGAAAAGGGAATGGGGGGGAACTTATTTATATACGAGTCAATAAGCCTGAAGCCAACAAAGATAAAGAAGGGGACAAATTCCTTTGGTGCACAATGTAACATCCGTTCTCCACAGGTGGCATAGAAACTCCAGGGGTCTCTAAAATCCTCCAGAGTGCTCACATCACTAAGAGTGATGATGGCATTTGTGTGGAAATAATGTAAGTATTTCCACCTCTAAAACAGGACAGTTTGTACTTATCAAAAGAAAAACAAAAAAACAAAAATGGCAGCTTTTAGGGGACCTCATGAATCAGAGACCCAGAACTGAGTAACACCATTGGCTATTTTGCCCATCTTCAGTTTAATCTATTTTATGTTTTATTTGAAGGCACATGTTGTTTATATCTGAACACTTGTTCAGTATTTTTCATGTAGAGTCAGTCCCAAACATCAAACAGGCTATGATATGTCATACTTTATTGAAAAAAAAAAAAAAACAAAGCTAATTAAATTGACTGAAAGTTAAACCACCTTAAATTTCAAGAAGAAAATGAGGAAATGCATCTGCATATTTCCCCTCACGTTAAAACTTGTTGCGGTCTAGGAAAGATGACTCTATTTTTTTTTTTTTTTTGTCTGCTTGTTTTTGGGTGTGTATTTGTTTTGATCATCCTCTCTTCGTTTTCTTTTCTCAATTCAACTCCTCTTCTCTCACAGCAACTCATCCAAGTTTATTTAATATCAGTTGAGTTCAGTTCAGTGGGTAAGGTGCGTCCAACTCTTTGCGACCCCATGGACTGCAGCACATCAGGCTTCCCTGTCCATCACCAATGCCCACAGCTAGTTCAAAGTCATGTCCACCGAGGTGGTGATGCCATCCAACCATCTTATCCTCTGTCATTCCCTTATACATTCGTCTAATTCATTCTCCATATGGTTATCTATTTATATGTGTACCTTTGAAAAGATCTATTGTGTCATTGAATTGTTTCCTTTTTTTTTTTTTTTTTTTCCTTAGTAACATTGTACTTCTGAGTCCTCTGCCTATGGAGACTTAACTCATTACTTGGGGTTGATGCAGAGTTCTCCATGAACTGCTTTTTCACTCCTTGAGGCATCTCTCCTGCTCTTTGCAATGCTAGGATGGGAGTCTGCTAGGAATGGCTCCTTGTGAGCTAGGGGAATGTTCCTGATGATGCCCACCAGAGTGGACTCAGGAAACTGGACACTTGCAGCCCGAATTTCACCCAGTTCAGCCACAGCGGGTCCTTCAGGGGTTGATGAGTACACAGGCCAACCAGGACTGAAAGTGGATTCTGTTTCCCCAGTTCTCAGCACCACTTGAGATCATCTGCCTTCTTCCAAACTGACTGGTACAAAGAGACCGTCTTTTTCTTAAACCGCATGAACAAATTACTAAGAGTTTCTGGTTTCTCCTTTGGCAGCTTGTTCAGTTAAATGCTTCGGCCCATCTTCCCACTTGGATGAGCTCTTCTTTTTAAACTTATTTCTATTGTTTCTTTATATATAGCAGGTATTAATTCTCTGCTGGTAAATAAATATAGCTTTTCCCAGTCTCTCAGATGTAAGAGATTTTATGCATCTCTTAAATTGTTTCTTCATGTTGTCCTCTGCTGAATAGAAATATTAACTCTGATATGGTCTTAAAATATCAATCATTTTCCCTTATGGCTTTTGCATTTTAGGGGGGAAAAAAGGCTTGTTTAAGGAAGCTTTTCCCATCCTGATGTCATTAAGACACTCTCCACATTTTATGTTACACATTTTATAGGAATATCTTTTACATTTAGGTATTTATTTATTTATTGTTTGGCTGTGCCATGTGGCTTGTGGAATTTTACTTCCTTGACCAGGAATCATATTCAGGTCTTTAAGATCAGAAGATTTATACACTTTCCCATTGTAAGAGAAGTTTCCTTGCAGATTATAATATTTTTATCATTTATCCAGCTTGCATACATTCATGGGGGTCCTTTCTGGACTCCTCTGAAGCAAATATCTCTTCTTCTTTTCCTGAACAAGCACGCACAGATTTTATTACTATGAAATTGCCTTATTCTATGGTAGAAAGGCCTTACTGTTTTTAATATATGGAAGATAAGATACTTAATTTTAAAACATTCCATTCTATACTTTATAACATCAAATAAAAACATTAAGTTCTTGATAATATTCAAACTATATTAAGGGATGCATTGTTAAGTTACCACAAAGACATCCACATAGCTTGATTGATAAGGATTCTGTTCACCATATTTCCTGTGAACACAAACATCTATTTTTAATATAACGGAAAGTTTTAAGGTTTTACTTACAACTAAAATCTGATGCTAAGACACGGTTTTCACATTTCTAGAATAAAATGAATGGACATGCTGATGTTGAACATCTATTTAAGCTCTAAAATTTTTATGAGCCTATAAAAATCACCCACATAGAAATTTCAGTGAAAAAAGCAATTTCTATGTCTCTATTTCTGGAAAAGTTTCCTAGAAGGTAGGATTTCTCAGGCATTCACCTTCATGCCTTGTCTCAAACATAAGATTATATCTAGACCATGTAAGTGTATAGAAACATCCTTCAAAAAGTAGGTTGATTAAAAATTTAATAGTGAAATTAGCAAAGAACTGTGAAATTTTATGTTAAATTAATACTTCCTAATGAAACTCCAGTACTTTGGCCACCTCATGCGAAGAGTTGACTCATTGGAAAAGACTCTGATGCTGGGAGGGATTGGGGGCAGGAAAAAGGAGACGACAGAGGATGAGATGGCTGGATGGCATCACTGACTCGATGGACGTGAGTCTGGGTGAATTCCGGAAGTTGGTGATGGACAGGGAGGCCTGGTGTGCTGCAATTCACGGGGTCGCAAAGAGTCAGACACGACTGAGCGACTGAACTGAACTGAACGCAACATGCTTTAAGACAGCAAATAAAGAATTTAATAAGATAAATATATCTCATCAAGTCAAAACTGTATTTCTAAAATAGTATTGTCCAAATATTTTCTCAGGAATCAAATTTATGTATCTTAGGATCCTCTGCGATGTCTAAACATTATAGAACATTTTATTAAAATGCACCTTTGTGAGATCTCAGAGGGAAAATAGTACATCACTTTAATACATATCATTATTTCAAAAATATTATATGCAATATCACTTGATATTGATAACTTATAATTATGCCAGTTTTCCCCTCAGACAAAACTGAATTTCTTCACATATTTTAGACAGTAATTTTCAAAAATGTAAAAAGTTTTACTTAGGGGAATAACTATTTCATTATCACAATTTTAAAATGAGGCAACATTACACATTGCAGAATGGCCGCAATAAAGATAGATAATAACAAATGCTGTCTGGAGTGTGGAAAAAACTGTAACATTCATACATTGCTGGTGGGAAAGAAAAATGATGTGGCCATTTTGAAAAAGTTTGGCAGTTTCTTAAAAGTTAAACATGAACTCATCATATGCAGAAATCACACTCCTTAAGACTATATGCCCCCCAAAATGAAAATGAATGCCTTCATAAAGATGGGTATGCAGATGTTCATATAAGCATTATCCAAAATGGCGCAACGCTGGAGACAACACCCATGTTCAGTAACTGGGAATGGATAAGCAGAATGTGTAATGTCCACACAATGAAATACTATTCAGAAATTAAAAGAAATGAACTGCTAAGGCATGCTGAAACATGCATGGCTCTCAGAACCATTATGAAAAATGAAAGAAGCCAGAGGCAAAAGATGACATATTTAGGATGCCATTTTAATATGAAACATTTAGAAAAGGCAAAGCTATAGACTCAGAAAGCAGATTAGTAGTTGCCGGAAGCTGAGCTTGGAAACAAGCATGAACTGGAAAAGAACACTGAACTTTTTAGAGGAATGGAGATTCTAAAACTGGACTTGGTAGGGAAGCCCTTCTAAGAATGGGCTTCCACCAAGAAGCTTCCAGGACCCTTCCCCCAATGAAAGAAACATAACTGGTAAGAATGATTTTGTTTAAAAAAAAAAAAAAAACAAACTAATCATTTAAAGTCTCTGGAAATTATCTTAGAAGCATATAACAAATAGAGAAATTTTAACCCAAGATAATCAACTCAATCTTGGTAAAAAGAGAGTTTCTGGCATTCGAACCATTACACATGCCCCTCCTTGATCATAAATGAGATGGAAGCTCTACTCTGAGTGGCTGGGACCAGAAGTCAGGGTTCCCTCTCTCACCAACTCTGAGTTTAGGGCTATACTTTCTTCTCAGGAAGGGCTAACTCCCAGCATTGCTTCTCTATCCCCTGCAGCTTCATCTTGCAAAAGCTCTACTTCAGGCAATGTGACTGAGAGGTCTGGAGCACTCTTTCCTCACCCAGCCCAAAGTAGTCAATGAAAGCTCTATCCTAGAGGCAGCACGCTGACAGTTTGGCTCCAACTGGTTTCACCCCTGTTTGTTGGTAAGGAGATGGTTCCATGATGGGAGAGACAAGCTGAAAAGACCAGAAATTACCATCCCAGCTCAGCACCCTACTCACTGTGAAGGAGTGTCACTCCAAAAACGTGGGCCATTGTCCTGGTCCCACCTCCAGAGCAGTGGTGCAGTGGTGCAGATTGTCAAGGGGAAAGGCAAGATACAAGAAAGAACAGAGAATTCCAGTCTTCTCCCTAATAGGATGGGCTGTATTAGAAACAGAGCATAGGGAAGTTTAAACCTAAGACTATATAGAAAACAAAGATCTTGGTGGTAAGCAATAGGCTGTTGGCAGCTCCATGATAAATTAATGAAGGGACAGACATACTAGAAGTTTGCCAGAGAATCCAGGGAAGCGACAGCTATGAGGACAGCTCCTGGGGTTGGAGCAGATCTTAAACAGTCAGGGAATCAAAGAAAGAGTCAGTGAAAGACAGCCTGGCTAACCTGAAGCCAACTATGGAGAGAGGGAGGGTGGTAAGGGAGACTGTGTATATGCCTAAGGGGTACCCTCTGAGGAGCAGCATCAGGCACTGACCAGGGAAAATAGACCTTATTGAAGCAGTCTATCCAGGTTACTAAAAAAAATAAATAATAAGCCGACAATGGAAACAAGCCTGGGCATCTGTGTTAGGGGAGGGATCAGTACTTAGAACTGCAGCAAAATCTCTCTCTTATCTAAAACATCAAGGTTTCAACCAAAAGTTATGAGATACACAAAGAAACAGGAAAGCCAAGACCCATAAAAAGGACAACAAAAGCAGATATTTGAAACTGTTGTTGAAGGGGCCCAGATGGGAGATTTAGCAGACAAAGATTTCCAAACAGTTGTTATAAACATGTCCACACACCTAAAGGAAACTGTTTAAAGAATGAAAGGAGAACTTCCTTGGTGGTCCAGGGGTTAAGAATCTACCTGTCCGTGCAGGGATTGTTCAATCGCTAAGTCATGTCTAACTCTCTGCAATGCCATGGACTGCAGCACACTAGGCTTCCCTGTCCGTCACTGTATCCCAGAGTTGAACAAGATTCAGCTGCAGTGAGTCAGTCCTGCAGCAGGCAGGGGATGCATCCCCGGTTTGGGAAGATTCCACGTGCTGTGAGGCAACTAAGCCCATGTGCCGACTACTGAAGCCCACATGCCCCAGACCCTGTGCCCCTCAGCAAGAGAAGCCCCTGCAATGAGAAGCCCGCTCCCCACAACTAGAGCATGGCCCCCACTCACCTCACCTAGAAAAAGCCTGAGCAACAGTGAAGACCCAACATAGCGAGAGAGTCATTTCCTAGGCAGGCTGATAAGAAGTCTAGGGGTCCCCAAGGAGAAGGAGGTCTGGAATTCTCAAGGAGGAAGAAAGGACAAACGTTTTTTTCCTTCTACATTCCTTAGGATTATATTAACAATAATGTATCCTGCCTGAGGACAGCCTCTGGATTAAACCTTCTGGCTAATCCTGTTATTTTAAAATGTAAATTATGGGAGTAGGTCTGGTGAGGTCTTTACAACCTCCAGACATTCTTTGGATTCATTGGAGAGTATATAACTCCATTGCTAACACTAGCAAGGGGGTACTCTTTCTGCCCCCTTATGATGCCTATGTCAGAAGCTTTCTCTATCTCCTTTATACTTTAATAAAACTTTATTACACAAAAGCTCTGAGCGATCAAGCCTCGTCTCTGGACCCAGATTGAATTCTCCTCCGGAGGCCAAGAATCCTGGCGTCCTTGCGTGGTTGAGCAACAATCTTTCAATAGCTTATATATATATAAAAAGAATGAAAGGAATATATGCCCAATGGCTCATCAAACACAGAATATCAATAGACAGAATTTATGAAAAAGAACCACGTGGAAATTCTGGAACTGAAAACTACATTAACTGAAATGAACAATTCACCAGAGGAGAGAAAGGGTAGATCTGAGCTGACAACAGAAAGACGCAGTAAACTTGAAGATGGACCAACAGAAAGTCTGCAACCTAAAGATCAGAGGAGAAAAAGAAAAGGAAAAACGAAGACACTGAACAGAGCTCAGAGCAATGCGAACACCATGATGCATTTTAATCATACATGTAAAAGGAGGACCAGAAGGACAAGAGAGATGGAGAAAGACAGAAACAGAAAAAAACAAATGATTATTGTAAACATCTCAAATTCAATGGAAAACATTAATCTACACACCTGAGAAGTCCAGTATAATTCAAGGAGAATAAACACAGATTCACATCCAGACACACCATGGTTAAAATGCTTAAAAAACAAAATAAATGAGAAACCTTGAAAGCAGTAAAAGAAAAATGACTATTTCAAGGAAATATCCATAAAATTAACAATTGACTTCTCATCTGAATCAATGGACACAAAAAGCAGTGGGATGAAACACTCAAAGTACTGAAAGGGAAATAAACCATCAGCAGAGAATCTTATATTCAGCAAAACATCTTTCAAAAATGAAGGTGAGATAAATAGATTCTTAAATATGCAAGAAGAGATTTGTTACTAGCACACCCAGCTTATATAGGAAGCACTAAGGAGGGTTCTTCAGATTGAAAGTATATGACATCAGACCTTAATTCAAATCAACATAAAAAATAAAAAGCACAATTCAAGGTAATTATGTACTTAATGGAAATGGTTTTTATTTTTAATATGTGTATGTCATTATAGTATTTCTCCTATAACATATATAATATATTTGACAAAAAATGGCACAAAGGAAGTAGATGGGAATAAGCATCATCAGAATAAGGAATGACGCCAGAGGATAAGCAGAATTGCAAACAAATGGAAAGAAACAGAATGGGTTAAAATATTCTATAATTATATTCTTGCTCTCCTTTCTTCTCTCAGTTTCTTTTAAAAACACAAAGTTATAAAGAAAATTATAACAACACATTGTTGGTTTTGTGATAGAACACAGATATAATAACATAATAATAAAATCAATATAAAATGGAAAGAAGGAAATAAGCTGTATAAGAATAACTTTCCATAGCTCCCTGGGATTAATTCAGTGTAAATCTGGTAGATTAATATGTATATTTAGGCCCTAGAGCAACCACAGTTGGCTCTCCATATCCATGGATTCCAGATCAGCAGTTTAAAGCAACTGGATTGAAAATATTCAGGAAAAAAAATTCCAGAAAGTTCTCACAAGTAAAACTTGAATTTGCTTTGCACTGGTAACCATAACATAGCATTCACAATGAATTTATAATATTTACATAGCATTTACACCGAATAAGGGTTGTAAGTAATTTAGGAATGGTTTTAAGTGTGCAGGAGGATGTGCATAGTCACATTTTACGTGAGGGACTTAAACGTCTGCGAATTTTGGTCTCCTGGAATCAATTCCTTGTGAAACAAAACTACACTAAAAATGTAGGAAAAAAACAGTATCAAAAGATTTAAAATACTATATTAGACAATATCCATTTAGTGCAAGAGAAAACAGGAAAGATAAAGGGAAGAACCAAAAAAAAAAAAATGAGACATATAGAAAACAAAAAGAATGACAGACATAAATTCAACTATTGCAAACATTAAAATTATATCAATTAAACAATCCAATCAAAACCATAGACTGTCATAAAATAAACTTTAACCAAAAAATGTCCTATCACAACACTTCTAATAGTCTATACTCCAATATAAAATGAAAAGTTCTTATAAAGAGCACAAAAATGTCATGCAAGTAAAGGGGAAAATTTCTTAATAATAAAAGGGTCAATCCATCCAGAATATATAAAATCTCTATACTTACAATGCAATGAACTATTGAGCCCCAAAATACACAAAGCAAAATCTAAGAGTTACAGAAAATTCAACAATATTATCTGGAGATTTAAGTATTCAATTTATAGTAATCAATGGAAAAATTGATAGAAATATAGATCAACGGAATAGAATTGAATATCTAGAAATACATTTGTATATTTATGGTTAGCACTGGAATTCTTTGTATTTTCCACTGGGTACAGAGTTTCTTAAAACATTTCAGTCTGATTCCAGAAGGAACTGAAGTCATTCAGTTGTGTCTGACTCTTTGCAACCCCACAGACTGTAGCCCACAAGGCTCCTCCGTCCACGGGATTCTCCAGGCAAGAGTACTAGAGTGGGTTGCCATTTCCCTCTCCAGAGGATCGTCCCGACCCAGGGATCGAACCCAGGTCTCCTGCACTGTAGGCAGACCCTTTACCATCTGAGCCACCAGGGAAGTCCCCTAGTTATATTAGGTTATTAAAAATATTGTCTTTCAGCTTAACACTTTGTTCCATCCATTTGTGTAAAACCTTCCTTTGGAATCAAATATCTTCCTTCTTCCAATGATGGCTAGACTTGAGGCGTTTAGTGATTCCAAGTGGATAGCGGGTATAGTTCATCATTTTACACCTGACCTTTCTCCTTGGGTATTAACCAGAAATAGGGAAAGAGAAGGTGTTTCTTTAGGAAGCTATCATTGAAAGGGAGTAATTATCTGTAAACACAATGAAACCCATTCCCCCTAAAGCTGAGTTTCTCTTCTGAGCTTATGGTTAACCTCTCTATCTAAAGCTATTCCCTTTCTTGTCCCATACCTGTTTTGCCTCAAGACTGAGGAATATGAAGGAAGAGAGGGGACTGAAAACAAGTAGGTCCCTATAGAGACCTTTTTGTGTTCCCCATTTTTTGTTTGCAGACCTTTCCTGAGTTCTAAAGGGCAGACTCAAACAGCTACTAATCAAGGAGGTGAGGGAACCCAGAGACAAAGGAAAAGCAGTGAAGAAACAATAGTGCAGCCGTAAGGCAGAGGCCGTGCTCCTCCTCGGGGGATGAACAGAAGAGTCTCACACATATTACTGAGCTCCTCTATAGGAACAAAGGCACCCATCCAGGTGGAGGCTGCAACTTTAGGCTGAGCATAAGCATGTAGATTCTAGAAGGCTGATGCCAGCTTCCCAGACTCACCCAGTTACCTCCCCACCAATCAATCAGAGGAAGGTCCCACACTCTGTAGCCCTCCCCGCAAAATTTGCCTTTAAAAACTCTTCACTGAAAACCATTGGCGAGTTCAGGTCTTTTTGAGCAAGAGCCATCCATAGTCCTTGCTTGGCTCTTGCAATAAAACTTTCTCTGCTCCAAAGTTCAATGTTTCAGTTTGTTTGACCTCACTATGAGCTGGCCACATGAACTTGGGTGCAATAATGAGAACAATCCTACCCCGGAATTCCAATCATAGTGGAAAGATGGATGTTCCCCTTGTGCTGGTCATCATGGACTACCCAGCAATCAGAGAAATATCTTTGTAAGACCTGGTAGAGGCTGAGAGCTCACAAGGGGCACAGTGCCAGGCTGAACCCACTGGGAATGCCTTATGAAACTGGGTACCTTCTTAGTCCAAAATCCAGTCGACAGAATCAGGGTCATGCTTCTGCTGCACCTCACTCTGTCCTGTGCTTAGAATTCCCCTATCTCATCTAAACTCCTTTCCCAACCCCTTGGCTTTGGGCTACAATGGGATCAATCTTCTCTACTTTCAAGGGCCATACCCTCACCAGAAAAAGAGAACTTTGTCTGGTTGTACATAGCACTCTATTTCCTCAATATATTCTTTTAGTCCCAGTGGAACCAAGGCATGACCACAGGCTCACACACACAGAGCCATGGGGCAGGGTGACTGTCTCCCCTTCTTGAAGGTACTCATAAACTTCACAATGGGTTCTCTTGAGAATTCACAGCTCAAACTAAACCATTTCTATTTACATACTTATTTAATTTGGCCACACCATGGGCATGCGGGATCTTAGTTCCCCTAACAGGGATTGAACCCACGCCCCCTGCAGTGGAAGCATGGAGTCTTAACCACTAGACTGCCAGGGAAGTCCTAAGAATTCAAATCCTGGGACTTCGGGCAGAAGGAGGTAGATAAGCACTATTCCCTCCTGCTTCACGACGATGTAAAATTCATGGATAGTCTTCTTTTCTTCTACTTAAATCCAATCCTGTGCACCATCGCTACAGGCCTTTTACTCTGGAAGAGGAGAGGAGGCAAACCAGGATTCTCCCACAAGAGAAGCTGAGTTCTCAATAGTTCCTGTCTCTATGCAATCCCACACTGAATTCTGAAAGACAGGTCAGCAAAGTTGAATATTTTGATGTTTTAAGTAGGTGATAGTTGAATACAAACTAACATGAACTGGCCCAGAAAGTCTGTGAAGAGTGACAAGAGAATTTGGGGTAGAATTACAGGGCATATAAGGGAAAGATGGAAGAAGATGAGCCAGTGATTGAAATAAGCATTTTGGAAACGAGAGAACAAGAAAAGTGATGCTTGAAAATTCAAGGTGAAAACCATTTCCTAAACGTGTAGCCTACAGCCTTAGATGCTATGAATATGCCAATAGGTTAAGAAACAAAAAGAGGCTATTATTTTGGCAGCCAGGATATCGTGAGAGTTTAGAGCAGTTTTAATGCCATATTGAGGGCAGAAGATTTAGCCAATAGGTTGAAAGATCAATGGGAAATGAAGAATTAGAGGCAAAGAGTATACAGCACCCTTTTAAAACATTTGGCGGTGGTGGTAAGGGAAATATAGCTTGAAAAGAAAAAAAAAAGCCAAAGATATTTTCCGCATATGAATACAGGATAGAGGCAATGATTTGGGCACATTTTTAAACAAAGAATATGGACCAGTGGGATGAGCATTAAAAATTTGAGAAAGAATCTTATGAAGTAAGATTCAGAAGAATATAGACAGGAAAGAGTGTGGGGGATAGTGGTTCAATGTTATCTTTAGGAAGAAGAAGGTACCACCCCTGAAAAGGGGGGTAATGATTAGACAGAAAGTGAGAAAGTGGAGTCTTATGGTCACTACGTCTGGAAGATCCCCTGGAAGAGGAAATGGCAATCCACTCCAGTATTCTTGCCTGGAGAATCCCATGGACAGAGGAGCCTGCTGAGCTACAGTCCATGGGGTCACAGAGAGTTGGACATGACTGAGTGATTGAGTATGAACACACATCTAAGCAAGAAGCGAAAAAAGGGGCAGGGAAGCTTTAGGGAGGCAGGACACAGAGAGGGTAGAAATGGAGCTCCCCAGGGCCTTGTTTATTATTTACTGAGATAATTTTTACAGGTGCTTTGTGTTGGGATTGATATGGATACTAGGGAAGAAGAAGTTGGGAATAATTGGGAGTTTGCAATTAACGCGTATATACTTTTGAAAAACTATGCATAAATATAGAACAGGGAACTCTACTTAATGCTCTGAGGTCACCTAAATGGGAAGGAAGTCCAGAAATGAGGAGAGAAATAGATATAGATATACATATACATACATATAGCTGATCCACGTTGCTGTGCAGCAGAAAATAACAAAAAACTGTAAAGCAACTATGAAACTATTACTCAGTCATGTGCGTCTGAGCCACCAGGGAAGCCCATAGTCAAATAAAAGTTAATTAGAGAAAAAGAACTGAGATTGGGAGGATGAGACTTCCCTTAATCATCCCCCTTATTTCTGAAGGGATGTTAGGAAAAGCACATTTTTATGATTAACATCTACAGTTTCCCAAATATTTTTTCAGAATCATACCTTGGCCACATCTCAATATGGTTAATAGTCTTTCTTATTTCTTTTTGTTTGCTTGTTTCTTAATTGGAGGAAAATTGCTTCACATTCTCACCGGTCAGAATGGCCATCATTAAAAAGAAGTCTATAAACAATAAATGCTGGGAGAACCCTCTGACACTGTTGGTGGGAATGTAAATTGATACGGCCATTATGTAGAATGGTATGGATATTCCTTAAAACACTAGCAACAAATCTGCCATATAACCCAGTAACCCCACTACTGGGCATACACCCTGAGAAAAGTGAATTCGCTCAATCATGTCTGACTCTTTGCAACCCCATGGACTGTAGCCTACCAGGCTCCTCCGTCCATGGGATTTTCCAGGGAAGAGTACTAGAGTGGGTTGCCAACTTCTTCTCCAGGGGATCTTCCTGACCCTGGGATCAAGCCCAGGTCTCCCGCCTTGTAGGGAGACACTTTTACCATCTAAGCCACCAGGGAAGTCCCAATATATACCCTGAGAAAACCACAACACTAAAAGACACAAGTACCCCAAAGTGCATCATTCTCATCTTATTACTAACATCTTTTGTTTCCCCCTGCTTCTATGACAGCACTTTAGTAAATCAGACCCTTATATTCCTCATAGGGAAGAGTTTGCTTTCTCTTCTCTTAAGGTAGATAGGCTATTTTTTAACCCCTTGTTTTCAGGTCCCTTTTTGGTCTTGCCTTGTCGACCTCTTGTCTGTGGCCTGGAGCCTCTCTGGGTTCTGCCAGCAGATTAGCTCCAAGCTCCCAGCCTTCCCTTATCCTTCACGCCAGCTTTTCTTCAAGGATTCTGAATTTCTCTGTCCCCTGCTATATGTCACAAATTAAGCTCTTCTGCTAATTCGCAGTCTTCTAGAAACATATATTCAAATTCTTCATGTTCTGAGACTCTCCTAGCATCAATAGTTTAATTCTAATTCATTCATGATTGTACTATCACTTTAATGGGGTTTAAAGAAGATGAAAGAAAAATAGGAAAAACCTGCCCCTTCAATGAACACTACAAACGATCCTTTGACACATAACCTACTTAGCATGTATATTACACTTCCAATGGAAATTAAACACACACATATACACACATGACTGTTTATAAGTTGGTTAATACTCTTTCATAGCTATAACTGCTGCCAAGTTCAAAAGTACCTTTGCCCAGATCACTCTATAGGAAATATCAGCTTTGTCTTCCCCTTCCTTCCATTCTGGGATGAAATAGCTATTAAAGTGGAGGTAATTTTTGCAAAGGAGCGTACTGCTGTACTACTGCCATCCAGATAGCAGTTGCAGCAGAGACTTCCTGTCTTCAGTAATTCTGGAGATAAAACTTTTACTAGAAAGGCAACAGAGACTTGGGGTGGCGGAATTTGGGTAAATGACTAATATCCACTAGCAAGAGGCAGTGATGAGAGTGCAGACAATCAGTGATATTTCTACCCTCTCTGGATTATTTCCTAACCTCTGATACAACCTGGCAAGCTATCTCTACTGCCTAAAAAAGCGGAACTCTTTTTATCAAAGAAAATCAGGTCCGATGTTCAAGTCTGGAAGACACTTCTGAAACATTATAAAGTGTGTCATCTTGGCAACCAGCTGGAGTGCAACCATTTAGAGCAGATCTATTTATCAAAACACGCAGAGAGCAAGCTGAAGACTTGCACACTGGTGCTGAATGGAGCATGAAGAAAGAGCAGCGGAGACCGCATAAATATTAAGCAATGACCTTCCATTTGGAAGTTGGAGGCAATTCCTCACATGGACTTTTATGCATTCAGAATTTATTTCTCTGGGTTCCAAGGTGCAGGCGGATTGTACTAGGAATAAATAATATCACAATTCAGAAAACCACGGGGGGGGAAGAAATGGGCTACCCACAGAAAAAGGAATCCCTACCTCAAAGAGATGACAACTTCAGAATAACAAGATAGCCACTTCATTTAGTATTTGTGAAGTTTGAAAAGAAACACATCTTCAAAGTGCAGTCATGACCTTGGTAAATATGCACACTGTTTTATATTTCTAAGAACCTTCTGAATATTTAAGTAACTAATAGAGGGAAAGTGTCTGCCCCTGAGTAGACCGAGTTCTTGTCAATGAACTATTTTAACAGAACATACAACTCAGGGGTATAGAGATAAATTAACAGACTGTCTTGCTAACAGCTCCCTTAGTTGGGGCGGGGGGGTGGGGGAAATGAGTACAAATACCCGAAATGGTGAAGTTGACTTTGGCTCAAACATAATGTACATCAGAAATATGTTCACCTTGATGATATGCATATCAATACCTAGCACTTGATTTTCCCCCAGTTACCTTTCCTGCAAACTTCTATATGACAAGCTGCTTTTCTGTGAAGTGCTTCTTCCTTGTTTATGAAAATCTCTTAGTAGAGCAGTTCACCTCTAAACAAGGACATGACTTAGTGACTGAGCAAGAAAAACAACAGGGGCATCTTAGAAATCCGTGTCCCACCACCACCCTACTCAATCAACCTACATCAGCAAGATCACCAGGGGATTCACGTGGCCTGCCAAGTTTAAAAAGCAGCGATTGAACAATACTCAGTCATTCCTTAGGCATTTTACAAAAGATCATTGCCTTATAGCCTCAAAGGATAGTTACGGCCTATTAACTTATATAACTGGCTCACTCTAACAGCATCCTGTCTTTAACACAATATTACCCTTATTACCACTAGTTCCACTGGATATTAGTCATTGTTACATATTAAAAAAAAATCCATTGCTCAATAATATGGAAAATTCTATGTAGCGTACACTTAAATGTATTGAAATCTCTAACAGGCTAATATACCCTAATAATCTCCAGGAAAGAGCTATCATATGTATGATTTCCCATAATTACTTAACTATAGGATCTATTTTTCCTTGGGGCATTAAATAGGAAACATTTTCATTTTTTCAGCATGAAAACTAAAGAGAAATTGATTGAAGTTCAGATTCCTGTCAATAAAGTCTTGAATGAGTTATTACCTATGACACTACACGTTGCTTCATTTTTTAATTTAATTTTATTTTTTAAATTTATTTATTTTTTTAATTTTAAAATCTTTAATTCTTACATGCGTTCCCAAACATGAAGCCCCCTCCCACCTCCCTCCCCATAACATCTCTCTGGATCATCCCCATGCACCAGCCCCAAGTATGCTGTGTCCTGCGTCAGACATAGACTGGCGATTCGATTCTTACATGATAGTATACATGTTACAATGCCATTCTCCCAAATCATCCAACCCTCTCCCTCTCCCTCTGAGTCCAAAAGTCCATTATACACAACTGTGTCTTTTTTGCTGTCTTGCATACAGGGTCGTAATTGCCATCTTTCTAAATTCCATATATATGTGTTAGTATACTGTATTGGTGTTTTTCTTTCTGGCTTACTTCACTCTGTATAATCGGCTCCAGTTTCATCCATCTCATCAGAACTGATTCAAATGAATTCTTTTTAATGGCTGAGTAATACTCCATTGTGTACATGTACCACAGCTTTCTTATCCATTCATCTGCTGATGGACATCTAGGTTGTTTCCATGTCCTGTACACATTGCTTCAACAAAAGACAAAACCCAAGGTTTGTTCTGACAGCAAAGAATCTCCCGGGTACCAATCCATGTTGAAAGGACAAACAGACCTTAGGCCTGAGGATGAAAGTTCATTGTTCAGAAATCATATTAAAAAGACACATGCTTTCTTCAAATTATCTTACTGTTCTGGTGATATAACATTTTCTTCAGAATGTTATAGCAAAAAAAAAAAATTTTTTTTCCATAAGGAATTGATTGGAACAAACTGCAAAACAGCAGGCAAAAAACATGAGTAATTCAAGGCCAATAGTGACTTTATTATGCACATAAATTATGTGGAGTCACAGACTGTCTCTTTTCATCACTAATTATACTAAGGGTTATTTAAGATTCACATAATGAATAGAATCGCCACAGCTTTGCAAAAACCATGGACATTTTCTTAGCAATTAACAGTCCCTTAGGAATGCTACAGACTAAATTTGAATCCCTGGCATTTAATGTTGATATGGATTTATCTATAAATATAGCATTAGCTACTAAACAACAACAAATAGTGTTATACTCCAAGGGAAAAAAAGCATACCTTTGCAGCTGTGAATAATAGTTAAAAGGCAGAATGTGGAGTTTCACATGTCTGGGTCCAAGCCTCAAAAGGTTCCCTTATTAAATAAGTAAGAGAAACACCAATACAGTATATTAACATACACACACACACACACACACACATATATATATATGGAATTTAGAAAGACGGTAACAACAATCCTATATGCAAGGCAGCAAAAGAGACAAAGCTGTAAAGAACAGACTTTCGGACTCTGTGGAAGGGTGGGATGATTTGAGAGAATAGCACTGAAACATGTATATTATCATGTGTAAAATAGATGATCAGTGCAAGTTCAATGCATGAAATGGCACTCAGAGCTGGACAACCCAGAGGGATGGGGTGGGTGGGGAGGTGGGAGGGGGGGTTCAGGATGGGGGGACACATGTACACCCATGGCTGATTCATGTTGATGTGGTGGCCAAAGCCAGCACAATATTGTACAGAAATGATCCTCCAATTAAAATTAATCAATTAATTTAAAAACGATTGATGCTGAAGCTGAAGGTCTAATGCTTTGGCCACCGAATGCGAAGAACAGACTCATCGGAAAAGACCCTGATGCTGGGAAAGATTGAAGGCAGAAGAAGAAGATCCCCTTCCTGTCATCCTCCATGACAGAGGATGAGACGGTTGGATGGCATCACTGACTCAATGGACATGAGTTTGAGCAAGCTCCGGGAGTTGGTGGTGGACAGGGAAAACTGCTGTGCTGCAGTCCATGGGGTTGCAAAGAGTTGGATATGACTGAGGGACTGAACTGAGGCTGATTCATGTCGATGTATGGCAAAACCAATACACTATTGTAAAGTAATTAACCTCCAATTAAAATAAAAAAATTTATATTAAATAAAAAAAGGCCCCCTTCTAAGACTTCAATTTCCCATACTCAGTGCCCCCCAGTCACATAAAGGACAAGGCTGTTTCTTCCTCACCAAACACCTGTGCAAATGGAACGTGAGAGGTCTGAGTTGTGAGAAGAGGGTTACTGTACATACTAAGGCAGTGTGCTGCCAGCAATTACTATCATTATATTTTAAATGCACATTTTCAAGGCGTCCTAGCTACTGAGACGTCATGGGGTGAAGAACAGTCATCTCCGTTTATCAAAGTCATCCTCTTGGACAGAACCCCTGAAGGAAAAATGACTCCAATCACCTCTGACAATCAGTGGTGTGATACAGGCATAATGAACCAATCAATTCTGCTGATCAATGGAGTGAGAAAATGTCAGAGCCACCCTGCATTAAGAGCAAATCTTAAAAGTACATAACTTTTACTGAGGGTAGCATCTATTCTTTAGAGAAAAAAAATCAGGAGTTTATTATGAGATGAGTGATGAGTTCAAAGTACTGGGCAGAGGTTTTTCTCAAGGTAGCCATGCAAGGATTCAAGATACAGAATTTTAGAAAAGGAGAGCTGTGCTGCCCTTTTATTACTCCACGTGAAATGCCTGAACAGTATGCTTTTTTAACAGTAGAGAATCATCAAGTAGGAACTTCTTAATTCTCTCAGGCATTTTGCCTTAACCAGTGCAATGAGAGTTAAGTGCATACACTAAAAATATCACCAGTCCAGGAGTGAGGTAAACCCTGCTCCAATTCACATCTACTATGACTGTCTAGGTCCTGTTGGAAAAGTCATTTAATTTCATCTCTTTTGGAAGCTATTTCCTTCTCAGAACATGAGTAAAAGGAAATATTTTTTTTTTCTTTGCCTCAATCACAAGGTTACTGAAAGAATTCATTTAGATAATATAAAATGATTTATATGCTTAAAATGATAAAATTATTCACTGATCCCATTATATCCCCAGCAGACTTTTCTTTATGGGGCATGACATCATCACATCTTTCTCTCATAGGCTGAGGGTAATTGTTGTTTGTGGTCTCAGTTGATATTAAATGATACAAGCTTGACACGTAAGATCAAGGAATTTCGTTCTTAAAAGTAGGAAAAAAGACGCGGCTTTGAAAACAACTTTGTACCCTAATTACATACAGTAAAAATCAAGATGAAACGATTCAACAAATATTGATCAAGTATCATCATGTATTAGATGCTATACTGGTGTTTGGACAACATTAGTGAAGAAAACAAAAGTCCAGGTAGCTTAGATTCATGGAGCTTAGGTTTCAGCAGAAGAGGCAGAAAATAAATAATGATTGTCATAATAAATTATATGTTCTGTTGAAAATGCTAAATAAGTGTTTTTAAAAGAATAGTAGGAAGCCAGCATATCAAAAGCAAAGACATTACTTTGCTGACAAAGGTCAACACAGTCAAATAGATGGTTTTTCCTGTAGTCATGTATGGATGCAAGAGTTGGACTGTAAAAAGGCTGAGTGCCAAAGAATTAACACTTTCAAACTGCTGTGCTAGAGAAGATTCTTGAAAGTCTCTTAAACTGCAAGGAGATCAAACCAGTCAATCCTAAAGGAAATCAACCCTGAATATTCATTGTGAGGCCCTGGAGAAGAGTGGCAGCCCACTCCAGTATTCTTGCCTGGAGAATCCCATGGACAGAGGAGCCTGGCAGGCTACAGTCGTCCTGGTGCCAGAAATAGTCAGACACGACTGAGTGACTAACACACACACACAGACACAGACACACACACACACACACACACACACACACATTCAGGGGAGGACTGATGCTGAAGCTCCAATATCTGGCCACCTGCTGCAAAGAACTGACTCATTAGAAAAGACCCTGATGCTGGGATAGACTGAAGGTAGGAGGCGAAGGAGATGACAGAGGATGAGATGGTTGGATGGCATCACTGACTTGGAGGACATGAGTGTGAGCAAGATTTGGGAGATGGTGAAGGACAGGGAAGCCTGGTATGCTCCAGTCCATGGGGTCGCAAAGAGTCAGACATGACTGAGTGACTGAACTGAACTGAACTATAATTGCAAAGAAGCTGATCTTGAGTTACAGTATATGTAAACCCTTGGCTTTTTACTTGTGTTTTAAATTGAAAATGACAAAATAAATTGCAAACTGTAAGGTATAATTTTGTGTGTGTGTGCACATGCAAATTTTAGTTCATATATGTAATATTTTACTTGTTTCAATGGCAACTTTAGCAAATTATTTTAAAATTGTTATTCCTCTTATATCATAACTTATTAAACTATTTAAACAAGAAGTAGTACTATTTTAAAATGTTTTTGGAATACAGGTGATTAAACTTTAATATTATATATTACTGTGGGACACTACAAAGCAATAAGTTTCCTTTATAATTTTTTCCTCAAAATGCACTAATCTAACTAAGAAATATGAAAAGATGACTTATTTCCCTTTACTGTTACACTTGTTTTTTATCAGCCTGAATATCTATACTAAATACAAGCAAAGAAAATTTCAATTTTGTCTTTTCTGTGGTCTTTATTATTCATCCGACTTCACCATCATTATGGAAAATAACTTTTTGTCTAGAGGAGGGCAGGTTAAAAAATGACTCACTCCAGTTGTCAAATACATAAGACAGGCCAATGATGGAGGCAGACCCTCAATTCTATTTAAGCATTCAGCACACAGAATACAAGACAATCACTTAGTCTAGAGACAGACGTTGTTACTTTTGACCATCTTCTCCACAGTGGGAAAGGTTCATTAATAGTGGAATCAATAAATGGATCAATAGGAAAAAGTGAAAACAACCTAGATAATAGGATCTGAAAGGCATCTGACAGGGACAAGTCCTGCCAGACAGAGGACATAGATAACAAAGTGTCACTTTGTGTAATATGTAGGGCAATACATTAACTTATTTTCTGGCTCTAAATATCCAGAACAAGTTTTAGGTAAACAACTGTAATTGTTACTTCTAGCTACAGCAACAATTAAATCATGTGAATGATATCCAGCAACATAGTTTCTTCAATTCTGCTGGGTTTATAAATAGATAACTACAGAGGACATCAGTCATGATGGTCTAGCATTGTATTGGTTCTTTGAACATAAACTTAGACAATTATACTTGCCATTTATAAATCACCCTGAGGATAATTATTAAAATAAACTCAATGGTTACTTTCGCCAAGTAGAGAAATGAGAGAAGTAACTTAGTTACATACTAGAAACCTAGTAGATGTATTAAACCATCAAGAGGCAAACTATTAATTTCCTTTGACATATAATTTCTGTTGTTTTTGTTCAGTCCTCAGTCATGTCTGATTCTTTGCAATCCCATGGACTGCAGCACACCAGGCTTCCCTTAGGCTATAATGATTCCTTCCAGATATTTATCATATTATAACCCAATAGAATATGAAACAGGTGTATATAGTACCAGAAATTCTGCTCATCTTCATATTTATTAAGAGATACTAAACTAATTTTAGAAAAGACTCCGATGCTGGGAGGGATTGGGGTCAGGAGGAGAAGGGGACGATAGAGGATAAGTTGGCTGGATGGCATCACCGACTAGACAGATGTGAGTTTGAGTGAACCCCGGGAGTTGGTGATGGACAGAGAGGCCTGGCGTGCTGCAATTCATTGGGTTGCAAAGAGTTGGACACGACTGAGCGACTGAACTGAACTGAACTGATACTAATTTTCTGTAGTTATTTCTGCAAAATTAAGCCATAGATTAATAATTCTTTAATGAGATATTTGAATACATTAATCATTATAGACTTTCAATAAATTGGTATTCTCTTTTGATGTGACAATTAAGAAAAAGTCAACAGTGCTTCCAAACACTTGGAGTAGCTTCTTTTTTAGAAACAGGAAAATAAAAGTTCCGTATGCTTACTTATCATCTAAATACTGCCTCCTTACCATAAAATATTCAGAAAAGTAAATAATAAGAAGAAAATAATAATCATATCACCTATGAAAATAATAAAACTTCATCTGTTTCTAAATTTATTATTTGTTTCTAAACTTATTAAATAATAAGAAGAAAATAACAATCATATCACCTATGAAAATAATACAATAAAAACTTCATCTGTTTCTAAACTTATTATTTTACAAAAATCATAGACTTATTATTTTATAAAAAATAACCACAGTCAATTTTTTTAATGGGATCATACTATTTATCTAGTTTCCACAACTATTCTTGTCAATATGTATAAATATGTAATGTAGTATTAATTGTCTCAATACACTGTATTTTATTTCACCAGCAGGCTGTAAATGATTTCTTTCTCTTTCCATCTCTTCTGTCTTTTTCTTTTTCTCTGGTCTCTCCTCTCCCTCTGCTTTTTGTTCCTTTTTTAGCACAATTAGGCTAAACATTTACCATGTGAGGTCCCAGCTTCTGTGTTCTGTCTTAGGACTATTACAGTGTCATTGTTTCCCTGAAAACATTCTAAGGAGTCAATACTGCTGCTGCTGCTGCTGCTAAGTCGCTTCAGTAGTCTATACTAATGCACCCATTTTACAGATGATGAAAAGAGAATTAGAGAGACAAGGACTGGCTCAAGGTCATCGTGAACAGGAGGTGGCGGCAAAGCTTAGATCTGAATCCAAGAAGGTCAGTTTTCTACAGCCCTCCTTCAACCACATTACTGAAACAGACCCTGAAACGCAAACTGTTAAGTGTGAGGCACTGTGCTCTTTTGGGGAACATTTTTCTCAGAATAAGTTTCCAGCAGTGGAACTAACCTCATGTGTTAACTTACATGTGTACAGCCGTGGTGGATTCATGATGATGTATGGCAAAACCAATACAATATTGTAAAGTAAAAAATAAATAAATAAATACAATGACTAGGAAAAAAAAAACAAACTTCTGACACGTATTTTCAAATGATCTTCAGTTCATGGTTGAGATGTATGAAAATTCTTGCCTTTCCACTCCTTGAAACTCAATCTTGTTTATTCAATATTTAACAACATATTTCTTTAGTTTGTTTTTTTGTTCCTATCTGCTACAGTAAGAGTCTTCTCCCCAGTCTTATATGTCCTGAATGCCAGGGGAACGAGCCTACAGACCCAGGCTTCCTGAGAGTGTTTGAGGATAACACTGGCTGAGTTCCTGTTGCAGTCAAACCCTTTGACTCAAAAGGTGTCTCCTGGTCCCGGGTGCTGGCCCTCAATCCTCACACAGCTGTTGATGCTTGGGGTCTCTTGGGTCCTCGGGCACACTTGGGCACTCTTCTCCTTAGAACTGACCTTCTCTCCTGATCTGCCTCACCTCATGGATGTCAAAGCAGTGTCTGTCCTGATCACAAAGTTCAAGGATCCTCGTAGAAAACAGTCTTCTCCTTTTCTCCTATTCCACTTCAGCCTTCTATTCTGCCAGCACCTCCATCCATCGTGTCTGGTAAAATCATTTCTGTACTCATAGGCAACTTGACCCGGGATCACAGCCCCCGACTCCTTACTACTTCGGCCGGTCGAGCACCTCTAGTGCTCTTCACTCCTGTTGTCCCTTAGCTGACCTCCAAGCTATATGAAAACCCTCAGCCAGCTTTCCTCAAGGACTTCTTTGTCCATTTTGCTTTCATTACAAGTCTGGCAAAACATCCAATTAGGCTGTCTGTCTTCTCCATGCCTGAGTTCTAACTATATGATTTCTGCTGGAAAAATAGCCCAACTGTAGAGTTTGCTGCTCCTGAGAACCCACGCTGCAGGGAATCCAACCTCAGCTCTCCCTACAGTACTTCTAGGTCCCTGGGGACCTGGCCCTCCTGGTCCATCACTCTGCCCTCTGTAGTCTGGATTCCACACGAAACTCTGTGGACAGAACCTCTGCACCAACTTTCTGCTTATCTGCAGATGGTGACTGCAGCCATGAAATTAAAAGATGCTTGCTCCTTGGAAGAAAAGTTATGACCAATCTAGACAGCATATTAAAAAGCAGAGACATTACTTTGCCAGCAAAGATCTATCTGGTCAAAGCTATGGTTTTTCCAGTAGTCATGTATGGATGTGAGAGTTGGACCATAAAGAAAGCTGAGCATCAAAGAATTGATGCTTTTGAACTGTGGTGTTCGAGAAGACTCTGGAGAGTCCCTTGGACAGCAAGGAGATCCAATCAGTCCATTCTAAAGGAACTCAGTCCTGAATATTCACTGGACACACTGATGTTGAAGCTGAAACTCCAATACTTTGGTCACCTGATGTGAAGAGCTGACTCATCGGAAAAGACCCTGATGCTGGGAAAGACTGAAGGCGGGGAGGAGAAGGGGACAACAGAGGATAAGATGGTTGGATGGCATCACCGACTCAATGGACATGAGTTTGAGTAAACTCCGGGAGTTGGTGATGGATAGGGAGGCCTGGAGTGCTGTGTTCATGGGGTCAAAAAGAGTTGGACACGACTGAGGGACTGAACAGAACTGAACTGGGATGATCATACTTCACCTCTCCTGTGGGTCTGAAATCCTCTTCTGCTGGTTTCCAAGAACCCTCACTCTCCTGGGGTTTTTCTGTATGACTTTTTCCCCTTTCCCATTTTACCTTTTGGGTTTCTCTGTCTGTCCCAGGTTGATAGGACTCAGAATCAGAACCTGTGTGAACGTGACACTCTGTCCCTTGACAATCTCTTCTCATATGTTTCCCATCACTAGCTGCTGCCTCAGTTCTATACATCCAGTCAATCTTGTTCCTAATTCTGAGCCTATATATCTAGTTGTTTACTTGCCTATTTCCTTAAAAGGGCTTCCCAGGTGGCCCAAGTGGTTCAGAACTTGCCTGCCAATGCAGTAGACGTTAAGAGATGCAGGTTTGATTCCGGGGTCAGGAAGATCCCCTGGAGAAGGGCATGGCAACCCACTCCATTATTATTGCCTGGAGAATTCCATGGACAGAGGAGCCTAGTGGGCTACAGTCCATAGGGTCGCAAAGAGTTGGACGTGGCTTAACATGCGACTTAACTTGCTATTTCCTTAAAAGTTCAGGTTTTTGACTTCATCATCTGGATAGAACATAAGTGTTTACAAACAAAAATATTTGTGTTTTCTGGATATTAAACCTTGTGGATTAAGAGCCAAATCTGGATTACGGGCCCGTATGATCCAACAGGGGGCTTCCCAGGTGGCTCACTGGTACAGAATCTGCCTGCCAGTGCAAGCGATGTAGGAGACGTGGGTTTGATCCCTGGATCAGGAAGATTCCCCTGGAGAAGAAAACGGAAGCTTCCTCCGGTATTCTTGCTGAGATAACATGAACAGAGGAGCCTGGCAGCCTACAGTCGATGGGGTCGCAAAGAGTCAAACACAACTGAGCACGCACAGTTATCTGACAATACCCTCAACATCTATCATATCACTTAACATACTGTATGATAACTTCTTATATGGTATTTTTATTCTCTCTCAGTTGACTGGTTCCATGAGGGCAGAGACAGCACTGATTTTTTTTTTTCCACATGGTATTTGCAAAACAGTGCACACAGCAGGTGCTCTTATTAATGAGATGAACTGAACTGGATAGAATTAGAGCCTCCCTGGGTTTTCTCTTCATACAGAGGCCACCCAGGGTAGGCAGTTTTGTCCTGCTGTTAATCTCTGTGCCTCAGCTGTCATTTCTTAAGGATGGTTGCATAGATATCTTCCTCTAAAGTCCCTTTATCCAAGCTTATTGACTCTTGCAAATTGATGCCGAGGAGGCCTCTGACTCATCCGTTTCTCAGTGAAGAGGAATCAACAGACTCATTTGGGTTAAGCTTTGTACCATGCTACACTTTGGAAGTCCTCCCCATGATTACTCCTTCCAAGTTTATTTAGGTTTACTTAGCTTGCTGAAATCTTTCATTGATTTGGAGCTTGTTTTCCTAGAAAGTAAAGTACGGTGGCTCAAATGGTAAAGAATCCACCTGCAGTGTGAGAGACCTTGGTTCAATTCCTGGGTTGGGAAGATCCCCTGGAGGAGGGCATTCCAACTCACTCTAGTATTCTTGCCTGGAGAATCCCCATGGACAGAGGAGGCTGGTGGGCTACGGTCAGTTGGATCACAAAGAGCTGGACATGACTGAGCAACTAGGCACACACAAGCATAAAGTGTATACCTAACTCCCTGTCTAGGATAATACCTTCTTAAAGATTTCTAGTTGGTTAGTTATCCCAGCACAATTTATTGAACTTTTAAAATATTCCCTCACGATCTAAATTTTCAACTCTACCAAACAGTAAAATCTCCTAGGGGATGAAAAGAGTGTGGACTCTGGACCCAGCTGCCCAGATCCAACCCAACACTGACAGTCACTAGACCTTGGGCAAGTCACTTAACCTGCTTCTGCCTCTGTAATTTGGGGGTAACATCATCACTATCTTTGAGAGCTGTGGGTGAATTTAGATGTAAAATGGGCAAAGGAGGAGTGATACAGAGCAGACCTGTAGGTGTTACTGCGTACTTTCGTTGTCATCTATTTAGATACTTTGTCTTAATCTCTGCTTTCCTGCTCATCTTTGAACCCCTGCCACATTGTTCTAACTGCTGTAGAAAGAGAACATAACTTCTTGTCTAGAATAATCCCCTGAGTCATCCCCCCTCTTCCTCCTTCCCATGATTTAAAAAAAAAATCCCTTTTCTACTCTTGTACTATTATTTCTTTAGTGAAACATCCCTCCCCTGCTCCATTATTAATACTAGCCAATGGTTACTTGTGAATTGCCTTCCATGGGCCAGGCATTGGCTCAAAGGCTTTATTGACATCAGTCATCAAACTTAATTACATGATGGACGTACACTTCATCATCAGACTTAAAGAAGGAATCCACACTGTCCGATTTTAGTACTTGTGCCCTATATGACTACAGGACATTGCTTCCATTGTAAAAACTCTTGTTGAAATTGGGTTCAGATTAGGATGAAACTCTAGATTTATTTGGGAAGGGCTGACAGTGTTGAGTGCTAAGTCTTCCTACTCAGTACTATGCCAATTCTTTATTCAAATATTTATTTATGGTCTATATTAAATTTTTCTACTGTCAATACAAATAATGTTTATAGAGTGTGTGTTCAGTTGCTCAGACATGTCTGACTGTTTGTGACCCCGTGGACTGCAGTACACCAGGCTTGCTGCCCTTCACTATTTCCTGGAGTTTGTTCAAACTCATGTCCAGTGAGTCAGTAATGCTATCCAACCATCTCATCTTCTGTCAATTTCTTCTCCTTTTGCCTTCTCCCAACATCAGGATCCTTCCCAGTGAGTTGGCTCTTTGGATCAGGTGGCCAAAGAGTTGAAGCTTCAGCATCAGTCCTTCCAATGAATATTCAGGGTTGATTTCCTTTAGGATTGACTGGTTTGATCTCCTCACAGTTCAATACTGACTGCATTGTAGGCACTGTTTAAATGCTTTACAGAATATTAACGAATCTAGTTTTTATCATGACTCTGAAGGGCTGGCTTTGTTATTGTTTCCATTCCATAGACAGGGAACCAAGAAGTAATTTGTCACTTTAAGTGACTTCATATCCCACAGTCAATGAGTGACAAGATTTGATATTTTTTATCATACCATCTCGGCTCCAGAACCCATAACTTTGACTACTAAGCTCTTAGATTTACCTCTCAAATAATGGGTAAAGTATATTTCAACCTGTTCATGTATTATTGATATTTACAAGTGGAAACTTGTCTCAGGAAAGCACTGGTTTTTGTCTATTATCTTGCTAATCTGTTGAAAAGTTATAAATTCAAAGCATTTACCAGTTGATTATTTTGGGTTACTTAGGGATATCATCAAAATAAACCTGGACATTTCTCAACATCCAAATTGTATCATTTTATATTCTTTAAAAAAAAATTGTTTTGGGAAATTTCCTGGAGGTCCAATGATTAGGACTCTGTGCTTCCACTGCAGAGGGCATGGGTTTGATCCCTGGTTGGGAAAAAAATTCTATAAACCACAATATGCAGTCCACAAGAAAAAATTGTTTTGGATAGCCCTTCTCAAACAATTTTAAATAAATAGATTTTGCATCAGACATCTCTGTCTTCTATTCTACTTTAGTAGTAATCCTTCTAGTTTTTCACTAGTAAAAGAACTTCTATTTTTTTAAGACAGGTACTGCCAAACCTGGGCTTTCCTGATAGCTCAACTGGTAAAGAATTTGCCTGCAATGCAGGAGACCGCAGTTTGATTCCTGGGTTGGGAAGATTCCCTAGAGAAGGGATAGTCTTCCCACTCCAGTATTCTTGAGCTTCCCTTGTGGCTCAGCTGGTAAAGATTCTGCCTGCAACGCAGGAGACCTGGGTTCAGTTACTGGGTTGGGAAGATACCTGAAAAAGGGAAAGGATACCCACTCCAGTATTCTGGCCTGGAGAATTCTATACAGTCCATGGGGTCCCAAAGAGTCAGACACTACTGAGAGAGCTTTACTTTTCACTGTCTAACCTACTTAAAAAGCAGTAACATTGAGATTCTTATATTCAGTGCATTAGTAACCATCACTTCCTGGATCTTTCATTATTGTGTTCAGTTGCATCCGACTCTTAACAACCCCATGGACTGTAGCCCTCCGGGATTCTCTGTCCATGGGATTTTTCAGGCAAGAATTCTGGAGCAGATTGCCATTTCCTCCTCCAGGGGATTTTCGCAACCCAGGGATTGAACCAGCATCTCCTGTGTCAAGCAGATTATTTACCCGCTGAACCCGGGGAAGCTGTTATTAAAGGGTACCAAAGCTCTCCCACATGCTACATAATGGGACTATACATTCAATGAAAAAGGAAGCCATATATCAACTAAAAGGACTCTGCTTCCCATAATAGGGGCAGACAACAACTGGTATTTGTAATTACAGAGAAAAGGCATAAGGAGAAATTTATTCCTCATCCTTGTTATGATTAATCCTTCCCAGTTCACTTAAAATCATTCTATAATAAATTATACTTAGAGGTAATGTTAATGCAAGACATTCATCATTCAGCTCAAGGTTATGTGTTTTTGATGGAAAGAAATCACAATCCGAATGGCAGAAGGCTTTGCCTGTATTGAATGATTATTTTACTCAGGGCTTAGGAATCAATGAGATCAATCTAAATACACTAGGAGTCAATCTAGGCAGCTCTCATACATTTCCTACATGATTACCCAGGAGGTAAACACCACGCACAGTCATGGTTTCAGTCATTGAAATGGTTACTTCTGCGGCTCCAAGGTTTGCAAACTTTTCTCTTTTTTTTCTCTTTCAGTGGTGACACACACTCACTTTGCGTTTAGTTATGGGAGCTACCGAGTTAACAATCTTTGTAATATGTAGTAACAGAACTGTGAAAGCTGTACCTCAGCAGGTTCCTCTTTCATTTAGTTAAAAAATAAACCATTTTAGCTTTAAAAGGGCTCTGAATAATTTCATCCCAAGCTTTCTTCAGGATTTTAGAACTTAGATACAGTTACAAAAATCCGAACACCTACGAACTGGCACAAGTCTATGAACTGCAGCCAAAGACCAACAAAACAAGCAAGATGAATCTGGGTTTTTAAAATCAGTATTTACATTTTTTTTTCAGTTTTAATTCATATGTACCTTATGCAGAAATGTAGCCAATAGGGGGTTTTAGTTCTCAGCTCTTTCCTTAATTCTGTTTGCAATGTCACTCTTTGCAGTGGTTGTATAAAACACTCAACTAAATAAAAGCAGGGTGGGCCTTAGGAGACTTTCCTTCGACGCTTGCTCTATAAAATCTGTGCCTCTGATTAACCCCACATCTCTGCTTCTATCCTTTCTGCTGAGTGCTGCCAGAGAAAAATTCCATACCAACATGGACCAGGGCCACTGCACAAATCTCTTCTGAATCTTATCGGAAAACCTTCCAGTGACATATTCTGGTGGGATCAAGGAAACCAAACTTATAGAATGTGTCACAACAGCTGGAAAGACAATCGGAAAGGCAGCCGGGCATCCCTTCCCCGAAAGGTTCTGCACCTCACGTTCAGTGTCACTGAGGATGGCAGTGTGTGGACAACCAAGACGCCGGCGACACAGCATCAGAAGTGAGAGACTCTGGAAAGTTTCCGGACTACTTCTCCAGCTTACTGAACTTGTATTTTCAGTTTAAGAATGTTTAATGATATATGATAAAAAAAATCTGCATCCATAACAACTCTAAAAGAGGTTTTCTGATAGGAATAAAACAAAATTTTCAGTTAAAAGAAAAAAAAAAAAAAGCTTTGTGTCCTAGTTCACATCTTAATTTTATTTCTCTTTGTCTCTCTTTTCCTCTCCTTCTCTTCCCTCTCCCTCCTTCCCTTTCCCTTCTTTTACTCCTCTGTTTCTTTTTTATTCCCCCCTTTTCTTCCTTTCTTCCCCTGTTTCCTTCCTCTCCTAGTTGTAATATAAAATCACAGTGTGCCTTAATGTTAAAGTATCTCAGATTTTATGAAATGTGGCAATAGTTTAAACAGTGTTAGTGATTCTAACAGTGAGTCACACAGCTAGTGGCAAGGAATCTAAGGACTGGTAATACAGAAAGCAGTGTTCCGATTAACGTGTGTCTCCACAGGTACATTTTAAATGGTACACTAATCAAAATGATTTTAAAAGTATTTCTGATAATCCTATTGAACTGAAAATCCAAATACTCATAAATTTAATGCTTTATATTTTAAATGACATAAATATCCTGGTTGCTGCTTACTCACTTTGTGATTTCTGCCACACAGTTATTTATAATCTTTAAAGTAGCCGAAAGTCAACTTCTCAAAACCATTTTTCCAGAGAATGTTGTTTACTTTTATTATTATTTTTTTTCTTTTAAAAAAAGTTACTGTATTCATCTTTTTTATTTAATTTGCTAGTTAACAGAACATATGTATTCTGAATGTCTATATCCACAAGTTACAATAAGTTTCCAGGGGGGGTTCACGTTTGGGAACGCATGTACACCCGTGGTGGATTCATGTCAATGTATGGCAAAACCAATACAGTATTGTAAAGTAAAATAAAGTAAAAATAAAAATTAAAAAAAAAAGATTATAAATAAATAAATAAATAAATAAAGAAGGTGAAGCTGGCATTATTATATCTTTTTCACCAAATGAGAATCACACATATTTCCTGAAAAGATCTTTTATGTATGTGTATGAGTGTTCACATTGACACATGAGCTTAGTTCAACAAACCTTTCATAGATAACAAAGAATATAATCGCTGCAGGCAGAAGTCAAGAACAAGAGCAAAAAGGAAAAGAAATAAACATGCATTAAGGAAAGTTTCTCTGAACATCAGGGATTTTACAGAGCTTGATGGCCGTGGTATATGCTGAGTTCATCGGCTGTTCTAGAGTGGTTCAGAAGGAGTCAAGTCAAATTACTGACAACCAACAAATAAACAGAATCCATTATCGGAAAGCTCTTATTTCCTATCTCGCTATGCTAGGCTGAATTGCTGTATTCAGTGGGAAACTCACTAAATCGAAAAAACCTGACATCCCTCATCTTCGTCAAGGCCCTAAAAACATTACAGTCAACCATTACAGTCAATGTCTTGAAGTCACTTAAGCCCTCTGGCTCTGTGCACTCAGCTTGAAATCTCTCTGTAAATGACGACTACTTGCTGATGGGAGGAAGTGACAAATTAGGGAATTACAAATTTACACTGTGCTACATGAATACATTTTCTGACAATTAGACCTGTTGACTGCTAAGATGTGCAAAGAGGTACAGAATTTAAAACTTTTAAGTTGAAGTCCTGTGTAATAAAAAGAAGTCACATTTTTATCTAGTTTACAAAGAATACGTGAAAATTTATAGATCCACAATGATTCAGTATTATCATTAAATACCATGGGGTCACAAAGAGTTGGACAGGACTTAGCCATTGAACAACAACAATATAACTAGATAGCATTTCAGAATAATTTACTGTTTTCATAAAAAGTTAAAAAATTCATTTTGGTAGATTGTGCACAATTGTTAGGCTATTTTCTTGCAAAGATTCTTAACACTTAGCACTTAGAATGGGTCATCATCTCCTGTAGAATAATAAGCTTAGGTGTAGACTCAAGACATTTGCACATAATTCTTGTATTTGTCTAGTGTATCACAGCTTCCTATAGCATGTCCATCAATGCAAAAGCACCAGTTCATAAACAGCTCTACAGTAGGAACTGGAACAGGCACCATGAGAATAAGGACTCGTGACTCCTGTTCACAAGGCTTTGTCTACACAAGTGTAATGGACTCTCCAGAACATCAAGCTTAGGAGAAGAGAAGTCACTCAGTCGTGTCCGACTCTTTGCGACCCCATGGACTGTAGCCTACCAGGCTCCTCCCTCCATGGGATTCTCCAGGCAAGAGTACTGGAGTGGGTTGCCATTAAGTGATGGCCAAATGCAGCTTTGACTGTGATCATCACTTCCTGTGGGCTTTGTGCTTCTCCCCCTCTCTCTTTCTCTGATGTGTGTTTCTTCTCATTAACATTCTGAAATAATGGCTGTCTGACTCTATAATTTGAGTCTGTGATGCCATTTCAACTCTCACCCTGGGGTTCAGTCATACTAGAACTGAACTAAATTGTTTAGTTCCTTGAATGAAGCATGCTTTTGTTTTCTTTGGGGGCCTTTCCACACATCCACTTGCCAGAAACACTGCTCTTGTAAATATTAGTTTGAGTCATAGGCAATTGCCATTTCTGTAGGTCACAAATAGTGGAATCTCTGCAATATTGTAAAAGCCTCAATTTAAAAGTCCTTCTCTCCAGGGCATTTCCCTGGTCTGCTTCTTATATAGCATTTTATATGGGCTTCCCAGGTGGTGCTAGTGGTAAAGAAGCCACTGAATCAAAAGAGATGTGAGTTCAACCCCTGGGTCAGAAAGATCCCTTGGAGGACAGCATGGCAACCCACTCCAGTATTCTTACCTAGAGAATCCCATGGACAGAGGAGCCTGGCAGTCTACAGTCCATAGGGTCTCAAAGAGTTGGATGTGACTGAAGTGACCTAGCACACAGCATTTGGTACATGTCTAAATTTTTAAATTCCTTATTCAGTTGTTTGACTTGAACAATAACTGTGATATCCTTGAAGTCATGAGCCATATTCTATTGGACATCATTATAATTCTTAATGCCTGGGGATATTTGATTGAGTATGCTAGGGAATACTTTCATTTCTATAAAATAAATATTTCACAAAATATTAATAAGGAATGCAGTTAATGAAGGAAGGAATAAATGCTATTAATGTATTTGGTCAGTGAACAAATTCATGTAAAATAAAAGGAGGCTGGAATCCCAAGCCAGTATCTTTTCTTCTTAGATTTGAAAACACATAGCCAAGTGTCTGGTTCCATTATTTTTTCTTGAATGAACAGATGAATTACTTGCCTTAAGCAGTGTACAGTTATGTTTGCTGATACATCATTCATACAAATAGCTATGAGGCACAATAATTTCTGATAGTTGCTATACAAACACACCTATCTATATCTAGTGTAATTCCTGGAAAAACCATCTGGAATGGGCTTGGAAGACTGGTAGGATTTAAACTGAGGTTGCTTAGTCGTGTCCGACTCTTTGCGACCCCGTGGGCTGTAGCCCACCAGGCTCCTCTGTCCATGGGATTCTCCAGGCAAGAATACTGGAGTGCATTGCCATTTCCTTCTCCAGGATTTAAATGAGAGGGAATAAATTAGAAGAATTTAAAAAGTCAGAAACAGTAGAGGTCAAATGTATTTTTCTCATTTTCTTATTTTTTCAGGTCAAACTGACTTTCTTAAAGTAGGTATCTTTTTCAAAATATAAGATTTGACTTTCTTAAGGTAGCTACCTTTTTCAAAATATGAGATAAAATGTACAGATTTAAGTATATGACCTGATAAGTTGCTAAATACACACAACCAGGCAATTCACACTTGAGTAAAGACACAGAACATTTCTATCACATCTAAAAGTATACTCATGTTCTTTTTATTCACGCTTCAGCCACTATCTGATTTCTGTCACCAGAGAGCAGCTTAACTTGTTCTTGAACTTTATATGAATAGATTCACAGACTCTGTCCAGGGTCCTTTGCTCAGTAAAAAGATCTTTCGAGATTCATCCATTCTGCTGTTATATTTCAGAAGTGTGCGTATATGCACATATGTATACACACATATATGTGTATACATATATGTGTGTATACATATATGCACACATGTATATATATATAGATGTATATACATTTACATGCATATTATTGATGAGCAATATTCCATTCTATGGTCCTACCACACTACGCTTATCATCACAGGCATTTTGGTTCTTTGCATCTTGGGGCTATTTATTCCATTCTGGTACAAATCTCTTTTTAGACAAATGTTTCCGTTCTCTTGGGTAAATATCTAGCACTCCAATGCTGGGTCATATTGTAGACATACAATTAAGTTTATAACAAACTATCAAAATTTTCTCCAGAATGATTATATCACTTTACACTCCCACTAGTAATATATGAAAAGTCCAGCTGCTGCATTATCCTTGTTATAAGGGAATATTTTTGCAATTTTGAAACAGGAAGAATATTTTAGAGAGAGTAGGACAGCTCCAAATATAAATTTTTAAAAAGTCAATTTAGATTTCATTACTTTTTAAAAACCTGCATACAGGAAATCTGAAAGATGTTGTGAATTTTATCCAGCGCAGTACAATAAAGCAAATATCACAACAAAGTGAGTGACACAAATTTATTTAGTTTCAAAGTGCATGTAAACATTATGTTCATACAATACTGTAGTGTATTAAGCGTGCAAGAGTAGTATGTCTAAAAATTGCACGTTTCTTAATTAAAAATACTTTATTGCTAAAATATCCTATCATCTGAGTTTTTAGACAATCATAATCTTTTTGCAGTAGTAACACAAAAAATCACAGAACACAGATCACCATAACAAAAATAATAATAATGAAAAAATTTAAAGTGTTGCAGAAATCACCAAAACATGACACAAAGACATGAAGTATATAAATTCTGTTGGAAAAACAGCACTAACAGACTTGTTCAATGCAAGGTTGCTACAAACATTCAATCTGTAAAATGCACAGTATCTGCAGAGAGCAGATGAAAAGAAGTCCAATAAAACAATTTATGCCTGTGTAATGTTTTAAAAATTATTTTCAAAATATCTGGCCTTTATATTTCAAGTGAAACTCCTGTAGACGGTATATTTGAGTCTTGATTATACACAATATGACAATTTCTACCCTTAAAATGGAATGCTTAGTCCATTTATAGTTATTTTCATTTTTAATAAGGTTGAATTTAAGTGACCATATTTCTACACTTTTTATATATATTACATACTTTTATACATATTACTGATTCATTTTAAGGAGTGTGAGTATGTTGTTCCCCTGTAAAGTGTGTCAACTTTTTCTCTAAGCAGATAATTGAGCTACAAGAGGAACACTGTGATTCTCTCGGTGTGGAATAACAGGATATATGTGTGTGTGTGTGTGTGTGTGTGTGTGTGTGTGTGTGTGTGCTTTTTTGTTCTAGGCCCCTAGCACAGAGCTCTTAAAACTTTGGAATTTCCTGAGTGATAAGGGTGGCAGGTAGCCTTTTTCCTAATGGGGCAACCTTGACCAGCTCCTAGACAGCTTCAGGATGGAGACTGGCTATAAGAAGGACCAAGCCTTGATCAGAACCTTGAAACTTTAGCCTCAGCCTCCAGCTTTGGGGGTAGGGGGTATGAAGAGGTGCTAGAGATTGAGTTAATAATCACCAGTAGCCAAAGATTTACTCAATCATGCCTGCATAATGAAACCTCCATATCACCCTCCAAACCCATGAATGTTGAGGTTCAAAGGGCTCCTGGATGGGTGAATACATTGTGTTGGTGGGAGGGTGGTGCCCACCCAGAGAGGGCATGGGAATTCTGTGCTTACATTGGAAGTCACTTCAGTTGTGTCCGACTCTTTGCAATTCTATGGACTGGAGCCTGCCAAGCTCCTCTATCTGTGGGATTTCCAAGGCAAGAATATTGGAGTGGGTTGCCATTTCCTCCTTGAGGGGATCTTTCTGACTCAGAGATCGAACCCACATCTCTTATTTCTCCTGCAAGAGATGGGAATACAAGACCACCTTACCTGCCTCTTGAGAAATCTGTATGCTGGTCAAGAAGCATCAGTTGAACTGGACATGGAAAAACAGACTGGTCCCAAATCAGGAAAGGAGTACGCCAAGGCTGTATATTGTCACCCTGCTTATTTAACTTATATGCAGAGTACATCATGAGAAATGCTGAGTTGGATGAAGCACAAGCTAGAATCAAGATTGCTGGGAGAAATATCAATAACCTCAGATATGCATATGGCACCAAATTTATGGCAGAAAGAGAAGAAGAACTAAAGAGCCTCTTGATGAAAGTGAAAGAGGAGAGTGAAAAAGTTGGTTTGAAACTCAGCTTTCAGAAAACTAAGATCATGGCATTTTGTCTCATCACTTCATGGCAAATATATATAGGGAAACAATGGAAACCGTGACATACTTTATTTTGGGGGGCTCCAAAATCCCTGCAGATGGTGACTGCAGTCATGAAATTAAAAGATGCTTGGAAGAAAGCATTCCTGGAAGAAAAGTTATGACAAACCTAGACAGCATATTAAAAAGCAGAGGCATTACTTTGCCAACAAAGGTCCATCTAGTCAAAGCTTTGGTTTTTCCAGTAGCCATGTATGGATATGAGAGTTGGACTATAAAGAAAGCTGAGCACCAAAGAATTGATGCTTTTGAACTGTGGTGTTGGAGAAGACTTTTGAGAGTCCCTTGGGCCACAAGGAGATCCAACCTGTCCATCCTAAAGGAAATCAGTGCTGAATATTCACTGGAAGGACTGATGCTGAAGCTGAAACTCCAATACTTTGGCCACCTGATGTGAAGAACTGACTCATGTGAAAAGACACTGATGCTGGGAATGATTGAAGGCAGGAGGAGAAGGGGACAACAGAGGATGAGATGGTTGGATGGCATCACCAACTCAATGGACATGAGTTTGTGTAAGCTCTGGGAGTTGGTGATGGACAGGGAGGCCTGGCATGCTGCAATCCATGGGGCTGCAGAGTCGGACTTGACTGACCGACTGAACTGAACTGAATGACATGTGGGTTCTTTACCATCAGTGCCACCTGGGAAGCCCTGGAAACTCTGTACACCTTCCCAAAAATGTACCTTGCACCATACACCTCTAGTATTTGACTGTTCCTGAGCTATATCCTCTACAATAAATGAGGTACAGTAAGTAAAGTGCTTTCCTGATTTCTATGAGTTGTTCTACCAAATTATTATACCTGAGGAGAGGGCTGTGTGGAACCCCCAAATTATAGCTGGTCAGTCACAAGTACAGGTAACTCCTGGGACTTGCAGTTGGCATCTGAAATGAGGGACAGTCTAGAAGGAGTGAACCTGTTAGCTCTGGGATCAATGCTAACTCTAGACAGTCAGTGTCAGAATTTACTCGGTGAACACCAGGTTGGGATCCAGAGAATGTGAAAAGTGGTTGTTAGAGTTAGAAAAAAAACCCTGAGTCAGGCTTGATGTTATGCTTTGATAGTATCAGTGTATTCTCTTTTTCTCCCTGGTACTAGGACATAACTTTTATTCTTGGCTTTGGTCCTTACTTTCAAAATGTGTTTTTTTCTGGGATCTCAGTTGAAAGTCCACTGTGCTGACCAAGGCTATTCCACTCTGGATGGACCAGAGCTCCAGCATCACTCAACATCAGGACATGACCTCTGATATCTGCTTTTAACATTTAGTTCCACAGCAGTTGTCCTCCCCAAAGTGCTTGGGGAGTCTCATCCTGTTCATGCGCCCTCAGCCCTCAACCAAGGACCTGCAGGACCATCCTCTGCTAATCTTACATTTTGCTCTTCTCTGATGCCCTGCTGTTCAAGTTCCAGTTTCTTCTGATAGCTGCTCCTTCACTCACAAAGCTCCCCTTTCTCTCCTTGGATCAGTGCTGGAAACTACACCTAGGCCAAAAGCTGGGACAAACAGGAGATACTTCATATGCGCCTTTCCTCTCAGGAATCAAGACCTGCACAACCTGTTGGTCAAAGTCTGAAAACAACTGCCTTACATTTGTGTTCTCTGTTATAGTTGCTTATGCCATAAGTTTCCATCTTTTACTAACTACTTCTTTATGACTGCAAGCAGAATTCCAACCAAATACACATGATAATGGTATTTAACTAATGCAATGAACATTTTCAGGTGAAGAGTAAATGCTAAAGAAGTTAGGATATTAGGAATTGATACTGAGGTAGTGAAACGATGGACAGAATCAGATTTTGAACTTCTTTAGCTGCCAATAAAGAGAGTTTACTCCATTAATTACTCCATTAAAATGGCAAAGGGGAAGCTGTGAAGAATTCTGAGCCAATGGGGTGACATCAACAACTTGTACTTGAGAAAGTTTAATCCAGTTGAGCTTTAGCAGGGACTAGAAGTGGGATGAGATCTGCACAGATCAAGAGCAGTGAAGATGCTGCTACTGAGGTGGTAAGGCCATGATCAAGGATGGAGACAGTGAGGACTTTAATGCAAGGATAATGGTAAGTACCATTTGGTGCTAGTGGTAAAGATTCTGCTTGCTAATGCACAGACGGGAGAGATGTAGGTTTGATCCATGGGTCAGGAAGATTCCCTGGAGGAGGAAATAGAAACCCAGCACAGTATTTTTGCCTGAAAAATTCCATAGACAGGGAATCTGGCGGGCTACATTCCATAGGGTGATGAAGAGTCAGACGTGACTGAGCATGCTGCTGCTACTGCTGCTAAGACGCTTCAGTCGTGTCTGACTCTGTGGGACCCCATAGATGGCAGCCTACCAGGCTCCCCTGTCCCTCGGATTCTCCAGGCAAGAATACTGGAGCGGGTTGCCATTTCTTTCTGCAATGCATGAAAGTGAAAAGTGAAAGTGAAGTTGCTCAGTAGTGCCCAACTCTTAGCGACCCCATGGACTGCAGCCCACCAGGCTCCTCCATCCATGGGATTTTCCAGGCAAGAGTACTGGAGCGGGTTGCCATTGCCTTCTCCGATGACTGAGTATACTTGCAGGAATAAAAGTATAAGCCAAAGGTTTGGGCCCTGCCTGATTGAGGGTGGGGGGAAATACAATCACTAGAAATAAGGAATTGGCTAGAGTAACTGATCTCTTTGGAAGGAAAGTTATGACCAACCTAGACAGCATATTAAAAAGCAGAGACATTACTTTGCCAACAAAGGTCCGTCTAGTCAAGGCTATGATTTTTCCAGTAGTCATGTATGGATGCGAGAGTTGGACTATAAAGAAAGCTGAGCACCAAAGAATTGATGCTTTTGAACTGTGGTGTTGGAGAAGACTCTTGAGAGCCCCTTGGACTGCAAGGAGATCCAACCAGTCCATCCTGAAGGAGATCAGTCCTGAGTGTTCATTCGAAGGACTGATGCTAGAGCTGAAACTCCAATACTTTGGCCACCTGATGTGAATAGCTGACTCATTTGAAAAGACCCTGATGCTGGGAAAGATTGAAGACAGGAGGTTAAGGGGATGACAGAGGATGAGATGGCTGGATGGCATCACCGACTCAATGAAGATGAGTCTGAATGAGCTCCATGAGGTGGTGATGGACGGGGAGGCCTGGTGTGCTGTGGTCCACGGGGTCGCTAAGAGTCAGACACAACTGAGCGACTGAACTGAACTGAACTGATTTCAAGAACAACTCTATCATTATGAGTGTGAGGCTGTTAGGGTTGCAAACATTGAGAAAGGAGATACCCAGATGGAAATGACCAGAAGACAACTGAAAATATTAGTCTAGCATCTCAAGATAGGACTGAATTTTACATATTAATTTGAGAATATTTGTCTGCATGAGGAGACGGGTGAATTACATTAGGAGAAAAAAAATGGGTCATTATCATAAGATAAAATCTAGGAAAACCCCCAAACTCAGAAAGAGAAGATAGCAACATCTATACTGTTTCAATTGTTTATACACTGAGGCCATTAGAAGTCTTTGCATTTAAAGTATTGTTCTAAAAATAGATGAAAGTGTATGTGTGTGTTCCAAGTAGACATATTAAAACTTTAAAATTTTCTTTTCACTTTTAAAAAATTTTAGTGGAGTACAGTTGATTTACAATGTTGTGTTAGTTTCTGTTATACAGCAAAGTGAATCAGTTATTCACATACATATATCCACCCTATTTATGCATATTAAAGCTTAAAACTGTTTTATTGTAATGACACAAAATTACCCAGGTAAAAATAAAGTAAAACATAATCAAAGCACAGAAATCTATGTAGGATTAATACCATTGAAAGCAAAATTGAAGTTTAAAATCTTGAGAAAAATATAATAAACTGAAAATTTTAAAGAAGAATGTTAGTGGCATTTGACAATATGGCTGAATTTCTGAAACCTGTATAGTCAACTCCTGTATTAAAGAGTTATCCAAATAACATTTATTTATTAACCATGATAACTTTTGTCATAACATATATAAAATAAGAAAACATAAATAGAAAAGTCAGTCTATTATATCTGAAAAACTTAGGGATATAAATATAAGTGGATGATAATTGGTATATTTTCCTACTAAACCTAAAGAAAGCATCTGTACAAAAGTTACTAGGAAATCAATTATTTTAAAAAGAATTGCTACAATTATAACAAGAAGTGACAGTGAGTAGAAACTTCTTAACTTGAAAACAGTATTAGGCAAAGACAAGAACACTCTTTATTTTGCCACATAGATCCTGAGATGTTCCTGGAAGACATCTTAGAGACCACTCTTTATAAAGAACAAAGTCAGGTTCAGAAAACTAAGAAGATTTTGCAAAAGTTTACACTGAAAAAAATTAGCAAAACTAGAACAACAAATCTAGCTTTTCACTGCCTCTGCAGACCCTTTTGGAGAAGGCAATGGCACCCCACTCCAGTACTCTTGCCTGGAAAATCCCATGGATGGAGGAGCCTGGTAGGCTGAGGTCCACGGGGTTGCCAAGAGTCGGACACGACTGAGTGACTTCACTTTCACTTTTCACTTTGATGCGTTGGAGAAGGAAATGGCCATCCACTCCAGTGTTCTTGCCTGGAGAATCTGAGGGACAGGGAGTCTGGTGGGCTGCCGTCTACGGGGTCGCACAGAGTTGGATACGACTGAAATGACTTAGCAGCAGCAGCAGAAGCAGCAGCAGTAGACCCTTTAGAAACTTAGTTCCAGATCTGCTAAAATGAAAGCACTGGTACTTACATAACCCATCACCTGAGTATCACTTGAAATGTCAACGTTTTGAATTTTTTGGCTTTCTTTAACCTGATCTCTTCAGTGGTTTAGGGGTTCCCTGGTGGCTCTGCAGTAAAGAAGCTGCTTGCAGTGCAGCAGACTTGGGAGATGAGGGTTCCATCCCTAAGTTGGGAAGATCCCCTGGAGGAGGAGATGGCACCCCACTCCAGCATTCTTGCCTGGGAAATCCCATGGGCAGAGGAGCCTAGTGGGCTGCAGTCCCTGGGGTTGCCAAGAGTGGGACACAACTGAGCATGAGCTTCAGTGGTTTGTATTTCTCAAATCAGTTTTCCCAAAACATGATTAAATCATCTTAAATTATTTGTATATGTTGTTAAAATATACAGACAATACAATTTTATAAAAACACATATCTAAAGTTGCTGGCCACTTTTATCTTTGCAAGGTCATTGAGAAAGCCACTCATGATGCAGATACTAAAAATGGAAAGAGAGCCTTTCCCTTCCTCTTTAGAAAGCAATTCAGTTCAATTCAGTTCAGTTGCTTAAAAAACTAACATCATGGCATCTGGTCCCATCAGGTCCCATTACTTCATGGCAAACAGATCAAGAAACAATGGAAACAGGGAAGATTTTATTTTCTTGGGCTCCAAAATCACTGCAGATGGTGACTGCAGCCATGAATTAAAAGACACTTGTTCCTTGGAAGAAAAGCTATGACCAACCTAGACAGCATATTAAAAAGCAGAGACAACATCGCTTATTATTAGAGAAATGCAAATCAAAACCACAATGAGGTACCACTTCACACCAGTCAGAATGGCTGCGATCCAAAAATCTGCAAGCAGTAAATGCTGGAGAGGGTGTGGAGAAAAGGGAACCCTCCTACACTGTTGGTGGGAATGCAAACTAGTACAGCCACTATGGAAAACAGTGTGGAGATTCCTTAAAAAATTGCAAATAGAACTGTCATATGACCCAGCAATCCCACTGCTGGGCATACACACCGAGGAAACCAGAATTGAAAGAGACACATGTACCCCAATATTCATCGCAGCACTGTTTATAATAGCCAGGACATGGAAACAACCTAGATGTCCATCAGCAGATGAATGGATAAGAAAGCAGTGGTACATATACACAATGGAGTATTACTCAGCCATTAAAAAGAATACATCTGAATCAGTTCTGTTGAGATGGATGAAACTGGAGCCGATTATACAGAGTGAAGTAAGCCAGAAAGAAAAACACCAATACAGTATACTAACACATATATATGGAATTTAGAAAGATGGCAATGACGACCCTGTAGGCAAGACAGCAAAAAAGACACAGATGTGTATAGTGGACTTTTGGACTCAGAGGGAGAGGGAGAGGGTGGGATGATTTGGGAGAATGGCATTGTAACATGTATACTATCATGTAAGAATCGAATCGCCAGTCTATGTCCGATGCAGGATACAGCATGCTTGGGGCTGGTGCATGGGGATGACCCAGAGGGATGTTGTGGGGAGGGAGGTGGGAGGGGGGGTTCATGTTTGGGATTGCATGTACACCCGTGGTGGATTCATGTCCATGTATGGCAAAACCAATACAGTATTTTCAAGTAAAGTAAAGTAAAAATAAAAATTTGAAAATAAATAAATTAATTAATTAAAAAAATAAAAAATAAAAAGCAGAGACATTACTTTGTTAGTAATAAGTTCTTTCTAATTGGAAAGACCAAATAAAGAACTTTAGCTTTCTAGTTCAGAGATGGAAATGCATAATTTTTTTTTTTTCTTATTACATTTTGGAGACAGAAATAAGTTCAGAGTGTACAGTAATTCCTTCTAATTGATGCAAATAACAATGAAAGCAAGTTAAGGCTTTTACTGTAATTCACTCTGTGAGCCTAACATGAGCACTGGCTTCCCAGGTCGTGCTAGCAGTGAAGAACCCACTTGCCAGTGCAGGAGACATAAGAAATGGGAAGTCGATCCCTGGGTAGAGAGGATTCCCTGGAGGAGGGCATGGCAACCCACTCCAATATTCTTGCAGAGAGAATCCCATGGACAGAGGAACCTGCAGGGCTAGAGAGTCACAAAGAGTTGGACACGACTGAAGCAACTAAGCACACAGGCAACATGATTAATAGACAACTGTTTAGACAAAAGCCGCCAGTGAGCAAAGAAAGTAACCAAAATTTTCCACCTGTACTCACTTTAGAAAAAAAGTACCAGAGCATTAGGTCAAGAGAGAATCGTATTAAGTCATGAGTTAAAGCGAGTTTGAGGAGTCTGGAAAGAACCAAAGGGTTCCTAGCTATTTTTAAGATGATCATTTGAAAGAAATGCCTCTAATTGGTGTCTTCATACAGGTAAGACTCAAACACAAAAAGTACTCCATCACTGCAGGTGACTTTCCATGCCAGACTTGCTGGAGAAAAATTGACCATGGCATTCTAAAAAAAAACGTGTCTGCGTAATTGACATGCAATATAAACTTTAAATAAAAATTAAATTATCTGAATGTTCTCCACTATCCTAATGTTCTCTGTCCATGAAATCTAAAGTGTTATTCTCTCAGTTGTGCCTGACTCTTTGCTCTCTCATGGACTGTAGGCCCCAGGCTCCTCTTGTCCATGGGATTCTCCAGGCAAGAATACTGGAGTGGGTTGCTATTTCCTTCTCCAGAGGATCTTCCTAACCCAGGGATTAAACACGTGTCTCCACGTGTTTAACAGGTATTCCACATTGCCTGTAGATTCTTTACCATCTGAGACACCCAGGGAAGCCATCGTTGGAGCTATAATTAAAGAGAATCATATTCTCCCACGAAAGAGGAAATATTCAACCATAAACTTGAGTTTCCATCTATCCACAACTGACATTTTATATATACAGCCAGTCTGTGTAGTCAGTGGAAAATAGAGTCAAGTTAACTATAAAGTTGCTTAATGAGCAGAATGGAGATATTGCTGGAAGAAAATATATCTTTTCCTGTAAAATCAAATGTTTTTCCTTATAATCAGTTCAGTTCAGTTCAGTTGCTCAGTCGTGTCTGACTCTTTGCGACCCTGCCAGGCTTCCCTGTCCATCACCAACTCCCGGAATTCACTCAAACTCATGTCCATCAAGTCAGTGATGCCATCCAGCCACCTCATCCTTTGTCGTCCCCTTCTCCTCTTGCCCCCAATCCCTCCCAGCATCAGAGTCTTTTCCAATGAGTCAACTCTTCGCGTGAGGTGGCCAAAGTACTGGAGTTTCAGCTTTAGCATCAGTCCTTCCAAAGAACACCCAGGACTGATCTCCTTCAGAATGGACTGGTTGGATCTCCTTGCAGTCCAAGGGACTCTCGAGAGTCTTCTTCAACACCACAGTTCAAAAGCATCAATTCTTCGGCGCTCAGCCTTCTTCACAGTCCAACTCTCACATCCATACATGACCACTGGGAAAACCATAGCCTTGACTAGACGGACCTTAGTTGGCAAAGTAATGTCTCTGCTTTTGAATATGTTATCTAGGTTAGTCATAACTTTCCTTCCAAGGAGTAATAATAACCTGAAAAGCCACTGAAATATGATGTGCTCTTGAGAGCACAAGAATTAATATTAGAGGTGTGTATGTACAGAATGCATGTGTTTGCAATTAACACAGGATAAAAATTATTCTTAATTACCCTTCTAAAATACTAAATTTAGTGCAGTATTTATAAGTGGGAGAGGATGAAGTCAAATTTGAAACTCTCACAGAGTCTTGCACATTCAGTTCAAAGACTGAATAAATCAAGGATTATGTCTAATAAAATAATCCAGAAAGAAGTCAGAATTTGACTGAGGGAGAATAAGAAAATAATCATAAGATGTTAGATAAGTGAAACAATAATATTAAAAGATATTCTTTATTTCACCACTGCATTCATGGCTAATAGCATTAAGTAACTCTTAAGTGATATCCTTGAATTATGGTAGTTTGCTGAATTAATTTTAGTGATGGTAGAAGGGATTTGAATGGCAACATTCCAGAGTAGCAATTCCTAGGGAGCCAAGAAGGTAGAAACCATTTCAAGACCAGATGCCATTGCTTCTTCAAATTCCTTTAGTTGCCAACGTATCTCTAAGCTACAGAGGAGTTAATTAGAAAGGTTTAGTCTTGAAGTTCATTCGGATCTGAATGCCTCAGCTGAAGCTGCTAATGAAAATGCTGCTCCATACTAATAGAAATTGGTTGCTAACATTGATATCTTTATTCAAAACATCATATGTCCATCCAATACTTATGCACATATCAAATCATGTCAAGACAGCACTTGAAGAAAAAAAAAAACCACTATTGGGTCATTCTTTGAGGAAGAAAAACACTTAAAAAAAATTTTATGACTGATTGTATTAAGGAGACATTTAAAAACTAAAATAGATACCTTAACCTCATAACATAAACTCATGAATAAATCAAAATATCACAGAAAATCATGTGTTCATTGCCTGAGTCTCAGAAGGCTGAGATTATTTGCATCCAAATTATCAGCTCTAATTCATCTGACTTGCTATTTCCCTCCGTGAATACTTATCAGGGAAAGCTGGAATCCACTACTTAGTTTTCCATTTTCCACAGAATGAACTGCTCCAACAGCTCTTGTTCAGAGAATGAAGTATGAAGCTGCTCTTCACTGCAGGATTAAGTATGTAACTGTAGAATGAAAGCACATTGAGTGCATTCTGAAACCACTGCTTTGAAGGCAGAACCCCAGTTAAAGGAATGCCTCCTTAGAATGGGAATCACTGAAACGTTTGTATTTGGTGTTGCCTGGTACCCTAGAATCCAAGGTGTTGGCTCTCTTTGGGTCAAATGGAACAGAGTCCTGCCAAATAACAAAAGTCTCTTGATTGTGTTTTTAGGTAACTAGGTTAATATTTGGAATTGGCACAGAGTGCATTCCAATAGGTAAATTATGTAGCTCACAGTATGCTAATGAGTACAGAGACCACCTGGGAATGGAGGCTGCGAATCTCAACTCCACTACTTGTTGTTCAGCTGCTAAGTCGTGTCCAACTCCATGACCCCAGGGCCTGCAGCATGCTAGGCCCTTCCTTCACCATCTCCTGGAGTTTGCTCAAACTCATGTCCATCGAGTTGGTGATGCCATCTAACCGTCTGTTGTCCCCTTCTCCTCCTGCCTTCAATTCTTCCCGGCATCAGTAGCAATGAGATAGTGAGCACCTCAATCTGTGTTGCTTCATTGTTAGAACTGGGATAGTAACACATATTTAAGGGTCGTTGCACAGGGCTGATATAAACTTCAAAGTATCTAGTTCTAGCATACAGCAGGATACAAACAGAACTCCTGAGATCTGTGCATAACTCTCATTATTGAATATATTTCCACAGATACAAGGTTACTGTCGTTAGGGGTTTCACTTGAGAAGAAAATAGTCTGAGTGCTATAAGGGCTTGCTCTCTTTCAAGTGTTATAATTTGTTTTACATTTTAATGTTCATGGGACATTATATCAAGCATGACTATTTTCCTGGATAGTTTTAATATTCTAAAATGGCAGATTTATACAATTGAACATGTATTAAATAAAATATATCCACTTCTTCTATCTTAAAATTTTGATGTATGATTGAGAACTGAGTAAGATTAAGATATGTTTTCAGGGAAAGATCTAAGGCCAAAAGAGAAGAGGGTGGCAGAGGATGGGATGTTTAGATAGCATCACCCGCTCAATCAACAGGAATTTGAGCAAAGTCTGGGAGATGGGTGAACAGGGAAGCCTGGTGTCCTGCAGTCCATGGGGTTGCAAAGAGTCAGACACAACTTAGCAACTGAATGACAACAACAACAACAACAACAACAACAACAAATGTCTTCAGGGAGCAGCTCAGTGACAAGGAAGGAGACTTGGCAGCCAATCCCCTCACCCTTACCTGCCTTACCTTGCCTGAATTCCTCTGTTTTATCCTTCCAAATGGACCAGTTACCCTCCCGCCTCCCAAATACGGTGTCATGTTTAAGATGTACAGCAGAAATATGTCAGAAGAAAACAAAATGCAGTGTATTTTTTAGACAAACACCACTTAAAAATCTGTGTATTATGAGCAAAGAAATGCAAACAATTTCCAAAGATCTGAGCTCTTTACCAGGATGCAGGGAGCACAACGAGTATTAAATTTACTTCACACAAATTTAATTTGCAATAGAAAGGGATGGAGAAGAAATATGAGATGATTCTGAAACCTAAGGTTAAGGGAGATAAAGGCATTTACACAAACCAACCTGACATAATATTATAGACTCCATGTCCAGTTGAACAGTCTGTGCACTACCACAAAAGCTTCTGGAGGAATAAGTAACTGGAGGCTGAAATCTGACTCTCACCACAATGCTGAAGCATGTCCTGGAGAAGGGAATGGCAAGCCACTCCATTCTTGCCTGGAAAATCTCATGGACAGAGGGACCTGGCAGCCTACAGTCCATGGGGTTGCAGAGTCGCACACGACTGAGCTCACACACATGCATGCACCCTGGTGAAGCTCTGCACCCTTGTCCAGACCTATGTCTTTCTAACAGGAAGATCCCAAGTCAACAGGCTTGCATCCAAGCTGCTGCTGCTGCTGCTAAGTCGCTTCAGTCGTGTCCGACTCTGTGAGACCCCATAGACAGCAGCCCACCAGGCTCCCCCGTCCCTGGGATTCTCCAGGCAAGAACACTGGAGTGGGTTGCCATTTCCTTCTCCAATGCATGCAAGTGAAAAGTGAAAGTGAAGTCGCTCAGTTGTGTCCAACCCTCAGTGATCCCATGGATTGCAGCCTACCAGGCTCCTCCGTCCATGGGATTGTCCAGGAAGAGTACTGGAGTGGGGTGCCATTGCCTTCAGGAAACCAAAACTTTAAGACCCAGGGCAGAACAAGTGCCTTAAGAAAAGGACAAAGATTGAAGGACAGAATGCCTTTGCCTAGAAAGATCCACATATCCATCTGAGAGGAAGTTTTAAAGAAGCTTTCATAGATTGGATGACCTCAATAGTCAGATATGACAAGATTAAAAAAAATTTCCCCACATTAGGTTGGAGGAATACGTTTGGATAAAAATAAAAGTGTCCTGGAATGTGATTGTAAAACAGCACTCCTCCTGCCTCATCAAAGGAAATTGTTCTCTTTCTGCATCTGAGTGGTAGACACACAGATTGTTGCCTGGCCCTTTTCTGCATATGCAAAAGAATGAATGTGTTGGAGAGTCTTTTGTTGTTGTTCTTTTTTTTTTCCACAAGAATGTTTTTATTTATTTATTTTTGACTGTTCTGGATCTTTGTTGCTGCAAGTAGGCTCTTCTCCAGCTGTGGCAAGCAAGGGCCGCTGTCTACTGGTGGGGCACTTCTGTCTCAGAGCATGGGCTGTAGGGCTCATCGGCTTCAGTAGTTGTGACACATGAACTCAGCAGTTGTGGCTCCCAGGCTCCAGGGCACAGGTTCAATACTTGTGGCACACAGGCCCCATTGCTGGGCGGCACATGGTAACTTCCCAGATCAGGGATAGAACCCGGCTCCTGCACTGGCAGGAGGATTCTTCACCTCTGAGCAACCAGGGAAGCCTCCTAACCTCCCCACCCCCCAGCTGGAGAGTCTTAATCTTTTCTAGTGTGAAGCCAGTGAATTCTTTTGCATTTCAAAAAGCACTGGATTTCTATGAAACTGAAGTGAAGTCCACAGATTTGGGATATAAATCAGGCAACTCCCTTCCAGTGCTTTAGTCGATCACTTCTATATTCACAGGTTTTACAGTCAGGAAATCCAGGACCTCCATTTTGGAAACACATCCCTCCTAAAGTTTTCAGAAAGGCTGGGACTTCTGCTCCTTAGGTGGAATCAATCTGATTTCTCCACCCAAGGAGCGGAGCAGCAGGAGGGCGTAACTTCTTGCTATTGATTTCACTGCCTGTACTTATCTCTCATTATACTGATCATTCCATCTATTTATAGATATAGCTCCTGCTATATATACAGTGAGCTACAAATGCCACTGTGCAGAGGCATGTTTGTGGCTTTGCATTATTCTTTTTTTCTGAAAAACTGCTTCCAACACTGAGCAAAGACTTATTTGAAACTGCAGTAAATAATTATGTAGATATTTTGTTTTTTATAACTTAAAACTAACTTGGGATGTTGGGGCTTTACATCTGGGGATTATCTGGTCTAATCTTCTTTTTCTTGTATTTTAAAATCTTATTCCAAAGGCTGTGTTTTATTGTTCTGGAAGTTTTACAATGGCCTCTAGCCAAAAGCATTAAGGATTCAAGTTGATATTAGCATGCTGATGTAGTTCTCCTGATTCAGTATCAGGAATAACTGATTTTTACACAAAAATTGAAGTGACACTTTAGGAAGGACTTTATAATTTCAAATAGACAAAATGTGATACAAAACTGAATATATCCATATATCTCCGTTAAGAGGCTAGCTACAGGCTTTATCATTGATCAATGAGTCCTACATCACAACCACAGAAAGGAAGAGGATAGAGTCTCAGGTGTTGGCTCCGGGCAAGGTTTTTGATTTGGGCATCTCCCCTAGACCTTCTGGAGAAGGAAATGGCAACCTACTCCAGTACTCTTTCCTGGAAAATCCCATAGATGAAAAAGCCTGGTAGGCTATAGTCCACGGGGTCTCAAAGGGTTGGACATGACTGAGCGACTTCACTTTCTTTCCCAGACCATAATTATGACTGGGTAAGCTCAAGATCTTAGGAAAGTCAATTCAATTTAAACTATATTGACCAGACTTTGTCACACTCATCTGCTTTTAAAAAAAAACACACATGAAGCCATCTATATTTATAGAGGTTTGGAAAACAGATCTGTGGAAATAGTGAAGTCACTCAGTCATGTATGACTCCCTGTGACTCCATGGACTGTAGACTGCCAGGCTCTTCTGTCCATGGGATTTTCCAGGCAAGAATACTGGAATGCATTGCCATTTCCTTCTCCAAGGGATCTTCCTCACCCAGGGACTGAACCCGGGTCTCCCACATAGATGGCAGGCTGTTTGCTGTCTGAGCCACCAGGGAAGCTCAAGTACCTAATTACCAGAAAAAGTCATCCACAAACACAAGCAAGTAAATGTGATGACTTTGGATCCCAAACAAGTACAGAATTTGGTTAGTCTAGGTACTGACTCTCTGAATGTCTTTTGAATGCCAAATATAAGACATATCAGTAGATTTTGAAGTACAATAATATCTAGAACTTTTTTGCTTCATGAAATAATCCACTGACTTTCAACAAGAGAGTTTTAATGAGCCTGTTCCAGGTGGTGCAGCGGTAAAGAATCTGCCGGCCAATGGAGGAGGCTCGAGAGATGCAGGTTTGGTCCCTGGGTTGGGAAGTTCCTCTGGAGAAGGAAATGGTAAACCCACTCCAGTATTCTTGCCTGGGAAATCCCATGGACAGAGCAGCCTGGCAGGCTAGAGTCCAGGGGGTTGCAAAGAGTTGGACATGACTGAGTACACGCACACCCAATGAGCCTGTTAGATATAACACATGCCAAGTTTCATTAAGAGCTTTATAACCTACTAAGGAAGACAGAATTTTTGAGTTCATTTAAATACTCCAAAGTCAGACTGCACATGGAACTACTCTGAAAGGCATTCAACTAAAGAAAGTATAGCATATACAAAAATAAAAAAGCACCTGATACACCATACACATACTTGAAATGGGAAATAAACCAATCAGTGTAGCAGAATTAAAGCTTTTCATCCATAGCATCTACTCCCCTTGTTTTAATTTTGTAATCTTATTTTTGAAACATCCACCGGAATGGCCAACAGAGACTTATCTAAATGGAACCTGTGTTCTTCCAAGTGAGTAAAGACATTTTGAATCCAAGAGGGGGTGGGGTGGGCTCTGTTTGGCAACTGCAGAGGGATGGGAGGAAGGGAAACACAGGAGAGAAACCCTGTAGAAACTGGAGCAGGCCAGTCCTGACCCCTGCCCCAACATCCTGTCTTCTCTCACCTCCTCTGTGTAACCCTAGCCCTCTCCAACTTTTATCTCTTTTTATTTGTTTATTCTTTTCCCCTTTATATTTTCTGCCGTCTTTCAAATCATAGGTGATCCTGAAGAGATTTTTAATGTAGCATCAATGAAAAATTTCCCCTGTGAATGAAACACTTGTAAATTCACTAAATATGGCTTAAAAAAAAAAAGAATGGAACCCACACATGATAGTTTTCAAGGACTTACATAAATGACCCCCTTTTCTCTATCACCTTTCAGGTAAAAAGACAGCTTTCTAAAGTAGTTTGCTACCTAGTGAGACAGGCCTTAGATGTGGTAAGAAAGTCTACATTATAGCTGAATATTGCCATGATTTCTGGGTCTTTCTGAGACAAGTCACAATTATTAAGAGGCGGGAAGTTCTTAGAGGGTCATAAAATATGGAAGTGAAATAGATGTTTCACACGTCTTTAGCATTGTCGATCCTGGGCATTTAGAGCCCGATTTATGGGGTAAAGAGTCAGGGAGAAGAGTGCAGAGAAAATCAGTGATTAAATACAGTAGGGAGAAGCTCAGAAATTGGAAATGAAGGTATATTTATGAGTGATGTAAATCTCCAAAGTTTTAGGGTAGCAGTTAGAACAGTAAACGTAGTCTAAATGGCCTTTGGATGCACATAAAAGTTAAAGAAAACTAGATGTATCTCTTTCAAGCCTCTTTCATACTTGAAAAACGAAACAAAACAAAACTCTTCTAATCCCAAATCTATGCTGTATTTTGGAGGCTCCCAGGTGGCACTAGTGGTAAAGAATCCACCTGCCAGACACAGGTTCAGTCCCTGGCTCTAGAAGATCTCCTGGAGGAGGGCATGACAACTTATTTGAATACTCTTCCCTGAAGAATCCCATGGGCAGAGGAGCCCGGTGGGCTACAGTCCTTGGGGTTGCAAAGAGTCAGACATAACAGAGCACAAACTGTATTTTTTGTTTACTAAGGTTTTCTGCTATTCTTCTTGATTTCAAATACTTTTTTAAATGAATTTATTTTTATTCATGTATAGTTAACTTACAATATTGTGTTAGTTTCAGGAGTACAGCAAAGCAATTCAGTTATACGTACATATGTATATTATTTTTCGGATTCCTTTCCTATATCAATTATTATAAAGTGTTGAATATAATTCCCTATGCTATACATGTTGTTTATTTTATATACAGTAGTGTTTGTATGTTACTCCCAAATTTCTAGAACATCCCTCAACTCCCTTTTCCCTTTAGTAACCATTAGTTTGTTTTCTGTATCTGTGAGTCAATTTCTATTTTATAAATAAGCTCATCGTATCATTTTTTAGATGCCACAAATTTAACTGCAAATTCTCAATCCCATGACATTTCCTATGAAATGTACTATTCCAATTAATTCTGAATCTGTTTCCCTTTTATGTAAATTAATATATTACCAGTAAATGATATAAAGTTTACCAAATATTCAATTTTTTCAAAATTATCTCATCCTCTCTAAAATGATAGTTCTCAATTGGTTGCTTCCATCATAAACCAATCTTCATTTTCTACTTAATTGACTGTCTGCTGATCTTTATGGTTCTAAGTGGTTTTCCAGTAAAGTGACACCAGAGAGATTATTATAGTGATGGCCATTCCTTAGAAACAGAGGTTAACATGAAAAAATATTGACAGGCAGAAAGGGCTTCTAGTGGAAATATTTAAAACTCTGATGTATAACAATGTATTTAACAAATGTGAGCAATTTTAAAAAATGTATATGCTGACATACTCAAACCTATGCATTCAAGCAGCTGTATTTTTCCAATTACTGTTTTTCAAAAATGTGAAAAAGAACATTTTATGAGTAAATTCTACTATGATCATAGGTACATGTCATTTCCTCACCAAATACTTATTTAGATTTTGTTGGTGCTTGTCCAAGACATTTCTAACAAGGAGTTCAGATTTGCAGCAAAGGTCAGGTTAATCTGATTCAAGACATTTCAGGCAGAACACTTCAGGAGTCACATTTATGTTGGGATGTTTTTTCCCTTATTTTCTACCCTATCAAAATATTATTCTGATCCAATAATGTATACATATAGTCCATATACACTATACATTCCATAAATGTATAGTGAATGAAAAAGAGAGAGAATGATTCCATCAGAGCAGAAAAAATGTCCACTCCATCATAAATCACTGATGAGCAGGAAATAGATAAAAACTTCGATAATAAGAAGTTAAAAATTAGTTGGCATTGACAATGAAGCAAATACGTAATGTCGGAATTCCCTTCTCTGTCAGGAAAATAATCCAGATAGCTATTTCCACATCACAGCAAACCTCTGCATGCCTGCTTGGAGTCACCTCTTACTCTGATAGAAATGCGCTTTCATTTACTGTTCAAATAGCTGCAGCGTAACAAAATATTCATCAAAGGGAGCCAAGATTTTCTGTGTGGTGACATCAGAAGTCCAAGACTGTATTTTACCTGAATAGAATTGGCTAGAGCTATATGCAGTTGATACCACACTAACGCAGAAAGTGAGGAGGAACTAAAGAGCCTCCTGGAGAAGGTGAGAGAGGAGAGTGGAAAATCTGGCTTAAAACTCAACATTTGGAAAACTAAGATCATGGCTTTCAGTCCCATTACTTCATGGCAAACAGATGGGTAAACAATGGAAACAGTGGTGGATTTTATTTTCTTGAGCTCCAAAATCACTGCGGACAGTGACTGCAGCCATGAAATTAAAAGATGTTTCCTCCATGGAATAAAAGCTATGAGAAACCTAGACAGTATATTAAAAAGCAGAGACATCACTTTGCCAACAAAGTCTGTCTAGGCAATGCTATGGGTTTTCCTATAGTTATGGATGGATGTGAGAGCTGGACCATAAAGAAGGCTGAGAGCCAAAAAATTGATGTTTTTGGACTGTGGTGTTGGAGAAGACTCTTGAGAGTCTCTTGGACAGGATTCATTGGAAGGACTGATGTAAAAGCTGAAGCTCCAAAATTTTGGCCACCTGATACAAAGAGCCAATTCACTGGAAAAGATCCCAATGCTGGAAAGGATTGAGGGCATGAGGAGAAGTGGGTGACAGAGGATGAGATGATTTGACGGCATCACCAACTCAACGGACATGAGTTTGAGCAAACTCTGGAAGATAGTGAAGAACAGGGAAGCCTGGTGTGCTGCAGTCTATGGGATTGCAAAGAGTTGGACACAACTTAGTGACTGAAGAACAGAAACAGCATAGACCTCTACTGAGTCAAGAGTTAAAAGGAAACCCAATACTCCGTTCTCTGGACAGCTCAGGAGGCCACAATATACAAGGCAGATTCTATGAAATGCTTTCAAGTGAACTAAAAAGGACTGTAATGTTATAATAGGCATCAACTTCAGTTAGGATTAACTGTTATTAAGGCAAAGCCCTCTAACAATACTGGATGTGGACAGGAGCAGTGGATTAAGTTTAACATGAGATTATGATACTTTGATCCACTCCATAGATTAACCTGGTTAAAATAATGTTAGCTAGGCAGATCATGGAAAGAATTAAGGTTGTTCTTCTTCAGTAAAAAGTAGTAAACATTATTATAATGTATTGTGATAATAAGACTGTGGGAAGTTATAGCCTAACTTAAAAAAAAACAAAAACACTAAAATGTGCAGACTCCTATAAATGAGAAGTCTGGGCATCTGAGTTTCAGGCACAGCTGGTTCCAGGAACCAAGAAGATATGTCTTTTTAATCTTTCTTTCCCCCAAATACTCACTACCATTTCTTGTCTTTACTGGTCTGTGCTTGGTCCCATTGACAAATACACATATTCCACATGGTGTCAAGGTGGAGACCAACGTTTCTGAGGTTACAATATTTTAGAACTTTGAGATGATATAGCAGGAACAGGTAACTTCATCTGTTCAGGATGCTACAACAAAACACCAAAGTCTGGGTGGCTTATAAATAACAGAAATTTATTTCTCACAGTTCTGGAGGTTGCAAATTCTAAGATCAAGGTTCAGCAGATACAATCCCTGCTGAGACCTGTTTCCTGGTTTGCAGAGTCAGTCTTCTCACTGTGTCCTCACATGGCAGAACAGACAAGGAAGTTCTCCTGGGTCTTTGTTATAAGGGCACTAACTCAGTTCACAAAACGTCCACCCTCATGGCCTAACTACCTTCCAAAAGCCCTGTCTCGAGATACTATCTAAAGAGGATTAGGTTTCAACATATGAATTTTGGGGGGACAAACATGTATTGGGTTGGCCAAAAAGTTAATGCAGGTTTTTTTGTAAGAGCATATGGAAAAACCTGAATGAACTTTTTGGCCAACCCAGTAGTGTCTCAGCATCCTTATATTCACATTCCATGGAAGGACTCTGGTTGGCCCTTCATGGGGTGAGGTCCATCCAGAAACCAACCACTGCCATCAGGGCAATGAAGTCCTAGACTGGCCAGGCATGAGTTATATCCCTAGCCTTGACAACTGGAATCAACCATTCCAATAGAACCACATGGAATGAGTCTAAAATATACATTATTTTTTCAATCAATTTTGTTGTTCAGTCACTAAGTCATGTCTGACTCTTTGCAACTCCATGGACTGCCCCATTCCGGGCTTCCCTGTCCTTCACTATCTCCTGGAGTTTGCTCAAACTCATATCCATTGAGTCAGTGATGCTATCCAACCATCTCATTCTCTGTTGCTCCCTTCTCAGTCAATTCAGATACTATTTCCTGAGCATCTGATATGTGTCAGGCCTTGTGTGAAGCCCTATAAATCCAGAAAAATGGGAATTAAAAATGATGCTGATATCCATTTCTATCCCAATTAAAGTACTATAATTAACTGAAGTCTAAAACCAAAGTCTAAAATAAGGTCAGTCTGCAATAAGGTCAAGGAGTTTTGATCCAGGCTGGGTCTCACTTTCTCACGTGCTAGTACTATTAACTACAACCCAAAGCCCAACGCTTTAGGGCTGGACTTTGAAATAACTGCTTCACTGGCTTCTTTCAAATGGGATAATTCAATGGTCCCTTTCTTTTACTCATCTAGTCAGCTTCCTTACTTTCTATACCTACATATGCTCAAGACTCTTACAAACTGTCTCTTTAAACATGCCAACAAATAGACGTAAACCAGCTCCACAAAATATGTCCTCCTGAGCTGGTGTCATGTTTCTTTCAATCTTTCTTTTGTTGTCAAATATTTTGAATCAAGAGTGACTGTTCATTATTTTCAAGATCTTGCCTCTGTTTAACCTGATTTTTGGTCAGTGGGTAAAGAATCTGCCTACAGTGCAGGAGACACAGGAGACGTGGGTTTGTTCCCTGGGTCAAGAAGATCTCCTGGAGGAGGGTGTAGTAATTTACTCCAGTATTTTTGCCTGGAGAATCTGATGGACAGAGGAGCCTCGAGGGCTACAGTCCACAGGATCACAAAGAGACACAACCGAAGTGACTGAACACAGCATAGCACATTGTCCCTACCCAGTCACTGAAATGTCCCTTCCCATTCAACCAATAAACTTCTCATCACCTTACTTTGCACCATATCTCTGGCACTTGGTACTGCTAAACAGCTTCTGAAACTCTCATCTATTTGATGAAGTGGTGTCTTTGCTTTGTTCTTAACTAACTTTTCTCTCCATATTTGCCTAACCTGTTTCTCATCCTCCATGCCCTTCCTAAGCATCACCATGCCCAGAGCAGACAGTGATGGCATGCTTACCAGATAACAATTCCTCCCCAGGACAAGGATTCATTCAGGAGTCTACTTTTCCTCTAGGTCAGTGCATGTTGAGGGGGCAATTAGAAAGGTGAAGGTAGGAGATCGGGAAGGGTCTACCAAGCAAATGATGGTCATCCTGGTCATGTTCACAGTGCCTGATTCATTGAGGTACCACTTCGAAACTGGAGGGCAGATGTGTGAGGGGTGGGCGAGGCTTCTGATACGTGGTCTTGCTTCTAAGAAAGAGACCTTTGAAGAGCTAGCTTCTCTGTCTGGAAATTTGTTACATCGACACGTGCTGCAGCCTGCTTCCCACCTGCCTGAATACTGAGTCCACAAGCAGCGGACAGCAGGTCTAAAAGAAGAGTGGAAAGGCAAGACTTGGGATCCAACCTATCTCTATGTGCCCTGCTATAGGGAATAACACATTATCTTGAGGTTTCAGCTGGACTCTTGAGAGTCCCTTGGACAGCAAAGAGATCCAATCAGTCCATCGTAAAGGAAATCAGTCCTGAATATTCATTGAAAGGACTCATGCTGAAGCTGAAACTCCAGTACTTTGGCTACCTGATATGTGAAGAACTGACTCACTGGAAAAGACCCTGATGCTGGGAAAGATTGAAGGTGGGAGGAGAAGGGACGACAAAGGATGCGATGGTTGGATGGCATCACCAACTCAATGGACATGAGTTGGAGTAAACTCCAGGAGTTGGTGATGGACAGGGAGGCCTGGCATGCTGCAGTCCACGGAGTCGCCGTCAGAGAGGACTGAGTGACTGAACTGAACTGAAGCTAGCCTGAGTGAGCCTCAGCTCCCAGCCAGCCGCACAATCACCAGGGTCAACAAGCAACACACCAACCACCATTAGGAAGCCATACTGCCATTCTGGTTTTCACTTTCAGTACAGTGTTCAACCAATTACATGACACATTCAATACTTTATCATAAAACAGGCTTTGTGTTAGATGATGTTGCCCCACTGTAAGCTAACAAAAGTATTCTGAGCACACTTAAGTAGAATATGGGCTTCCCAGGCGATGCTAGTGGTAAAGAACCCATCTGCCAAAGCAGGAGATGTAAGAGACGTGAGTTCGATTCCTTGGTTAGGAAGATTCCCTGGAAAAGGGAATGGCAACCAACTTCAGTATTTTGGCCTGTGAATGCTGTTGACAGAGGAGCCTGGTGGGCTATAGTCCACAGAGTCACAAAGAGTTGGACACAACTGAAGGGGCTTAGCATATACACACGTAGAATAGGCTATGTTCAGTACATTAGGTGTATTAAATGCATTTTCAACTTAGCATATTTTCAGTGTACTGTGGGTTTATTCAGAGGCAACTCTTTTTTTATGGTGTACCATTTCTTTTTTTGTGGTGAGAACAGTTAAGATCTACTCTCTTAACATCTTTCTAGTACAATGTTATTAACAACAATCACGATGCTTGTACATTATTGTGTACAAGTCATGTCTGACTCTTTGAGACCCCATGGACTGCAGCATGCCAAGCTTCCCTGTCCTTCACTATCATCTGAAGTTTGCTCAGACTCATATCCATTGAGTTGGTGATGCTATCCAACCATCCCATTCTCTGTCACTCCCTTCTTCTGCCCTCAATACTTCCCAGCATCAGGGTCTTTTCCAATGAGTCAGCTCTTCATTCACATCAGGTGGCCAAAGCATGGTATATTTAGATTCCCCAGGATATACTCATCTATTGTAAGTTGGATGTACAGTTGGAAGTTGGATGACCAATATCTCCCATTATTCCCCATCCTAGCTCCTGGTAATCCCCACTGTAGGCTCTGGTTCTATGCATGGGGCTTTTTTAGATTTCACACACCAGTGATATCATAGTGTTGGTGTGATTTCTTTAGCAAACCCGACCTTGTGCCTGATAGCTATTCCACAGCACCTCCACTGTGTTCTTGTTAAAGGACTCTCTCAGTGATCTTGCCTCTTGACTAAACAAACCATTCTCTTTCCATTTTCATCAAGGTAAGTTCACGAAGGGAGAAGAAATGCAACAGAAAGTATAAAGACTCACTTCTTCGTACAAGCCAACGCTTTTTATTACTACACAGTTATCTTAATTATAGAGTCATTTTTCACCAATGACCATTCCAGAATACATGTTACAAGAGTTTCTGCATAATTCCTTTAAAAAAAAAAAAACTGGCTTACACCCCTCAGAAAGGAAGATCTTGCCAGCTACCTGCAAGTTTACTAATTACCTGATAGGAGACTCTCCTGACCTGTCAGGAAAGGGTTACTTTTTCTCAGCTGCCTTCCCCTGGCCACCTTTTGAAGTAATTATCACCATATAGCAGGAAACAGACAAGCTGTCTCCATAGAAATGACTGCAACAGCTTGCCGTCCTTCTGTGCAGGTAAACGCACAGCTTACTCTCCCCCCGGGCACCTGGGAACAGCACAGTGGCCTCTCTGTAGCTTCCAGACATTGAACCGCAGTGCAAAGTCAGGTAGCATCTGAATTCTCTCTGATTTTCAGGGGGAAGACACGCAGCGGCAGCATGTTGACTTAATGTACGGCAACCTCACATTCTCTTATGAGACAAGTAGATCTTTCTGTGAAAGTTATTCTCTCTATGTGAAGCCCAGGACACTTCTGCTGGGCTGGTGACAATATTTACTAGCAAGCAACAGATGGAAGTAGGATGACAGAGACAGGGCCAGGTGCCGAGGACTGCCCGCACGCCCTAACACACAATATTCCATAGTTGATCCGAACACAATTTACTCAGGGTTATTTGCACATTTTACCCCCAACATCTGGGTACACTCATTAAATGTGAGCACGTGTAGATAGTGAAGGCATTCAAAATCAAAGGATTCCACTGAATATATATGAGGACACTGAATAAATGTGGAGGAAAATAAAAGAGAGTCCTCCTTTAATATCTTCCTTAGTTCTTTTGCTACAATTATAAAGGTCAACAAACTCGGTGCAATGTGAATCCAGACATGTTTCACAATGAAGGGAAGGTGAAAGGTAGGAGAAGTGACTTTGGCCCAGTTCCTGGTACCTTGCAGGTGTTCAAAGATTCAGCTGCAGGTAATCTAAGGGACCTTAACTTTGGATAGAAAGGCAACACACAGACCAAGAAGCTGAATACACTGGCACAATGTATTCTGCTGTTCAGAATGGGTTTAAGGAAAACAACAAAACACATATCACTGAAATAAACACATGTGAATGACAAGGCAAAGAAGGGGAGAGGGAATTAGAATGCACAAATGAAACGTGGAAAATGTAATAATTGAATACAGATAATTATTAATTTTCTTGGCTTAGAATATGTGTCCTCATAACGTAATTTAAACCACATTTTCCACACTATTTATTTGTCAGTCAATTGTGCATTGTTGTATAAATTCACCTTTTTCTTAAGGTTCAGTTTGCACTGCTACCGGTCACATCCTTATGGTTTATCTCACTCATTTCTAGTTTCTAATATCTTACTTACCCTTCTCTGCAGATCACTTAGAAATTCACATAGTGGAGGCTCCAGACTTTTAAATACTCTCTTAAATGCAGTGCATTAACCAGAATATTAAGCTTCCATGTCAGAATGTAAACTCCAACAAGGTGTCAAAAATTTCACCAAAACAACTTGAAGTACTCTCAGCACTGCACAAACTCTGTGTCAAATAGCGGCAGAAAATGAACAAGTTTCATTTGCAGCTAATCTGTACTTTCTCCTAAGTCATATATTTAAGCCTGGATTTTAAAATCCATGGTAAAATCATCAGCAGAATATTCATAATCCAGTATAAAGACAATTATTTCCAAAACCTGATCAGCAGAATATTCATAATCCAGTATAAAGACAATTCTTTCCAAAACCTGCATTTATCTTTTTTAATGGTTTGTAGACAAGCTAAGTCAATGACTCCTAATTATTGTAGGCTGCCTTTGTATTTACATGGTATTTTGCCAATAATCAGTATTCGTCATCTCTTTTCTATAAGACTGCACTTTATAAAGTGCTCAAAGAGAAAAGGAATGCATATCTTCTTAAACTTGCTTGTTTGGTTGGATTTTTTGGCCACACCGTGTGGCATGCAGGATCTCAGTTCCCTGACCAGGCATGGAACCTGTGCCCCCTGTAGGGGAAGCATGGAGTCTTAACCACCAGACTTACCTTTAAGAAGGAAAGGCCCTTCTTAAACTTTAAAATGAAGGGAAATATGCTCTGGGAAGTGGAAATGTCATGGCTTAAATGGTCCAAGGGATAGATTACCCTGAGCAGCTGCAATGAGTTTCCAATCACACTCCTTAAAAACACAGCTTGAAAACACATGGGGTAAACGAGAAGTCTCTGCTGCCATCCCGCAGAGCAACAGCCTACAGAGCTCCAGGCAGGATGATGGTGTAGTTCCATCACGATGACTGAGCGGCTGCCTCCAGGTCAAAGCTCCAAGCCATTGCATCCCGCCCACGTCTCCACTTCCTCATGGGTAACATGAAGGGTTTGGAGAAAACAAACTGAGCTCTCAACAGTTCTAAAGTGTTGTGATGGTAAAAATGCTACGGTCGCGGGCATTTCAGGGACAAGAAGGACACATTTTTACAAAGTCTCTGCACATGTGGGAAAAGAAGCAAAGAAATGCCGCCTCTGTGTTTCCATTTCTTTCACAATGACCTGTGTTCAACACACTAGCAAGCATGTCCCAAGAGATGACAGACTTTTCAGGGCAATTTTGCTTTCAGAGAGAAATCTTGAGCTCAGAATCTGTGCTTGATGCCAATAGAACTTTAAATCTTAAGACAGATAGGAATATCTGCCGCCCCTGCCCCAGAAAGATCCTTTCTAATTTAAATGTGAAGATGGCTCTCAAAACTACAGTTGCATTTACTATATTAACAACTTTTATAGGTTGGTAGTTTTCAATTTTATAGGTTGGTAGTTGCACAGAATGATGGAAGATTGGAGGCGAACCCTTAGTAAAGGAAAAAAACTTCATAAAGGCTACAAAGAAAGAAAAGGACATTAGGCTTATTGTAAACATCCAGTTTTGTCTGATTCTTTGCTACACTGTGGACTATGGCCTACCAGGCTACTCTGTCAATGAGATTCTCCAAGCAAAAACACTGCAGTGGGTTGCCATTTCCTTCTCCAGGGGATCTTCCTAATCCAGGGATCAAACCCAGGTCTTGTGCATGGCAGGCGGATTCTTTACCAACTGAGCTATGAGGCAAGCCCCCAAACAATTTAGTATCAGCAATCCCATGAGGTTCACCATAAGCAGATTGTTACCTTTAGACAAAATCCAGATAAATATTAAATAGGAATATCAACAACATGCTGATTACTAAGACCTTTTTCTTCACTAGACCTGGGGCCACTCATTCAAACGGAGGGCAGCGGATGAAGTGTATGTGTGAACTTGATAAGCATAAAAACTGAGGGAATCATGAGGACCAAAGTGACCTGTATAAGCCATGCTCTGCCAAAACTGGTTGCATTTCTTTAAAATAGAAATTAAAATGACAGCCATCACAATGAACACACGAACAGTTCACAATCTCATCTTTCATGACTTTCTCAGAACAAATTTGAATTTTCTGGTAATTTAACTATCAGGTTGTGCTCAATTGTATGTAAACAAACAAATTAGGGTCATATGACCTACTGTGCATGCATGCTCAGTAATGTCCAACTCTTTGCACCCGTTGGACTGCAGCCTGCCAGACTCCTCTGTCCGCAGGATTTCCCAGGCAAGAACAGTGGAGTAGGTTGCCATTTCCTCCTCCAGGGGATCTTCCTGACCTAGGGATTGAACCCAGGTCTCCTGCATTGGTAGGTGGATTCTTAACCACTGCAGTACCTGGGAACACCTAAATGACCCAGTAATTTGCCACAAGATAGATACTGGGTTTTAAGTGTAAAAATTAAAGCAATTTCTTCTAACTATAACTTACTTTACCAGATAAAACTATTTTCTTAAACTTAAACTTTTATTCTTAATAAAGACACTCAAGACAGCCAGCTTTATAGGTAAACACTGGAAGGTTTTTCTAGGTAAAATTACATGGATAAGTAAAACAATAATCATTTTAATGATAATACTAATCCTCTTACTCCTAGTTTCCATTTGATGAACACTTGCAATTTTATTGCTCTCTGTTCCAAGAAACTCTACAGACATTATCTCATGTATTTCCTACACACCACACCTACATGGGAGCCATTCTCCCTGGTTTAGAGATGAGGCGATGAAGATCAGAGGGGCTTATCCTTAATCCTCTCATTCTCTAAAAAGAAGTTCTGTTAACATTCACATCTATTATATAAACAAGCTTAACAAATTAAAAAAAAATTCGTGAAGTATTGAACTTTGAAACATTCTTCTACAGCACAAAAGATGAAATAATAGACTGTGGATAACTCTGCCAGACATAATGAAAGAACTGCAGGCCACTGCATTGGTTATAATCAGCAGCAGTCCATCCTCATATTCAGGGAACTTTCGTTTCCAGGCAGAGTTAGGGAAGCAACCTTTTGGAGGGGGAGATGTTAGTGGATGGGGATGGAGGGGAAGGATTGTTATTAAATTGCCTAATAATTTAATGATAATTCTATTGTTGTTCAATCACTAAGTCATATCTGACTCTTCACAACTCCATGGACTAGAGCACACCAGGCTCCCTTGTCCTTCTCCTTATCCTGGAGTTTGCTCAAATTCATGTCCATTGTGTAAGTGATGCTATCTAACCATCTCATCCTCTGCTGCCCCGTTTTCTATTACTAGTGAATAAACTACATTTATTGTTTATTTTTTGCCATACTCAAAGGGCTCTCCCAGGAGCATTTGTGATTTCCCGACAGGCATTTGCAGAGCCAGTATTTCTGGCCAATGAATGTGCGTGAGTGATACATCCCTAAATGTTAGCACATTAAAAAAAAAAAAAGTTAAAAAAAATTTATTTAATTGGAGGTTAATTACTTTACAATATTGTATTGGTTTTTGACAAAACTCTCATTAAAAAAATCACACAACATGGTTTCTTAGTGGAACTCATAAATATATACACATATATAAAATATTTAACATTATATAACCCTGAATAGGATATGGCAACCCACTCCAGTATTCTTCCTTGGAAAATTCCATGGACAGAGGAGCCTGGCAGACTACAGTCCATGGGGTCGCAGAGAGTCAGATACAACTTAGTGAGTGAACAACAACAATACACTTTTAATATAGAGAAGAGTAGAAAACAGTCAATAGGGTAAGAAAACAGAATCTTTCCTCACCCATTCTTCCTAGAAATGTGTCTCCCAAGACTCTCTTTCACATGCTCCCCATATCTACTTTCACTACAATTCAGTCCATTTTGCCTTTAAAGTCTTTTGAATTCACCCTCCCTCTCCATTTTCCCTGCCATCCACTCGGTTAAGCTCTTTGTCAATTTTTTTTTTTTTTTCTTTTTGCCTGGGCTACTCTGATAACCTCCTAACTGGCTTCCCAAACACAACACTGATTCCTTTCCATTTATTTATCCTTTAGCTGGTGTGATCTTCCTGAAACCCAAGTCTGATCACGTCACCCCCTGCTTCACATCCTTCCATAGCTGTCGTGTATAAAAAATGAACTGCATCACAAAGCCAACAGAGGGCCTTCATCACGGCCTCCTGCCAGCCTCACCGCCTCAATTTCTGACACTCTCCACCCAACAGTCATCACACCCCCATCCCCAGAAACGATTCCCAGTGCCCCCAAAACATGATATTCCCTTTCCTGCATAGATTCAAGGATAAATAAGTCAGCATGTGGACTCCAGCAGCATCTACTGAGATTCAAACTCTGCTTGGACCACTTGTTACCAGAAGCCTGAGGAAGTGGCTATACACTCTTGAAGCTGCAGTTTCTGCTGTAACAGGGAGGAGCTAATTGGACCTCACAGAGCTTATTTGTAAGGATCAAATGAGATAATGCATGGAAAGTTTCCATACAGTGCTTGGCTCATGCACTCGTAATCCTTACAGGGCCCTATTCTGAGAGCTCAGAAAGCATTACACTTAACAGAACAGGCAGGGGAAACCCCAGCCCACATAGAACACATATTCCAGTGCATGCATCCATGCTGAGTTACTTCAGTCATGTCTGACTCTTTGAGACCCCATGGACTGTAGCCCTTCAGGCTCCTCTGTCCATGGGATGCTCCAGGCAAGAATACTGGAGTAGGTTGCCATTTCCTCTCTTGGGGAGCTTCCTGACTTAGGGATTGAACCCGCATCTCCTATGTCTCCTGCATTGCAGGCAGTTTCTTTACCCACTGAGCCATCAGGGAAGCCCCATTACAGTGGAGAGAGAGAGGTTTTTAAATTAATAAATATTTTATACAGTATGCTGGAGGTTACAAATTCCTACAAAGGACACCTGGCAGAAGTGTCCTTTTAAGTAGGGAAGGCAGGGAAAACCTTATTGGTTAAGAAGCATTTAATCCAAGATGTGAGGGAGGCAAGGAGATGAGACCTGTGGACCTCTGGGAAGAAGATTCAGGCAGAGAAAAGAGCAGGGAAAATCCCTGCAGTGCGAATCGGCCTGGAGAGCTTGTGGCTGGCAGGCGGACCCATGAGGCTGAAGCCAGGCAGGCCTGGGTGACGGTAAGAATAAACTCAGAAAAGTCATGGTGAAGCAGACTGTGCTGTGGTCTGGGGGCCCTGTTACGGAAGTTAGTTTTACTCGATTCTTCTTTGTGGGAAATTTCACCCAGTCTTCCAAGCGGGGTCAGAAGCTCTCTGTCCCTCCTCCGATAAAGCACCCAGTACCTTCACCGCGGCATTTATTACAGCAGCCCTCCCAACTCTCCAACTCAGCCAGGCTCTGTTATTCATCACAGTATCCCTAGTCATCTTCTGGGGGCTCATCAGGAATGGCCCAATAAGAAACAAAGGAAATGATGGTGAAGGAACCGACGAAAAATAAGCAACGTACTTTTAGAAAACCAACAAAAAGTGTCCATGCCACGGTGAGTTGAGTATATGATTTAAGATTCTGAAAAGAGTGATAGAAAATAAGCATATATCGCCCACAAACATCATGTTCAAATTTTCAGCAATTTCAGCAATGAGGTTCAGAGACACTAGATGACTTTGCTAAAATTATTCTGTTTTATAATTTTGCAGATTCTTGCATGTGTTTCTCAAAAATAACCCTGTGCTTTTTAGACAGAAGTATGTCCATTCTCCAAGAAAGGAAACTGAGGCCTGAAATAACTGGAGGGTGACTGGAGGGCACAGCAACCCACTCCAGTATTCTTGCCTGGAGAATCCCATGGATAGAAGAACCTGGGGGGCTACCATCCATAGGGTTACACAGAGTCGGACACGACTGAAGCGACTTAGAAGCAGCAGCAGCAGAAGCAGACTCAGGCCTAGGACTCAGGAACCCATGGCCCCCCGAGAAGGACTTGGCTGTGTACGCTGAGTAGCATTGCTTCTTACAGCGTAAGTGAACCCAGGAGAATATCCATATCAGAACAGAACAGCTGTAGCAGAGGGAGCCAGGATGGGGCAGAGAAACGCTCACAACCATCTGAGACGATGGAACAAATCTTGAGAGTGAGGGAGTAGAAGATAAACAGGAAGTAATTTCATTCTGCACCCACTAATCACAACTGGAGTCACCCTTCTGATGAATGACACAGTGGGGACCGCAAAACTAGGGGCACTGACAATAGCTCCAAGGTGACTTGATTCAACAGTATTTACACCAAAGCTACTAGTCCTCGTAGTGTCTATCCTCTATAGTGCTGTTTTATTATACTGTACTGTTATCAGTTCTAATGCTGGTGTAACAGTATGATCTGCAATGCATTAATACAGTATAGAGCAGCTACAGATGCATGCTCAGTTGATCAGTCGTGTCTGCCTCTTTGGGACCCCATGCACTGTGGCCTGCCAGGCTCCTCTGTCCATGGACTTTTCAGGCAAGAATACTGGAGCAAGCAGGTTGCCCTTTCCTCCTCAAGGGGATCTTCCCAACTCAGGGAAGGAAGTCCTGTCTCCCGCGTCTCCTGCATTGGCAGGCAGGTTTTTTTTAACCATTGTTCTACCTGGGAAGCCCAGGAGCAGCTATAATAAAGACAAATGAACACTGTATGTGGACCCAGAAGAGCCTCTTCATTTACTACCATGAGAGCTTTGACAGGCTCGTTTATTTTAATTCCAGACTCAGTTTTCCAATCTGTAAAATGAGGATGACAATATCCATTTTAAAGGCTTAGTTATAGGACAAATAATATGGTAGGGTATTAAAAAGGATGATGTGTCCTACGAAGGAAAGAGATGATGTGGATCTCCCCTTCCATATATATTTGTGGATTAACTGTGCTGCCTTAAAATTACATGATATTGTACTAAGATTTTACTTTATTATAATTATAAAATATATATGAAAGAGTTTTCCTACTGTCTAGATAACTAGCAGAATCTAAAACCAGCATCACACTCCACTCTCCTTCCTAAATTTTGAGTAAAAAAATCAGTTTGTAAATGTCAACTTTGGAAAGTATTGAGACATACCAATCTTTTTCTTATATAATGTGCTACATTTTCAGACAGATAATAATCATGGAATTGCAGAAATTGTGTAATAGGTCTGTAATTCAGCAATACCACTTCTAAAATTTATCATGTGACATTTGACAAGGAGTAGTTACGGAAGCTTGTGATCATTAAAAATAAGAAACGAGTTACATTGAATTACCTGGAAAGTTAAAAATAAGGCAATGTATTTCCTTCAGCATGACAGGATCCTATCAACTCTTTTCAACAGAATATATTGTCATATAATAGGAGTTACTTTGTCAAAGCATTAGCACAATTCCTGGCCTCCAAGCGGACAGCAAATGCACAATATGAGTGAATTGCCATTCTTCCCTCCTACACAAAATTGTGAAGAATATTTAGCACCAGTCAAACATCAGACAGAAACATATCTTGCTCTTTGGAAAACAATACCCTGCGTATGTCTTAAAGGATAATCATTCCAAGTTTGGCAATTTTCAAATCGCTGCAATTGTAAAATGACTTAAAAGTGACAAGTCAAAGCAAATTGCACTTTGGCAGGGAAACAAAATCAGCGCCAGAAGTGGGCTGGAAGAGCATAAATCCAAAGTACCAGCTCACTGGCACATCACAAAAGCATGTAACTGTTAACCAATCCTACTTAGCCACCCAGCAGCTTAAATGTACAACTGAACATAAAAAAAAAAAAAAAAAAACTGCCAAACAAAGTTACAGATGAATAAGAAAGCATATTTATTCAAGACCACATGGTCCTCGAATGCTGCTTCATTTTTACAAAAATACGATGAAGTGAAACAAAGGGGAAAAGCACAAAGGATTCCACAGCCCTCTTTATTCACTTAAGGTTGTGGGGGCTCTCAACAAAATACTCTCTTTTCAAAGTAATAATCTTGATTGTTTATAATTATGCTGTAAAACATTGCTGTATGCACTATGGGTTAATATGAAATTAGTAACTCCACATAGAAGAATCACAGCATACTAAGCTGAAAATACATTGAGAAGAAAATGTAAACCTTTAGCTAAAAAATGTATAAGAAAACTGTGATATATATACACAATGGAGTATTACTCAGCCATTAAAAAGAATAAATTTTAATCAGTTTTAATGAGGTGGATGAAACTGGAGCCTATATACACAGTGAAGTAACCCAGAAAGAAAAACACCAATACAGTATACTAACGCATATATGTGGAATTTAGAAAGATGATAACAATAACCCTGTATTCGAGACAGCAAAAGAGACACAGATGTATAGAACAGTCTTTTGGACTCTGTGGGAGAGGGCGAGGGTGGGATGATTTGGGAGAATGACATTGAAACATGTATAATATCATATGTGAAACGGAACGCCAGTCGAGGTTCAATGCATGATACAGGATGCTCGGGGCTGGTGCACTGGGATGACCCAAAGGGATGGTACGGGGAGGGAGGTGGGAGAGGGATTCAGGATGCGGAACACGTGTATACCTGTGGCAGATTCATGTTGATGTATGGCAAAACCAATACAATATTGTAAAGTAATTAGCCTCCAATTAAAATGAATAAATTTATATTAAAAAAAGAAAAAGGAATAGTTAGAACTGAAACTAAAATATGGGAAACATCAAGCAAAGTTGGGGATTTGTCCTTCCCTCATTAATGGTAAGACCTATATATATATGTCAACCGAGGTCTCACTTTAAGTTAATCAAGATACATGAAGAAGTTTCAAGAAAAGAGATAGATTAAAGATCACTAGGAAAAGCAACGAAGAAGGCAATGGCACCCCACTCCAGTACTCTTGCCTGGAAAATCCCATGGACAGAGGAGCCTGGTAGGCCGCAGTCCATGGGGTCGCAAAGAGTTGGACACGACTGAGCAACTTCACTTTCACCTTTCACTTTCATTCATTGGAGAAGAAAATGGCAACCCACTCCAGTGTTCTTGCCTGGAGAATCCCAGGGACGGGGGAGCCTGGTGGGCTGCCGTCTATGGGGTCGCACAGAATCGGACACGACTGAAGCGACTTAGCAGCAGCAGCAGCAGGAAAAGCAAGAGCAAAAAGAAAAAGTAATGATTGTGACAATGTCAACAGCCTCATTGTTTCAGGTTGTGTTTTTTTTTTTTAATCCATTAGACAGGATGTCTCCACAAGATAAAGACAAAAGAATGTGAATGAAGTAAATATCTTGACAGAAATGATATGTTTGGTTAATAGATCACAGAATGTAGTATTTAGGGTGAGTTTCGAAAATTATAGTTTCCCCCAAAACACAAGTACTCAGCAGAAGCAATGCTTTGAAAAGTGACTTTGATCTTAAAGATACAAAGTTCAGATACATTTTTTTTCTGTTTTTGAAGGAAATTTTAATATAAAAAAATAAATATTCTGGTTGTCAATTATACAACTTATTGTTAAAATGTACTCAGCACCTTTTCCCACACAAAATATTAATCTTTTCTTTGAAGTGGCTCTCTATAACCTAAAGGTTCTGTAGCTAATAATTCTAAAATATACAGTTGAAACTTTAGTTTAAAAAGTTTACCTAATATCTCAAAAGTATCATAAATATATTTTTGAATAATGATTCTATCATTAAAACCTTGTATTTTAGCAGATGAATATTTAATCATTTGGAAATATGGCTGAAATATACTTTTTAATTTTAATCTTGAATAACATTGAGTGTGTAATTGCTGGATATTTTAATTTTCTCCCTTGTATTTCGTTCTTTAAACTCTTCTGCAAAAAAAAAATTTAAAGGTATTTTTAAACTAAGGGATATGATTCCTAAGCCATCTTAAAAATATAAAACTTGACCTGAAAAAATATTGGAAAAGGATAAAGTATTAAAATGAAACAAGCCAGAAGCACATGAGACTGCTGCCACAGACATAGCTTTGCTGAAAACTCATCGTCTAGACTTTGTTTTATTGAGTAGCGAACAAATGTTGGAAAGAGGACAAAAAGACTGAGAAGGGTCCCGAGGATGCAGAATGGCTCAACTGGAGTCTGGAGGCATAAGAGAGAGAAAAGATGATGCTGCTGAGATGGTAAATGCCACTGTGAAATTTAGGAAAATGATGTAGACATTGATAAAAGGTGTTTAGAGGTTTAACTGTGAGATGCTTGATAAAATCTCTTCTTCCTATGGCTCTAAAACTTTAGAAAAAAATCTCCAACCCTCTTCAAAGTTTAATCCTAAAAATGTCTGGGTCATTCATCTTTATATATTGCCACTCTTAAACTCACAGTCCAGAAACCAAGAACATTTTAAAAAGGTAACTCCAATTTCCACAGAAGAACAAGATGAAAAAGATCTACCAAAACAAAATTAGTACATGATGAAATAGTCACCTAAATTACTAAAGCTGAAACAATGCTATTCTGTAGCATTTATTAATGACATATGAAATAAATTTTCAGTAGTCATGTAGATTTTGTATGACTATATTCTCAGCATGTTATTTCCACTAATTTAAAAATAACTGGGGACATAACAGCAAAGAATTAAGAACACAGATTTTAGATTAAGTCAACTTGCATTTGAAACTCAGTTTTGGAAGGTAGTTTTATTTATTTGAATCACAGCTTCCTTTTTTTCAGATGGGGTTAAAATACCTGCTTCACAGTACTGTTGAAGGGATTATATGATACACATGAAGTGCTTGACACAGTACATTAGAAAGCATTATAAAGCAAATCTTTTAACATCAACCAAATATTTCTTAACCCATGAAGTCTATTGAGGGCAGGAATTTCTCTTGCGATCACTATAGTTCGTCTAACACATACAAATGCTCAATAAATATTTGTTGAATGAATAGCTTTTGTTACTATCAATAATTATTCTAAGAATTTTCCCTAAATGTAGGTACTAATCTAAAAATATTAATAATACAGTAGCTTCTCTTATGTTCTATAAAATCAATGAGAACACTTAATTAGTGACAATCGGAGCACTGTTCCCAGAGGAGATAAAGCCTTAGATTCCTGCAAGTCTCTGGGACATAATGTTTTACAACAAAGTATCAATATATCACCTGGAGCTTCCCTGGTGGCTCAGTTGGTTAACAATCCACCTGCGATGCAGGAGACCTGGGTTCAATACCTGGGTTGAGAAGATCCCCTCGAGCAGGAAATGGCAACCCACTCCAGTATTCTTGCCTGGGAAATCCCATGGACAGAGATGCCTGGCAGGCATGGGATCATAAAAGTTAGACATGACTTAGTGACTAAACAACATTCAATATATATTGTGGATTCATTAACCTTGAACTTATGCCATAATAAACTCAGGCCTGAAGCTTAACTAATACATGTATTTTCTCCATAAGGCACATCACAGCTTTCTTGCACTTAGGAATAGTAGATAGCACTTAAGCACTATGCCTGGGAGGTATCTGAAATAGCAAAATAAAAACAAAAAAGGCACAAAAGTTGAAAAAAGGGCACTAATTAGACTGCACAAAAGGACACTCTTTTATACTATAAGTGCTGGGGAAAAAAAAATAGTGTGTCACCTTGTTTGACCTCAGCTTGGAAAGTGCATGTCAGGTGATTAAAAGTTTTCATACTATAAGATGCAAGTCTTGTGGCTGACCACAAAAGAAACACTGATCTTGATTTGCAGGTTACAGATGAATGTTATCAAGTACGCAAATTTCACAAATATAAAATTTCCCTAAAATGAGGATTGACTATATATCTAAAAGGGAAGATGAGACTTACTAGGATTCAGTTCAGCTAAGTTTAGTTCAGTTGCTCAATCGTGTCTGACTCTTTGTGACCCCCTGAATTGCAGCACACCAGGCCTCCCTGTCCATCACCAACTCCCGGAGCTTACTCAAACTCATGTCCATTGAGTCGGTGATGCCATCCTACCATCTCATCCTCTGTCATCCCTTTCTCCTCCCACCTTCAATCTTTTCCAGCATCAAGGTCTTTTCAAATGAGTCAACTCTTCGCATCAGGTGGCCAAAGTATTGGAGTTTCAGCTTCAACATAAGTCCTTCCAATGAACACTCAGGACTGATCTCCTTTAGGATGGACTGGTTGGATCCCCTTGCAGTCCAAGGAACTCTCAAGAGTCTTCTCCAACACCACAGTTCAAAAGCATCAGTTCTTCGGCACTCAGCTTTCCTTATAGTCCAACTCTCACATCCATACATGACCACTGGAAAAACCAGAGCCTTGACTAGACGGACCTTTGTTGACAAAGTATTGCCTTTACTTTTCAATATGCTGTCTAGGTTGGTCATAACTTTCCTTCCAAGGAGTAAGCGTCTTTTAATTTCATGGCTGCAGTCACCATCTGCAGTGATTTTGGAGACCAAAAAAATAAAGTCTGACACTGTTTCCATTGTTTCTCCATCTATTTGCCATGAAGTGATGGGGCTGGATGTCATGATCTTAGTTTTCTGAATGTTGAGCTTTAAGCCAACTTTTTAACTCTCCACTTTCACTCTCATCAAGAGGCTTTTTAGTTCCTCTTCACTTTCTGCCATAAGGGTGATGTCATCTGCATATCTGAGGTTATTGAGGTTATTTTTCCCAGCAAACTTGATTCCAACTTGTGCTTCATCAAGTCCAGCATTTCTCATGATGTACTCTGCATATTAAGTTACGTAAGCAGAGTGACAATATACAGCCTTGATGGACTCCTTTTCCTATTTGGAACCAGTCTGTTGTTCCATGTCTCGTTCTAACTGTTGCTTTCTGACCTGCATACAGATTTCTCAAGAGGCAGGTTAGGTGGTCTGGTATTCCCATCTCTTTCAGGATTTTCCACAGTTTATTGTGACCCACACAGTCAAAGGCTTTGGCATAGTCAATAAAGCAGAAATAGACGTCTTTCCGGAACTCTCTTGCTTTTTCCATGATCCAGCGGATGTTGGCAATTTGATCTCTGGTTCCTCTGCCTTTTCTAAAACCAGCTTGAACATCTGGAAGTTCACGGTTCACATACTACTGAAGCCTGGCTAAGAGAATTTTGAGCATTATTTTATTAGCATGTGAGATGAGCACAATTATGCAGTAGTTTGAGCATTCTTTGGCATAGCCTTTTTTGGGGATTGGAATGAAAACTGAGCTTTTCTAGTCCTGTGGCCACTGCTGAGTTTTCCAAATTTGCTGGCATATTGAATACAGCACATTCATGGCATCATCTTTCAGGATTCCAGCTCAACTGGAATTCCATCACCTCCACTAGCATTGTTCGTAGTGATGCTTCCTAAGGCCCACTTGACTTCACATTCCAGGATGTCTGGCTCTAGGTAAATGATTATACCATTGTGATTATCTGAGTGATGAAGATCTTTTTTGTACAGTTCTTCTTTGTATTGCCACTTCTTCTTACTAGGATTACACTTTTGCAGTCTTACTAGGATTACACTTACTAATTTTATATTGGGCTTCCCTGGTGGCTCAGAGGGTAAAGCGTCTGCCTGCACTGCAGGAGACCTGGGTTTGATCCCTGGGTCAGGAAGATATTATTTCCCCCTTCCCCCTTTTCTGTTCAGCAGTATCTTGTACACTGCTTTTTCAAGCAGCAAACACTCAATCAGTGTTTGCTAAATAGGAAAAATAGCTCATGTTTGGGAAATTTTAAGTCCAGTGGACGCTAAATACACAACAGGACTAAGAATCTCACTACTTTGCTTGGCATCTTAAATATTTACTGTAGAGTTTTCATCCAAAAATATTATATTCAGCAGGTCATTTTGAAAGATGTTACCAACAGAGGTCTGGCCTTAAACAAAGACTACTGGGGTTGTGGAACAGTTAGAAGAAACTGACAAGTATTAGATGCAGCTGAGGAAAAAGGAAGTTGCCAGAGAAAATCACTAGCCTCAATCAGAGACTATAGAGAGTTACAATCATAAAAGGTCAGATGTGGTAGAGGCAGCCTGGAAGAAGAGATCACACAGAAGAGGAAGTGGGTGTAAATGCCATGTTATTAAAAATGTTGATTCTACCACGTCTTGTCACATCTGTTATTGTGCAGGACAAAGTCTAGTGGCTGGCTTTAGAGGAAATTAATACCCTATCATACTCTATTCAAGCTATTGTTCCTGACAAGCAATGAGGGGAAAAGATGTTCTGTTTTGACAGCTCTGTGACTTATTTCTGTGTTGGTTTAGGCCTTCTGACTCCACTGAAGCTCCAGAGTCAAATTATTCTCTAGAGAATCATTAAGAATTACAGAAAGCATCCGCCATCTCTCCTTCCTCTTTATAATGGGATGGACAAATAACAAGCAATTCAGAGATGTTTCCTGTTTATAACAATGCTTTCCTATATCTTGAGAACACATGAAATATTTTAATTTTGCTAATTCACATTTGCTTCATTCATGAAAAAGACAATGCAAACTCCCATTTTCTTTACTTGGCATGAGTTTGACGTTTTATATTATTATGCAGTCATTATTTTGAAGCTGATGCAGGCTTATTTACAATAAATATGGGCTTATTTAGGTAATAAATACAGAAAAGTGAAATCCACATTCCTTTAATCTGTTCCCATTGTTTTTTCATTAAATAAGTAATATTACATATTTAATACATGTTATTATTAACATTATTATAAAATATATATATATGTAGTTTTGCACTATTTTAAACTCTTTTGTGATGCCATGAACTGTAGCTTGCCAGGCTCATCTGTCCATGGATTTTCTCAGGCAAGTGTACTGGAGTGGGGTTGCCGAACTCTCCTCCAGGGAATTTTCTGGACTCAGGGATCAAATCCACATATCCGGCACTAGCAGGCAGATTCTTTACCACTGAGCCACCTGAGAAGCCCCACGGATACAGGGGAGTTTTTGCAACAAAGACCAGGCGATCAGACCATCAGGATGAGGTAGTTGGAACATCAAAAGATAACTGTTAATTAAAGAAAACCAGATATCTTAGGTTAAAGTATTTAGCACTTCTCTGTATTCATTCCTCTTGACAGGCACCTCAGCTACCTGGGCCCAGCATCCTGTGTTTCCCCATCCTGAGTTTCCTCGGGGTGTACTGGGGAGGCTCCAGTGGGCTGGTCCTTTGCTTCCTGATATGGCAGGCAACATGCTTAGGTCACACCTGTACTGCCTGAGATATTTAAACATAGGCCACATTGATCGTAAGCTATAAAGGGCTTCCCTGGTGGCTCAGTGGTAGAGTCCACCTGCCAAGGCAGGAGAGGCAGGTTCAATCCTTTGGTCAGAAAAATCCCCTGGAGAAGGAAATGGCTAGCCACTCCAGTATTCTTGCCTGGAGGATCCCACAACAGAGGAGCCTGGAGTGTTACAGTCGGCCCATGGGATCACAAGAGTCAGACCCAAGTTAGAGACTAAACAACCACAACATAAATCTTGGTATGCTTTTTATGGATATCTATAATTTGCTTTAAAATATTGAGCATGGATACCTGTGTTAGTTTAAGCCACAGTCAGCAAGCTTTTTCTGTAAAGGTGAACCAAGCAGGACCCTATGGGCCCTTCCATGGCCAGATCCCTGCCCCCGTGCCCTCTGCCTGCCTCTTGTTTATAGAAAGTTATGTTCTCCCAGCCCCTCCCCAACAAGTCACAAAAGCCTGGCTCAAGAATTCATGATGGAAAGTATGTGAACATGGAGTGACAAAAAAACAGCAATTGGACCAGGACTGATAAGAACTTAAAGAGTAAGTCAGCCATATGGTGGTCACAGAAATGTTAGCTCCTCTCTGAAGGACCAAGATATGGGTATCTGACACACTTTTTCCTGAGACATTTTACAGATGCTAAAATCCTCTCCAGTTAACCATGGAAAAAGTTAGCTACTTGATGACTGTGAACAAACAGCTCCCAGACCTTCTGGAGCCTGATGACTGATGATGTTAACACCTGTGGACACGGCTCTGTTACCTTATCATCAACCAACCAGAGAATTGTCCATGAGTTGATCACACACCCTACAACCGCCTCCCTCCTGCCTGCCTGCTTAGGGGCTGAGTCGCTCACTCATGTCTGACTCTATGTGATCCCATGGACTATAACCTCCCAGGTTCCTCTGTCCACAGCATTCACCAAGCAAGAATACTGGAGTAGCTTGCCATTTCTTCTTCCAGGGTATCTTCCTGACCCAGGGATCGAACCTGTGTCTCTTGTGTATCTTGCATAGGCAGGGAGATTCCTTACCACTGAGCAACCAGGGAACTCCCTCCACCTACCCCCAACCTCCTTACCTAGCCTTTAAAAACACTTTCCTGAGACATATTGGGAGTTTGGCTTATTTGAGCATTAGCTGTCCCAGACTCCTTATCTGGCACCTTACAATAAACACTTAACTTCCCTTTACCACAACAGTAGTGGTGTGTGTAGACTGTGTTAGTAGACTGGCTTTACTGTGAGTGGTGTGGTTATGGGTGAGAGGATTCAAGTTTGGTTTGGCAACATAGGTATGTGCCGTGCTTAGTCACTAAGTCATGTTCGACTCTTTGTGACCCCATCGATTGTAGTCTGCTAGGTTCCTCTGTCCATGGGGATTCTCTGGACAAGAATACTGGAGTGGGTTGCTATGCCCTCCTCCAGGGGATCTTCCTGACCCAGGGGTCAAACCCAGGTCTCCTGACTGCAGGCAGATTCTTTATCATCTGAGTCACCACGGAAGCCCAATATAGGTATAAACAGTAAACATTTTTGGATTTCTGGGTCACAAGGTCTCTGTCCCAATTACTGATCTCAGCTGCAGTAATGCCAAATTGTGATACACGGTTCATAAACAAATGTGTTCCAATAAAACCTTATTAATAGATGCTGAGGGACTTCCCAGGTGGCACTAGTGGTAAAGAATCCATCTGCAATGTAGGAGACACAGAGACCTGTGTTGGGAAGATCCCTTGGAGGAGGGTACTGCAATCCACTCCCGTATTCTTGCTTGGAGAAGCCCATGGACAGAAGGGCCTAGTGGGCTATGGTCCACAGGGTGGCAAAGAGTTGGACAAGAGTGAAGCAACCTTGCATGCATGCACACGTAAGCACTGAAACTGGAATTTTACATAATTTTCACATCATAGACTATATTCTTCTGATTTTTTCCCAACTAATTTAAAAGAAAAAAGAAAGAAAGAAAGAAAAGAAAAATCATTCTTAGCTAATAGGCCATAGAAAAATCACCAGCAGGCTGGATCTGGCCCTCAGGCTGCAGTTTGCAGATCCCTAGTTTAAGCCACACCACACATTTAGTCAGTTGCCCTGTGGAGAATTTCATGTTCCTAGGACTGGTCAACTCTCTTTCCAATGAGAAGTCCCTGCCCTCATAAGGAGGCTACTGCAAGGGTGCCATAGATCTTTATATGCAATAGGCAGCAGACATTGTAAATAATTTGCATCAGAATGAGTTTTCATGGGTGAATTGGGTGATCAGCTAGCATAACAGATGTTAGAAATGAGCTCTCACTCTTGAAACTAGAGGTCTTCGGTGCCAGCTTTTAACCCTTTCTTTGGAATTCAGGTTCAGCTTCTATAGATTTCAAGAGAGGTCAGAGGAACTCTGGGAACCAGACAGGAATTATATATTATCTACCCATCAGGAACAGTGGCTCTAGTGCTAAAGGGGACACTTTTGCCAATGTAGGAGACATAAGACACGTGGGTTTGATCCCTGGATCAGGAAGATCCCCTGGAGAAGGAAATGGCAACCCACTCCAGGATTCTTGCCTGGAGAATCCCCATGGACAGAGGAGCCTGGTGGGCTATGGTCCATGGAGTCACAAAGAGGCAGATATGACTAAAGTTGGGAATGTTAGGTAGTTAGAATAGGAAAAAAGGAGTCCAAAATGGCAGTGGCTAGAAGACAAAGGAAAAAGCCCACGAAAATGGGACAAAAGAAAATCCGAGGACCAGAGTGAGAACTTCAGGTAAGACAAACATGCCCTCTTCTTGGCTAGCCCAATTTGCATAGGGCAGGCTCAGGGAGGAGGAGACAAAACATATAGAAAGAGGAAGCCAAGACAGATTGGGGTCTCTCCTTTGGGGTCTGCCTGCCCTCACACCTCAAGGGTGTACTTTCCTTTGCTTGTGGAATAAAACTCTGAGCTGTAACCGAGTTGTAACACTGGTCCGCTGTTTCAAATCTTTGCAGTGGTGAGACAGAACCAAGGAAATTACACACTCCTGGTGTAATTGACATATCCGGTGCCATGACTCAGATGTAACCCGGCTAAAACAACCTCGGCTCAGCCCCATGAGGTGGAGGCCAAGCACAGCAGAAGCCCAACTTGGCAAAAGCTCCCACGGCGGAAGCTGAATGCAAAGAAAACCTAACACAGTTGAAGTGGCAAGAAGCCCAGCATGCTGGAAACTGGGACAGCAAAAACAAACTCTAAAGAAAGCTCACGCAGCTCAGTCTCAGATTCCAGAAGACCTCTGGTTAAGGTAGGAGGTCCTGACACCTATGGCTGGAAAGACATATTGCTAACAGAATCTTGTTTATAATCTCTCGTTTCTTGCTTCCTTGAACCCCCTGTGAATAGGCAGGCAGCAGTGGGTGCAACTGAGGGACTCTGGCAGAGGCTACTCCCCAGGGTGTCCATAAGACTCCTCTATCTGCTGTGCCCTAGTAGCTGTTGACCAAGTGGGTGAGGGTTCTTCTGCCCTTAATCTCCTTTGTGCCAAGGATCAGGCCAATGAACATTGTGGACAGAGGTAAGGTATTTAGCAGATTTTCTGGCAGGTTATGAAGGGGATTCCTCAGCACATTTTTCCCACTGCTTTTTCCTCCCATCCTTCAGCTCCTCTATCCATCAATGCCACTGCTTACAAAGTATTGGGCAGGTCATCATCTTTCCTAAAGGGAAAAGTATGAAACTGTTTATCTAAGATTGGGACTCAAACCCACGTGACAGGGACTCTGTGCTGTGCTTAATCACTCAGTCGTATCCGACTGGGACTTGAGTCCAGCCAGAACCTATGGTGCCTGGTTTCAGGACCTAATGAAGCTCAGGTCCTTGATGTCTCATTGCAAAAAAACTCAGTGAGAGACAAAGTGATAGGTAAGAGGTAGATTTGTTCAGATTCAGAGAGATGCACACTCCACAGGGTGTGGGCCATCTCAGAGGGTGAGTGCAGCCCTGAAATGTGGTGTGGTTAGTTTTTTATGGGCTGGGTAATTTCATATGCTAATGGGTGCCAGGATCATTCTAACAATTGGGGGACCACCCACTCTTTGGTCTTTTGATAGTGCCTTGGAACTGTCATGGTGCCTCTGGGTGTGTCATTTAGCTTGCAGACTGAGGATCAAGGTTTAGTGGAATTTGACTTGTCTGCCAAGTCAGGAAGCAGGAGTTAGAACTGGACTTGGAACAACAGACTGGTTCCAAATAGGAAAAGGAGTACGTCAAGACTGTATACTGTCACCCTGCTTATTTAACTTCTATGCAGAGTACATCATGAGAAACACTGGACTGGAAGAAACACAAGCTGGAATCAAGATTGCCGGGAGAAATATCAATAACCGCAGATATGCAAAATGACACCACCCTTATGGCAGAAAGTGAAGAGGAACTAAAAAGCCTCTTGATGAAAGTGAAAGAGGAGAGTGAAAAAGTTGGCTTAAAGCTCAACATTCAGAAAATGACGATCATGGCATCCGGTCCCGTCACTTCATGGCAAATAGATGGGGAAACAGTGGAAACAGTGTCAGACTTTATTTTTTGGGGCTCCAAAATCACTGCAGATGGTGACTGCAGACATGAAATTAAAAGACGCTTACTCCTTGGAGGAAAAGTTATGACCAACCTAGATAGTATATTCAAAAGCAGAGACATTACTTTGCTGACTAAAGTCTATCTAGTCAAGGCTATGGTTTTTCCTGTGGTCATATATGGATGTGAGAGTTGGACTGTGGAGAAGGCTGACCGCCGAAGAATTGATGCTTTTGAACTGTGGTGTTGGAGAGGACTCTTGAGAGTCCCTTGGACTGCAAGGAGATCCAACCAGTCCATTCTGAAGGAGATCAACCCTGGGATTTCTTTGGAGGGAATGATGCTAAAGCTGAAACTCCAGTACTTTGGCCACCTCATGCAAAGAGTTGACTCATTGGAAAAGACTGTGATGCTGGGAGGGATTGGGGCAGGAGGAGAAGGGGACGACAGAGGAGGAGATAGCTGGATGGCATCACTGACTCGAAGGACGTGAGTCTGAGTGAACTCCGGGAGTTGGTGATGGACAGGGAGGCCTGGTGTGCTGCGATTCATGGGGTCACAAAGAGTCGGACATGACTGAGCGACTGAACTGAACTGAACTGATTTTAATCAGCTTATGTTTTGCCCTTGGCTATGTCATTCTTTCAAAAGTTGTGCCCTGCCCCCTTCCATCCTGCCATCCTGTTTCATGCTCTTTTCCTGAGCCCAGTCCAGGCCCACAATGTTGCTTCTACAATCTTCTGGAGGGACAACCAGAAAATAGCTGGCCCTTGGGAGGGAAATATTGTATAATACCCAATCCCTCTACATATTCAGGCCTTCCTATTCCATGCATTCTTTTGCATACCAATGGCTAAAGAATCCCAATATCTCTTTGCCTTCAAGTGGGAGGCTCCAGGAGAAAAACACCAACAGATGACTTGGACGGTACTACCTCAAGGGTTCAGAGATAGCCCCTACCTGTTTGGGCAGGTTCTTAGCTGGGATTTCCTACATCTGGACCTGGGACCTAATGAGAAAATATAATGTGTAGATGACCTACTAATCTATTCTCCAGATAAGAAAAATGCCTAACAACATGAAGTTCAGGTTCTAAACTTTTTGACAAAGAGGGGATAAAAAGTCTCCCGTGCTAAGGCACAGATGGTCAAGACAAAGGTAACTTACCTGGGAGTTCAGATTACACACAGGTCCAGGAGGCTGTCTTCTGATCAAGTACGAGGAATCCTCCAGTTGCGCTCTCCCACAACTCAAAATCAATTGCGAGCTTTCCTGGGGCTAACTGGGTATTGTAGAATCTGGGTACCCAACTACAGTCTAATGCCCAGCCCTTATATGAAAGCTTAAACGGACAGCATGATTCAATCCCATTGATGTGGGGAACACCTCAAAAGAAGGCAGAGGCTACACTAAAACAGGCCTTAACTCAAGCACCTGCCTTGAGGTTGCCAGGCCCAGAAAATCATTCCAACTTTATGTCCATGAAAAGGAAGGAATAGCTTTGGGAGTGTTAACTCAAAGGTTGGGACCTGAGCCCCAGCCTGTAGCTTACTTATCCAAGAGGCTCGATCCAACTGCCTGAGGCTGGCCTCCCTGCCTTCGAAATCTTGCAGCTATTGCAGTCCTGATAGAAGATGTTTTAAAACTCTCTTTTGGGGGCAAACTATTTTTACCAGCCACCAAGTGAAATAACTCCTGAATGGCAGAGGCCATTTATGGATGTCTGATCAAAGGATCCTCAGATATTAAGTAGTGCTGAGGGAAAATCCGGGCCTCACTATATCCCCTTGTGAGGTTCTTAATCCAGCCACCCTCCTGCTTGCCCCCGAGGGCTCTCTCCACTTTCACTCTTGCCTAGAAACCTTGGACCACTGGACAAAACCCCAAGAGGGATTGTCAGAAGATCCTCTGCCCAGTCCTGAGGAAAACTGGTACACTGATGGAAGCAGCTTTGTCTTGGATGGAAAGAGAAAAGCTGGATATGCAGTAGTCTCAAACTTCGAGATCACAGAGGCTAAACCTTTGCCACCAGGTACTTCAGCCCAATTAGCTGAGCTCATAGCCCTGACTCGAGCTTTAGAGATGGGAAAAGGAAAAAGAGTAGCCATTTACACTGACTCCAAGTATGCCTTTCTGGTGCTATACGCACATGCTGTTATTTGCAGAGAAAGAGGCCTTGGACTGCAAGGAGATCCAACTAGTCCATCCTAAAGGAGATCAGTCCTGGGTGTTCATTGGAAGGACTGATGCTGAAGCTGAAACTCCAATACTTTGGCCACCTCATGTGAAGAGTTGACTCACTGGAAAAGATCCTGATGCTGGGAAAGATTGAGGGCAGGAGGAGAAGGGGACTACAGAGGATGAGATGGTTGGATGGCATCACTGACTCAACGGACATGAGTTTGAGTAAACTTTGGGATTTGGTGATGGACAGGGAGGCCTGGTGTGCTGCGGTTCATAGGGTCACAAAGAGTCAGACACAACTGAGTGACTGAACTGAACTGAGGCCATTTGACCACCCAAGGGTCCCCAATCAAATATGGTGATCAAATCCTTAGACTCTTGGAGGCAGTCCATCTGCCTGCTGGGGTTTCAGAGATGCCACTGAGATGAGACCCAGCGCATCCAATGGCATGGGATCTACCCAGGAGAGGACTGGCAGATGGACTTCACCCAGATGCCAGTTTCTCAGGGGTATAAATCCACTAGTCATAGTAGATACACTCACAGGATTGATTGCAGGTTTTCCCACCTGGACTGAGAAGGCCAAGGAGGTGGAAAAACTTCTCGATGAAATTACTTTAAGAACTGGTCTTCCCAGGTCATTACAAAGTGACAATGGGACACCATTTATTTCTAAGGTCACTCAAGAGGTCTCTAAAGCATTGGGCATTACTTATTATCTCCATTGTGTCTGGATGCCTCAGTCTTCAGGAAAAGTAGAAAGAGCCAACCAATTCTTAAAATCAGTGATAAAAAGATAACCCAGGAGACCTCCCTCGGATGGAAGGAGGCTTTACCAATAGCTCTCCTCTGCATCCATAGTGTCCTTAAGGAACAGGTTGGTCTTAGTGCTTATGAGATGCTATATGGGAGACCTTTTGCTTATGTCAATGACCTCTTCCTAGATCCAGAGGCTCAGACCCTCTGGTCTTATACCATGGCCACTGGGCAATTCCAATAGAATATACGCTTGTGGGGTGTCAACCAGGACCCAAAAGATTCTTAAGAGCCACCGCTATATATAGCAAGGACTCAAGTCCCAGTTAGAGTCTGGAAAGATGGGTCCCCAAAGGCTACACTCCACCCCACACGGAAGGGCCCCTACCCTGTAACACTTTCTACCCCCAGAGCAGTCAAGGTACCAGGACATGACTCCTGGATTCAGTACTCACGAGTCAAGCCGTGGAAAACAGAAGAGGACACCCAGTACACCTGTGAGCCCCTGGGTGATCTCAGATACCTATTCAGGACTACAAATGAGTGCCATTCTAATGAATACACCCAGAATTAAGTCTCTGGGGATAAGATTTCTCAGGATAGTCTAAAGAGCCAACACAGTTTGACAGCGGTTGTACTCCAAAATAGACAGGAGACAGATCTCCTGGTCCCTGAACAAAGAGGGACTTGAGCCATCTTGAATGAGATGTGTTATTTCTGGTTAAATACCTCCAGCTAAGTTAAAGAAAGTCTCACAGTTCTCAAGAAAAACATTCAGATCCTACAGGATCTCAAAGAACAAGCTAGAGAGTTCTTGGGGTGGCTATAATCTGTCTTTGGGGATCCTTCTCCTGGAGAGGGGGAGTTTGGAGTTGGCTAATGCCCCTACTTATTCCTGTTATCACCACATTGATACTGCTTATGACTGCTCAATGTATTATTAATTCAACTCATTTTGTCTCTGCCCAGGTCAACAAGCTACAAAAATGTAGTGCTGGTGCAACAAGAATATATAAAACTACACCTAACCATGGAAAATATCACTCACCCTTAGATGGACACCACTGTAAGGACTCTGAGGCTTGAGACTACCAAGAGGGAAGGCCTATTGCCCCTCACCATCCTAGCACAGCAGGAAGTAGCCAACCTAGATGATAGCATATTCAAAAGCAGAGACATTACTTTGCCGACTAAGGTCTGTCTAGTCAAGGCTATGGATTTTCAGTGGTCATGTATGGATGTGAGAGTTGGACTGTGAAGAAAGCTGAGTGCCGCAGAATTGATGCTTTTGAACTGTGGTGTTGGAGAAGACTCTTGAGAGTCCCTTGGACTGCAAGGAGATCCAACCAGTCCATTCTGAAGGAGATCGGTCCTGGGTGTTCTTTGGAAGGACTGACGCTAAAGCTGAAACTCCAGTATTTTGGCCACCTCATGTGAAGAGTTGACTCATTGGAAAAGACTGTGATGCTGGGAGGGATTGGGGGCAGGAGGAGAAGGGGACGACAGAGGATGATATGGCTGGATGGCATCACTGACTCAATGGAAACGAGTCTGAGTGAACTCCGGGAGTTGGCGATGGACAGGGAGGCCTGGTATGCTGCGGTTCATGGGGTCACAAAGAGTCAGACACGACTGAGTGACTGAACTGAACTGAACTGACTGATGTTTGTGAAAGATACTTGTCTTTTCCAGAAAATTTGGTAGTTTCCTTTCCTTACAATATCCTTGTCTGCTTATATTTGGGTAATGCTGGTCTCAGGATGAGTTAGAATGCACACACTCTGCTATCCTTTGAAAGAGATTAGAGATAACTGCCACAATTTCTTCCTTAAATATTTGGTAGAATTCACCAAAGAACCCATCTGGGCCTGGCACTTTCTGCTTTGAAAGGCTGTTTATTATCAGTTCAGTTCTTCAATAGTTATGTTTATTTGGTTCATCTTTTCCTTATGAGGTTTGGCAGACCATGTCTTTCAAGGAATTGGTCCATGTCATCTAGGCTAAAAAAACTGAGGGCACAGAGTTATTCAGAGTATTAATTAATTTTTCTTTTTATTTCTATTCAGTCTGTCGTGGTCTCACTCTTTCATCTTTGATGTCAGTAGTCTGTGTCCTTGCTCTTTCGTTCTTAGTTATTCTGGCTAGAATATTATTGGTTTTATTAAAAACTGCTTTTGAAAAAACTAGTGTTTGGTTTATTGATTTTTTCCTATTGATTTCTTGTTTTTTATTTTAGTGACTATTGCTCTACTAGTTATGATTTTTTTTCTGACTTTGATATAATTTGTTCCTTTTATAATTTCTTAAGGTAGAAACTGATTATTAACATCTCAAAGCACAATTTTTACTGCAATCTACAAACTTTCACAAGTTTTACTTTCATTTACTTAAAATGATTTAAAATTTCTTTTGAGATTTCTTTTTAAACCAAACTATTATGTAGTTGTATGTAAGTATTCTATTAAAAAGGAAGCAAATTTTTAAAAACTGCCACTAATCAATTCAATGAGCTTCTAATTCCCTGGTGGCTCAGATGGTAAAGCGTCTGTCTACAATGCGGGAGACCTGGGTTCGATCCCTGGGTCAGGAAGATTCCCAGGAGAAGGAAATGGCAACCCACTCCAGTACTCTTGCCTAGAAAATCCCATGGACGGAGGAGCTTAGTGCAGGCTACTGCCCATGGGGTCACAAAGAGTGGGGCACGACTGAGGGACTTCACTTTCACTTTCAATCAAGTCAGTACTTATCAATGAATATCTGTAGAATAGGTTTGCCCCATTAAATCATAATATTAAGAACTGAAATAATATTGTAAGTTTTTTATTTCAAAAATTTGCTCTGTCATTGTATGAATGTGGATGTTCAGTTGCTCAGTCATATCCAACTCTTTGTGGCCCCGTGGACTGTAGTCCGCCAGGCTCCATGGCCCATGGGATTTTCCAGCCAAGAATACAGGAGCGGGTTGCCATTTCCTCCTCCAGGGGATCTTCCCCAGCCAGGGATTGAACCCATGCCTCCTGCATCTTCTTCATTGGCAGGCAGATTCTTTACCACTGAGCCACCTGTGACACCCCTCATTGTACGGATGCCATGACATGCCAAGTCGTATACCAGGTTGCTTCAGTCGTGTCCGACTCTTTGCAACCCCATGGGCTGTAACCCACCAGGCTCCTCTGTCCATGGGATTTTCCAGGCAAGAATACTGGAGTGGGTTGCCATGCCCTCCTCCAGGGGATCTTCCCGACCGAGGGATGGAAACTGCATCTCTTATGTCTCCTGCATTGGCAGGCGGGTTCTCTACCACTAGCACCACCTGGGAAGCCCAGTTACATAGGTACAATGTATTAAATACAGTTTATTAAATACATCATTGGCCACTGATGATTGAACTCAATCTCCAGCCCCTCTCCCCTTTCCAAAGATCAGTGGGTGGAACTGAAACTTTTAAACCTCTAATCACTCTGTTGGTTCCCGTGGCAACCAGCTTTCAGCCCTCATTATCTAGGGACATTCTCCAAGTCATCTCATTAACATTACACAAGATACTTTTACTGCTCTTACCACAGGAAATTTCAAGGGTGTTAGGAGCTCCATGCCAAAAAACCAGAAGCAAATATACTTTTTAAAAATATTGTCAATCATAGTATTATACCATTTAAAATCTGTACTCCTCTCCTTTCTAAGCTGCTGCTGCTGCTAAGTCGCTTCAGTCATGTCCAACTCTGTGCGACCCCATAGATGGCAGCCCATGAGGCTCCCCCGTCCCTGGGATTCTCCAGGCAAGAACACTGGAGTGGGTTTCCATTTCCTTCTCCACTCCTTTCTAAGAGAACCCAGCTAAAAGACCAGGATTCCAAAGCCTCTCTTGTGCTAAAGGAAGTCCTGTGACTAAGTTCAGATCAGTGACACATAATCAAAAGAGATGGTTGAGAACTCTGGAAAACTGTTTAAGGGAAGCTGACTCAGCTGAAGGATGGGGTGTTTGTCCTCCTCCCCTTCCTTATTGTAGGTACTTAGAATTGGGGTGTAGTGGCAGGAGAACCAGCAGCCATTCTGGACCACGAGGTGGCCTTGAAAATGGAAGCCAAGTATTAATACTATGGATACTAGAGTAGAAAATTAGAATGTTAAACTATGTATGGCACCAGTATATATCAGGTTCTGTTCAAAACATTTCTTATATGAGATCATTAAATCCTCAGCAGTCCTGTGAGACAGGTACTTTTATTATCCTCATTTTATAGCTGAGGAAACAGAGAGAAAAGATAACTTCTTCACTGTCTCATGTCCTGAGAAAGATTAAAACCCAGACAGTGTGCCTCTGGAGACCATGCTGTCAGGCGAGTGTATGCCCCTCGGCTCTGTCTCGTCACAACAAAGATTTGGAGTGATGGACATTAAAGCCCTCGGCGCGTCACAGCTCTTGGGTCTTGGACACACCGTGTTATAGCTCTCAGGTCTCGAACAGACTGTGTTATAGCTCTTAGACAAAACAGGGTTATAGAATGGAACAAACCGGAGTAGAGGACAAGACAAAGGGGAAAGTAAGGAGTTACAGAAGCATAAACAAAGTGGAGGCAGAGATGGAGGGAAGGAGATATTGAAGAGGAAACAGAGAAGAATGAGGGCTTGGTAATTAATTGACTTTGTGCAGACAAGGAGTGTGCATCATGGCCTTGGGCCTTTTGCTTGGGAACTGGGATGGTGACTGAGGCATCTGAGGATTTAGATTGAGAATGACAGAGGGAAGATTGGGTGAGTGGAAAATGAGGTTAGTGAAGAGTATGCTGAGCTCACAATGTCCCTGGGGCATGAGTAACTGAATTAAAAAGTCTAAATTACTGAAGAAAGTGTTGAACAAAACTTTTATGTTTTTAGCAATGTAAGTGAAAACGGGGAAAGGAAAATATTCTTCAAAGATACAGTGAGAGGGACAGAAAAGAGCCAAGAGGGAAAAAAAAGGACAAGAAGATAAAGAGGAGCCTCCAAGGGGGAAAAAACAACAACAACTCTGGCCCACGTTCCCTTTCCCTTGTTGGCATTTCTATAAATTCTTGACACATGGACCTGTGTATAGTCCACAAGCATCTTTACAAAACAAAAATACTCGCTTAAGCAAAATTTGTATCAGTTCTCTGTGAAGTTACAAATTATAAGGATGAGTATGGGGACGTCCCTGACAGTCCAGTGGTTAAGATTCCTCACTTCTACTGCAGGGGGCATGAGTTCAATCCCTGGGCAAGAAACTAATATCCCACAGGCTGTAGCACACACAGCTAACAAACAAACAAAGAGAAAGGATGAAGTGCTTTGAAGAAATTCCATGCTATTGATCTTAAAGTCTCTGTCAAGTCACTTATACACTGGGTTTTAAAATGTTTGTGTGTGTGTTTAACATCGTTTCAGTATTTACTGAAAGTTAATTTTTGATTCAAAGATTTAAGTATTGAAGATGATGGCCCCTAACATTATGCTTCCAGTTTATTGTGGGATGAAGGACTTAATGAATTAAATCTCCATTTGGTTTCATTAAGTGTGACTGGACAGTAGCGTGCAGTGAAAATCTACCACATAGTGATACTCATCTGTGAGCTTTTAGTCTGAACTACAAGGTTATATCTTGTGTCATCTTCTCACACAGCATCTTTTCTTTGTTACCTGTCCATTCACTAAGGCCAACAGTCAATACAAATACCAATATAAACTTGCTAGATTTCCTAAAAACTCAACAATGCCTGTAGGCTTAAAAAGAGAGAAGAGATGCGATCCACAAAACAAAAGTTCAGATGAACAACGGAGCTAAAGAGAAAGAAAGCGAAAGGCTTTTTTTTTTTTTTTTATGATCTATTTGTTGTTAAAACAAGCTGACCTACAGAAATTAGAGGTCTGGGGCTACAATATAAACTTATTCAGTTGAAAAAATACTTAAATTGGTGAAGACAGAATCTGGGTGAATTCCAGATTATTCAGAAAAGATTATGTTTCATCAATATCATACCTAATCAAATGTGACTTTTGTTTATTAAACAAATGCTTATTTTGGTTAACTATTCCATCATCACTCTAGACCACTCTGTATAGAATAATCATTTAGGGTGTTTAGCTGAGTTGTCAAAATTCTGAAAGGCGGTTTCTAAGATAATCATAAGTCACAAGGAGATATTTCTCCTCTTATATGAAGGCACAACAGGCTTCCTGAGTGTCTATCTCTGCTTTAATAAGACCTTCCTCTCTGTGATGGAATCTCTGAAGAGAAGCATCCTGAACCATGACATCAGCTAGGAACTTTCCAGGTAAGCAATTCCATCATCAGACAGCAGAGACAATGGTTGCATTTCAACAGATCTGCAGGACAGACACAGGCAACTGGCGGGTGAATGCTCAAGACAAAACTGTTTGAGGTGTAAAGAGACTCAAACCTAACTGAGAGCTCAACAACATCAAATTCATACATTAAACGTCTTACCCAAAAGTTTTTATAAAAACATCTCAATGAATTTCTATACATTCAATACTTATATTCATTTTACTATTCTAGCTAAGCAGCTGGAACTATATTATGAGATACTGAATTACTGTTGTTAAGTTTTATAGGTCATTGTATTTGTGATGACAATGTCTGAGGATGTAGCTTTACCCACATCATTTACTATAACATAATCTGTGTACTGAGCTTCCCTGGTGGCCCCATGGCAAAGAATCCACCTGCAGTGCAGGAGCCTCAGGAGACTCGGGTTTGATCCTTGGATCAGGAAGATTCCCAGGAGGAGGGCATGGCAACCCACTCCAGTATTCTTGCCTGGAGAATCCATGGACAGAGGAGCCTGGTGGGCTACCGTCCATGGGGTCACAAAGAGTCGGACATAACCGAAGTGACTTAGCACATATGCATGCAATCTGTGTATTAACATTCACCAAAAAAATCCCTCTCCATAAATATAACAATGAAAGCATAAGATAAAAAGGAGTGATATGGCATACTCCTTTATATAAGTTCCCTACTGCATAAGTATGTTATCTTCCTAGGTGGCACTAGTGGTAAAGAACCTGCCAGCCAATACATGAGAAGTAAGAGATGTGGTTCAATCCCTGGGTCGGGAAGATGCCCTGGAGGAGGGCATGGCAACCCACTCCAGTCTTCTTGCCTGGAGAATCCCATGGACAGAGGAATCTTGCAGGCGATGGTCCACAGGGTTGCAAAGAAGTGAGTTAGCACACATGCGCATACAAGAAGTACAGGATTTTCATCATAAACAAAAAAGTCTAGCCGTAGATATCTGACATTTATATGATTTTCATCTGTGACAATAAAAACAATGCTGAAAAAATATTAACAATTCTATCAGTCAAGGTAGGCTGGGTTATGCTACAGTAAACACAGCGGTTAACTCAACAAAAAAGTTTAATGAAGATTAATTCTACAGTGCCCATCTACTCTGTCTCTGAGTTTGGCCAAATAATGTATAATGGCAAACATGACACAGAAAAGGCTTGAAAAGCACTTGTATGGTTGGGTTTGTCCTCTCTCTTGTGCTCCAGCCACTGCTATGAAAATATGCAAAGATGAGCCCATGAGTCTCAGAGAGAAGACCTGGGTGCCCAGTTGCTTCAGCTGACATCCATCTGACCCTAAGCATTTGAGAAGTGCAGCCAAAATCAGCAGAACTGAGCTAACATCTCAGTGTGAAAGGGAAAGTGTTAGTTGCTCAGTCGTGTCTGAATCTTTGTGATCCCATGAACTGTAGCCCACCGGGCTCCTCTGTCCATGAAATTGTCCAGGCAAGAATAACGGAGTGGGCTGCCATTTCCTCCTCCAGAGGATCTTTTTAACCCAGGGATCGAACCTGGGTCTTCTGCACTGCAGGTGATTTTTTTACCATCTGGGCCACAAATGCTTCTTATTATGTACCTCTGAGATTTTGTGGTTGTTGTTACACAGCATTGTTTTGATAACAGTTGACTGATAAATCAACTGGTCTCCTGGTATCTGACTGTATCTCCCAGTTTATTTTCCTGTCCTGATGGACACCATTTAAAATCAGTTTCAAGCCTACATCTATATGTCAGCTTCCGCAATCCACAGACCAAGAGTTACATAGAATGCACAAAGGAATACTTCGTGAGTATACTTTGTGTTACAGTATTTCTTTCCAAGGTATCACATGTTAACATGAGTCATTCTCCTTGACCCAGTGGAGCTCCACTTTTTCCACAGTGTTTAGTGCTTCTGTCCACTGGCATCATCACTTCTCTTCTCTTCCTCCTTCCACACACAACTGCAAAGATAACTATGTGTCATCACCTCTAAATCACCCTCCAAAGGTCAAGGGCTATTATATTGGATCCTGGAGGTGAAAATCCAACGGGAAGACTTGCTTGCTCTTCTGCCTAAATGTGAACACAACCCCTTCATATATGGAGGGCTTCCCTTAGACACTCTTCAAGAACACCCAAGATGCTAACCCAGTTTTTCTCTCTCTACTCAGAAGTAGAGAGTCCCTCTTTTCCTACAATGCTTTCTTTTCTATCTTCTTGCTCTACTCCGCAGATTCAAATAAGGCCTGACTAATGGCCCCATTCTGAGCCAGACTCCCAAGCTCCCTACTAACATCGAGGAGAGGCTGGGTACCTCATCATGTCAGCTTTAGACACAATGTCACCTGATGTGAAGATCTGAATCATTGTGAAAGACCCTGATGCTGAGAAAGATTGGTTGATGGCAAAAGGAGAAGGGGGTGGTAGAGAATGAAATGATTAAACAGCATCACCAACTCAATGGACATGAGTTTGAGCAAACGCTGGGAGATGGTGAAGGACAGGGAAGCCTGGTGTGCTGCAGTCCATGGGTTGCAAAGAGTCTAACATGACTTAGAAATTGAACAACAACAACTCCAACATATACCAATAGGAGAAACCTGCCACAGGGAAATTGGTTTTCAGGAACCATAAATCAAATTCCTATAGGATCAGGTATAAAAGAAATTACAAGACACTCCTTGTAAGAAAAGCTATGACCAACCTGGATAGCATATTGAAAAGCAGAGACATCACTTTGCCAACAAAGGTCCATCTAATCAAAGCTATGGTTTTTTCAGTAGTCATGTATGAATGTGAGAGTTGGACTATAAAGAAAGCTGACTGCTAAAGAATTGATGATTTTGAACTGTGGTGTTGGAGAAGACTCTTGAGAATCCCTTGGACTGCAAGGAGATCAAACCAGTCCATCCTAAAGGAAATCAATCCTGAATATTCATTGGAAGGACTGATGCTGAAGGTGAAACTCCAAAACTTTGGCCACCTGATGTCAAGAACTAACTCATTGGAAAAGACCCTGATGTTGAGAAAGATTGAAGGCAGGAGGAAAAGGGGATGACAGAGTATGAGATAGCTAGATGGCATCACCAACTTGATGGACATGAGTTTGAGTAAGCTCTAGGAGTTAGTGATGAAGACGAAAGTCTGGCATGCTGCAGTCCATGGGGGTGCAAAGAGTCGGACACAACTGAGCGACTGAACTGAACTGATAGGATCAGGTAAGTAACGCACATGAATGCTGGGGGCTGGCTGGGGCTAGACTTGACTGAGTGAGTGAGTGAAAGTCACTCGGTTGTGTCTGACTCTTTGTGACCCCATGGATTATACAGTTCATGGAATTCTCCAGGCCAGAAAACTGGAGTGGGTAGCCTTTCCCTTCTCCAGGGGATCTTCCCAACCAGAGATCAAACCCAGGCCTCCTGCATTGCAGGTGGATTTTTTACCAGCTGAGCTACCAGGGAAGCTCTCAGAGGTGACTAGAGTCTGCTATTAATAGTTGTATCCAAACAGTTAAGAGTTACTTAAGCTCTTGTCAGTCCTTTCCAAGAAAAATGTTTCAATCTTTCAAATGCTCAAAAGAAATAAAATATATTTAGTTGGCCAGTAATTTTTAAAGACAATCTTAACCTGGTACAAACAAAATATATATTTATGCTAACCCTGATGCTAGGAAAGATTGGAGGCCAAAGAGAAGAGGTCAGCAGAAGATGAGAGAGCATCACCGACTCAATGGACATGAATGTGAGCAAACTCCAGGGTACAGTGAAGGACAGAACAGGCTTGTGTGCCTGCAGTCCATGGGGTCATGGAGTTGGAAACAAACTTAGGGACTAAACAATAACAACAACGACAACAACAACATAATTTTGTTACCTTTGAATCAGGAAATGGCAACTAACCAAAGAGGGCTGATCCAGTTAGAGGATGTTTCCATTAGCAAAACAGTATCTTTAGAATAGGAAAACCTGAGAGGTTCCTGAACCACGCTGTTTATTGAAAGCAACGCACTCCGGTCTTACCTTTAATGGAGTTTTGCTGTCAAAGTGGAACACAGGGGCACTCACAGGCCACCTAGGCAAACCTGCATTGCCACTGTCAAACTGCAGCTTCTGCCAACAGAAGAATGAACTGAAATGGAATCTTCACCCTCCTTCTAATGCTTAATGAGCAACTGCTATGCTCAGGATATTGCTTCAGTTGTGTAAGGTACTTGGAGTGGAAGAAAACATTGTCTCTACCCTCAGGAAATAGGTAACCACACAACAGAGTATTTAGTAAACAAAGAAATTTACGACTTTCAGACTTTTGTGTCCGGAAAAGGCAATTAAAAAAAATGGATTTGACTTATTTATCTGGGTATCTTGTATATTGGCCAAATAATTTGAATCTGGAATAAAGATATAAAACATACTTTGATTAGAACCAAGCTGTCTTTGATCAGAATAAGTTAGTACTGTGAAAGTGCTGCACTCAATATGCCAGCAAATTTGGAAAACTCAGCAGTGGCCACAGGACTGGAAAAGGTCAGTTTTCATTCCAATCCCTAACAAAGGCAATGCCAAAGAATGCTCAAACTACCACACAATTGCACTCATCTTACATGCTAGTAAAGTAATGCTCAAAATTCTCCAAGCCAGGCTTCAGCAATACATGAACCGTGAACTCCCTGATGTTCAAGCTGGTTTTAGAAAAGGCAGAGGGACCAGAGATTAAATTGCCAACATCCGCTGGATCATGGAAAAAGCAAGAGAATTCCTGAAAAACATCTATTTCTGCTTTATTGACTATGCCAAAGCTTTGAATGTGTGGGTCACAATAAACCATGGAAAATTCTGAAAGAGATGGGAATACCAGACCACCTGATCTGCCTCTTGAGAAATCTGTATGCAGGTCAGGAAGCAACAGTTAGAACTGGACATGGAACAACAGACTGGTTCCAAATTAGAAAAGGAGTACATCAAGGCTGTATATTGTCACCCTGCTTATTTAACTTCTATGCAGAGTACATCATGAGAAACGCTGGACTGGAAGAAACACAAGCTGGAATCAAGATTGCCAGGAGAAATATCAATAACCTCAGTTATGCAGATGACATCACCCTTATGGCAGAAAGTGAAGAGGAACTCAAAAGCCTCTTGATGAAAGTGAAAGAGGAGAGTGAAAAAGTTGGCTTAAAGCTCAACATTCAGAAAATGAAGATCATGGCATCTGGTCCCATCACTTCATGGGAAATAGATGGGGAAACAGTGGAAACAGTATCAGACTTTATTTTTGGGGGCTCCAAAATCACTGCAGATGGTGACTGTAGCCATGAAATTAAAAGATGCTTACTCCTTGGAAGAAAAGTTATGACCAACCTAGACAGCAGATTAAAAAGCAGAGACATTACTTTGTCAACTAAGGTCCGTCTAGGCAAGGCTATGGTTTTTCCAGTAGTCATGTATGGATGTGAGAGTTGTACTGTGAAGAAAGCTGAGCGCCAAAGAATTGATGCTTTTGAACTGTGGTGTTGGAGACGACTCTTGAGAGTTCCTTGGACTGCAAGGAGATCCAACCAGCCCATTCTGACGGAGATCAGCCCTGGGATTTCTTTGGAAGGAATGATGCTAAAGCTGAAACTCCAGTACTTTGGCCACCTCATGTGAAGAGTTGACTCATTGGAAAAGACTGTGATGCTGGGAGGGATTGGGGGCAGGAGGAGAAGGGGATGACAGAGGATGAGATGGCTGGATAGCATCACGGACTCGATGGATGTGAGTGAGTGAACTCCGGGAGTTGGTGATGGACAGGAAGGCCTGGTGTGCTGCAATTCATGGTGTTGCAAAGAGTCGGACATGACTGAGCGACTGAACTGAACTGAACTGAGCACTTATACTGGTATCTTCATCTCAAAACATCATTAGTCCACAAGCCTACAATCTTTGCATGTTTCATGAGAAGGAGAGAAAAGAAGAAAGAAAATGACTTCTGAATCAAACTTTTGAACATGCTGTTTTAATAGCAATGACTAGAAGACTAGATGTAGTCAAACTCCTTTTAAATTAATTATCTAAGAAGTCTCAAGAGCACCCTTCCTATCAATCTTGTTCAAGCTTGACCTCAAATGACCACCTACAAAGGTGTGAAGAAGGCTCACACTTCAGAGCAAATCCATGCCTGGCCTTGGCTGACATTCACTACATGAAGATTAATTAAGAAGGCTTCTCAGAATACAGATGCCTACCTAATGAGGCCAGAAGTGACAGATACCATTTTTCACTTTGGTCAAGACACAGACGACAGAGTAGCAGACGGTTAACTTTAACATGGACTTGATGAAAACACCAGCGAGTGCCTCAGTTCTCACGTGGCAGAGCGTTGAAGTCATCACAGTCATACAGAGGGATCCTGGACCCCAGCCCTGGGCATCACGGATGCAGCTCAACTTCTGTTTTCCAGATAACAGTGCGCATTAATGGAAGCCACTGACGTTTAGAACTGAACGTGCTGGTTTTAGAGGAGTCCATTTATATCAGCTCTAATGGATATATCCCAACTTTTAACCCAGAATAAGGTGAATTCACTTAAGCTCACATCTAAATGAATACACATTCAGCTTATTCCTTTAGAGACCTTCTGTCCAGCTGAATTATGGGGTAGTTTTTGCAGTTAAGTTGTGGCTGAGAGTTGGGAAAAGGGGAAAAGCTGCCTAAGTAAAGTATGTCCTCAGTCTCCTTCCCTGGAACCTGCTAGAATGAAGGAGAGTAATGGATATAATTACATATACTAAAAACAGAAAATATTTACAATACAAATGCAAACCAGTAAAACAACTAAAGGTACACAGAGCCAAAAAGCTTCTCTCCAAAGCTTGACCAGAAAGTACATTTCTCTGGAATTAAGAAAGAGTATGCGAGACAGCAAAAGAGAGACATAGATGTATAGAACAGAGTTTTGGACTCTGTGGGAGAGGGAGAGGGTGGGATGATTTGGCTGAATGGCATTGAAACATGTATACTATCATGTAAGAAACAAATCGCCAGTCTAGGTTTGATACAGGATACAGGATGCTTGGGGCTGGTGCACTGGGATGACCCAGAGAGATGATATGGGGAGGGAGGTGGGAGGGGGGTTCAGGATTGGGAACTCATGTACACCCATGATGGATTCATGTCAATGTATGGCAAAACCAATACAGTATTGTAAAGTAAAATAAAATAAATAAATAAAAAGTTTTGAGCCAGAGTAAAAAAAAAAAAAAGAGAGAGAATTCTCAGAGTCTCAATCAATGATCCATTTTCAGACAATTAAACTAGAGAAACGGAAATGAAGCCAGAAGAGAAAAATAAAGAATATAACTACAAGCATTCGAAGAGATGGCATCTGTCAATGGAACACAAATAAACCATATCCAAATGACTAATCAAATACCTAGAAGGGGAAAATATGACACTAACCTCTTCCTAGATAATCCAGTCCTTCACCTGGAGATGGGTCTCCAGTCCTTCACCTGGAGATGGGTCTCCAGTCCTTCACCTGGAGATGGGTCTCCAGTCCAAAGAATGGTACAGATTGTGGATAGAGAAATACACACAACATCTCTGAGCAAGTACACCAGCCAAAAACACTTCCCCCACCCAGTTTCATTCTTGAGCAAATTGTGGGCAAGATCTCCCAAAGCGATCTTTATTAGAAAAAGAAAAGATGAAAGCAGCATAAAACGGAAAAATAAAAGATGAGAGAAATAATTCAATAAGCTACAAAGCCATTTATGTAGCCTGATCCCATTTGTATAAATATGTATTTATATGTGGGCATAGGAAGGCAATACCTTACATGAAACATCTGAAAATACAAAGATATCTGAGTCATGAGCTAGAGGAAGGAACGGGAAATTTCTACTCCTTTTTTCATATAGGTTCAGTTTGATTCTCTTGAAATATCATTAAAAAAAAAAAAAGATCTGTGTTGACCTTAGTCTTCTGGAGAAAATGGACAACTCTCCAGGGAACTACTGCAATGCTACGTCAAAGCTGAACCTTAACCCTATCCAGCCCCTGCCAAATGCTCATCCTCACGTGCTCAGTACTCCCCTGGTCCTTATCCAGCCCCCACTGTGCCATGCCCTGAACTGCTCCCCTACAGTAACAAGCAAACTCTCCTCTCTCTTTTCACTACCCCCCAGGCTATGGTAGACTTCTGGCTGTACCCCCTGATATATGTCTTCTGGTGTTCACATTTCATGCAATGCTTTCCTCTTGAGCATGAGTAGCACATGGAAGTTGCTTCTAACCAAAAATATATGGCACAGTGAAGGTATGTTCTATCTGTGACCACACTATATTACTAAGACTCTTCTTGCTAACAGGCTTGCTCAAGAGACTCCAGGCTGACTTTATGAGGTAAGCAGTCACATTGGGAAACTTGACGTGACCAGAACTGTGGGTGGCTTCAAAGAACAAAGGCACCGTCCATGCTCTCACTGACTGGTAAGTAGTAATGGACTCTCAAACCTCTGGGTATGAGGAAATGAATTCTTCCAATAACCTGAGTGCTCCAATACTTTGGCACCTGATGTGAAGAGCTGATGGCCAAAACTGCTGATGTTGGGAAAAACTGAAGATAAAAGGAGAAGAGGGTGGCAGAGGAGGAGATGGTTGGATAGCATCACCAACTCAATGGACATGAACTTGAGTGAATTCCAGGAGATACTGGAGGACAGGGAAGCCTAGTGTGCTACAGTTCATGGGGTCACAAAGAGTCAGACACGACTTAGTGACTGAACAACAATGATAACCTAAATGAACACGGAAGCAGATTCTTCCTCAGTTGAGCGTTCAGATGAGAACCCAGCCCAGCTGATACTTTTATTACAGTGATGTGAATTTCTGACTAGAGGACCCAGTTAAAGCATACATGGACTTCTCACCTGCAGAAACTGAAATCATACATGTACTGTTTTAGTCAAAAACAAAGTAAAGGCAAAATTCTGAGACTGAAATTTTTTCCTTTGGTATGATCTGAATCAGTGCTAAAACATGAGCAGGCCAGGCAAGAAGAATAAGGAGGACTTTTCAAGATCTGTATCCCCAAACACTTTTAAAACATCAAGTTCATTGATACAAATTTTATATTCAGTAAAATTAACTCTTTTTAATAGAAAGTGTAACCAATGTTAACAAACATCCAGAGTTGTATAAGGACCACCATAATCAAGATACAGAATACTGTTAGCACCCCAAAGAGCATCCTTCAGTCTATCACCAGGACTCCCCAATCCCCAGGTATCCACTACATGTTTTCCATCTATAGTTTTGTCCTTTTGTGAATGCCTTGTAAGCGGAATCATACATTATGCAGCCTCTTATGCCTGTCCCCTTTCACTCAGTCTAATGCTTTTGAGATTCATCTAGTCATTTCATGTGTTAGTAACTCATACCTTTTTCATTCTGAATTTGTTTCCCAGTTAGTTCCTAAGATAAGAAGGTGAAAAGTAGGCATTCCGTCACTTTTGACAACTGTGACTTCAGAAACAGAGCAGGCTTGCTAGAGCCCTTCTCCTCCCGATATGCATAAGCCTGATGAAGTCTTGTAGAAAATCCCCCATCTCCACTCAGAAGCAGAATGATACCTCCCACCTCTGCCTTCTGAGTCTCAGGGAAGTGATCCAACTGGTAAAAAAAAAAAAAAAAAAAAACCTCAAACAAATCCAGAATTCTAATGAAAAGCAGTCTGGAAAATGTATCTGTACCTTTCCAGCCTTAGAAGTCCAGAAAAAAATCACTTCAATTTTTATTTTTACCTCAAATATGGTCCAAAGATCAAAACTGGGAACAAAGGCTATGTGAATGACACAGCACATAATAAATGTTAAAAGCTCAAGTTTTTAGATTCATCTTAAATATAAATAGGTATTTTAATGTTCTCTTTCCACTCTCTCTGTTATGGAAATTACATTTTTGAAACCAATATTTTAGATTGGTAATAATTTGTGATAACAAAGTCTATAAATTAAAAAGGGACTCTTCCTAAAAAAGAGACGAAAAGCATCATAAAGCCTTGAAGGTCTTCAAATGCCTTCATTGTAGATAACTCTCACTGTCTGACTCTCATTAACCTCTTAGAGCCTCTGTTTCTACATCTTAAATGTAAAATGATAGAGTTAACTATTTCTAAGAACGTCTAAGTGCAAGTTTCTCTGTTTTGTTAATTCTAGGATACTAGTTAGGACATTAAATGATAACTCACATACATCCAGAGGAACTACATTAACATGATTAAAAATATGTTTTAAAGGGTGATTTTTCTTTTCCTTAACCTAAGGAATAGCTGAGTAGGTTCATCAGTGGTAAAATGTGAAAATAAGCAGCAGCAAGTACTCAGCCATATTTCTTTTCTAGAATAATACACAATGTGCCCCAGCTTCTTAAGGAAGGGAAGCCATTAAACATTACCAAAGGAGGCTGAAAAATCTCCTACAGCGAAAAGCTTTAAGTAAGAAAAGATTACATCCTTCTGCAAGGGTTTAATTATGGCTCTTTCCAGACATTAGAGAGATTCTAGTACTTCTAATAATTATAATAACACTAACTGAGATTCTTTTATTTACATACTGATATATCTGCTGGGATATGTTCTTCTGCACAATCTGAACAGCAATGTCTAAAACCTAGAGGATTATTTTCCTTGCACGGTAAGGCTGGAAGTGTTTAGTCCAGGACTCCGTGCTGTGGCTCAAGGACGCTGAAGACCCAGACTCTGTCTTTCTCTTATTAGTACTCATGAACTTATTTTTGGCTGTGCTGGGTCTTTGTTGGTGTGAGGGCTTTAGGGCACGCAGGCTTCAGTAGTCGTGGGCTCACTAGTTGTGACTACTGGGCTCTAGAACACAGGAGCAGTAGTTATGGCGCTCAGGTTTAGTTACTCAGTGGCATATGGGATCTTCCAGGATCAGGGATCAAACCCATGTCTCCCACCTTGGCAGGTGGCTTCTTCACCACTAACAGGCTTTATCTTTCTTGACACTTTCCTATCCTGGGGGTGCTGCTGGCCAACCGAGAGCCATGAACTGCTGGTGTAGTTCCAGGCATCGGTCCACAGCTAAGGCAGGAATAATGGGCAAGGACAGTACACTGAGCATTATAGGAAAGCAGAAACTGTCTCAAAAAACTCAGCACGTTTATGCTCTTATTTCTCAGATATATGTCAGCCTCACTATAGAGGATTCTGGAAGATAAAATTCAGCTTTCCCATTTTGATAGAAAAGGTTAAAAAGGGAGAAGGTGGTGGAACTTGGGCTATCAGTAGTGTCTGGCAGAGACCTCAAAACTTCAAAGAGTTTTTCCATTTTTTCAGGACATCAACAGCTACAGTTAACTCCCAGTTATATATAGGCAAGAATTATCTTTTATTCAATGATTACTGACTCTGGGAAAATGCTCAGCTACACGGTGACATGGTGTGTCTGTGTTTCTTTGTATAATTTAATCATGTAAAAGCTTCTCTTTTCTCTGATGTGTTAAGACACTTGTCAAAACGTCAGATAAAATAAGATGATGAACTAATACTGCATTCCAAAATGGTACACACTAATGCCAAGCACTTTTGGAGTTATTTTTGTTTTTCTTCCTGCTTACGAAGAACATACAGTGAGCTGCAAAAACAATGTTCAAAGTTAAAATTTATACAGAAAGCAGAAGGAGCAGCCCAGACAGAACTGTTCCCAGCATGTTTGAAATGGTATTCAGATTATGTAAAAGAACACAAATCCTGTTGTCAATTAGTATAAGATCGGCTCTTGTTAATATAAACAAATTTTGTAAAGAACACTATTTTAATATTAAATTCATCTTCTGTAAGCTAAAACATTCTGCAGTGAAACTTCTATCTATGTATATTTAAAAAATAGAAATTATGCTTATTTCAATAAGATTAAACAGAGATACTATAAAAATCATACTGGTAGATTATAACCAAGAGGAGCTTATTCAGGAAAACGCCTGTAGTGTTTCATTTAAAATCCATGAATGCTGTGTATTCTGTGATACATGGAATATAGATACATCTTTCTGGTAGAATTAACCTAAACCCAGAGGGCTTTTTCAAGCTAGTGAGAGAGGAGATATACACAGATAATACAAATACCAATTAGAAAGTACCATGGGTCCCAAGAGGGGTGGAGGCAAGAGAGATGATTGGTCCTTGGGGAGGCTTTGGGGAGCCAAGAACAATTAATTTGGATCTTGACCAGCTTTGCTCTGTCTCTATGTTCTAAATCACCTGGAGATTTAGGCTAAAAGGATGCACTAACCCCTCCTCTGGACTGTTAACATCCAACCAATGGCCAAATCCCATCACCTTCAGCTCTCTCATCCCACTTCACTCCCCAGGCTACTTCCTTGGGAGAGGGGATTGCTGTCTCTCTCCTGGAGTTTTGCAACAATCATATGCTTCTCAGTAAGGGCCCTGGGGTCATTTTTTTCCCCAAAGGAAAATCTAATTATAGTACTCCCTTTCTTTAAAACTTCCCTGGTAGCTCAGATGGGAAAACGTCTGCCTACAATGTGGGAGACTTGGGTTTGATCCCTGGGTCGGGAAGATCCCCTGGAGAAGGAAATGGCAACCCACTCCAGTACTCTTGCCTGGAGAATCCCATGGATGGAGGAGCCTGGTGGGCTAAAGTTCATGGGGTCGCAAAGAGTTGGACACGACTGAGCGACTTCACTTTCACTTTTCTTTAAAACACCACCACCACCATAACCGCCACCATCACCTCTATTGTGATTTGTTCAGTGTCTACAGAACAAAAGGACAAATTCTTGTGATGGAACACACTGTCTTACATGATCCCTAGGGAAATGGCCCAGCTCTCAAGTTGGAAGGATGGAAAGGATGATCCGGAAAAGAAAAATAAAATCCCTGAGCCCTCTGATTTCCTTGGTAATCTCATCTCTCTGGTCTGTTGATCCCTCTGATCATCTCTCTGCCTGTTGATACCAGGCAGCACTTAGTGCATCATCTGGTTCCAGAATTCCTCTGACGTCAAGAGCAAACAACCCTACTGGTGCCTGCTGGCAAGTTTGAACCCATTGCTTGCTCTCCAGAGACCACAGATTTTGCCCTTGGATGGCCAGTGGGAGTGTGCCACACTGGTTTTAGTCTGGAGACCAGACGCAGAAGCCTGAATGACTGGACAGAGACAAGAAGAGGGGATTATTTGGAGACAGTTTCATAGTCAACCAATTCTACTTCTAGGGGAACATTATCCACCAGGGACACACAGGGCTTCAAAAAGAAAAAGTAATAAACCTTGTCTTTGAATAGGATTGTTAGGATTATTTCTTTGATTTCAGCAAAACCACAGAGAAGCAAAACCAGTCTATATGATCCACTTGGTGAGCAGAGGCGAAACAAATTAGGAAGGTATCTTAATGACTTGGTTCCTGTTCTTACCTTGCTTTGGGCTTTTACTAAAGTCTTTAAGGCCTGGATTCCAAGATAGCACCCTCTACTCATCTATGCAGGCTATTTTTAACTACTTTCCTTTCTATGATGTCATATAGCACAATTGTTATAGTTTGTATCCTACAATGTTGTCAGCCATTACTTACTATTATATACTTCTTGAAAGAGACACACATTCTCACTTGTCTTTCCAGTTCTGGCATATAACATAACAATAAATGTTCGCTGACTGGTTAAGCATATATATAGCAATAGTTGAATGAACAAATGAGTGAATTTTCTCAGGACCCTGTGTATACCTAATTTTCTGTTTCTTTTTCTATGTGATGTAAATGTACAAGCATGTTTCTTATAAAGCTCCACAGTTCTCAAAATTCCAGCTCAATAAATCTGAAGAGATACAGGGATTAAGTCTAATTTTAACTGGATGAAATCTTTCAATAGTTCTAAGGTTGAGAATTCCCAGGTTTATCTCCCAGGTTTGAGATACAAAACCAAGGTTGAGTAAATAGATTAAATACTTCTTGGAAGTTAAAAAGAGATGGAGTTAAAGGTTAAATAGTTGTGAAGAAGCCTAAAAGAGTTTTCCTGCATACTGACCTCACATATAGCAAAAGCAACATGAAGGATGGCTGAGCTTTCTCCTTCATCAGTTTATCCCTGGAAATTCTCTAGGGCAGATCTTGTGGGGGTGGGGAGAGAATTGGAAAGATATCAACCACAAACTTTAACTTTATGTAATTAGTGTTTTCAGCAAATACCTTATGTTGTTCCCCGCTCCAGCAACCACAGCTGAAGCTTGGGACAGTGGGTTACAGTCAGTGGACAGAAGAAGGGCAAGGATGTGATATTAGCAGTAAGGTTTTTGCAAACTTACTCTTTTATTCTTTGCCATGGCAAAACAAAATACAATGCCATCTTATCCACTGGCGATTAACTTTAAACATATGAAGTCAAACAAGTCCCATTCCTGGTCACTCCACATAACCCATACAGTTGCTACTCTTCACATTCAAATGCCTTTCTCATTGACTTAGTTCTCAAAGTGGTACCCTTGAGAATCACAGTCTTTTTACCCACAACTGGTCCTATTTGATGATACTGTTTATAATGTAATTGGCATAGTCCTAATTTTAACCTGGAGAGCATTTTTATCACTGGCCACTTATAAACAGAAATGTATTTTTGTCCATTTCAATTGGTTTAACACCAAGTTATATTACATAAACACTCGGGATTTATGGTCTTTTAAATTAAAAGTGAAAGTAGATATTCTGAGGCTAATATCACATAAAAATAATATCTCATATTTCTGATGTGTTTACTACTTATTATGCACTGTTTTAAGCTCTCTACAGATTAACTTTGAAATTCTCACAACCTCTTATGAGCTAAATAGTACTATCAATATATGAACAGGTGAGGAAACTGAAAGAGAGAGATGTTAAATGAGGCAATAAAATATGTATTACAACACTTTTAGTTATGGATAACTCTTACATCTTGAGCATTCATGCTTTGCTACATATTAGCCACATGGGATTAGGCAAATTATCTTACCTCATTAAACCTCATCTGTCAGATGGCCGTTACAATTGTGTATGCTTGTAACTGGGGAGGATTAATAAGATAATATGTGTGGCACATTGCCTGGCCTAGAGTAAGTCTTCAGTGATTTTTCAGCTAACATTATCATGACTGGGAATTCAAACACTGATCTCTAGCCTTGGATCTGAACTAATAATTAGTATGATTTTGGAGAAGATACTTAAGCCCTGTGTTTCCCAGTTTCTTTACCTGTGGAGTGAAATGAGCTAAGCTTCCTCCACTGACCACATCAGGAGCACAAAATCACATCAAACAATGTTTGCAGAAGCAGTCGGTCATCTGTAAAGAACTATATCCATACAAACTATCACTGTTATTAAATCAGCTAGAAGAAAATTGCTTTAACCTTTCATTCTACAATTACCACTTCAGAAAGTTTCAGGGTCCCTGAGCTCACACAGCTAAATGTTTTCACAACATTTTTAATGGCAAAGTGGGAGATGATTCAAAAAGATAAAAGAAGAACAGCTTTCCAGAGTACATTCAACAAAGCAACTCTCTGAGTTTGTTGTGGGACACAGGTCTGTCTCGTCAAAGTTTTACAGCCCTTGTTTCTATAATAATGGGTGAAATTCAGTGAATTTGGTGATCCTACAAATAATACACAGACATCAAGAAAAATTTGAAATACTTTCAGTGTTCTTAATTCACTAAAGGAAATAGATGTTCAGATAAAAATAATTTTATAAGATAATTTAAATAAAAACATTATAGTGCTGAGAAGATCAAACTCTAATTAAATATAAATTCTCTTATTTATTTTAAACTCATTTTCTGATGGTGTTGAGTAAATGGGTAAAATTTAATATTTTTAAAAACGAGAGATAAAAGCATTGTTTTTCTATATAGCAACCAATAAAATAACACTAAGCAGTCATTCATTCCAGAAACTAAAGTTTAGTAACTTCCCATAGTTGTCATATTTAATGGCTTAACGTAGGTTCAAAACAAATCCAGATATATTGGTTTGAGAAGAAAAGTTGTATAAAGTTAATTTTTGATTAATTATATGTAGTAGTGAAAATGAGGAAATGGTACCGAAGCAGTGTATGAAAGTAAGATTATTTCATAGTAATTCCTTCTATATGAACCTTATATCATGCTGAAGATAATAAAGGTATCATCTCAGTCACTGTAGAAGAGGTATGTACACACAGCTGCAAATTAGATTGAAAGAAGGAAAAAAATGTGAACTTTAGATTTTTATATCTTTCTGTGAAAAATAATATATGACCAGGCAGAAATAGTAAATATAGTTAGTATCTTATTTTCTTATTTTAGAATGAAGAAAAAGAACATGAATGGGATATCTCTCCAACACCATTTGCTGTCTATGCTATTCTTATGAAGGCTGAGTTAAAAATTATTTACTTCTTGGAGAGATGGTTAGCATGTAGATACAAGATACAAACACTTAGATGTCCAAATATACACGTATCCAGGAGGGTTCTTTTTGTAGTATTTTCATCAGAAAGATAAGCCCTCTATACCAACAGCCGCAGTATCATTAGAATATCTGAAAACAGTTCCAATCCAATAGGGAGAAATAGTGTAACACAGAGTGACAATTTTGCATCTTTCCTAAGGCAAAAATTAGAAGAAAATGTGTGATGGATCTGAAGACTAAAATGGTCTGAAAAGCACAATCAATAAAAACTAAACTGGCCATCTCGACCTACTACTCTCCTGCAGAGGGGACCCAGGAAGCACCCTGAGGATTTCAGTTCAGTTCAGTCCAGTCGCTCAGTCTTTTCCGACCCTTTATGACCCCATGAACTTCAGCACATCAGGCTTCCCTGTCCACCACCAACTTCCAGAGCTCGCTCAAACTCACGCCCATCTAGTCAGTGATGCCACCCAACCATCTCATCCTCTGTCGTCCCTTCTCCCACATTCAATCTTTCCCAGCATCAGGGTCTTTTCTATGGAGTCAGTTCTTCACCTCAGGTGGCCAAAGTATTGGAGCTTTAGCTTCAGCATCAGTCCTTACAATGAATATTCAGGACTGTTTTCCTTTATGATTGACTTGTCTGATCTCCTCTCAAGAGTCTTCTGCAACACCACAGTTCAAAAGCATCAGTTCTTCGGGGCTCAGCTTTCTTCATAGTCCACCTTTCACACCCATATGTGACTACTGGAAAAACCATAGCTTTGACTAGAAGGACCTTTGTTGGCAAAGTAATATCTCTGCTTTCAAGTTAACATGCATTTAAACAGGTCAGGCCTGTGACCAAACTGTAGGTTTTAAGAGCAAGCTAAATGATAGTTTAATTGTACAATGTACTCCCTCTATTTAATTTTGTTATACAGAAAATATATGTTTGCTGTGACTGATGGCCTAATTTATTTTTAAAGAAAACTCAAAAGATTTTTCTTGTGATTATATCTGAAAACAAAGTGAATAAATCTTAAGTAAGAGGGTTCCTGTGGTACTAAAACTGGTAGAAAATAAAAAAGGAAATCTCTGCAAAAATGCACTGGCGTCCATCTTCCAGAGAGAGAAACAAATGCTTCAACAAATCTTTAAATGTTTTCATCTTCTTAGGAATGATGACCTAAAAAACTTTTTTTTTTAATCAATATTGCTGTATTTTTCTAAAGATCATTACCTGAAATTCTATTCAGGTGGCTCAGACGGTAAAGTGTCTGCCTGCAATGTGGGTGACCTGGGTTCGATTCCTGGATTGGGAAGATCCCCTGGAGAAGGAAATGGCAATCCACTCCAGCACTCTTGCCCGGAAAATCCCATAGATGGAGAAGCCTGATAGGCTACAGTCCATGGGGTCGCAAAAACCCGGACACGACTGAGCGACTTCACTTTCACTTTTCAAGGTTACAGAGCCCAACACCTGTTACTCCAACTTCTTACTTCATGTAAACACATTATAGAGCAGTGTTGATGTGAACTTGCTCTCAAGGCAAGAAAATTTAGATTGGAATCCACTCTGAAATTTAATACAATCTGAGCAAGTTGCTAAATCTATCAGTCTTGTCTTCAACATGGGGATAAAGCAACCTTCCTCCCAAATAAGTTGTAAGGATTCAGAAAGCTAAAGAGTGAACATTTCTCTGAACTATGGTACATAATCCGTAACTGATTACATTATTATGATTATCATGTAAGAAGCAACAATAATAGCTATGTAAAAATAAAATATCTTAAGCTTTTCAGAGAAGGATTTTTGTCTTAGATTGAATATCCCTCTGTTGCCATAAACCCAGGCAGACAGAATTTTTGAAAGATTTCATATCCAGGACTCACTGGGCAAGACTTTATTTCATGGTCAGTGAAGATCTGAACTATAGTGGCATGCATAAACTCTTCATTTCCTCATTTTACATAAGAATATCACAGGAGACTTTTAAAGGCTTTATTGAAATCAGAAAGCATTACATCTTCAAATTGTCACTGCTCTTATCCGTACGGGGGCAATCTATTTTTTGAAAAGGAAAAAAAAAATTAAAGGTAGTTTGTAAAAGTTCCTCCTTAATGAATCTTGATTGGCATTTTGTGATGACTTTTTTGTTTTTTGTTTTTTATTTTTTTACAAATATTCACAAATAATTGACTTAATAGTTACTTTCCAAACTCCACTCTTAGTCTAACAAGTCTTTTTACCCAAGAAAAGATCCTTTAACCAACTATAAGTTCAGTTCAGTCGCTCAGTCGGGTCCGACTCTTTGCAACCCCATGAGTCACAGCACGCCAGGCCTTCCTGTCCATCACCAACTCCCAGAGTTCACTCAGATTCACGTCCATCGAGTCAGTGATGCCATCCAGCCATCTCATCCTCTGTCGGCCCCTTCTCCTCCTGCCCCCAATCCCTCCCAGCATCACAGTCTTTTCCAATGAGTCAACTCTTCACATGAGGTGGCCAAAGTACTGGAGTTTCAGCTTTAGCATCATTCCTTCCAAAGAAATCCCAGGCTTGATCTCCTTCAGAATGGACTGGTTGGATCTCTTGCAGTCCAAGGGACTCTCAAGAGTCTTCTCCAACACCACAGCTCAAAAGCATCAATTCTTTGGCACTCAGCCTTCTTCACAGTCCAACTCTCACATCCATACATGACCACAGGAAAAACCATAGCCTTGGCTAGAGGAACCTTAGTCGGCAAAGTAATGTCTCTGCTTTTGAATATGCTATCCAGGTTGGTCATAACTTTCCTTCCAAGGAGTAAGTGTCTTTTAATTTCATGGCTGCAGTCACCATCTGCAGTGATTTTGGAGCCCAAAAAAATAAAGTCTGACACTGTTTCCACTGTTTCCCCATCTGTTTCCCATGAAGTGATGGGACCAGATGTCATGATCTTCATTTACTGAATGTTGAGCTTTAAGCCAACTTTTTCACTCTCCACTTTCAGTGTCATCAACAGGCTTTTTAGTTCCTCTTCACTTTCTGCCATAAGGGTGGTGTCATCTGTATATCTGAGGTTATTGATATTTTTCCCAGCAATCTTGATTCCAGCTTGTGTTTCTTCCAGTCCAGCGTTTCTCATGATGTACTCTGCATAGAAGTTAAATAAGCAGGGTGACAATATACAGCCTTGACGTATTCCTTTTCCTATTGGGAACCAGTCTGTTGTTCCATGTCCAGTTCTAACTGTTGCTTCCTGACCTGCATACAGATTTCTCAAGAGGCAGGTCAGGTGGTCTGGTATTCCCATCTCTCTTAGAATTTTCCACAGTTTATTGTGATCCACACAGTCAAAGGCTTTGGCATAGTCAATAAAGCAGAAATAGATGTTTTTCTAGAACTCTCTTGCTTTTTCCATGATCCAGTGGATGTTGGTAATTTGATCTCTGGTTCCTCTGCCTTTTCTAAAACCAGCTTAAACATCAGGAAATTCACTGTTTACATATTGCTGAAGCCTGGCTTGGAGAATTTTGACCATTACTTTATTAGCATGTGAGATGAGTGCAATTGTGCGGTAGTTTGAGCATTCTTTGGCATTGCCTTTCTTTGCGATTTGAATGAAAACTGAGCTTTCCCAGTCCTGTGGCCACTGCTGAGTTTTCCCAATTTGCTGGCACATTGAGTGCAGCACTTTTGTTTAAATCATAGTTGCATGTGGAAAGCAGATTTCTTATCCTGCTCTTTACTGGAAATTCAGTTCTTAGAGGTCTTGCCAGGAGGCAATACTCTACAATGCTTCAACTCATTAGCAGCTTTTTTAAAGAGTATTTTATGTGTCTTAAAATAAAGAAGGAAAAATGATGGATCTGCCTTTAAAAGCTTACCCATCAATTTTCAAGTACATGATTTAGCTAGAACTTGATAACTTTCAGTGAATGGTGTCAAATTCATGATCTCAAAGATTTAACTTCAGGACCCGGGACCAGGCTTGATCACTCAAGAGCTTTTGTGTAGCAGAGTTTTATTAAAGTAAAAAAGGGCAGAGAAAGCTTCTGACACAGACATGAGAAGGGGGATGGAAAGTGACCCCCTTGCTGGTCTTAGCAAGGGAGTTACATACTTTTTAAATTGGTTATTACAGTAAGTCAAAAGAATGTCTCAAGGTTGTAAAGGTCTTACTAGACCCACTCCCATGATTTACATTTTGTGATAACAGGATTAGAACTAACAATAAAAAGATCTTACCAGGCCCATTCCCGTAATAGAGATTTTTAGATGACAGGATTAGCCAGAAGGTTCTCAAGCAGGAGAATCTGTTCTTAAGCAGGAATCTGTTCTCAAGCAGGATACATTGTTGTTCTATAATCCTTAGTACAGAGTTTAAGCTGACTTGTGCTGTTGTGTAATCATTAGTTCTGGGCTTAAAGAAAACAAAAAGTTTGTCCTTTTCTCCTCCTCAAGAGAGACCCAGATCCCTTTCTGCTCCTTGGGGACCCTGGACTTTTTATAAACCTGCCTAGGAACTGACTCTCTGAAATTCATTTGGTTTTGGGCTTCCCAGATGGCACTGGTGGTAAAGAACCTGTTTGTCAATGCAGGAGACTTAAGAGACAGGAGTTCCATCCCTGAGTTGGGAAGATCCCCTGGGGATAGGATACTCCAGTATCCTTGCCTGGAGAATCCCATGGACAGAGGAGCCTGGTGGGCTAAGGTCCATAGGGGTCACAAAGAGTTGGACACAAGTGAAGTGACTTAGCACACATGCATACAACTGAAGCTCAATTTGAACCAATTTAAGTAAAAAAAAAAAAAAAATCAAACACCAGAAAATAATTTGTTGGAAAAATACTGGGACGTCTCACCAAATTTTTCAAAAATTTGGACAACCAAGCATTCTGGATTTCTTCATAGCTCAAAACAAATCCTCCAATTATCCTAAACTTTGTATGTTAGATAATCAAACTCTATGCAGTATATACTGCTGGGACAAAAAGACTCAGAAAAATGTACTAACGTGCCCATAATGGTTCAGTTGCCACTCAAAAACCATCTATCCTCTGAGCCAACTCAAATACTGGGTAACTAGAATTGTACACAAAGTGGGGGCTTAGGCTGAACCAATCAGACATCTCTACACTGTCTTGTCTCCAGCAGGAAACTTTTGAATTTCTTCCTACCAGGCCTGCAGTGGCACTGTGTCATTATAAAGTCATAATGATTAAAAAAATGTAAATCCTACCAAAAAATTAGGATTTAATTAGGCACACAGCTAAGTAGTTTAAGTGATGAAATCATAAATGAAGTTAACAAGGTGAAAATGAAATTTCTCATTCATTCTTCATGTGTATATTATCAAAAAAGGAAAAAATTCAAGTAAATACCCAGATATATCACATGATTGTGAATAAGGAAGATGACTTAATCTGCTTCCATTATTTTAAAATTAAATGTGAGGTAGTACTGCTAATGACATAGTCACATCGTGACCTCATAATTCTTAGCTCTATCTAGAACTATTAATTTCATCTACTATTTTCTTTCTACATATAATTCCTAACAGTTGTTATTTACTTATTTATTCATGCATTCCATCAAAAAATGAAATCATCCCCTGTTATGAAAACAGAAAGTACAGGAGTCTTGATACCAAGAATTTTGCTATCAAATAAAAATATTTGGAAAAGGAATAAAACATGTTTCACTAAACTAAGCTATTATCACTGTAAGTATTCCAACAATTTGAATGAAATAGGTGGATTAATTTCATTTACTTCTATAGAACAGTCCAAATGCAATAAGACATCAGAACTCTGGGAATGAATTTTACACAATCAATTCAACCTTGGTGGTTAAGAACGAAATCTATTCTCAAATTATTAACTAACAAAATAACGCCAATTTTCTTCATTGTAACCACTGAGCAAAGAGCAGCCTCTACATGCCAGGTATTATGAAAGGACCTTCAATATAGTAAACAGAGGAAGGAAGACTGGAGCACTTCCCAAAGTATAATTCAAATATTGCTAATGTCCTTGATATTTAAGTAGGACTACCTGGGGTTCCTGATTTCATTTTGTGAGAATCCCCATTGGTCTAAGACTTATGCAAGCGCTGAAAGTCTTCAGTTGCTCAGTTGTGTCTGACTCTTTATAATCCAATGGACTGTAGCCTGCCAGGCTCCTCTGCTCATGGGATTTCCCAGGCAAAAATACTGGAGTGGGTTGCCATTTCCTTCTCCAGGGATATACCTGATCCAGGGATCAAACTCACATCTCCTGCATTGCAGGCAGACTCTACCATCTGAGCCACCAGGGAAGTCCAACCTTAGGGCCTAACATTCTCCCAAGTATCTTTGGCTAAACTCCCACTTTTGTAGGAAAGATCTCCCCCATCTCTTAAACACAACAACCATTCCATGTGCAGACCAAGATGAAGAACATAACTTTCTCTTCATGATTTTCCCCAGACTCCTTGATGTCAGACACTGGCTGTGCTGGGACTTCCACAGGCCCATGGTTTCAGAGGATTTTAAGTCACAGCAACACAAAGGACCTAATTATCAGGAGTTCTAGATGCATGTTTATTTTTTTTTTTTTTGAAGAGTTTGACTTAGAAAAGTGAGAGAAAAGATGATCTACATATTCTACCAGAAAGTTAAAATTTAACATAGTTAAGTGTAATCAAGGAGCTTCAAAACACTTCCTACACTCTCTTTTCAGCATTATATTTATAGACCATCTCATGTAATAATCTGGCAATAAGTAAAACTCTAAAAGCTAACTTAATATATATTTTCTTAGCCAAATAACCTCCTCTCTCTCAATTTCTTAAGTAACTAAAGAAACTCCAGACTTACTTTTGGGTTTCAGGAACTCATTCAAAGTTTGAGAGGGCATATATGTTTAATTACCTAAGAAAGACCGGTGGAGAGCAATTCACCAAGTCCATATACACTAATTAAGACTATACATTTCCATGAGATCATAATAAACTAACATGTGTTTGTACAAGCTATGTTATAATTTATACACATTTCATCATAATTCTGATAATGGTCCTCATTTTACTAGGTAATCAAACTTAGTTTTGGAGATTTGTTACATATCTTGACCAGAGCTATTCAGTAAGCATTTGATGGAAGAGTCTGAAGCAAATCTACTAGTGCCAAGTATCTCGCATTGTTTCACCATGCCAAATATTGAGCCAAACTCCATACCGATTACAAGTAAATCCTTAAAACAAGATGGCATGGGCTTCCCAGGTGGCTCAGTGGTAAAGAATCTGCCTGCCAATGCAGGAGACATGGGTTCGATACCTGATCCAGGAAGATTCCACACGCCCAGGAGAAACTATGCCCATGTACCACAGCTATTGAGTCTGTGCTCTAGAGCCTGGGTGTCATAACTACTGAGTCCACACAACACAGCTACTGAAGACCACATGCCCTAGAGACCCTGCTCCTCAACAAGACAAGACAAGCCAAGCCACCACAAGAAGAAGCCCACATGCCCCAACAAAGACTAGCCCCACTTGTTGCAACTAGAGACAAGCCTCACAACAACAAAGACTCAGCACAGCCAAAAATAAGTAAAATTATTTTTTAAGAAATGAATACTTTACCTCCTGCAGCCACCACTCACTTACGCTGTGCCATGACAGAAGCTCTGAGATTTTAACTTGTCCTTGAAAGCAGCAGAAACATTTCCAGCCTAGTTATGACAATTGTCTTTCCTCTTAATTATCAAAGTTCAACAAACGTCCTAGCGAAGTTTTTACTGGAGTTGCTATGAAGGCAATATTTTTTGATGCTACACAATAATAATTGGTCTGTTGCAAGATGCCAAATATGTAAAAGTTTAGGCTACTTGAGACCAGTGGGAATCGTTTCTTAGCAGATTTGACAAATGTGCATGTCTTCAAACTTGGCCAATATTTTAAAATTATTTGCAATATTTATCTTTAGTGATGGAACACTAGTAAGAAGAATTTATTTACTAGCAAATTGAAAGTCAGATTTCAAAAATAATTAATCCCTGGAGAAGCCTTCAGATCATTACAGCTCAGTTCAGTTCAGTCTCTTACTCATGTCTGACTCTTTGCAACCCCATAGGCTGCAGCACACCAGGCCTCCCTGTCCATCACCAACTTCCAGAGCTTGTGCAAACTCATGTCCCTTGAGTCAGTGATGCCATCCAACCAGCTCATCCACTGGCATCCCCTTCTCCTCCTGCCTTCAATCTTTCCCAGTATCAGGGTTGTTTCCAATGAGTCAGTTCTTTGCGTCAGGTGGTTAAAATATTGGAGTTTCAGCTCCAGCATGAGTCCTTTCAATGAGTATTCAGGACTGATTTCCTTTAAGATTGACTGACTTGATCTTCTTGCTGGCCAAGGGACTCTTAAGAGTCTTCAACACTATAGTTCAAAGCATCAATTCTTCAGCACTCAGCTTTCTTTATGATCCATGATCTATATGATCTTTAAGATCATGGCATTTGGTCCCATCACTTCATGGAAAATAGATGGGCAAACAATGGAAACAGTGATAGACTTTATTTTCTTGGGCTCCAAAATCACTGCAGATGGAGACTGCAGCTATGAAATTAAAAGACACTTCCTCCTTGGAAGAAAAGCTATGACCAACCTAGACAGCATATTAAAAAGCAGAGACATTACTTTGCCAACATAGGTCCATCTAGTCAAAGTTATGGTTTTTTCCAGTAGTCATGGACAGATGTGAGAGCTGGACCATAAAAAAGGCTGAGCACTGAAGAACTGATGCTTTTGAACTGTAGTGCTGAAGAAGACTCTTGAGAGTCCTTGGACTGCAAGGAGATCCAATCAGTCCATCCTAAAGGAGATCAGTCCAGAATATTCATTGGAAGGACTGATGCTGAAGTTGAAACTCCAATACTTTGGCCACCTGATGGAAAGAGCTGACTCAGTGGAAAATACCCTGATGCTGGGAAAGACTGAAAGCAGGAGGAGAAGGGGATGACAAAGGATGAGCTGTTTGGATAGCATCACTGACTCAAGGGACATGAATTTGCACAAGCTCCATGAGATGGTGAAGGATGGGAAAGCCTGGCATGCTGCATTCCATGGGGTCATAAAGAGTCAGACACGACTGAGTGACTTAAAAACAATGCTGCCACCCATTTTTCAAAAGGGCTGCAATTGATTTTTGCTTGCTGATGGATTTCCTGAGAAGGCAGTAATAACTAGTTGTACTTTTTGATACTTTCCTAAATTTGTCATTTGCCAGCACCCCTGAGAACATTCCTTCCATTTTCTAAAAATTACCGCCTTTTGAAACTATCCCCAAGGTAGACTTGAAGGAAAACTGGCCATCATCCTTAGCAATACGAGTCCCAAGTCTGACTACCGGGATCTTCCACATATTTCATGAGTCACCTATGTCTTTGAGACATTTCTTTTCAGCTTAAAGTTGCCTAAGTTTGCAAGCAAGAATCATGTCATAAAAAACCAAAACGTGCCTCCTCCAGATGTTAATCCTTTTTTCCAGCTCTATTAGGTGTACAAAACCTATTCAGTAGGTGTTTCCTCCTACTTTTCCATAACAAATATTTGATGGCAGCTCTGTTTTGTTTTTTTTTTTTTTTTCATTATTTTTATTTGGATGCGCCAGGCCTTAAGTTTCAGCGTGTGGCATCTTTGATCTTTGTTGCAACATACAAGCTCTTTAGTCCCGGCGTGTAGAATCTTCTAGCTGTGGCACACAAAATCTTAGTTGCAGCATGTGGGATCCAGATCCCTGACCAGGAATCAAACCTTGGCCCATTAAAATGGGAGCTCGGAGTCTTAGCCACTGGGCTACCAGGAAGTCATGATGGCAGCTCTTACAGTCCTTCTTCTTCCCGTCTTACCCCATCCCTCCCACCCTCCGACCACAGTCTGCAAGCCAGACATCATTGGTTCTTCTGTCTGAAACTGATATGACTTGGCTTCTGGGCTCTTTACAGGACTGGGAATGCTATCCCAGAAATACTGGGGCTTATACCAACTCATGTTTGGGAACTTATTTTTGTTTACAGTACAAATGTACTGCTAAATATTTTTTTAATATAATACTTAAACATTTAAAAATGTATTATTGATCAACCATAGGACTGTCTGGTGTGTATCCTCAGGTTCTGGTCTAGCAAATCATTTTGAAAAGTTGCCTCAGCCCATGCTAAGTCACTTCAGTCGTGTCCAACTCTGTGCGGCCCCATAGATGGCAGCCCACCAGGCTCCCCCATCCCTGGGATTCTCCAGGCAAGAACACTGGAGTGGGTTGCCATTTCCTTCTCCAATGCATGACAGTGAAAATTGAAAGTGAAGTCGCTCAACCATGGCCGACTCTTAGCGACCCCATGGACTGCAGCCTACCAGGCTCCTCCATCCATGGGATTTTCCAGGCAGGAGTACTGGAGTGGGGTGCCATTAGGATGGCTCAAATAAATAAGACGGACAAGAACAAGTGATGGCAGAACGTGAAGAACTGGGAGCTCGAGCAGATACAGCCTCTCTGCAATACAGTTTGGCAGTTTCTCAAAATGTTGACCTTAGAGTTACCAGATGACCCAACAATTTCCCTTTTTAGTTATTTATCCAAGAGAAATAAAAATATATGTCTATGTAAAGCTTATATTCAGCTACTCATATCAACATTATTCCCAATAGCCAAAGAGTAGAAACAACCCAAAAGTTTTTCAGCAGATGAATGGGAAGTGAAATGAAACACATCCACAGAATGGAATATTATTTGGAAATAAAAAGGAGTGAAACAAGGATATATACTACAATATGGGTGAACCTTGAAACATGAATTGTGAAAGCAGCCATTCACAAATATACGATTTTATTTATATGAAATGGCCAGAATAGGAAAATCTATAAAGATAGAAAATATATTGTTTCCTAGGGCCATGAGGTTTGAGGAGAATGGGTAGTGATGGTTAATGGTGCAGGAATTCTCTTTGAGGGGACAAAAGTATTTCAAAATTAAATGGTGGCAATGGCTGTACAACTTTGTGAATATACAAAACCACTGAAATGGGTGAAATATATGGCTTGTGAGTTACAATTCAATAAGCTAATCTTTTAAAGATACCTCAGGATGTATAGAAACATAAGACTTAGAAGCAGAAAAAAGTATACAGATGGTCTAATACAATGATTTTTTTATAAGCACAGGAAAATGTCTGAATTGGTTATCTACTGCTGTGTAGCAAACCAGCCCCAACCGGGCTTGAAACCACAATGGTTTATCGTGGTCATCGGTGTCCAAGTATCAGTCTGCAGTTTGGGCCCCTTGACAGGGGAATCAACAGTAGGTGGCTCATTGGAAAGGCTGGCAAGTTGACACTGATGTCGGCCAGAAGTTCAGACGTGGCTATGAGCTCAGGGACTGAGCATTTCTGCACACAGCCACATCCACTTTATGGTGACTGGTTTCTAAGAATGAGGATCACAAGAGAACCAATGAGAAGGTGTACCACCCTTAATGCTCCAGTCTTAGAATTCAGTGTCACTTCTACCACACCACAGTCTCGAGTCCAAATAAAGTGAAGGACAGGGAAGATTGAGCCCATTTATCAATGGGAGAGAGTGTTAGACTCACATCAGAAGAAGGTCAAAGAGAGGAGAAATAGTGTTGCAGACACTTTTTAAGGGTCAATATATTGCCACCTGTTTTAATGCACCATGAGGCAACATTTATATAGGGTCCACATTTCTCACAAGAACAACCTGTTCACTTCTGAAGTTGACATGAAAGTATATTCCAATTTTATGTTCCTGTGAAGTGTTTTAAGGCCATCTTCACTTGCAAAGTTTTCCCCTGAGAAAATGCTGCAAAATAAACCTTCACATGAGCTGGGGACATAATAAGGGATTTGCAACAACAGCACTTATGATTATTACTGCTGCATTTCTTATAAGAAATCCTCAGAACATTTTCATATGAAGACTATTTCCTGTAACCCATAGATAAGACTGAAATTATTCTTCTATAACGTTGTGGACCAGTAAGAGTCTTATGTGTCCAGAAAAGTGCATATAAAGAAGCTCATGATGAAAGGAGGGATAAATTAGGAGCTTTGTTAGGATAAGCCCACACTACCATATATGGGCTTCCCAGGTGGCGAGAGTAGTAAAGAATCTGCCTGACAATGCAGGAGATGAAATTATCACAGGTTTGATGCCCAAGTTAGGAAGATTCTCAGGAGTAGGGAATGGCAACCCACTCTAGCATTTCCACTCCGGAGAATCCCATGGACAGAGGAGCCTGGTGGGCTACAGGGGCCATGGGGCCGTGAAGAGTCAGATACGAGCGAGCAACTGACCACATATCATTATACATAAAATAGATAAACAACAGGGACCTCCTGTATAGCACAGGGAACTATACTCAATATTTTGTAATAAGCCATAAGGGAAAAGAATCTGAAAAAGAATATATATCTGGAAAAAGACATATGTATAATTGATATACATAGCATATGTAAATCAGATATACTGGAGATATATATACATAACTGAATCACTTAGCTGTATATCTGAAATTAACACATTGTACATCAACAATATTTCAATTAAAATTTTTTATTTAATTAAAAAAAAACATGATGTATCATGCAAATACATTGAAAAGCCAAAAACAAAAACAAAAAGCCCCACACATATGCAATACATATGGCATACCATCATTAAACAGTCAAAATAAACATACAGAACAACACACATCAAAATCTGTAATAATCAGAAGATTTTAATACGACCATATTGAGTTCCATCAGGTGTGAAATGGTGAAAAACCTCCTAAACAGAAAGGAAATATGAGACCACCAGATGATTATAGTAGTTGGACTGCTCTATCCTCTGGGAAAAGTATGTTTCCCAACAAATATGAGGAACTTGGTATAACTGCATAGAAAAAAAGGAATTAGATGTTTGTGTGTTTTTTATGAGTGAAGCTGCTGATTCACGTTCTAACAGGGGAGTTGATGGCTTTTTAAATTTTAGATGAAATAAGGCACACAAGTTTAGTTCAAGAAAAAAGATTTTTGTCTGACACTCTGCAACCCCATGAACTAAGCCCTCCAGACTCCTCTGTTCATGGAATTCTCCAGGCAAGAATATTGAAGTGAGAAGCCATTCCCTTCTCCAGGGGATTTTCCTGACCCAGGGATTGAATCCAAGTCTCTCACATTGCAGTCAGCCTGCAAGACTCTTCACTGTCTGAGCTACCAGGGAAGCCCAGAAAAAAGACAATCACCTATATATTTCATGAGTGGAGGTTATGTTTCAGTTAACATGCCTCATTTCAAATTGAAAATTTCTCACTCCACCTGGTTAAACGAGTTTCAGTTTGGGTTGTTTATAAAGGAAACTGCAATTTGGGGGCCTGGGATTCATCAGAGTAAATGGGCTAATTCTGAAACAATATGCAGGTAGCCCACAGGGGAAGACACAGATGCAACAAACCATTCAAAATAGGATGGAAAGACATGATCAACCTAACAACGCAGACGAGGTCCCTGAGCCACACAACTAAACTAATGGCTTCCATCACAATTAGATGAAGCATTCACTTTTGCACTATGACAGAACAGGAAAATACTGTAAGTTTATTCACGCATGCACGTCCTCAACACAAAACAGTTAAACATGTTCTCTAGGTGTGGCACTCACCTGGGTGCTGGGGACACAGGAAAGAGAGAAGACCTGGTCACAACCATAAATTTATCCATCCCATAAATTAATCCGTAAACTTGGATGTTTTTCAGAAAATAAGCATTTTAACTATTATTCCTACAATAATAGTACTATATCTCTAATACTAAAATATTTTACATCTGTTAAATCATATGACAACAGTGTGCAAAAGGTTTTCAATATCAGTCTTCCATACAACCCAGAAAAGCTCCCAGGATAGTAATTTTTTATTTCTATTCTCCCTAAGGGTTTCCTTGGTGACTGAGTGGTAAAGAACCTGCCAGCCAATGTAGGAGACCCTGGAGAAGGAAATGGCAACCCACTTCAGTATTCTTGCCTGGGAAATCCCACTGACAGAGGAGCCTTGTGGGCTACACTGCATGGGGTCACAAAGAGTTGGGCATGCCTTAGCCACTAAACAAGAACAATAACAACTCCCCCTAAAGGCGGAGTCATTTCATTTAGTTAAATTCAGTTCAGTCGCTCAGTCGTGTCCGACTCTTTGCGACCCCATGCAGCATGCCAGGCCTCCCTGTCCATCGCCAACTCCAGGAGTTTACTCAAACTCATGTCCATTGAGTCGGTGATGCCATCCAACCATCTCATCCTCTGTCGTCCCCTTCTCTTCCCACCCTTAATCTTTCCCAGCATCAGGGTCTTTTCCAATGAGTCAGTTCTTCACATCAGGTGGCCAAAGTATTGGAGTTTCAGCTTCAGCATGAGTCCTTCCAATGAATATTCAGGATTGATTTCCTTTAGGATGGATTGGTTGGATCTCCTTGCAGTCCAAAGGACTCTCAAGAGTCTTCTCCAACACCGTAGTTCAAAAGCATCAATTCTTCAGCATTCTGAAAGCCACACTCTTGGAAAGTATTACTGTGAAGGACTGAGGTGCTGTTCCTGACCTCAGCAGAGCTCCCAAATTAGAGAATTTACATTCTAGATTATTTATTTTAAGCATAAACTGCCTCTGGCTTCCAACAGGTCTATAACAGGCAACTGCAGGTCTCTGACCAGTAGTTGGAGTGAATGGTATTATTTTGTAAAAGCACCTGTGTTAGCTAAGGGGTTAGGTTCAAAGCTGATCTTTTGTTTGGGTGGAGGGCTTCAATGCTGTAGAGGTGGTGGGCATGAGTGCTGGCCAGCAGGCCTACAACTGCCCTGCATTGCAATCCACTCAAAGATTTAAAGACCCTTGGTGGGTTGCCCAGAAGGTGCTAGTGGTAAACAATCCACCTGCCAATGAGGAAGACACAAGAGATGGGGTTTCGATCCCTGGGTTGGGAAGATCCCCTGGAGAAGGGAATGGCAATGCACTCCAGTATTCTTGCCTGGAGAATCCCATGGACAGAGGAGCCCAGTGGGGACAGAGTCGGATACAACTGAAGCAACTTAGTCTGATTGATACCTCGGAATCCTGCCACTCAGAACATAAGAGGCAGCCATGTCCAACTGCTCATGGAATTGCTTGGACTTGCCAACAACTATGGAACAACCTTAAATAGACTTTTCTGTAATCTAATTTTAAATTCTGAACATAACTTTTTCCTCCAGGAGGTGTAAGCTGCAAAATGCATCTCAGATAACTAAATCTATTGACTTGTATAAAATAGATTACTACTGAGAATTGACTGTGTAGCACAGTAGACTCTACTCAGTGTCTGTGGTGACCTAAATGGAAAGGAAATCCAAAAGAGAGGGGATATATGTACATGTATAACTGATTCACCTTGCTATACAGCAGAAACTAATACAACATTGTAAAGAAGCTATACTCGCCAATGAAATTTTTAAAAAATCTACTGACTTGGTGACTAGAACTAGCTAGTATTGTTGAAGAAATGTTGAAGATTACTTGTCCAAAGTGATTTTTTCTTGTTTGTTTTGGTCTCAGTGATACTGGGTCCTTCTTTCTCCTATTTATTAAGCAAGTGGTCCTGGAGGCCATGAGTAGAATGTGAAAGTCAAAACCTGCCATTAGTGAAAAAGGAGGAGGCTGGTCTTCACTTTTCCCTGGCAGCCACTAGATAGCAGGCTCATTTAGAGCCCAGGGCATGAACCTGCACATGCCTTCAATGACTGCAGTCGAATGACAGCAACTTGAACATGATCGATGGGCTGCCTGGGACATGTTTACCTGTGTTACTGATGCACACCGCAGATAATGTCAGTGCAAACCACTGACTCTGAAAAACAGGAATGTTCCAGGAAAGTGATGCTTATGGTATTTAACCCCTGGGACTCCCATCACCCCACATTTTCACTACAGACACTAACACTGAGCTACATAAATTCACTGAAGTTGACCCCATGGACTGTAGCATGCCAGACTACTCTGTCCTCCACTATCTCCTGGAGCTTGCTTAAATGCATGTCCACTGAGTCAGTGGTGCTATCTAACCATCTCATCCTCTACCACCCACTTCTCCTCTCGCCCTCAATCTTTCTCAGCATCAAGGTCTTTTCCAGTGAGTGGCCTGTTTGCATCAGGAGGCCAAGTATTGGAGTTTCAGCTTTGGCATCAGTCCTTCGAACAAATATTTCATGGTAGATTTCCCTTAGGGATTGACTGGTTTGATCTTCTGGCTGTCCAAGGGACTCTCAAGAGTCTCCTCCAGCACAATTGGAAAGCACCAATTCTTCAGTGCTCAGCCTTCTTTCTAGTCCAACTCTTACATCTATATATGACAACTAGAAAAACCACAGCTTTGACAATACGGACCTTTGTCAGTCTGTCTGTTTGGAGTCTCATTAATGATTCCTTCAGATTCCAAAAATATATCACAGATAAAGTTAATGTGAAACGACCCACCTCCCTTTTCTGAGTTAAATAAAAGCAACAAAGGCACAGGCAACATTTAACTTGGCCTCAGGAAGACTTCGGTCACAGAGAAAACCAAGCTAACTGCTCATTTCAATTCTACAGCAATTTCTTATTTGGTTCCCAGATGGTACAGAAGGTCAAGAATCTGCGTGTAATGCAGGAAACACAGGAGCCATTGGTTTAATCCCTGAGTTGGGAAGATTCCTTGGAGGAGGAAAGGGCAACCCACTCTAGTATCCTTGCCTGGAGAATCCCATGGACAGAGGAGCCTGGTGGGTTACAGTCCCTGGGGTCTCACAGAGTCGGACGTGACTGAGCAAGACTAAGCAAACAAGCAAACTAAATAGTTTTTTAAGTTTCAATTTCTTTGGTCATAAATAGAAATATTCAAAAATAATCACCAAAGAAAAGTCATCATAGACCCCTGGAAGCTCGATGCACGAAACAGGGCACTTGGAGCAGATGCGCTGGGACAACCCAGAGGGATGGCAGGGGAGGGAGGTGGGAGGGGGTTCAGAATGGGGGACACATGTACACCCGTGGCTGATTCATGTCAATGTGTGGCAAAAACCACCACAATATTGTAAAGTAATTAGTCTCCAATTAAAAAGAACCAATTAATTTTTTAAAAAGAAAGGTCATCATTTAATTACATATCTGATGAAATAAGTTCCACACAAACATTTAAAGAAATATGTAATATATATTTTATTGAAATATAAAATTTAAAGAAGTTTAATATCCATCCTTTTAAAGAACTCTTTTGGCATTTTGAGATTCTATTTAACAGTGTTTCCTTGTCCTGCTATAATTCCTATGTTTATTTTGACTGTTTCTACCATATTTGGTTCAGTTGCTCGGAACACTAAACATGTTCTTCCCATTTACTGCCTCTAGAATATTCTATTTGTTAATTTTCCTTTCCACACAAACACTGTATAGGGTGATACTCCAGGAGTTCCTGCTTCATACATCCTGCCTGTGGCTCTTATCAGTAATTAATTATGACAGATTTTCTCAGTGAGTTTGCAAATGTTTTTAAAATCATTCTTAAAACTTTGCTCCAGGCAGCCTCTGTCAAAGTTGACCCAATGATTTATGTACAAGAAAGTATGACATGTCATTTTTTTTTCAATCTGAGAAAATGAAATCAACTGAAGAGCTCAATTAATAAGAAAAAAGTTAAATAAAATTATAATATTAAATAATTCCCAGTGCATCTACTTGCATAACCATTAGAAAAAAATGTTCTAAAATATTTAGTGATATAATAATACTTGATATAATATTAAATGTACAAAGTATGAAACATAAAGAAAAATAAAAATGTGCACAAATAGTTATTAGTCATATAAAAAAATCTAGAAGGAAATCCTCCAAAATATAGCAACAATCTCTAATTGCATTGTCATCCTCAAATAAAATCTACACCTTTACTCCATTTTGAGTTTTTAAACTTTTCACAATGTGCACAAATCATTTTATAATGGAAAGCTTACTTAAAATTATTAAAACACCACATTTAAAATATTCAATGTGATTTCATATATTAATAACAATGAATTCTAACAAAAAATATGAAAGACACATTAGACACTATAATATCATGTTACAAAACCCCATCTATTAAGAGCTTGTCTTCTAACTTTTAGCATGTAAAGGGTTAGTCCATTTTTATTTTTCCCATTATAGCCTTCAGTCCCCTAAAAACTGAAAAAAATAACAGCTTCAAAGAGACTACGCAGACATCAACCAACGAATTAATGCTTAGAATAGAATCTGGGGTTATTAAAAAGATGGATGAGTACATATGTGTCTTGAGAAGAGTTACAAAGTAAAATGTTAAGGAGAAAATTAAGCTTTAGAGAAAAGAACTCAAAATAACTTATAGGCAAGACTAGAATACAAACGAGCGAGTGAAGAAGAAGGGAGGCAGACAGCATATCCACACTTGCGGAGTTATCCAGCCATCACTAAAACCTCCAGCATTAATTTCCCAAATCTTACACAAATAGTTTATGAGCTTTGTTCCTCCTTGATCTCCCGTTTCAATCATCATTTTTGTGATTCAAAGGATCCAGGATCCAAATAGACTTGCTTCAAGCCTAGCTGATCCTATCAGTCTGGTGCCACGTGACCACCCCTTTCCTCCTGAGCTGGAACTCCAGACCTCTACTTAAAGTATGTGCTTGCTTTCTTTGCCCTGCTGAAAGACTACATACCCATGTGGTCACTGCAGCTACAACTAGCTCCCCTACTGGGCATGTTATATCTTTAAGGCTTTCTGATCCTTCCTGACTCCAGGCTCTTCCCTTTCCTTGTTAATAGCTATATCACCTACCCAGACCCAGTTCATTCACTGCCCCTAACATAGCTCCTGTTCTAGAAATGAAAAAAGAGTAAAGTCATGACCCCGTCCCTTTTTAAAAAACTTTCAATCTATAGCTGGCTAAAAAAGAAATAAATTTTAAAATTATCAATCAAATAATTCTCATTTTAATTTTGATACACGGAGAAAGTTCAACTCAGGTCACTATGATCTAATTCTTTTCTTCTCTGCCTAAATGAATATAAAGTTCACTAGTCTTTGCAGATAATCCTTCTCCATCTTCTTGACCTTTCCTAAAGGTGTTTTAATTTCCTCTTTTTTCAGGGATGATAATTTCATCATTAGTTTCATAAAATATTTTCCCAAAATATACTTTGGAAACTGATTAGTTACATAGGTCATTTTCCACATTGTGTAATTAGAAACTATTGCAGATCACAGGGACACGAATAATACTGAGAAATTCTGCAGTGTTATGCAGCACTGGAAAAATACCCATTAACTAAGCATTTTATAATGTACTCCTTCCCAATAATACTCTTGTTATACAGAGCTATGTAATTTTAAAGCTATAAAAATGTAGACTCTAAGTGAAAATAAAGGCATGCTATCTTAACACATGAGTCAATGTAAATGATTCAGATTTTTTTAGATTTTATGTAAGATAAATATTTTAAATACTTTTTTAGTACCTGCATATGAGTCGGACATATGCAAAATACTCTGCAGTAGTTTTGCCCATACTGGGAGCTCAGAAATGCCTCTACTCCTACTTTTCTACATTAAACATAGTAACAAAAATGATTAAAAGCAAAATAATCCTGTTTTGTTACTTAAAAATTACCAATATCCTAAATCATGATACTAAAAATTTCCTTTGAAAGCAATAATATAATCTTCAATCCTTGTGGAATTTAAAGAACAGGAGAAGTTACTGTAGCAACAGAGCGTCTACAGTTATAAACACAATCAATTTTAAGGAATATGTTTATTGTTACAAACCATTTGGAATTTTATAATATATTGACTAGAGTGTTTTCTTAAAACTTCACCCACAGGTCTTCCCTGGGGGTGGCTTAGTGGCAAAGAATCCACCTGCCAATGCAGGAGACATAGGTTCTATCCCTGATCTGGGAAGATTCCACATGCCTCGGGACAACTAAGCCCGTGCGCCACAACTACTGAGCCAGTGCTCTAGAGTCCAGAAACTGCTAAGCCAGTGTGTGCCAGAACCCGTGCTCCACAACCAGAGAGGCCACTGCAGTGAGAAGGCAACACAGCGCAACCAGAGTAGACACCGCTCACTGCAACTCGAGCAAGGCCCACGAGGCAACGGAGAGCTGTCACAGCCAAAACCAAACAGATAAATAATTCACCCACAATTTAAAAAAAATCTTATAACTTTTTATATGTGTTTGTCTTATATTTTTAGCTTCATTGCTATACTTGAAAGCAATAATACTCCAAATCTGTGTATCGCCCAGGGAAAGCACATAGTTGGCATGGGATAAACACTATTAAATAAATACAATATAACACATTTGCATTTACTGTTCTGTACTTAGAATTTTCTATTTAATCTGTTCATTATTAAACATATTTCATTGGTAGAATCATGACAAAAACCACACTTATCTGTACATAATAATTTACAAAGATCAATAAATTATATGAGCTCTAAAGGTTTTCCAAAAATCTAAAGGTTTTTAAGAAGCACCCCATGGAAGAGGATCTGAAAAAGGATATGTCAATAAGATATATCTGAATCACTTTGCTCTATACCTGAAAGTAATACAATATTGTAAATTCACTATACTTCAATTAAAAAAAAATAATTTAACAAAAGCACCCATGATTTTTCTAGCTTATATAAGAAGACCCTTTAGACACCAGCTTTGAAAGCATATGATGGTCAAATTAAACACTGATCAACTGAAGGGAAAGAAAAAAATATATTTTAAAACAGGTACAGTTTTAGGAAAGTCATGGTTTTCTTAAGAGCAAAGTAGTATCCATATTGATTTAAGATAAAATATACAGATCAACATTACTTAGAGCAAGTAAATGTAAATTCTTGTCTAATACTACAGCCCAGCATTGGAACAATTTTTTTAAAAAAACAAAAACAAGAAAATGAGGATCAGATGACTACTCAGGCAAACTGGAAGCAAACATATTTGCATTTCTTGCAGTCACAGGGCAGCCTTGGGTCTCTCCTCTCCAGTGATGGGGATTTGAGCCACTGCCCTGCCGTCATCCTTAGAGTAGCTTTCACAGTCAACAACTATCTTTCTCTCTCTTTTCTTGATTTGACCTTACTTCCCAGAGTCATAACCGAGGCCTCAACATTAACAATAATTGCTTTCAAATTCCTGATTTAAGCACATGGTTCTCATGCTATCAGCATCTGTAGCTATCGCTCTGTGAATCCTTTGTTCCTATCAATTTTCCTGGCTTTCACCCCTTGTCACTTAGCATCAATTCCAATATCCATCATTACAGTCATTGTCTTACATCCATCATATCCAATGCCTTTCCCTCTCCACCTCCAGCTTTTCAGACGTCAAACAGGCTCCAACTCAGAACGCGCTGACCATGTCTACCTGATGACAGCAGAATAGAAACAGACACATTTCCAGCCAAGCCATCAGCCCCCCCGCAACCATGTCGTCTCTGTTCTCATAGAGGAACTGTCTTTGTTCCCTCCACTGCTGCACTGGGTCCCCTTCACTCTCACCTACTCAGTAACTTTCCCCCTGAAATCACACCCCTCTGTCAAGCATCACTAATTTCTTCTCTTCTTATGGGTCATTGCCACCATCATAGCAATTATCTCCTATCTTTAAATCCCTTGACCCTTCTCACCCTTTTAGGCATCATATCACTTTGGCTCCTCTTTGTGATGGATGGTTGTCAGTCTCCTCTCAGTTATTTGTGCAGATGACATGACAAGAATCATCACCCAACCTCTGTCCTCTCTTCCTCTTTAAGTAAAGGACACTCACACACAGGGGAAGAAGTAGGGACTGAGTGTCTCGCCCTTGGAGCCCCACAGGACGAGAGACTTGGTAAATGTTGGAAATGAGACCAATGTCTCTGGAACACAGAAAACCACCCACAGAGTATAGCATAAATCATCAGTCTGTTTATGTTAATGCAAAAGTACAAAATTCACCAGTTAAAAAGCAATCGAGACGGGAAATCAGAACAGAGAAAAAAGATCAATGAACACCTTTTCACTGAACAGTCCATGACTGATGGCTGCTCAAACACTAGGACTCAGCTTACAAATGCCTCAGTCATGCCATACATCCCACATGGGACACATTCCACGGCTCAGGGTTTGGCAGGATGTAAGTTCTAGTCAATGGTTATAGACTAGAATTTATTTCCATGCAATGTCAACTACCAGCCTAAGAACCTGTGTTCTTAGTCTCATTAACGACATATTCCAATGAACTCTTACTAGACTGAGCTTTCTTTACATATTTATTTCCATTGCTACTCTTCACTGTAATTTACTGGTATAACGTACTCAGTATATTTAATGAATGAGTAATTAAATCATGTAGCCTATTATACCCAGTCACCTCAGAATATATGCCTGCTCTGATTAAAATAAAAAACTTAATTCCCTCCTGTAGAAATGACTTCCAAGGAGTCAGGACTAGAGTGATAATAAGTATAATGCCATAAAATTTTTTACTTGATATTCTCTAAATGAAGAAATAGTATTTTTACTCAAGAAAGTTATTTCTTATTAGCACCTAAAGAGGGCCAGGCAAATATCCTTTAAGTGAAAAGATTTATAAATAGATTATGCATATAATTATTAAGAACCATGGAAGGTATTAATTTTTAAAGTTATTTTCCTTAATTTCAGCTAAAGCTTTTAAAAAATACATTTAACTCAGTTTTAGCTCCATAAAAAACCAGTCTATCCCTGAGAAAAAGAGAGGAAGGACATCCGAAGAATAATTTAGAACAAAAATCCCCCAGTGAAGGAAGAGATTGGTTGTTTCCGTGAGGCCACACCAAGGAAGTCTACGGGCTCTGCTGCTGAGTGATTTCTGCTTTAAAACGGCAGACACCACACATGGAACCTGACACCCATGTCTCCGATTTGGGTGTTACCACCTGCTCTATCTCAGCTTCCCAAGACAGATTTTCATTCCTCCTCATATTACTTATTTGTCACAAAGAATCTCATCTTATCTATAAGCAATGAAATGAGTTTAATAATTAGAAAATAAACTCTTCACAGTAACTTTTTAAAAAATTTTAGTGCTTGTTGCTTATCTACGTTCTTTATATATTTTTATTTTTAGGCCATGCCCCAAGGCAAGTGGGATCTTTTCGTCAGACAGGTTTGGTTGTCTTATTAAATTTATTTCTCATGCCTTACGCTTCATCACTACTCTAAAGCTAGTGGCCTACCAAGATGTCCAGACTATGCCAGAATAAAAATCCACGACATAACCCAGCAATATAACAAAGCAGTATCTGGAGTATGAGAAGTAGCATGGACTTTCCCTCTCTCTTTCCATTGCTCATGAAAAATAGCCAGAGAACGCTCACGGGTAGGCTTTTAGAAGAAATTAATCAAGCAATACAGTCTGGGCCTCAACCCAATTTCCTGATTACTTACCATTTTCACAAACTAGATTACCCAACCCGTCCATTCATCTCTCCTAATCTTGCTTCACACTTTCTGACCTGGTGACACAATTTTAGCTAATAGCATCATTGATTCCTTCAACGGATCTTTCCTTAGCTACTCCTTGATAGCTTGATCATCAACCTTTACCGAGATCAGTTCCTGTTTATTAAACAAAATCAGTGGTTGAGTCTGTAATGGCCTTATTTAGTCTTTCACTCTATTAAGATGTCCCTGGGTTCGGGAAAACTAAGTCACTTTTCGCCCACTGCTGTTGCTAATTCAGCATCCCTGAATAATATCATTCAAAGACAGGATGCTTTTGCACTTAAAACAAAACACTGATTTACATGCCAGTCCGTGGTAAGGAAAAGAAGCAAATGTAAAAAACATGATTTTCCAGCTTTAATTACCACCTTTTATATAGAAGAAACATGAATTTTATGAAACAATTACTTTTAAACATGAGACTTCAGATTTGATTTGCTTATCCATTTTTATGGCAAAGAAATGGTGAAAGAAGAATCATTTAGACTTTAGTTTTGCAGGAAAAGTTCTGAAATGTATTCTTCCAAAGCCATCTCAGAAACACACAGAATATGAATTTGCTTAGCCCACCGTGATAATCATCTGTTCTCAACCCTTATCAATTTTTTAGCATCATGGATATACTTTGAAATTTTACTAGACTTTAGGTTTCCCACAGACCAATTATTTGGCATCACACATTTAACGGTATTAAACATTTCATCCATCAATGAATCTGCCAAAACTTCACCTGTAAGAATTTGACTACAATTTTTGCTCTTTTTCTGTAGACTATTTTTGCAAGGAAAGCTTCCTAAATCTTGAATAAAAACCGAGTCAAAAGGTGTTATCATATTTTAGTAACAATGGTATAATGAACACCAATATCCTGCTAGAAAATCATGATTTTCTCCCCAAAGTAACTAAATTACCAGCTTTCATCCAGAAAGAACAATTTCAAAAACGTTGCAATATGTAATGTCAGAAAAGTGGCATGTTTCTACCTGTTCTTTAACCGAGGCAAGGATGGCAGAGGTGGTTTCTGTTTCCGAGCCATCCCCATTGGAGGTGGTGAGGCCAGGGCTCAAGGAGCTGGTCTTCTCGGAGGCTGATGAAGGCTGGTCTGGGACGGGCATAGCTCCTGAAATGCAAGACGACACACTTAATGGAACTGGATGTGGTCCCTGTAAACAGATCTAGCTAGCTGGCGTGCTGCAGTCCATGGGGGTCGCAAGGACGCGGAGACGACTTACAGCAACAAAAGCAGACGGCTCTAAGAGGCGCACTTTGGCAAGATGAGACATATGAACCACAAAGCACGTGACGTAACTGCAGAAGCGGAAACAAGAAAATAGATACTTTCTCCTGTATCCACTGCGACCAAATCCCCAAAACACTCACAACTTTGGGTGATGTCTTTGAGGTAAACAGAGAAAGTAATGACGAGCTGAGAAGGCAAGTAAGATGATGAGAAAGAGTAAAGAGATAAACAAGCGTTGTCTACAAAAGAAGCTAGCCAAGCTACCATTTTCTATCTACATATATTTATATCTACATGTAGATAAATATGTATATGTATATCAATATGTAGATAAATATATCTACATGTATTTATTACTTGTACACCCACATACTTTCAACTCAAAAAAAAAAAAAACTAAAGATATTCTCCTTTATATGGAAATCATGCAAAATAAGTGATCAGTAACTTATGAGTAATTAAGAAACACCACAATTCACAACCGACCTAAGAAGATTGGTTGGTATTATCAAATAGCTAGCCTACTCCACAAATAAGAAGTTTGGTTGGTATTATCAAATAGCTAGCCTACTCCACAAATATTTGCTGAGTTCTAACTCCAATACTGGCAGTGGACAAAAGTTTCAAAGCTGGCGACACTTGTTTGTCACAGTTTACTCTGTCTGAGTTCACTGATAAAAGAAAGGAGAGGCTCAGATAACAGCCCATTTCATACAGGAACACACATGCACAGGCTAAAGACAAGACTCTCAGAAGTTACTATGCTTCACTGTACTTATCTTTCTCACACAAATAAATAAGACTGAAGTCCTTGTGACATGCTTTACTTAGCAATGGTCATCAGCAGAGGAAGTAATAATTAACTGAGGGTCACTTTTGTAAAGGCACAACAAGAATCTCTGTTTAAATAAGAGGTTGGGAGTAAATCAAGGTTATTTTCTTGCTTTAAGCTTTTACATCACATGTCCTCTCAGGAACCAGTGCTGTGTGAATATTAAAAGGTATTTTTCTAATATACGGTATCTGAGCATCATGGGCTTCAAACTAAGCAATGTAATTTTCTTAGCAGGCCTTGTACCATATTATTAGCTGTGTGTGTGTGTGCTAAGTCACTTCAATTGTGTTCAACTCTTTGTGACCCTATGGACTGTAGCCCACCAGGCTCCTCTGTCCATGGGATTCTCCAGGCAAGAATACTGGAGTAGGTTGCCATACTCCCCTCCAGGGGATCTTCCCGACCCAGGGATTGAACCCGGGTCTCCTGCATTGCAGGCAGATGCTTTACCTTCTGAGCAACCAGGGAAGCCCAAATTTTGTGGGGCCTATTCAAATTCAAGCTCTGGGCCTGTATTATTAAAAGCAAAATTTTTTGACAAAGAAGTTGTCTGAGGTTTCAAAGTTATTAAGCAGCATAAGAGGTCCTAGAACTTTAGCTTTCTCGCTTTTGCCCCCTCCCATTTTAGTGTGTTTTAATGTGTCAGCCTGTTTCTTATAACTGGTGCTGCCTTCTAAATGCTGTCTACACACCAATTTTTATGAAATGTAACTTTTAAAAGTATGACCGTCACTGTCATCATAAAACATGGGATTTAATAGGCAAAGAATCATGGTATGCCCTTAGGCACTCAATAACTTTGACCCATAGAGTATAAGGAATGGTTCCGTCTGTTTATCTACCCAGCCCCTTTCCCAATATGGCAACAAGAGAAAGAGCAGTGAAATCTTCTAGGCTTTTCCCACCATACAGAGCCACTGCTACCCAAGGCGTCCTCTACACTCTAGTGAAAATGACTTGGAATAATTTCCATCATTGTAATTTTTAAAATCCAGATTTAATTTAACCATTGGTCATCACTATGTATAGGTCATAAAGACTGTCAGCTTTCACTCCCGACCTTAGCTAAGAGCTTACAGGAAAGAGTTTCTTGACGGCTTACACAGTAAATAATCTGCCTGCAATGCAAGAGATCTGGGTTCTATCCCTGGGTTGGTAAGATTCCCTGGAGAAGGGAATGGCAACTCCAATATTCTTGCCTGGAAAATCCCATGAAAGAGGAATCTGGTGGGCTATAGTTCATGTGGTTGCAAAGAGTCAGACCTGCCTGAGCAATTAACACTTTCACTTACAGAAAAGAGAGAGGGCTCCCTAAATACTGTCAGAACCAAGCCCTGGATTGCTGACTGGTAAGTAGGAAAAGGCTGAAGCCTTCCAACTGTTCAGTCTACGGTTAAGTCCTTTAGTCTTAAATAATCCATTAAAATTAGTAGTAAATCTGCGTTAACTCCAGGAAATCTAGAAAATGTAGAGAGACAAGAAAAAAAAAAAAAAGGAAAAGCAACCATTAGTAATCCTACCATCCCAGATGAATATATTTACTTTGGCATTTTGATATAGGTTTTTCTAATATTTTTTTTCTGATTTGACTTATTTTGCATAATAAACTTTACATAATGGAGTATTACTGCAATGGTTTTAGGTTGTTTTTTTTTTTTAATTTTTGCTCAGCAACATATCAGGTCAACAAAAATTATTCTACATTTTAATGATGTAATAAATACTTAGCACTCAATAGCTGTACACATCATAATTCACCTATCTTTTGTTTGTCATTTTGTCCCATCTTTACATTTCTCACATTTTTACCAGATAAATTGCTATAAGCATTATTTGATGGCATGAGGAATCTGCAGGTATTTTGAGAACCAACAACAAGCTTTCCTGCTGCCAGGCTGGTCCTTCATCTCTGCCCCCCAGGAGTGCCATGAGCATGTCCCCTCCCCACAAGGATGACCATATTGGCCTTTATTACTGTTTCCTACTTTCACCCACTTTCACCCACATACAGAAAAACTCATCTCTTTGGCTTTGTTTTTATTTTACTACAAATATAAGGAATATTGAAGACTGATGGCAAAGGAGAAGGAGGTAGCAGAGGATGAGATGTTTAGATAGCACCACTGAATCAATGGACATGAATCTGAGAAAACTCCAGGAGATAGTGGAGGACAGAGGAGCCTGGTATGCTACAGTCCCTGAGCTTGCAAAGAGGCACACGACTTAGCGACTGAACAACCACAGGGAATATTTTTCCACAGGTTTATTCCTCCTATGGACAACACCCCTCCATACCCTTTACACAGTTACTGAGTAAGAATTCTTTCCATACACATTGTCCAGTGAGAATCTACAAACACCCAAACTGCATGTTAAACTCATCATCAACATGAGAAAAAAGACAAGATGAGGGAAACAAAATGTCAGATTTTTGGTGGTTCATTCTCTAGCAGAATTTGCTACTCACAAGTTCTAGGTCCAGAAAATACAAAATAATGCAGCCAGTCATCCCTGGTTCCGTCATGCTGCTCTACACTGTCACACACAGGAGCTGTGTCATGGGTGGAATTGTGTCACCATCTTCTTTTTCCTCCACCCCCGCCCCCCAATCCATAGGTTGAAGCCCTAATGTGACTGTATTTGGAGATGGGGACTGCCGGGAGGTCACTAATGTTACATGAGGTCATAAGGGTGGGGCCTTAATCCAAGAGAACCGGTGACCTTATAAGAAGAGGAGAAGAGGGACTTCCCTGGTTAGGACCCTATGCTTCCACTGCAGGGGGCTCGGGCTCACTGGGGAACTAAGGTCCTGCATGCTGCATGGCCAAATAAGTAAATAGATAGATAATAAATGAATAAATAATTTTAAAAAAATAAATAAAAACAATGAAGAGACACAGCAGAGTTTTTCTCTCCACCACCTGAGGACAGAGTGAAGGTGGCCACCAGGAAGGGAGTTCTCACCAGCAGCCTCCACGGCCAGGACCTTGACGTTGGACTTCTGGCCTCCAGAACTATGAGGAAATAACAGTCTGTTGTTCAAGACACTCAGTCTGTGCTATCTTGTCATGGCTGCTGAACAGACTGATATGAACAGGGTTAGATTGTTCTCAGTTTCCTTTCTCTAATTACCTGGGGGGGTGGGGCATGGAGGGCCCGGGGTCTCCGGAGTAGCAAGGTGGTACAGCTGTCCACACAGTCATCCTCGATAAACTACAGGTGTAGGGATAAGGCATGCGCTTCTTCAAATCAATACACTTGGATGACCCAGAGCTTACAAAAAGATGTGTCCCACTGCTGTGAAAAAGACTGGAGAACAAAGCACTAACTTAAGGACATGATACCACCACTCTCACAGACAATGTAATAAGAAGCTCGAGAAAACTGGCTGGGATGACAAAATCTGGCAGCCCCTGTATAAGAGGCTCTTTTTAACTTGAACTCATATCCATGTGTAATAAAATTTAATGAGGTCCAAATGAATGTTCTAAACTTGTATTGCCCAAACATGAGTCAGTATGAATTTACATTATACTTGATCACACCTTATAACCTCATCTGTATTTTTTGTTGTTTACTCACTAAGTCATGTCCAGCTCTTTGGGGACCCCATGGACTGTAGCCCACCAGACTCCTCTGTCCTTGGGATTTCCCAGGCAAAGATGCTGGAGTGGGTTCCTATTTCCTTCTCCAGGGGATCTTCCTGACCCAGGGATAGAACCCCCGCCCCCAGACTCAGCAGGCAAGTTCTTTACCACTGAGCCACCAGGGAAGCCCCATTTGTACTTAGGAAGGCTAAAACTCTTGCTGTCAACTCAAGCACCACATTCAATGTTATATTTTATTGACATCCAGCACACAGAAGTAAAATAAATTCTAATTTTATTTTGCAATTCAAATGTTTCTTATTTAGCCAGTTCTATCCAGCAACTAATGACTCTGCCATAAGAATAAAATTATCTTTCAAAAAATGACTGATGAACACTTGTGTCACACAATCATCTAAGTCACGGATACATCCAGCATTCTTGTGTCAGCCTTATTGCATCTCCTCCTCTCAGAGTCAGTAACAAGTTCCTTTGGCCACGATAAGGTCTTTGTTTATCCTGAGCTGCCCAACCCCAATCCAATCCATAACCTATGACCTCCTATACTTTCAACTACACTCTGTTGTCATGGAGACCTGTTTCTTTTTCCTTGCAGGTTAGCAAGTCCCACCTACTTCAAATTCCAGAATCTCCAATTCCTTGCGTATGGCAGGAATCAATAAGTATTTCATTAGCTAGACTTGTACTATCTAATATGGTAGCTCCTAGCAACATGTGGCTATTTACATTTTAATAACACTAAAAGCCAGTTTATTAGTTGCATTATTCACATTTCAAGTGCTCAGTAGCCACATGTGGCTAGTGGCTACTGTACTGGACACTGAAAATGTAGAAGAATTCTATCACTGGAGAAAGTTATACTCACAGCCTTGGTCTATACCCAGTAGTCAATTCTTTCCTGTAATCTTTCATCTTCCGCTTTAATCGTGGTCAAAGAAGATGGAAGAAGTGGTCAGATTACAATTCTGTTTTGAAGTGAGGATGGCTAATAGAGTGCACGTGGTAAGTAAGATGAAGACAAGAGTCCAGATGAGTCCAGAATTTGATCTGAGTTGCCATCAGCCAAGAGGTTGACACTGTAAGTGGAACAGCTTTGGGGCAGCAGATGGTGACCTGGCCTGAAAACTCACAACGTCAAACATATCTACCTGTGACTCTTCTGCGCTGCTAGCATCTGGGCAGCAGACAGCAGCTCTACCAGAAACTGCACTCTGAGAAGAATTAGGACATATAAAGATGGATGATTTCCAAATACTGCTTGTCGAGCACTTTTCCCCCTTCAGGCAGGTCTCCTTTCACCTTCTACTGTAAGTTGCTAGACACTTCTAGAACACTCCTCGTCTTTCCTCACTTTTAAGATTATGGCTTCAAGACTCTGATATTAACTTTCCCAACTTCTTGACTCTCGCACCAAACTAGCCAGCAAAACCCATGCTGCCACCCTAGCCTGAGTTCCTCTTCCTAAGTCTCACAGCTCTTCAAGACAGCCCTATCCTATGTTCTAAAACACAAAATATTAGCACAAATACTGACTTTTAGCTTTAGCCCCATCATTAGACATCGCTTTCCTAATTTGCTATCACCTTATATATATATATATATATACACACACACACACACAAGTATACAATATATATTCAATTTAATGTTTTAAAACTGAATACAACTAACATATTGGATTTTTATAACCTTTCACTTCACAGGCAACATTTAAAAGACTGCGATTATGTAAAACTGAAGAATAAGCATTAACATTAATACTAGGGTACAAAAAAAATACTAGGGTACAGAGAATGTGTGAATTAATATAAACTCATCATGTGAACAGGCTTCCCTGGTGGCTCAGACAGTAAAGAATCTCCCTGAAGTGCAGGAGACCCAGGTTCGATCCCTGGGTTGGGAAGATCCCCTGGAGAGGGGAATGTCAATCCACTCCAGTATTCTTGCCTGGAGAATCCCATGGTCAGAGAAGCCTTGCAGGCCATGGGGTCACAAAGAGTCAGACATAATTTAGACACTAACACATACACACACACGACCTGAACAATGCTGAACACCTTATTTGTGCGATCACCACAACTGCAATTCTGTGTTTGTAAGTGATATGTCACTACTGAGGCAAATAGACATAGCATTGTTGTCTCTCAGATGCACTGTGCACATGTAAAAATATACCCTTGTTTTGCTTTTTTCTTTTAAAGAAAAATGTAACATTTCAACTTGTCCAAATAATATAAACAGTATTATAATTAATATTCATCAAAACATAATACAACAAGGGAAGAAACTCAATCTGTCTTGGTCTATGTTTAATTTCCCACATCTAGCTCAGTACCAAATATACAGCAGCCAGTTAATAAATATTTGTTGAGTTAATGCATGAACTATTAGTATAAAATCAATAGTGGTTGTTCACTAAAGCATGTAACATAAGTGAAATGGGTTTTGCATTAAGAGCATTTCTCTAAATGATAATTGAAGTAACATCTTTTTATTTAAACTCAAGAAAGCTGCTCTTACAAAATCCTAGAACTAGCATAAGGCTTTTGCCTCAGTCCACTGCCTGGAAATGGAAACCCTGGGCTGCTGACTCCTGAGACAGGACCATCCATTGAGCAGGTACTAGGGCTTCCAGGACCTGATACTTGCAACCCAAAAGTTACAAACAAAATCTGGCAAAATTCATGGAGATCCTCATGCAAGGATGGGAAGAAGCACTAAGCCATATTCAGAAAAAGTAGCTACAGAGGCACCAGCAGGCAAAGCCAGGAGGAGGAGAAAGGTACAATTCCATCTGATCAGTTTGAGGTGAGATGTGAGATATTCATGGAATCAGAGACACAAGGCCATTGACTGCTTGGTGGAAAGTGTACAATGGCAGGGTGGAGAGCTGTTGGGATCTCAGGGTTGGGTCCACACATCAAGCACAAGAGAATTGTCCTACCTGTGATGGAAACGTGGGAATGGTAGGAGGTTGAACATAACACCTTGTTAATAATACAGAGGCTCAGGAATTCTGCCTAATATCACTGTGCTTATTCACTCAGTCATGTCCAACTCTTTGCAACCCCATGGACAGCAGCCCTCCAGGCTCCTTTGTCTATGGGGACTCTCCAGGCAAGAATCCTGGAATGAGTTGCCAGGCCCTCTTCCAGGGGATCTTCTCAACCCAGGGATTGAACCCAGGTCTCCTGCATTGCAGGTAGATTCATTACCACCTGAGCCACCAGGGAAGCCCAAGATTACTGGAGTAGGTAGCCTATCTCTTCTCCAGGGGAAGTTCCCCACCCAGAAATTGAACCTGGGTCTCCTTCATTGCAGGCAGATTCCTTACCAGCTGAGCTACCAATGCTCAACTAACTGCTGAGGAAGATGCATGCACTCATGCTCAGTCATGTCCAACTCTTTGTAACCCCATGGACTGTAGCCCACCAGGCTCCTCTGTCCATGGGATTTCCCAGGCAAGAAGACAGGAGTGGGTTGCCAAGTCCTCCTCCAGGGGATCTTCTTAATCCAGGGATTGAATCAACATCTCCTGTGGCTCCTGCATTGGCAGGTGGATTCTTTACCACTGAGCCACCTGGAAACCTACTGAGGAAGATGAAAGTGAAAGAAAGTAAAATTGCTCAGTTCAGTTCAGTTCAGTCACTCAGTCGTGTCCGACTCTTTATGACCCCATGAATTGCAGCACGCCAGGCCTCCTTGTCCACCACCAACTCCTGGAGTTCACTCAGACTCACGTCCATCGAGTCAGTGATGCCATCCAGCCATCTCATCCTCGGTCATCCCCTTCTCCTCCTGCCCCCAATCCCTCCCAGCATCACAGTCTTTTCCAATGAGTCAACTCTTCGCATGAGGTGGCCAAAGTACTGGAGCTTCAGCTTTAGCATCATTCCTTCCAAAGAAATCCCAGGGCTGATCTCCTTCAGAATGGACTGGTTGGATCTCCTTGCAGTCCAAGGGACTCTCAAGAGTCTTCTCCAACACCATAGTTCAAAAGCATCAATTCTTTGGCGCTCAGCCTTCTTCACAGTCCAACTCTCACATCCATACATGACCACTGGAGAAACCATAGCCTTGACTAGACGGACCTTTGTTGGCAAAGTAATGTGTCTGCTTTTGAATATGCTATCTAGGTTGGTCATAACTTTCCTTCCAAGGAGCAAGTGTCTTTTAATTTCATGGCTGCAGTCACCATCTGCAGTGATTTTGGAGCCCCAAAAAATAAAGTCTGACACTGTTTCCACTGTTTCCCCATCTATTTCCCATGAAGTGATGGGACCAGATGCCATGATCTTAGTTTTCTGAATGTTGCCAACTTTTTCACTCTCCTCTTTCACGCTCATCAAGAGGCTTTTTAGTTCCTCTTCACTTTCTGCCTCTCAGTTGTGTCCAATTCTTCGCAACCCCATGCACTGTAGCCTACCAGGCTCCTCCGTCCATGGGATTTTCCAGGCAAGAGTACTGGAGTGGGCTGCCATTTCTGGGAACAACCTAAATATCACTGCAGACTTAAGGCCTACCTGAATTGTCCTTATTCTTAAAGACTTAAATTATGTCTAAAGGTAAAAAAGGAAGTTCCTGTGGAGACCACAGGGCAAAGTGGCCTAGCAGTGCTCAGGCTTGAGAGGGGCACATAAGCCAGCAAGGTTTAGCCAGACAAAGTTAGTGAGGACAGGAGAAGGTCCTTTGCAAGCGGGTCTTCTTGACTCCTTTCTCTTGGTAACTCACAGTCCTGTCATCTAAGGCAGGGGTCCTCAACTTTTGGGATTTAATACCTGATGATCTGAAGTGGAGCTGATATAATAATAATAGAAATAAAGTGAACAATCCATGCAATGCCCTTGAATCATCCCGAAAAACTGTCTTTCATGAACGTGGTTCCTGCTGCCAAAATGTTTGGGGACCACTAGTCTAAGGCATGATCTCAGACATCTTCCTGTAGCCCTAATAAACACTCTATCAACAACTTAATGCCTTAAAAATTATTGAAAGGGTGGTACTTCTGAATAAGTCAGCAGATAAAGGGGGGTCCTTGGCCCTTCTGAGCACTACCCCAACCAACTCTGATCTGAGATGCCAAAGCCTGCTCAGGTAGAGCAAAGCACAGGTACTTCAGCCTCCGCCAGGTGTGTCTCCCCACAGGTAAGGCTGTAACAGTGACATCTGACAGATGCCTCATCCGCAAGCAGGGTCCCCTCAGAACCCAATGGGTCAGAGGCAAAACTGAAGGATGGCAGAGATTTGACTGGTGGACACCGGAACAGCTGGGGGTTCCTGGCAGAGAAGAAAGGGTCAGAATAAATCTATTCGTTGACATCAGAGGAGCAAGAAGGGTGAGTACCAGGGCTGGGCTAACTGCTCGGCTGGAGGGAGATCCCTGAAGAGGATTCTAAGAAGCTAACCTGGAAGTAATGGGGATCTTGAACTTACACTTGGTAATTTCAGAAAACACGTGGTTTGTCACATTTATTATATTATTAACAAGTGACTTGAGACATTTTCTACCACTATTGGTGGAATCTCGGTGGGCCAGTGCACCAAGACTGAAGACTCTGCCTTACGGGTGAGTTTCTGAGGGTCCACCTCACCCCTTTCCTTTCACTGAACACGGTCCATACCTCTCTTGGGCAAAGCCATGCATATTGACATTGGATGTGCAAATAAGGACTTAAATGTTTCCTCCCAGGAGTTCACACCTAATATGCAAACATCCTACTATCTATTACAGACATTGCCCTGAAATCCCCACCAATGCACCAAATTTGGTGTGACCTCTCATTTCTCACCCGGACAGTCACAAAAACAGACCCAATTGCCTCTCTTGCCTGCAACAAATAGTGCCTATTTCAATCAAATCCCTGCAGTATTATTGGGAGAGTCAGTTTTATTACCATCAATCTGATTATGACACTCATATTTTTCTAAATTGATTTGAGTGGATCCCAACACCAAGGACAGAGGTTTCCAACACCTACAGAGATAGGAAATGCACTTTACGTCCTGAGTCACGCATCTTAACTGAAATGAAATTTTAGGAATTATAAAGCCTTAAAGCACATGACGCACCATATTTCTATTCTGCTTTATTCAATTTCATTTAAAAAAAAACTTAATGTCCACCCACTAAATTGATGTCTTCAAAGAGTTTGGAGACCAGTGACCTGGAGGATGGAGTGACATCTCCTCTGCATGTCACAGGAGGCTGCCGTTGCTCTGGCCAGTGTTCACATCTCCATTCTGAAACCCAGTTGCTTCTCCCCTCTCCCCTTACTCTACAGATTCACCAAGCTTCTTATAGTTCCAAACACATCTTATCCAAACTTTGCACACACAGATATCTCTCCGTGCAAGCTTTTATCACCTTTAAGAATTTGTTTGGCTAATTTGTGTGGCTGTCAATCTCTCTTCTTCCTTCAAAATTCCCCATAAGCATTTTTCCTCTTTGGAGACTTTCTGAGCCACTCCACAATCTGAAGCACTCACTCCTGACTGCTACCTGTTTAACTCAAACTCTCCTCAAGTACTGCCTTTATCAAATGAGCTGTGATGATCTTACCACTTCTGGAATTTTTAAAAACTTTGAGTATTTTTAAAATTGGGATGCTCCTTTATGTGACTCTTGGCACCCTTTTCCTTTCAGTTATTTGGAATGGATTTTGTGTGACTTGCCACTAACATGTTATTAAATCAATGATATACTGCTCAATATCTTAGAAAGAAAGTGGAAGTTGCTCAGTCGTGTCTGACTCTTTGCCACTTCAGGGACTATATAGTCCATGGAATTCTCCAGGCCAGAATACAGGAGTCAGTAGCCTTTCCCTTCTCCAAGGGATTTTCCCAACCAGGGATCTAACCCAGGTCTATATGGAAATATCCTATATTTTACATCAGCTATCTCTTAAATTAAGTCATGAATTCTTTGAGCACAGAAACTCATTTATATTCACCACCTCAGTGCCTAGAATAGTGCCTGGTAAAGAGACAGTATCATTCAATGCTTAATGAATAAGTTATAATGAAAGAATATTTATAATGCTTCATCAGCCTTATTTAAAAGCACCAAGGAACTGTACACTTACAACAGTGACTGGTATATAAATGTCCTATAAATCTTCCTGGCTTCATAAAACAGAAATATTCAAATTAGTGAGTTTGAATAATATATAATACTAAAGTATCCAAACCGCATCTATTTCTCCTATTCATACGTGTGTCTATATTTACAGTGAGAATGTATCTGGATGAAATTAGTATGATAAAAACAAGTCTTTATGGAAAAATAGTGGCCCTACTTCTATAAATAACTACCCTAGCTCTCCTGAACACCAAAAATATGTACTAACAGTAGATATCATGGGTTTACTAGGTGATACAAACATTCCTTTTTATGCCAGAGAAATAAAGTCTGAGATTATGCACTTAAAGATCTATCACAGTAACAGTAAGTTCAACAGAACTGAAATAGGCAGACTACCTTAGATTTTGACTCCCCTTGAAAATGGGCATGTGTGTGGGGGGGGGGAGTTCTAATATATTCTATAATAAAGAAATTCAGCAGTGGAGTGACTATTCTTTTTCTGAAATTTCAAATAGGTACGCCAAGCACGGGCTTCCCTGGTGGCTAAACATTAAAAGAATCCGCCTGCAATGAAGGAGATGTGGGTTCTATTCCTGGATTGAGAAGATCCCCTGGAGAAGGAAATGGCAACCTACTCCAGGATTCTTCACTGGGAAATCCTATGCAGAGAGGAGCCTGGAGTGCTACAGTTCATGGGATCGCAGAGTCGAACAAGACTTAGCACTTAAACAACAACAATGCTGAGTGCAGCTCCTAATCCAGTGCTCAAGCTACATCACACACAGTGCCTTCCCAGAAAACATATTGCTGCCAAGATCCGAGGCACTTGGATTCCACTCAGCACAGTTTCGAAAGACTTAACCATCCATCCCCCTCATCTTATCCTTGCAAGAGGTTGAACAACAGCATCTAAGACTATCAGCAAAATCAGCCTGTCTCCCCAAATAGGCTCCCTAGTGATATTTTACACAAATATGCACTTTTCCATTTTATATTTCTCTGCTTAATCACAGATTGACATGATAAAATTTGGTACCAAAACACAATCATACGCTAAAGCCCGTCCATAGCAATTTAAATATCATGAAGTACCAACTCTGACTGTCACAATCTATTAAACAGAAACTCCCCAAATACTGGCCTCATGCTGGCCTGCAACATGGTCTCACTTCATAGTACTTGAAAGTGTCCACTCAAATTATGGCAATTTGCCCTTCATATTGATTCCAAATATGTGTCTGCCACTTTCCAATTTCTCAAGATACTGGAACTCAACCACACATTTTTTCTTTTTTTCCTCCAGAATTACTATCAATGGGCATTCAAGGACAAAAGCTCACACTGTAAATAGATACCTGTACTCCTTAGCCTATATATTGAATCCATCACAGCAGGAAAACTGTAACCAGTGTTTTTAGTGTAATTATAGAGCAGAGTTTCAACTGCTCCTATACAACTTTAGGTGTTAGCACAGACTTGGAAATTTTTAAAGTAGATCTCTCTACTGGCCTTAAAAGAAAAATAAATAAATAAATAAAACAAAAACTGAATACAGTCATGATCATTTTGAAAGTTGCCAAGATATGTTGACATTTTTTCACCTACAGAAAAGGAATTTTGAAAATTTAAGTGATATCTTATTATAACACACAACCTCAAGAGAAAAGTAAAACTTTGCTTAAGGAATTAAATCTGAACTATATCTGAACAAAAGGTTTTTATTTTACATTTGAAGGTTATACAGCAAAGAATCATTCTTATTTTTGTACATATATTTATTAAATGTTATTAATACACATCAGTGTTTTAAATTTCCTGGAATCTGATCAAAAATATTTTAAATAATGAATGGCCTATCAGTCTCCAGCCCTACTTTTGCCAATTTGTTTTCCATTATCTCAGCTCTGTTTCTATAATAAGCATTCGATTGTTTGTTGGTTTGTTTTTAGATTCCACACATAAGTGATACCATACAGCGTTTGTTTTTCGTCTTACATCTCACTTAGCATAATGCCTTCAAGTTTCATTCGTGTTGTTGCAATGGCAGAATTTCCTACTTTCTCGGCTGAATAACATCCCATTGCATGAATGTGCCACTTCTTTATCCATTCATCTGTGGATGGACACTTAGGTTGCTTCCATATCCCCACTACTATGAATAATGCTTCAGTGAACGTGGCAGGGCAGATATTTCTTCAATGTCCTATTTTCACGTCCTGATATACACCCTGAAGTAGGAATTTGCTGGATCATGTGGTAGTTATATTTTTAATTTTGTGAGGAGCATCCATACTATTTTCCATAGTGGTTGTAGCAAATTATATTTCTACCAACAGCGCCCAAGGATTCCCTTTTTCCCACAACCGCGCCAGCAATGAACTGTCTCCTGTCTTGTTGACGATAGCATTCTAACAGTGGTGAGGTGATAGACAGTGGTTCTGACTTGCATTTCCCAGATGCCTAGTGACATTTCACACCTTTTCATGTATTTTTTGGCTATTTATACATCTTCTTAATTGAAAATGTCTACTCTGCTTCTTCCCATAACATTATATTTTGAACTGCAGAACAAATATATAGGACAAAAGGCAGTTTCCAATCACAGAGAACTAGGAGGCATCTTTCATTCTATGACTCTTCAAGTGGGTATAATTATGTTTTCTTTATAGTACATTATCTACTGTACTGAGATAACAGATAAAAATTCTGACCCTCATAGCAACTATGTATATGTATAATGTATAAAGTGATTACTAATAACAATTTCAAAGTCCAGTCTTAGAGGTCAGAAGTCAACAGTGGTCCAGGATTTCAACTCAAATATCGGACATATTGTCATACCCTTTTGATTAGATCTCAGGATTTTCAATGCTTACATATAATAGTGCTTTTACATTACAAACCCAACTACAAAACAATAATTATCAGTTTCAGGGAAGATTGTTTTTTGGGGGGTGAATTTTAAATAAATACTGAGGTTTTGTCACTAAGGTACCAATTACTCTTGATATTTTGAAAACAGGATGTCATCTTTTTAAGTCACCATTACACAAACATCTTTTTAATATGTTATGAAGTCCATCATGTTCTAAGAGGGTTCAATTCGGTTCAGTTCAGCGGCTCAGTCGTGTCCGACTCTTTGCGACCCCATGAATGCACGCCAGGCCTCCCTGTCCATCACCAACTCCTGGAGTTCACTGAAACTCACATCTATCAAGTCAGTGATGCCATCCAGCCATCTCATCCTCTGTCGTCCCCTTTTCCTCCTGCCCCCAACCCCTCCCAGCATCAGAGTCTTTTCCAATGTGTCACAATAAACTGTGGAAAATTCTGAAACAGATGGGAATACCAGACCACCAGACCTGCCTCTTGAGAAATCTGTATGCAGGTCAGGAAGCAACAGTTAGACTTGGACATGGAACAACAGACTGGTTCCAAATAGGAAAAGGAGCACATCAAGGCTGTATATTGTCACCCTGCTTATTTAACTTATATGCAGAGTATATCATGAGAAATGCTGGGCTGGAAGAAGCACAAGCTGGAATCAAGATTGCTGGGAGAAATATCAATAACCTCAGATATGCAGATGACACCACCCTTATGGCAGAAAGTGAAGAGGAACTCAAAAGCCTCTTGATGAAAGTGAAAGAGGAGAGTGAAAAAGTTGGCCTAAAGCTCAACATTCAGAAAACGAAGACCATGGCATCTGGTCCCATCACTTCATGGGAAATAGATGGGGAAACAGTGGAAACAGTGTCAGACTTTATTTTTGGGGGCTCCAAAATCACTGCAGATGGTGACTGCAGCCATGAAATTAAAAGATGCTTACTCCTTGGAAGGAAAGTTATGACCAACCTAGACAGCAGATTAAAAAGCAGAAACATTACTTTGCCAACAAAGGTCCGTCTAGTCAAGGCTATGGTTTTTCCAGTGGTCATGTATGGATGTGAGAGTTGGACTGTGAAGAAAGTTGAGCGCCAAAGAATTGATGCTTTTGAACTGTGGTGTTGGAGAAGACTCTTGAGAGTCCCTTGGACTGCAAGGAGATCCCAACCAGTCCATTCTAAAGGAGATCAGCCCTGGGTGTTCTTTGGAAGGAATGATGCTAAAGCTGAAACTCCAGTACTTTGGCCACCTCATGCAGAGTTGACTACCCCAAAATAAATAAACATGGTACTTATGAAAAACCTCAATTCTGTGAACACCATAGGTATATGGATTTACATTGGAAAAATCATAAATATTCAACCGTAAAAATTTTCTCTTATTTATCTTTCCTGCAATAAAGTTTCCTATCAATTAATTTTATGTGTCTTAGATGAAAAAGCAATAAAAATGCATATCATTGTCATACCTATCATAGCAGGTTTAAAAAATAATATTATTTATAAATCAGTGGTTGTACAAATAAGGAAATAGCTATGAAGTTACATTTACATTTTTTGGTTACAATTGAACAAAAATGTTTTACAAGACAGTATCATAATAATATTAATGCACACTGGCTAAGTACTAGGTACCCTTGTAAGCTCTTCACCAGTATCGTTCATTAATACAACAACCCTCTGTTGGACTTCTATTGTTATCCTCTATTCCCAGATGATGAAACTGAGGTCCAGAGAGCTTAAGGTACCAAGGTACCAAGGGAAACACTACTGTTTAAAGCCACACAGCCTGTGGTTCTCAGTCAAGTTACTGTTCTACAAATCTGTAGCATGCCTCAATGCTGATGGCAATATTTAAAATAGTTCATTAATTTAAAAATAACTCACTGATCACAAAGTGTGCCAGGACCAGTACTGGGCATCAAGTACTGGATGAAAAAGACAAATAGGAAATGGTCTGTTCCCACTTGGGAGGTGCCCCCGGGGAAAAATGATGAATAGAGAGACTGGATCCAAAGTGTGGGCCTTTGTAAGTCAGAACACCTTCAGAGTGCTTATTACTTTGGTGTCCTAGTGCCTAGCACAATGAGCAGTGCATGTTCTACAAGCTTTTAAACTGGCTCCACTCCATAACCCTAGCAGACCAGTCCCTTCTGCACTTGTGGTCAGCTGCTGTCTCCAAAGCAGCTTGAGATCCTCCTGTCCTCAGTGGTTAAGGAGCAGTTTACCAGGAGCCAGCTGTGATACTTTCAAATCGATTCATTCAAGTTTAAGCTGTGATTCTATTATTTAACTAAATAGGTGGTTCAGTGGTAAGGAATCTGGCTGCCAATGCAAGAGACAGAGGTTTGATCCCAGGGTTGGGAAGATACCTGGGTCTTCTTCCCTGGAGAAGGAGATGGCAGCCCACTCCAATGTTCTTGCCTGGGAAATCTCACGGACAGAGGAACCTGGCAGGCTAAAGTCAATGGGGTTGCAAAAGAGTTGGACATGACTTAGCAACTAAACAACAACATCTAAACCAATGAGATATAATTTCATCAAGAATGAAAGTGCTTTTGTTTTTAATGGTTTGGTGAAACTCCTTTAAGAAAACCCATTTAAAAATGCTGTGACTTTCCAGATGATTGCAAAAGACTAGGGAACAATGATACCCATTGAGAAGGATTCTTCCTTCAAAGTGCTCCACAAGTGTCTTGATTTCTTATTTTAAATAGATGGAAACTGAAAATAATAGAGGATGTAATAAGGGGAGACTAGGGTAAGGAAGGAATCTACAAGAATCTTCATTTGGCACCCTTACGAGCAGACCCATTTTTAAGTAAACGGACTAGGTCCTATAAGATTAATGAACAAAGACAAATACGCCTTTTATGTATGTTTCAAACAACTCTCTAATTTGAAATGAATTCTCTTTACTGATTGGTCCCAATCCCTCGGTTAAGATACCAATCATTACTTGTTTGTCTCACTATTCAGTGTTTGTCTCAATATTTATTTGTTGAATGAATTAATGAATGGAGTACCAAGTGAACTGATAAAGTTTAACTTATTCTGTCTGTTAGGTGATTATTCAGTTGGTCTTTTCATTGTATGAGCATTTGTTTTGCCTGGAATGACTTACTTCCTGGATCAATTAGTCACTTATTAACCTAATTAAGAAACAAGTGGCTACTGGTACTTATTGATATCAATAATTCCACCAAAGGAAATGATGCCGGGTTTTGAAAGAACCTTTTGTTTTACAGGGATTCTGCCTCTGTTCCCCTGTGGCTTTTTGTCTGTACATGGCATCTGCGTGAGGCAACGCAGTCTGATAGACTGCTTTTATGAAACAGTAATTACTCTGAGAATGATGCTAAATTTAAATTGTACAAGTGACTGAATTTCAATTTAGAATAACAAATCTACACATCATCCTATTGGAAGATCATTATCTAATTTCTGTGTACCACACATATAATTTGCACAATTGAGGGGAAAAAAAAAAAGTCTCTTAATTGACTGTTTTTTTTTTTTTTTAATCTCTCTGAACTTTGAACACAGGATGAAAGTTCCATGGATATGTTTAACAAATGTAACAAAACAGGGTGGGGAACATTCATCAGAAATTAATTTATAGATTTTACTTTCAAAATCATTTATATCTGGTCATGATTTTAAACACTGTATAAGACCCGAGAGAAAACTGAGTAACGGCATCCTGAATTTTAATTTTACATATTTAAATTTCTATTGTATTGCACAGATACATCATTAAATTCAAGTTGTTAGAGTTACTACATAACCATTTAGGAACAAAGAGTCTGCCTGCCCATGAAGAAGATGCAAGAGATGTGGGTTCGATCCCTGATCCAGGAAGATCCCCTGGAGAAAGAAATGGCAGCCCACTCCAGTATTGTTGCCTAGGAAATCACATGGACAGAGGAACCTGGTGGGCTACAGTTCATGGGGTTGCAAACAGTCAGACACAACTGCATTGAATACAACCTGGTGGTGGGAGGAACCCTCAGAAAGGATGATAAGCCTAGTCTGAACATAAGAAACTCTGCCATGGCCACAGAAGACCTCATCCAGGTGCCATTAGGCATGAATAGGATCTAAAGCCAATGGCTCCAATATGCAGGATTTTATTTAAAAAAAAAAAAAAAGTGTAACTTGTATTAGTCACCAAGACAACTCCCAATTTAAAATTCAAATTGACCACATAAGCTAACATGTTAGGCAAATTTGGAAACTGGACTCTTTCATAATTAGAAGAATGTGGGATTCCCTAGATAAGAATTTCAAATGAAGTAGAACTCACTCCTCACTCCCTAAGTGTGGACTTTCTCCTAAAAATTACATTATGGAGAGACAGAAAAATCAGTAGCGTTCCAGAAAGAAGGACTCCCCTAGTGGCACTGACGGTAAAGAATCCACCTGCAACGTAGGTGCAATCCACCACAGGGTTCGATCCCTGGGTTGGGAAGATCCCCTGGAGAAGGGAAATGGTTACCCACTGCAGCATTCTTGCCTGGGAAATCCCATGGATAGTGGAGCCTGGTGGGCTATGGGCCATGAGGTTGCAAAATTTGGACATGACCAAAGGACTAACACTTTCACTTTTTCCAGAGAGAAATCTGACAGACACTCCCTTAGTCAGGTGAGCAAGGTTTACATCACCAGTAATAAATAACCTTGAACCTATGCAAATTTGATAATTTAATGCACTTTCCCTTTGAGGTCTTGCTGTCAAAAAACTGTAATCCTCTCTGTACAACCAGGGGACAAATAAGAGACAAATTTCAATAGAAGGCTATTCTACAAAACACTTGATAGTATACCCAAAACTTTCAAAGTCATTAGAACAAGGAGTGCCTCTCACTACCAATGTCATATGCTATCCTAGATGGGAACTGGGAACAAGGAAAGACCATAGGCAAAAAAAACTAGAGACATCTGTATAAAGCATGGAATTCCATGTTAAAAAAAATTTAAAAAGAGGAGGAATGTAAGACTTGAAAAATCCAGGGTCTGAATCACATGTAGATTATTATTTGTTGAATTAGTAAGAGGAAAAACTATGTTACTGACGTACATATGATGACATCACTGACTCGATGGACATGAATTTGAGCAGGCTCAGGGAGTTGGTGATGGACAGGGAAGCCTGGTGTGCTGCAGTCCATGGGGTCGCAAAGAGTCAGACAAGACTGAGCGACTGGACTGAACTGAAATGATATATGACTTCTAGTACATTTAGGTCTTAGATATGGGGAAGATAAATTTTATCTGAAAATTGCGTAGGGACCTGAAATGTTAGGTCTGTGAATCAAGGCAAACTGGACATGATCAAGCAGGCGATGGCAAGAGTGAAAATCAATGTTTTAGGAATCAGTGAACTAAAATGGATGGGGATGGGCAAATTTAATTCAGATTACCATTATATCTACTACTATTGGCAAGAATTCCATAGAAGAAATGGAACAGCCCTCATCATCAACAAAAGAGTCCAAAATGCAGTACTTGGGTGCAATCTCAGAAACAACAGAATAATTATGGTTCATTTGCAAGGCAAGCCATTTCATATGAGAGTAAGCCAAGTCTACTGTTCATAAAAGTTGAACAGTTCTATGAAGACCTACAAGACCTTCTATAACTAAAACTAAAAAGATGCTCTTTAAATATGAAAAATATAGCAAAGTGATTCTGCTACACATTACATGTATCTGTTCCTTTTCAGATTCACCTGAAACTAACACAACATTGTAAATTACAGGCAAATTCTTTAATCATCTGACACCAGGGAAGCTCTAATATAAAATAAGTTTCTTTTAAAAATATGAAACATATATTTGTTGTTGGCATAACTACGTAAAACCTCAGTTTCACTTCATCAATACTGGCATTCCCTACAAGTGTGTGTGTGCCTGTGTATGTGCGTGTGTGTGTGTGTGTGTGTGTGTGTGTGTGTGTGTGCCTGTGTATGTGCGTGTGTGGGTGTCTGTGCTCAGTCATGTCCGACTCTTTGTGATCCCATGGACTGTAGCCTGCCAAGCTTCTCTGTCCATGGGATTTTCCAGACAAGAATACCGGAGTGGGTTGTCATTTCCTTCTCCAGCGGATCTTCCCAACCCAGGGGTCAAATCCGCATCTCTTGCATCCCCAGCATTGGCAGGCAGATTCTTTACCACCAGCACCACCTGGGAAGCCCTCTCCTACAATACTGACATCTAATCTATAGGTTTCTTCTTGTTACATAGCATAAAGAACAGAAGCACGCAGGCAGCCCTGGAACAAGCAGTCTGAGCAAGCAAGGACTCTTTGCAGATGTATGTTATAAATGGGACGGTAATGAGGCATAAAGGAATTAAGTAATATTTTCAAGGTCATACCTTGAGTCTTTAATAGAGCAGAGGATAAAACCATAAGTTTCGTCTATTAGATCCACACTATAATGTCTAGAGCAAGGGTCTAGCCTTGCACTCTTGCACAATGAACCAAAAGGAAGATCTGGTGCTGGATAACCGTCTTCTGGGTAACATGAAACATGCGCATATCCAAGAAACAAAATAACCCGAAAAGGAATTACTTCCAAAAGTAAATGAAAGATGAAATGAAGGAGCACTACAATTTTCAAATGAAAGCTCACTTTACAATAAAATGACAGTTAAATGACAGCATTCAAACATATTTCTCCTTTGCTTGCTTTTATTCATATGCTCTGCCATGTCCTTGTGAGTTTAGTCGAGGGCATCCTGAATTAAAAGTTTAACTCTTAGAATGGCCAGGAGTGACTCCTTACAGGAAATAAGTACATCTTCCATAAGGGCCATCAACCCCACACACTGGCGTGTATCCTGTTTTCTACTGCTTAACTGCAAGTTTGATTCTAAAATCACACATTTAACTTTGCAAAGGAAAGATAATTCATCAACTGAATCCTGCCTGCACAACTATTCTTCATCTAGAGAACAGAAGCCTTTTCTACTTGCTGTCAGTAAAGGCTCATAAAAAGGCAACAGAAATGGTAGAAACACATTTTTACTCAGAGCCATTATAATCTGCCCAGTTACCCAAGCCCACACAAGCCTCTGAACACATGCAAAGTGACTAAAAATCCTTTATGCCATTTCACTGTATGATGGAGACCCTTTCTGTAGTAGACATTTAGCTTATTAGGGTCTCACCTAGCTATGGTTCAACTGACCAAGGCAACTCTTTTGCAGAAGAAATGCTGACTTGGATTTAATTGTCTGCCAAGCGTGGCCAATTTGCATTACAAGAGCTTCCAACGTGAGTAAGAAATGTAACAATGTTGTGTGAGTTTCAGGTGTACAGTACAGTGAATTAGTTTTATACATACATATATCTATTAAAGATTCTTTTCCCATGTAGGCCATTACAGAGCACTTAGTAAAGTCGTTTCAGTCATGTCCAATTCTTTGTGACGCTATGGACTGTAGCCCACCAGGTTCCTCTCTCCGTGGGATTCTCCAGGCAAGAATATTGGAGTGGGTTGCCTGCCCTTCTCCAGGAGATCTTCCCAACCCAGGGATTGAACTGACATCTCTTTACATCCCCTGCATTGGCAGGTGGGTTCCTTATGACTAGCACCACCTTGGAAGCCCTCCCCTCTTTGGCAACTGTAAGTTTATATTCTACATCTGTAACTCCATTTCTGTTTTGTAAATATGTTCATTTGTACCATTTTTTTTTCAGATTCCACATGTAAGCAATGCCATATAATATTTTCCTTGAATGCTATTTTAAACATTTCATATTGTCAAATTTATTCACCTAATATCAGATGTCCTCCCTGCAAGGAGAAACATCTATAGACTGCATTTTTTAGTGTTCAAATGAGGCAATATGAACTTTGATGTGTGCAGCTGAAATCTGTTCATTTTGTCTGATCTATAGCCTTTCTTGGGGCTTGCTAGGTGGCGCTAGTGTTAAAGAACTGCCTGTCAATGCAGGAGACATAAGAGACCCAAGTTCCATCCATGGGGCAGGAAGATCCCCTGGAGGAGGGTAAGAAAACCTACTCTAATATCCCATGGACAGAGGACCCTGGAGGTCTACAGTCCATAGAGTTGCAAAGAGTCATACAGGACTGAATCAACTTAGCATCCCATTTCTAAACTCTGGCTTTTGGACATGCTCTTTTCTTCCATGAGCATCACATATTGTTCCAATAGATAACTTTCTCCCCGTAAGTGAATGAGTAGTCATTTAACTTGTAACCAAAGACCTTAACCAATACAGTTCATTCAGTCCAGCTACCCAACTTGGTTACAGTGATACCATGGGTCGACTGTGGTATTAAAACTGTATTTTCCAAGGACCAGACACTGTACTAGACACTGAAAGACAAAATGTTAACAGTAAAGATAGTTTCTACTACAAAGGGCATACAATTTAGTAGCTGATGTTGCAGATACAATTCACAGAATAACAGTTATCCTCCTACTAAGAAAAATGTGCCTGGATAAAAAGCAAGGAACATCATCTAACTGACACAAACTCATACTGCAAATCTGTCAAGATTCTGATGGCCAAGAGGCACTGTGCATTTTGTAAGATCTATATTCAAGAAGGGAGTCACTGGGAATTCCCTGGAGGACTCAGCACTTTCACCGCTGAGGGCCTGGGTTCAGTCCCTGCTCAGGGAGCCAAGATTCTGCAAGCCGTGCAGCGCAGCCAAAAAAAGAAGAGAGTAAAAAAAGGAGCCACTAAATCTCTCTTCAGGTGGGACTTCCTTCCTTCCCTGCTTCCTTTTTTCCTTCTTCCTTCCTTCAGGTTGCTCAGACAGCAGGGGACTCATGAAGGGCCCTTGGGGTCATCTGTGTGTAAATGGGCTCCATAAGGAGGTGGAGAAAGGGAAAAGACAGGAGATGCCAGGAATCAACATCAAGAAGCCCGTTTGATGGATGTGGGTTTTTCAAAGTGACTCAAAACTACTTTGGGTTAGATCATAATTTATTAATGTTAGTAATTTATTAGTAATGTCATTAAATACTTTAATTAAAAACAATTACTGAGAGAGAAAACTGTTACGTGTTGTTTGCATAAGAACCACTCTACATTGTGGATGTTGCATGGTTTCTCATCACTGGAGTCCTCACAGACATAGAAAACAAAAACTTGGATTTTCTAAAAGATGTACCATGAAGTCAGTAATATAGCACTCAATTTTGGGAAGTCCTATGGTACTTACAGGGCTTCCCTGGTGGCCCAGAGGATAAAGCGTCTGCCTGCAATGCAGAAGACCTGAGTTTGATCCCTGGGTTAGGAATATCCCCTGGAGAAGGAAATGGCAACCCACTCCAGTATTCTTGCCTGGAAAATCACATGGACGAAGGAACCTGGTGGGCTGCACCCCATGGGGACTCAGAGTCGGAAACAACGTGCAAGTAACACCCATGTGGTATTTATAACAGTTATTTTAACTGTTTCACTCCTGTAATGAGAACCTGGGCCTTCCTTATGGATCAGTTGGTAAAGAGTCTGCCTGCAAAGCAGGAGACCTGGGTTCGATCCCTGGGTCAGGAAGATCCCCTGGAGAAGGAAAATGGCAACCCACTCCAGTATTCTTGCCTAGGAAATCCCATGGACAGAGGAGCCTGGTGGTCTATACAACCCATGGGGTCACAAGTATCTGACATGAGTTAGCAGCTAAACCACTACCAATGGGAACTCAAACTATATATTTTTATTTTCCCATTAAATTTATATTAATAACTAAATCACATTTCGGTAAAAAATTATTTACATATATCTGGATATTCAACATGTCCTTATCTGGCTAAGTGAATGTATATCCCATAGGAAGAATGAAGAAAACATTAGCTCATGGTAATGCAAGTGTTGATGACTTAGAGCCATTTGATGTTCCAAACAGGTACCCTGTGGGATACTTAACTGACCCTCAGGGTGGACCAAGGTGTTGTTGCCAGTGTACATCCAGTGCAGCTGTACTGGGAGCCCAAATACCACCAGTGCTTCAAGGCTGCTGTGATGTCAGGAAAGCCACTGCCTACACAGCATCCCCTAATAACTAAGGTGCCCTAACAACCACAGGCGCCGGTGTGTGTGGGCCCTGGCTCTATCTCTGTCCATATACACCCGCCGAATTTCTACAATTCCTGTCCAGAAATTCAGAGTGCATGTCTGAGCATCTCTGTCTCTAAGACCACAGAGCACATGCTATGCTCAAGAGATGACTGAGAAGGAGCCACTAACAAGAATGATATCCCTTCTGCACAGTGAGTCAGACGAATGCCCATTTTTATCCGTCTTTGGTAAACGCCCAGCATGGTTTCAGCCTCTCTTTCAGTATACTGAAAATTGACTCCTAGAGGATGCATAGCAATGCTGAATGCCACAAGGCTCAATTCCCCCTGAGTCTATGCTGGTTTCCCACTAACTGGGCATGGGTGATCACTTTCAAAGCAGGGTTGAAGGTAGCTTGAAGCAAGCTCTTTATTTGGCAAACATCTCACAAACGGCACTGTGTGTTCTGACCACAGAATCTTCATTGCTACACCCCTGGCTACTTCACTGTAGATTCTTTGGATAACATTTCTCAAATTAAGTAAGAAGAAAAATATATAACAGATACAAATAGAATGCATAATAATTCAAAGTTTTATTGGTCAAGTAGGAGAATATCCTAAACATGTTGGACTAAATTCTTCACTAAAATATAAAAATTCTAGGTTGAAATTACAGACTCCTTCTTTTCTTAATAACCCAAAATGGGAGTTGACATGCCTTGTCATTTCAGTTTTTTGGTATAATTACACTATTAAGCATGAAAAAGCTCCTTGAGGAAGCTTTATAAAACTAAGTGAACCCAGATTTCTGTGGTCTCTCATTAGTCTATAATCTTTCTGACAATCACGCTGCTGCTGCTAAGTTGCTTCAGTCGTGTCCAACTCAGTGCAACCCCATAGATGGCAGCCCACCAGGCTCCCCCATCCCTGGGATTCTCCAGGCAAGAACACGGGAATGGGTTGCCATTTCCTTCTCTGATGCATGACAGTGAAAAGCGAAAGTGAAGTCGCTCAGTCGTATCCGACTCTCAGCAACCCCATGGACTGCAGCCCACCAGGCTCCTCTGTCCATGGGATTTTCCAGGCAAAAGTACTGGAGTGGGTTGCCATTGCCTTCTCTGGATAATCACCCTTGTCGTACATCATAGACCTGCGTGCTAAGTTGCTTTCATCATGTCTGACTATTTGTGAGCCCATGGACTGTAGCTCATGAGGTTCCTCTGTCCATGGGACTCTCCAGGCAAGAATCCTGGAGTATGTAGCCATTTTCTCTTCCAGAGTATCTTTCCAACCCAGGGATCAAACCCATGTCTCCTGCATTGGCAGGCAGGTTCTTTACCACTAGCACCACCTGGGTATACTAAATCATGGGCAGTGAGGGCTACCCAGAACCCAAAGAGCTTCCTTCCAATCAGAATATTTGTAAAAAGCCAAGGCATTTGGGACCCTAAGAATTTCCCAAGTTCATATAACCAGTGAGGGACTAAGCCAGACCCAGAACCCCGGTTGCCTGACTGTGCATTTGACGTTCTCAGGAGCTTGCCACCCGGCATCATGCAAACAAATACTATTATTGGCAAAAACTACCTGTAGCCCCTTCCAAGGACAAAGAACTATAGATGAGTCACTGAGATGCTCCCAAGAGAAACAGACTGCCACTAAAGACCCAGACCCCCCTGAGGTCTTTCTCTGCCTTTCAGACATCTGGAGAATTCAGGGGTAGAAGGTTGTACAGAGTTTTCTGGGTCAGAGTTATGTTTCTCCAGGAAAGGGCTCACTCTGCTAAATGATAGAGTCAATTTCTCTTAAAAGGAGAAAGAAGAGTGTTTTCTATGCTTGGATTTCCATACATTACATAATGGACACATTTCCCATCGGAATCAAAGCAGCATGTCTCACACTTCGGTATGTAACAGAATCACACGGGGACCTTGGTAAAAATGCAGACTTCTAGGCAGCATACCAGAAAATCAGATTTGTAAGTTTCGGAATTCCTTCAGGGATCGAGTTCTGGGTCACTGCAAGGACCACCTGCCCTGCACCTCACTGTGAAAACCCAGACACAGACTCTGCAGTAAGGCTGTCTCCATGGCAACTTTGTGGGGGGAAGTGCTGGGGCCTCAGGAGTACTCTCAGCAGGCTGATGTCATCATGTCCCAATGGTATTAAGAGAAAATTACACGGAGAATACACTTATATTTATAATGAACCGCAATTAAAACACATCAGTAGAAGAACAATCCTTTCACACTTATGATCATAAAACTAAATCCTTAAAGAACTTAGTTTAATACAGCCTCTGAACAATTCACACAATGTACTTAAAGTGTACATTATACATTATGATTAAAATACTTACACATTAGAATTAAAATGTATAATAAAATATTATACATTATGATTAAAATATATATAAAATTTGATTAAAGCACAACATTCTTCCAGAGCTTAAAAGTGGCAATTTATTTTATTAATTGTTTCACATAGTATATATTTGGTGTAGCACTGAATTCCCTAAAATCTGAATTCTATCTGAAAAAAATCAAATGAGATGGTACCTAGAGATACTGCATATTATACAGCATGTGTGTGCGTAAATTCACACACACACATGAAACACTTGCCCCGAGATAAGGCATTCACTTGAAATCATTACCTTATAAATGATTGGTAATTATATTTTCAAATTCCAGTAATAAGATGATTTGGCCATTCATAAATATGTATAATTTTTCTGTACCAACACTGTCGACATATAATTTGTTTTCCAACCCCACTGATTTTCTCCAAGCAGATGTATCATTTTCCAATTATGAAATTAAACATTCGATTTGAAAATATGTTGGCAGTCTAATTCCAGGTTTAATAACTTTCTGTATATTTTTAGGACTATATTCTGGTAGAACTCTGGGGAAAATCATGAAATTCGAAAGAGCTACTTGTAAAAGAATGTAATCAGCCCATGAGACCTATTCAATAAACCACCACCATGGGTGATACTGTTAAGCATTGCCTAGACTCTTAGAATTGGGGAAGTCTTGGAGAGAAGCCGTAGTCATGTGCAACAGAGGACAAAACCAGAGACTGTCTAGGGCTGGGAAGAGGTCGTCAGCATCACTGGCTTAGGGACAGAGGGGAGAAACACTGAAACCTGGTCACCACGCCTTCTAAAACACAGAACTAGTATTCATGGAATTTGATTGTAATCTATTATTCTCATCTTAAGTCTGCATGTTTAGTACTGACCTCGTATTGTACCGAGTAAAAATAATTAGAGGATAAAAAAGATCCTGAAGTACTAGAGAAGATTCAGATCTGGCTAGGCAGGCGTTATGCAAAAGGATACAAAAAAGAATGTTCAGGACAGCACATGCATTTTTCATTTGGTTGATTTTTTTTTCCCCCAATGCTGAATGAACTACTCTTGCGTGCAATGCAATCCACAGGGAGCAGGGGAGAGCTGACATGTTCTCAGATCACGCTACATCCCTGGCCCCTCCCTGAGCCAACTACCTGTCATGGGCATCTGACCCACACTGCCACAGAAAGAGCCTGGGCCTGTTGGCTCTGGTTCCAGGAGGGTTACCCCATCTTTCTTCAACAACTACAACCCAATGATTGTAAAGTTTGAAAGTCTTGCATTTTCCAGCATGTAGACCAGCAAAGGAAAGAGAGAGATTAAGGGACATTCAGAAGGAGATAGAGACAGCGAGAAAGAGTGAGAAATAGACAGACAACTGGGCGGAGAGCACAGGAAGTGTCCAAGATCGAGCAGAGAGTTGATGACGTTTAATCGGAGAAGGCAATGGCACCCCACTCCAGTACTCTTGCCTGGAAAGTCCCATGGACAGAGGAGCCTGGTAGGCTGCAGTCTATGGGGTTGCTAAGAGTCGGATACGACTGAGCGACTTCACTTTCACTTTTCACTTTCATTCATTGGAGAAGGACATGGCAACCCACTCCAGTGCTCTTGCCTGGAGAATCCCAGGGGCGGTGGAGCCTGGTGGGCTGCCGTCTATGGGGTCACACAGAGTCAGACACGACTGAAGTGACTTAGCAGCAGCAGCATGGTTTCCTAAAACAGACACATCCCTCTTCCTGGGTTACGAGTGATAGAACTATATCTTTGTAGAACAAAACAAAAACCACATCTTTTCTTAAACATATATGAATTTAATTTTATCAGAATCAAACACCTCTACTAATATATTCATAAAGTCACTATGTATATATGAATAAGTGAAGTGAATTTGCTCAGTCATGTCCGACTCTTTGCGATCCCATCAAATGTAGCCTGCTGGTCTGCTCCATCTGTGGGATTTTCCAGGCAAGAATACTGGAGTGGGTTGCCATTCCTTTCTCTAGTATATATGAATATCTTCATGTAAATAGAAATATATCTGTGAAATTATACATAGAGATATATGTGAAAATATAAACTTTAAAATATAAAAAAGAAAGGAGTCTGAATTTTTTACCATCTTGGAAATTACTACATTATTCATAGAGCCACATCTTTAGAATGATTTTTCAGAACTTAACATAAACTTTCTTAAATTAAAAAAAAATCCTATTAGCATAAGAATACAATAGAAAACAGAAAATACATATAAGCAACATAATTTTTAAAAGAATAGAGTAAAAATACCACCATTTAGAGGAAAAACAATATTAATATGTTGATGTACATAACTGATACTTTTCATATGTACATACAAAATGCTACAATTACTTTGTACCATGCAGTTTCCTATTAATTTCTTCTCCTGGCCTCCTTCTATATCAGTAATCATTTTCTGCAGTATCATTTTAATTACTCTATTGTATCTAATTAATAGATGCATTATAATGTATCCAATCTATCTGCTGTTTTAAATAAAGTTGTCTCCAATTTCCCACTGCTAAGAGAGGTTGCAACAGAAACTTTGCTTGCTTGTCCATTTTCTGAAATTTTTTTAGATGGGATTATTGCCTAGAGCCTTGTATCATTTTAGGGCTTTTGAAGCATACTGAAAAATCTCACTCTAGACAGATTGTGTGATTTATGGGCTCAGCAGGAAAATGAGAATGCCAAGATGGGTCTCAAGATTTTTTTTTCTTTTTTTGTCAAGTTTGTTGATTTGAAGGACAAACAGTTACCTCATAGTTTTAACTACTAGGGAAAATGAATACCACCCCACGCCCACCCCAGCCCCGCTTCCACCATTTCTGTCACTTTGCAATTTGCACACTCATGGTCTTTATCCATTTTCCTACCATTGTGACTCTGGTTTTCTTATGGATTGTATCTTATACAGGAGATGCATAAACTCTCTAATTAGCTTATGCATGTATTGACTTTGCTACTAAGAAATTTGAAGTTTTAAACTCAATTCAATCTTTCACTCATTTATGCCTTTAATTTTCTGCTATTCTATGCTTACATTTTCTCAACTATTTCTAAAATTTTATTTTTAGAGTCAAAATTACATCTCTATTGAATTCACTTTGAGAAAGTCTATAAAGTCAAGTGACAAGGCATTTTGTCTCAGGTTTTCTGATGGTAGAATTAATAAGAACAATATAAAATTTAGATAAGAGTTCTTAACCTGGGCTCCTGGGGCTTACATTGGACTTCGAATATTTTAAATTATCTCTGAAAAGTTGTATGCTTATACACTTGTGAATTTTACTAAGAAGTCTCAAAGCTTCTAAAAATTCTCAAAGAGGCATATGAAACCTAAATGGGGAAGAACTTTGTTTTAAAAAATAAAATACAGATTAAGCACATAGTAGTCCTTTTCTATAAAAAAGTGGTAAATCTCTTTTAATTTCAAAAGAACAGACATAGCTGTCTAATCTTTTGACCACTAAATCTTTTTTCCCAATGAAATGTCAAAAAATCCCAACAGACAGAACAAAGTTCTTCTGTTAAAGGAGGAATCAGAGATCCTGAAAATCTGGGGCAGAATTTGAAAATACTGTATTAGAATATGGTTCAAGAGGGCAAGATATGTGTCATATGAATTCATTTTCTACCTCTTCAAATATAAGTTCTCTGAATGACTCATCCTAAGTCAAACTTGCAACAGTTATAGAATATGAAATAAATTATGCAATGAACTGGTTAAGGGAGATGTACTCTTATCTCGAAATGCTGAATATAAGATGACCTAAGTCATCATCCTGAATCAGAGTATCTGGCATTAGTACCAAATTGGATTGACAGCATCACAGAGGGAGTTTTTTGTGCTGAGCAGTGACTGTCCACCATGAAATCAAACTCAAATACCAGTAGAGGCCACTGAAAACCCTCAACTTCCTGTCAGTAATCTGCTAGGCTTCACTCACCCATGTGAGAAAGTACCAGGAAAAAAAAATGCAAATTTAAATTTACATGTAAATTTAAATATGTCTTCAAGCTTATGCAAACGCAATCATTTTCTCAAGACATAAAATTCAGGTTTTATGGCTTTTCAGTTTTGTGCAGTATTGAAATATTGCTCAAAATAGCTAATTTTTATTAAATAAATAACACAGCCAATTGATTTGGAAAATATGGTGACACAGAATTAGTTATGCCAAGCTCAGCCTTAGCCTTAGATGCTGTTTAAGGATAGAAGTATCATAATTGTTTTTGCTATATAACTTGTTTCCATGTATCAGGCCCTAATAAAAAAGCATGAGAAAACTGTACAAATTTATACCCAATCAATTTTAAAAAGAAATCATGTAGAAGCCATTCAATTATTATTTTTTAATGCTAAAGGAATGAACAGTAGGGTTGATCCATAGACATCATCTTAAATTTTGCACTTGCTGTTCTGAACATTTGTTAAAGGAGATAAAATACTGAAAATGTCAAGAAAAAAAGTGACAGTACATTAATCTAATGTAGGTAGAAACCCAAGCTCTGGGAATTGGTGATGGACAGGGAAGCCTGGCATGCTGCAGTCCATTGGGTCACAAAGAGTCGGACAGGACTGAGCAACTGAACTGAACTGAACTGAGGTAGAAACTGGTTATCAAATAATATTGAATGGAAGGAAATTAGAGTATAACCAAAAAAGGAAAACTAAATAAACTTTAACATTACTATGTTATTAATTTTTCAATACACAGAAGATTTCACTGGAATATACTTCAAGCCTAAATCAATTGGCTTATTTGTTGACAAAAAACAAAACAATGCTGGCTTTTGTCTGAAACACTGGCTTCTATGCTGGTCATAGTGATGATATTTTTATAGTCACTGAAATTCTCATGTAAAATGGAAATAATAATATAGATATCACTCTCGATCAAAGGAATGGGTTTTTTCCCCTGTAGAACACTACTGTTTTTGTGTTACCTTGTGCTTTTCAGCATACACGAAAGACAGTCCTTAACAACTAACTTCAAATGCTGGCAACTTTCCAACTATGACACCGTTCAGCTGGAAATGCAGTCACAGCCTCATTTCTCACCTTCATTCTAATTTTCTTTCTGTACCTTAAAACACACATCTTGTCTTTTAAGGTGCAGTCAGAGACAGCAAAACAGAGGAGGAAGAGGTCTCATGTGGTAGTAAATACCTCTGTCAAAGGGGTGGGGAGTGAAGTTTTTAAAAATTACCTCCTTTTTATTTATGGATTTATTTGGCTTTGCCAGGTCTCTGCCACATGCAGCATCTTTAGTTCTGGCAAATGTTTCTGTTAAATGAAATCCTAACCCCAAGCTTCATCTGAGAACGCAAGTGTTTCCAGAGGAACAGGGAGCGGAAAGTTATAGACGCAACAGATGAGACTCTAAAATTAGAGCTACGACTATTTTAATATATACTATCGATAGGCTTATTGCAGTTTTATTCACAGAATCAGAAATGTAATACTGAAAACCCCAATCATTTCATAGATGGGAAAACCAAGACTTAGGAAGATTAATCAACATACTCAATCTCAGAAACAGCTGGTAAGTGACTGATCTGGGATTTTCGCACAAAATATATCAAATTGTAGCTCCTACATGATGTTTTATCCTAGCAAGATGTTCCCAGGTTAATCACGGAGCAAGCAAAAATTGTTCAGTCCTTTTTTTTTTTTAAAGGACATATTCTTGAATACTAAAGGATAGAAATCTTATATATATAAACATTCTATAGTTTCAAGTTTTTAATAATAAAGATCAAAATAACTGAATAACTGAGAACAAGGAAGCATTCTCTAATAAATATTTAGTAACACTGGCTGTTGGTACTTTCAATAAAAACAGTATATAAAATCCAGATTTTCAAATAGCATTATCTAGAGGATGATTATTTATTAAAAACCATTCACATTCATAAAGCGAGTCTCAACAAATGCTCCTGACACATAGGTGTCATATAATTTTGCTATTTCAAAAAACTAATTGTATAAGCATATCCTCTCTATTACTCTGTTTTAATATACTCAATGAATTGTTTAGATAAATTATTCTAATTGACCTTCACACGAGCGAATTGTCAAGAAACATCTCTTGACAAGTGAATTTGCCTCTCAGCTACAAATGAATCACCTTACTCTTCAATAAACAGGGCTTTGAATACCATTACTTTAACTATAACCATCTATCATGAGTCCAAAGATGGTGTTCAGCCTATAACTACATCATAAGTTCTTTGACTATTGATTACAAAACTTTTCTTGAGTCAGGTTTACCTTGGCATTTCATATGTCCATGTTCAATACACTGAAAGTGTTAGAAGCAGCATTTATATTCACTTTTCCCATTCAATACGCTTAACTCCAGTGAATAACATTGACTTGGTTTATTGTTCCAGTCCTAGATCAAGTTCTGAGACAACAAACATGAGCTGGTTGATTAGGCTTGGGTCAGAGCTTCACTTGTGACTCTTAGAAGAAGCTACCATTAAAACTGGGATGGGTGTGTGTGTTAGTCGCTCAGTTGTGTCCGACTCTTTGTGACCCCACGGACTGTAGCCCAGCAGGCTCCTCTATCCATGAGATTCTCCAGGCAAGAATACTGGAGTGGGTTGCCATTCCCTTCTCCAGGGGATATTCTTGACCCAAGGATTGAACCTGCATCTCTTATGTCTCCTGAATTGGCAGGTAGGTTCTTTATGACTAGCACCACCTGGGAAGCCCTAATCTTAGACAGACTATCATGAAAACTGGGAAGGGTGGGCTTCTCTCATAAGTATTTGGGGCTTGTGCCTGAAGTAGGGAACTGAATGCTTGATAGGAAAAAAACAGTCACCTTCTGTAGTAAAGTTATCCTGCATCCAACAATTTTAGTTCTCAAACATCAGCCATATCAAAATTCACCTAAAAATCTTGTAAAAAAAACAAAACAAAACAAAAGCCCAGGTCCTGGTTTTTTATTAGCTATCTCATATAATTCTGATATACCTGAGTATTTGAGAACCATTCTACACCACAAATTTGGTTCTACACCTGGCATTTGGTTCTAAGATGGTCCCACAGTTAAAATAATTCAGAGCCCAAAGATCTTACTGGCATTTACTCATGCCGGTTCTTGCACTATATGTATCAACTGCTGCTACTGCTAAGTCGCTTCAGTCGTGCCTGACTCTGTGTGACCCCATAGACGGCAGCCCACCAGGCTCCCCTGTCCCTGGGATTCTCCAGGCAAGAGCACTGGAGTGGGTTGCCATTTCCTTCTCCAGTGCATGAAAGTGAAAAGTGAAAGTGAAGTCGCTCAGTCATGTCCGACTCTTCGCGACCCCTTGGACTGTAGCCTACCAGGCTCCTCTGTCCATGGCATTTTCCAGGCAAGAGTACTGGAGTGGGGTGCCATTGCCTTCTCCAGTATGTATCAATTATCCGTTATCAAATCTTTTAATTCTGGAACCAAAATATCCAGGCCCAAGAATGAGTTGTCCAGGTCAGTGAGTTGTCCAGGTGACTTAGCAGCAACTCAAGTCCAGGAATCAAGGTCAACATCAATGGAGACAAGTCATATTAACAGAACATACTTTTAATAGGATGTGATGGAAATGGTTCTATATCCCTGTGGTCTTCCTTCCACACCCTATGACTACAGACTAGTCATGAGAGAAACATCAAACAAATCCCAGTGGAAGGATATTCCAAAAAATATGTGACCTCAAACTGTGAAGGTGATCAAAAATAAGGAAGATCAGAAAAACTGCACAGCTGAGAAGAGCCTAAGGAGACATGACTATTAAATGAAACGGGGAATCTTGGACGGGACCCTGGAACAGAAAAATGTGAGGAAAAGTGTGAAGCAATCTGGATAAACTATGGCCTTAAGTGGGCTTCCCAGATGGCGCTAGCATTAAAGAATCTGCCTGCCAATGCAGGAGACATAAGAGACACAGGTTCAATCCCTGGGTTGGGACAATCCCCTGGAGAAGGGAATGGCTACCCACTCCAGTGTTCTTGCCTGGAGAAACCCATGGATAGAGGAGCCTGGCAGGCTACAGTCTATGGCGTCACAGAGCCGAACATGATTGAGCAACTGCACACACACGTGGCCTTAAGTTGGTAATAACATATCAATATTGGTTCATTATCAGTGACAAATGGAATGTAAGTATGTAAGATAAGAATAGGAGGGAAAATTGGGTGTGAAGCATACTGAAATTATATATTATCTCACAATTGTTCTATAAATTTTAAAGCGTTCTAAAATAAGAAAGTTTACTTCTAAAATGTCAAAGAATCAGTTACGATTTTAAACACTGACAGAAATAGATACATCCCCTAATATAGTTTTAAACTTAGAACAGAACATACACATAGTCTCCCAACTTTTTTTAAAATTTATTTTTGGCTGCCCTGGGTCTTCGCTGCTACGCGCGAGGGCTTTCTCTAGTTGTGGCAAGTGGGGGCTACTCTCTAGCTGCTGTGTGTGGGCTTCTCGGTGTGGTGGCGTCCATTGCTGTGGAGCACGCACTCTAGGGCGTGTGAGCTTCAGTCGTTGTGGCTTCTGGGCTCCAGAGCACAAGCTCCGTGGTTGTGGCCAGAGGGCTGAGCTGCTCCAAGTCGTGAGAGATCTTCCCGAATCAGGGAACGAACCCCAGTCCCTGCATTGGCAGGCGGATTCTTAACCACTGAACCACAAGGGAAGCCCCCTAATCTCCCATCTTTCTCTGGAAGAACAGGCTACTTTGAGGTCTGAGCCTGGATCAGAAGGTCATGTTACCTTCACGTATTACCCGTGGGCATGGTGTGTGCTCTGAGTTCACATTTCATTATTTGAAAATGGTGGCTGGATGAATAACAAAACGCTGAAATAAATTGAATGGAGACCAATTTTGGATTTTTTATGATTTTTTAAAACCATACACACACTCTAAACCAATAGCTATATTTTAATTCTCACTGTCAGCATTTATTGTGTTGCTTCACTGAGACAATAGCTTTCACTTTGCCCTCTAGTCCATTGGTTTGCATGCTGTTTAGCTAAATTACCAGTTTATGGTAGCATAAGGGCTTCCCAGTTGCACTATTGGTAAAGAATCCACCTGCCAATGCAGGAGACTCAAGAGATGAGGGTTCAATCCCTGGGTTGGGAAGATACCCTGGAGAAGGAAATGGCAACCCACTCTAGTATTCCTGCCTGGGAAATTCCATGGACAGAGGAGCCTGGTGGGTTACAGTCCATGGGTCACAAAGAGTGGGACATGAATGAGCAACTGAGACCAGAACATGGTAACATAAGGGGACAAAGAAGCTCTGAGGGGAGGGGGAATCTCAGGGGCCTCGTACAGAGAGCACCCAGAAAGCTGCTGGTATCGATCTGCATATAACCTGGTTATCTACTGGATTATAACTGGGTGATGACAAGAGTTAGAACATTGGTAAGGAGTTGGAAGACCCAATAAGTCATTCAGATGGTGGTCAGCCATTATCACAGCTTATCCTGACTTAAAATACCTGTTGGTTACATGAGAAGTTGCCAGTTGTTGATGTATAAATATCAAATGGTTTTCTTTTTTCCAGTAACTTCTACCAGCTGTGATTTGTCAATCTTACCTTTCCTGCTGGGTGGCTGCTTTGCTGCAAGACAGCTCCGGCCAATTTATTAAATTTTCATTGACTTGGTTACTGAAGCAGTCTTATTTCAGTTAATCAGACTTAATGCTTGTCGATTTTAAGACTCAACTATCATTCTCAAGTCAATCCTCCATTTCCTACTGTGCAGGGGTGGAGGCTACACCCTGCGACCTATCTCTTCTCTCTCTTCCTTGTCCAGGTTTTGGGAAAGAACAAGGGGAGGATTTTTTTTAAAGGGACTTCATGTGACTTTCCCTGCTGAGTGTGACATCTCCTTTCTGAAAGAGTCTATACTTGTCTAGCTCCTGGAAACAGGAAGCTCTCCTATGCCACGTGAGGGCAGTTCTGACCAGAGTGTCTGCCCTGGGCCTCAGAAGATCCTGTAGAGGTGGAGTAAGTCATCCACGTGACCCACCCCACCCCCCAATCCGGCCACAACCTTCAAGTCACGTGCCTGGAGCAGCACACCACTGTCTCTCCTGGGAAGATAAGAGGTCCCATCTCACCTGCCTTCTGTAGCCCAATTCTGAGCCCCAGGGCACATGCTGGACCCATCTTTCATACATCCTAGAGACCAAAATTCAATGCAATGGCAGAGACCCATCATCATACTTCTGCCTGAAGGTCAGCTTTAGCAAGACCAGGGAGGAGGATGTCATACTCCACTTGTGCTAGCATCCCCCACCCCTGCCAGTCACTGTCGTGACCTCGGACACCCTCCAGTGTCCCCTCAGCAGCCCCCCACCTGGTGAAGGTGGGGAGGAATGGTCTCTGTTCACACTGCACTGCCCCTAAAGGCCACTGTGAGTCCTTCTGCCATCCTCCTGACTGGAGAGGGTAGAGACCTTGGTGACTATTCTGTGATGTGGCATCTCACATCACCTCTGAGAGCCCCTAGCTGGCATATCTCTGAAGGCAGAATGTGACCGAATCCATGGACCTCCATCCCCAAGGTAAGAGATGATTCCACCTTACATGCCCACTCCTAGTTACATAGTCACTGGCTCCAACAAGGAGAGGGATATAGAGGTGGAGAGAGGATGGCAGGAGTGTTCCCTTGATGCCATGAAGGTGGTACCAAAAGTTGAAGCTGGAGATGCTTGGAACTGGCAGGCTTTCCTTTGCTAGGGCTTCCCCAAGGTCAGCTCTACAAGGAAACAGGCAGTGACATGGCCAGTGAGTGACAGAGACCATCATGTGTTGGCCAGGCATTTCCCACTTAGGTGAAAAACAAGGAAAGGAAAGTACCTGGGACCAAGGATTTTTACAAGAATTATTTTTTCTTTTAATGTTTGAATATTTAATTTACAATCTTTGATATATTGAAGTATACATGATTTACTATGCTGTGCTAATTTCTGGTTTATAGCAAAATCACTCAGATACACACACACACACACACACACATATACATATCTGCTAATTATTAGACAAATGCAAATCAAAACTACAGTGAGGTATCACCTCACACTGGTCAAATGTCCATCATTAAAAAGTCTACAAATAACAAATGGTGCTAACCATCGGACAACTGCACTCACCCTCCCATGCTAGTAAGGTCATGCTTAAAATCTTGCAATGCTAGACTTCAGCATTATGCAAACCAAGAACTTCCAGATGTCCAACCTAGATTTAGAAAAGGAAGAGGAACCAGAGATCAACTTGCTGACATTCGCTGGATCACAGACAAAGCTAGGAAATGCCCCCCCCAAAACATCTACGTCTGCTTTATCAACTACACAAAAGTCTCGACTGTGTGGACCATAATAAACTGTGGAAAGCTCCTGAAGACATGGGAATGCCAGACCATCTTACCTGTCTCTTGAGAAATCTGTATGCGAGTCAAGAAGCAACAGCTAGAACCCTGTATGGAACAACTGATTGGTTCAAGATTGAGAAAGGAGTACGATGGGGCTGTCTGCTGCCATCCTGTTTGTTTAATCTATACCCTGAGCACATCATGACAAATGCCGGACCGGAAGAGTTAGTTACAGCTGGAATCAAGATATACAGGAGAAACATCCAAAACCTCATATAATGTAGATGATACCACTCTAATGGCAGAAAGCAAAGAGGAACTAAACAGCCTCTTGATGAGGGTGAAAGAGGAGAGTGAAAGAGCTGGGTAAAGACTAAATATATTATAAAAAAAAAAACACACTAAGATCATGGCATCTGGCCCCATTACTGCAAAGCAAATAGAAGGGGAAAAGGTGGAAGCTGTGTCAGATTTCCTCTTCTTGGGCTGTAAAATCATCGTGGGTGGTGACTGCAGCCATTAAATCAGAAGACGTTTGCTTCTTGGCAGGAAAGCTATGACAAACCTAGAGTGTGTTGAAAAGCAGAGACATTATTCCATGGACAAAGGTCCTTATAGTCAAGGTTACACTCTCCCCAGTGGTCACATGAGGTTGTGAGCTGGACTGTAAAGGTACTGGAGCCGAAGAATTAATGCCTTCGAACCGTGGTGCTGGAGAAGATTCCTGATAGTCCCTCAGACTGCAAGGAGATCAAGCCAGTTAATCTTAAGGGAAATCAAACTTAAGTACTCATTGGAAGGACTGATGCTGAAGTTGAAATTCCAGTATTTTGGTCATCTGATGCAAACAGTTGGTTCATTGGAAAAGTCCCTGATGCTGGGAAAGATTGAGGGCAGAAGGAGAAGAGGGTATCAGAGGATGAGATGGCTAGATGGCATCACTGATGCAATGGTCATGAACTTGGACAAACTTTGGGAGATAGTGAGGGATGGACAAGCTTGGCATGCTGCAGTCCATGGGGTCGCAAAAAGTTGGGCACGACTGGGTGACTGAACAACAACAATAATCAGCAATGTTGAGCATCTTTTCATGTGTTCATTAGCCATCTGTATATCTTCTTTTTAGGTCTTCTGCCCATTTTACCATACGATTGGGTTGCCTTTTTTTTTTTTTTAATGTATTGAGTTCTCTACAAGAATTTACTTAACCAATCAAGGGCTCTCCATTTCTTTCAACTTTAAATATAACATTCTTAACTTCTGTCCCAAGTCAACTACTTTATTTCCCTTTTATAGCCACTGCTTTACCTAAATATACTGATAAACTATTTTCAAAATGGGTATGGAAAAGACCTATGTTAACATACATATGTTACTGTAGTCCCTAGGTGTTTTACAAATACTATCTCACCTAACCTTCCAGGCATGTTGATAACACAAAGGACACTAATTCCATTTACAGAGGTGGGAAAGAAATACAACCCAGCTTGAAGTCCACCCAGATGAATAAATAAAGGCCATGCCTTTTCAATTTCATGTTGCCCTTACACACTGCATCATTCTGTTCTATAAACTCCCTACCATGATTGCTTTCCAAGAATTGAGAATTTGATGGAGAAAAAAGCAAGCATTAAGGATCTGAGAAATGAGAGAAATGAACGGTACTGGGTCCTGTCGTCTGTTTACAATCAAAGGTTGAGGGTCCCTTTCCCAAAGGTCTTGCTTTCACTTTTTACTGTACATCAAATGTCTTTTTGCAGTTGGGTCTTATAATTTGGGGAATACTTGAAAAAAACTGTAGGATGCTGTCTGAACATAACTTATGTTAAGACAGGTTTTTGAAATGAAGATTAACATGCAAGAGCAAATGCCTGCTTTTTTCTGAAATATGCTTAAGAAACAATTTACACATTAGATAATTCACACAGGCTGACAACTGATTTATCATCTGTGCAAAAAAAAAAAATTATTCACAGTCTTTTATCCTTGAGTTTTTACACACTGAATGGCATTCATAATGTATCACAATGAGCACATTTTTATCACATGGCCATGTATCTGGTACCCATCATGTCTCTCTAATTTCTAAACGCTGACTGTTGGACTGTTACTTTTAAAATATTGCTTCACTAGTCTTAGACTTGTCCATACACTGGGATCATCTGGATTTTAAAAAATATATATTGACACCTAAGTCCTTGTCCCAACAGATTAAAGATGAATCTGGCCTCTGTACCACAACACCAAATTAAATCTTAGAGACAGAGTTTTGGGTGAAGTAGAAAACAACAGCTCTATAGCTTTGCCAGGCAAAGGGGGCATAGCAGTCTAATGCCCTCAAAACCATGTGTCCCAACCTGGAGAGGGTAGTGAGAAGCTTTACAGTAATGGTTTAAAGAAGGTGTGACCAGCTCACGGACATTCTTCTGACTGGTTGGTGAGCTAAGTGGGAGTCGGCATCATCGATCTTAAGTTTCCAACCAGTCTGGGATCTACATACTTGTGGGCAGTAAACCATCATTAATCATTAACTTCAGTCACCTGAAGGGGGTTTCAGTATCTGCAAAACAGCTTAAAGATATTGTTATGGGTACTGATGGGGAATCAGGAGCCCGCCCCAAGGCTGTACTATTTGTTTCTCTTGACTGTTTGTCTGTCCCTGATTATGCATCCCCTCCCATCCCTAATTAACTGCTTGAATCTGCCCCTTAGAACTTAGGGAATGCCATAAAGGAAAAATAAAGGTTATTTGGCTGTAATCAAAGAAAAGGGGGACTCATAAAGGCTTTGCGCCTGAAAGCCTCACAGGTCCCTGCTCAGTAACAAGATTCTGATGGAACTGAGCTGGGATGAGGACTGGATTTGGGGAGGAAATTTTAACGTGCAGCAGTGTCTAAAAGCTACTGCTCTACTAAATGCTAACTTTTGTAAACTTAAGAGATTTAGAATTTCCTTTATAAGGAAAAAGATTGGAGACTAACCCTAAGCCATCTGCTGAAGAGGCAACAAAATGTCTAAGGTAGACTCATCATCTAGATTCTATCCAAGCCAATCCTGTGTCTGCATGGTGGCACAAAACAAGCTTGCCTATGTGTGTATTTTTCTCATAAAACTTTATCCTTTGTTATCCACTGCTGGAATATTTTAATAAAGGTCACATATCACTACCAAAAATTCATTTAACCAGCATGCCAAAAAAATTCATTTGCTTGGGCTTAACTGAACCTTTTTCATCTTTGAACTGTCTAGGTTTGCCATGAAATGTACAGTATCTTTTACATATTTCATTACTATATCTCCTTTTGATATTAAAATTTTATTTGCCATCTACATGTTGATCTTTCTTGCGTGTAGAAAAAAATTCACCAATATCTATCGTCAGCTTAAAAAGTAGTCACAACCTTAAAGTTGAGAGTTAAGCTTTATTCAGCGGGAAATTTTACGACTTCAAGCCCAGGAGACAGCATTTTAAGTAACTCTGAGGCAGGAGGGTGCAGGTGGGGGTGGAGGGCATACAGAATCAGGTTATATAGAAGTTTGCAACAAAAGGCAGTGTTTATGTTAATTAAAGAAAACCAGATATCCCAAGCTAAAGAATTTAGTGCTTTTCTATGTATGTGAAAATGCAAGGGTCTGGGCTCACTGAAATCATTGCTTTCATATGCATCTCAGCTATCTAGGGCCAGCATCCTTCATTTTTTTTTCATATCCTGAGTTCCCTACTGCTCACCACAAGGAGTGGCTGAAGCACAGCTTCAGGGATCAGGCTTGAAACAAGGGATCAAGCCCAGGTCTCCTGCATTGCAGGCGGGTTCTTTACCAGCTGAGCCACAAGGGAAGCCCAAGAATTCTGGAGTGGGTGGCATATAGCTGCTGGATCACAGGTACTGATATGGCAGGAAATATTTCATCTCTCACTATGATGTGACATTTTAGGAAGCTGAGTATACTGCACTCATGTTTAGTGCTCGGGTTAGAACTAAAGAAGAGACTTTAGCTGCAAAGAAGATGCAAAATTCAGGCAAATGGAAAGAGAAACTTGACCTGCAGTGCAGGCCTAGTGGACTTTGGTGAATGAGGCTTATAGTGTGGGTAAGAAGGAATCCCAATACTGAAGCATATACATAGCTAGACCAACTGAAGCTGCCTTTAGCCAACTTAATCAATTAGGACGCAGGACAATGAAGAGTCAGATCCCAAAGAGAAGGGTGGAATCCAACATGCCCAATGTCCAGGTTCCCCAGTCACCCAAGGGGAGGGGAGTGACACATTGGCTGAGAAAAACTAGAATGACTTCTCTAGCGGGTGTTCTTCCATGTGGCAAGAGAAACCTTGGCAAAGAAGCTTCTCCTCTATTGCATGAAAAGTGAAAGTGAAAGTTGCTCAGTCATGTCCAACTCTTTGTAACCCCATGGATTATACAGTCCATAGAATCTTTCAGGCCAGAACACTGGAGTAGGTAGCATTTCCCTTCTCCAGGGGATCTTCCCAACCCAGGGATCAAGCCCAGGTCTCCTGCATTGCAGGCGGGTTCTTTACCAGCTGAGCCACAAGGGAAGCCCAAGAATCCTGGAGTGGGTGGCATATCCTTTCTCCAGCGGATTTCCCCACCAGGAATAGAACCAGGGTCTCCTGCACTGTAGGCAGATTCTTTACCAACTGAGCTATCAGGCAAGAATCAGACCCAATATATATGGAATTAAAGTGGAAAAGCAGATCCAATCATGACGTCCACTGCTAACTGCCTATTTCAAGTAGCCACAGCTACCCATTTGCCACCTTCAATTATGTCACCTGCTCTATTTCTAAAAAAGATATTACTCTGGTACTTCCCTGGCACTGGTTAGCAACTGTACTTTGGGAGCATCTCCTATGTACCCAGCTTGAGGTGGAATACCTGGCCCACCTCACCCTGCTGAACCGGATCCATACTGGAAGTGTTAATGAGCACCAGGTGGGGTCCAAGGTGCCCAGACAGCTTCTGAACCACAGGGGCTTCTTTTTCTTTCTCAGTCATCACGAGCCACTTCTACAGCTGTTGTGATTATATTTTAGAAAAGTGTAACACAGTCCTCTCAGAAGAGAATTCTTCAATTTGCATATTTCCTAGAGACTTCTTATGTGACTCTATTAATTTATTAACACTTTTTAAAGTGACAGAGTTTCCCAGGGTGCTCTCTGATAAATCATTGAAGTGGTTATAAATAAAGCATCACACATTTAGTCTCTCGGTACCCAGTCCGGAAAAGTAAACACTACTCATTTTCCAAAGAGACACTATGAAAATTAACTGATGCTGAAAATTCACTTCTTTCCTCCAATTAGGAAAGACTGGAGTGAGATACAAATAAACAGTTTTCAGATGCGAAACAGAACAAAAAAGAAATGACAAAGATGATATGAAACTATCCTAGGACCATGAAAGCAAATCAGTTTATTTGGGATAAAAGAAATGGAACTGAAGCGAAAAAAAAAAAAAAAGAAAAAGAATAACTCTTCTTCAAAATCTCTCTCCTCCTCGGTTTGGCATTTTTTCCATAATAACTCTTAATTTTTTGTTTGTTTATTTGTTCTGTCCCTTGTGCTTGATTCCTTGTGATGCTGTGCACTGGAGCAGGCCAGGCTTCCCTGTCCTTCACCATCTCCTGGAGTTTGCTCGGATTCATGTCCATTCAGTGGTGATGCTATCTAACCATCTCATCCTCTGCCTCCCCCTTCTCCTTTTGCCTTCAATATTTCCCAGAAGCATTTATCTTCAATTGCCCAAAGTCTTCACATTATACTAACTAACATACTAAGAGTGTGAGTCCCAGTGATAATTTAGGTTTGCTGTTGTCGTTTAGTTGCTCAGTTGTGCCAGACTCTTTCTGACCCCATGGACTGTAGCCTGCCAGGACTCTCCGTCCATGGGGTTTCCCAGGCAGGAATATTGGAATGGGTTGTCATTCTCTATCCAGGGTATCTTCCCAATCCATATCAGGTTGGATATCCTGCACTGGCAGGTGGGTTCTTCACCACTGAGTCACCAGGGAAGCCCATTTTAATTTTACTCACATTTTAATTTTATTATTGGCCAAGAATTTACTTTTCTCTAAGTATTACCCCACATCTGAGGTCAGGGACATTCTAGGAATTAGCAAACTAAAATGGACGGGAACGGGTGAATTTAACTCAGATGACCATTATATCTACTACTGTGCACAGGAACCCCTTAGAAGAAAAGGCGTAGCTATCATGGTCAACTAAAGAGTCTGAAATGCAGTCCTTGGATGCAATCTCAAGAACAACAGAATGATCTCTGTTCCTTTCCAAGGCAAACCATTCAATATCACAGTTATCCAAGCCTATGCCCCAACCAAGAATGCTCAAGAAGCTAAAGCTGAATGGTTCTATGAAGACCTACAAGACCTTTTGGAACTAACACCCAAAAAAGATGTCTTTTTCATTATAGGGGACTGGAATGCAAAAGCAGAAGTCAAGAAACACCTGGAGTAACAGGCAAATTTGGCCTTGGAGAACGGAATGAAGCAGGGCAAAGACTAGTAGAGTTTTGCCAAGAGAATGCACTGGTCATAGCAAACACCCTCTTCCAACACCACAAGAGAAGACTCTACACATGGACATCACCAGACGGTCAACACCGAAATCAGATTGATTATATTCTTTGCAGCCAAACATGGAGAAGCTCTATACAGTCAGCAAAAACAAGACCGGGAGCTGACTGTGGCTCAGATCATGAACTCCTTATTGCCAAATTCAGACTTAAATTGAAGAAAGTGGGAAGACGATTTCCACTAGACCATTCAGGTATGACCTAAATCAAATCCCTTATGATTATACAGTGGAAGTGAGAAATAGATTTAAGGGACTAGATCTGATGGATAGAGTGCCTGATGAACTATGGATAGAGGTTCGTGACATTGTACAGGAGACAGGGATCAAGACCATCCCCATGGAAAAGAAATGCAAAAGAGCAAAATGGCTGTCTGAGGAGCCCTTACAAATAGCTGTGAAAAGAAGAGAAGTGAAAAGCAAAGGAGAAAAGGAAAGATATAAGCAACTAAATGCAGAGTTCCAAAGAATAGCAAGGAAAGATAAGAAAGCCTTCCTCAGCAATCAATGCAAAGAAATAGAGGAAAACAACAGAATGGGAAAGACTAGAGATCTCTTCAAGAAAATTAGAGATACCAAGGGAACATTTCATGGAAAGATAGGCTCAATAAAGGACAGAAATGGTATGGACCTAACAGAAGCAGAAGATATTAAGAAGAGGTGGCAAGAATACACAAAAGAACTGTACAAAAAAGATCTTCATCACCCAGATAATCAAGATGGTGTGATCACTAACCTAGAGCCAGACATCCTGGAATGTGAAGTCAAGTGGGCCTTAGGAAGCATCACTATGAACAAAGCTAGTGGAGGTGATGGCATTCCAGTAGAGCTATTTCAAATCCTGAAAGATGATGCTGTTAAAGTGCTGCACTGAATATGCCAGCAAATTTGGAAAACTCAGCAGTGGCCACAGGACTGAGAAAGCTCAGTTTTCATTCCAATCCCAAAGAAAGGCAATGCCAAAGAATGCTCAAACTACCACACAATTGCACTCATCTGACATGCTAGTAAAGTAATGCTCAAAATTCTCCAAGCCAGGCTTCAGTAGTATGTGAACCGTGAACTTCCAGATGTTCAAGCTGGTTTTAGAAAAGGCAGAGGAACCAGAGATCAAATTGCCTACATCCCTTGGATCATGCAAAAAGCAAGAGAGTTCCAGAAAATCATTTACTTCTGCTTTATTGACTATGCCAAAGCCTTTGACTGTGTGGATCACAATAAACTGTGGAAAATTCTGAAAGAGATGGGAATACCAGACCACCTGACCTGCCTCTTGAGAAATCTGTATGCAGGTCAGGAAGCAACAGTTAAAACTGGACATGGAACAACAGACTCCTTTTCTAAATAGGAAAAGGAGTACGTCAAGCCTGCATATTGTCACTGTGCTTATTTAACTTGTATGCAGAGTACATCATGAGAAACGCTGGGATGGAAGAAACACAAGCTGGAATCAAGATTGCCGGGAGAAATATCAATAACCTCAGATATGCAGATGACACCACCCTTATGGCAGAAAGTGAAGAGGAACTAAAAAGCCTCTTGATAAAATTAAAAGAGGAGAGTGAAAAAGTTGGCTTAAAGCTCAACATTCGGAAAACTAAGATCATGGCATCTGGTCCCATCACTTCATGGCAAATGGATGGGGAAACAGTGGAAACAATGGCTGACTTTATTTGTTGGGGCTCCAAAACCACTGCAGATGGTGATTGCAGCCATGAAGTTAAAAAGTGCTTACTGCGTGGAAGGAAAGTTATGACCAACCTAGATAGCATATTGAAAAGCAGAGATATTACTTTGCCAACAAAGGTCCGTCTAGTCAAGGCTATGGTTTTTCCAGTGGTCATGTATGGATATGAGAGTTGGACTGTGAAGAAAGCTGAGTGCTGAAGAATAGATCCTTTTGAACTGTGGTGTTGGAGAAGACTCTTGAGAGTCCCTTGGACTGCAAGGAGATCCAGCCATTCCATTCTAAAGGAGATCAGTCCTGGGTGTTCATCGGAAGGACTGATGCTAACGCTGAAACTCCAATACTTTGACCAACTCATGTGAAGAGCTGACTCATTGGAAAAGCCTCTGATGCTGGGAGGATTTGGGGGCAGAAGGAGAAGGGGACGACAGAGGATTGAGATGGCTGGATGGCATCACTGACTCGATGGACATGAGTTTGAGTGAACTCCTGGAGTTGGTGATGGACAGAGAGGCCTGGCATGCTGCGATTCATGTAGTCGCAAAGAGTCGGACACGACTGAGCCACTGATCTGAACTGAAAATGCCCTCTGTTTCCAACTGGCCAATCCTACTTCTCCTGGAATTTTTCTTTGAAGTCCTTCTCCTCCCAGTGGGTCACGTGAGCCATAGGGTCCCAGACTCTCCCCATGACTATGTTTCCAGCTGTCATATTCAGTTTCCTCCCTAGATTGCCTGTACTTGAGGAAAGTAATTCTAGTTTGCTTATCTTAGGTATTATATCCCAGTCCCCAACAGATGTCTCTGTTAGCTGAAATTTTGAATTAATGAAATAAATGTTATAAAAAATCATTATTGCACCTGAAAGTACATGCACATGAAACCAAATGACCCTGGCTAATGACCATGGCGGTTGGGAATCAGTGCTTTGACATGGGTTATGCTCAGGACAGAGATGCTCTTTCAACAACTTCCATAGAATCAGCCAAAGTGAGAGATGCATGAATGGGACAGTCCAGAAAAGGAAACCTTTGGAACATTTAATACAGAAATTATTAGAAATTTGCATTGGAGAGAACAGCAGAGAGAGCTGAATTGAAAAGGGACTGAGAGTGCTTTTCTGCACATACTTGATCAATTACATTCGTAACTGACTAAGGCGACTAAGGTCCGTCTAGTCAAGGCTATGGTTTTTCCAGTGGTCATGTATGGATGTGAGAGTTGGACTGTGAAGAAGGCTGAGTGCCAAAGAATTGATGCTTTTGAGCTGTGGTGTTGGAAAAGACTCTTGAGAGTCCCTTGGACTGCAAGGAGATCCAACCAGTCCATTCTGAAGGAGATCAGCCCTGGGATTTCTTTGGAAGGAATGAAGCTAAAGCTGAAACTCCAGTACTTTGGCCACCTCAAGCGAAGAATTGACTCATTGGAAAAGACTCTGATGCTGGGAGGGATTGGGGGCAGGAGGAGAAGGGGACAACAGAGGATGAGATGGGTGGATGGCATCACTGACTCGATGGACGTGAGTCTGAGTGAACTCCGGGAGTTGGTGATGGACAGGGAGGCCTGGCGTGCTGCGATTCATGGGGTCACAAAGCATCGGACACAACTGAGCAACTGAACTGAACTGAACTGAAGGTTAACTATCGTTTACCATTATTAAGGTATATCTTATTGACCATGAAGTAGTAATTTTTTATTTCCATCCCTGTCATCCAATTGTTTAGCTGTGCCATGTTACTAGTTTTGAACAAATAGGTCCATATTCCAAATAAAATCATATTTGAAAAATCAAAAATGTTTAGTACATTTATATTTCATGGTTTGTGAAGTGAGAAAATATGAAAAAAAAATCTGATGGTTTGCATGATTTTAGCAACAAAATCATGTATTTCATCAAACATTCCAACTCCTTTCAAATGTTAAAAATGTTCTTTCCAGAATGATCACATATATAAAAGCGATTAACTTACTCTTCATTTTTTAGAGGCCATTTTTTAATGTGTTTTAATTTGTTTTAAATGTGTTTTCCTTTCAAATATGGAGTATATTTCTGACAGCCACCTGTCATCACAGAAAATTTTAGGAAAACCTGAAATCTTTTTCCCTGGGAAATATGAAGTTTGAAACCTTCTCCAACAGTGATCATTTAATCTGTGAACATCAAATAAAATTTTCTTTTACCCTCATTACCCATTACAAAGTATCAGCAAGTTTCTGTGATATTAAAAAAAAAACACATGTTCCATTAACCTTTAAACAGAATAAACCTAAGACAATGAATATTCACAGAGGTACATTATTTCATGGTGGAGTATCAATTCTTCCTTCAGTTTATCATGAGTAGTACACACTGCATACAGCCATGTGATATATAGAACAAAAACTCCTTTGTCATCCCATTATTAATTTTTTTCCTTTCATTAGGCCATAATACCTGCACATTTAAGCAGAGTACCTAATACAGTCTCCACAAGCTGCATATGTACTCTGTGCAAAGGGCATATCCCAATTTGAAGACCATGTCACACATGCCCCGCTTGGCAATGGTGATTCTCGTTGGTCTACACTCGGCTAGTAACTCAGTAAGACCTTGTGTTGTGGTTCTCTTTAATGTATAAGCATAATATGCAATACTTTCTCCTTTGTAACAAATTGAATCATATGAGGTTCATAAATGGCTACTCTCCATGTCCTGTTCTATAGCTTGCTTTGCAGAAACAGTATAACTTGGCATAGCAAGGCATACAGATCCATCCCACATTTTCTTAATTATAGTATATAGTGTTCCATTGCATGGCTGTCATCCCTATTATTTCCCTAATAATGGCCCTAATGTTGCTTGTCAAATTTTGGCATTTGGATCACCCAAAGGACCTGCTGAACCATTAACTGCTAATTGGGTATATCGAGGGTGGGGCTGGAAACTCGGCATTTTTTATATTCTCCCAAGTGGTGCTGATGCTGCCAGAATGTGGATACACTTTTAGAATCACTGACACAGGAAAGAGACACCGCAGAATTGCTGGAGGACGATGATGCAGCTGACAAATTTAACATAATCTCACCGAAGTATCCTCCCAAGCAGTTGCTTTGCAGTTTGTGTCCCAGACTTCCACACCTGTGCCAATCGTTACACTGCATGCGAAGTCTCTTCAGTCTTGTCCGACTGACTCTTTGTGACCCCATGGTCTGTAGCTCACCAGGCTCCTCTGTCCATGAGATTCTTCAAGCAAGAATACTGGAGTGGATTGCCATGCCCTCCTCCAGAGGAAATTCCCAACCCAGGGATTGAACCTGAGACTCGCACCTCTCCTGCCCTGGAAGGCAGGGTCTTTACCACTAGCGCCACCTGGAAAGCTACCCAACATCAATTACCATCAACTGGATGGCTGAAAACTGCATCGTCTTCTAGGTTGCACTTTCAGAGTGCAAGCAAGGTTAAGCATCTCTTCTCGTGTGTATTGTCCATCTCTGTTTCCTTTTTGTTAGCATACGTTACTTTGGAAAATTCATTCATGCGATATGAATGATATGATACATACCACAATAGTCCTTCATTGACTTTATAAGTTCCTTGGTTTTTTTGCATTCAGATTTATTTATTTTTTTGGGGGGGTGGAGTTTAAGGTTCATACCAAAAGTGAGGTTAAAGTACAGAGATTTCCAATACATCCTCACCCTTATACATGCAGAATTTTCCCCGATTATAACATCCTCCACCAAAGCAGTACACTTGTTACAATGGATGAATCTACATGACGTATCATAATCACCCAATGTCCACAGTTAATCTTATGGTTTAGTCTCAGCGTTACACATTCTCCAGGTTGGGACAAGTATATATATATATGTGTTATTACGGCATCATACAAAGTATTTTCACTGCCCTAAGAACACTCTGTGTTCCAGCTATTCATCCCTCGCTCCCCCAACCCCTAGCAATCACTGATCTTTCTATGGTCTTCATAGTTCTGCCATTTCCAGAAGGTCATACAGTTCAAACCATACGGTAAAGCTTGTTCAGATTGGTTTCTTTCACTTCACGTCCTCTTGTGGCCTGATCAGTTCAGCTCAGTTGCCAACTGGTGTCCAATTCTCTGTGACCCTAAGGACTGCAGCACACCAGGCTTCCCTGTCCTTCACCATCTTCTGGAGTTTGCTCAAACTCAAGTCCAGTGAATCAGAGATGCCATCCAACCGTCTCATCCTCTGTCATCCCCTTCTCCTTCTGCCATCAATCTTTCGCAGCATCAGTCTTTTCCAATGAGTCGGCTCTTTGCATCAGGTGGCCAAAGTATTTTATTTCGTTTTTCCATAGAGCGAGCCAATGATACCACATGCAGACAAGAGTACTGGGCTTCCCTGGTGACTCAGACCATAAAGAATTTGCCTGCAATGCAGGAGACCTGGGTTCAATCCCTGGGTGGGGAAGATCCCCTGGAGAAGGGCATGGCAACCCACTCCAGTATTCCTGCCTGGAAAATCCCATGGATGGAGGAGCCTTTGTATATTACAAAGAATCCCCTTTTTATTATTTATTTATGGCTGCATCAGGTCTCACTTGTGGCACACAGACTTCACTCCAGTTGTGGCACTCAGGCTGAGTAGCTGCTGGGCACAAGCTTAGTTGTTCTGCAGCGTGAGGGATCTTCCTGGACCAGGGATTGAACCCATGTTCATTGCCTTGGAAGGCAGATTCTTTATTGCTTGTTTTTGACGTGGGCCATTTTTAAGGTCTTCATTGAATCTGTTACAACCTTGCTTCTGCTTTATGTTTTGGTTTTTCGGCTGGGAGGTCTGTGGGATCCTAGCTCCTCAACCAGGGGTCAAACCCACACATATTGCATGAAGGCAGAGTTTTAACCACTGGACCACCAGCGCAGTCCCAAAAGAATTCTTCTATATGCAAAGATTCTATAGTAAGCCTTGTCATTCATGAATTTGATACATATCTCCTTTTCCTCTGGTTTTTATTATTGACTTCTAAGAATTTAAATATTTTTCTCCCCAAAATTTTGCTTATTTTTTGAGGATTTTACCTATGTACCTTACGCTTTTATTTAATTTTTTTTTTTAGAAGGGACTTCATACCGTTTTACATTTTCTAGTTATTTATGGATGGCACATAGGAAAGCTATTGATTTTTTTGTGTATTGAGATTAGATCTGGATAGCTTAATGGACTCACTTTATTAGTGATAGTAGCTTGTTAGTTATTCCCTTGTGTTTCTGGGTTATATGAATGTGAAGTCTACAAATAATCACATGTCTCTTGCTTCCCCATCCTTTAATCCCCTATATTTAGGGTGGGGTACTAGGATTATCAGTATCTATTATGGGTATTAGGACTGCCTAATATCTCAAGTATAATGCTGAATATTACACATGATAGAAGGCATAATATATATTCCAGATTTTTAGGAAAGTACTTCTAATACTGTACTCCTAAATATGATATTTCTGTTAATACGTTAAGAAATTAAAGACATTCCCTTCTGTATTATTCTGCTAAAATAATCATTTTAAATTATGACATTGAATTATACTTAATCAAACATATGTTAGGCATCAGTGGATACAGCCACAGGCTTTTCCTTGTGATTAATATTAATATAGCAGGCTTCACTGTTTACTTTTCTAATATTGAGCCATCCTTGCATGTCTGAAATAAAACTCACTTTGCTATGATCCTTTCATATTGATGTGACTGAATTTCATTTAGGGTTTTTGTCCCAAGGCTTAAAAGTGAGCAAGAATTTCACTTACTGGTCAGGTTTAGGGTATCGGGGTCTAGTATTGCTTATACAACATTTAAATTTCTCTAAAATAACCTCCGCTTGATTCATCAACTCAAATTACACTGTGTAATTTGAGAGCCTTTCCATTCTGCTCACCCTCTGATCATGTTTCACCCATTTGTGCCCACCATATGCTTATCACTGCTCATTCAAAGAACATGTTAACAAGCTCTCTTGGTTGAGTGGCTGTGTCATATGCAGTTACACAATGAGCACAAACTTCTGAGTCAGATCTGACACGGCCCGTCATTATTGTGTGAAATGAGAACTACTTCTCCTCTGTAAAATGGATATACCTACTCTGCACACTGCTGAAAGCAGTGGATGATTTAATCCTCACAGAGTATCTGCTATACGCAGGATTTTCTAAAAATAGTGATTGTGATGATTTTCCTTGATGAACAGAGACATAAGCATTTGTTTCTTTGGATAGATCATCCTTTGCATGTCGAGCAAGGCATAGTGTTTACATAGGAAATGCACAAAAATCACTCATAAAAGCTATATTTGATATAAATTGTGCCCCCCAAGACAACATTTTCAGGACCACCCCACCTGCAGTGATTGTGATTGTTACCTTGTTCAGAAACAAAATTTTTGCTGATATAATGAGTTAGGATGAGCTCACATTGGAATACAGTGGTCTCTTAATCCAATATGACAGGTATCCTTGTAAAGAGAAGGACGATGGAGTGGAGGCAGTGGCAACAGGGAGAACCCCAGGTGATGACACAGGCAGAGACTGGAGTGATGTATCGACAAGCAGAGGAGCACCTGGGGTGATCAGAAGCTGGACAAGGCAAGAAGGATCTTCCTCCAGAGGCTATGGAGGGAGCATGGCTCTGCCTACACCTTCATTTTACTTTTCCAGCCTCCAGAACGCTAAGATAATAAATTTCTGTTGTTTAAGCCACTCATTTGGAGTTACTTTGGTACAGCCACCCTAGGGGTATCTCATGGACCCAAACCAGGGGATGGCTGCAGGTTCAGGCTGTCAGTGGAATAAACCAAGAGGATGATGGTGCAGCATCAGCAAAAAGAAAATGTTGATATGAAGTCAAATGTTACTTGAGCCAGGATGAAACTAGGAACATGTTCTGAACTGTGCACCAAGCAGAGCACATTGGGGACATGCTTGGAAGAGGGCAGAAAATAGGGCCATTCATGCCATACTGGGGAAGTGTGGCAAAGAGACACTAAAGTTCTATCAGATGCTCATTAATTCATTGGGCAATGGGTACAATTTTAATTGAGAGAATATATTTGATAATGCACATAGTGAACGTTGCCATAGCAGCACAGCTTTCTTGGGGGCACAGTAACACACCCCAGTATAATTTTGCCAGGAAAGGGAAAAGCATCTTGGACATTGAGACTTTCTTGCTGGGTAACTCACATAATGTCCTATTCATTCATTTCTGCTAAAACTTGAGCTCCATATCTTTTTTGGATCATGCCAGTCTCAACCTTGAGAATTTCATCTTTCTCATCACTCCCTATTTTATGACTGACATCTAAAGCTACATGGATCATTACTCTACCTGATCAGAGAGTCTAGGCAAGCAAAATGTAGTCACGCTGGTTTCACTTTGGTCAAAGAGGATCAAAGATGTGGATGCCATGCCAAGAAAGTGGGTGACTGCATTTAACATTCTACAAGTAGAATTAATTGAGTTGCTCTCCAAGTCATATGATGGAGCTGTTCTAAATCTGGGAATGAAACCAGGGTTTCTCACCATCAATTTTTTTTTTTTTTCAGACCATGCGGTCTAAAAGTTTTTATTCTCCAATGATCATCAATTTAAATGAGAGACCTCCTGCCAAACTCAGTGCTCTAATTACATAGTTAGGAAGGACAGATAATAATTATTGCAATGTTCTAGCCTCAAAACTGTCGAGCAATGCTGACTGATACAGATATCAGGATTCAACTTTCTTTAGAACACATATGCACATATTTTTCAATTGTCTGTATATATATATATTTTAATCCAGCATCCATCATTACCATTAACGTATGACTATTAAATTAATTTTGATCCTGCGTTTTGCTTCATGTTTGTAAATAATTCAGAAATATTGGTTAACTCAAAGAATATATGAATATTTTCTTATCACGTCGTCTGCTCCTATAAGAGAGAAAACAGTCCTGAGACACTTCTTCCCAGTCTTTGTTTTGTGTGAGCACAAAAGCTTTCAGAAATTTAAATATGATTACAGCAGGGGTCTGAGAGGAAGCATAGCAAGGCCAATGAATTGAGTGCTCAAGACATTATTCATGCTTGACATGGCTTTTTATAAGATTCTCACTTCTTGTTGCCTGGAATTTTCCTTATTCTTTCTTTTAATCATCAAATTCCATGGTTACTTCCACCAATAAAACAGCAATGTCCTCTTGAAAGAAAAATATTCTAGCTGTGCACAATGCTTCTATTCTGCTTCCATTTCCTCATTCCCTAAGGAAAGCTTCCTTGCCAGATCCCATTTACAGCCCAGAAACTCTTGCCAACAAAGACTTGAAATGATAAACTAACTCAGGGACAAAACGCATAAGCTAAATTTATTTAGGGAAAAAAAAAAACAAAACAGTTTCACATTTGGAAAAACTCCTTAATACGTATCATGATTAACTCTTGATGCACATTGAGAAAAATTATAAATGTTTTGGATAGTTAGAAATTATCGTATGCATTGAATGTAATTTCTCTACACAAACATTATTAATATAAATTTCCAGAGATAGAGAATGGAATCTTGTCATTTGTTGTTTTATTGGATTATGGAACCCCCAATTCTCACTCTAAACATACACTTTTTTTTTCATTAATGTGGACCATTTTTAAAGTCTTTTTTGAATTTTTTATAATATTGTTTATGTTTTATGGTTTTGTTTTTTTGGCCACAGGGCATGTGGGATCTTAGGTCCCTGACTGGGGTGCGAAACTGCATCCCCTGCAGTGGACAGCAAAGTCCTAACTGCTACAGCTTCAGCGACAGTCTTTTCAATGAATATTCAGGGTGGATTTCCTTTAGGATTGACTGGTTTGATCTCCTTGCAGTCCAAGGGATTCTCAAGAGTCTTCTCCAGCATCCACAATTTGAAAGTATTAATTATTCAGTGCCTCCCCTTCTTTACGGTCCAAGTCTCATATCTGTACATGACTCCAATACTCACAGCATAAATTATTTTAAATTCAACTGCTAAGAAATATGGTAAAAGGTGTGAGGCTCATTGGTTTGTGGTTTTCTCTACCTCTCTGGTGGAGAAGGCAATGGCACCCCACTCCAGTACTCTTGCCTGGAAAATCCCATGGACAGAGGAGCCTGGTAGGCTGCAGTCCATGGGGTCGCTGAGTCAGACACAACTGAGCGACTTCACTTTCACTTTTCAGTTTCATGCATTGGAGAAGGAAATGGCAACCCACTCCAGTGTTCTTGCCTGGAGAGTCCCAGGGACGGCAGAGCCTGGTGGGCTGCCGTCTATGGGGTCGCACAGAGTCAGACACGACTGATGCGACTTAGCAGCAGCAGCAGCAGCGGCAGCTACCTCTCTGGCTGACCATGGGGAAGCCTGTCCCTCTGCGGCAGGTTTATATACCAGGCCATCCCACCAGGGGTCCAACTCGAGATTCTCCTTATCTTGATTCACAATTAAGTGTGAATATTAATTCTCTTGTCCAAAGCATTTTTCTTCTGGAAAAATGATGAACAAGAAAGCCAACTGAAGTCCTCAAAATGACTAAGCACTATCATTTCTCACTGCATTTCACTACCTCCACTGAGTTTACAGCATTTCAATCAGTTTGCTGAGCTTAGAAAAAATAGTTTTGCAACCTGAAATGTAACAGCTACTGACACAAGGAGCTGTGTAATTAGGTGCTAAATTGTGCACACAGGTGTTCCACGCTGGACAAGATCAGAAGAGCCTAGGATCAATGAGAGGACTGGATTCCTGCTGTGCAAGTGTGTTTCTCTCTTTGGTTTGCTCTCTCATCTGTACAGTCATGTCCGTTTGGGATATATTTTAAGTATTTAGAATTAATTTACAATATGAAAGCACATATTGTGCTTAAACATCTTTGTCCTCAAGGAATGCTGATTTTTCAATAGAACTGAAAGAAGGTAACTCGTAAAGCAGTAAGGAGAGTAGGAATTATAAACACCAGTCAGTTACAAAATTAGATTTTGTACCATCTTTTCTCCAGCGTATGAGTGATTGACAGGAAACAAGGTAAATGCTTAGGACCCAAGCAGATGGGTTTTCCCCATTTGTGTGGCTCCTCATCTTCCTGGATAAGGAATATTTACCTGCATGCCCCTTTGGGTTTGTAATGGTTTTAACTTTTGCATTCATTATTGGTAGGCTCAACACAGGAAAATTCATGCTGTAAGTCCTATAGAAAGCATATTTATTATTGTCCATTTTCCAAATACTACTACATTTCTTTTCACCAGCTTCATATTTTCTCATGTATTTTTGACTCCTCTCTTTCACAATGTCATTACTGTTTGAAAAAACAGAGAAGCAAAATATGCTTCAGGAATAATAAATATCCATTTATTTATTTTATTAACTCATTCAGTTTGGAAACAAATACAGAATGAGCCTACCAGAATAGACAACTCACAAAGGGCTGTGAACCCAGAGGTGCCCAGGTAAACCTTGACGCCCATCATTGTGGGGACTTAGGAAGAGGTAATGGATCCCAAATTCTCCTTTGTTTAGAAGGTCAAAGAAGGTCTCCAGAGGAAGTAATATTTACACAGATAAATGAAGGAAAAGAGGAGTCACCAAGCTAACAAGTGAGGATACAAACCACAGAGAAGAAAGTCTGAAAGCAAGATTTACTATGCTTCAAGGCGATGCAATTTTATCTCTTTAGTAATAAGAACCCAGTGAGACATATTTCCTTAGAAAACTGACAAGATTGAGTCTGATTTAGGGTTCATTTCTCTAAAGATTTAGTGGGTCTCTTGAACACAAGGGTAAAACTGGAGAACAGAGACCATCTGGGAGGTGGTTTCCAGATCAAAGCTGGAAGGGGAATGACAGGAGCAGAAGAAAAGCAAAGAGCGTAGAGAAGAACCAAACTGATCTGAGATGGATTCAGAATGTGGGAGGTGCGACCCAAGATAGCTGAAGACAAAAGAGGCCAGGATGCCTCAGGAAAAAGAATGCAATTTCTTTAAATGCAAAATGTGATTCCTTTATGGAATGGAACCATGCAACATGGAAGGGCTAACATTTCTACCTCCCCAATGAGATTATTACTGCTGGTGGAAAATTCTAGAACAGACTCCATGGCTTCCAACACCACAAAGTTATTACATGGCAACTCTCTAGGGCAGAAGGTCAGCACAAGTCTCAGCAGGCTGAAACATGGTACCAACTAGCTGCATTATTTTCTGGAAGCTCTGAGGAGAATCTGGTTCCCCACCTTCTCCAGCTCCTAGAGGCTGCCTTCATCACTTGGTTCCTGGCAACTGCCTTTACCTTTGAAGCCAGCAGGGCAGGTGGAACCCTCCTCTGACATCTCTTCAGTCACCTCTCCCTCTGACCAGAGCCAGGACAAGATCTCACCTTCAGGCCCACCAGGTAGTCCAGGTTCATCAACCTCTCTCAAGATTCTCTATTTCCTCTCATGATCACAATATGTTGTTCAGCAACATTAATTCACAACAACCCTACCCCCCTTGGCCACGAAACATCACATGTTCAGAATTTCCGAGGATTAGGATGTGGACATCATGAGGCATCAATCTTCTATTAATCCACACATATATCATGTATTTGTCTGCACACCTGTCTTCTGATCTGATTCAATTACTTCCTTGGAAATTATTTTTATGCTATTTTGTTCTGAAGGGAGCATAGCTCAGGTCATATTGTTCCTCTCCAGAGGGCTTTCATCTACAGTGATATTTCAGCATGTTGTTGTCGTTCTGTCACTAAGTCATATCCAGCTCTTTCCAACCCCATAGACTGCAGCACAATAGGCCTCACTGTCCTTCGCTATCTCTCAAGTTTGCTGAAATTCTTGTCCATTGAGTCAGTGATGGTATCTAACTATCTCATCCTCTGCCATCCCCTTCTCCTTTTGCCTTCAATCCTTCTCAGCATCAGTGTCTCTTCTATTGAGTCACCTCTTTGCATCAGCCAAAGAACTGGAACTTCAGCTTCAGCATCAGTCCTTCCAATGAATATTTAGGGTTAATTTCCTTTAGGATGAACTGGTTTGAGTTCCTTGCTGTCCAAAGACTCTCAAGAGTCTTCTCCAGCATCACAGTTCAAAAGCATCAATAATTTGGTCCTCAGCCTTCTTTATGGTCCAATTCTCACATCTGTACATGACTACTGGAAAAAGTATAGCTTTGACTAGATGGATCTTTGACAGAAAAGTGATTTCAGCATGATCCCTACCAAAAAAAAAAAAAAAAAAAGTCCAAGTAACAGGCAGTTGGTCCTACTGCAGCCATTGCATTGGAATAACACTGTCTCATACTGTGAACCACTTAACTTACTTACAGCTTGCCTTCAAGAACATTTTTAAGCATAAACATTTGCCAGTTTTCTAGGTAATAAACCCAGCCTTTTTTAAAAAATGAAATATTGCACTTAAAATCATGTGTATTAGGGTCCTTTGTTGGATGGTTTCATTCTTCAAATACTCAAGTGCCAGAAAAATCCATATGAAAACAAAACACTGATTTATGCAACACATTTACTTCTAATTTTGTACCAGAATAGTTCGGTAGAAAAACAAATGGCTGCTAAAATTAAATGGCTTATAGAAATCATGAAAACCTCCCAGCAAAAAGAGCAGATTTAGTGATACTACAGTTGGTGAAGCTTAAAAAGCAAACTATCAAAGACAATCATGTAATTATTACTCATTTTTGTCTCTGACTTAGCACTGGACCAAGGCCTTTTACACTAGGTTATGTCTGCACTTATTTCATTACCAACAGTAGTCAAAAAGCAGGTAAACTAGAAAAGGAGCCATTAAAGACCCTTAAAAAAGGCAAAATTAACCGAGAAATGTTGCACATGTTGTTCCTAAATGAACACTCTTGATTAAATAACTGTGAAGAGACTTTTAAGAGCCCCTCCATTCATTGCTGCAGTTGAATGAATGATCATTGATCATTTCAGCTGGAGTGGCCTGACTGTGGTCACAGGGAACTAGGGACACTCTGCATTCCTGTCATCATCACAGCTGTGCAACTGGCCCATGTTTCACGTGGACAGAATAAAGGTCCTGATCCCCAGTCAGGGCTAGCAGAATGGAAAAAGGATAAGAAGGATGATTTTTTTTTTCCTATATTCTGAATGTATCTCATGATTCAGAGTTCAGTGGTATCATTATTATAGGATAAATTTATGATCAAATATAAAATGTATAAATAGTTTAATAATCACTTGTAAGCATACTATTCAAAATTAAATACTGCAATATTAAATATGCTATTCTCAGGTAACTCATATCTATACTTACATCTACACATTATTTACCTAAATAATTTAAATATAAATGTCTGCAGTTATATTTCTATATGTGGAATTTTAAAGCAATTATGAAAATAATAGATTTCCTTAAAACATTGGCAGTAAACATGTGCTAATACCCTAGAAATGGGAGATTATCTAATAGCTTTAAATTTTAATTATTTTCCTGTATTCATAATATAATTTACAGCACAGTTGCTAGACTTGGAAAAAGTTGATCACACGAGTTGCCATTCCCCCTTCAGTAACCATGAAAAAATGCAATAGTCTATTTTTTCATTTATGTTTTAAGTAACTGTTATTAGACTCAGGATGTAGTTTAAATATACCAAGAGCAAAAGTAAAAACAGAAAGTGTTCCAATGGCTTATATTTCTTCAAACCAAAAAATGAATTTCCATCTTTAAATATTTTCAATATAACCATTTTACTGGGAACCATTTCCTTGTATATTAGAACTTTTCCAGTCTTCTGATAACTGTCAGTTTGTGAGTGTGAAAGTGTGTTGTTTGTGTAAAGTGACACTACATGCTTTAACATCATTTTCTAAAATGTAGATAATTTAGAAAGAAAAAAAATGAAGTCGCTCAGTTGTGTCCAACTCTTTGCGACCTCATGGACTGTAGTCTACCAGGCTCCTCTGTCCATGGGATTTTCCATGCAAGAATACTGGAGTAGGTTGCCATTTCCTTCTCCAGGGGATCTTCCCAACCCAGGGATCAAACCTGGGTCTCCTGCACTTCCGGCAGACTCTTTATGGTCTGAGTTACCAAGGAAGCCCTTAAATAGGTGTAAACATTATTCTGCAGCAAGCATTTAGCAGGAAAAGTTTTGTTTTAAAATAGATTTTCATTAAAACTTACTAAATACATTCAACACAGCATATATATTAACAGTACAAACCATTTAGAAAATGTCTGTACCTCTCATAGTATAGATAATCTTTCTTTCAGAATTTAAGGGAGATTGTAAGAAGTTTCATTTATAAATAAGAATGCTGCCTCAGAATTCTGAACCACCTAAGGCTGAATCTGGCTTTTTCAATAATTTTTTCCTTGTGGAGTGTTCTTTGAGCATGTTAACCTTTATAAACCTCAATTTACTCAGTTGTAAAGTCTTCAACATACTAGCATTTATTTGTAAATTATAATAATAATGCAAAACCATTCCAAAGGAGCATTTCTGGGTAACATGAATTACAGAATACATTATCCTAATATATTCAATTAAATATAAAATTATGTTTATAGTTCAATATTTTCATGAAACAATGCATCACAAATATGTATACTAATTAGAATATCACTAACAAATACAAGTAACAGAACTCTCTATGCAGATTCAAACAGCAAATGAGTAGGCTAGAATATAAACTATTTACCCACAAGAATCTGGAGGAGTTATGTACATTTAAATATAGGAGTTTCAAGAAAAACTCAGAGGAAGAGATCAAATTTAAAAATACTTCTCGTCCACAAAATTCAACAGAAGTTGTCTTCAATTTATTATAGGTATTCTCAAGAAAGTGGACAATATATTCTCAAGCTGGCTTATACTTTAAAAATGCATTACCATAGAAAAACAATCTTATCCTTAAAAAAGTTTTTTTTAAACCAATATCCTGCTAAACTATTGAGAAACCATTAAGATATTAATAGCTTCATTCAAATCTAAGTTTATTAGCTTCCCCTCGTGCATTTTATATTTCATCATTGTTCCCTGAGGAACTTCACACCATACACATTGAAACTATCATTGCACATTTCAAGTTGATTACATGAACAGTAAAGATGCAATTTCTCCCTAATAAAGGAGCTTTGGTGTCAACACAACTATTTAAAATTTAAATATGTGAAATCTCTATTTTGCATCACCTTCCTAAGAGGTACTTGTAAATTTTTATCACTGTTGTTAAGTAGGATGACGCAGTAGCAACTATAATAACTAGTTCTTGAAAAGTGTGCTAAACGTAAATGTGTTCTAAAGAATTCAAAGATGGACAAACTCATGCAGTTTGGAGCAGAAATAGCATCCATTGGAGATGGGTCTTAATTCAGAGCTTCCAATGATACAGTCCAGAAATATTTCCTGAGCACTATTTCTACATTTTCTTCAAGACACATAATAGGAGCTCAGTATATGTGGGTGCAAAATGGTACAGATCACCAAAAAATATTACTGAGCAAAAAAAGATTACACATATTTTAAAATAAAAATTCTTAGTTTTCTTTAGGCAGATCATATATCCTACTGGACTAAAGTTTTTACCACTTACTATATATTTTAGTCACTATTGTGAATGAGTCATCTTTCTTTCTTGCATAAATAATAGCTAATAATTATAATAATGATAGGTAACAGCTCTTCTAATTTACCACATGATCATGCAGAAATTTGCTTGCTTTATCCCATTATCAAACCCCTTTTGGTGATTCATTTCAGGTTACTGCAACTAAAAGACTGAGTGACTTTCAACAAACATTTATTTGATACAGTTCTGGAGGCTAGAAATCCAAGATCAAGGTCACAGAAGATCTGCTGTCTGGTAAGAGCACACCTCTTGGTTCATAGATGGCCATCTTCTTGAATCCAAACAAGGCAGAGAGCAGAATGGAGCAAGCTCTCTGGTGACTATTATAAAGGCATTAATCCTTATAAGAGACCTTATGACCTCATCTAATCCTAATCACCACCTCAAACCTCTCACTACCATCACATTAGTTGGGGATTGGGGGAGTTCAACATATGGATTTGGGGAGGACACATTCAGTCTATAACAACAACATGCTGAATTTTCACTTCTTTTCTCCTTATAACTACCATTAAGCATCAACATTGATTAAGATACTGCAAAAGTAGAGTTTTGCTTTGTTTGTTTACATATTGCATTTGTTCCCTTCAGTGTACATAATAAATGGTATCTTTATATAAGTTGTTTTGATCACTAACTGTCAAAATTTGTACATTTCCACAGTAACACGACAGCCCTCCATTCAGAAAAGAATGTGATCCTGAATCTGTGAAGAAACATTTAAGTGAATTTTTCATTTCTTTAACATCAATTTATGTAAATACAATATCATAAATATATAAATGTGTGTATGTATATATGCAACTTATTTACACAAGTATATATCCTTCAGTGATGTTCACATATGCATAAATTTATATGTATTATGTATGCATATATATACATATTTATGCCTGTATGTGTGTGTGTGTGTATAAGACCTGCAATTAATAGGGAAAACTTCCAAAAGAGCTGATTTATACACAATGCACATTTTTCAATTTACACCATACATAAATCTTTGCCTAATGCATATAAAGTTTACAAATAATTCTCTTTATATTAGTTTGTGTTTTTCATCTTTTCTCGAGAGTCTATAATGTCTCTCAAATTGAAAACTCAATTTCTGCCTCTTCTTTGGAAATACGTAGCAATTTAGTTGGAGAAGGCAATGGCACCCCACTCTAGTACTCTTGCCTGGAAAATCCCATGGATGGAGGAGCCTGGAAGGCTGCAGTCTACGGGGTCGCTGAGGGTCGGACACGACTGAGCAACTCCACTTTCACTTTTCACTTTCCTGCATTGGAGAAGGAAATGGCAGCCCACTCCAGTGTTCTTGCCTGGAGAATCCCAGGGACGGGGGAGCCTGGTGGGCTGCCATCTATGGGGTCGCACAGAGTCGGACACGACTGAAGTGACTTAGCAGCAGTAGCAGCAACTTAGTATATGACATGCTTTCTCTCACTTCGGAAACCAGTAGGCCCAGTTTGGACATCTGAACCTTTTCCTTTGGGTCCTACATGACCTGTCACCTACTTCATCTTTTTAACAAGTTTCCCCACATTTTCTAATTATGTCAGGACTTTGTCTTCTACTTCAGAAAACAAAGATCATGGCATCCGGTCCCGTCACTTCATGGCAAATAGATGGGGAAACAGTGGAAACAGTGACTGACTTTATTTTGGAGGGCTCCATAATCACTGCAGATGGTGACTGCAGCCATGACATTAAAAGACGCTTGCTCCTTGGAAGAAAAGTTATGACCGACCTAGACAGCATATTGAAAAGAAGAGAGATTACTTTGCCAACAAAGGTCCTAGTCAAGGTTATGGTTTTTCCAGTGGTCATGTATGGATATGAGAGCTGGACTCTGAAGAAAGCTGAGCAGTGAGGAATTGATGCTTTTGAACTGTGGTGTTGGAGAAGACTCTTGAGAGTCCCTTGGACTGCAAGGAGATCCAACCAGTCCATCCTAAAGGAAACCAGTCCTGAATATTCATCGGAAGAACCGATGCTGAAGCTGAAACTCCAATATTTTGGCCACCTGATGCAAAGAACCAGATCATTGTTAAAGACCCTGATGGTGGGAAAGATTGAAGGTGGGAAGAGAAGGGGACGACAGAGGATGAGCTGGTTGGATGGCATCACCAACTCGATGGACACGAGTAGGCCCTGGGAGCTGGTGATGGACAGGGAAGCCTGGTATGCTGCAGTCCATGGGGTTCATAAAGAGTCGGACATGACTGAGCAGCTGAATTGAACTGAACGACCTGGATCTTTGCTGGTTTAGATGTCTGTTTTCTGGCAGAATTTCATGGCTTAGAGTTCATTTTTCCACTCTTACTGCTTCCCCTCCACTTTTGAGATGTATATGTGTTTTCAAAATGTTTAATTATGCAGCACTGATTTTTATGCACTTCTACTTCCCCTTTGAAGTGACATTATTTTCAAAGCACTTATTTTCTTTCAGGCAATTTTAAGACATTTATGTATATTTTAGTGGGAGAAGATATGAGATGTTACTTTATGTATACTGTGAAATATTTCCTTTTTCTTTACTCAGATAAAGAAGGGACTGTTTAATATTGCATATGTTAATAATACTTTATAATAAAACAATGTTTTAATGGTATAGATAGTAAAATATATTATTTATGCGATATCTAAATTAAGTCAAACAAAGTATGGTTGGCAGATATAGAAAATAAGCTGGACAATCCCACTCCTCGGCATATATCTGGAAAAAATATAACTCAAAAAGATACATGCATGCACCCCTATGCCCACTGTGGCACTATGTGCAATAGCCAGGACATGGCAGAAACCTAAGTGTCCGTTGACAGACAAATGGATAAAGAAGATGTGATATATAGAGACAATGGACTACTACTCAGCAATAAAAATGAATGAAATAATGCCATTCGCAGCTATGCAGATGGACTAGAGATTATCATAATAAGTGTAGTAAGTCAGAAAGAGAAAGGTAAATGTTCTATGATATCACTTATAGATGGAATATAAAATATGACACAAATGAACTTATCTATGAACCAGAAACAGATTCATAGACTCAGAGAATAGACTTATGGTTGCTAAGGGGGCGGGGTGGGAAAGGGATAGATTGAGGGTTTGGGACTGGCAGCCACAAGCTATTATATATAGAATGGATTAAAAAGGTCTTACTGTACAGCACAGAGAACTATATCAGTCTCCTGTAATAAGCCATAACAGAAAAGAATATTAAGAAAAAATAGATATTACTGAATTACTTGGTTGTATACCAGAAACTAACACAACATTGTAAATCAACTATACTTCAATAAGATAAATTTTTTAAAAAGAAAATGAGCTGGGAAAATGTATGTAATTTACTAAGTCACAGAACAAACAAAACATGAAGCAGGGATTCAGATTTGTGTCAAAACAATGCATGAATTTTTTTTTTTTTTACTAAACCAAACTCCCTCTAAAATTATTTCAAGAAGCAACAGACTAGAATAATAACAGTTGGATACTACAGAATCTTGGATTGGCTGTCAACTCAGCTACTTAGTATGTCAACTGAATTAATTTATCTTAACCGCAATAATACTGTCCTCAAAATGTAGGTGATAATGCATCAACTTCATGGGTCATTGACGCAACTGAACGAAATAAAGTACATGAAAAGGCCTGAAACACCATGGATGTTGAGTAAATATTGCTGAATGGAATTTAAACCTTCAAATAATTATTCACAGCAGAGTATATCAGTTTTGGCTTTCCCTATGTAGTGAACTGGGCTTCCCAGGTGGCATTAGCGGTAAAGAGCCTGCCTGCCAATGTAGGAGACCTAAGACAGGTGAGTTCAAACTCTGGGTCAGGAAGATCCCCGGGAGGAGCCTGGTGGGCTACAGGCCATTGAGTTGCAAAGAGCTGGACACAACGTAAAGACTTAGCATGCACACATGTAGCCAACTATTAGCCAATTTAAAACTCTTGAGAAGAGCTGAAGACGAAGATGACTCAGTATGGTATGGCATAAAGGCATACATAGCTGGGCCTCTAGCACTGAATATTAATACTGTCTGTGGGACTCAGAATGCTTAATGACAAAAATACCTGGAGACACATGCTTCAAATTTCTATATAGATATAATACAGTCAGTATTGCAGTCACAGAATCACATCATACATATTAAAGGATGGTACTGAGACTGATGATCCAATCAGCAGAATTGACAAGGGTAAAGTGACCAGCATACATCCCTTAACTTATTCATCCATCCTTCGGACACTTGCTGTGGTCCTGACACTGTTGGATACCCTGTACACGGGGAGAAAGTGGCTTATCCTTCAGTCTGCTAACAAAGACGTTACAACTATTTTCATTTGACTCTTCTTCAATATATGAAACACTGATTGATAAAAATAGAATCAACTGAGATAATCAGGCAGCAACAGTATCTTTCAGGAGAATAACAGTCATAACCAGCTAAAGGGAAATCTGATGATTTTCCTGTAAAATTGAGTATTATATTTAAAGTCCAATGATACAGTAGTATACAGTTTAAAATATTTATGAATCGTAAAATACATTTTGTAATTCCCTTCCTGTACTTTCAGGACTTGTAGAAAGAACTGCTGTTGACTCCTGTAGCATGCTAATTACCTAATGAGGACCTGCAGACAGTGTTTCCTGACTATTCTTCAGGAGGGTGTTCATTGCATCCACCAGTGCTCAAAGAAAGAAGGTATTTAAGAAGCTAATTTCCCACAGGAATAATGTATGGTTTCAACACTTTCAGGGGGTGTTCTTCCACAATTATCTTTTACAATTTTATCTTCCAAAACGAACACATTCTTTTGTTGTTGTTGTTCCCTGAGTTAAATAGCACACTGGCAAAAATGTCTTAATAGCTGATAGGTACCAGTTAAGCACAGAGCTTTTGTGTAAGTTCTCACAGTGGTTTTATTTTCTGAGCCAATACAGAACAAATGTAATAATGAGCAAACTCTTACTCACTTAGGGCGAGTTACAGTGATAGCTGCATTTACTAAGTACGAAACACTGAATTGATGATACAGTTGCTTTTGGATCTCTTTTAACTCACATCTGATTTGGCTCCATGTTTAATAAGGGAGCCTGGGCTTCGGCTCAATTGTGAATGACCTAATTTGAGGAGGCACAGAGATGTGTAAAGTCAGCATTGGCTTTTTCTTACCTATGATAATTCAACAATTATTGTTTCCATTTTTTGCAATGCTGCTGGGGGGTCGGGGCGGGGGGAACACTGTATCTATCAGCTTTGAAATGAGAATGGCTAGAGCATTCCAGATATCTAATTGGGGAATCTCTATAGACAGCAAATGCTTTTTGCATGTGCTTTTTCATTCTTTTGGTTTTTGTTTCTGCTTCTATACCCTGGGCTATATTGTATTATTTAAAATTAGAACTTTTCTTTTAAGTGCATAAGCATAAGGCTGGCATTTTTCCTTTGTCAAAGGTAAAAGGAATCCTATGAAGTCAAAACACTAAACAATAATTGGTTCTTCTGAGCTGAATATAGTGGTCTAAATAACAAAAGTATATTTTTAAATTGACAAATAGTTGATTTGCGATGTTGTGTTAGTTCCAGGTGTACAGTACAGTGATTCAGTTTTCTATCTATTTATAATCTTTTATATACTAAAAATACATATTGTTTTTCAGATTATTTTCCCTTATATATTATAAAATATTGAGTATATCTCCCTGTGCTAAACACCAGGCCTTTGTTGATTATCTACTTTATATATTTTATATATAGGAGTGTGGGTAGATTAATTCCAAATTAATTTCCTCCTTGCCATTTTCCCCCTTTGGTAACCATGAGTTTGTTTTCTTTAGAATACAAAACTACATTTTATAATGAATTTTGGAAAGAAAATAAGCAATATCACAATTGACTATAGAATATTTGGAAAATATAGGAAAGGCATAGAAATGAAAATAATCCTGACACTCGAGACATATTAGTGTATTAATGTCCTGATATTTTTCCAAATTCATCTTTATATCCATACATGTCTGATATTAGAAATATACTAAATACACAGCTTTATTTATTATTTTCTACAGTGCATGTTCTTTGCCAGGCTGAACATAAGCAAAATACAATTTTAATAGTACATACCAATTCATTATACCGTTCTACTTAATTTATTTAATGATTTTCTACTTTAGCCATCCAGATAATTTTACTTTTTAATATGAACTGCATTATAATAAACATCATTTTATTCATTGTACATCATTGTATTCATTCAACCAATAACTTTTGAGTCCTTCGTGTGAACGACTATATAATCAAATCAGTCTTTGCTCTCAAAATCTTACCATCTAGTGACCTAGATTTCCTCTGAAACCCCAAACAGCAGGGACCTGGACTAAAAAATGAGGAAGAGGGTATCTTGATGTATAAAAGGTTTATCAAGAATGGATGAGTTCATACAAGGCTTTTCATCCGATTAAGAGGTTTCAACATTCACGGGAAATAGAGCTGTTGAGGAATTCAACTTCGTATTTTTGAAAGATTCTTTTGGTTCCATTGAGGAAAATGGATCTGAAGGGGTCAAGATTGAGTAGGCTGTACCACCATTCAGTAATGACTGGATGACATAAACTAGGGGACTTATGGATATTTCAGAGAGGGGAACTCAATAGGATTACTGGTGACGCTATAAATGGGGGTAAGAGAAAGATGCCATCAACTGAAGGCTAGTGAAATATTAAAGAAATTAACTCTTTTTCTTGGGATGAACTGGGAGACTGGGATTGACACATATACACTATTGATACTATGTATAAAATAGATGACTAGTGAGAACATACTGTAGCCCCAGGGAACTCTACTTAATGCTCTGCAGTGCTCTGAAATTCTGAAAGAGATGGGAATGCCAGACCACCTAATCTGCCTCTTGAGAAACCTATATGCAGGTCAGGAAGCAACAGTTAGAACTGGACATGGAACAACAGACTGGTTCCAAATAGGAAAAGAAGTACGTCAAGGCTGTATATTGTCACCCTGCTTATTTAACTTCTATGCAGAGTACATCATGAGAAATGCTGGGCTGGAAGAAACACAAGCTGGAATCAAGGTTGCTGGGAGAAATATCAATAACCTCAGATACGCAGATGACACCACCCTTATGGCAGAAAGTGAAGAGGAGCTAAAAAGCCTCTTGATGAGAGGGAAAGAGGAGAGTGAAAAAGTTGCCTCAAAGCTCAACATTCAGAAAACGAAGATCATGGCATCTGGTCCCATCGCTTTGTGGCAAATAGATGGAGAAACAGTGGAAACAGTGTCAGACTTGATTTTTTCGGGCTCCAAAATCACTGCAGATGGTGACTGCAGCCATGACATTAAAAGACGCTTACTCCTTGGAAGGAAAGTTATGACCAACCTAGATAGCATATTCAAAAGCAGAGACATTACTTTGCCAACCAAGGTCCGTCTAGTCAAGGCTATGGTTTTTCCAGTGGTCATGTATGGATGTGCTTGTTGGACTGTGAAGAAAGCTGAGCGCTGAAGAATTGACTCTTTTGAACTGTGGTGTTGGAGAAGACTCCTGAGAGTTCCTTGGACTGCAAGGAGATCCAACCAGTCCATTCTAAAGGAGATCAGCCCTGGGTGATCTTTGGAGGAATGATGCTAAAGCTAAAACTCCAATACTTTGGCCACCTCATGTGAAGAGCTGACTCATTGGAAAAGACTCTGATGCTGGGAAGGATTGGGGGCAGGAGGAGAAGGGGACGACAGAGGATGAGATGGCTGGATGGCATCACCGACTCGATGGACATGAGTTTGAGTGAACTCCGGGAGTTGGTGATGGACAAGGAGGCCTGGTGTGCTGCGATTCATGGGGTCACAAAGAGTCAGACTCGACTGAGTGACTGAACTGAACTGAACTGAACTGAGTGATCTGAATGGGAAGCAAGTCCAAAAGGGAGTGTATACATACATGCATATGTATGGTTGATTCATTTTGCTGTGCAGTAGAAACTAACTGTTCATGGGGTTGATGGTTAGATAGCATCACCGACTCAATGGACATCAATCTGAGCAAACTCTGGGAGATAGTGGAGGACAGGGAAACCTGCTTTGCTCCAGTCCGTGGGGTCACAGAGTCAGACATAACAGTGAACGTGGGGTCACAGAGTCAGACATAACAGTGACTGAACAACAAAGAAAGAACACAACTGTAAAGTAACTATACTCCAAAAAATTAATTTAATAAATTAAATTAAATTTAGATAATTTAATTTTAATTGATTTAATAAATTAATTTAATAAATAATTTAATTAAAATAATGTAATAGTTTAATTTAATTTTAATAATTAATAAGTATTTGTTCTAAGTTTAAAAAAAAAGAAGAAATTAACCCTTTTTCTGCTTTGTGTGACTTACTCAGCTCATTTTCTAAGGGTTTTTCAAGCTGTCATTGCCCAGTACCCTTCCAATGGGAGATGAGCTTATTTCTATTCTATAGCTTATTTCTCTATTTCAAAAGAAGATCCCAGGACTCATAAAATTTTATACCCCTCCTCCTAGAAGTCAATGTTTTATTGCCAGTGTCCACACTTCCCTATATCTGGTCTTGTCATACCGTGACATTTTTTCTTTTTTCACTCATTTTTTTTTCCTGCTCTAATCAGTTAAAAAAAAAAATGTCTTACTAAATTTTAACTTCTGGCATTCATTCTGAGGCTTCACATGAGCTCTTCACATTTTCAAAGTTTCCACACTTTCTGGAGTAAGATTTGCAAAGACTCTAATTCAGGGATTTCTATGGACTTCTAGATGCTACTTCCAGTAAAAGCCATGGCTTCTTTTAGATAATACGTTTACACATGAAAACAACGATACCACTATCCATCTCTTAAAATGGCTAAAAAATAATAACAAACCTGACAATACAAATTGCTGCCAAGGATACAAAACAACTTACCTCTCATTGATTGCTGATGGGAATGTAAAAGAGTACAGTCACTATGGAAGACAATTTGGCAGCTAAATATACTCTTACCATAGTATCCAGCAATTATACCCTGAGGTATTCACTCAGCTTATTTGAAAACATGTTCAAATCATCACACTACATACATTAAATAAATACATAAATAGGTATGCAGATCACAATAGTACATGTCACTTATATCTCAGTAAATCTAGTGGGGGGAGGGGAGAAGCCAGCATGTAAATGTTTATAGTAGCTTTATTCATTATCAAAACTGGAAGAAGCCAAGATTTCTTAAGTGACTAGATAAACTACAGTACAACTACAGAAGAAAATATTCAACAATGAACGGAAATGAGCTATCATACTATGGAAAGACATGAATAAATCTTAAATGCTGATTGTTAAACCAAGGAAGTCAAGCTGAAAAGGTTACACATTATACAATTCTAAATATATGATATTCAGGAGAAGCAAAACTAAAGGGATATAAAAAGATCAGTGGTTGCCAGGGATTTTTGAGGGAGGGAAAAAAGGGCTGAATAAGTATAGGAGGTATTATAGAGCAGCAAAAGTATTTTGTATGAAACTGTAATGGTGGATACACGATACTATATGTTTTCTAAAACCCACTAAACTTTACAGTGAAAGAGTGAAGCCTGATGTATGGAAATTCAAAAAGTCATGTAAGAGATCAGGGAATTCAAGGATGGAAAGCAGACAGTGACACAGGAATCTAACTGCCTTACAAAAGTATGAAACACTCTCACTGAAGGTGGTGGGGTAAAGAGGCATGGACTGACTGACTTCAGGAAGGAGTCTGCAAGGCTGAAGGGAAATAAACCGCTCTGAAGCATCCTCATCCAGCTGGTGCTGTTTTCCACAAGGATCCAGGTTAACAATTCTGTTCCTGCTGTCCACGTAAACTGCTGCAGAATGACAAAGTGAGTGGATGGTGGGTGGTTTGAACCAGACCCTTCATATTTAGGGAAGGGAAGTTACTCATAAGCAAGGGGAAGAGGCTACCCCTTATCCTTATACCTTATAGGTATACCCCTTATCCTTTTACATTATCCATGTGGTAAGGAAATTGGACTGGAAACACCAAATAACGTACATGGAGCTTCATACAGATACAGATAGTGACACACAGAAGCACTTATTCTTGGGTGAATATATTTAGTATGTTTACTGCTCAGTCAGCTGAGAGGGCTTAAAAATAAGGATATTCCCAAAGCAATGAGCATACCTACCACTCTTGGTTTTTGACACCACTCTCTAATAAAAGGAATCAGACACTGTGGAGGCACCTTGGAGACATAGCTGATTCTAGCACTTCAATGGAGAAAGTAAAAGATGAGCTTGGGGCATCTTGTAGTGCTAGAAAGTAAGTAAGTGCTAAAACACAAAAACAAAAAACAAAAAAACAGGAGTATGTCATAAAAACACAGGAACACCTCTGACCAAAACTGAAGAAATTTGGGCAAGAAAATAAAGTATGAAATAATTATCCATGTGTCCATACTAATAAAGGACTGAATGAATAAATGAGTAAACAGAGGATGAAGGGCAAATCTCTCATTCAAAACAATTCCAAATAATTTATATAGATACGACAGCTTCAAAAAGGATAGATATTAACCCCCCCACCCCTTCCTTGAGTTAGGACTGCAAAGTGACAGGCAGAGGACAGAAAGGGAAAAGGAGTTCCTTTACATGAGAGAAATCTGATAGACACTACCTCAGCCAGGTGATCAGGTCAATATCACCAATGGGAAATCACATTATACGTACACTAAGGCGCATCTACACAGGAGAAAAACATCAGATTCTAGCAGGAGTCAGCCTTCAGTATACCTGGCCTGAACACCTCAAAACTGTCAACATCAACAAAAACAAGAGAAGTCTGAAAAACACTCACAGGCAAGAGGCGTCTAAGTGGTCCCCTGAATGGGATTCTGGAATTGAAGAATGGCAGTAAGGTAAAACCTAAGGAAATCTGAACAAAGTCAGACTTCAGTTATTAATGATGCATCAACAGTGACTCTTTAGTAGTAATGAATAAGCCTTATTAATACAAGAAATTGAAAACAGGGGAACTTGTTGGACATGAAAAAGAATTCTTTGTATTATCAATTGTTTTACAGAATTAAAAAAAATGTTCTAATTTTCTAAACCATATTTCAAAAAACACATTACACTTCTAACAGTTTAAAACAGAAGCATTAGGAACCGATAACTAGAATCCTCCCTGAAAACTAGGGGCTTCCCTGGTGGCTGAGTTGGTAAAGAATCCGCCTGCAATGACGGGCACCTGGGTTCAATCCCTGGGTTGGGAAGATCCCTTGGAGGAGGGCATTGCAACCCAGTAGAACTGCCTGGAGAATCCCCATGAACAGAGGAGCCTGGCGAGCCACAGTCCATGGGGTCACAAAACGTCGGACAGGACTGAGTGACTAAGTGCATGCGCAAACACACACACACACACACACACACACACACACACAACTAGAGTCTACATTCGGAGAAGGCAATGGCGCCCCACTCCAGTACTCTTGCCTGGAAAGTCCCATGGACAGAGGAGCCTGGTAGGCTGCGGTCCATGGGGTTGCTGAGAGCTGGACACCACTCAGTGACTTCACTTTCACTTTTCACTTTCATGCATTGGAGAAGGAAATGGCAACCCACTCCAGTGTTCTTGCCTGGAGAATCCCAGGGACGGGGGAACCTGGTGGGCTGCCATCTACGGCGTCGCACAGAGTTGGATACGACTGAAGCGACTTAGCAGCAGCAGCAGCAGAGTCTACATTACACTCCAAATACTGAATAGATACCTAAAGGAATTTTAAAGGACCAAATATATTTAAACATATAATTTGCATTTCACAAGGTAGAATTGTGCTCCGCATTCAGTCATGTCCAACTCTTTTGTGACCCCATGGACTGTAACCCATCTGGCTCCTCTGTCCAAGGAATTTTCCAGGCAAGAATACTGGAGTGTGTTGCCACTTCCTACTCCAGAGGATCTTCCTGACCCAGGGATCAAATGTGTGTCTCCTACACAGGCAGGTGGATCCTTTTCTTGCTGAGCCATCAGGGAAGCCCATAAGGTAGAATATATTCAATCAAAATTGGTTGACAATCTTTTATTGTGACAAAAGACTCATTTCCAGGGTTTATTTACAGAGTCTGCCTCCTACTAGCGATGCGTCTTAAATTCTTAACACTGTGGGTTTTGGTTACCTCATCCCTAACATGGAGAGTGCAAAAGCACCTACTTCATAGGGTGCTGGGGAAATCAAAGGAATTATTATATATAAACCACATAAGAGGATACCTGTCATAAAAAAATATTAGTTACCACTATGATTATATTTATTATCATGAAGAAGTTATCATCAAAAATGATCAGTAATTACTCTAATTCCATTTTATTAAGTAACCTGTGTGGGAGGGGTAAAATTGGTAGGATAGACACCACACTGCTAGTAGCAATTGCCTTTGAGTGCCTGGATCACTGGTTTTAATTTATGCTCTTCTGTATTTCTCAAATTGTTAATGAATCTGTATTAACTTGTAATAAAAATATTTAAAATCCTGAATCAATTTGATATGTTAGGCCAAGGCTTATACCACCTCTTTTTAAGTGTTATAATATGAAAATAATGCAGGTATATACTTACACATTCAACAGTTCAGGAAGATTTATATTAAAAAGCAGCTCTTTCCTTCCTCACCTCCTTCTACATTCATTTCCTCATTTAGTGTCGGTGACTAACATTTTTATATTTGTACTTTTCCTCTCTGTCACTTCCACATCTCTAAATAATATCTCAAGAATGCTTGTGATATCAAACTGGACATTGTCTTTTGACTTCCTACTTTAATAAATGAGAATTTAGCTCATTTAAATCATCCCCAAATTGATGCTTTTGAACTGTGGCGTTGGAGGAGACTCTTGAGAGTCCCTTGGACTGCACGGAGATCCAACCAGTTCATCCTAAAGGAGATCAGTCCTGAGTGTTCATTGGAAGGACTGATGTTGAAGCTGAAACTCCAATACTTTGGCCACCTAATGCAAAGAGCTGACTCATTGGAAAAGACCCTGATGCTGGGAAAGATTGAGGGCAGGAGGAAAAGGGGACGACAGAGGATGAGATGGTTGGATGGCATCGCCAACTCAATGAACATGAGTTTGAGTAAACTCCGGGAGTTGGTGTTGGACAGGGAGGCCTGGCGTGCTACGCTCTGTGGGGTCACAAAGAGTCAGACACAACTGAGTGACTGAACTGAAACCATCCCTACAACTTTTGGTATTTAGACCTCTAAGTCTCTATATTGCTTAGGTTTTTAAAATTTAAACAACATTCATTAGCTTCTATTTCTTTTGTCATCAATATTCCCCAGCGTCACTTCAGTAGCTATGGTGCCAAAGTCACCGTGGCCAAAGGAATGAGGGTATATCACATACTGTTCACAGATGTGATGTACATGGTAGGATTTATTGGAAATCCAAGAAAACGTAGACTTAATCTTTAATATTACTTTAGCACTGTTAACTCTGTGACTTCTAGAGATTTGTGGGTGTGCAAAATCACTGTAATACACTGTATATTTCCCCTTAGGACTCTGTAATTTGCATGTACTGCAACCTATGAATGGAGGAACCCCAGTCATGTCTGCATGTTCCACAGGCTTATCTAACCAAAAGGAAATGTATGCCGTGGTCTTTCTATGAAATATATATATTAAAACAGTCATTATTATTAGAATGACTAGCCTATGCATTAACTCCTATTATTTATGATTGTGTCTCAGTAAGTTATATGCTGTTTTCTATGGTAGTTCTCAGACTGTTTTTCACTTTGGTACAGAAAAACAGCAGTCCACCAGCAACAGAGGCTCCTTACAACAGAAATTCTCGTCAGACATACGCTAGTAGGACACATTAGAATTTGGACGGCTGGCATGAGCACTACAGTTTGAAAATAAGGCCCACTTCTCTGTCTTAAAAAGGTTCTAGGAACCTGTAGCCACTTTCTTCCCTCTCACCAACTCCACCACACCACAGTAAACATCATAGGTTTAAAATGCAATGGGCACACTGTTGCATTGGAGCATAGTCACCGGAGCATAACTAAACACCCTTCATTCACTAATGGCCATTTAATGAACGCCCACCACCTGGCAGGCCATGTGCCCCAAGCTAAGACTCCTGCCTCCCACAACGTAGAAACCACCACACTCAGAGCATAGGGCGCATTCTGAGACATAAACAGGCAATAACAAGGCAATGCAGAAAGTACTCAGATCAATCATTATCTAACTTTCACTGGGAATTCTTTAGTTTAGAATCAGATCCTCTCAGGGATTTTCCATAGCTCTGGGCCTTCAAGCAGCTTCCTGCCAACTGTCTTGTAGTGCATTTTGCAGCTACCAGAAGTTCTGTTACAAATAGATGGCTTATGTTTTAATGTTTTCCCCTTCTACTTGGTCTGTTCACTACCTTGGATTCACTGGCATCCAGTTCTTTCATCTGCAACATGCACTGAGGCTAAGGAAATATAAATCAAGTCACGCACTGCAGAGTTAGCAACAGAGACCAGTGTTTCAGTATCTTCCCAGATGTGGCAAACCTTTTCTGTCCTGACTATGACCTCATCAATTTTTCAGTAAAACAACTATTAACCTTCATCTTTTGCAGTCTCCTCAGTTGGTTATCTGAATCCTTGGAATCACAGGAGTTTTCCATGTTGGAATTCTTTTGGATTGAGAAAGCTGCATTTTCTACCATTTTTAGGTAACACTTCAAGCAGAGCATAGTACTCACAACCAAACGCTGATATTTCTGAGACAAAAATGAGTGACCACAATAAGTGGGATAAACGATGACTATATATAACTATGCATCTGTCTAGGATGTTGCCCCAGGGGCTTTTCCATGAACACGTGAAAGAGCTCTTGGTTTTCCAAGGCTTTTCCATCTCCGAATCTTGGGTAAGGCACCTAATACTTGCACTGGCCACATTATCTGTCAAACATGTCAAATCTGATACTAAGATTTCTTTTTTAAAACGATTTTATCTTCCTTTAGTTATTCATTCCAATCCATCAAAACATGTTTTAAAAAACATATCAGCAAAATGGATTTGTACTGAAATATAAGGTACATTTCAAAATTCATGTGACCAAAAGCTCAGTGGTTATAAATAAATTTCATCATATGTATCATTATAAAGGATTTTGGAAGTGGAAATGAGAGTACTGACATCTGCCATTAAGATATCCAAAGAGATACTAATGAAATTAACTCGAGTGACTAATGATCCAAGCTCAATAAGAAGAATTATCAACAATAAAGCTGCTGGGGCTACAAACGCAGCTGGTAAAGAATCTGCCTACAATGCAGGAGACCCTGGTTCAATTCCTGGGTTAGGAAGATCCACTGGAGAAGGGATAGCTACCCACTTCAGTATTCTTGGGCTTCCCTGGTGGCTCCGATGGTAAAGAATCTGCCTGCAATGTGGGAGACCTGAGTTCGATCCCTGGGTTGGGAAGATATCCTGGAGAAGGGAACAGCTACCCACCCCAGTATTTTGCCCTGGAGAATTTCATGGACAGAGGAGCCTGGCAGGCTACAGTCCATGGGGCTGCAAAGAGTCAGAAATGACTGAATGACTTCCACTTTCAATGGAAACAGGGAGTAGTTTCCCAGAATCTACCTCCCTATGATGGTGCAGATTGAACACTGAGCTAAATTCTAAATGTGTATGCAAAGCATGAGAACACAAACTTACTGTGATAGGGAATCCAGATATTTTCATCATTAAGTTTTCAACCACGGCAACCTTACTGTAAGCCTCTGAGCACAACTGAATTCTAAATGGGTTATCTATTATTATCTAGCATTCCATGGAATTACCCCACTCAAAGTGATATAAAGCCATACATAACACAATAGAACACAAAAGATGAATTTTGAGTTACCCAGCTTCAAATTCAAAAAGTATATGTGTGTCACAATAAATCAGTAGGATTCTAACTTAGTCATCTTTTCTTAGACTATATATTGAGAAGTTTATTTCAAAAAAAATTGAGGGACATGCACAATATTTCATTATCTAATTTTAAATTTACTCATCTCCACTGGATACCTTTAAAGCATGAATCTAGGAAATGGTAAAGAAAGAGTGAATTCTGAAAGAAATTCATATGTTGTGGTGGGGGGAAGGAAAAACTAAGTCAGGGCAGCCTCACAGGTCTCCAAAATCAGATGGTACTTCCTCATCATCACCAAATACTGATTTATTTCTAGGTATAAAAATCAGAGAAATCACTTTGCCAACAAAGGTCCGTCTAGTCAAAGCTATGGCTTTTCCAGTAGTCATGTACTGATGCGAGAGTTGCACCATAAAAAAATGCTGAACGCCAAAAACTTGATGATTTCAAATTGCAGTGCTAGAGAAGATTCTTGAAAGTCCCTTGGACTGGAAGGAAATCAAACTGGCCAATCCTAAAGGAAATCAACCCAAAATATTCATTGGAAGGACTGATGCTGAAGCTCTAATATTTTGGTCACCTGATGCAAAGAGCTGACTCCTTGGAAAAGGCCCTGATATCAAGAAAGATTGAAGGCAAAAGGAGAAGGGGACGACAGAGAACAAGATGTTTAGATAGCATCACCAACTCAGTGGACACGAATTTGAGCAAACTCTAGAAGATAGTGGAGGATGGAGGAGCCTGGCATGTTGTACTCCATGGGGGTCACAAAGAGTCAGACATGAGTTAGCAGCTAAACACAACAAATACACACAGAGGTAAAGCTCTGTTCTACATCAAGATAAAAGAAAGGGTCACACTCATAGAAGGCTCACAGTTAACTGGAGAAAACCAAAGTGGGGGGTGAACTATGAACAACAATCAATGGTATCTTTTGTCAAATATATGGTGAACTCAAAAACAGTTAAATAGTGCAAAGGTGCAAGGTATAAGGGAAGTCACTGCTATCCTATCGGGGAAAGTCTCTTTCAGGAGTGGGTACTTGGACCAGGTCTCCATGGAAGAGTAGAACTTAAGAAACACTATCAACTATGAATGGAGGCATCAATAATCCAGTAAATGTATCAAAGAAAAAATATCTGCAGCAAGAGCATGGAACTTGACAGCACTCTGTTTTAAATAATGAAATACCCATGTGCCCAGAAAAACTTGGCATCCTAAATATAAGAACTAAATTTAAGGCCACAGACACCCAGCTAAACTTCATATTCTTGAGCATGTGAAATATTTGCATATAATATGCTGTGTTTTATATAGAAAATCCATATCGAGTACCTCGCACAGTAATTTTAAATGATGTTATGTATATTTCCTGAGCATTTGCTGAAGTTGCCATCTGAGCTATCATGATAATTTGAATTAAATTGCTAAGATTATGACATAAGCTTAGAAAGCAATTAACAATAACCATGACACTGATGATGAAAATGAAGAAAAGCCTTCATTAAGGATGGTTGTAGAGTTTTGGATGATAATCATAATTTTGTAGAGGGTTTACCACAGCAAATTAATTTTTTAGCTTAATTCTGTAAAGCAATCTGATAAGTTATAAGAAATGTCAAACCATTGCCTGAAGCAATATTTTGAAAATTAAATGTGCATTGCATTAAGTTTTTAAATGTGGATTACTACTTTTAACAAATGTTGATTTCTAAATTAAAAATGAGCATATTTTCCACTTACTATAAAATATAAGTTGCAATTTCATCAATTGTGTTGTGTTAGAAAAATCATTAACATGAAAAATAACTTTGTTTCTAATGCTTATTATAAGGCATGATTGTAATTTAAAGAGCAACCAAATTACCGGGGTGTGTTTGTGGGTGTATGTGCATATACACATAGAAATATTGATTAAAATGAAAAGCAATGAACCTCTTACCTAAGTATTGTCATACCGATTTAAATGTGTTTAAACCCTAGGGTAAATTAACAACCACTTGGAGTCAGTACTCAAGGACCTGTTTTTACAGAAAGACATTGTGACACACAGTGGCAAAAACGCACCTTATACCAGTGTTGATAATACTGTGCTTTACTTGGGGCTTCCCAGGTGGCGCAGTGGTAAAGCATCTGCCTGAAAATGCAGGAGATGTAAGAGACTCGGGTTCAGTCCCGGGGTCAGGAAGATCCCCTGGAGGAGGAAACGACAACCTACTCCAGTATTCTTGCATGGGAAATCCTACTGATGGAGCAGTCTGCAGGGCTACGGTCCATGGGGTCGCAGAGTCAGACCCAACTGAGTGCACATGCATGCATGCTTTATGTGAATAATCTGGACTGTACTATAGTCTGTGTTACAAGTTAGATATGCTTAGTATAATTTAAGCCTTAAGAAATCACTTCCAAAATGAAAATTCTGTATTCTAAAATCACTATTAGAAATATTAGGTTGGCCAAAAGTTCATTCAGGTTTTTTCATAATATGTTCTGGGAAAACCCAAATGAACTCATGGCCAACCCAATATATGAGGATTCTACTTTAGTCAACAAATACTTACTGGATTTCCTAGGACGCAGTCTCTCTTGGGGTCTGTAAGAAATACTGAGGAAACTGAACCTGATTAATTGACTGCATCTCTTTTGTAGAAACCTTCTCACACAAATTGCAGATGAGCTAAAATCTGACCTTGGCTTTCCAATTCCAAATTCCATGTGCTGTTCCCAGCCCAACACTGCTGCTTAATTGAAAGCTGGGCAGAGAGTATTAACTACAGAGAAGGCAGTTAAATGCCACCTTGGGAACTGAAAACACCAACTCCAACGCTCAGTTTAATGGGCTGATAAAATCACCCACAGGTTCTGGCTGATATTGCCATCTTAATTGCCCTGATTGAGTGCACATATGCAACGCCACTCACTGATCCTAGGTTGGATTTTTGTAAAAGACTGTCAGGAGCAAAGATGATGTATTAACACAAATAAATCTAATAGGCTTTCAGAAGTTCTCTTTGCCTAAGTCAAGAGTAAGGTGGCAAAGTTCCCATTCTGCGCATTTAAAAGTTAGATCTAGCCCACTTCAACAGGGTCCAATTGATGCCCTAGTTTTATATTATACATTGATAAAAAGTAAATTAAGCTTGTGTTTTCATTTTGGCATTTAAAGATAAAGGGGAACAACTAGTCATGTTTCCCTCACTTCAAGAATGGGAGTAGCTGAATAGTATAATCTGGTGATACTGAATTCCACTAGGCTTGGTAGCCCAGCCTCTTTCTAGACACTGGCTCTATAGGTAAGCTGTCTGTTGTAGACTAAATGTTGGTAATGCACTCCTGTACCCTTGCCCCAAATCCATGTTGAAGCCCCAACCCCAGCAAGGTTGTATTTGGAGAAAAAAGTAATTAAAGTTAAATGAGGTCGTAAGAATGGCACACTGACTTGCTGGATTAGAGTCCTTATAAGTGAAACCAAGAGCTCCTGTGCTCTCCCCTGCTTTCCTGTCCCCTCCTTCACCCCTTCCCTTCATCCTCCCCTCCAAGCTGGGAAGCCTCCTCCCCGGAAAATGAATTAGCCAAAACCTTGATCTTGGAATTCTAGCATCCAGAACTGTGACTAAATACATCTCTTTTCTTTACAGTACCAGTCTCAGAGATTTTGTTACGGCAGCTCGAGCTGACTAATAGGCTGTCCTTGGCTCAACAGAAGGAAGTTGGCAGCATCTTGGGTTGGGAACAGCATCAGACACCACATCCAGAGAAAGATATGTGAGCACTTTTCTACTCAATTAACTTCTTTAACAATCTTTATTAAAATGGCCATCCTCAGAAACGTCAAGTGCTACTGTAACACATAAAAGGATGCATGATAATGTATCCAGAGTGTTCGCTAAAACACTTACCAAAGGAAGCACTATTTCATTCAATGTTCAGATCAGTCCAAAATCCCTATTCTCGTGGAGCTTCTCTTCTAGAGGAGAGGAATTAACACTAACAAACAAACTAGTGCATTACAGATGTCTGGTTGTGCAGGAAAAAAGCAAGGAGAGAAAGTGAACTGCAATTGTGGGGAGAGACGTTGCTTTTTAAATGGAGTAGATCTTCCCTGAGAATACCAACAACTGCAACAAGAAGAGAAGGCACCTAAGGGACAGGAATCAAGTTATTACTTTTATCCTTAGGTTATATTAGAAGTTTTTAAAAAAAAATTCTGTGAAAAACATACCCTTTTATAGTTAAGAGGTCAGTTTGGAGGTAGATCCAAATTCCTTTGATCCTTATAGAACTGCAAGCCTGAAAACTACCCTGAGGCTGATAAGACATGGCCCCTATATTATCCTTCCAATTTTCTATTTCACATTCTCCATGAGAGAAGACACTCTTGGTATCTATTCCTTTTCTAGCCCATTTTTCAGCGGCCATCACTTTTGTTTTGAATTGACATGATTAGCACGCGTGCTTAACTCTTTTGCAACCGCATGGACTGCAGCCCACCAGACTCATCTGCCCAAGGGATTTTCCAGGCAAGAATACTGGAGTGGGTTCTCACTTCCTTCTGCAGGGGATCTTCCTGACCCAGGGATCCAACCTGAGTCTCCTGTGTCTCCTGCATTGGCAGGCGAATTCTTTACCACCGAGTCACCTGGGAAGTCCAATGTGACAAAACTTAGGCAGTGATGGATCAGTATCCCAGGTCTAAACTTAGGCAGTGATGGATCAGTATCCCAGGTCTAAACCCAAGCATGTCATTCCACTGACCCCTGTGAACAACTTGGGTGTATGCAAAATCTAAGATAGAACAGTTAAGAGCAAACGAAGCCAAGCGTCTCTGTTTGGTGGGCAAGGACAAGAGGAGCGTCCCCGTTAGCTCAGTGGTAAAGAATACACCTGCCAGTGTAGGAGACCTGGGTTCGATCCCTGGGTTGGGAAGATCCCCTGGAAAAGGAAATGGCAACCCACTCCAGTGTTCTTGCCTGGAATATCCCAAGGACAGAGGAGCTGGGCAGGCTATGGTTCATGGGATCACAAAGAGTCAGACAAGACATAAACAACCTGAGCACACACAAATACCAGGACAAGAAGGTTCCTTTCTCTGGCTGGTGTATTTAGAAATGTGATGCACTGACCTGCTGAAGCCTTTACTTTATAATAATGGAACACAGCCTCCAGCTGCCTCTTAGGAGGGAACAAAGTGAAGACACTCACATAGACATGTTATGAAGCCCTGGCCAAACGATGCCTGAAGTTCATATAACAACACACTTTTCAGATATGATAGGCAATAAATCCATAGATTATTTAATTTTGGTGTTTTCTCTTTTCTTCTGCTTTAAAGAACCAAAACAACCTGAACTACTGCCTCACCACATACACAAAAATGTGTACATATATTCAGATATACACCTTCAAAAGGCCATATAACTGGGCTTTTTCAGAATTTTATTTGTACTATGTCCCCCAAGAATAAAGTGAAATAGCATAGCTCTGCTTCAGCCATCCAAACCCTGGAATGTCTTCGCAATCTGAAGCGTTCTCTGTTAATTTATAATTTTAATAAAATAACTCTGATCCTCCACCACTTCTTACAGAAGTGTATTCTGCAGTTCTGAACTGGGTCTTGTATGAATTGACATGCATATCCAAATATTTCAATAGCAACCAATATTTTGAGTGATACATATATCTCATTTTATGCCAGTATTTACTTTCTAAAACAGCCCACATCTGTTTGAGAACAAATATTTTAATAAGCATTTTAACTGAAAGGTTAACAAGGCTTTAAAATGAAGCTATAATCTCTAAGTTTGATAGGCATACTTACTGCTCCAGGTAAATCCTCTAAGAACTTGAGTGATTATTTGAGAAGCATAATCTACTACAGCTACCATAAAATTGCAATAGAATTATGCTGTTATTATAATTTTGGGACTTTTCAATTTAAGCTTGCTTATGCATCTGATAATATTTTCACCATCTATGTGTTTTATTTATTGTATTATTTCCAGCATATGTTGTTTTAACATTGGTAAATTTCAAATATTTCAGAACTCAATTAGGTGACACCTATAATATTTTGAATAATGCCAATGCAGATTTTAAAATGAATATTAAATATGTATGCACTGTGAAACAGGACACATTTTGGTGTACCTACAAAAAGCAAGCAGGGATCTCATACATAAGAGTGAAGACATCTTGACATTGCAAAACACTGAGTTCCCAGTGGACACTCATTTAATTAAAAGATGTGGTAGACGACGGCAGTTCAAGTCCATGTGGGTGGGCAATCACTCATGGATGTATTAGCACTGTATGGATGGCTAATTTACACAGTTCTGTGGCAGTAAGGCAGAACTGTCTGAAATGTCCCTTAAAAGTTTGAAAGCAATAGTGACAGCACATGGGCTGACTGGATGGAAAGAGCTTCATGGTGTACATGAAAAGTAAAGTGAATGGCATCTGGCCAGCTGAAAAGAGAAAGCTATGCAGCAAATGATGAGCTACTGCTGCTTAGAGCTCAGCTACTTTGAATTTTATCCGAGCTGCAATTTTAATGGGCAAATGTCAAGGATCTTGTCAGAGATTCCCAGGTCTCAAAGGTCTGAGAAGGACTCTGGCATGTCACTGGAATATAGAGAGTTTTCTCCACTTGATCAAAATAAAATAAAACATCCAGTAAAATTACAGCAGAGAAAACACCGTAAGTCTCATTGTGAGGTTATAATATAGATTTTAGATAAGATTTCTTAGCAAGACAAGTGAGTTAGTGCTTGCATTATTACCACCAAATGGAGCTGTTACAATTGACCAGGGCAGATTTAATGGATTTATATTATAAAAGTTAAACACTTTTCACAAAACTTACCTTAAGCTCTTCTCTCATTTTGTAAGATTCTCATTAATGAGAGTTTTGTGGACGCCAGGATCCTACTTGCTAAAGGAATTATATCTACAAATTATATCTAAAACATAAATCCCTACCAAATGCAGCTTCATTAAAAGAGGACAGATATCACTAAGGTGTTATGCGCAATCAGATATAGATATAATATAATATGAATATTGCCACGAATGGAACGAAGATGAAAATAAGGAAATATATTTCAAAATCACAGAGAAAGGGTGAAGTTTCTGTGCCAATGAATTAAGATTGAAATTAACATTAAATCTTAAGCCAAGATTAATGTAAAACTTTTACCTGTATTATTTTACTTTACATACTGAACTTGGAGGAAATATTATGAACAATAAGTCTACCTTCATAACTATCCTAGTAGTGAAAACAAGCAGGACCCTGTGGGGCTCCTGGGCACAGAAGGCTTCCAGTCTGGTTTCTTGACTCCAACCTCCATGCCCTTCCCTGAGTTCCAAAGGGCAGATTCCAACAATTGCTAATCAAGGAAGGTAGGGGATGTTAAAACAAGGGAGGGACCGCCAAGAACCAATAGTGCAGACTCAAGGCAGGGTTCTGGTTCAACCTAAAGGGATACACATTACAATGTGTTTAAGTGCTTTTAAGATGTCAGCATTCTTCATACCAGAGAAAAACCACCTGTTCAGTTTAGTTCAGTTGCTCAGCCGTATCCGACTCTTTGAGACCCCAAGAACTGCAGCACCCCAGGCCTTCCTGTCCAACACCAACTCCCAGAGTTTACGCAGACTCATGTCCATTGAGTCAGTGATACCATCCAACCACGTCATCAACCATCTCATTTCATCCTTTGTTGACCCCTTCTCCTCCCACCTTCAATCTTTCCCACCATCAGGGTCTTTTCCAATGAGTCAGTTCTTCTCATCAGGTGGCCAAAACCACCTGAGGCCACATCAAGAGAATCAGAGAAACTCATCTGGAAGATGACCTGAGACGGGACTAGAGGAATGCACGCCCTGCAAATACTCTAACTTTATCAGCAACCCCACCATTGTACTATTGCTATAAAATTCCTCGTGAAATCCTCCTGGGTTGGGACCACAGCCTTTTCACGAACAGGAGCCCACTATGTCACCTCTTTGCCTGGCAAAGCAATAAAGCTATTCTTTTCTACTTCTCCAAGACTCTGTCTCCAAGATTCAACCTGGCACCTGTGAACAGAAGCCGAGCTTTCAGCATCAGTAACAGTAAACACTTACATGAAAAATGCCATTTGACAAATTATTTCAACCAGTTGACAGCTACTGATTACTTTTATCTGATACAATCCTTATGAGACTCAAATTGAATTCTTGGGATTACAGATCAGTTGTTCTTTGAGCTGTATAACAAACAGGACCAGGCTAGGATGCCAAGTTCTTAAAATCTAATTCTGTGGAAGTGGTAAATACACACCTGACATCTAAGCAGTGGTTGTGGGGTTTTCCCTGGTGCTCAGTGGCTCAGAGTAGGTGCTCCCAACGCAGGGGGTCCGGGTTCAACCCCTGGTCGAGAAACTAGATCCCAAACGCTGCAACTGCTAAGAGTTCACACACCACAAATGAAGATTCTGCATCCCACAACTAAGACCTGGTGCAGGCTAATTAGTAAAACAATTCTTCTGAAAAAGTTCCCCCGCCAAAAAGGGAAGAAAGCAGTGGTCCTTAGTGACAGATTTGACCAAGTCACCTGTGTCACTCAGATAACAGGGCTTGTGCCAGCCATGTGTTAGCATAACGGGTTGAAGACTGGATGCCTTCCTGCTGATTGGGTATTTTAGCAGAAGCCCAAAGAAGCTTCATCCTAACTACAAAGAGAAAAGTTGATAAGGGCCGCCATCTGCCTCCTCCAAGACCTGCTAAGAAGTAGGGAGTCTAGTCCTAACTCTGGGAGACTAGAAAGGAAGGCTCTACCCCATCCCTCATGCCACTGATGGGATATCCAAGATACCCACTGAGATATGAGGGTGCCTGCAAGGAGAGGACATAGCATCTCTCTGTGCCCTATGTACCAGCTGATCTGGTAATACTCAGATCCCATGAGCTCAGCCTGGTAACCAGCTGTGCGCAAGGGCTGTGCATTACTCTGTGAGATCCCAATGAAAACAAATCAGTATGATAGGAATTCAAAAAAAATATTTAATTAATTCTGTTACATCAAGCTTCATCAGTTTGAGATAAAAAGAAGGAACTTTAAGATAAAATATGGAACTTAGAAAAAAAATCTCTATTCTCTTAAGAGGAAAAAAAAAACTCTACAAAATCTTAAGTAATTTTCTTTCCTGATACTTGACATGCAAAGGTGCCTCTCCATGCTAGCTAATATCTAGTCTTATTCCCCGGGACTATAAATCTTAATAAGGCTCAAATGTAGAATGAACATGGTCCACCAAGCAAGACTGCATGTAGAAATGTAAATGCATTCCTTTAATATTTGCAAAATATTATCCATACCACATTAGTTTCTACTCCAAACTTAATCACACAGCCTGCACTGACACATAACTTTACTGCAAATTAATATAATGACAAAAGTCCAAGCTCTCAAATTAAGATGTGCTCATAAAAAGTTTTGCTAAACTAAAGAGCTTCTTGATGAAAGTGCAAGAGGACAGTGAAAAAGTTGGCTTAAAGCTCAACATTCAGAAAACTAAGATCATGGCATCCAGTCCCATCACTTGATGGCAGATAGATGGGGAAACAGTGGACTTTATTTGGGGGTGCTCCAAATCACTGTAGATGGTGATTGCACCAATGAAATTAAAAAGACACGTACTTCTTGGAAGGAAAGGTATGACCAACCTAAACAGCATATTAAAAATCAGAGACATTACTTTTCCAACAAAGGTCCATCTAGTCAAGGCTATGGTTTTTCCAGTAGTCATGTATGGATGTGAGAGTTGGACTATAAAGAAAGCTGAGTGCCGAAGAATTGATGCTTTTGAACTATGGTGTTGGAGAAGACTCTTGAGAGTCCCTTGGACTGCAAGGAGATCCAACAAGTCCATCCGGGGGGAGATCAGTCCTGGGTGTTCATTGGAAGGACTGATGTTGAAGCTGAAACTCCGATACTTTGGCCACCTGATGCGAAGAGCTAACTCATTGGAAAAGACCCTGATTCTGGGAAAGATTGAGGTCAGGAGGAGAAGGGGACGACAGAGGATGAGATGGTTGGATGGCATCATCAACTCAATGGATATGAGTTTGGGTCGACTCTGGGAGTTGGTGATGGACAGGGAGGCCTGGCGTGCTGCGGTTCATGGGGTCGCAAAGAATCAAGAATCAGACATGACTGAGCAACTGAACTGAACTGAAGACAGTTGCTCTATTTCTGTTAATACTAAGTGAGTTAATTCCCCAAGACTTCACACACTGCACAAAGAAGGATTAAAAGGGAGCTCTCTCTCCACACTTGCAGTAAATGCCAGGTTTAGTTCATTTCCCAGGATAATTGACAGCTGTCTGATAGCCGCAGGATTTTCACAGTAACAGAAATGGTACTCAATGGTAAATAAAGCTAGGAGAGGGATTTATAATTCACAAATTTACCATCATTTATTGAGCAAACTACTGATGTCCATGGCATTCTCTGACAATGCCTCTCCCTTATTATAAAAATAAAATCTCAATTTATAACTATAATTCATATGCTTCTTTAGATAACTTTGGCCAGCTGTCAAAATACACTGTCTGCTTTTTCACACTGCTTTTTTTTTAAACACATATCACATATAAACTAAGGATGAAAATTCATTTGTCAGAACGCAAATTTATTCAAGCCATTTTATATAAAGTTCACCTAAAAAAGAACGACTAAAAAATACTGAGTTATAATTGACGGTATGCAACATTAAGCAATACTTGGCAGGTATCTAAACATATAGTGAATATTGAGTATTTAATGTACACAACTGCCTTTTTAAAATTGCAAATTACTTGATTATTTTACTTTGTCTCCATGCAGGGTAACACATTTTAGAAATATTTGGTTACATCAAAGCTAAACTTTCTCTTTTCCTATATATGCTTCTTTTGTGATGAGAACAATTAAAGTTCACTTGCAGCAAATTTCTAAACCATATTATTATTAACGATAGTCTCCATGGTGTATACCAGTTTTTCAAATCTTCATCTTATTACTGAGTGTCAGTACCCTTTGACCAATATCTACTGATTGATTTCTCCCCTCCTCCAGTCTCTGCAAACTACCACTCTATCCTCAGTGTCTAAGAGTTCAGTCTTTTGAGATTCCATACTTAAGTGAGATCATGCAGTATTTGTCTTTCTGTATCGTTTTCTTCCTTAGCATAACATCCCCCAGGCTCATCCATGAGGTCACACATGGCAGGATTCCCTTATTTGTGTCTAAGACTGAATAATATTGTTGTCTGTATGTGCATGTGTGTGTGTGAGTCATACTTTCCTTATCCATTCATCTGCTGATGGACATTGAGGTTGCTTCCATATCTTGTCTTCTGTGAATAATGCTGCAATGAACATAGGCATCAAGATACCTTTTTGAGAAGGTATCTCTTTGAGATACTGGTTTCAGTTTGTATGCCTACGTACCCAGAAATGGCACTACTGAATCACACAGCAGGGCTGTTTTTAGACTTTTGAGGAAACTTTGTATTGTTTTCCATATTGGCTGGACCAATTCACAATCACTAACAGTGCACAAGGGTTGCTTTTTCTCTACATCCTCACCAATACTCACCATTTTATGATTTTTTGAAAACAGTCATCTCAACAGCTGTGAGGTGATATGTCATCCTGGTTTGATTTGCATTCTCCTACTAATTAGTGACACTGATCATCTTTTCATGTGTTTCTTGGCCATTTGTAAAGCTTCTATGCAAAAAATGTCCATTCAAGTCTTTTACCCATTTTTAATCAGGTTATTTCTTGTTGTTGTTATTGTTGTTGCTGTTTTTTTTTTTAATTGGGTTATATGAGTTCCTTATATTTTTTGGCTATTAGTTCCCTATTAGATATATGGTCTGTAAATACTTCCTCCCATTCCAGAAGTTGTGTTTTGTTTTTTTTTCATTTTGGTATTCCTTTGCTGTGCAGAAACTTTTCAGTTTGATGCTGTCCTACTCATTTATTTTTGATTTTGTTCCCTATGTTCTTCATAGCACATGCAAAAAAGTATTGCCAAGACCAATTTCAAGGAGTTTTCTTCCCTGTTTTCTCCTAGAATTTTAAGGTTACAGGTCTTAAATTTAAGTCTTTAATCCATTTTGAGTTATCTCTGTGGATGGTATAAGATAGGGTCCACTTTGATTTTCCTGCATGTGGCTATCCAGTTTTTCCAACACCTTTTATTGAAGAGACAATCCTTTTTCCATGTGTATTCTTAGTGTCTTTGTCAAAAATTAGTTACTGTATTATATGCATGGGTTTATTTCTGGACACTTTACTCTGTCCTATTTATCTATTTTAATGCCAGTACAATATTGTTTTGATTACTATAACTTTGTAATATACTTTGAAATCAGGTAGTGTGAAGCCTCCATCTTTTTTCTTCTTTCTCAAGATTGCTTTGGTTGTCTTTCGTGGTTTTATAAAAATTTCAGGTTTTTTTAAAGTGCCTGTGAAAAATGTCATTGGCATTTTGATAGGAATTGCATCAAATCTGTCAATCATATTGGAAATTATGGGCATTTTGACAACATTAAATTTGGACCTATAACATCAGTAATTCATCTATGAAAAATTCTCAGTAAAACATGGCTCCTTTTTAGCCCACAATTCAGTAACTAATCAATAATTGATCATTTCAATTCTATTTCTCTTAAGCATCACTTTAAACAATCTTACCAGTAAAATTGTCCCAAAATTAGCAAACAACTTCAGTTTACTAAAGAAGAGCTAACAGTATTTCATCAATAGGATTCCTCATTCTCCAAGTAATGATATTCATAGTATTGATAAAGCCCATTTATGTAACAGTGTGTATCAGTATTACATTAAATGCTTTATTTTTATCATCTTATGTTATACTGTTAAAACCTATCCAACAGGATGACATTGTTATCTTCATTTTCAATGAAGGATTGAGTCTTAAAGATATGTAAAAATTGGCAAGAAAAGAATTTGAATGAAATCATGTCTTGACTTCTTCCATTATCTTCTCAATAACTGTCTTGGATCAGTATTTCTAACACCGTGTTTTGAAAGGTTGTCATACATTAAGGTAAAGTTTGAATTCAGAAAAAACGTTTTGGTTGAGAAGAAATTTTGGTGACATGGTAAACAAAATATGAAGTATATGTTTTAAATTCTCCAAAGCAACTTAATATTAGGATAAAGAATTTCAGTTAGTCAAACAAAAGATTCAAACAATACCTGGTCTGTGTAACAAATGCTTATTTCAATGTGGAAAGTGGTAGGAAGCCTCTAAGGTAGACCCGAGTGATCCCCTCATCTATTATTAATGGCTTTGTGTATTTCCCTCCCCATGAATAACTTCCCTCTAACCAATAACAGGCACTGTTAATGGGATGCCATTTCCATGATTAGGTTAAAATTGTGACTTCATATTGCTAGTAGGCTCTTTTTTACTGCTTCTTTGCTTGCATTCTGTGCTGCCACTGTGGAGACATCAATATGGCAAGGCACTGAAGAGGTCTCTGGGCAAAAGCCAATGAAGATATGAAGACCTCACTCTGACAATGTGTGGGGAATTCAAGGCTACTAACAACTCTCAGGGAGCATGGAAGTGGATCTTGCCCCTGTCTAATCTTCAGATGAGCCTGCAGATCCTGACCCAGGCCTTGTGAGAGACCATGAAACAGAGGACCCATCTAAGACCATTCCTTATCCACAGAAGCCATACAATGATGAATGTTCTCTGCCTTAAGCTGTTATGTTTACAGATTTTGTTACAAAACAAGAGACAATGATACATTCAATCATGCTATATTAAAATGATTCAACTATTCTAACCATTGACTATATTTCATTCTAATATCCTTAAATCCATATTCTGAGCCTAATTTTAATACTTATGTCAACAGTTTAACATATATTGAACTAAATTAACAGGAATTATGTTCAGAAGTAAAATAATGATTAAAATGAGAAGAATTAAAGAGCTATACATGGTGAAGCTGTCACACTTTGACACTGCCCTCTAAAAAAAGAAGATGAAAAGATCAAATTAAGGAAAACCACTAATGATGTCTGCAATTTTTCCAAATTACTGTGCTGTGGAGTTTGGGCTGGATTGCACTGAGAGGATTATTATAGTCTATGATAAATACTATTGACTCAATTTGGTTCTCGAATATTTTCAAAGAAAATATCTCATTATTTTTAGCTTGATCCTAAAAGCCTTACAGTCACAGTTATAGAAACATACTAGCAGCCTACCAAATATTAATCACTAAGGATGTTTTCATATTTGAGGGTAATGATGATGAAGGTGTAAATATGCATCATTATCAAAACATTGACTGTTTAGCTGTTATGTAGCTCATTTTCATTAATTAAATTGATGTTATACATTTTCTTTACATAATAAAACATTTTTTAAGGTAGAACAATGTTCTCATATTAGTGATTAATGGGAGAAGGTATTAGTCATGATGATATGTAAAAGGTTTCTAGGCTCTTAAGTACCACTTTAGTGCCATATTATACAATTTTACATTAAATCTGCATTTGAAATTATGAATGACATCCAGGGAAATGTTTACATAAGAAGTATAATACATCATGTGAGACACTTTTAATCACTAAGCTCCAAAGGGATACTTCTGTGCTCTGCCACTAGCATCTTAGCACAGATCTCCTTATTTGAATAGAGAAAAGACTGATGCTGGAAAGGATTAAGGGCAGGGGGAGAGGGGGACAAAAGAGGATGAGATGGTTGGATGGCATCACTGACTCAATGGATATGAGTTTGAGCAAGCTCCAGGAGATGGTGAAAGGCAGGGAAGCCTGGCGTGCCGCAGTCCATGCGATCGCAAAGAGTCGGACATAGCTGAGCAACTGAACGACAACAATACATATGAGCACAAAGTTAAACTATTTAAGAATAAAGATTGCTTTCTCCTCTCTTAAGCACTTTGCACAAAACCATCAATAGCAAATTAATAAAGCATTATTGGTAATTTAAATAAATTTGGAAATCTTCAAAAAAAGAAGTAGCTATGAAGCATTTCTGTAACTACCTGTATACTCAAGCAAAAACAAGCTAAATGTACAGAGTTCTCTACTCAACATATTTACAGACGCATTAGTGAGTTTTGTTTTTATTGGTTGCTTGTTTTGTTAATTGATAAACTGTGACTGTTATCTCTGAGTACAAGTAAGACTAAATGCATTTCAATAATTCTTAAAATGATAGAAATATTCAAAAGGTTGATTATGCTGACAGGAAAGTACATGAATGGTATTTAAAGCTCCCATATTGGAGAAATAAAATATGTCAGATTAGCTTGGTGGAGAGTTTGGAGCAGGTAAGGACGTGAACAAAGGCATGAACCTTCAAGCAAGAGATTACATCTCTCTTATATACATGCAAGCATGGATACTACGGTGATAACTGCAGTTTCATTGCAGGTTTTACATCTTTCAAAATAGATGTAATGTCACAATTTTATATATGTACGTGAGTAAACATGCACATATATTTGGAATTTTAAAAAACGTATTTCTAAATTCTGATAAAATATTTAGATTCAAAAATATCAGACAGATTGCTCTTGTCAACAGGTCCCTCAGAAACCACCCAGACTTGAAGAGAAGTGAGTTATACATAAGCACTGTTTCTGCAAATGAGATGTCACTTCATAAATGTCCATTGTACACAGTAAAAAATTCAACCAACAGATAAAAAGCATAAAAATTCAACTGGCAGGCAAACCACATAAAAACTCTCATCCCCAAACCTTTCTTACACAGGAAACAGCATTAAAGATGGACCAGCAAGTGTTTTCACTCTAGGCTGATGGAGCTAGTAGTGGTGGGATTAAGCTAAAGCAAAAAGGGTCCTTTTCCTGAGGAGGTGAGAGAGTAGCCCTCCATCCTAACTCTGCGGGAAGCAGAGGAACAAAACTCACTTGACCAAGGTCAACCTCAAAAAACCTCTCTGCAAACTAAGAAGAGAAGGGAACAAAAACTCAACCTGACAAGGAGCTGGGGGAAAAACTAACAGCTAAAATCAGTCAATGACAAGAGTTAACGATTTCCTCTAAGACTGAACATACAATAAGGATGTATATTCTCACTACTCCTATTTAACATTGTACTAGAGAAAATATCCAGTAAAATAGAAAAAAAGAAAATGAAAGATACATCACTTGGAAAGACAGAAATGACACTTTAATTATTCACAGACAGCATAATTGGTTGTGCACTGATTCCCATGGAATCTACATCAAGATTACTAGAATAAATAAAGTTGCTTTAGCAAGACTGCAGGACACAGATCAATATGGAAACATTTATTTTTTATGTATGTGCTTCCAGTGAACTATTGGAAATTGAAATAAAACAATCCTGTTTATCATATGAAAACATACACAATATGTAGAGATAAACATCATAAAATAAGAATTATGCAGTGAAAATTATAAGAAAATTGAAGGAAAGGTAGTTTTCTCATGGAAAACACCTTATTATTAGGAGGTTTCCAAATTAACATTTAAATTCAATGAAATCCTAATCAAAATTCCAGCAGTCATTTCTGTAGAAACTGACAGGTTGATACTAAATTCTGTCTTTTGAGACAGAAGAATCAAGAACAATTTTTCAAAATTTTAAGAAAAGAACAAAGTTGGAAGACTTACATTACCTTATTTAAGACCTAACATGAAACTGGAATGATCATGGCAATGTCTTTTTAGCATAAGAATAGACCCATAAAGCCAAGGAAAAGAAGAGACTTCATATGGGTCACCTGCTTTTCTGACAAATGTACCAACATAATTCACTGTCCATAAGAAAGTCTTCTCAACAATGATGCTATAACTGGACATATTTTTGGACATATATACATAAAAGGAATTTAACACCACAGGCAAAAAATCAGCTTAAAAAGATCTTAGACTTGATGTAACACTTAACATGTAGAAATTCTCAAAGAAAGCATGGAAGGCTTTAATAAATAATCAAGTAAAGGTTTCATACGTATGATACCAAAGGTATGAGTCATCAAAGGGAAAATTACAAAATGGAATTTCATTAAGATCTAAAACTTCTGCTCTTTGAGATAAACTTGACCCTTGAACAACGTAGGGGTTAATTCACATAGAATTTTCATTTCTATGTTCCCTCCATTACCACAGTTCTTCTGCATCCCTGGATTGGAGCAACCACGGACGCTGGTACTGGAGTGTTCACACTTGACCAAAGACATAATACAGAGAACAGAAAGGACATTTAACGTGGTCAGCGTCTGCAGCTATTAAGAAAATGCAAAGTAAAGCCACAATGTAGTCCCACTCTCCACTTACCAAAATGAGAAATATATTGAGAAAAATATTGAAACTACCAAGTGCTGACAAGGATGTGGAGAAACTGGAACCCATACACTGGTGATGGGAACAGAAATGTTCAACAGGAATTTGGGGAGAGTTCAATAGTTTTTAAAAAATTAAAACACACACTTAAAAAATGTGACCCAGCGATTCGACTCCTAAGCATGTGCTTGTGCAATGAAAACATATGTCTGATATCTGTAAGCAAATGGTTATAACAACTTTATTCATAACAATTAATAACTGGAAACCACGTAAAAGTCCATTAGCTGGTGAACGCATAAGGACATTGTGAAACGGCCATACAGAATGCTATGTACTAGTTTGGTATTGCATCATTAATGCAAGATACAATATAGTGGAACTCAACCTCAGTACACTCAGTGAAGAAGCGAGATCCCCAAAGGCAAAATACTGTAGGAATCTCATATATGACATTCTGAAAAAGGCAAATTATAGGGACAGACATCAGATGTGGTTGCAGGAGATGACATGGAGAGGGGATGACTACAATGGGCCAAGACAGAGCTTTATGGAAGGAGAAAAGTGTTTCACATCTCACTTTGAGTGGTGATTAAAAGACTGCACACATTTGTCAAAACTCATAGGATTTAAGCCTAAAAAATTGACTTTCATTGTATGGATATTGTACAAATCCTCAATCTATCCTGAAACATACTTACCTTTTTTAAAATATGAGCCACATGATAGAGCTCCAAAGGACTAATACCGTGACAAATTCAACACATATGGGCAAGGCAGTGAGCCTGAAGGAGGGGAAGGGGTACTGTGTTCTTAGAGCAGCTAGGCAATAGCTTGAGGTAAAACTCAAACAGGACTTTGGGAAATCAAATAAAAGCACACACCCAATGACAAAGGGTGGACACTCCTAATCCTTGCATCATCAAAATGCTTGCAAAAATAATAAGATGTCCCTCAGTGGACCCATGCATTTGAAATAAATGCTTTACAAGACAAATCATGATCTCTCCCATGCTTCTCTCTCTCCCTCTCCACCCATGTTTACTTTCATCTACAACACCTGCAGCCACTAGTATCCACAGATACTATGCGCTCTAGTTCTGCTTCCCTAGACAGTGTGAGAGGGAAAAGGCAATGGCACCCCACTCCAGCACTCTTGCCTGGAAAATCCCATGGGCAGAGGAGCCTGGTAGGCTGCTGTCCATGGGGTAGCGAAGAGTAGGACACAACTGAGTGACTTCACTTTCACTTTTCACTTTCATTCATTGGAGAAGGAAATGGCAACCCACTCCAGGGTTCTTGCCCGGAGAATCCCAGGGACAGGGGAGCCTGGTGGGCTGCCATCTGCGGGGTCGCACAGACTCGGACATGACTGAAGTGACTTAGCAGTAGCAGCGGACAGTGTGAGAAGCCAAAGCAAGTAACTGTGAAGTGTTGATTTTGGAGCATAAGCTAAAAGGTGATCTGAAAGCACTCGGTTAAGCTGAGATACATGAATACCTGTATCCAGCAAGGTCTTGGTCTGGATGCCATGCCAGGGTTCTTTTACATTACAGAGTAATAAAATTTGACACCCATACAGGAGAAACCCAGAAATACAAACAAGCAGCAAAGCTTCTAAATCTCCTAATATCACAGGTCTCTCAACTTGTCCCCTTTCTAGGTGAGACCCCCTGTTAACATGCACAGAACTACGGAACTTTTTAAACAAATGAATGAGGAAAGGAAGAGAACAGAACTATACTGAGTGTCTACTCTGAACAAGGCTTTCCTCTTACCCCACGCCATGTGCTCCAATGAAGCTATACTACTGAGGGAATCTGCTCAATGCATAGTATGCACTAAACATAATTAATTGCCATTTAATAATGGTAATTGGGCCTTCCCTGGTGACTCAGATGGGTAAAGAATCTGCCTGCAAGGCAGGAGAGATAGGTTCAATCCCTGGGTCAGGAAGATCTCCCAAAGAAAAGGGAATGTCAACCCATTCCAGTATTCTTGCCTGGAGAATTTCAAGGACAGAGGAGCCTAGAGGGCTACAGTCCATGGAGTCGAAAAAAGTAGGACATGACTGAGTGACTAACACTTTCACTTTCAATAATGGTAATTGATAATAATAAAGACACCACCACCATTGGAAGGTAAATTAATTTACTTGTTTAAAACAATTCATTTCCAACCAATTATTCTGACAGAGGACCTAACAGGGGCTCATTTAAATTAAGTTAATCTAATATTTAAGATAGAAATCAGTGATGAATAGCTTGTGTATTTGAAGTCAAAACCAGCTACTAGATTTTCTGCAGCCCTTTCCATATGTATTGTCCTCCTTGATGAGTGTATAATTTTTATAAGATTATTTATCATGTAACATAGAGCATTTCATGCCAGAGATTCATTCTTAGAAAATGGTATATCAACCAAATCTATTCATGGAGCATGTGATCGTGTTAGAAGTGTTATGCTTCTTTAGATGACAGTGGTTGTAAAATTTTTTTAATTTGGAAAGTATACATTATTTTCATCAACTTTAATTCAGCTATAAATACAAATGTGTGTGTGTGTGTGTGTGTAAAACCAAAGGAGAAGTTTGGAAGTTATTGTGGTCTTCCCCTCTAAGCATCCTTATCCTCTCTATGAAATAGTGCTTATGGCATTTTTTTTAACTTAACTATCTCCTTCCTTACTTTTGGGTCTCATATGTTTTGAATTTTATTTTCAAATTAACAGACAGGAAGATTACCTTTTTATGTATAGTTTTATGAATTTTAATAAACGGATAAATGTGCATAACCACAACCACAATAAAGACACAAAATATACCCACCACCCAACCCTCATCTCTGTCTACTATGCCTTCCTCTCTCCCTTAACCACTGGCAACCACTGATCTGCCACTTATAATTTTATCTTTTCATAAATACCACATAAATGGAACCATACAATATGTAACCTTTTGAGGTTGATTTCTTTTTTTCTATTAAGATTCTCATTTTATTGATGACTTTGAGATGTAAATCTATTGGCCAAGATCACACAGCTGGAAAGCAGTAGAGCAGGAATTTAAATTTAAAAAAGATCAAAAGTTTCACTCATTGATTCCAAAAAAAAGGGAAGTATACATACATGTATGTATATGTATGTTTCTGAGTACATATTTTTCTTGACTTATGACTCACATACAGACGTTGGTTTCCTTTTAAAACGCTTTGGAAGTAGCAAATATACAACATGAACATTACTGTCAGTGGTCAGTATCTGAGGAACAGAATTGATAAGGCCTCATGAAAGTGAAAGTGTTAGTTGCTCAGCGTGTCTGACTCTTTGTGACATCATAGACTGTGGCCTTCCAGGCTCCTCTGTCCATGAGATTTTCCAGGCAAGAATACTAGAGTGGGTAGCTAATCCCTTCTCCAGGGGATCTTCCTGACCTAGGGATCGAACCTGGGTCTCCCATATTGCAGGCAGATTCTTTACCGTCTGAGTCACCAGGGAACCCCAAAGCCTCATGACTTTGGTGCTTTTATGGAATTTTTAACTAATTAAATCAGACTATCTACTCATTTTTTTAAATATAGATTTATTTATTTTGCTGCTAAGTCTCTTCAGTCGTGTCTGACTCTGTGTGACCCCATAGACGGCAGCCCACCAGGCTCCCCTGTCCCTGGGATTCTCCAGGCAAGAACACTGGAGTGGGTTGCCATTTCCTTCTCCAATGCATGAAAGGAAGTTGCTCAGTCATGTCTGACTCTTCGCGACTCCATGGACTGCAGCCTACCAGGCTCCTCTGTCCACGGGATTTTCCAGGCGAGAGTACTGGAGTGGTGTGCCATTGCCTTCTGCGTTATTTATTTTAATTGGAGGTTAATTACTTTATAATATTGTATTGGTTTTGCTATACATCAACATGAATCTGCCACAGGTATACACGTGTTCCCCATCCTGAACCCCCCTTCCTCCTCCTTCCCCGTACCATCCCTCTGGGTCGTCTCAGTGCACCAGCCCCAAGCATCCTGTATCCCGTATCAAATCTGGACTGGTGATTCATTTCATATATGATATTATACATGTTTCCATGCCATTCTCCCAAATTATCCCACCCTCTCCCTCTCCCACAGAGTCCAAAAGACTGTTTTATACATCTGTGTCCCTTTTGGTTTTAACCAGCATATGGTAAGGAAGGAAAGACTAGTCAAGGACTAGTCACTGTAAGAGGTGGCAATCTGGAATCACAATTCATAGCTGGGTGAATTGCAGCTATATCACTTCCCTAGCTGTTGGGTTGTAAGTAACTAGGTCTATATGTGTTTTTCAACTTTTATGAATATCTTTGGGGACCAAACAGATCCTGTGAATGAGAGGTCTGAAGTTTTCATTCTTTTCTTCCACCAGCTCAAAGACTTTTTAATCTTTTCTTAAATCTGTTTCTTCAACTCAAAGACTTGAGAACATGTTCTAGAGTGAGAAAATGATGTACATAATTTCTGGTCATGAATATTCACAAGGTAGTTGGTTACTGGGATTCTGGGTCATATTTTGAGAAGGAATCAATTCTGAAAAGAGGCAAATGGATATACTTTTGCTCTTACTAATATTTCCACACTATTTCCTCTCCCTATAAAGGAATTTCCTAATTGTCCAAAACTGAGACCTTTGCTTCCACCAAGCAACAAGATTCCTAGGATTTCCTAACGCTTATGGGAACTCTTTTCCTTTCACCTCTACATTTTTCAGATTTGCTGAGCTGTCTTTAAGGCTTTCAAAATCACCAGGCACATTTATTTTGCATTTTTTCTGCCATACGTGAAGATAAGTATATTTCAGAGTAACAGTTCTCAAACTTGGGAGCCTATGAAAGTCAGTTGAGAGATTTGCTAAAAATACAGAGACCCAAGCCTTCTCCATTTTTTTTTTTTTTTCCCTCCTTGCAAGCCACAATTTGCAGCAGAATCTTAGTTCCCCAACCAGTGATTGAACCAGTGCTCTGTACAGTTGGAACCACACTCTTAACTACTGGCTACTGCTGCTCCTGCTAAGTCACTTCAGTCGTGTCCGACTCTGTGTGACCCCATAGACGGCAGCACACGAGGCTCCGCCGTCCCTGGGATTCTCCAGGCAAGAACACCGGAGTGGGTTGCCATTTCCTTCTCCAATGCATGAAAGTGAAAAGTGAAAGTGAAGTCGCTCAGTTGTGTCCGACCCTCAGCGACCCCATGGACTGCAGCCTTCCAGGTTCCTCTGCCCATGGGATTTTCCAAGCAAGAGTACTGGAGTAGGGTGCCATTGCCTTCTCTGCTTAACTACTGGACTCCCAGGTAAGTCCCCAAGCCCTCTCCTTAAATGAATGCCAGCTTTTCTATGATTTCTCAGCTCTCCCCACAAGGATTCTGATATATGTGGATGTTTCAAAGAATTTGGAGTAATATGCGTCAGCTGTCCCAGAAAGGTTCTGAGTGACTGACGACTGAAATGTTCTATTTTAGAATGAAAGTCAGGCCCTAGAACAGACTCACTCAACTCAGGTGCTGCTCCCTGATGATCATCTTGAAATTTAATTTTTAATATTCTTTGCTAGAATATGAGAATATCAATATCAAATATTATATTGCATCCATCTATGATACTTGTTTTTCCCATTTTAATGTCTTTGAGACTGGATTATGTTTTAAAATCTGCATTCTAAAAATATCGGTCAGCATCTTTTCTTGTACATTAGCACCTAATGCTGCAACTTACAATAAAAATTTAGAGATAATAAACTAAATGGGAAGGAAATTAAAAAAAAAACAGAATGGAAATATGTATACATAGAACTGATTCACTTTACTGTACAGCAGAAACTAACACAACATTGTAAAGCACCTACGATAAAAAATATAAAAATTAGCGATAAGAAAGCCCTGCTATAATTCAAGTATGAGAGATGCTATAACCAAACAATTCAAGTAATATTGTATAAATAAGATGGTAGAAAGACACAATATTAAAATGATTAATTCAGCCCAGGATATTTAACCATGAAAGTATAAAAAAGTGAAATTGACATGGTGACCCATTATCTAACCACCTAGGGAACGGAAGTCTTCCCTTGCAGGGCTCAAATTAGTATGCCAGGAGCCATGAAAGGGAGAGGCTTGAACTACATTTCAGCCCTGCATTTACTGACTTCTGGGTCAAACAAACTCAGGTGCATCATGAGTACCTTTCAGAAAACCGACTCTTCCAGAGTTGCCTATTTCCATGTAACAAGCTACCTCAGAGTCAACTGTATAAAACAATGGTAATTTAAAAAATTATTGCCATATACCATGGTTCCAAGGGTTACCTAAACTTAACTAAGTGGGGTTCATTGGGTCTGCATGTGGCTGCAGTCAGACCATGAGTGACTAAGGGCTGAAAGCATCTCACGTATCTAATGCCTGGCATGGAACGTCACAAACAGCTGAAATAGGGACATTTGGGTTCCTTGGGCCTCTCTCTCAATCTCTATAAGGCCTGTTTATGAGGTCTCTCCAGGATAATGAATTCTGGTGTCATATTTCTTACATGTAGGCTCAGAGTTCCAAAGGTGGGTTTTTCCAGGGAGAGAAAAGAAAAGAGGTAGAAATAGGGCTAGTAATTATTGTTTAGTCGCTAAGTCATGACGGACTCTGAGACCTCATGGACTGTTACCCCACCAGGCTCCTCTGTGGATTCCCCATGCAAGAAACTGGAGTGGATTGCTACTCCCTTCTCCAGGGGATCTTCCCGACCCAGGGACTGAACCCACATCTCCTGCGTCTCCTGCGCTGGCATGTGGATTCTTTACCACTGAGCCACCAGGGAAACCCTGGGGTAGGAATAGGTATATAGATATAGAGAGACAAAGACAGAGATTGAGGCAAAGACAAAGATGGAACGAGAGCCTGTAGAAACTGCTTAGCTCTTTATGATCCAGTCTAGGTAATCCCGGGTCCTCTGCATGGCATTCATTAGAACTAAATCACTAAACCCAGTCTATATATTCAAGGGGCAGGTAATTAAATTAATGGATATAATTTAAAACTGCCACAAAGAGGTATTTTAAATTTTAAAAAGTGACCATTCTCCAAATACTACAGTCAAGCCTTCCATTTTAAACAATCTCTACTGGGAAAGATAATCACTGAAAAACTTGATGACTTTTTATTCTTAAAAAAAGTTATAAAAGTCACTGCAATATTTTTAACGAGTAGAGAAAAAGTCATAACCACATGCACTCTTCTGAGGCAAACAGAATTCTAAACAGCCTAAAAAAAATCACAGATTAGCCAGCATGTCTTTCCTGATCAATCAATACAAAATCTCTCAACAAAGTTGCTTAAAATACTATATATAATATTTCTTTATGAAATATTCATTACTTACTACCATGGGTGGAAGACCATTTTCAAAATACACTATGAAAGGACTAGCATCCCTCAGAATTAATTACCTCAGGTTAGTGGAAGGTTTTATTTCTTACCTGTGAACTGCATCCAGAGAAATGTAAGATCCAGTGATCTGAAGAAGCAAAACAATAAATATGCTCTATATGCTTTATATTTTTCAGTGAAATAAATATTAAGCAGGCAATGCCCATTCTCTGTGATTTAGACTCAGCTTTAAAAACCTGCACACTCGTATTTAAAAGCAGCAAGCTGAGCCTCCCAAAATAATTCAGTGTTGCTTCATGTTATTTAAGACCATGAGTACATGTGGACAGGAATCCATGCTGTTCAGGGTAAAGAGTCTCCAGAAAAAGCATTTTGAGGTTGATTTTCAATTGCAAGTAGGCACAAGGGGAAATCATAGATTTAATGGGAGGTAGGTAATGTTGGTAAATAATATATTCAACTTTAAAACAAACCCCCCCCCAAAACTGTTGTCCATGTATCATGAATTAGAGTGATTTAAAATTCCACTTTTTCATGTACATACCCATCCTAAAATTCAGCCACTGACAAACTTTAAAGATAGGCTTTCAATGTACTAGAGAAACTGACGACACTAAAGATTTCCATTAAGATATTTTCAAGGTAATGTTACTAATGAAACACAGTTTATTTTAAACACCATCCTCAGTGTCTAAAATACACTATTTCACTGAACTCTCTCACCACAAACCTACAAGGGCAATGATATTCTCTCAATATTAGATCTGAGAGGCCTAGTATACAAATCACCCAATTTTCTGCAAATGCTCAAGGAATCATTTCAACTCTTCACAACAATGAAAGAAGAATCTAAATAATCTTCTAGCAGGCAATATCCACTCTCTTGTTTCTTGTTGGTCCATTTTTAGAAGCCTCCTTTCTCAAATGCCATCCCTTACTACCATCAGCCTTACAGGATATCTAACTCCCAGACCAGCAATCAATTAATCCAGACAAAACAAAAAAAGTTATGAGACTGCGGGTCCTCCCCAACCCCATAAGTCAGTGAAGCAAGACAATTAATTCAACTTGGAACATGATCACTGAATTAAGCCTTAAATTAAGTCAATACAAATAACCCTAAACACATATGCTGTGACAGGCAAAAGAATAAAACAAAAGAATAAATTGTACCTGTTAGCCATCTATATGTCTTTCTTGAAAAACTGTCTGTTCAGATCTGCCTATTTTATATGACTGTTCAGGGAGTTTGTTTGCTACTGAGTAGTATAAGTGCTGTATACAGTTCAGATCTTCCCTGATTGCTCAGATGATAAAGAATCTGCCTGCTGTGTGGGAGACCTGGATTTGATCCCTGGGTCAGGAAGATTCCCTGAAGAAGTGAACGGCAACCCACTTCAGTATTCTTGCCTGGAGAATCCCCTGGACAGAGGAGCCTGGCGGGCTACAGTCCATGGGGTTGCAAAGAGTCAGACATGACTGAGTGACTGACACTATCAGATAAATAATTTACAAACATTTTCCCTGATTTCATAGGCTGCATTTTCATTTTATTAATGATTTTCTTTTCTTTGCAAAGATTTTTAGTTTGATATAGTTCCACTTTTTTTTTTTTTTCTTTCACTGCCTCTGCTTTTGGAGTCAGATTCAAAAAATCATTGCCAAGACTGAGATGTCACAGAGCTTATCACCAATGTTTTCTTCTAGGAGGTTTATGGTCTCAGGTCTTGTACTTTATCTAACTCTTTAATCCAGTGAGTTAAATTTTGTGTACAGTGTAAGATAGTGGTCCAGTTTCATTCTCTTGCATGTGGCTGTCCAGTTTCCCAGTCCCATTTAATGAACAGACACAACAGACTACACTATTTCTGAACATTAGCAAGGAATTTTCAGGATTCCATGCCCTGAAAGATATTGACCAAGAAGATATCTAATTTGTTATAATTATTTACTGCCCAAATCCTCATAATCTGAAAAACTGAAATTAATGAAATCAATTTCAAAGCATAAACTCGGACTTTTTTAATGATATGAAAGATGATACTGAGGACACGGTATTAGGAGTAGGGATTACATGAAGCAAGGAGGCAATTCTGAATACAGTGGTTGGAGAACTAGCATCTGCAGTGACCTTTTAAGTCCAATTTGATGTGCTGAATCCTATAAGATATATCAGCAACAAATGCAAAATTCTATACTAGGGATTAGAAAACCAATGAACAAAAATAGCATGGAAAAGCTGCATATCAAAACATGAAGAAAATCTCCTTAGGAGTGTTAGCAGCAATAAACATACAGCAGAATAATCTATCATACGAGATTCTTGCAAACAGTCACCCTAGGCTCTTTCTACCTAGAGTGTGGTCTCTGAACCAGCTAAATCAGTGTTACCTGGGAACTGGTTAGTAATGCAGAATCTTGGGACGCACTCCAGACATAGACAATAAGACTATGCAGATTGAAAAGGTTGCCAGGTGACTGTGCATGCACGTCAAGGTTTGGGAAACACCACCCTATTCTCTTAACCAGGTCAGACCAGATGAAACTCTTGTCTAGAGACAATATGCTTGCAATAGAGGAGTGTCTGTAATCACATATTAGACAGGGAACAGGCTCAAACCTCTATAACTATCAGGATTATTCAAAGGCACTGGGGATGTTTAATTCAGAATGCGCCATCCAATACATGGGAGCCACTAGCCAACAATATGCAAATATTTAGCACTTAGAATGAAGCTAGCCCAAATTAAGATGGTCTACAAATATAAAATACACCCCTAACTGTGAAGACTTAGTAAGAAAAAAATGAAAGTGAAATATCTCTTTAATAATATTTATATTGAATATATTGAAATAATATGTTGGATATAATGGATTAACTCAAATATACTACTATTCACCTATTTCATCTGCATTTTTTAAATGACTTACTAGAAATTTTTAAATTGCCTACATGACTCCCATTTTATTTCTACTGGACGGTGCTGCTGCAGACACACTCAGAAGTAGGCATGGTGGTTCTCTTCAAATGTGTGGAGCACCACTGTATGGATGAAATATTAATCTATCTCAGACTGAACCAAAGATTAGAACCAGGACAATGTTATGTGATCCAGAGCAGGTAGACAAATCACTTGTTTCCAAAAAATGCCCGTAAGGAATGTCATCACTTTCACATATTCATCACTGAATCTGAGAATCATGAAAAGGTTGCACTTCCTGTCATACAAAATAACCTGAAAAGACAGTAAGGAAAAAGAGACAAGAAAACCTACTTAGCCATCAAAAACATTGCCTCATGAGCAGTTCCCAATGTATGCTCTCTCTGCCTCAAGAGAAAAATCACCACAACTCATTTTACTTTCTCTTGGGAGGGCTGGTGGAGGTCTAGGCAGGTTAGCGTAGGAGCATAAGAACTGACATTCACACTTGCAGGTGAACGTTTTCCTGAAGATGCCATGAGCCCTCACTATAGTCGATGTGGATAAATCACATATCACCTGTTAGAATATTTCTTTGTTGAGACTGTCAATTTCCCCAGCCAGCCAGCTTCACCAATATAGAAGAAAATAAGTACATGAACGCAGTCTTCCTGTTTCCATAAACCTATGACGAACACTGACAATACAGATAAGCAAAAAATTATTTCACTACTAGGATATTGAAGATAATACCAAAAAAAAACCTTTTAATTCCAAGACAAAGCTATAAATTCAGATTTAAGTAATTCATCTTCTCAGCACCTATTAAAGACTCTTGAGAGTCCCTTGGACTGCAAGGAGATTCAATCAGTCCATTCTAAAGGGGATAAGTCCTGGGTGTTCATCAGAAGGATTCGTGCTGAAGCTGAAACTCCAGTACTTTGGCCACCTCATGCGAAGAATTGACTCATTGAAAAAGACCCTGATGCTGGGAGGGATTGGGGGCAGGAGGAGAAAGGGACAACAGAATATGAGATGGCTGGATGTCATCACCGACTCGATGGACATGAGTTTGAGTGAACTCCAGGAGTTGGTGATGGACAGGGAGGCCTAGCGCGCTGTGATTCATGGGGTCGTAAAGAGTCGGACACGACTGAGTGACTGAACTGAAGTGATTATTTATTGGACTTCCCTATATCTCAGATGGTAAAGAATCTGCCTGCAATACAAGGAGACCCAAGTTTAATCCCTGGGTCAGGAAGATCCCCTGGATAAGGAACTGGCAATCCACTCGCGTATTCTTGTCTGGAGAATCGTATGGACAGAGGAGCCTGGTGGGCTACAGTCCATGCAGTCACAAAGAGCCGGACAGACTAAGTGACTAACACACACTCGAGACTGACTCTGACCCTAAATGGATCAATGAAATTTCAAAAAGTAAATTTTTTCTCAGGCTGTGTGTTTGGTTTTAAGAGATCAGGCCTTTAAAAAGAAAATAAAATAAAATACTAAATTATTGAATCTGGCACAAAGAATCTCATCTTTGAATTTTAAAATATCAGCAGCCCAAAGCAGTTCAAACACTGCCGTCTAATTTGGATTTAGATTCAAGAGAATTCAGGTTGAGTCCTAGTTCTCATCATGGTTAAATTATGAGATTTCAGTTTGTTAGTACTTAATAAGAGCACTGGCTGTTGTACTATCATTCCTCCAGCCCTACTCTTCTTAGTCCATATTCCTACATAAATGCAAGGAAAATAGGACCTCCTTTTTATCCCAAGAAAATCCATATTCATCCAAATAAAGTCCATGTGATACTTAAGATTGAATAACCTTACAGAAATATTTTAATACATATTTCTAAAAACATGTAGCTCCCCAAAGACTTTTTAAAATTTATACAGCCATCTATCTTGAATGCATTATGAATACTAAGTAAGGGGTGGATGGACTGAAATACACACACACACATTCCATGCCAGATTTTAAAGTCTAATGCTGTAATTCCTGAAGCAAACTAGGATCTACATTTTCAGATTCCCATTAAAATGAAAGCTCTCTCCTAGCTATCATTATTTCACTCATTCTGCAAACTGAGAAATCAGTTACAGCATAAAGTAGCATAGCCAAGGACATCTATATCGCTTCATGTTTCAATGGAGATCTGCTGGATTCATGGAGCACCTGTTGTTTACTTTAACCTCACCTCTTTCAGAGACGCTCTGTTTTTCTTATTACCAGGTTTCTGAGGCGTTGACGGTTTTTCAGAAGTCTCAGCTAACTAGATCCTTTTTCTTATGAAGCACAATATTTGGCTGGAAAACTACTTTGTCACTACTAAACTTCATGCATGGGAAGTCTTAATAATATCTTTAATCTAGCTCCATGGGAAGCAACTTAGTTAAACTTGCCCATGACCAAGCTTGCTGTAGAGTAGAAAGGTCAACATCAGGGAGATGCCCTGTAACTGACTGAGCACCACTGTCCCCATGTACAGGGACTGACGTGTGCCCAGAAGAGTGTCACCTAATGTGACATGGCACAGGGTCTGACTGTCCAGTGGCCTGATGACCAAGGGCTAACTAGGGAGCCACAGCCGTGCTGGGAGAGCAGTTCCAAAGGGAAAAGTAGCTTTTTGTCCTTAACTTTTAGGACCTGGAATAGCCGATGGTATCAACATTTGTCTCACCCCTGTGATGAATATGACCCACTGGTCAGTTTTATAAAAGCAGGACCTCAATATGTCTTTTTACTTTATAGCTCTGTATCATTTCCCTAACACAATGCCACTATTCAGCAGGAACAGAATAAGTATCTATAGGGTTTTGTCTTGTCCGTTTTAATTAAAATATAGTTGTTTTACAATGTCATGTTAATTTCAGACATCTGAAACAACACAGTGAATCACAGCGCAGTGATTCGGTTATCCAGACAGGTTCCCCTGAATATTATACATGTGTGTATATTCCCTGGTGGCTCAGACGGTAAAGCATCTGCCTGCAATGTGAGAGAGCTGGGCTCAATCCCTGGGTCAGGAAGACCGCCTGGAGAAGGAAATGACAACCTACTCCAGGACTCCAGTACTCTTGCCTGGAAAACCCCATGGACTGAGGAGCCTGGTAGGTTACAGTCCATGGGATCGCAAAGAGTTGGACACAATTGAGAAGCCTCACTTTCACATGTTTTTTATGTATATTATATACATATATATATATATATGAAGTGAAGTGAAGTGAAGTCATTCAGTCGTGTCTGACTCTTTGCGACCCCATAGACTGTAGCCTACCAGGCTCCTCTGTCCATGGGATTTTCCAGGCAACAGTACTGGAGGGGATTGCCATTTCCTTCTCCAGGGGATCTTCCCAACCCAGGGCTCGAACCCAGGTCTCCTGCATTGTAGAAAGACGCTTTACCATCTGAGCTACCAGGGGAGTCCTCATATATATATATATATATATATATATATATATGTGGTAGTACTAAATATATGTTATATATGTTGTTTTCGTTATAGGTTATTACAAGATATTGAATATAGTTCCCTGTACTATACACTAAGTCCCTGTTGGTTATCGAAATAAATACTAGTTAAATGAGTAAATAAATCTCATCCATTATAGGGCAGTTGTTAAGAAGTAAACTGTCTCCCCTAAAATTCACCTGTTGAAATCTCAACACTTAGTACCTTAAAATGTGACCTTGTTTGGAAATAGGGTCATTGCAGGTGTAATCAGTTAAGGTGAGGTCGGCAATGTGACTATTGCTTTTCACAAAGGAACTCCATTTGAAAAGATGACACGCACACAGGGAGAACATCATATAAAAATGAACACAGAGACTGGGGTGGTGTGGTAGAAAACACAGACACCAAAGCGTGCCAGAAGCCACTGGAAGCTTGGAGAGGTAAGGAAAAGAATCTACCTTGAAGCTCTCAGCAAGATGCCATCACCTCGAATTTCTACCTCCAGAAATGCAAGATAATAAATTTCTGTTATTTAAACTACGAACTACAAACAATCTGTAGTCATTTGCTAGCAGCCCTAGAAAACTGATAAGAGTATTTATGACAAACTAAAACATCTACTTCTGCTTTATTTCCTATGCCAAAGCCTTTGACTGTGTGGATCACAACAAACTGTGGAAAATTCTGGAAGAGATGGAAATACCAGACCACCTGACCTGTCTCTTGAGAAATCTGTATGCAGGTCAGGAAGCAACAGTTAGAACTGGACATGGAACAACAAAGTGGTTCCAAATAGGGAAAGGCATACGTCAAGGCTCTATATTGTCACCCTGCTTATTCAACTTATATGCAGAGTACATTATGAGAAACGCTGGGCTGGAGGAAGCACAAGCTGGAATCAAGATTGCTGGGAGGAATATCAATAACCTCAGATATGCAGATGACAGCACCCTTATGGCAGGAAGCAAAGAAGAACTAAAAAGCCTCTTGATGAAAGTGAAAGAGGAGAGTAAAAAAGTTGGCTTAAAGCTCAACATTCAGAAAACGAAGATCATGGCATCTGGTCCCATCACTTCATGGCAAATAGATGGGGAAAGAGTGGACACAGTGGCTGACTTTATTTTTCTGGGCTCCAAAATCACTGCAGATGGTGATTACTCCTTGGAAGGAAAGTTATGACCAATCTAGACAGCATATTAAAAAGCAGAGACATTACTTTACCAACTAAGGTCCATCTAGTCAAGGCTATGGTTTTCCAGTAGTCATGTATGGATGTGAGAGTTGGACTATAAAGAAAGCTGAGCGCCGAAAAATTGATGCTTTTGAACTGTGATGTTGGAGAATACTCTTGAGAGTCCCTTGGACTGCAAGGAGATCCAACCAGTCCATCCTAAAAGAGATTAGTCATGAGTGTTCACTGGAAGGACTGATGTTAAAGCTGAAACTCCAATACTTTGCCCACCTGATGCAAATCATTTGAAAAGTCCCTGATGTTGGGAAAGATTGAAGACAGGAGGAGAAGGGGAGGACAGAGGATGAGATGGTTGGATGGCATTACCGACTCAATGGACATGAGTTTGGGTAAACTTCGGGAGTTGGTGATGGACACGGAGGCCTGATGTGCTGCAGTGCATGGGGTCACAGAGAGTTGGACATGACTGAGCAACTGAACTGAAGACTTGATATTTACAAACAAAAGTCAATAGTTTAACTCAAAATCAAGAGTGCTGCTGCTGCTGCTAAGTCACTTCAGTCGTGTCCGACTCTGTGCAACCCCATAGACAGCAGCCCACCAGGTTCCCCTGTCCCTGAGATTCTCCAGGCAAGAACACTGGAGTGGGTTGCCATTTCCTTCTCCAATGCAGGAAAGTGAAAAGGGAAAGTGAAGTCGCTTAGTAGTGTCTGACTCTTCGCGACCCCAGGGACTGCAGCCCACCAGGCTCCTCCGTCCATGGATTTTCCAGGCAAGAGTATTGGAGTGGGGTGCCATTGCCTTTTCCGAAAATCAAGAGTAGATAAGCTAAAAAACAGATTTTCAAGGGTGTTTATCACTATATTTAATGTTTAGAACCCTAAAATTGCACCTAGTCTACGTTTAGAAAAGCATAAATACATCCACTAAATTAAATCAGAACATTTAAACCAGCCCTTTGAAAGAAGACTTTGATCTGTACACAGACTCATACCCAGTACCTAAAATACAACAGCCTAGCACGTTATGGCCAAAAACTGTAATTGAATGAAAGAATGGTTAAAACAAAGAAGTATAATTCAAAATATAGGAGCAAACTGGTGAACATGCTTAACAAAACATTGAAAACTAGAAACTCACATCTGAAATAGGTTTATATAAAAAGTAATCTCTTCTTTACCATTTCTACTTGAAGAATTTTGCTATTTTTTTTAAAGTCAAGTATATGTCAGTCACTAAGAAGGAAATCCTAATGAAAAAACTAGAAATATGCCTTATGCCCTCAGCTTGAGAAAAACATAAGTACAACAACTTTTTCAACATTTCAAGGAACTATTTATCAAGTTTTTGCTTCATGCTGTGCAAATGGCAAAGTTGCTGTGTTTTTGAGGGGCGATTAGAAATAAACCATGTGAAAATACATTCTGAAAATATTAATGGAAAGTATATATGTATGTGGCAACATATAATACCTCCCCTAGTGAACTGTGTATTACACTGTCAAGTATACATTCTAACATGTATACTATCATGTAAGAATTGAATCGCCAGTCTATGTCTGATGCAGGATACAGCATGCTTGGAGCTGGTGCATGGGGATGACCCAGAGAGATGTTAGGGGGAGGGAGGTGGGAGGGGGGTTCATGTTTGGGAACGCATGTAAGAATTAAAGATTTTAAAATTTAAAAAAAAAATTTTAAAAAAAAGGGAAAAAAAATAAAAAAAATAAAAAAAATCTTTCAATAACATAATAATTATGCACAAAGCTGGCCACTATTTAAAATCCTGTAAAAAAAAAAAAAAAGAGAGAGAGAGAAAGTTAATACTTTACTATACTACGACCACCAGGACATGTCAGTGACCATGTCTTGTTGCAACATACTGACCCAAGTCTGCTCAGTCAGCAAATTTCATCCTCTTGGCCAGAATGATTCCCAAGAGACCTCAGTTGGCCCAAGCAGAGTCAATGCTAGAGTCTTCTGGAATCTCCAGGAAATAGCACATTCTTCCTGGAGTATTCACTTCCTAGAATATTAAACTGGAGCCCACACTGACAATATTGACACTATGTGTAAAGAGCCTGCTGAAGACAATAAGGAAGAAAGCAGAATTAAGTGATGGAAAGAGGAGATGTGTCAGGAGCAGTAGAGGGCCTGGACTTGTCAAAACGTGAGCATTTTTACTAGTGAGAGTCAAAAAATTCCATTAATTCCCCATTAAGCTGGTTTAGGGTTTCCCTGGTGGCTCAGGCAGAAAAGAATCTGTCTATGATCCAGGAGACCAGGGTTCGATCCCTGGGTTGGGACAATCCCCTGGAGAAGGGAATGGGTACCCACTCCAGTATTCTTGCCTAGAGAATCCCATGGACAGAGGAGCCTGGCTGGCTACAGTCCACGAGGCTGCAAAGAGTCAGACATGACTGAGCAACTAACAAGCTTTTCTGTGATCTTCAGAGGGAGTTCCAATGAATCAGCAACCTACCACCCAGGCATTAGTGACAAGCACAGAAATACAGACCCAGGTGATCTGCCAGAACCTGTATGTATTGAGGATGCTTTCATCCTTGACCAGAAATGAACATATTTACTCTCTAGCAAAACATCTATCAAACTCCTGTCTGTGGGCTTCAGACCTCAGGTTGGAGATTCAGAGGACTTGATGAGGTGTGCTTTTAGCAGAGTCCTCCAAGCAACAGGCAGCCTGGAGTACAGACTGGGGCACTGAGAAACAGAAAAAAAAAAAAAAAAAGATAAACTTATGACCACGATAAACTTAGGGCCACGTTCTATCCACAGCGAGCAACCTGGAATGGCCAAGGCAGAAAACCATGAGCTTCCAGAGTCGGAAAAGCCAAACCGGGACTCAGTGTCACATTCCTCTTTCTCCAGAGGTCTGGTGAAAAGATGCAAGGTGCAAAATACTCCAAGTATAGAATGAAATAATACCATGTGCAGCAACTTGGATGCAACTAGAGAGTTTCGTACTAAGTGAAGTAATTCAGGAAGAGAATGACAAATACCATATGATATCACTTGTATGTAGAATCTCAATATGACACAACTGTTCACATCTACAAAACAGAAACAGATTCACAGACACAGAGAACAGACTTGTGGGGGTGCAAGGGGTAAACTAGCTGGGAAGAGACGGGTTGGGAGTTTGGGGTTAGTATCAATAGCTGCAAACTATTATATATAGGGTGGATAAACAACAAGTTCCTACTGTATAACAGAGGGAACTATATTCAATATCCTGTGATACATCATAATGGGAAAGAATATGAAAAAGTATATATATATACAACTGAATCACTTTGCTGTACAGTAGAAATTAACACAACATTGTAAGTCACATATATTTCAATACAATTTTAAAATTACACCAAGAAGCTGAGCCTGGGGGCTATTAGCACAATGATAAGTGAAGAGTTTTCACTTAAACACCACATCCAAAGACAAGAGACTTTCAGCACAAAACATGTTTCATTCCTCTTTGCCAAAAACTTTAAGGAAATGAGAAACATAAGTGGAAAATGTAGGCTTAAATTCTACGTCAAGTTTAAAATGATGAACATAATTTTTGTCAAGACAAACATACTTCCTAGATATGAAATTCTAAGGCAATAGATTGGCAATAAAATAGCTACAACAATCAGTTTCTTTTTTTTAAGGACTTTTTGATGTGGACCATTTTTAAAGTCTTTACTGAATTTGTTACAATATTGTTTCCTTTTTATGTCTTGGTTTTTTGGCCACAGGGCATGTGGGAATCTTAGCACCCCCAGGAGGGATCAAACCCTCACTCTCTGCAATGGAAGGCAAAGTCGTAACCATTGCACAGCCAGGGAAATCCCAATAAACTTCTCATTTATACACAAAGCATGAATTCCTCTGCATTATTTATACCAAATATCTAGCTTTCTGAATACCAGTATATTTCTACTCTACATTTTTAATAAGCAAGTTGACAGAGAAACTGGATTGAGGACTGAGAAGGAAGGCCAATATTATGATGTAAAAACAACTTTTTTTCTAATAATAATACTTTATGATGTAAAAACAACTTTTTTCTAATAATAATACTTTTGTTCACATATTTTCAAATCGATTTTGCTCCTGGGCATGAAATAAATAGAAATAACAGCACCTAGATAAAACTCTAGCAAAGGCAATGGCAACCCACTCCAGTACTCTTGCGTGGAAAATCCCATGGACAGAGGAGCCTAGTAGGCTGCAGTCCATGGGGTCTCTAGGAGTTGGACACGACTGAGCGACTTCACTTTCACTTTTCACTTTCATGCATTGGAGAAGGAAATGGCAACCCACTCCAGTATTCTTGCCTGGAGAATCCCAAGGACAGGGGAGGCTGGTGGGCTTGCCGTCTCTGCAGTCATACAGAGTCGGACATGACTGAAGTGACTTAGCAGTAGCAGCAAATAAAACTCTAAGATTACAGTATTGCATCATATCCATTTTCCCCTGATTAATGAGGAATGAAAGTTTCCATTTGAAACAGATGTAATTCTTTGTACTATCTGAGATAAACTCCCGTAAATATAGCTCAGATATTCTATCTATTTATAAAGTAAATTAATACCTAAAGCTTCCCCATTTACCTGTGGTTAATTTTATGTGTCAACTTAGCGTGGCTATGGTGATCAGTTCTTTGGTCAAGCACTAGTCTGCTGCTAAGTCGCTTCAGTCGTGTCCAACTCTGCACGACCCCACAGACAGCAGCCCGCCAGACTCCCCCATCCCTGGGATTCTCCAGGCAAGAACACTGGAGTGGGTTGCCATTTCCTTCTCCAAAGCACGAGTCTAGATCCTGCTGTGAAGGTGTCTGTGGATATGATTAACATTTAGAGTCAGCTGACTTTCAGTAAAGCAGATTACCCTCCATTGTAGATGGAGCTCATCCAATTAGCTGACGGCCTTTGGAGATGGAGTGAAGTTTCCCAAGAAAATCTGCCTCAAGACTACAACACAGCAACCCACCTGAGTTTCTGGCCTCTTAGCCTCCCAGAGAGATTATGGATTTAAGCTTGCAGCCACTGTGGTCTGCATGTTTATGTCACCCCAAAATCCATATGTGGACAACCTAACCCCCAGTATGATGGTGTTAGGAGATGGGGCCTCATGAGGGGAATTAGGTCACGAGGGTGGAGCCATCGTAAACAGATTGATGCCTTTATAAAAGTGTAAAAGGGTCCTCTGACACAGAGCGAGGCCGCAATAAGAAGTCTGCACCAGACAGGGACGATGGGCCCCACGTGACCATGGTGGCACCTTCATCTTGGACTTGTGGCCTCCAGAACCAGGAGAAATAAATTTCCTTCAAAACTACCTAGTCTGCGGTATTTGGTTGTACCAGCCCAAACAGACTACGACAGCAACATCAACTTATACCTAAATTTTCCATCTGCCAACTTGCCCTACAGAGTCTGGATCTGTCAGTCCCCACAGTTATATGAGCCAATGCCGTAAAATAAGTCTAAATAGATACATTGATATAATACATACTATTTATATATCATAAAATATATCAGAGAGAGAAAGAATTCTAATACATTTACCAATGAAAATGTACATCTTCAAGGATAAAATAGAATGTAGTCACATGGCTCACCATGGATCTCCTTTAGCAGAATGAGATTTGAATGCTATCAAAAAGATGCTGGCTTAAACTCCACCCATCAAGGGAAGAAAGGTCCTTTCTATGCATGCCTGAAAAGTCTGGTACTTGGTATTTGGTATTCTCAGCTCTGCGGGCTTCCCAGGTGACTTAGCGGTAAAGAATCCATCTGCCAATGCAGGAGCCACAGGAAACCAGGGTTCAATCCCTGGATCAGGAAGATCCCTTGGAAGAGGAAATGGCTATGCACCCCAGTATTCTTGCCCAGAAAGTTTCATGGACAAAGGAAGCGTGAAGGGCTACAGTTCATAGGGTCACAAAGAACTGGACGCAGCTGAGCGACTGAGCCCGCACACACACATTCTCAGCTCTAATTACCGCTCAACGTAATTCCCTGACTCCACGCTGGGGCCTGTCAGTAGCTGGTTCCACCCATCCATGTCAACAAGAGCAGCTGCCTCTCTGCTGCTTTGTTAATCAACACAGAGCTTGTTTGGTGATCCTACTTTTAAAGTCATTCAGCAGTGTCGCACCAGGACATCTCCCATCAGTGCTGAATTCTGCTCATGGTTCTGAATCCACCAGCAAGAGTGTTTACATTTCTGAGAGTTTGCTTGGCCTGTGTGTTGCTGCCAGCTCTCCATTTTGGCAATGAACAATGCCATTTGTGATTTTGGTAAACACAATATGTTTCTTAAGGTGCTGATGGTAAAATTGATCTCAAAGATCTAAGTCTTGATATCCAAAAACCCAGCCAGAACAAATGATTCATATTCTAATCAGTGGTAAACAAACAGGTTAGGTCAGAGGGCAGCTGAATGCATCCCATGGTTTCCAGAAAGGGTGAGTAAAAGCTTTGGGGTGAGAAGGATTTTCTGGTCAAACAGCCATGGCGCGCTTTTTCCTTCTACCTTAAGTCAGCCCCAGCCTTCTTTTCTTCTCGATCTCCATCTGTGCCTTCTCTGTACGTAGGTCTTTGCCTCCCTCCTTCACTCTGCCCAGTGTTATTCACTGTCTGTTCTTTCACCTTTTCATTCATTTGCTCTGGGTTATTAACTTCACATTTTTCAGCGCCCACTCTGGGCCACCACCTTGACCTTAACTCAGCCTCAAGAACGTCACCTAGCAACTGACCTCAGGATGCTCACTACAGAGCCATTCATTATAATCAAAGGTGATGTTGAAAAGTCCAAAAAAGATAGAAAGAAAAGTGCACTCTTCACATTAGAAAAAAAAGTGGTAATAGAATCCCTCTTCAAGGGTGATAGATAAAACCTGATCTGTACAATTTTAAACCGCTATTTTCCTCTCTAGACTCTAATGACGGTCTAATTGAAACATGGGCAAATAACAAGAACCACTATAAAACTGAGGAAGCTATTGTGAGAAAATGTATTTGAGTAAACATGCAGCACCTCCAAGTATACAGCCTCATACAAAGGAGATCACTTGACAGCTTTCTTTCTGGAACAGACTACAGCAATATCACAGGTCAGAGAAACTACCACCACGGAGGTGATCTAAACAGTATCAAGTTCAAAAATACACATCTAGTGAAAAGATACTGTCCACTTAAATCGTAAAACCTCAAACTTTTTTTTTTACCTTTTCATCTTGTATTGGCAATATAGCTGATTAACCAACAATGCTGTGATAGCTTCAGTGAACAGCAAAGCGATTCAGCCATGCTTACACATGTATCCATGGATACTTACATGTATCCATTCCCTGCCAGACTCCCCTCCCATCCAGGCTGCCACATAACACTGAACAGAGCTCCTGTGCTATATGGTAGGTCCTTGTTGGTTACCCATTTTTAAGCAGTGTGTCCATGTCCATCCCAAACTCCCTCACTATCCCTTTCCCTTATCCTTCCCTTAACAACCATAAGCTTGTAAAAACCACAACGCTTTGGTGTAAATGCTTTGGGGCTTGAACACAGTCTTCCCTATATCTTGGAATTACACTGACCTATCAGAAACAGCTTATGGGATGAATCTGAAGCTTAAGCAGGCAAGAAATGTATCAGAAGCACGTATCTGAGGCACGTGTTCCCAGAAGACCCAATTATTAGTCATCAGAAAGGAACAGGCAGCTGGAAATGGACAATAGGAAACTGATTTGATAACACATCTGCCCTGTGCACTTTCTCAGCTAAAAGTCCCCTTGATCAGAGTCACTCTTTCTGTTGAATCTCTCTTTCCTTTCTCCTCTGTTTCTTATACTTCTCTGTATCTATCTTTCAATGTTTTATTTTTTTCCCCTCTCTCTCTCTTTTTGAACCTCCCCCAATAATCAATAACTTTCCAACTTGAGGAACCTAATCAAGACATCTCAAAATTGGAAGCTGAGTAAACAGACTTGCGTCTACCATCCCCCGTGCCCACAGCTCTCCCTGCTTCCTTCTCTGTGGGAAATACTCCCTTCAGCTCCGCTCTCATCACTCCAGCAAAACCACTCTGACCAGGGTCCCAGTGACCATCCCTTTGGTAAACTCATGGTGGATTTTCAGATCTTCCTTCTTTTATCCACAAACAGTGTTTTCAGGTTTCATCAAAGCCAAGGTCTTGACTAATCTTGCTTGGCTTCATGGACATCACACGCCACTGATTTTTCTCCTGTGTCACTGGCCATTCCTCTTCATCCTTTCGCTATTTCCTCTGCTCCCTGCCCATCTGATAACACCTGTGCCAGGGCTGACTGGTCCGACATCCTCTTCTCCATTTACACTAGCCTCTTGGGGGGTCTCATCAGTCTGGGGGCTGTACCCGTCGTGCACATGCTGATGATCATGCTCTCTGGCTGGACCCAGGCTCCCCCTCTACTCAGCACTGACATCCGGATGCCCAACAGGACTTCCGAACGCCAAACTGATCTCTTAAACTCATCTACCTCTCAAACCTCCTCCACCCTCATCCTTCATGTCTTATTTGGTGTCAACTCCACCCTTCACTGTTTCTCAAGCCAAAAATCTAAGGGGTTATTCTTAACCCAGCTTTATCTCCCCCACTCTATGCCCAGTTCCCCAGGTCATTCAGTTCTCTCCCTTCCAGACACATCCAGAGATTGGCCACCTCTCGTCACTTTCCTTATCCTTCCTCCCTAGTCTGAGATCCCATCTTCACTCACGGGGCTCACGACGCAGCATCCTAACTGGCCCTCTGCTTCCACCATTGCTTCCCTACAGCTGATTCTTAACAGAGCCACCAAATCAGTCTAAGTCCACGTCAGATCACACCAGTCCTGAGAGCAACACCTTTTATGGGACACAAGGCCCTAGAAAAATCAGGTTGAGCATCAGCTCTCTGATGGCGCATGCCCGCCTTCATCCCCATAGCCACATCCTCCTTGCTATTCCTAAATCCCACGCCCATGGTCTCTGTCCCAGCTGCTCTCAGCACCTGGATCGTCTCCTCCAGACAGGTTCCCGGCTCACTCCCCCATCCCAGCTCCCTGCTTAGGGTCACCTCTTCCTAACTACTTGGTGAAAAATTTCAAAAGCATCCTCTTGCTCTGCTCTTCTTCTGTTTTATTTTCCGAGCACTTGCCAGCTTCTAACATACACTACAATTTACTCACTTATGTTTACTGGTTACCGTCATTCTCCTCCATTACAGAGCAAACTCCCCACAGACACTTATCTCCATATTTTGTTCACTAATATAGCCTGAGCACCCAGAAGAATGCTTGGCTCAGAGAAAAGGTGGCTCAGTGAACACCTCCTGATAAACAACACTCAAAGCTCTAACTTAAAAACTATACTCAATATTTGCCAAATCTGCCCTAAAATGTACAAAAGGCATACATTTCCATTTAAGGCAAATTCCTAAGGTAGAGTTAAATCAACACGGAACTGAGAATCTAAAACTTGGGGCTGAACCTGCATCCCATAGGGGTGTCACCATTTGACCTTGAAGAATTTCTTCAACTTCCCCAAGAATCAGTTCTTCCTCTGTAAAGTCAGGGTAATACCTCACAGTTTGTTGTTGTTTTTATGTCTAAGACCAAATATGATGATGCATGTAAAATGATAAATTCAAAAGTGCAAGCTCAGGGTTTTCCTGTTTGTTCAGTGGTAAAGAATCCACCTGCCAATGCAGAAGACACAGGTTCGATCCCTGGTCTGGGAAGATCCCACATGGCACAGAGCAACTAAGCCTGGGCGCCACCACTACTGAGCCTGTGCCCCAGAGCCCAGGAGCCCCAACTACTGAGCCCACGTGCCTCAACTACTGAAGCCTGAGTGCCCTATGGCCTGTGCTCTGCAATAAGAGAAGCCATCGCAATGAGAAACCCATGCCCCACAATGAAGAGTAGCCCTCACTCGCTGCAGCTAGAGAAAAACCTGTGCAGCCACGAAGACTCAGCACAGCCAAAAGTACAGCAACTGAAATACATAACGAACTAACTAAATAAAAATATTTTTACAAACAACGAAACAGCAAGTGCAGCAAGATCAGATGACAAGAGGGTCCACGATTCCCTCTGCCTTGGACAATTTGCCGTGAGCTGTCATTTTTTCTTTTATAAAGCAAGTGATAAAAATACACCATGATTATAACATGCAGCTGCATCAACAGACCAAAATAAACCTGATTAAGACACAGTTCTTTAAAGAGTGATGGTTCCTTGGGTTTTCCCATTCAAGCGCGAGATTCCTGTGATGCCCAGAAGGCAGCCTTAAACCAGGGATTAACCGGAGATGCCAAAAGGATTTGTGGAGAAGGCATCAAGTCACAGGTTGAGACAAAGATGACGGCAGCTTATTTAACCTAGAGAGAGACTGGAAGAGAGTGGTGAGGTCCCTGGGCTCTGGAGCCAGATTTCCAGTTCAACCCCTTGCTCACCTACCTTTGCTATGTAAATAGCCTCAGACCAACTGCCCAACCTCCCCCTCATCTAAAAGAGGGAGACAATCCCTAGGCTTATCCTGAGGACTACATGAGCAACCACCTATGGAGCACTTAGAAGACCTGTATTCAACCAAGGAATTCTCGTGGGAAAGCAAGTGTGGGGAAACGAAACAAAGTTCAATAATATTCACACAGAGGATTGAAGTGTTTTTCCAGCCCATTAAGTAAAGGCCAGAGAAGAAGTGGAGAAGCACCTTCTCATTAGGAGGCGAAACAAAGAAAACCTAAAGCCAAAGGGAATACTAAAATAGACGTGAAATAGACATGACTTAGGCTATGTGTACCTCCAGTGTGAAGATTATCCACAGAGTGGACACTCTCTGACTTGCTCACTTGAGGACAAAGAAAGAAAACAAAGACAGTGAAGTCGCTCAGCCACGTCTGACTCTTTGCGACCCCATGGACTGTAGCCTACCAGGCTCCTCCATCCATGGGATTTTCCAGGCAATGGGTTGCCATTTCCTTCGCCAGGGGATCTTCCCAACGCAGGGATCGAACCTGGGTCTCCAGCATTGCAGGCAGACGCTTTACCATCTGAACCACCAGGGAAGCCTGGTGGGACAGGGAAGCCACTTGAGGACAGAGTGCTAGCAATTTCTGGTCACCCTAAACCTGAGGATCTCTCCGAGGGGTTCAGGGACAGCAGGTTCCACCTCACCTGGCAGCTTAGAGGACATGTGCATTCTGGGGCTTCAGACACTGTGAACCAAAGACTGTGAGTCTGGGCCTCAGCCATTTAAGTTTCAACAAGCCTCCAGATGGTGGGGACAGGCTCCAAAGTCTGAGAACCACTACCCTCAGCCATCCACTCCCACAAGAGATTAAAAGATCCCGACGGAGGTTCACACTTGACTCTTCACTGCTTTATCTAAGAGACTAATTTATTGTTTAGCTGCAAGAAAATGACTTTCAGTTTAGTTCAGTTCAATTCAGTCACTCAGTCATGTCTGACTTTCTGCGACCTCATGAATTGCAGCACACCAGGCCTCCCTGTCCATCACCAACTCCCAGAGTTCACTCAGACTCACGTCCATCCAGTCAGTGATGCCCTCCAGCCATGTCATCCTCTGCCATCCCCTTCTCCTCCTGCCTCCAACCCCTCCTAGAATCAGACTCTTTTCCAATGAGTCAACTCTTCGCATGAGGTGGCCAAAGTACTGGAGTTTCAGCTTTAGCATCATTCCTTCCAAAGAAATCCCAGGGCTAATCTCCTTCAGAAAGGACTGGTTGGATCTCCTTGCAGTCCAAGGGACTCTCAAGAGTCTTCTCCAACACCACAGTTCAAAAGCATCAATTCTTTGGTGCTCAGCTTTCTTCACAGTCCAACTCTCACATCCATACATGACTACTGGAAAAACCATAGCCTTGACTAGATGGACCTTTGTTGGCAAAGTAATGTCTCTGCTTTTGAATATGCTATCTAGGTTGGTCATAACTTTTCTTCCAAGGAGTAAGCGTCTTTTAATTTCATGGCTAGAGTCACCATCTGCAGTGATTTCGGAGCCCAGAAAAATAAAGTCTGACACTGTTTCCACTGTTTCCCCATCTATTTCCCATGAAGTGATGGGACCAGATGCCATGATCTTTGTTTTCTGAATGTTGAGCTTTAAGCCAACTTTTTCACTCTCCTCTTTCACTTTCATCAAGAGGCTTTTTAGTTCCTCTTCACTTTCTGCCAACACTAAATGTAAACATTATTCATGGCAGTTTAGTCACTAAGATCGTTTCTGACTCTTAACAACCCCAAGGGCTGTAACCCACCAGGCACCTCTGTCCATGGGATTTTTCAGGCAAGAATATTGGAGTGGGTTGTCAGTTCCTTCTCCAGGGAAGAAGGCTTCCCTGGTGGCTCAGATGGTAAAGCATCTGCCTGCAGTGAGGGAGAACCGGGTTCGATCCCTGGGTTGGGAAGATCCCCTGAAGAAGGAAATGGCAACCCATTCCAGTACTCTTCCCTGGAAAATCCCATGGATGGAGGAGCCTGGCTACAGTCCATGTGGTCACAGAGAGTCGGACAGGACTGAGAGACTTCACTTTCTTTCACTTTCTTTTCTTTTCTCCAGGGGAGCTTCTTGACCCAGGGATTGAACCTGGGTCTCTTGCACTGCAGGCAGATCCTTTACTGACTAAGCCACCAGTTTGCCAGGACACAAAATCTTTAACTCACAAATATCCATCCAGCTACCCCCCTATACACCAGGAGAGACAAAAAGAATAAAGCATAGATATTGTTCCCTGGGAATTTATAACATTATGAGGTACTCAGACCCAGAAATACTAACAAAAATACAAAGCCTTAGCTCCTGCTGTCACAGCTAAGAAGCAACCGAGCAAGGTTCTGGAAGACTAAACATGCAAGGAACACTTACGACAGCAGTTGGTCAGGTCTGGAGGGAGGCAAGGAGGTAACAAGGGTATTCTTAGGAGGCTGGACATGCAATTGGGACTTGATTGTCATCCTGAGGAGTCTGGTCTTTATTTTATTTTTCAGTACAAAGTTATTGAAGGTTTTAGAGAAAGATTATGCTTCTCCATGTCCCCCAAACTCAGTTCAGGATGATAGTTTAGTGGAGCTTAGAGGTACAGAGGCAAAAAAAAAAAAAAAAAAAGAGAGAGAGAGACTAGATAGAAATTTGAAGAATAGACTGTTGTGCAGAGAAAGAGAAGTGATGATGAAACGCAAGAAAACACACAGTATAGTTAGGACAGAGTCTACAAGGGCATCAGTGACAAGTTGCTACATGTGTCAAATATGGTCCAAAGGTATCAAAGTAAAATCTGAAAGTTTTGTTTTGAAAGTGTTAGCCGCTCAATAGTGTCTGACTTTTTGTGACCCTATGGACTCTGAAGGAGATCAACCCTGGGATTTCTCTGGAAGGAATGATGCTAAAGCTGAAACTCCAGTACTTTGGCCACCTCATGCGAAGAGTTGACTCACTGGAAAAGACTTTGATGCTGGGAGGGATTGGGGGCAGGAGGAGAAGGGGACGGCCGAGGATGAGATGGCTGGATGGCATCACGGACTCGATGGACATGAGTCTGAGTGAACTCCGGGAGATGGTGATGGACAGGGAGGCCTGGCGTGCTGTGATTCATGGGGTCGCAAAGAGTCCACGACTGAGCGACTGAACTGAACTGAACTGAACTGAGTGTCTGACTTTTGTGATCCTATGGACTGTAGCCCTCCAGGCTCCTCTTTCCATGGAATCCTCCAGGCAAGAATACTGGGGTGGGTTGTCATTTCCTTCTCCAGGGGATCTTCATGACCCAGGGAGCAAACCCACATCTCCCACATTGCAGGCAGATTCTTTACTGTCTGAGCCACCGGGGAAGCCCCTCAAAGTAAAATGAAGCCCCCCAAGTATATTTTCCTTCAACACGCCTGTGGAATTGGATATGATGCATTTTCTGATTGTGTAGCTGAAACTGAACTACGTATAATATGCTTAAAATGTATATTCAGACTGGAAAAAAAAATTGAGCTTTATATGACAGGTTACTTACACAAGAAACAAAACCCAAACCACAGCACTTTAGAGTGTTAAACTGAAATGGAAACTTGATTATGGAAACCCCTTTAATACTAAGACTGTTTTATTCTCAAATGTATCAAATTTCCACAAGTCCACTTATATAGTTGAAATGAGTCAGTGATGACATACCAATGTCCAACTAGCTGATTTGAGAACATGCCTTTTAAACATATCACATCCTTCTTTAGATATCTATGCTGAAAAATCATTCCTATACTACCAACGTCAGGACTAGATTCCCAAATTCTAAAGTTTGTTCTAAATGCTGAAAACATCTGTTTTCATATGTCAATGTTCTCTACTTGCATGGGATTAATTTAAATCTGGTACAAGAAAGTCAGTTCAGTGGCTCAGTCATGTCTGACTCTCTGTGACCCCATGGACTGCAGCACGCCAGGCTTCCCTGTCCAGCACCAACACCTGGAGCCTGCTCAAACCCATGTCCACCAAGTTAGTGAAGCCATCCAACCATCTCATCCTCTATCATTCCCTCCTCCTCCTCCTGCTCCAATATTTCCCAGAATCAGAGTCTTTTCTAATGAGTCAATTCTTCATATCAGGTGGACAAAGATTGGAGTTTCAGAAACGGGCCTGGTACTCCCTGGTGGTCCTGTGGTTAACACTCTGTGCTTCGACTGCAGGGGCACAGATGTGTTCCCTGATCAAGCAACTAAGATCCTGCAAGCTGCTTGGTATGGAGAAAGGGGAAAGGAGGAAACAAAAAAAGAGAGAGAGAAGAAAAAAAAAAAGGAAGGAAGGAAAGGAGAAATGGGCCTCCCTGTGGAGGAAATTTTGAAAAGAGACCAAGAAGACAAGGACGAATCAGCCATATCAAGGGTAAAGCTCCATCCAAGACCTCTGTGCAAGAACATGCGGCAGACGCAAAGGCACCGAGGCAGGAACACACCTGGTCCCTGAGAGAAATGGAGATGCCACGGGCAGGTGGGCACAGAGGGCAAAGGAGCATGTCCTTGCAGGCCACAGAACAGGCGGTCTCTCTAGTGCCTGGAATGGCTGGGTGGGGTGGTAAGCAGAAGATAACATGATCTGATCACACTTGGGCCATGAGTTCATACTTATGTTGTCATGAGTAGCGCAGAGCTCATCAGATGAACCCAGAATAATGTAAAGAAGGGAAAAAAAAAAAGCTCTTGCCTCATAAGGTTATCTATGGGGTCAACAAGCATAAGAGCTAATACACATTAAATATGGGTTAACGTACTTAGCATCATACTTAATCATCAAGTTGAGCTAAGCTAAAATGTGCATATTTAATTACTGACTGCCTATTCTGTTAAAGAAAAAAAATATCATCGCCATCTAAGGGAAATTACACCAGCCTGTTATCTTATGTGTGTTGATATAGTACATAAGCACACAGTAAAAGGAGGAAGACACGATTATTCTGTTACGACTCCAGCATAAGCCTTCCAACCGGGACCCACAAAAGGCTGACGAGGCCTGTTCACGGTCAGGACGAGGCTGGAGGAGACAGGACTTCCCGATAGGAAACATGTACACGGTGGGTTCCTTAGGAACACGTACTTGGGGCCCACAGCACAGCTGGGACTGCTTACGGCACTGCTCTGGGTGTTGGACTTCCTGCCTCGAAACGTGACAGAACGAAATTATACAGGATTTCCCGGTGGTCCAGATGTGAGGACCGCACGCTTCCATTGCAGGGGGCACGGTTCAATCCCCGCTCAGGGAGCAAGATCCCATATGCTGCAGGGTGTAGCCAAGAAAATTAAAATAGAAACATCTATGCTCCAAAAAAGAGAGAGAGAGAACAAAATTATAGCCAACGTGGCTCAAACCCAGCTCTGTACCCTTTTTGACACGAGGTATGCTCCTGCTTGTTGTCCACTCTTGCTTCCCTCCAGTTTTAATTAGATCTTCCTTGTTACCTGTGTCTCCCTAAAAGCCTTCTTAGACATCTTCTAGAACAATCCTAGATACTATCTAATAACAACAGAAACAGGTGGCATAGGTGGTCTTACAGACTACCTCCTTGTAAAGATGTCAGTGGAAATGTGCACAAAGTAATCCCACAATCGTGCACTGTGCGTGTGTGTGAGTGTGTGCTCTGTCGTGCCAAACCCTTTGTGACCCCATGGACTGTAGCCCACCAGGCTCCTCTGTCCATGGGATTTCCCAGGCAACAATACTAGAGTGGGCTGCCATTTCCTTCTCCAGGGGATCTTTCCAACCCAGGGATCGAACCCACGTCTCCTGCATTGGCAGGTGGGTTCTCTACCACTGCGCCAACTGGGAAGCCACAATTTTACAGGTAGTTAAATATCCAGGATTGGACTGAGGGGGTATATGGCTGTCTAATATAGAAAACCTGCAGTGTTTATTGAGTGAATAAACCCAGAATTGCAAGTGTAATTATATACAACGTAAAAGTAAATAAGATATCAATATCTGTCTCCTCTTCTAATGTTACCTACTAGTACCGCTCTGCATCCTATATCTTGTTCTTGATTTATTTATCCTGGATGCCTATTCTTAGCTCTAAAGCATTAATTACCCTGTGCTTGTCCTCCCTTCTCATTACCAACTTAATCAAATAACAACAAAAGAAAAATAGTAAAGCAGCAACAATAATAATAGCTACTATATTAGCAAGCTTAGATATACACACTCCCCCTGGGTTAAATGCTTTATCCATACTGTCTCGTTTGTTTGAAACACTTAATGAGGAGGCTCCATGATGGTCTCTGTTTCACAGTTAAGACTTAAGGGTGTCCCCATGGTTACAAAGCTAATCAGTGTTGGAATCCAGCCTGACCTCAGACTCAGTCTGAATCCTGGCCTTAACAGCTTCTTCAGTACTGTCTGCTAACACAGCCCAAACTCTATTCCTGTATGGAACCTTCACTTCCCTTTAACACTTGCTAGAAGTCGTTGAAGCAGTTCATTTCTGTGCCACAGGTGGTATACTTAACCCACAGTGCTTGCAGCTATAGTTTACACTTTCTGCACGAGTTAACTTCCACATGTATACCTTCATGTAGCAACAGGTCTGGAAAAACAAAATGAAATAAGATGTACTAAACAACAATGAAAATAAGCATAAACATATTTCGGTTGATCATCAGACCCAATGGTCATTCATGAAATTATTACAGGAAGTATAACATACCAGTTCTCAGAAGAAATCAAATTCCTGCGTGTTCTGGTCCTCTTGAACCTCTAGCCCTCTTGAACCTCTGCATAGGAGGTTCATTCCCTGTGGACCAAAACTCCAAGATGAGAACAGCAGAACCATTAAGAGAAGAGGCTGGGCCCTGCTCAGACTACATCTTTTTCTTTCTCGAAGTCAGGAGATCTCCCTGACTATGCACAGAAAGGCCCCCTGGAGGTTAAAGGGGAGTGATGCTAAGGGATGCTATACCCATAGGCCTCTTTAGTAGGGTCCATTTTGCCTAAGAGATGTGTGCACATCAGGAGTATCCTGGACTCTGAACCAGGCAAATCAACATGATTGGCCAAAGGAAAACCGGGAGAAATGCCCCATGAATGCAATTCCAGCTGTTACAGGGTGCAACTTTCTCTCGGAGTCTGCCTATGCGTCTGTCCACACATATGCTTTCTCCTCCTATTAAATTCTGGTTTCACTACTTTCTGTCTTTGTGAGAATTCTCTTCTGCAGAGCCAAAAGGCCAGGGCCTTGTCACTGACCACTGGCCTAGTGGTTAAGATTCGGTGCTCTTACCGCCATGACCCAACTTCAATCTCTGGTTGCGAACCACAGCCATGCTTCAAGGCGCTGCAGCCAGGGCCACCTGAGATAGACCTGGAGGGCCTCCACTGGTCCCTACCCTGCTGCTCACAGGCCTTCTTTCAATTCAAGGAAGGTCCACACTTTTTCTGTCTCAGAGTCTTTGCAATGCTCTCCTTAGAATGTTCCGTCTTCTACTATTATCCCTGAGAACTAGGGCTCACTCTGGAGGCCCACTTACATATATGTATCTTTCTCATGCACATCCCAGACAACATGAGCCTTTGCCCAATATTCTGTCTCCCAGCATCCTGCTGTTTTCACACTTATGCTTTATCTCAGCCCCCCAGTAAGACCAAACACCGTGAGGGCAGGCAGTATATCTATTCTGGATTAAACACTCTGCCCTCAAACTTGCCACAGTATAAGCATAGTACAGATACTACCAGCCTGAGATTGACAGATTCTTCCCCAGTCTTTTATTTGCCCTATACCCAAAGAACCGTCACAGTAAGAAAACAAAAGAAATGCAGCCTGAATTGTTGCTCTGTTTTTTAGGCAGATGTCAATCATACATTGGCTCATCTTATGAATCAAAATCAATCAGGTGAAATCTCTAAAATATTTCTGGTTCAACTGGATTAAACTATGATAAAAAAATGCTAATATTAAGCAATTTTACTGGACAGTCAATTTGAAACACAACTTCATTCAGATACTGGACTCTGCTTCGGATGTCCTGGGTTTCTAATCTGCCAGAAAATGCTGGAGGAACAGTGATTATATCAGTATCTCAGCCCTGCCACTTCAATTTCCCAAGAAAAAATTCCAGGAGTACTAAGAATGACAAAATTGCTACTTCTTGCAACTTGCTCACCCTGGAATTAACGAGCAAGTGATTTCACTAAGTATTAATATATAGCGCTGAGATGCTTTTGAATTCTTAAGAGCATATGAATGCATAGATGGTGTGTATTTGTAACGATACACCATATTTTAAAAAGTAGGGATGTTTTGTAACTGAGACTTAATGGCTATACAAATGCTTTAATCTCCCCTTCAATTCTTTTGTTGAGAAGCATTACGTATTCTAACCAAAAGAGTTCTCACACTTCCTCCTCTGCAACTATTTTTTGCAGATTTGCTAAGTGTCAACCACTGGTCAATCCTATAATCACATTTGCTGGGCACGTCCCTTCTCAGTACATGCCAAAGCACAGTTATGGATGTCATTTTTTTTTAATAATATCACACTCTATAACATTTCAAAAGATACATGATCAATATCATTTAACAGAGAGCTGAGTGAGCAATTCTCTAATTCTCTATTAGAGTTGGTACTTTTAAGCGCATCTGTAAATTTTACTGTTTCAGAATCTTAACTGGATTTCTGGTAATTATATATAAAATCCTATAATGTACATAAGAAGTGTTCCAATTACACGATAGGAAAAAAGGAAAACACACACACATAACTTTACTGCTTGTAACAATTACATCTTATGGAAGCCAGAGGTCAGTTGGTTGTTTATTTTTTAACAAGTGCTATAATTCACCTTACAGCACACTTTTACAAAGAAGCTAAACCTGGTAATTTAGATACCAATTAGAACTGTTAATTTGCTTTAGTTCAAGTGGTGATCTCAGCTACTATGATGCAGCATTTAGACATAATAGTTCTTGAAGAAGACTGCCAAATCTCATTAATCCAATATCTCACATAAAACATTCCATCTCTGTAAGTACTGTAAGCACAGAAGCAGAGCACAAGATCTAACTAAATTTTCCTCTATGTTTTACTATGGGAATAGAATTTTTCTCTCAATAAAATTTAAGTTTCTTTTTGTTGTTAAACGTTAAAAAATGTCTTCTGAAATCTCTCTATTGCAAATCACAATCTAAATTGTGTTATTAAATGACAAGTCTTCTAAGGACTTTCCTGGTGGTCCAGTGGTTAAGACTTCGTGCCTCCAATGCAGGGGCCGTGGGTTCGATCCCTAGTTGGGGAACTAAGATCCTGCATGCTGAGCAGTACAGCCAAGAAAATAAATTAAAAAAAAAAAAAACACCATTTTTTTTTAATGACAGTTTTAAATTTCTGAGAAACACTGGAATGTCCTTGGTTCTGCTAAATTGTAAACCACAGAAAATTACTTAGACAGAAAACAAACTACACACACACTTTTTCTCAAGGCATACATAGCCCAATTTTATGTCTACATAATGACAAACTACATTATGGCTATATAATTACATATATATAATGACATACGAACCACTCACTTTTACGTTTCAGAATCCTCTAAGTAGAGAGCTCAATGCCATCCTTGCATAATCCATAGCCTGCTGGACACCTTCACTCCAACACAAGATAAAAAATGCTGTCACATAACACAGCTGTAACACATTAACAAACAGAAGTGATCCACAGAACTTCCGTCTCAACCTTCACTCTCTCTCCTCTCACCAGAGAGCCAACTCGCTTATCCCAGCTGCCATCCGAAACCTGGAGTCATTTTTCATCCCTCTGTTTCTTACATCCCTGTCCAACTGGTCAGCAAGCTCTTTAATCTTCAGAACATATCCAAAATATGATCACTTCTCTCACCATCTCCATACCACTGTCCAAGCCAATCGCTCTCGTCCGGTTCCCTGCAAGAGGCTTCCAGCTGAGCTTCCTGCTTCCAGCCGCGCCCTCGCTCAATTCTTCCAAGGTAATGAAAGAATTCTCTTAAAATGTGGATTCAATCATGTCCCTTCTCTTCTCAAAACTCTTCAGAAACGACAGTGACAGTGTCCTCACGGCGGTCACTGGATTTGCCCACCCATCACTGCTCTGACATCATGACTACATTCCCTGTTGGTTATCCTCCTCTGCTCCAGCCACGACTGGCCTCCTTGTTATTCCTGGAGGACACTGGGCTTTCTCACACCTGGGGAACCTCATCCACTGCTTCCTGGCTCTGTGGCCAGCTATCCAGAAAGCTAACAGTCCCACCTTCTTGAAACTATAGCTCAAATGACACTTCTCAATCTAGCTTACCTTGACCACCCTATTTAAAATTTCAAAACAGTACTCCCTATTTTTTCCTGGTGGCTCAGACAATAAAAAAATCCACCTGCAATGCAGGAGATGAGGGTTCGATCCCTGGGTCAGGAAGTTCCCCTGGAGAAGGGAAGGGCTACCCACTCAAGTGTGCTCGGCTGGAGAATTCCATGGCCAGAGAGAGGAGCCTGGTCGGCTACAGTCCGTGGGGTCACAAAGGGTCAGACATGACCTAGCAACTAACACACACATCTTTTAATACCCAATCTCTTTACCCTTGCTCTACATTATTTTTTTCATAGTATTTATCACCTTCTCCTCTAATTGGGTGAAATGAAATGAAATGACAAATAAAAATCAAGACTTCTTCCAACTGCTAATTTAACCAAATATCCATATTTGTATAGGCATGGAAAAATTGTTACGAAACATTTCTCAAAGACTTCTGTTTTAGCCAATATAAACTAGCAAATATGAAGGTATTTGCAACAGTCATTCATGTTTGCTACAGCATTATAAGGACTATTGGTCAAATCTTGAGGACGTTCCCTTTCAAATCACTGAATCTGTTCAAGAATTCATTAACATCCCCTTTTCCTGCTTTGAAGGCACTATAGTTTTGTAATAAACTCATATATTCAAAAAGTCTATCTCAAATGTACATTTGTATAGAACAGTGAAAATTTCAGGAAACAAAAACTTGATGCTTTCCTAAGCATTTAGTACTAAATAAAAGTTTTAGTGAGTTACCTTATAATCCTAAAAAGTAGATATTTTGAAGCGTTACTGAAAAAAAAAAAAATCCATACTACTGCTACTTCTTATTCTTTCTCATTTCCACTCTTCCACTCAAAAGGAGTCTTCATTTTAATCATAATTATTTGAATCTTGTTTCTTGATTACACTTCAGTCTATTTCCTTTGACGTATGGCCAACTCTTCCACTTATAGCCTCCTGACATCTCTCAAATGTCTTTGCATTTATGGCCAATCCACTTGTGGATACATATAAGGTGACACCAACAAGGCTGATATGGAATTGAGCATCAGAACTGAATATGAATGAAGTAGAGGGAATATCATTTGAAGACACAAGATAAAAATAAAACATCTTCTGTATCCCATTCAAAAGAAGAATTGGGACTAAAGTAAAATGTGAAGGCTAGTTAGACTTCAAGGCTCAGTGACGCTGCTCAGACCTGATCTGGAGGCTTTGTGTAGCCTAGGACTTCCCACTTTAACAACACAATCTGATGGTATCTATTGTCTCATATTTAACCCTTAAACTGACTTTTGAAACTGAAAGCTTTCTCTCAAAGAGAATAAATTATATATTGATGTCCATACACATCTTCCCTGGTACCCAGCACACTGTTATGCAAATAAATACTCGATAATAAAGCTGTGGATTGTCAGACACTTGCTATGTCTTCACATAAATGGCACATTCTGAAACATATTCTTTTTCACAATCTGAGAGCTGTAGATCTCAAAGGATTTTACTCAATGGGAATAAATCAAGTTATGAAGCCAGCTATATCACAACCGGATCCCACACATAATAGCTTCCCTAGCTTCCAAATCAATTATTTCTCATTGATAAAAGCATTACATGGAAGGACACTACCATGGGCACAACATTATTAATAACTTCCAGCAGTAAATTCAATTATTAGGACAATAGGTGCTTATATATGTGTTACATGGGCAAAGCTGTAGGGGAGGGGAGCTCTTTCTTTTTAGTGCTGATTTTTATGAAAATAAAGTCTGAGCACTGGAAGCTCAACTTAACAATTGCTCAGTAAATATCAAAGCGCTACAAGTATGTAAGCATAAAATTGTAACCACCATACTTTGCTTCTTCCATCGAAGCACCACTTCTGTCCAAAATAAATTGAAGACTATTTTAATCACATTTTTGAAGGCAATATATTATACAGAATATAAGTAATTAGGGATAGTCTGATTTATATTTGTCTGAGACAAAGAATTGGATTTATGATTCCAAATTCTAGAATTCTCTCCAACATTCTCTCTAAAAAATGAATGATGATTATTTGAGATCAGAAGAGGTACACCCTGGGCTAACACCCACTAACCAATCTTAGGTCTAATCTGTGGTCCACACAGAACAGGACTCTGATTTCTTTCAATAGTTTGGGTCTTTATTGGTTCATCATAACTGGATCATAAATACTGGCTAGTTTTTATTGCACTGCTCAGGTCAAGATTTCCACCTCTTCATTATTCCTTGTCTTGTTTTGTCTTTTATTAATCACAGGAGGACACTCCTCCCAAATGAAGGGTATAGCTCCAAGAGCTAACCCAAAGATGCTACCACCAAGGGCCTTGAGTGACACTCAGTTCAAGGAAAAAAGGTTTCATTCACAGAAGCAAAGAGTCATTTAATTTTAAAGTCAGAGAAATGATGCTGAACTTCTTAGAAATGTCGATTATAGTTATACAGCAGAAATCACCGTTGTGCTACCAGAGAATGTGGAAACCACACTAAACAGAGGCAAAACACTGCATTTCTTTACAAATCCTTGAACATGAAAAACGAAGACAATAATCTTACAATGAAGAAAAGCTGGAGGTTTATCTGAAAGTGTCATTTTCTTCCCTGGAATGACAGCTCAGCTTACTGCACTCGGCCTCGCTGTGGCTGCCTGGCAGACATGGGACTGGCACTCAGGGCACTTCCTGGATCTACCAGGGAGCCTTACAGTCTTCAGCAGAGTTTCTCAGACTCAGGAGTCTAACCTTATGGGTCAGAAAACTCTTTATTTGGTGGGGTGGCCGGGTGGGGCTGTTGCTGCTGTCCTGTGCCTTGAAGGATGCCAACAGCATTCCATGACCCTACAGACTAGACACCAATAGCTCCACTCTTCCTCCCCTAGTCGTGACAAGGAAAGCATCTCTCATCCTCGGATGAGAGTCACTAACCTGAGAGTCCCAATTGTTGTTGTTAATCTGTAAAATGGGCTAATAGCAGAAGAAGAAAAGTGTATTTGCAAAGGTTTCTTTCAGGATGAATATTCTCAAGCTGCCTTTTTTTTTTTTTTTTTTTTGGTAGCCCATCTGTGACTGAGAGAGATCTTAAGAGGCCTGAGATGGGAAGAATTTTCTTGTTGGAAACAGGAGGAAATTTTACCAATAATTCTAGAGAGAAAAGGAAAAGAGAGAAAGGGGGAAAAGAGAGAAAGGGGGAAGAGAGGTGGTATCATCATCAATTCTTTAGCCCTTGATAATGTGAATAAACTCCTGATATAATTGAGATAGGGCTTTCCCAGTAGCTCAGTAGTAAAGAATCTGCCTGTAATTCAGGAGACAGCAGGAGACACACTTTCTATCCCTGGTCAGCAAGATCCCCTGGAGGAGGGAATGGCAACCCACTCCTCTATTCTTGCCTGGAGAATCCCAATGACAAAGAAGCCTGGTAGGCTATAGTCCATAGCATCGCAAAGAGTCGGACACGACTGAAGTGACTGAAAACACACACACATAAATGAGATAAATGGTTTATTAATAGAGATAAGAATGGTGTCAGATTTGTACTTTCAGACTGAATCACTATGGCAGAGAAAATGATGCTCCTAAGAGATGTCTCTACCCTTCTCCTCCCTGGACCCCCATGAATATTTTATGTTACATGCAAAATGGAGGTAAGGATGCAGAGAGAACTGAGCTTGCTAATCAGCTAACATTCAAATAAGGAGATAATCCTGGATTATCCCAATGAATCCACAAGAGCCCCCAAAACTGAGGAAAGGATATGATGTGAACAGGACTCAACCTTCTGCTGCTGGCTTTGAAGATGGAGGAAAAGGCCAGAAGCCAAAGAATGCAGGCAGCCTCTAGAAGCCAGAAGAGGCAAGAAACAGATTCTCCCCTAGAGCCTGCAGAAAGGAACACAGTCCTCTGTGTTCACCTTGAATTTAGCCAAGTGAGACCCACATAGGACTTCTCAAGAACCAGAAGGGGATAGATTTGTGTAGTTTTAAGCCACTCAAGGTATGGTGTTTGTTACAGTAGCAATAGCAAAATACAGTAGTGATGTATGGATGGGAGAGGTAGACCATAAAGAAGGCTGAAAGCCAAAGAATTGATGTTTCAGAACTGGTGTTGGAGAAGACCCTCGAGATTCCCTTGGACAGCAAGGAGATCAAAGCAGTCAATCCTAAAGGAAATCAACCCTGAATATTTATTGGAAGGACTGATGCTGAAGCTGAAGCTCCAATAATTCAGCCATAGGATGCAAAGAGTTGACTCATTGGGAAAAACCCTGATGCCAGGAAAGATTGAAGGCAAAAGGAGAAGGGCGTGGCAGAGGATGAGATGGTTAGATAGCATCACTGACTCAGTGACCATGAATTTGAGCAAACTCCAGGAAACAGAGGAGGTTGGAGGAGCCCAGCATGCTTTACTCCTTTGGGTCACAAAGAGTCAGACACAACTTAGCAACTGAACAACAACAGTCAGCTCTACCTGACAGTTCACATTAAGAATACAGCCTTTGGCCACAGGGAAGCCTGAACAAATGAACTATCAGGAATTTACAGAAACTGTACAGTGGAAAATGCCTATATCTCAACAGCCTTATTAATGGGAATGTGGGCCACCACTCATCAGGTATGACAATCAGGAGCCTTAGCTGACATCTGTGATACAGAAAATAAAAGAAGAAATCCATCTCCGAGACCCACTGGGAGATTTTAAGGGGATTCTGTATGTAAACTGTTGGAGAAGGCAATGGCACCCCACTCCAGTATTCTTGCCTGGAAAATCCCATGGATAGAGGGGCCTGGTAGGCTGCAGTCCATGGGGTCGCTAAGAGTCAGACACAACTGAGCGACTTCACTTTCACTTTTCACTTTCATGCATTGGAGAAGGAAATGGCAACCCACTCCAGTGTTCTTGCCTGGAGAATCCCAGGGACGGGGGAGCCCGGTGGGCTGCTGTCTATGGGGTCATACAGAGTCGGACATGACTGAAGCGACTTAGCAGCAGCAGCAGCAGCAGTATGTAAACTGTACAGCCCAGTGCCAAACAAAGGCTTACAATGGATATTCCACTTCATTTCCCCTACAGACACATAGAAAAGCTTTTTCCACGATGGAATAATCTTTCCTGTATTGGCCTGATGACAAGCCATACCTCTGCTCATGCAAAATGCGCAGGGAGCGAGAGAAATCACATGTGATTAGGTCTCTCTCTGACTCCTCAGGAAGATCAATAACTGCATGCTCTTCTGTGTGGTCCAGATCAATACACGATTCCAGTCATCATGAACTCAGTCTAAGTTGCTGCCTCCCTGACACCTTATCGGGAGCAGGAGATAAGCAGTAACCATTTTTCTGGATCCCTGCAAGCACATCTATCACTGTGACAAATGCTTGATACGGCATTCTATTTCCTCTACGGAGCCTCATTTTAATATCACAAGTCTGCATGGAAGGCCCCGTGATTCTGATTCAAGCTTGCATCTTAATGCCTTCTAGACTATCAAAGCATAATAAGCTGGTCGACTGATGCAAAATATATAGTGAAGCCAAGGACACTTTCAACGAATTACATTACTCCAGAGAAGTGTGAACCTGCTGGAGGCTACAGTGCTAATTTTATATCATGTCCATCCTGGCCAAGAAAAGTTGCTCAGGCTTTGTACCGATTTCAGAAAGAAATGTTCAGTAATTATTTGAGGCAAGAAATAATTGCTGTTTTTGACTTTATTTGGGAGAAGATAATAGACAAGCATAGAAAATATTACAGATGAAGAGGAACATCTCAGCTTCCTGTCATCAGCCAATCAGAACTTTAATGAATTAAGATTTTCTTTCTCTGTCCTCCATGGAGATGGCAGTTTTGTCCCATCACTAGGATGCTGTGTCACACTGGCAGAAAACTTAGAGGTTACTATTTGGGAGACCGACGATCATCATTTTTAGAATTATTGTGGATTAGGCCTGAGAGTAGCTTGAAGGAGCAATCACTTTTGCCTTTAGTGACAGATAGGGACATTCTTCACTTTCAACAATAAAATCTACCCTCTGTAAGGCCAGTGCAGGTCTCAAATAGTTAGATACAGATCCCTGCACAGCTCAGCAAATCAGTGACAAAGCTGTGCTCCTAGGCCATGAACTTTTCATAGGTCAGGGCCATTGACATGTCTATTAAAATGCCAACTTACACTGTAACTAAAGAAAATAATCAAAGAACTAGAAAAATATATCCAAGACGGAAGTGGAATCTACACAGAGTTGGACACCTAAAACTTTCCCTTGTTTCATGACCTAACCCAGCTCAGGTTCTCCTCCCAGCCGTCCTGGGCTTGGGACCATTCACAGGGCCTCAGCATTACCTTGGATCATCCAGGAAAACCCAAGGATGCAGAAGCAGGGACAGCAAGCACCGAGTCCCAGTGTGGGGACAAACGTGGCTGCATGTGATTTTTGGCAAGTCATTTTCCCATTCTTATCCTCATCTTTCCCATCCATATTACAGAGTGGCCTTCACGCTCACAGGGTAGTCATTTTCCCATCCTCATCCTCATCTTTCTCATCAATATTACAGAATGGCCTTCATGCTCATGGGGTTCCTGGGTGGTCTCACCAGGCTTTTATAATGAGAAACTTTGGCATCTTCACACTGATGAGCAACGATTAGGATGAACTTTACTATAGTGAGTTCTCACCATAAAACGCAGAGTGGGTCCTATGATTTGTGTCAGGATTTGCCAAGCTGTTCTGGGTACCATCACAGAGACCTGGGCTCAACGGGGAGAAGGGATGCAAGTAGGAACCCTCCGCTCTAAACGAAGGCTAGAGGCCACGTGTGGACACAGCCACAGTGAGATGTGAAGTGTGAGGACAGGGGTTCCCAGCCTCACTTACAGCCACTCTCCCTACAGTGCAGCTTTATGGTCACATCGACCACAACTAAGATCTGAGGCTGGACGAGTTGTCAGGAGAGCTTCTGTGTGTCCCTCTGTGATCTGACTTTGGTATGAATGCCTACAGGAAACATTGATATTAGGACAGAGTACTAGCTCAAATGAGGGATGAAACTGATATTAACTAAATACATCAAATTAACACCCTTGATGTAAAACAACTGGATGGTCAGGATGAAGACAACCATGCAATTCAACTGTTCTTTAAAAGTAGCCAGTTCAACAACAACTATAAAAATGAGGAAAACACAAGAAAGAGACATTTCTCCAAAGAAGTTACACTAACAGCCAATAAGCAAATGAGAAGATCCTCCACGTCAGTGGTCACCAGGGAAGAGCAAATGAAAACCACGATGAGATACAATCTCATACCCCTTAAGGCGCCTTTTTTTTTTTTTTTTTTAGTTGCACTGAGTCTTACTTGAGGCATGCAGGATCTTTACTGTGGTTTGTGGGATCTAGTTCACAGATTATGGGTGGAACGCAGGCCCCCAACATTGGGAGCACAGAGTCTTAACCACTGGACCACAAGGGAAGTCCCCATAATCTTTATACTTACAAAGAAATATTCAGCTATAAGCATCATGCAACATGAAATGCCGGGAACAAAAGAAAAAAAAAATGTGATTCCACTTATAGGTTGTACCTGCTGCTGATGCTGCTGCTAAGTCGCTTCAGTCGTGTCCGACTCTGTGCGACCCCACAGATGGCAGCCCACCAGGCTCCCCCGTCCCTGGGATTCTCCAGGCAAGAACACTGGAATGGATTGCCATTTCCTTCTCCAATGCATGAAAGTGAAAAGTGAAAGTGAAGCTGCTCAGTCGTGTCCGACTCTTTGTGACCCTATGGACTGCAGCCTACCCGGCTCCTCCGTCCATGGAATTTTCCAGGCAGGAGTACTGGAGTGGGGTGCCATTGCCTTCTCCATAGGTTGTACCTAGAATAGCCAAATTTGCAGACTCTTTGTACCCCCATGGACTATAGCCTTCCAGGCTCCTCTGTCCATAGGATTTCCCAGGCAAGAATATTGGAGTGGGTTGTCACTTCCTTCTCTAGGGGATCTTCCTGACCCAGGGATCAAACTTGCATCTCCTGTGTCTCCTGGTTTGGCAGGCTGATTCTTTACAGCTAAGCCACCTTGAAAGCCCAAATTCAGAGAGACAGAAAGTAGAACAATGGTTGCTAGTGGCTGGGGGGATATTACTTCACAGGGTCACACCTAGTCTCCCTGTGGGTTTGAGAATAAAAACTATTTGGCCATAAACTTGAGAGATATTTGCTTGACACTCACAAATCTAACTTCAATGCACTGTGGGCTACTTCTGTGTGTATACAACATGCGGTATTAATATTTTTAATCTTTTTTACTGAAGTATAGTTGATTCACAAAGTTGTGAGCATTTATTTAGTTTTTAATTTTTGACCACAGCCTGCATCATGTGGTATCTCAGTCCCCTAACCGGGAATCGAACCTGCATCTGCACCATCGGAAGGCTAAGTCTTATCCACTGGACTGCCAGGGAAGTCCCAATATTAGTATTTTTGATACAAAAGGAAAGACATTTTTAATGGCAAGACTGACTACTGAGCAGGGTCAGCGTTCTCCTGGGGCAGCATGTCTCCACATCGGCTCCAGTGACACTGTGAGCTGAATATCTATTGGTTGTGAAGAGCCATCCCATGCATTAGAGAATGTTGAGCAGCAGCACTGGCCTGTACCCACAAGATGCCAGGAGTACACCACTCCCCCACCAGCGGTGACAACCATGTCTCTGCCTGCAGGCTTAGAAGCTTCAGTCGTGTCCAACTCTTTCCAACCCTATGGACTGCAGCATGCCAGGCTCCTCTGTCCATGGGATTCTCCAGGTAAGAATGCTGGAGTGGGTTGCCATTTCCTTCTCCAGGGGACCTTCTCGGCTCATGGATTGAACCCAGGTCTCCCACACTGCAGACCAATTCTTAACTAGTGAGCCAGAGAAGAAGCCCCCAACCATATCGCTAGAGATTGCCAAATGTCTTTTGGGGCTAGAGGGTGGACTCACCCATGGATGATAACCATAATGTGGATCAAAAGAGGCTTTTACTGGGCCCACCCCCGACCCTGGCTTTTACTGGGCCCACCCCAACCCTGACTTTTATTGGACCCACTCCACACCTCCCAACAGCCCCACACACTTCCTTCTGGCCCCCTTGCTGGGGTCACTATGACAGACGTGGTGGACTTGGCTGTGAACTCCCTTCCCCTCACAGTCAAACTCTGCATGTGGTGTCTGCCACGTGGTTCTCAGGCTCCAGCAAGGTGTCCTTTTTCACAGGAAAGAGAGTTCAGGTCCTATAGTGCCTTGAGCACTTGACGGAGGCTGATTTCATGGAACTCCTCCCTTCTCTTTACTGTTTCATTTCGTTCAGAACCATCAGATTTATAACTATCTGTATTTCTTAAAAAAGAAAAGATGCTGAAGTCTACAGAAGCTTAGCTGACAGTTTATGAACCAAGACAGACTTTCTGGTACCCTCTAGAAGGTTTACTTGTGTCTCTAGATAATTCCCACTGAGTGTGTGGTTCCTCCTGGTGAGGCTGGTTATGTTTCAGTAACTTAAATGGAAGCCACTCTTCACAATTCATTTTGAGACCTGAGTCTGGAGAAGAATAAGAGACGATTGAGGTTGTAAGACTTGTTGCTGGCCAATCTCCTATCCTAGTATTGGGAAGGAGAAATGATTAAACATTTGGGGGAGGGTAAAGAACATAGTATGATTTGATGTAATAATTTCTGAAAACTTCCTACAGAAAACCTGTTCATCCCTAAATAGTTACTTAATGATCTCTTGCATGTCTGTCCAAAATTCCCGCACAACAACAACAACAACAAAAAGCCAAAGATAGTTCCAAAATATTTACAGTGTGTAAGGCAGAGCACACTCAGAATTATTTATAAGCTAATCGCTGGAATTTCCCTGGTGGTCCAGCGGTTAAGACTTTGCCTTCCAATGCAGGGGGTGCAGGTTCGATCCCTGGTCTGGAAGCCAAGATCCCATGACCTCACGGCCAGGAAGCCAATACATAAAACAGAAGCAATATGTTGACAAATACACTTAAGATTTTAGGACACACAGACACAGACTTAAGGTTGCCAGAGTTGGGGGTGGGGGATTGGGGGAAGGGACAGTTAGGGAGTTTGAGATGAAGAGGTACACATCACTATATTTAAAATGGGTAACCAACAAGGACCTACTGTAGAGCACACGGAACTCTGCTCAATGTTATGTGGCAGCCTGGATGGGAGGGGAGTCTGGGGGAGAAAGGACACATGTATATATATGGCTGAGTCCCTTTGCTATCCACCTGAAACTATCACAACATTGTTAATCAGCTATATCACAATACAAAATAAAACATTAAAAATAAGACTTTATAAATGGCCCACATTAAAAAAGTCTTTTTTAAAAAAAGCAGAAAACTTTTTAAAAATAAATAAAAGTTAATCACCGTCAAACTCCGGGAGTTAGTGATGGACAGAGAGGTCTGGTGAGCTGTGGTCCATGGGGTCACAAAAGAGTCAGACACAACTGAGAGACTGAACTGAACTGAATCACCATCATGATCCCACCTGGAATGACCTGACATGACACATTATGATGGAAACAGTTATTCTAAAATATGACCATCTTTTCCAAACCAAACAAAGCAACCAGTTGGACGGTGAGCTATCACAGGTCTGCCCCTGGGAACAGGGCATGGACCGAGATATATGTGGGGATACCTGAAGATTCTTTTCACTAACCCTTATTTATCTTCCAAGGTGAACTGGGTCACAAGGAGATTTTATTGACTACCTATGTGTTTAGATACCAAAGGAACATTTAATGCAAAGATGGGCTCGATAAAAGACAGAAATGGTCTGGACCTAACAGAAGCAGAAGATATTAAGAAGAGGTGGCAAGAATACACAGAAGAACTGTACAAAAAAGAGCTTCATGACCAAGATAATCACGATGGTGTGATCACTCACCTACAGCCAGACATCCTGGAATGTGAAGTCAAGTGGGCCTTAGAAAGCATCACTAAGATCAAAGCTAGTGGAGGTGATGAAATTCCAGTTGAGCTATTTCAAATCCTGGAAGATGATGCTGTGAAAGTACTGCACTCAATATGCCAGCAAATTTGGAAAACTCAGCAGTGGCCACAGGACTGGAAAACGTCAGTTTTCATTCCAATCCCAAAGAAAGGCAATGCCAAAGAATGCTCAAACTACCACACAATTGTATTCATCTCACATGCTAATAAAGTAATGCTCAAAATCATACAAGCCAGGCTTCAGCAATACATGAACTGTGAACTTGCAGATGTTCAAGCTGGTTTTAGAAAAGGCAGAGGAACCAGGGATCAAATTGCCAACATCTGCTGGATCATGGAAAAAGCAAGAGAGTTCCAGAAAAACATCTATTTCTGCTTTCCTGACTATGCCAAAGCCTTTGACTGTGTGGATCACAATAAACTGTGGACAATTCTGAAAGAGATGGGCATATCAGACCACCTGACCTACCTCTTGAGAAACCTATATGCAGGTCAGGAAGCAACAGTTAGAACTGGACATGGAACAACAGACTGGTTCCAAATAGGAAAAGGAGTACATCCAGGCTGCATATTGTCAGCCTGCTTATTTAACTTATATGCAGAGTACATCATGAGAAACGCAGGGCTGGAGGAAGCACAGCTAGAATCAAGATTGCCGGGAGAAATATCAGTAACCTCAGATAAGCAGATGACATCACCCTTATGGCAGAAAGTAAAGAAGAACTAAAGAGCCTCTTGATGAAGTTGAAAGTGGAGAGTGAAAAAATTGACTTAAAGTTCAGCATTCAGAAAACTAAGATCATGGCATCTGGTCCCATTACTTCATGCGAAATAGATGGGGAAACAGTGGAAACAGTGGCTGACTTTATTTTTCTGGGCTCCAAAATCACTGCAGATGGTGACTGCAGCCATGAAATTAAAAGATGCTTACTCCTTGGAAGAAAAGTTTTGACCAACCTAGATAGCATATTCAAAAGCAGAGACATTACTTAGCCAACAACGGTCTGTCTAGTCAAGGCTATGGTTTTTCCAGTGGTCATGTATGGATGTGAGAGTTGGACTGTGAAGAAGGCTGAGAACCAAAGAATTGATGCTTTTGAACTGTGGTGTTGGAAAAGACTCTTGAGAGTCCCTAGGAGTGCAAGGAGATCCAACCAGTCCATCCTAAAGGAGATCAGTCCTGGGTGTTCATTGGAAGGACTAATGCTGAAGCCAAAACTCTTTGGCTACCTGATGTGGAGAGATGACTCATTGGAAAAGACCCTGATGCTGGGAGGGATTGGGGGCAGGAGGAGAAGGGGCCGACAGAGGATGAGTTGGCTGGATGGCATCACCGACTCGATGGACATGAGTGTGAGTGAACTCTGGGAGTTGGTGATGGACAGGGAGGCCTGGCATGCTGCGATTCATGGGGTCGCAAAGAGCTGGATACACTGAGCGACTGAACTGAACTGAACTGATGTGTTCACTACAACTTTATCATAAGGTTAACATCAACATAAACACATAGCATATAAGTTCCCTCTCCATTCTGAATCAATTAGAAGCACAGCATGGAATTTAAAACATAGTATCCACTTTGTTGCTGGTGAAGCAGAACTGTTAGCTTGAATTGGGGGCAGAGGCAGTAATTCCACAATTTCCAATTCTGGAGTGGAACCTTCCCAACTGAGTGAGGTGCTGGAACAGAGGCCAGTTCTGTGACACCTGCCCAAGGAGAAGGTAATGAGAAGGCGAGAACATGAACTCAGCAGAAGCCTTGCTCTAAGTACTGACCTTCAACACACCTGTTCCAACAGAAGGACTGGCGGGTGACATGCCCCCACTGGTAGTAAGGAAGAAGTAAAGACAAAAGAAAAAGAGCCCAAAAGAGACCACCTACTATTACCTTATCCAGGGAGTCCAGGGAATGGGAACGCTAACACAGACTTAAGGTACACTTTCTGTTTTAAAGTTACTTATTTGGAAAAGTTTCAGAGAAACCATCTCACTAATCTGTATTCTTGAGAGTCCTCTGGACTTCAAGGACATCAAACCAGGCAATCCTAAAGGAAATCAGTACTGAATATTCATTGGAAGGGCTGATGCTGAAGCTGAAGCTCCAATACTTTGGCCACCTGATGCAAAGATCTGACTCATTGAAAAGACCCTGATGCTGGGAAAGATTGAGGGCAGGAGGAGAAGGGGACGACAGGGGATGAGATTGTTGGATGGCATCACCAACTTGACGGACATGACTTTGAGCAAGCTCCGGGCGTTAGTGATGGACACAGAAGCCTGGAGTTGCAGAGAGTCAGACACAATTGAGTGGATGAACTGAACTGAACTGAACTGAATCTATATTTATTCCAGATCAAGGTTTTTTCCTATTATTTTTGACAGTGTATGTGTTACATGTGGGAAACAGTCACAGTAACATCTGAGCTCTTAAAGGTAATATTCAGGTTAAAGTCGTACAATGGAGATTTGATGGCATTATTTTAAATGAAGATGTACATGTAATCACTGTGACTGTATATACTGCATATTTTTTACAACTTCTTAGTTTTGTTTCTGCCAAGACGCATACTGTTTGTTACTCCAGTTAATGACTTTATCGCTCAGCTTTTCTCTGCACGCCCTAGTACTCTATGACAATGCAACAAGGCTCTTCCCTTCTCAAGGAAACACTTTCACAGCTCATGTGTGAGGACATATAAAAGGCTCCATGTTTCTCATTCCATTGGGCATTGCTAGTTTTTTTTCTAAATCTGAAACATAGGGTACTTACTTTTTCATTTTTGCTCATAAAACCCATGTCCCAGAGAAACAACTTGTGGGAAAGGTTATTACTTTAATGTTATTGTTCAGTCTCTAATTCATGTCTGACTCTTTGAGATGCCATGGACTACGGCACGCCAGGCTTCCCTGTTTTTCACTATCTCCTGGGTTTTGCTCAAACGCAAGTCCATTGATTGAGTCAGTGATACCATCCAACCATCTCATCCTCTGTCGTCCCCTTCTCATCCTGCCCTGTCTTTCCCAACAGCAGGGTCTTTTCCAATGAGTTATAAGTTTAGTTAAATTGTCATGTTTGTTTATAAGTGCATAAATTTTCCATTTTCATAGCAGCCATATCATGACAAATACAGACTTTCAAGCCCTACTATTCTATTCAATAGAATGCTGATCACTTTTACAGACATGCTTTAAAGAAAAAGAGGGGGGAAAGCAAATTTTGAACCCATTAACCATACACTAAGGCTCTCTCCTAGTTCTACGTGAAAACAGCAACCTTTAATGATCAAACACTTTTATTCCTATGATGTTTGTGATTAAGTTAATATTTTCACTTTTGAAAAAATTAAATTATATAATCCCACATATAAAAGAATGCATATGTACCAATGATTTATGTTGACATTTTCAACCCTGAAAAAATTATCTAATCCAAAATTGGTTTGTACAAGTGGAAAACAAATATGATTTTTTCACCCTCTTAACTGTTTATGGCCATATCCTCCTTTTTTTGTGAGTCATTTAGAAATAATTTTTCTATAGAACTACAAGCCTTTATCCACTTAAGAAAAAAGGTTTTCCAACTGTTAAATCATTCTGGTAGAAACCTGTGTTCTGTTGAGTTTTCAACACTAGCTATCAATCAGCCTACTGTCCCATCTATTGGCAAACTTTATACTTACTTCCTTTACCCTGAAGCCTCAGTTGTGGCTTTCTAGGCCCCTCAATTCACCTGTGCGAATGTGCTGCTTTTATGGTTGTCAATCGAAGATATGCAACCCAATCAAAAATCTTCACACCCTGGCAAAGAAAAAATGCTGCCCAAAGCACCTCAGCACTTGGGATTAGACTCTGTGTTTTACTAGCAAGATTCTCTATTAGCACATGGAGTTTCTGGTTTATGAACAAGGGCAAGGCAGCAATCAATGTCATCAAAGTCAAATATTGGCTCCTCATTGGATCGCTGTTGCTTCCACAACAGTTTCAAGGGAGCCTTCTTGATGAGAAATTAAATAGACTAAATCATGAAGAAAGTGTACAAATTTTCCATTTTCATAATAGCCATATCATGACTGAATAATGCTACACAAGATATTTAATCTGGGACTATTCAACTAATAAATGAGAAGAGCAGGTCCACTCCTACTCCTATTTGTTTGAAAGAACAGAAAGACGATGTTATGTATATGATTGTATATTTATAACAGTCATAAAGTTATACATATAACCTTTCTTGAGGGCACAAGTGGTAAAGAATCTGCCTACAGTGCAGGGGACACAGGAGACGTGTGTTCACTTCCTGGGTCAGGAAGATTCTCTTGAGGAATTGGCAACTCACTCTAATATTCTTGCCTGAGAAATCCCATGGACAGAGGAGCCTGGCAGGCTACAGTCCATAGTGTCATAAGGGGTGAGCATGCACACACACATATAGTCATTCAACAAGGTGACTTGGGTCACAAATGCATTTCACAGAAAGGAATTCCATTCCTCAAAGTCTACAAGTTTAACACTTACTCAAGAGCTAAAATCAATATAATCATATTCCTTCAACAAACTGTGTTTGTGTATACACACATATACATATGAAAATGCATATAAATATTTAAAACAGAAAGATCACTCTGCGTGGAAAATGAAGCTGAGAGATATAGTCCAAAGAGCCTAACCTGCATAAAAAGTTATCCTAAAAACAGAAATATTCATAACATTTAATAATGTTATGAATTGAGATAAGTATCCATAGCTAGTGTTGTTTTGCTTTGCATTTTTGCCACTTTAATTGGCACTGACTTATAAACATTTCCTAGAGTTTATTACAGTGTCTCAAAGTTAACTTTGCTTCTTATGTCTTTTCTTGTCTTATGGTGAGGTCTGAGGTCAAAGAAGCGGTGAAAGCAGACATTCTGTTGTTCCAAATGGTACTATAAACATGATTTCAGTAGCTTTTAGTTTAAGTTCATGAGTGAACTAATTCCTAGTTCATTAAGAATTGCTAATTATGACCAACTCAATGGACATGAGTTTAGGTAAACTCCAGGAGTGGGTAATGGACAGGGAGGCCTGGCGTGCTGCAGTCCATGGGGCTGCAAAGAGTCAGAGATGACTGAGCAACTGAACTGAATAATTATGACCTAGTATTAAAATTTATTATTTTTAAAAAATAGTGATTGAAACGATCATTGGTTTCTCTCCTTCATCTGTTAATGCACAGTGATTGTTGGCTGGGCCCTTCTGTGGGTCCTCAGATCCACCCCTCCACGTTCCTGGCTCTCCCCTGACCCCCTGGCCCTGCAGGCAGTTTTCTGTGCTTCTGTAACAGTAGACTTCCACCAGGGTTAAGAGAGGAGGCTCAAGCAGGAGGCTGGATGGGAGGAGGGAGGAGGCAGAATATCACGCTCCCTTCCTCTAGCCTCCCACAGCCTCTCTGACAGCTGCTGCCTCTCCTCCTTGGCTCTGAGTCCTGCTGGATGGGCTTCTCCCTCTGGGAAGTATAAGCCTTGGGTTCTGGCATTGCACCCCGCTCTCTCTCAAGGCCATGGTTTCTCAATCTAAACAGTACTGACATTTGGGGGCCAATTAATTCTTTGTTATGGGAGCTATCTTGTGCATTGTAGAATTTTTAGCAGTATCCCTGGCCTCCATGTGCTAGACAGTAGCAGCAACCACACCCAGTCATGACAAAGGTTATTAGTTGCTCCTTGTGGGGAGAGGAAGCCACATAGTCTCTGAGTGGGAAGCACTGTGCTAGGCTAATGGGAGTCATGCTTCCTGAGGCTCAACTCTGAGTTTTCTCTGCCTCCTTACTACACTTGTCAGTTTTCCTCTCGACTAACGTAACCAGTCTTCTATATTAAATTCTCTCTGCTGTAAATACTGAAGTGGTCTGTGACTAATGAAACAAATTTTATTACTGAATCATACTTGGATTCTTAGGAATGAATATAGTATGTATATTCATAATAACTGACTTTTACCTGCCTTCATTTTATTCCATTGCTTTTTTTTTTCTAATTTCTTAAGATGACCACTTCGTTCATTAATTAGCAATTATTCTTATTTTCTGATATATGCACTGAATGCTGAAATTTGGTCTCCACATGCTACACTAAGTACATTCGTTGAGAGTTACTATTTGTTGTTTTAATTGGCATTCATTACACTTTCTAAAGTTCATCATGATGTCTCTAAGTTAACTTTTTAATAATAACTTTGAGGACTTCCCTGGGGTCTGGTGGTTAAGAATACACCTGCCAATGCAGGGACACAGGTTAGATCCCTCGTCCAGGAAGATCCCACATGCCATGGGGCACCAAGTCCATGCTCCACAACTGCTGAAACTTGAACACTGTAGGGCCCTTGGGCTGCAAATACTGAGCCCACGTGCGGCGACTACTGAGGCCCACACACCCTGGAGCCCATGCTCCGCAACAAGTGAAGCCACCACAACAAGAAGCCCGCACACCACAACAAAAAGTAGCCCCCACTTGTGGCAAATGGAGAAAGCCCATGAGTAGCAATGAAGACCCAGTACAGGCAAAAATTTTAAAAAGTAAAATAAATAAATAAAAATGTATTAAGACTTTGAATTATTACTATAAACCCAACATATAACAAGTCATATTTAACTTGCAAATGAAGTATTTTTCAAAAGATAAGGAAATAATTGTTAAACTGTATTACAAATACTTGAGTATGTTTGCAGATAATCTCCAATATTTAAGGCATTTTTTGTTGAGAAGCTTTTACTTCCTTGTTACTGCTCAATGTGCAGCTGGAAAATAAAAGGTCTGAAAAAAAATTCTAACTTTTAATAATATCATCATTATCCTCATCAATATCATTATCATCATATTCTGTTTGCAAATATCACTGACTCTAGGACAAAGACTTAAGAGAATCAAATGTGAAGGACTAATGCCTTATTTTACTTGGGAAGAAGTGCTATAGTAAAAAAGGAAGAAAAAATACAACTTCAAGTTAAAAACATGCAATTCTATAAGACTATATATATAAACTCACCTGATATGTGAAAGCATGTAAGCACCAAGAGCAGCATGCAAAATTTCGAGACTTTCTGTTATGACAGAATCAAATAAACGAATCTTGCATATACGCAAAGAAATGCAGAAGACAATTATCTTTTATTCCATCTCTCTGCTTTTGAAAGTGTTTTCTACAATAGCTTAACAATGTTACACACACACAGAGGCATACACAAAGGAACAAAAATTTTGGAGGCAATCAGAGATCTACCAAAAAGCGCGATTTTATTTTTTCCTGAATTGCTTTTCATTTCACGAAAAACTACATAAATGTGTATTAACACACATGTTATAACAGAACTATATTAAAAGACAACTCTGTTATAGATATTGCACATTTTCCTGACTCTTCCCTGAAGAATTTCTTCTCAGTTCTTTTTGTGCTCTCTCCTCACCATGATGTCTTGTAAAAGTGCTCACTTGACGTCAGGATGAGCTCCCCAGCGAACAGGTCAGGGCAGGCTCGAGAGGAACACAAGAAATAAACAGCACCTGTTCAGCTCTTTACTTCCATCTTTAGGGTGGATCAAAGCTTGGGGAAAAAAAACAGCGGAAGCAACTGATGGACAGTGTTCTAACACCCAAGCGCTAAAACTGAGCACAATGACATGAGAAAACCCTACAGCTTGTAGAGCTGCCAAAGTGACTAGAAGCTGTTTCTAGAACCTGGAGGTGAAGTTTGAAGCTTAAGATCCATGGGCCATGAAACTCGGTGTCTGACTCTTTGGGGGGATCATTAGTGCGGAACAGCCTGGACACTACCCTTCCCAGATTTCCTCGGATCCCCACGGAGAACACGAGGCTCCGGAGAGCAGGAAACACCACGTGGGCAAGCCAACATCACCTCTGCAAGGTGCGAGGAGAGAGGGGGCCGCCTCCGGGGAGCTCCGCGGAAGCGCAGACTGGCCTGGAGGTCTCAAATTGACAACATTTTTTCAGTCCTATGTCCACAATTACACCGGAAGCTTTCTCCAGTGCTCTTCAAGGCCTCCTCCTCGCTCTTTGATTGCCTCGGCCAGCTCCAGCCGCCCCGCACGCTGAGAACTGCCTGCCGAGCAGCCTGCGGTTTCCATGGAGACGGTGCCTGCATGGAGAGGGAGGGTTAGGCAGATGCCAAGTGGAGCAGTGGAACCTGACCACCACATCACCGCCTCCGAGCTCCTCCTGGACAGTCGCGTTGGCGACAGGGACAGGAAGGCAGGGGAAATGACAGGGCAGAGAACAAACTGAGATGAGAAAGAGATTTCAGATTGGCAAGCGTCTCTCGACAGGATGCACTGTTTCTACAAAATAAAACGGAAAAATCAGGTCCTCACGTTTATTTAAAAAACGATATAGATGCACACATATGCACCTGTGGGTATATATAAGGAAAGTTTGATCTGCCTTTTCTCAGTGTTCAGCAAACAGCATTTCTAGAACAGTTAATTTTCAAGGAAATAATTGAAAAACAACAAGAGGGTTTTGGAGTGTGCTACCATTTTATTTGAGCACGTTATCATAATATTTATTCCCCATCATGATTCATGCCCTAGTCTGTGCCATTAATGAGACTTTGATATTCATCATCTCCTACTTTGCTGAAATCCTTGGCTTCTATTTTATGTACAGGAATTCAGAAGCAAGATTTGTTTCACTAATAAAAACTGTAGGCTCACAAAGACTAACTCCTAAAGTTACAGTACATACATGCTGTTTAACTCTCATTCAAGGAGTCCACCAACAGTTCATTTTTCTGTGGTGTGTTTAGGGATCCTCACCATATTCTGGTTCTCCTCATCCTCTGGGTATATGGTAGGACTGGGCTTCCCTGTCCCTTTAAATTTAAGCACAGCCACATAATTTGCTCTGCCCAATGGAACAGGATTGAGTGATATATGACATAATATTTCATTTCCCCTTCCCTTCCTCAAAGATCAGAGAAAAATAGGTGAAGATGTAGGAGCCACTGGCCTGATTCCCAGAGTAACGAGGATTATCCAAGTCTCCATTCCCACTTTTCACCAACCCATGCTGTGGATGAACCAACTTTTACTCTTCTAACCAGAGATCAAATTGCCAACATCCGCTGGATCATGGAAAAAGTAAGAGAGTTCCAGAAAGACATCCATTTCTGCTTTATTGACTATGCCAAAGCCTTTGACTGTGTGGATCACAATAAACTGGAAAATTCTGAAAGAGATGGGAATACCAGACCACCTGACCTGCCTCTTGAGAAACCTATATGCAGGTCAGGAAGCAACAGTTAGAACGGGACATGGAACAACAGACTGATTCCAAATAGGAAAAGGGGTACATCAAGGCAGTATATTGTCACCCTGCTTATTTAACTTATATGCAGAGTACATCATGAGAAACACTGGGCTGGAGGAAGCCCAAGCTGGAATCAAGATTGCCAGGAGAAATATCAATAACCTCAGATATGCAGATGACACCACCCTTATGGCAGAAAGTGAGGAAGAACTAAAACGCCTCTTGATGAAAGTGAAAGAGAATGAAAAAGTTGGCTTAGAGCTCAACATTCAGAAAACGAAGATCATGGCATCCAGTCCCATCACTTCATGGCAAATAGATGGGGAAACAGTGGCTGACTTTATTTTTGGGGGCTCCAAAATCACTGCAGATGGTGATTGCAGCCATGGAATTAAAAGACGCTTACTCCTTGGAAGAAAAGTTATAACCAACCTAGACAGCACCTTCAAAAGCAGAGACATTACTTTGCCAACAAAGGTCCATCTGGTCAAGGCTATGGTTTTCCAATGGTCATGTACGGATGTGAGAGTTGGACTATAAAAAAGGCTGAGAGCCGAAGAATTGATGCTTTTGAACTGTGGTGTTGGAGAAGACTCTTGAGAGTCCATTGGACTGCAAGAAGATCCAACCAGTCCATCCTAAAGGAGATCAGTCCTGGGTGTTCATTGGAGGGACTGATGTTGAAGCTGAAACTCCAATACTTTGGCCACCTGATGAGAAGAGCTGACTCATTTGAAAAGATCTTGATGATGGGAAAGATTGAAGGCAGGAGGAGAAGGGGATGGCAGAGGGTGAGATGGTTGGATAGCATCATCAACTCGATGGACATGAGTTTGGGTGTACTCCGGGAGTTGGTGATGGACAGGGAGGCCTGGCGTGCTGCGGTTCATAGGGTCACAAAGAGTCGGACACGACTGAGCAATTGAACTGAACTGATGATACTGAAGCAGCTGACATCTGGAGAGTCTTTGTTAAAGCAGCATAATAAAGCTTATCCTAAAGGATACACAACTTCCTCAGTCATACATATTTTTAAATACTTATGTTCATTTCTATGAAGTGCCCAGAGAATTACAACAGATTCTTTCCTAGATGACTGAAATACACCCTAACCCTAGTACATGAATGCTCCATAGTAAACAGAAAACAAAAATTCTTTAGCAGTTCACTTTGGGCTGAGGTTAAGACTAAAAGACTTTTATTAGCACAAGAAAGAAGCATGTAAGATAATGATGATGAACAATTAGTAAACCAAGAAGGCCTTCTACCACAGGTAAGGTGTGACAGTCTGTGACGGTGCTGGTTTAGTTGCTAAGTCGTGTCAGGCTCTTGCGACCCCATGGACTGTAGCCCACCAGCCTCCTCTGTATATAGGATTTCCCAGGCAAGAACATTGGAGTGGGTTGCCTTTTCCTTCTCCAAGGGGGATCTACCTGACCCAGGAATCGAACTTCCATCTCCTGCATGTCAGGTGGATTCTTTACAACTGAGCCACCGAGGATTCCCTTGTGACAGTGTACAACACACAATAAAGGCTCAGCAAGTTTTATTATTATTAGTGTTAAAGTCAGAAAACTGCAGGTCCTTACTGTGTCCACAAGATTCTATGTGGGTAGGTCCGGATGAATTTCAAAAAACCAATATTTTTTTTTTCTTTTTTTTAGTATCAATGTGTCCCGTGCAATATTTAAGATGTATTTATACTGAACAACAACAACAACAAAATGCTACTGTTTATGTGCAATTCAAATTTAATTAGGTGCTTTTTCATTTGCTAAGTGTAGCAATGCTAACCATAGATATACCCTGGGAATTTCATAGGTTGTGTTAAGAGGGGTACTAGTGAGGCATGATGGAGAAGGCAATGGCACCCCACTCCAGTACTCTTGCCTGGAAAATCCCATGGACAGAGGAACCTGGCAGGCTGCAGTCCATGGGGTTGCAAAGAGTCAGACACAACCGAGCGACTTTACTTTCACTTTTCACTTTCATGCACTGGAGAAGGAAATGGCAACCCACTCCAGTATTCTTGCCTAGAGAGTCCCAGGGATGGGGGAGCTGGGTGGGCTGCCATCTATGGGATCGCACAGAGTCGGACACAACTGAAGCGACTTAGCAGCAGCAGCAGCAGTGAGGCATGAAATGATATCAGTGTTCTTTGTGTCTATAAAAGACACACACTAAACAAAATATATTAAGTGAGAAATTTTAAAGATTTTGAGTTTTCATATAATTGTCAGCCATCTCCAAACAAACAACAAAAAAAGGCTTTCTTTTGTATTGTTTTGTTTGTAAATTTGAGAAATTGTTTCCCCATCATCTTAACCATAAATCCAAGAAATGATTTATTATTTGATAATTAAGAAAGCAATTTCAATAACAGTGTTAAAATATCAGGACACAGTCCAAGCATTTATTAAAATCAAAGAAAATCTCCTCTTCTTTACTGAGATCTTTAAAAACTTTGAGCAGCATCTTAAAAATAGTGTTAAAAATCAGAATTAAAAGATAAATAACTTTTAAACTTTTAAGATAGTCTTAGGTTTCCAGAAAATTACCAAGATAGTGCAGAGAATTCCCATGTACGCCACACCAAATTTCCCTCATTCCAAACATCTTATACATTAGTTTGATACACTTGTTACAATTAACTGAAGAACTAGTACTGACACATATTTATTAACTAAAGTCTAAACTTTCTCAACTTTAATTTTCCCCTAAAATCCTTTTACTATTTCAGCATACAGGATAATAAACTACATTTAGTCCAAATCTCTCAGAGTTCCTCTTAGTTCCGAGTTTCTCAGATGACCTTGAACGGTCTGAATCAGATATTTTGTAGGATGACCCTCATTTGAGATTCGGTAGATATTTTTGCCATAGTTATACTGGGGCTAGAGGTTTCTGGGAGGAAGCCACAAAAATCAACTGCTGTTTTCAACATATATCAAGGGTACAAACTAGACTTTTTTAATTGATGACTTCTATGATCTGCTCACTCAGATTCTTGGGAGTTAAATTATATGTTAATGCCTGAGCATTACCAATATATATAGCCTGAACACTCAGACAAGAGCTTCAACTCAGGATCTTTAATTATATAAATGAATGATATTCTAATAAGGATTTGAACATGATACAGAATGATTATATGACATCTGAAAGTGCAAAAACAAGAAGGCATTGAAACTCAGAAAAGTCTCATGTAAATATTAGAAGGGGACTTTCATGTGCCCATTAAACACATCCTATGTAGCTTAAAGACCAAAGGCATAACCTTACAGAATAGCAAGGCTGAAAAACCAGGAGAGACAGAATCACTGATGAGGATAAGCAGAGTAGCTGTCTTTATGCAAACAGTGGCAGCATACAGCTCAGTCTCCAGGGCGAAACATGCCAGCTGACAGTTCTTTAAGATTCTCAGGGACTTAGGCTAATTCCTTCTAGCCTGGCCCACCTTAAGCCAATCAATGGTTCCACCCCCCTCCATGACCTAAGAGCTGGCATATCTCCCTTAGTACTTTAAAACACAAGAGAATTTGAACCTCTTGTCATTAATTCACCCAATTGTGAATTTAAAGGGGAAAACAGTATATTATTTTGCAATTACTAATTAGCTCTTCAATGAATAAGATTAATGATAAGGTTTAAAAGGCCATTTTCATAGGTCAGATACAGTTTTTTTAGTTGCTAAGTTGTGTCAGACTCATTTGTGACCCCATGGACTGTAGCTCATGAGGCTCCTCTGTCCATGGGATTTCCCAGATAAAAATAGTGGAGTGGGTTGCCATTTCCTTCTCCATGGCATCTTCCTGACTCAGGGATTGAACCCATGTCTCCTGCTCTGCAGGCGGGTTCTTTACTGTCCAGTTCAATTCAGTCACTCGTGTCTGACTCTTTGTGACGCCATGAATTGCAGCACGCCAGGCCTCCCTGTCCATCACCAACTCCCAGAGTTCACCCAAACTTTTGTCCATTGAGTCAGTGATGCCATCCAGCCATCTCATCCTCTGTCGTCCCCTTCTCCTCCTTCCCTCAATCCCTTCCAGCATCAGAGTCTTTTCCAATGAGTCCACTCTTCGCATGAGGTGGCCAAAGTATTAGAGTTTCAGCTTTAGCATAAGTCCTTCCAAAGAACAGCCAGGACTGGTCTCCTTTAGAATGGACTGGTTGAATCTCCTTGCAGTCCAAGGGACTCCCAAGAGTCTTCTCCAACACCACAGTCCAAAAGCATCAATTCTTTGGCGCTCAGCTTTCTTCACAGTCCAACTCTCACATCCATACACGACCCCTGGAAAAACCATAGTCTTTACCGTTAGAGCCACCCAAATACAGCTGCACATCAAAAAATTCATGTGGTCCTATCTTATGCTCTCAACAATCTAGCTATGGAGGCCTAGATCTGTATTTTCTAAATTCCCCAAAGGACTCTTAAATAAATACCTTTTCAAGTTATGTAGCACCCCTGGTAAACAATCTGCTGAAAAACCCATTTTCCTCTTTGTGTAAGACTCAATGCCAAACGTGGAAATTCTTAGACAGCATGTTCGGTGTCAACAGGACTGTTAGCAGTGTGAGAAGGGGCCAGACAGCCTTGCACCCAGCTCTTGAGGTGACTGGCATCTGAGCATGCACACAGATGACACATTTTCAATTATAAAACCCTGAAATGTTCTCCAAGACTAAACTGTGTCAGTGATTTTAAGACATGATTTACAGACAGATTCAGAAGCTAAAGATTCAGAAATATGCAGCCAATACAAGGCTCCAAGAGAGAAACAATATAACCCAAATTATTGCTTGAGTGGGTAGCAACAATTTAAACATCAAAAGGAACTGCCTTAAAACACTCCTGTTATGTAAGAGGAACTTCCCCCACCTGAGTACACTTGTTCTATAGCGTCAAGCATTTTCTCTGTGCAGGTGTTACATTGCAGAGTCATAATTTGACTAATGGCATAGTTAACTTAAGGGTTTCCCAGGTGGCTCAGTGGTAAAGAATATGCATGCAAGGCAGAAGACCTGAGTTTGATCCCTGGGTTCAACAGACCCCTGGAGAAGGAAATGGCAACCATTCCAGTATTATTGGAAAATAATACTGGACAATCCCATGGACAGAGGAGCCTGGCAGGTTACAGTCCATGGCGGTCTCAAAAGAATCAGACAAGACTTAGTGACTAAACAGCAATAACAACAGTTAATTTAAATAAAGAAGAGATTTTGAGATAGCAGAGTCTAAGCTCTAGGAAAGTTTATAGACGCAAATGCTTCTTCATTAACAATAACTCTGAGATAACCTCCTCAATGAAATAAAATAAAAGTAAATATGAAATTACTAAAATACCACTCCTCGAGACACATAAAATGGTTTGTGATATTTTATGCAGCATTTTTTAAAAAATGCATATACCTAACACATTAATTGGAGAAGGCAATGGCAACCCACTCCAATGCTCTCGCCTGGCAAATCCCATGGACGGAGGAGCCCGGTAGGCTGCAGTCCATGGGGTCGCTAAGAGTCGGACACGACTGATCGACTTCACTTTCACTTTTCACTTTCATGATTGGAGACGGAAATGGCAACCCACTCCAGTATTCTTGCCTGGAGAATCCCAGGGCTAGAGGAGCCTGTTGGGCTGCCTTCTATGGGGTCACACAGAGTCAGACATGACTGAAGCGACTTAGCAGCAGCGGCAGCAACACATTAATATTTTTTCTTTATAAAATAAATCAAAATTTCCAACATATATATTCAAGGTCTTTTGCCAAGATTGACATGCAAACAATTTTACAGTACTTTAAACCCACTCCAGTACTCTTGCTGGGGAAATCCATGAGCAGAAGAGTCTGATAGGCTACAGTCCATGAGGCTGCAAAAGAGGAAGACGCAACTTAACCACTAAAGAATAACAACAACAACAAAAATGCTTTATTTTTCTTTTGGTTGACAATATTCCAAATCATAGATGGTATCCTCAATTTAATTACAATGTAAAATGTAATATAAGTTTACCTTAAGAAAATAAATCCTGTTGTTGCTGTTGTTCATTTGGCTAACTCCTATCTGACTCTTTGTGATCTCATGGACTGAATTCCTGTCTGACTATGATCTCACGGACTATAGCCCACCAGGCCCCTCTGTTCCACACTATCTCTCAGAGTTTGCTCTAAAACAAATCTACATCTGATAATTTTATATAGTATTTATTCCCAACTTTGCCATTATGTGCTATACTTGATCATGTCTGGATCAAAGAATATCCTGGAAGCTCTCCTTTAAATCAACATTTCCCTATTTTGAGATGATGGCTTTTGTTCCATGAAAACATAAACTCTATTTTTTTGTTCTAAAAGTAAGTTTCATATCCTCCTGCAGCAAAATTCCTGACATCTTTGTATTCCATTTACTATGAGATAAGTTAGTTAGTGTTAGTTGGTCAGTCATGTCCAGCTCTTTTGTGACCCCATGGACTGTAGCCCACCACTATCCTCTGACCAGGTATTCTCCAGGCAAGAATACTGGAGAGAATTGCCATTACATTCTCCAGGGGATCTTCCTGACCCACAGACTCGAACCCAGGTTTCCTGTATTTCAGGTGGATTCTTTACCATCTGAGCTACCAGGGAAGACCACCTCCCTTTAAAAAACAATCTTGAGGATGCCAGGAACTTACGTAACAGCAGACTTGTCAGGCAAATGCATTACATTAGATCTGCACGTGGAAATACAGACACTCTTACTAACTAATCATCATATTGACCTCTGATCTCCATTCAGAAATAGATTAGCTGTCTTTTGTCTTATCATCCTCTTTCAACATATATCTGTGATGTAATAATTATTATATATTAAAATGTTTTTCCTACATAAGACATCAACTTAGAAGTCAGGCACGCATTAATGCTTGTAAGTTCCTATTTGTACCACATCAGACCAACCTTCATGGAGCTTCCATTCTAATGGGATTAGACAGAAAAGTAAACTTGCATACCGATAAATAGATCAGATGATTTCTGGTTCTCATACATGTTGTGAAGAAGATCAAACAGGGTAATTGTTAGGAGAGAAATTGAGGGGGGGGGGGGATTTGCTTGAGCAAAATGATCAGGAGAGGCAGAAAGATGGCCAAAGTCACTACAGCCTCACAAACAAAGGGGAGAGGGAGGGAGGTGAGATAAGACAGGAAGACACTGGATGGTTTTCTGTTTGTCACTTCCTGGGTTATAAGCAAATGCAAGATATGAGTGAATTTAAGGGAATCCTCAGGTTGGGGATTACGAGCTGCCCAGAAGCAGAGGAAAGGCAGGGTGGCTATCTAAAGGCTTGCTACCAAAATTCTAGTGGTCTTGGATTATCATGATAAGAAGTGAGAGGTTCAATCAAGATAAGAAGCATCCCTGCAGTTTTGAAAAATACATATAAGAAGAACTTTGGTATACAGAAATGTGTCTCTAAGTAGTCTATCCAGCATATTATTCAACACGTCATATTCTATATATTTTCTAAACCAAAGTAAAACATTTGAGGATTACAGAAGAATAATTAAAAATACCTTAAAGAATGACTCACATTATCAGCCACTAATTCTCATTTATTGAGGGACTAACTCAATACCAAACACCCCAAATCTGTCCTCAACACAAGCCTTGCTGCTTTTGCCCTGTGGCTTTTATTATGGATGGGACGTTTGTGCCCTCCCAAAATGCATATGTTGACACCCTAACTCCTAATGTGATGCTATTTAGAGACGGGGCCTTTGAAAATTAACTAGAGTCAGATGAGATCAGGAGGATGGGGTCCTTGTGAGGGAATTAGTGGCCTTATAAGAAGTGAAGAAAGAGACATGCTTGCACCAAGGAAGGACCATATGAAGACACAGAAGGAAGGCAGCTGTCTGCAAGTCAGGAACAGAGTCCTCACCAGGAACTGAGTCAGCTGCACCTGGACTGTGAACTTCTCAGGCTCCAGACTATGATAAATACACGTCTGTGGTTTTAGAAATCAGACACCTCGTCTGTGGTGTTTTGTAGCAGCGGCCTGAGCAGACTAAGACAGTCTCATACAACGCTTTCACTTAGCGAAGTCCTTTCAGGGTCAGACTACACTCTCAAGACAGACATGCCATTGCACACGTGTTCCCTGCCTTCTGTGACTGAGGGGATATGTGTGGTATCACTTTTGAATGGGGTAAAAGTTATGCCACTTAGCAAGGTACTCAATTATCTACTCAGTGCTACAAAGGAGTCGACAGATCAATGTTCTACCATCTTCTCCTGGTGATCTGCAAACAGCTTCACAAGTTCCTCTGACATCATGACATTCTCTATAACATCACACATCTGCACATTCCAACACCTGAAATCTCACTCTACACCTGCATTTTAAGCTTTATATGTATGCGTGGCTTAGCTTCTTCATATGATGGCAAACTTTTCCACATGCAGTTATCATTGCACAGTATTCCGTACCACATGCACATACTGGCGTGACCCACCTGCCTGGTCTGTCCTTCTCATTCACTGAAATTAATGTAGAAACAGCCTGACCCTTTGCCAAATACCCAATGTGAAGCTACTCACTTGTGTCTGACTCTTTGTGACCCCATGGCCTGAAGCCCACCAGGCTCCTGTGTCTGTGGGATTTTCCAGGCAAGAACATTGGAGTGGGTTGCCATTTCCTTCTCCAGGGGCTCTTCCCAACCCAAGGATGGAACCCAGGTCTCCCGCTTTGTAGGCAGACGGTTTACCATCTGAGCCACCAGTAGTAATACCCAAAGTTCAGTAATACCCAAAGTTCAGTAATACCCGAAGATAACTATCTTAAAAAGGGCCTATGTACCTCAGTGTTTGTTGCAGCACTTTTTACAACAGCCACGACATTGAAAAGCAGCCTAAGTGTACATCAACAGATGAATGAGCAGAGGATGTGGGGTGCATATATATATATATATATATATATATAGTGGAATATATATGTGGGGTGCATATATATATATATATATATATATATATATAGTGGAATATTACTCAGCCATGAAAAGGAATGAAATTGGGTCATTGGCAGTGATGTGGATGGACTTAGAGGATGTCATACAGAGTTAAGTAAGTCAGAAAGGGAAAATCAAATATTATATACTAACACATATATGGCATCTAGAAAAACGGCACAGATGAATATATATGTGGGGCAGGAATAGGGGTGCAGATGCAGAGAATGGACATGAGGGCATAGGGTGAGGGGGGGTGAGATGAGTTGGGAGTGTGGCACTGACATATTTATACCACCATGTGTAACTCAGACAGTTAGTGGGAGGCTGCTGCATAGAACACGGAACTCAGCTCTGTACCCTGCGATGACCTAGAGGGTGGGATGGGCAGAGGTGGGAGGGAGGCTCAAGGGAAATGGAATATATGCATGCTTACCTCAGAGTCACTTTGTTGTACAGCAGAAACCAACACAACACCTTAAAGCAATTATACTCCAATAATAAAATAAAAATTTTAAAAAGATACATTAGCAGTGAACTTGCAGGTGACAGTCATCTACATATTACGTCCAACAAATAAGACACAGAATTCTCCCTGACAGTCCGCAAAGCAACTTATTCTAACAAGTAAGAAGACAAGACAAGAGGCACCAAACACAGCTAGGTAAACATCACATTAAGACAGGGACAGAAACTGCGAAACTAGCTCTGAGTTTACGAGCATCTTCTTTGTATCAGAGTTAAAAAAAAAAAAACCTCATCCAGCCACCAAACCCTCAACCTGCCACACCTCAAATAACTAAAATGATAACTAACTGCAGGTAACAGCATGTAAATTTAAATGCAGATTAAAAAAAAAAATCACCTGAAGAGCTTCCAAGCCTAAGCAAAAATGACAAAATCAACTATTAATTCAAAAATCTGTTATGTCACTCCCGAAATTCTTATCCTCCCTTTCAAAAGATGAAATACAGAAAAGCAACTGTAATGACTAACATGCCATAAAACTTAAAGGAATCATTCTGCTTCTATTTCCTCCCACATCCTGTTCCACTCAAGATAGCACTTTATCAGGCTGTCCTCCAGTTCTCCCCCTTGTAGGTCTGTGTCACCTCCCATTCTGTAGGCATGACTACTATTATAAAACACATTATTTGTCAGGCTACCAGGGAGCCACATAAACTCTTATTATGACACCGTGTAAATATAAAGTATTTATGGTTAGCACTGAAAGATCTTGAGTCCTAGTAGAAATTAGTACATTCTGGCAGGGCTTCCCAGGTGGCTCACTGGTTAAAAAAATTAACAAACAAAAAAACCCCACCTGCCAAGTGGGAGATGTGGGTTCAACCCTTGGGTTGGGAAGATCCCCTGGAGGAGGAAATGGCAATCCACTCTCGTATTCTTGCCTGGGAAATCCCATGGACAGAGGAGCCATGAGGACTGCAGCAAAGCGTCAGACACGACTGAGTGACTGAACAACAAGGAGAACTGGCATGTGGGAGGAAGGAAGGGGATGATTTCAGACGTGTGATGGGAGCCCAGCAGCACTGCCATCTGAGTTTGAAATCCAGGTTTGAAAAGGACAGAAGTAGCTGCTCTGCAACTAAAGAAAACGCCTGAACTGCTGGAATGCATGCGTGCTCAGCTGCTTCAGTTGTGTCTGACTCCTTGCAACGCTATGGACTGTTAGCCCTCCAGGCTCCTCTGCCCATGGGATTCTCTAGGCAAGAACACTGCAGTGGGTTGCCATGCCCTACTCCAGGGGACCTTTCCAACCCAGGGATCGAACCCGTGTCTCCTGCATCTTCTGCACTGCAGGCGGGTTCTTTACCACTGAGCCACCAGGAAAGACCAAGCTACTGGAGGGGGCCCATCACTTGACTCTTGAAGTAGCATGTTGCCTGCCACTATTTATAACTTGGGATTCCCTGGTAGCTCAGACGGTAAAGCGTCTGCCTGCAATGCGGGAGACCCGGGTTCGATCCCCGGGTCAGGAAGATCCCCTGGAGAAGGAAATGGCAACCCACTCCAGTATTCTTGCCTAGAAAACTCCATGGATGGAGGAGCCTGGTGGGCTACAGTCCATGGGGTCGCAAAGAGTCAAACACGACTGAGCGACTTCACTCATTCATTTATAACTTATTATTCCTTCAAAACTCATATTCAGTCCAGTTTGTTGACTGAATGGTTTAATCAGCGAACAACTGACCAGCCCGTTAAAAAAAAAGCTATGTTGCCAAAGGCAGTTTAAGCTGCCTGCTCCTTCTCACTTAAAATGCCCACACTACTTCACAGATATTAGCAAATTCCCACCCCATGTATCAGAGCTCCCCAGGACATACCGTCTTGTGTGTCCACAGTCTGCATGTGTACAAGAAGATGAGATTTTACCAAGTGTCAATTTCCCCCAGTCACTCTCTTGGTCCATCCTCTCACACTCTGCTTCTTTCTAGGGTTCACGTGTATAAGTAAAAAGCACCTCATAATTTGTCTCAACTGCTGGAACAGGAAATACATAATCACTATACAATTTATCAGGGTATCCCAGATGGTGCTAGTGGTAAAGAACCTGCCTGCCAATGCAAGAGACTTAAGAGACACAGGTTCAATTCCTGGATCAGGAAGATCCTCTAGAGAAAGAAATGGCAACCCAGTCCAGTATTCTTGCCTGGAGAATCCCATGGACAAGAGAAGCCTGGCATGTTACAGTCCATCGGATCATAAAGAGTCGGACGTGACTGAAGTGACTTAGCACACACATACAATTAATCACACAGTCTTCTCTCAGCTGCAGAAAGACTTTAGATTTATGAGGGGGAAAAAAAAGGATCATACCTGAAACTGCTAAAAGCAGCAAGCCAAACCATAATTAGCATCTCCTCTTGCGTACCTAAAACTTTGCTACTCACTAAGAAACGTTCTCAGTGACGCACATTAAGTCCCCTTCCTTCAAAAGTCATATAAGAATAGGGAACAAACGAAAGATTTTTTTCTTTTTTTTTGCTGTAACTTACACATGATTTCTTCCTATTGGCAGGCTACATTTACAGTGATAAGAATTCTGTGAAATTTTGTTCCAAGTATTTAAGGAAATGTGCTCAAAAAAAATGGAAGCCAGCTATGGTTCACACTTCTAAAACTGTTCTGATAAAGCCTTCCAGGCGCCAGACTCGGCAGCCCACCAGGAGAGAAAATAATATTCTGGGGACATTTCTACAGACTTCAATCGCTGAGGAACAATAGGGCTTCATTCTGTTTCCCTTTTAAGCAGCAAGTATCTGTGCAAAAAAAGAGAAAAAAAAATAGAGGGAAAAAATTTTTTGAGCCAATTTGGTATAACGTATAATTTCTGAAGTGCTATAAAGAAAGAACAGGAATTACTTCCACTGACAAATAAAGGAGAACTCTTCCTCCAGGTAAGACCCAGTGGCACGAAATATGTCTTTACAACTATCAGAGAATTGGGCATTTTATAACACTATTAGTAATGGAGGTCAGAGACTTAGTCTGAAAACACAAGAAAATCTTCTGATTTCAATTCATGAAAATTAAAAAAAAGAAGATCATCCTATTTTTGAAGCATATCGAAAGTTCCAGGGAATATATTTTATACTTAAATGCTTGTTATGATTCAGCCTCCCAAAGCATTTTCTTATGAATTATCATCCCACATTCACAAAAGCCCTGTGGATTTTGATGCCGATGAGAAAAAGACAAAATAGGCACAGATGTGCAAGGTCACAATAGAAAGCTAGTACCAAGCATGACTTGGATGCCAAAACTCAGAACTCTAATCCAGTGTCCCCTCTAGAGCGCCACAGCTCTGAGTACCCCAAACAAACTAAATGCAAAGAAATCTTAGTGTACAGATCATTTTAGATGATGGGAACAAAAGTGTGCATACAGTTCACTATGATTAGCAGAGCGTTTACCATGTGCCAACTATTGTCCTAGGATTTTAGAATCAGTGATAAAAAGGGACTGATTACCAACACGGAGTGGGCGTGGGGAGAAGCATGATCCTATATGACAGCAGTCCCCAAACTTGTAGGCAGCAGGGACTGGTTTTGTGGAAGACAACTTTTCTTAGGGGTAAGGAGAAGGCAATGGCACCCCACTCCAGTACTCTTGCCTGGAAAATCCCATGGAGGGAGGAGCCTGGTGAGCTGCAGTCCATGAGGTCGCTAAGAGTTGGAGACGACTGAGCAACTTCCCTTTCACTTTTCACTTTCACGCATTGGAGAAGGAAATGGCAACCCACTCCAGTGTTCTTGCCTGGAGAATCCCAGGGACGGGGGAGCCTGGTGGGTTGCCGTCTATGGGGTCGCACAGAGTTGGACACGACTGAAGCAACTTAGCAGCAGCAGCAGCAAGGGGGTTTGGTTTCAGGATGTTCCTCATAAAGATCTCATAACCAAGATCCCTTGCATGTGGAATTCACAACAGGGTTTGCACTCCTATGAGAATCTAAGGCCTCCACTGATTGGATAGGATCTGGAGCTCAAGCGGTAATGCAAGTGATGGGAGCAGCTGTGTGTACAGATGAAGCGTCACTCGCTTGCACACCGCTCACCCCTAGCTGTGCGGCCTGGTTCCTAACAGGCCATGGATCAGTACTGCTTGGTGGCCTGGGGGTTGGGGGCCCCCGCTATATGATTACGTGTACTGTATATATGATACATGTAGATATATGTATACGTAAGCATAAGATTACTAAATTACTAAAGTAATTGAAGTCCAGTAATATATGAGGTTCTCTGCTATGTATTTTAAATCCCTACTCTTAATTTGCCCACACAACAACCTGAAGACACAGGAATTACAATTTCCCCTCCATCAACCATCACACTCAGTGGTAACTTACCCATTCACTAAAAAATGGAAAAGTTGAGCTAAGAACTCCATCTTGTTGAGATACAACTATTACGCTTTTCCCTCCATGTGCTCCACTGGCCTCTTTACTACTGAGACACAAAGAAGCAGAGAACAGAATATTTCCGTAAAGAATTCTTTCTAAGAAACGGGGATATACTGAATTATGCTTTAAAAATAACAGTTCAAAAAGTGAGGGAAAAACTGAAAAAAACATAGCAAAGCATAATATTATTACTATGACAGGTAATACAAATCAGGAACAAGACAGAACAACTGAGAAATGTGCAGAAGATACAAAAAGATAATTCGTCAAAGAATTAGGGGTGTGTCATAAATGTATATGATACTTAACTTTAGCCTGAAATTCAACAAGAAGCAAGTTAAACCACAGGAAAACATGATACTACCTTTGTTTAACTGGAAATTGTTAGTTAAAGGTTTTTTTAAAATTATAATATCCAGTGTTATTTGGAAAATTGATACATTCCTGCCTTGCCTGAAGAAATATAAATTACAGAATGTTTCTGGAAGACAAGGTGATAAAATGTATCAACAACCCTGAAAACATCCAGTTCTAGGAAAGTAATCTAGAGAAAATGACCTGATGAGAACTATGTTGCTTTAATTATAGCACCATATATACCACTCTAAAATGAAAGCGCCATCAACCTCCAAAACCGGCAAGTTATTTAACACACTGATGTTATATAAAGGTATGGAAAACAGACACTAAAAATATGAGAAACACTGTCTCATATGTTAAAAGGTAACAAAAAAGAATATGAGAAATCTTCTAAATTTCAAAATGTATATGGGTTAGCATTTCTGCTAAAAATACACTCATTTTGGTGGCTTGATATCATGAATGAACTTCAGCTTCTTTAAATCAATCCTTTATTTTCCAAATTTTAATGAGTATGCCTGTTTTAAAAAAAACACAGAAAATAATAACAAAGCATTATTTGAAAAGAGAAAAATATTTCACTAATGTGCTGCAGAGTTCTCAAGAAGACAACTTGCTAAAATTATTAACGTTCAATACATCTCTCAAAGTTAAAAGCAGGGAAAATCTAGGCATGGCACTGATTAGAATACACACAATATACACTCCATGAATGATGAACCCTGTTAACTTTAAATGAGGATCACTAATATATTAGGTTCTCTGCTATGCATTTTAAATCCATACTCTTAATGGACTTAAGTCCATACTCTTAATTTTAAGTCCATACTCTTACTTGGAGAAGGCGATGGCATCCCACTCTAGTACTCTTGCCTTGAAAATCCCATGGACAGAGGAGCCTTGTAGGCTGCAGTCCATGGGGTCGCTAGGAATCGGACACAACTGAGCAACTTCTCTTTCACTTTTCACTTTCATGCATTGGAGAAAGAAATGGCAACCCACTCCAGTGTTCTTGCCTGGAGAATCCCAGGGACAGGGGAGCCTGGTGGGCTGCGGTCTATGGGGTCGCACAGAGTCGGACATGACTGAAGCGACTTAGCAGCAGCAGCAACTCTTAATTTGCCCATACAACCGCCTGAAGACACAGAAATCACTGTTTCCCTCCTCCATCAACTATGACACTCAGTGGTAACTTATTCACTCACTAAAAAATGGAAAAGGAGAGCGAAGAACTAGTCTTGTTGAGATACAACTATTAAGCTATTCAGGTAAGTAATGAAACTTATCCCAAAGCCGATAGATAATATTAATTGCAAAAATTTAAGGGTGCAATTTTTTTTTTCTGTGTAGTGATGTATTATATTACCAAGCTATATTTGGAGGAGAGATAATATATAAAGAACGAAACACTTGAAACTCTGCCATAAATACTACGTTCTTGTGTTTGTATGGCTATGTGAATGAGTATGTATACAATTTTTTGCCTTGATTTTCTTCTTAACCTTCAGCACCATGAATATTGCCCACATAATCAACTCTTCTTTGAAAAGACAACTCACAGCTACCTAATATTCTTTTGGATAAAGGTGCCATTGCATGCCTATACATCTACTATGTGTTTAACATTACAATAAGTCCCCTACATACAAATTTTAAAGTTGCAGACTTCCAAAGATGCAAGTGTGCATGCTAGCCCCTATATGCCAACTGTCGTACTATTGTTGTTGTTCAGTTGCTCAGTCATGTCCGTCTCTTTGCAACCCCGTGGACTGCAGCGAGCCAGGCTCCCCTGTCCTTCACCATCTCTAGGAACTTGCTCAGACCCACGTCCAATGAGTCAGTGATGCCATCTAACCATCTCATCCTCTGTTGTCCCATATCCTCCTACCTTTAGTCTTTCCCAGCATCAGCGTCTTTTCTAATGAGTCAGCTCTTCTCATCAGGTGGCCAAAGTAATGAGCTTCAGCTTTAGCATCAGTCCTTCCAATGAATATTCAGGATTAATTTCCTTTCGGATTAACTGGTTTAATCTCCTTGTAGTCCAAGGGACTCTCAAGAGTCTTCTCCCACACCACAGCTCAAAAGCATCAATTATCCAGTGCTCAGCCTTCTTTATGGTCTAACTTTTCAATCCATACATGACTACTGGAAAAACTGTAACTTTGACTATATGGACCTTTGTTAGCAAAGTAATATTACATGGTATTACTATACTTTTCAAGGTACTGTACGATTTAAAATGTTTTCTTTACTTTTCTATGTACATACTATTTTTGTAAAAAATATTATAAACCTATTACAGTACAGATTAGCAATAGGGCCTTCCCTGATGGCTCAGTGTTAAAGAATCTGCCTGCTGACCCAGGAGACATGGGCTCAATCCCTGGATTGGGAAGATCCCCTGGAAAAGGAAATGGCAAAGCACTCCAATATTCTTGCCTGGGAAATCCCATGGACAGAGGAGCCTGGCGAGCTACAGTCCATGGGGTGGCAAGAGAGTCATGCATGACTTAGCGACTAAGTAACAACTATCAGTATACAGCTGACTGTTATTTGGGTACCTAGCCTAACTGTTGAACTTAGGAACATGCTCTCAGAACAGAACTCATTTGCATGTAAGAGACTTACTGTATATTCTTTTCCAACTCAACTCAAGTTGAACAGTCTGATCCACACACTACAACTCCCGGTCTTCCTGCACCACCTTCCATATTCTGGGTAAATGCGACATGATTCCTACCATCTCTGAGACTGTCTCCATGATACTGATCTCACCTGTGTGCCTTTCAGGAGGAGGACTCCACCTCCTCATACAGTGACTCCAAAATTACCATTTCAGCCACCAGCGAGGAATGTGTTAGAAACAAGAGGCTGAATTTCAGCTCTTTTATATTTGGAAGACTTGGTTTGCTGCCAAAGAAATTGCTCTTCCTGGAAATTAAATTATTCTGTGTTACTGAAGGTAATGACCGCTATGTTACTCTAATGTTTGAAAGTCCAAATAAAACATTTGAGAGAGAAGAATAAAATATATTTTAAGAAGTGAGCTTTCTTTTTTTTTTTTTTAGTTTGAGTAGTCATGCTTGGAGTCAAATCAAACATCCTGTCTATTTGGAAATTTAATTTTTTCTTCTTTCTTGACAGTGTCCATTATTGCTCTTATTTAAAGTTAAAACATGAAACAATAATCAAACTCTAATTATCTACACTGAGGTAGAAAATGCTGTGAGTAATAGCAAGCATGGGTTATCATTTGTACACCCTTTGGGAAGTCAGATTTTGACACTGTCCTTTCTATGCCCAATTCGCATCACTTACAAGACCATCCAATTACTGACAGTCCAAGTCTAGCATGGGGAGTAGGGAAGAAGTGAGCTATTTTTAAGTTGGCAATACATAAATCAGCTGAATTTCACCAACCATACTTTCTATAAATAAGCCAGGGTATTGGACATTCCCCTGGTAATTCCTCATATAGTGTCAAAATACCATCAAATACTTAAAGAACTCAACCACCAAGCAAAATATCGTTAAAGACACTACTCCAAGAATTCTACAAGTAGAATTCTTTACAAACCATGGCAATAAAGGGAATATGATTTCCATATTTGTGATATTTCCTTCCAGGTGAAGGGAATTTAATTAATGTAACATTTCCAGTTTCTCTCTGGCCCTTGGCTTTCTCTGTCTCTGAAGAATAAAGGAAATGGCTGGCTAGCTGCTTCTTTTCTTCCTCTGGAGAACTTCCTACCTGCAGAGAGCAAGGGGTGGTCTCTAGAACTTAAAGCCACCTCTGTCCCTGTGGAAGGGAGGAGAGAAAGCCAAATTCCTGGGCTGTTATTCAGCATCACAACAAGCTATAACTAATCAAAATGGATATTTCCCTCCAGGGTGGCCACACCTTTATCCCTTTTTCCTTCCCACATTCCAACTTTTTTCAGGATCAGAGAGGGTTGCAGAGGAGGGCTGATATTTTTGGGGTTCTTTAGAGATGTATGGATGTGAGAGTTGGACTGTGAAGAAGGCTGAGCGCCGAAGAATTGATGCTTTTGAACTGTGGTGTTGGAGAAGACTCTTGAGAGTCCCTTGGACTGCAAGGAGATCCAACAAGTCCATTCTGAAGGAGATCAACCCTGGGATTTCTTTGGAAGGAATGATGCTAAAGCTGAAGCTCCAGTACTTTGGCCACCTCATGCGAACAGTTGACTCATTGGAAAAGACTCTGATGCTGGGAGGGATTGGGAGCAGGAGGAGAAGGGGACGACCAAGGATGAGATGGCTGGATGGCATCACGGACTCGATGGAAGTGAGTCTGAGTGAACTCCGGGAGATGGTGATGGACAGGGAGGCCTGGCGTGCTGCGATTCATGGGGTCACAAAGAGTCGGACACAACTGAGCGACTGAACTGAACTGAACTGAGAGATACCACCAATTAACATTTCTGCACATTTTATCATCTGATGTAAATGCATACCTTTCTGTGATTTATGTTGTTGCATATTTAAGGGAGAGAAGATTACAATAAGCATTATAAGATTATTGAGATGCTTCTAAACTAAAAGATTTAGAACACGTGTACAAAATGCATTCTTCTTAATACATATAGATTGGATCAAGTGTAATGACAGTTGTGAAAGCAACATCTACTAAGCAAAAAGTGTTATTAATGAAAAATCTCCAGTCCTCACCTGTGAAGGATAAATGTAATAATTAATTTCAATGATAGAATTAACTGTTCCCCACCATCTAATGCTATAAACTAAATATCCCATTTTAATACATTCCATATCATTCAAAACTCATAGAAACTTTGATACTTAGAGTAACTTAACCAAACATAATTGGCTTACCCACTTACTTTGATCCAAAAACCAGAAAGGTCTTTTATGATAACATGAATTTTACTCTGATAACTTATAATTGGCAATTCCCACAACAATACATAAACTTGAACATAAACACCTACATTTTTTGTCAAAATGTTTCTCTGATTGAAGATGAATTAGTCTCTTATTATACGGGTCACATTCTGTAACAAATTCTAAGATTCACCCAAGTGTTATTATCATAAGGATTATGTTGAAGGTATCTGTTCTACCTCACAGGAGCTGGACAGAATCAAACCCACAGGAGTTCAACACTTCACTGAAGAAACCAAGAGTGGAAGGACAAGGCGAAATGTCCATTTATCATCAAAAAGGTGCCAATGGACCCAGATTTTCCCCGCCAAGAACATGACTATAATTGGAGGTGGGGTGGGTCTTTTCTTTGTGTAACAAATTTAACCATTTAAGTTTCCTTTTTCCTTGTCACAATGTTATGATGGGATTTACGCTCTGTGGTTCTAAACAGAGCAGCTGCTTAATATTTGACCTCACAGAAAATGACACTTATTAAACTGTCTATAATATTCCTCTTACAATGTCAATCTTTGTAGAATATTTGGTTTTAAACAGGTGAATAGAATAATATTAACAGGGTGTGAAAATTTTGTGATTTCTGACTGAGAATCTTTTTAAATTAAATTAAGATTGTAATCTTTTTAAGTAATGGTGCTAGGGGATATAATTTGCTTCTCTATTTGCATAACTATTATACATTTTAATATGTAAAGGACTGGCATATTGTAGAGTAGAAAAATTATATTTTAAATGCAAATCTACATAATAAAGCAATAATACAAAAGTAGTAGAGAAAGAACGTATCTAACAGTTTTTGTTAGAGAGGGTAGTGGCTTTTATATCACACAATATATAAATGTATTATTACATAATAAATGTACATAATACTATATGATAATTATATAAATTACATGAATGTGCTATGTGTTATAAATACATAATATTTAAGTACTCATCTTAATATGGAGGTACCTATCTTTTATATTTATACAAATATTTATAATTATAAGCCACTTACACACTTATTTCACTCTGAGACTGGCTCTTTGAGATTTCTTATCTTATTTTACTCCTCTTAAATTAAAACATACAAAGATATTATATATCATTACTAATTATATATCATTACTAATTATATTCCCCATGCTGGACATTTCATTCTCATGACTCAGTTATTTTGCATGTTTAGTTATTTAATGTAGTATGTATTTCTGCTTTATTGACTATGCTAAAGCCTTTGACTGTGTGGATCACAATAAACTGTGGAAAATTCTGAAAGAGATGGGAATACCAGACCACCTGACCTGCCTCTTGAGAAACCTATATGCAGGTCAGGAAGCAACGGCTACAACTGGACATGGAACAACAGACTGGTTCCAAATAAGAAAAGGAGTGTGTCAAGGCTGTATATTGTCACCCTGCTTATTTAACTTCTGTGCAGAGTACATCATGAGAAACGCTGGGCTGGAAGAAGCACAAGCTGGAATCAAGATTGCCAGGAGAAATATCAATAACCTCAGATACACAGATGACATCACCCTTACGGCAGAAAGTGAAGAGGAACTAAAGAGCCTCTTGATGAAAGTGAAGGAGGAGAGTGAAAAAGTTGGTTTAAATCTCACCATTCAGAAAAGTAAGATCATGGCACCTGATCCCATCACTTCATGGCAAATAGATCGGGAAACAGTGGAAACAGTGTCAGATTTTATTTTTCTAGGCTCCAAAATTACTGCAGACGGTGATTGCAGCCATGAAATTAAAAGACATTTACTCCTTGGAAGGAAAGTTATAACTAACCTAGATAGCATATTAAAAAGCAGAGATATTACTTTGCCAACAAAGGTCCATCTAGTCAAGGCTATGGTTTTTCCAATAGTCATGTATGGATGTGAGAGTTGGACTATAAAGAAAGCTGAGTGCCGAAGAATTGATACTTTTGACCAGTGGTATTGGAGAAGACTGTTGAGAGTCCCTTGGACTGCAAGGAGATCCAACCAGTCCATCCTAAAAGAGACCAGTCCTGGGTGTTCATTGGAAGGACTGATGCTGAAGCTGAAACTCCAGTACTTTGGCCACCTCATGTGAAGAGTTGACTCATTGGAAAAGACCCTGATGCTGGGAGGGATTGGGGGCAGAAGGAGAGGATGAGATGGGTGGATGGCATCACCAACTTGATGCACATGAGTTTGGGTGAACTCCAGGAGTTGGTGATGGACAGGGAGGCCTGGCGTGCTGCGATTCATTGTGTCGCAAACAGTTGGACACAACTGAGCGACTGAACTGAACTGAAGTGATACCTGTATAGGACCCATTTTACATTTGAAAAACTGAGCTAAAAATTGAGAATCACATAAATGGCCAAGGACATACAGCTTAATAAGAGACATAGCTGGGATCCCTCCAAAACCAGTGCTCTCTCTCACCTTTGCACCTATTCAAAGCAGAATCCAAAACAGCATTATACTATGATAAATAATTCTAATATCATCATAAATATATTAAAATATGAACTCTGTATATCTGTTATAGGGCAAAATGCAACCTCTTTTCTAGAAATATATTTCTGATCTGAGATAAGTAAGGGAATAATAAGTTCCAATATATGTAATACATTTCACAGATAACTATTCAGGAATTCACCAAGGGATACATGTGAATACTTACCTAAGATGGAAAGCTTCTAGGGAGCATTTTTTCACTTATTTAGTCATTATTTACAATTTACCAAAAATTAATTGATACAGAGTATAACTTCAATATCCTAATAGAGCTAAGACTTCCTACAAATCAATTAACTATGATACAGAGCTTGAAATTACACTCAGCTGCTATGTGATCAAAAGATAAACAACTGGAGGTGTCAAAACTATATGTTTTTGTTATGAGTCTTAACATTTTTCATGGTCTAAAAGCATAGTATGATAAAACATTTCTGTGAATTTCCTGGGCTGGAGGTACTGTTTATAAATATAATTGGGTTCATTAAAGTCAACCAAGCAGTTTATTAATCAGTATGCTAGACTGGCACAGGATGTGATAGAAATTCTTTTATGTACGATATGTTGAAGATTTTATATTAATATAAAAGCTATTGATTTAACATATAATAAACTTGAAGCCAGCAACAAGTATAAGGAACTATTCTCACTCAAATTAACTTTTCATTCATATCCAAGTGTTCCTTATCATAAAGCTATCAAAGTACCATAGTCCTAAGAATACATTTGCAATATGGGCCATGAAAACCATCACGGACACCAACTGAAGAGTTTGTCACAAAAACCATCAAGGATATCAGCTGAAGAATTTGTCTTGAAGGTGCGTTTCAGCCAGCAAAGACCCATTGTACTACACCTTGGATGGAATTACTAGATTAAAAAGACCTGCTGGTCTTCTGAACTATAGGTATTTAAGTTAGGTACTCTCAACTATATGTCATCTTTTATTAATAAAAATTAAAATCTTCATAAAAACAAATACTTTTAAGTGTCTATTTAAAATCCTAGCCCCAATCCCCCACTAAATAAAATAAAGGTAACACAGAGAAACAACTATAAGTGGGTACACATATCTTCTAGGGTAAATCAACAGAAAAAGAAAAAAAAAAAACACACTTTTGGCAGCTCAAAATGGCAACAGTTCCTGTTTTAGTTCAACTAAGTTGTTACAACCAGATATAGTGAACCAGACAAACCATACCTCACTTTATGGAGCAACAAATTATAATAAATTACTTTAAATGTAACTTTAGTATTTTTTTACATGAAGACAACCTGATGAAAATACCCTGGAAAATTCTTCAACAATTTCACATAAATGCATACCATATAAAAGAGAACTTTGAAAAAGCACAACAGACACTGTCAAGTTCTACAACATTGTCAGGAAAAATACTTAGTATTCACTTGTATGCCAAAAGTAATGTTATATTTGGGAATACTATAACTTCATTTTTAACTGTAAAGGCCATCATGTGATACTATCCTGAGAAGTGATTTAACAAAATTATAATCAACTAATCAACTAATATCATCAGAATTCCATTTTTCTCTCTGATGCATTATTTCAGTGACAGAAAAAGAAATTGGCTTGTATTCTAATTGTGAAAGACATGAAGTTGCTGGAGATACTGTAATTTGACAGTGCGTGACTATTATTTCAAACAATGAAAATATTAGTGACATCTCTAATGATTAGGCTCTACAACGACACAAACATACAGCAAATTAAATAACTCCTTTCCACGAGGCTATGACAATTTTATTAGAGCAGTGACCTCCTGTACTCCCTACAATTTCCATTCAATCAAGTACTATCATTTGCAACCCACAATATAACATAAGACATGAATCCAATACTTGCAGTTTTACCCACACCCATAAGCTGCTCTCTGTGAACACATGGAGGCACAGAGTAATCTCTACTAGTCCTTTAGGAAGCATGTTTAAAGCTGAAACACGAGATTCAAATGGAAAGTGAAAGGAGAGACATGAATGTATACTTCACCGACTGCTTCTTTTTGCAAGAAATTTGATATGAAAACAATGCAACAAGCTCAAGAGTGTGCTTGAAGTGCTCTTGGAAAGTTTTCTGAATGTGAATAAGGTGAAACTAAAGCAATATTGGTAAAAAAAAAAAAAAATTCACAATCGTCCATTAACTAGAGCCACAAAGATCTTGCTAGTCTTTCTGTGATGCTGAGATATGTTAGCTGTATAATCACAGGTCTCCTAAATATTGGCATCTAACCCCAAATGCAATCATTTTCATTCATACCCTGAGATCATGAAATCTCCAGACCAGTGGGAATGCCACTGAATGCTCTCCCCAAAACATTAAAAAAATGGATCCTGCATGTGGCAAGGAGATTTCACCGTGCTTTAGAGCATCGAGTCCATATTACAGGATGCCTGCCCCTATCTGTCATACTTCTCATAGAGCCAGCTCCCCAAACCAGACACAGGTGCACTCCTGAAATTCGATATGAGTCATATCCACCACTTTTTCCATGGGATTTTAAAAGTGGCGCAGCTCTAAAGCCTCTTAGTCCTGCAGGTGAAGTGCTAACAGCGAAGAGATGAACTAAACTACCCTAAGTAGCTGGTGGTAGTTTAAAGCTGCTGATGGAAGGGTGCACAATGAGATAACTCTTAGGTAGTTTGAGCACCTCCCTATTTAAGTCGTTGCAGAAAATTGCAAGCATCTCAAATATTCGTCACCTAGTTCCCAAAAGTGAAAACAGATACAGGTCAGGCCTGATACCACGGTTAGGAGGCAACGCTTCTCTAAACCAACATATCCTCTTGGTAACATCAGGCATGAATGTTAAAAACACCTTTCAGAGCCAAAGCGAACCAGATCAGTTCGGGAGGAGGGGGACCCACCATGGAATAACAACGTGCCCCTCTTTTCCCCCACGCTCTTCCCTATCCCCAACATTTGGAGGGAAAACACAACTTCAGGCATTTTCAGAAGTAACTGTTCATGGTGGGAACCACACACACACACCCCAAAACCTCTTAGACTGTTTTCCTACCACACAGACCAGGGAGGCTGCACCACCTCTAGCGACTTAATTCTGAACGTAGTGGCTGGAACCCGCTAAGCAGCCATCGATGGAAATACATTACACACCAGAATGAGAGGAAGGTCGGCGAACAAGAAAAGCAGCTGTGCTTTCGGCCATTAATTACCGATCACCCAAATATCGCCTCGCAGCCTCCCACCCACATGCACAGCGTTCCGAACCTGGGTTTCAGGCGGCGCTTCCCGGAGCTTCGCTATCTATTGTCAGGACGCAGAAGCCCCCGAAACCTGGGAATCGAGCTGAAAACGCTGCCCCTGAAACAGCTAAATATAGACCCAAGGGGCTCTGGGTCTGGCAAGCAGCGGGAGACGGGAGAAACAGCCATGCAAGCATATGACTAAGTATTTCCATTTTGTTCTAGCCAAACATCGTAATGACATTGAACATAAGGGCAAGGCTGGAGGGGACTCCTCCCCACCCCCACCCGTCTTCTCCCGTATATTAGGGACGTCATGAATGCCACGGGTAGGTTCGGGAGGGTGGCGGGGCGCAGTATTGTTGGTGTTGCCCTATATTCGCCTCCTCCAGGGGAGATGGGTGGCGGGGAGGGGAGCACGCAGTAAGCCACTCGGTAACAGCTCCGAGAAAGGCACTAACCCCGGCCCCCAGCTCCAGGCTCGCCGTCTTCCGAGCGAGGGCACCCGGCGCGATCGCGGTCCTCCCCCGGCCAGGAGCCGCCGAGGAGCAACCCCCACCGGCGGCGAGGAGGAGCACGACGCCGAGCGGGATGCGCCTGGCCCCAGCCGCCCGGCCAAGGCAACTCACCGAACGGCGCGGCGCCGGATTGCCTCTTCGCGAACATGCACCCGCCGCCAGCGACAGCTCCTCAGTCCGGGGAGAGGCGTGCGCGCCGCCGCCCGGCTTCAGGGCAAGGTCCTGACCTTGCCCAACTGCAGCATCTTCCGCTTTTGTTGTCTGAGCGCGGCCGCGGGACAAGTGATGCCGGCGGGGAGCAGGGGCGAGCGCCGCGGGGGAGAGGCGGCTCCCCGACGCGAGTGCGCGGCGCCCGGCCCGGCGGCCCCTCCGAGCGCAGCGCGCGCAGCGCCCCCTGCCCGGCTCCGCGGGCTCCGCGGGCTCGGGGCTCCTGCGGGCTCCCGCGGGCTGCTGCGGGCTGCTGCGGGCTCCGGGCGCCGCCGGCCGGGCCGGGAGAGCCGCAGCCGCCGCCGCGCCCGCCGCTCCGCTCGGCCGGTTGCCGCCGCGGGCGCGAGCCTGGGGCCGCCGCGGCGCCCGGCGCCGAGCGCTCCCGTGCTGCGCCCCGCGCCACCTGTGCCGCCGCCGCCGCCGCCGCCGAGGGCGAGGCTCCTCCCGCGGCGCGCGGCAGCCTCAGCCTCCACCTATGCCTCGGCGGCCGGCTCGGGCGCCCGGCTCGTGAGGCAGCGTCCGCCCCGCCGCCCGGACCTGCCCCGGGTGCCGAGCATGCCCAGTGCCGCCGCCGGAGCGCGGCGCTTCGCCGTGCTTATTCCACTTCTCCTGGTTTTCGCGGCAGCAGCGGGGGAGAGGGGAGGAGGCTGCGGGTTGGGAGAGGGCCGAGCATCCTTGGGAACGCACACCCCGGCCCTCAGATGGGTGGATGCTCGCGAACCCGGCGAAAGCTGGAAGGGACCGGAGGAAGGCCTGGAACCCCGGGTTAGACCGAGGCTCAAAGGGCCGGTTCCTTCATGTACGTGCAACATGCTGACAGTTTATTGTGTGGCAGATGTCAGCGTGCAAAACAAAGGGCAGGGATGGAAGGGGTTCTAAGGGAGCAGGTGTGTGCGTTGGGGCCGGCGGCAGGCTGACTGTGCCTGAGCTGGGTGGAAATGGAGTCTCTCAAATCCTGTGGTTCTAGACCAAACATCGCCAGGACAGCCACCTCCGATCTCCCCACTGCGTCTGTCCCGTCTTCCCGTCACTTCCAGTACTTCGATGAAACACGCTGTTCGCGGGAGGAGAGACTTTGTCCTTAAATGAAATCCCTTTGATTTGGAACCTGGAATGTATGTAACTTCCTGCTAGAAAGACTTGGCTACTCTGGAACTTGAATAGATCGTAATGCTAAACTCCCCTCCTCCCTCCTCTTCCTTCAGCGCCCCCTCTTCTTTCCTCCAACTTCAGCACTTCGGCCACCTCGTCTTCCTCCTACTCGCCCCCCTCCACCTCCCAGCCTAAGATGAAAACCCTTCCCCTTTGCTTCCCCCAAAGTTTCCCTATACCCCCTGCATCGTACTCTTCATTTTCAGCTTGTTTTTCTGTGTCACCTCCTGGTTTGACAGCTGATTGACTCCTTGGGGACTTCTCTCTACCTCTCTTGCTGTGAAATACAGCAAGTAGAAATCACCGCAGTGAACAGTGAAAGTCTTGTTAGAAAACAAGACCCTTGACTTGTGCCCAAGAGGACCTCTGGGCCTTCACCCGAGTGCTCTCTTTCAAAAGTCATGTCTGGACTCAGTCCTATTGCAATTACAAGACTTAAGACAGGCATAGTGCACCGTTCCGGGGACCAGGGCAACTTCCTAATAATGTCACAGCGCACCATCCCTGACCCTGTGGATCCCAGACTGACTGTGGTTATGAGCTTCTCCCCTCTCCCCCTCCCCGGCGCTGGTTTCCAAGACACAGACAGGCATGAGAGCCGTCCAGGAAATTGTCATCAGAGGGATTTGAGGGGCTTGTGATTCTCAGAAAGAGTTGCTCTTTTGTGTCAAAAAGAGATTATCCAACTAAATTAAATGACCTGAATATTTATTCCGGGCTATTCTCTAGTATTCTTTGGAGGAAGTTAATATAATTTGAAGTAAGAGCAAACGAGGAAAGTTTAAACAGGTTTGCCATGGTCAGGTTCATCAGACTCTTTGCGAACCCATGAACTGTAGCCCTCCAGGCTTCTCTGTCCATGGGATTTCTCAGGCAAGGATACTGGAGTGGGTTGCCATCTCCTCCTCCAGGGCATCTTCCAGACCCAGGGATGCAATTCGCATCTGCTGTATTGGCAGGCAGATTTTTTAGCCCTGAGTCACCAAGGATATCCTTTAAACAGGTTAAATAAATAGAAACAAATGAATGGGGCAGCATATTAAGCAAGGACCTTTGACAACAGTGCAAATGCTCATTTTTAACTCTTCTACCTCAGGGCAGGGCAGGCATAGATATACATAGGCTTGGTCTCACCTGCAAAAGTAGTCCTCCAGCCTGGCCCCAAGTTTAAAGTCAGCTCTGTGTTAAAATACTTCGCATTCCTCTGAGGGAGGACACTGCAGGGCCATTTTCAGCAGATGTTGAACTATATTTTTTATTTCAGGTCTCAGAAAGGCAGTTCAATTACTGTGGAGTATTTGGTACAAGACAAATTAGCAGCACTGTATCCATTAGGCCACATTATGTTTTAAAGGATGTTCCTTGTTTTCACCATAGCTTTGGTCAGATTTATGGGGGGAAATTTTAACTGTGCCTTTTTGCATCTGTGTACTATTTGAATCTTTTAACTCAGGAAGTCTTGGAGGGTATGCAAACTTGGAGGGTAGGTCAGTTACAGTTTGGATTAAATCTGAGATAAGTGTATAGATATCATCCATAGAAAATCTATGCGTCTTTTATGAATATATAGGTCTAAGTTAAAAACGTAATTTTCTACAATTTTTTTAGTTGTTTTTGAGATGAGCAATAGCAAACCCTATTCACTAACTGTACACCTTGGAAATGACCCATAGGCAGTTCTTATAGGCTTCTTTAAAGGGCAGGTGATCCCTGTTCTTCTAACATAATGTGTACTCTAAGATATTAGTAAATGCACAATTTGAAAATATTGAAAAATAAAAACGATACTGAGTCGTGTTCCATCTTGGAATGACTCACTGCTGCCATCTTTTGCCTCTTACTTATAGACAGTTTTTGTAAAAAGGAATAATCTGAATTCTCTAGTTCACTATGAGACCAACAATTATTAACTCATTATTTTCAGGTTGTAGTACTCAATGCTGAAAGAGAAATCTTTACTTTTTCTTCTGTGTATATATCAAAAGAATTGTGTGTTCAGAAATCACATGTAAATATTGAAAGTTCTACCTCTTGGTTTTTCAAATCACTTCAAAATGTGAAGCAAATAGGTTTTTTCATCAGGTTGGGAAGATCCCCTGGAGAAGGGAGAGGCTACCCACTCCAGTATTCTGGCCTGGAGAATCCCATGGGCTATATAATCCATGGAGACACAAAGAGTCAGACAGGACTGAGCAACTTTCCCTTTCATGCTTTACATGGGGATTTTATTTATGGTTTTTAGGAATAAGACCAAATAGTTTAAAATATTCTTATACATGAATGTATCATTTTTTATAATTTAAAGTATGCCAATTCTAGGAGAGTGACACTTGTTTGATTGAAGTGATTTAAATATAGCAATGTTACTTGCCTTGCGGTTCAAAGAGAAGATAATATTCCTGTAATTTTTAAAATGAATTAATCATTGATAAACGACTGGAATTTTCTCAAGTTGGAATGTTAAACTATGAGTGATTGTTGTTGCTGCCCAGCACTTAAATAGGAATAGTAACGACACTCCTTTAAAATATACATTTTAAATTTTAAATAAAATTCTTTAAAATAGGAACATGTTTGGGATCGCATGTACACCCGTGGTGGATTCATGTCAATGTATGGCAAAACCAATATAGTATTGTAAAGTAAAATAAAGTAAAAATAAAAATTTAATAAAAAAATAGGAACATAGCTATATATATATATATATGTATATATATGTACACATATATGTTTGTTGTTGTTGTTTAAGTCACTAAGTTGTATCTGACTCTTTTGTGGCCCCATGGACTGTCTCCCATTAGGCCCCTCTGTCCATGGGATTCTCCAGGCTGGAGAATGTACTGGAATACATTGCCATTCCCTCCTCTCGGGGACCTTCCTCCAGGAACAGAACCTAGGTCTCCTGTGTCTCCTGCATAGGCAGGTGGATTCTTTATCACTGAGCTGCCTGGGAAGCCCATATATATATATATATATATATGGGACTAATAAACACTGTTACTGAATCACTGCAGATGGTGATTGCAGCCATGAAATTAAAAGACACTTACTCCTTGGAAGGAAAGTTATGAGCAACCTAGATAGCATATTCAAAAGCAGAGACATTACTTTGCCAACTAAGGTCCGTCTAGTCAAGGCTATGGTTTTTCCAGTGGTCATGTAGGGATGTGACAGTTGGACTGTGAAGAAAGCTAAGCACTGAAGAATTGATGCTTTTGAAATGTGGTGTTAGAGAAGACTGTTGAGAGTCCCTTGGACTGCAAGGAGATCCAACCAGTCCATCCTAAAGGAGGTCAATCCTGGGTGTTCATTGGAAGGACTGATGCTGAAGCTGAAACTCCAATACTTTGGCCACCTCATGCGAAGAGTTGGCTCATTGGAAAAGACTCTGATGCTGGAAGGGATTGAGGGCAGGAGGAGAAGGGGACGACAGAGGATGAGTTGGCTGGATGGAATCACCGACTCGATGGACAAAAGTTTGGGTGAACTCCTGGAGTTGTTGATGGACAGGGAGGCCTGGCGTGATGTGATTCATGGGGTCACAAAGAGTCGGACACGACTGAGCAACTGAACTGAACTGAACTGAACTGAAAGTAAGTTTACTAATTTGAATTAACCATTTTAATAAGACCAATGTTCAGGTTATTGAATTATTTGGTTTGAAACTTCACACTTTCACACAAACTACCTTTTCCTACTGCTCCTACTCACGTGATGATGTCATTCATGCATTCATTCATTCACCAGCAAATGTTTATGGAACATCTTCTGTGGTTCAGATGCAAGATAAAATTGGGGAAATCAAGAGCACACATAACAAGAAAACAAAATCCCTACCTTCATGGAATTTAATTATAAATTGGGGTTATAAATTTTATATTATAAATTGGTGATGGAAGAAAAGAAAGCACACTGAGGGATAACCGTGCTCAAGTTGCCTTGAAAGTGAAAGTGAAAATGTTAGCCGCTCAGTCCTATCACACTGTTTGCGACCCCATGGACTGTAGCCCGCCAGGCTCCTCTGTCCCTGGAATTCTCCAGGCAAGAATACTGGAGTGGGTAGCCATTCCCTTCTGCGAGGGATCGTCCCAAATCTGGGATCAAACCCAGGTCTTCTGCATAGCAGGAAGATTCCTTACCATCTGCGCCATGCTTATTTCTTTCTAGCAAATAAGACTTGGACTAAAATAATCATCAGTACCATAGGCATATAAGGCATATAGACAATGTACTATGTGCTTATAGTATTGATGATATGCTTATGGTACTGATGAGTCTTTTATTCAATGTCTTTCCTTCCATGTTTTCTCATTGTTTTTGCCTCTTCCAGGTATTTTGTGATTTAGGGCAGGCATGGTGAGAAAACAGGGCTTATAGTACTGAAGCAAAGCAAGGATACAGAGTGCTTTCAGTAATGGCTAAGGTTCTTTGAGATCCTTAGAGATTCTTAGAAATCACTGGAAATCCTTAGAGACCTTTGGAGATCCTTGGAGATCTGGAACTTTCCTTGTGACTCAGCTGTTAAAGATTTCACCTGCAATGCAGGAGACCTGGTTAAATCTCTGGCTTGGGAAGATTTCCTGGAGAAGGGAATGGCTACTCACTCCAGTACTCTGGACTGGAGAATTCCATGGACTGTGTAGTCCATGGGTCACAAAGAGTTGAACACAGCTGAGTGACTTTCACTTTCACTTTCTTGGAGATCCAGTGGCACATTCATGAACTCAATGAAAGAATCAGTGAGGAGGGAGGTATCTAGCAAAGGCATCTACACATATCAAAAGTTACAACCTGGTACTAAAATGTCTAAATCCTATGTAGGCTAGTCCTAAATAGGCAATGAGTCAGAAGTCTATGTCAACAGCCATTGGTGAATAACATATACAGAAAGATGACATAAAATTACAGAGTGTGAAGCCAGAAAAAATTTCAATAACAGGCATTGACAGCAAGGGGAAATAAATGTTATGATTTATCAGCAATGCTTGTAGACCTAATGGACTTCTAGAGGATGAAGTAACTGTCTCCCCAGATTGGTTGGCTTGATACCCACAGACAAAGGATAGGAAGAAGAATCCTGTAAAATAACACCCTAACAGTGGAACAGGGAAGTTCTTATCAAGGTTCATCTAGACTTTCTAGATAAATTTTAAGGCAGAGTTGATATAGCATAAAAATTTCATCCACAAAATTTCAGTTTTTTCACCAAACGTCCAGGTCAGTGGTTCTTAGTGGAAGCATTAGTGTTTCCAGTTCATAAATATGTAAGAAGGTATTTCCTTCTTGTCACTAGCATTTAGTGGTCTCGAGGCACATATTTTAAACATTCTGCAATTATGTGACAATCCGACAGGAGGAAGAAAAAACCTGTATCATTCACAACTTTTCATCCAAGACTGTTAAAACCTTTTCCTATGTATCTAAGCCTACCATATTGCTCCATTTTACGTAGAAGCATAAATAATTTTTGCATGGTTTTACTATACATTGAATTTTACAGGAATTGAATTTACAATGTGGGAGACTCAGGTTTGATCCCTGGGTTGGGAAGATCCTCTGGAGAAGGCAATGGCAACCCACTCCAGTACTCTTGCCTGGAAAATCCCATGGACAGAGGAGCGTTGTAGGCTACAGTCCATGGGGTCACAAAGAGTCGGACATGACTGAGCGACTTCACTTCACTTTACTATACATTGAATTTTACTGGAATGCCTCTAAGATATGAATTATGGAAAGATTTAACATTGTTTTATTCAGAAATTGGCCAAGATTCATTCATAAGATTAAGAACAATGTCACCAGTAGTATGCCTGCTTGCTTAGTTGTTCAGTTCAGTTGCTCAGTCATGTCTGACTCTTTGCAACCCCATGAATTACAGCACACTAGGCTTCTCTGTCCATCACCAGCTTCCGGAGCTTTCTCAAACTCATGTCCATCGAGTAGGTGATGCCATCCAACCATCTTATCCCCTGTCGTCCCCATCTCCTCCTGCCTTCAATCTTTCCCAACATCAGGGTCTTTTCTAATGAGTCAATACTTTGAATCAGGTGACCTAAGTATTGGAGTTTCAGGTTCAGCATCAGTCTTTCCAATGAATGTTCAGGACTGATTTCCTTTACATTGATGGGTTTGATCTCCTTGCTGTACAAGGAACTCTCAAGAGTCTTCTCCAACACCACAGTTCAAAAGCCACAATTTTTTGGCACTCAGCTTTCTTTCACATCCATACATGACTACTGGAAAAACCATAGCTTGACTAGATGGACCTTTGTCAGCAAAGTAATGTTTCTCTTTTTTAATATGCTCTCTAGGTTGGTCCAGAGAAGGCAATGGCACCCCACTCCAGGACTCTTGCCTGGAGAATCCCATGGATGGAGGACCCTGGTAGGCTACAGTCCATGGGATCACTAAGAGTTAGACACAACTGAGTGATTTCACTTTCACTTTTCACTTTCATGCATTGGAGAAGGAAATGGCAACCCACTCCAGTATTCTTGCCTGAAGAATCCCAGGGATGGGGGAGCCTGTTGGGCTGCCAACTCTGGGGTCGCACAGAGTCGGACATGACTGACGTGACTTAGCAGCTGCAGCAGCAGCTAGGTTGGTCATAGATTTTCTTCCAAGGAGCAAGCATCTTTTAATTTCATGGCTGCAGTCACGATCTTCAGTGATTTTGGAGCCCAAGAAAATAAAGTCTGTCACTGTTTCCATTGTTACCCCATCTATTTGACATTAAGTAATGGGATAGGATGCCATGATCTTCATTTTTGGAATGTTGAGTTGTTTGTTTGTTTGTTTTGTTTTAAATTTCCTTTATTGCAATCTCTTTTTATTTTACAAGCCAATAAATACATACATAAAGGTCCACAGAAATGGAATGCTGAGTTTTAAGCCAACTTTTTCACGTACTCCTTTCCTAATTCAGAACCAGTCCAGTGTTCTATGTCAAGTTCTCACCATTGCTTCTTGACCTGCATACAGATTTCTCAGGAGACAGGTAAGGCGGTCTGGTATTCCCATCACTTTGAGAATTTTTCAGTTTGTTGGGTTCCACACAGTCAAAGATTTTAGCGTAGCCAATAAGTAGATGTTTTTCTGAAGTTCTCTTGCTTTTTTGATGATCCAACAGATGTTGGCAATTTGACCTCTGGTTCCTCTGTCTTTTCTAAATCCAGCTTGAACATCTGCACGTTCTCAGTTCTTGTACTTTTAAAGCCTCGCTTAGAGAATTTTGAGCATTACTTGCTAGCATGTGAGATGAGTGCAATTTTGCAATAGTTTAAATATTCTTTGGCATTGGAATGGAAACTGACCTTTTCTAGTCTTGTGGGCACTGCTGAGTTTTCCAAATTTGCTGGCATATTAAGTGTAGCACTTTAACAGCATCATCTTTTAGGATTTGAAATAGCTCAGCTGGAATTCCATCACCTCCACTAGCTTTGTTGGTAGTGATGCTTCCTGCTGCTACTGCTGCTAAGTCGCTTCAGTCGTGTCCAACTCTGTGCGACCCCATAGATGGCAGCCCACCAGGCTCCCCCGTCCCTGGGATTCTCCAGGCGAGAACACTGGAGTGGGTTGCCATTTCCTTCTCCAATGCAGGAAAGTGAAAAGTGAAAGTGAAGTCGCTCAGTCATGTCTGACTCTTCGCGATCCCATGGACTGCAGCCTACCAGGCTCCTCCATCCATGGGACTTTCCAGGCAAGAGTACTGGAGTGGGGTTTCATTGCTTCCTAAGGTCCACTTAACGTTGCATTTCAGAATGTCTGGTTCTAGGTGAGTGATCACACTATCATGGTTATATAGGTCATGAAGATCTTTTTTGTACAGTTCTTCTGTGTGGTCTTGCCACCTCTTCTGCTTCTGTTAGCTCCATACTCTTTCTGTCCTTAATTGTCCCTGTCTTTGCATAAAATGTTCCCTTTGTTTCTCTAATGTTCTTGAAGAGATCTCTAATCTTTCCTATTGTTTTCCTGTTTCTTTGCACTGATCACTTAGGAAGGCTTTGTTATCTCTCCTTGCTATTCTTTGGAACTCTGCATTCAGATGGATATATCTTTCCTTTTCTCCTTTGCCTTTTCAGTTGTGTCCAGCTCTTTGTGACTGTAGCCTGCCAGGCTCCTCTGTCCATGGGATTTTTCAGGTTAGAATACTTGAGTGATTTGCCATTTCTTTCTTCAGCTGAGCTTCCCGACCCAGGGATCAAACTTACATTTCCTATGTCTCCTGCATTGCAGGTGGATTCTTTATGTACTGTGCTATCAGGGAGGCTCTACCAATAGTATATATCTCAACAAAGCAGACTCTTGCATCAACCTGTTGTTATAGCCATTATCTTTATGCTGATGCTACATGTAGGTACAAGTGTCTAAGTATTTGGTTAGCTATTCTAGCTTAGCTGTGACCATGCATTTATATAAAGAAAAACATAATATTTTATTTTAAAATAATTTTCCTTTTTTTCTTCTTTATGTTTATGTTAGACAATTATGGGGGCCCTTAAAAATACATTAATACCTGTGAATTTCTTTTCAAAATAACAGAATAAACATTATGCAGTATTTGTTATAGAAATAAAGCATTGGGTTTCAACAGGTTTGAAGATGAAATACCTAAATGATTTACTTAAGAAATCAATAGACTCAATTATAATCATGTATACTGTAGGCCCAAGGAGAGAAGTTGGGGCTTCCCACCAAACTTGTTCATTATTCTATTCTTGTTATAGCATAAAATTTATAATTAATGATCAATCACATACATAGGCCTCAGATTGGCCTGAATGCATAGAAAGAATTTACAAATTAATCCTAATTTTCCCTCAGTTTTATGATCTCAGATTCAGCTTCTTTCCTAAATCCCCAATATTTGTCCCTATTACTATTTTTTGTGTTGTTTTGCTTTAGAACAATAATTTGTCTTTTCAGATTTTTTTCCCTGCACTTTCTCTATTCACTCTACTAATTCAGCCAAAATATTCTAACTGATTCCAAATCACTGTTGGTTACCTTCCCGACATCTATCTTCTCCATCTTCCTTTTGTACAGGACCCAGAGATTGTTCTGCATGGCATGTGACTGCCGATAAAATAACACTTCTCTGCTTCTATTGCTGCTGCATGTAATCTGCATGTAGACATGAGAGACTGAGGGAGTATTCAGAGAGCGGTTTGCTTTTGTGGAAATTTCCCCCCAGTATTGCTTGATCCTTCCTCATTCCCACAGTCTGAAATGCAGACTGCAGGCTGGATTTGGACCATGGGCATGAGAGCCACAGACCAAAAATGACTAAATCTGAAATCAAAGGATTTGAAAATTCACTGAAGCCGCTGTACCAACTTGGGGCTTCTGGTCCTCGAGCTTCTTATTAAGGGAGAAAAATTAGCCTGTGTTTGGTTAAGCCACTGGCAGTCAGTTTCTGGTCTGCACAGTCAAATGCTATCTCGGGTCTATTCAACGCATGTTCTGTAATCTCACCCTCTGCTTACTATAGCTATGACCACTTTAAGTACTTTCCTTGCAATATATTGTCTATGAAACTTAAAGTTTTTTTTTCAATGAAATGACCACGTGAAAAGGTCTGAAATTACATGTATTATAAGATAAATCAATGATAAACCAATCTAACATAGGATGAGATTGTCACTGACCAATGAATGAAGTTAGGTTGAAACTTTTGCACACTGAGTCCACCCTATATAATCCAATGATTTTTACACGGTCTCCCAGAATGCATAACTAGTTTTCAATTCCTGGTCTCCTTAATGTTTTCCACTTTTCCAGGGTTACTCTCAAGGTTGTATAGAGTTCATATTGTGAACTGTATCAGTTTTCTCATTAAAATTCTTGAAGATCCCATCTTAGTACCTAAAAAATAAACAAAATTTTGCCTCAGATTATGGTGCGAATTACATGAATGAATCAATCTACAGCAAACATTATGGCTAATATTAGTGATGACATTAAAATGTCCTTTGGCTCCTGCTGTTTTAGCTGCTATAGCAAAGCATACGTATTATCTGATTGCCAGATAATCAGACATCAAGACATCATCAAGACACAGACATGATACCATCTTGTCAATGAATGCTTTTCATATTCATTTTTCCTAATAAGCATTAACTGGATTTCTTCCACATGCAGGTAATTATATCTTGCAGACTAATGATGAGAGTCTACACTGATCTTCCTTTTATAAACAGGTTGAGTTTATTGCCTTCACTGAAGTTTTAGAAATTCCAAAATGTAAAATATCTAGACTAAAGTCGAGAGACTATCCTCTTTGTTGTATGTCATGATGGTATATGTTTTATATGCTATCATGAAAGAAATATTGGTTGCTCTATACAATTTATCACTTTAGCTTATCTGTTGATAATAACGTTATTAAATGGTTCCCATGTTCACTAAGATTTTGTCTGTGTATGTGGAATATGTACATGGCTGGCTAGAATTTATGATTCTTGCAGTCATACCCATCAAACTTGCAGAATTATGGAGAATAAATTTTCTAAATAATTGAACATTATATAAAATTTTGTTTACTTAAAAGTAACAAATTCTCATCATAAATAAACATTAAAGATATTCAGGCGAGAATACTGAAGCTGGTTACCATTTCCTTCTCCAGAGGATCCTCCGGACCCAGGAATTGAATCCACATCACTTGTGTCTCCTTCATTGGCAGGTGTATTCTTTACCACTAGAGACACCTGGGAAGTCCATAAACAAATTAGAAAATTCAAAACACTATGAAAAAAATCATAGTCTCATGACCCAGAACTAAAGCAGTTTGTTTTAATTATAGTCCATAAATGTACCTCCTCTTATTCAGTTAAAATTATGTTTCTATAATTTTTCCATTTCATTTTTATAGCTAGCACTTTCCTATTATAAGGTTAGATCATTCTTTATATAGCCAATTTTCTATTTTATACATTTGGCTGTTATTGCATAATTCATCCCATGATACTAAAGTTTTAATTAAGATTGTTTTCTCAAATTGTTGGAAATGAACATCCCAACTGAAAACATAGACCAAACTTCTATTTCTGATTAAGATGGAATCATTTGTGGCAGCCCAAAACTCCTACTGAAAATAATTATAATTAGTGAATAAAAACCAAAAATATTTCTCTAAAGTATCAGAAATCTACTAAAGCAAAAATGAACAGAGGAGCCATGATTTTCTATAAGGAAGGATATGGAGGGTTGAATCAATGCTGTATATATGCTTTTGTCCTAGAACCTTTGCCAACACTAGATGCAGTGAGAGGCTGAGTTTTGAGAATTTTCCCAGGCATAGGGTCATTGTTTGAGACACAGATGCAAGCAGAGGTATTGCTGATCTCCTAGGGCTTCCAATAAAAATCTAATCATGATCCCCATGAAAAGGGGGAAACAGAGAACTGAGGCTTAAACATGGCTGTTTCCCTGCAAAAATTTTGTTAATTTCTGAAACTGAATTAGGCCAGAAAGTTAAGAAAGGAAGGCTCTGAGAATCAGAATATAATTTTAGCAGTGTTGTGCAGAAGAGAAAAACCTTTGTAGCCAGGATCTTCCTGAGACAGTGCCTTGGGAAACTCATCAAGCTTTAAGTTAAAACCCCTAGAAGGTTGCCATCTGAGAGATGGGAAAAACAGAGATAGATGGACACTTACCAGTTTTACCTCAGCAAGATTCAGTTAAGTCCCTGATTGTATTAGAGGTGACCATGTCATCTATCTGATTAACAGAGGAAAGAGTGAACACTTTCAGGCAAACCTCCAAAATGTTTCATATACAGTGTCCAACATTCAGTAAAATTTATTATGCAAGGAGAAGAACAAATGATCAATAGCCAATGAACAAATCTATATTAGAAATAGACTCATAGGTGACATAAAAACTGAAGTTAGTAGACAAGATATTTAAAATATAATAATGATCAATATGTTCAAGAAAATACAGGAATGCAGAAAAAAATAAAGAAAAACATGAAAAGATGAAACAGTTCACCAGAGAATTGGAATCTATGAGGAATAATCCACTGGGAATTCCAGAACTTACAAATATAATAACTGGGAAACTATTTTAATAATAAATTTTAGTTAGCCCATTATATGCAAAATATTATCAAATGCACATGTAACATTTGACAAAATCAATCACATGCTGAATTATAAACCAGGCTACAACAAGTTTGAAATGCCTAGAATCATTCAGAGCATATTCTCAGACAATGGTGGAATTAAATCAGAAATCAATAACTACTGTGGTGATCATTTCATAATGTATAAAATTATTGAATCACTAAGTGGTGCACATGAAACAAATATAATACTGTTTGTTAATTATAACTCAATTTTAAAAATAGAAAGCAGAAAATTCTACCTGTTGGGAGGTTTATCTATACTGAAAGTGAAAGTGAAGCATGCTCAGTTATGCCTGACTCTTTGCGAGCTGGTGAACTATACAGTCTATGGAATTCTCCAGGCCAGAATACTGGGGTGGGTAGCCTTTCCATTCTCCAGGGGCTCCTCCCAACCCAGAGATCGAATCCAGGTTTCCCACATTGCAGGTGGATTCTTTACCAGCTGAGCCACAAGGGAAACCCTAATCTATACTACTTCAGAAGAAATTTACTTAAGAAAGTTGAATTCTATTGATATAAATGATATGCATACGTATATCAAAACCTGTAAGATGTAACTGTGATACATTTATAGTATCTATAAAATCTATTATATCATATACAACATACATGAACTACACAACAAGCTGCAGGAATTGGACAGCAGTCAGTGTGAGGTTGATATTTTTGGGAGAGAGGATACTTACAAAGGATGTCCTACGTTGATACTAGTTTTCTTCCTAGGAAAATTTTCTAGGGTGTGGTGCATTTATATAGAATGCAAGCAAGAGCAGTAGTTTCATTGGACAGAAAAGGCAGATATTAGAGTTGGGGGTTTCTAAGGTGGTTGTGATTTGGAAGAGAGGGTACTTGAAAAAGAAAGGAGTCATGGATTGGAGAATCCAGAAGTTTCCATAGAGACTCCTTTTGAGTGTCTTTGCCAAATCCTAAATTCCATTCGAGTGACACAAGAGTCATAAAATCTAGGCAGAGAGCATCTGCTGGGATGAAGCAAGCTGAGCAGAGAGCCTAGAACTTGTTTTGTATTATGAAGACTTGGTAGGAAATCTTTATAAACAAGCCAAAGATTGAGTTGAGATATAATGTTTAAGGGTGTATGGATTTAATTCTGTTCCCTCAAAATTTATTTGTTGAAACCCTAACTCTCACTGTAACTGTGTGTAAAGATAGAGTTTTTAAAGAGGTGATTAATGGCAACCCACTCCAGTACTCTTGCCTGGAGAATCCCATGGATGGAGGAGCCTGGTAGGCTGCAGTCCATGGGGTTGTGAAGAGTCAGACACGACTGAGTGACTTCACTTTCACTTTTCACTTTCCTGCATTGGAGAAGGAAATGGCAACCCACTCCAGTGTTCTTGCCTGGAGAACCCCAGGGACAGAGGAGCCTGTTGGGCTGCCCTCTATGGGGTCACACAGAGTCGGACAAGACTGATGCAACTTAGCGGCAGCAGCAGCAAAGTTAAATAAATTAATAAGGATTGGGCTGCAATCCAATAGGACTGGTGTACTTACTGGTCACCTGGAAGTCAAACAGAGAGACCTCAGAGAATCTCATCCTGTTGACACCTTGATCTTGGACTTGTAAACTCAAAAACTGTGAGAAATTAAATTTCCATTATTTAAGCCGACCAACCTCTGGGATTTTGTTATGGCAGCCCCAGCAAACTAGCAGAAAAAATAAGGCTAACTATACATTAGGATTGAGGGCTACATGTTACATAGACGTATGGGTGGAAAAAACTGTAATAGCTCTCTTTGAAGAAAGCCTAAAACCAGAGCATGATAGATCAGTGTGTTCCTTTAGTACTTTACTGTCTGCCAACATAAAACTCAATACATTTTGAGGAAAAACAATGCAATCCAGTACCTCTTCGAGATATTATCTGAATTTTTCAGAATGTAATTTAAAAAAACACATTATAAATGGAAATAAAAAAGAGAAAGAACCATAAAAGAAAGAATGAAAATGACTCATCAAAATAAATTTGGTGAAAACTAAAATGTTTTAAAAATGTTAAAAGCAGTTAGAGGAAAACAGCACATTCATAGAGAAAAATAACAATTGGGAAAATCCATGGACTTCTCAAAAGAGGTTATGGAAGTATAAAACAGTGGAACAAATTCTTAAAAAAAGAAAAAAAAAAGACAGAAAAGAATATGAACCCAGATTTTGAAATTCACTGAAAATTCCCTTTAGGCATGATGACAAAATAAAGATATCCCCAAATGACATGAACAAAAAAAAAAAATCATTGCTATCAGTCTTGCTTCAATAGAAAAGCTAAAGGAAGTTCTTCAGGCTGATAGAAAATGTCAGAGGAAAACTTGAAACTTTAGGAAGTAAGGAAGAGCAACAGAAATAATGAATATCTGGACAAATATAAAGGACTATTCTCTCCTCAAGTTTGGTTATATATGTATGACTATTATAAACAAAACTTTTAACACTTTCTGGAGTGTTGTCTGATTCACATAAATACAGCACATTTAGGAGCTATATCGTAAGTGTTGGCTGGTAGCAGGGTAAACGGACTTACGCGGTTGCAAGGCTCCTCTGTCTTTATTGAAGCGATGCACTGCTTCCTCTAGCAACCAATGATAAAGACAATACGAAGAGATATAGCTGGAAAAACAATACACAAGTTAAAATGGAATATTAAAGTATTCTAAGTATTCCAAAGCCATGTAGGTAAGGGAAAACAATGGAACGGGAAAGAAGCAACAAATAGAAAAAGAAAATAAATTGGTACGTCTAGTTTCAGCCATATTACTAATTATGTTAAATGTTTACAATGCCAGCACATCCCTAACAAATTTGCTAAGTCTTCTTCACTTATAATATTCAGGACTGGTTATCATGGAGAAATGTTCGTAAAACACACATTTATCATAACAGTTTTAGTGGTTAATTTGTAATATATGACAAGACTCTGATAAAAATTCCTGTATGCTATGTAAAATGTTTTTGAAGGGCGTATTTTCTTTTTATTAACCTTTCTATGATCTCACAGAGCAATAATTTAAATGTTAATGAACTAAGATACTACAATAATCTGTGGAATCTTTGTAGTGCCTCTTGTCCCTGTATTAAACGATCCCGGGCTTCCCAGGTGCTGCTAGTGGTAAAGAGCCCACCTACCAGTGCAGTTAGACTTAAGAAATGTGGGTTTGATCCCTGGGTAGGGAAAATCCCCTGGAGGAGGGTATGGCAACCCACTGCAGTATTCTTGCCTAGAGAATGTCACGGACATAGGAACCTGGAAGGCTGCAGTCCATAGGGTCACACAGAGTTGCACATGACTGAAACGACTTAGCACATATGCAGTCTCGAAACATCTAGCCATAACCAAGAAAGAACTTATCAACATAGGTTACTTGAGTACCTCTGCTTTCACAACACACACAGGCACACAGGTAATATTAAGATACCCATCTCCATTTGTCATAGAGCCTCTGCACTGGCAGAGATTGTGAGACTTTGTTAGGACTTTTCTGTCTTTATTTTGACAGGACATATAATAAAAACATTTTGCAAAACACTTCCAGACATAAGGAAAAACACAGAGTCAGATGAGTTTGCTGTGAAATGGAATTTGGGGGTTGTTTAATGGATAGATGTCAATCTGAAAAGATGTCTCTTAGAGATTTGCAACTGACCTTGCCTTGTTTCATACTATAAACTGATAAGCGTAAATGAAGGCACAGAAAGCATAATATCAGGTTGAATATGCAAGAAATAAAAATCAAAGAATTGAAAGAGAACATAAAGTTTCAGGACATATTACAAGAGATGAACACAGTGGTCTAAAATTAACAAAATGAAATTCACTGCAGAGAAACACAACATAATTCCCTTAGGTTAAAACAATGGCACAAATAGAACAAGGCCAGTTTGGGACATCAGAGATTTCTGGATAGTGATCCCCTGTACCAGGCCTTCACTGGCTGTTCCCAGTCCCTGGGAACATGAATGTTCATGGACCCAATAGATACCTATTGCATTTGATCTGTTTAGGGTAATTTCCTTCCAGTGCCTTCAAGGGAAGATTGAATTTCTTTACTATCGCCAACTGCTGCTAATTCTATTCAGAGGTGAGCTTCAGTGACACCAGCTAATCTAATTCCCCAGCTGCCTGGGAAGCCATCTTCATGCTAGTATGGACATGAAAATTAAGCCCAATTACAGCTGACTATACCTATCAGACCTCTGACACTGGATTCTATTTAGAGTCACTTAGTTGTGACTCTCAGCACTGCCACCCCAGCTGTCATATAATATTCAAACCTTTTCACTTCTCATAAATTGTCACCCGCTCACAATTCTGTGTACGCTTTTGGAATTTTTGGCTTAACACAATTAGGCCCTCCTACATTATTTTTTAACAAGTTTAAGTTTTATTATTAAAGTTCATTTATGTGTACCAAGTTTTAAGAGACCAATTTTAGGTTGACATATATCTATTAAGTTCAAGTCTCATAATTCTCATTCTTCCCATATGATTTAACATTGTTCTTCATTAAGCATAAACTACTCTTATTTATTTACTCTCTCCCCCGTGTGCGTGCGCTCTTTCTCTCTCTCTCTTTCTCTTTCTCTCTCTCTCTTCCTCCCTCTCTCTCTCCCGCATGCTGGGGCACTCTTCTCTTTGCGTCTTTGGCTTGACATGCCCTCACTCCACGAAGATGGATTTTCCTGCTATTATCTAAATAAAATAGAGCTGTAACACTGAGCTATAACACTGATTTGTCTAAGAGCTATAACATGGTCCGTTTGAGACCTGAGAGCTATAACATGGTTTGTCCAAGACCTGAGAGCTGTGACGCGCCGAGGGCTTTAATGTCCATCACTCCAAATCTTTGTTGTGATGAGACAGAACTGAGGAGCGTACACTCACCTGACATCTGTGGTGCTGGGACTCAGGTTTAGCCTGGCTGAAACAACCTCAGCACGGCCCCCCCGCAAGGAGGAGGCCAAGCACAGCAGGAGCCCACCTCGGCAAAAGCTCTGACGGTAGAAGCGGAACACGGAGAAAACCCAGCACAAGGGAAGTGACAAGAGGCCTATCGTGCTAGAAACCAGGACACTGAAAAGTGAACTCAGTGGAAAGTTCATGCGGCTCAGTCTCAGATTCCAGAAGTCCTCCAGTTAAGGTAGAAGGTCCTTGCTCCTATGGCTAGAGGGACATATGCCTAACAAAATCTTAATTCCTTTACAATCTCTCGTTTCTTGTTTCCTCAACCCCCCATGAACAGGTGCGTGGCGGTGGGTACAACTGAGAGACTCTGGAGAGGCTACTCTCTGGTATATCCCAAAAGCACTATCTAGCCCCAGTAGCTGTTACCCAAGCCAGTGGGGTTTTTTTGTCCTTAATCTTCTCTGTGCCAAGGATCAGGCCAATGAAAACTGTGAGCACAGGCCAGGTATTTAGCAGATTTTCCAGCAGGCTATGAAGGGGATCCCTTGGCACATTTTTCTCACTGCTTTTTCCTCCTGTCCTTCAGCTCTGTCCTGGGACTCGAGCCCAGCCAAAACCCAGGATGCCTGGCTTCAGGATCTAACAAAGCTCAGGCTCTGATGTCTCATTGCAAAAATTCAGTGAGGGGCAAAGCAGTAAGTAAGAGGTGGACTTGTTAGGATTCAGACAGAAGCACACTCTTCACGGTGTGGGCCATTGCTGAGAGCAAGGGCTGGGGCCACGGAATTCGGCCAAGAGGAGCTACCCTATGCCTGAGGTCAGGGGAGGCGGCCGAGAGGAGCAACCCCATGTCCAAGGAGCGGCAGCTGTGCGTGCACAGGAGGGCTGAGAGGAGCTACTCCACGTTCAAGGTCAGGAGGGGCGGCCATGAGGAGAGACCCCTTGTCCAAGGTAAGGAGCAGTGGCTGTGCTTTGCTGGAGCAGCCGTGAAGAGATACCCCACGTACAAGGTAAGAGAAACCCAAGTAAGATGGAAGGTGTTGTGAGGGGCATCAGAGGGCAGACACACTGAAACCATACTCACAGAAAACTAGCCAATCTGATCACACAGACCACAGCCTTCTCTAACTCAATGAAACTAAGCCATGCCGTGTGGGGCCACTCAAGATGGGCCAGTCATGGTGGGGAGGTCTGACAGAATGTGGTCCACTGGAGAAGGGAATGGCAAACCACTTCAGTATTCTTGCCTTGAGAACCCCATGAACAGTATGAAAAGGCAAAATGATAGATATTGAAAAGGGAAATCCCCGGGTTGGTAGGTGCCCAATATACTACTGGAGATCAGTGGAGAAATAACTCCAGAAAGAATGAAGGGATGGAGCCAAAGCAAAAACAATACACAGCTGTGGATGTGAATGGTGATAGAAGCAAGGTCCAATGCTGTAAAGAGCAATATTGCATAGGAACCTGGAATGTTAGGTCCACAAATCAAGGCAAACTGGAAGTGGTCAAACAGGAGATGGCAAGAGTGAACGTCGACATTCTAGGAATCAATGAACTAAAATGGACTGGAATGGGTGAATTTAACTCAGATGACCGTTATATCTACTACTGTGGGCAGGAATCCCTTAGAAGAAATAGAATAGCCATCGTGGTCAACAAAAGAGTCCGAAATGCAGTATTTAGATGCAATCTCAAAAACAACAGAATGATCTCTGTTCGTCTCCAAGGCAAACCATTCAATACCAAAGTAATCCAAGTCTATGCCCCAACCAGTAACGCTGAAGAGTTGAATGGTTCTATGAAGACCTATAAAACCTTTTAGAACTAATACCCCCTAAAGATGTCCTTTTGATTATAGGGGACTGGAATGCAAAAGTAAGAAGTCAAGAAACACCTGGAGTAGCAGGCAAACTTGGCCTTGGAGTACAGAATGAAGCAGGGCAAAGGCTAGTAGAGTTTTGCCAAGAGAATGCACTGGTCTTAGTAAACACCCTTTTCTAACAACACAAGAGAAGACTCTAAAAATGGTCAACACTGAAATCAGATTGATTATATTCTTTGTAGCCAAAGATGAAGAAGCTCTATACAGTCAGCAAAAACAAGACCGGGAGCTGACTGTGGCTCAGATCATGAACTTCTTATTGCCAAATTCAGACTTAAATTGAAGAAAGTAAGGAAAACCACTAGACCATTCAGGTATGACCTAAATCAAATCCCTTATGATTATACAGTAGAAGTGAGAAATAGATTTAAAGGCCTAGATCTGATAGACAGAGTGCCTGAAAAACTATGGATGGAGGTTCATGACATTGCACAGGAGACAGGGATCAAGACCATCTCCATGGAAAAGAAATGCAAAAAAGCAAAATGGCTGTCTGGGGAGGCCTTACAAATAGCTGTGAAAAGAAGAGAAGCTAAAAGCAAAGGAGAAAAGGAAAAACATAAGCATCTGAATGCTGAGTTCCAAAGAATAGCAAGGAGAGATGATAAAGCCTTTCTCAGTGATCAATACAAAGAAACAGAGGAAAAGAACAGAATGGGAAAGACTAGAGATCTCTTCAAGAAAATTAGAGATACCAAGGGAACATTTCATGCAAAGATGGGCTCAATAAAGGACAGAAATAGTATGGACCTAACAGAAGCAGAAGATATTAAGAAGAGGTGGCAAGAATACACAGAAGAACTGTACAAAAAAGAGCTTCATGACCCAGATAGTCACGATGGTGTGATCACTCATCTAGAGCCAGACATCCTGGAATGTGAAGTCAAGTGGGCCTTAGAAAGCATCACTACAAACAAAGCTAGTGGAGGTGATGGAATTCCAGTTGAGCTGTTTCAAATCCTGAAAGATGATGCTGTGAAACTGCCACACTCAATATGCCAGCAAATTTGGAAAACTCAGCAGTGGCCACAGGACTGGAAAAGGTCAGTTTTCATTTCAATCCCAAAGAAAGGCAATGCCAAAGAATGCTCAAACTACCGCACAATTGCACTCATCTTACATGCTAGTAAAGTAATGCTCAAAATTCTCCAAGCCAGGCTTCAGCAATACGTGAACTGTGAACTTGCAGATGTTCAAGCTGGTTTTAGAAAAGGCAGAGGAACCAGGGATCAAATTGCCAACATCTGCTGGATCATGCAAAAAGCAAGAGAGTTCCAGAAAAATTTTATTTCTGCTTTATTGACTATGCCAAAGCCTTTGACTGTGTGGATCACAATAAACTGTGGAAAATATTCAAAGAAATGGGAATACCATACCACTTGACCTGCCTCTTGAGAAACCTGTATGCAGGTCAGGAGGCAACAGTTAGAACTGGACATGGAACAACAGACTGGTTCCAAATAGGAAAAGGAGTATGTCAAGGCTGTATATTGTCACCCTGCTTATTTAACTTCTATGCAGAGTACATCATGAGAAATGCTGGGCTGGAAGAAGCACAAGCTGGAATCAAAATTGCTGGGAGAAATATCAATAACCTCAGATACCCAGATGACATCACCCTTATGTCAGAAAGTGAAGAGGAACTAATAAGCCTCTTGATGAAAGTGAAAGAGAAGAGTGAAAAAGTTGGCTTACAGCTCAACATCCAGAAAATGAAGATCATGGCATCTGGTCCCATCACTTCATGGAAAATAGATGGGGAAACAGTGTCAGACTTTATTTTTTGGGGCTCCAAAATCACTACAGATGGTGACTGCAGCCATGAAATTAAAAGATGCTTACTCCTTGGAAGGAAAGTTATGACCAACCTAGATAGTATATTCAAAAGCAGATACATTACTTTGCCAACAAAGTCCATCTAGTCAAAGCTGTGGAAGTCATGTATGGATGTGAGAGTTGGACTGTGAAGAAAGCTGAGCACTGAAGAATTGATGCTTTTGAACTGTGGTATTGGAGAAGACTGTTGAAAGTCCCTTGGACTGCCAGGAGATCCATCCAGTCCAACCTAAAGGAGTTCAGTCCTGGGTGTTCATTGGAAGGACTGATGCTGAAGCTGAAACTCCAATACTTTGGCCACCTCATGCAAAGAGTTGACTCATTGGAAAAGACCCTGATGCTGGGAGGGATTGGGGGCCGGAAGAGAAGGGGATGACAGAGGATGAGATGGCTGGATGGCATCACCGACTGATGGACATGAGTTTGAGTAGACTCTGGGAGTTGGTGATGGACAGGGTGGCCTGGCGTGCTGTGATTTATGGGGTTGCAAAGAGTCGGAGACAACTGAGCGACTGAACTGAACTGAACTCTTATTTATCTGCACTAACTGTCAATATACTAAAGTTTTTGAAACATGAAATTTCTAATTAACAGACAGATTTACAGTAGCTGTAAATATTCAGCAATATTCAGGAATATTCAGGCAACATGTGCTTATTTAACCGTCTACTGTATTTAAAGCTAAAATTCCTTCTAGTACCAGCAAAATTTAATAATAGGTAATCCGTATGCCTCTAACTTAGAATCTTATACGTATTTCTTGATAAAGTTTTGTCAGAAATTTTGGTTCCCTAATTGCTAAAAAGTTTTTCAGTCTAGATTTACAATTTTGAATCAATTTGCTTAATAGACTAAATACTAGTTCTGCTGCTGCTGCTGCTAAGTCGCTTCAGTCCTGTCTGACTCTGTGCGACCCCATAGAGGCCAGCCCACCAGGCTCCCCCATCCCTGGGATTCTCTAGGCAAGAACACTGGAGTGGGTTGCCATTTCCTTCTCCAATGCATGAAAGTGAAAAGTGAAAGTGAAGTCGCTCAGTCGTGTCTGACTCTTGGTGACCCCATGGACTGCAGCCTACCAGGCTCCTCCGTCCATGGGATTTTCCAGGCAAGAGTACTGGAGTTCATTCACCCATTTTTTACTGTGTTTACTTCCGTATTTCTCAATTAGTTTCTCTGCTGGCTCTTAGTTTTTCCAATTCAGCTACCATCTATTGATTGTTTGTAATGATAATTGAGGGTTTAGCTCTCTTTCAATCAATCACCCTTCAAGTTCACTCTCTTGGACTGATCATTTCCTCATTCATTCATCACTCATCAATTATTTACTAAATACCAATCCATTGACAGGCCATGTGCTAGCCCCTGAGGATAGAGCAATATTTCTTACCTCACAGAACTGATATTTTAGGAGGATAAAGACAGCAAATACAGAAATTCTTTTTTGCATATTATGTCATCAGATTGCAAGTTAATAAGATCTCTGAGGAAAAATAGAGAAGAAAATGGTACCGGATGTTTAAGGAGCGCTGCTTTTGATTTTCTAAGGTAGGCAATTGTACTGTTAACAAATCAAGTTGGTGTCTTCCCTTTTGTATTCTTATGCATTTTCCTTTATCTCATTACACTGAATTTTAATGAGTCTAAAATTTTACCATAAAGTATGATGTCCCATATAAGATTTTCCGATAGGATTTTGCACTATGGGGTGGGGGAGAGTCAATATTTTCTGAGTATTTTTCCCCATCATTTCTTTTTGTGTAAAATGCCCTTCCTCAATTCACTATCTCTTTCATCTGATTTGGTTGCCTCAGTCAATAACTATGCTTTTGTTAGGATCGAGCCAAAATTCTATTTTTTTTCTTTCACTGAATGTTTTTTGATTTTTCAGAGAAAACCTACATTTTTAACAAGTTAGAAAATTTAGCTAATTTTTCATATATACACATACATTTTTGATTTTTAGAAATATGTTCCATGTACTCATGTTTGCATCCATGCAATTTCATAATGTTCCAGAAATCAACACACAACTTACCTTTACTTGTTGCCTGTAGGTAATGAGGAGATTGCACACAGCATGCACATGGGGAGGGAAGGGTGAAATTCTAGGGCAATGAGACACATGTATGGTAGATTTCCCATTTCAAGGTGAGCAGGATTTTTTTTTTTTGGCTTGTAGAAAAAAAATTTTTTTAATATAAATTTATTCATTTTAATTGGAGGTTAATTACTTTACAATATTGTATTGGTTTTGCCATACATCAGCATGAATCCACCACAGGTATACATGTGTTTTTGAAATATGACCTTGGTTTGGGGTCTCTTCTGTTTTTTTAAATTTGTTTTTCCATTTCTCTTTCAGACTTGAAAAATCAAGCTCTGGATTTTCAGAGTTAAAAGAGTAAAAAAACTATCTATGCATTATCTACTACTAACTCTCTTAACACTTTCTACCAAAAATTTTTAAAATGAAGTTAATTTTTTTTTTCTTTGCTAAGTTTTGGTTTTTGGCTGTATTACAAGGCATATGGGGTCTTGGTTCCCAGACCAGGTATCAAACCTGCACTTCCAAGTGTGGAATCTTAACCAATGGACCACCAGGGAAGTGTCCCAAACTAAAGAAACTCCACTCTTCAAATGTTATAAGGCTAACTTGTAGGTGAACTTGTTCTGGGGCTTTGCCCCGGAAGGGTTTTGTTTCAAGGAAACACTGATGACTGTCACATCACTAATATGAGCAGGGCCAGAGTCCGTTACACTATTTTGAAGATATTGGGGTCAGGCAACTGGAAGACAAAGCTCCTGTTCATGAGTAAAGGGGAGTGTATTTATGACATTCAAATGCATAGTTATATAGATATAAGAGGACGAACTCGTAAGGCTATCCCTTATCTCGGTAAGAAATATTACCTGGAAGTCTGACCTCATGTGTAGATGCAGTTTTTAACACCAATTCTCTACAATTTGGAGAATCGCTTTTGCAAGCTTCACCAATATGAAATATGAGCCTCCTGCCTTGAAATATTATGAGCTGCTCGAGTAAACACCATATGGGTTACCAAGATGATTTAGAAGAACAAAGTTGTGTTTCCCATATATTAATCCTGGAAGTTAGATTTTCCTTTGAGCTAAAATTTTTTTCCAATAACCTAGTGGCATCTGATAGACCAATACTACCCAAATTAATTTTACTGAATGTAAATTATACCTTAATAGGAAAATGTATGTTTCTGAGAGAATATCAACAATAATAAAATCATATTTAGGGATTTTCCAATATGAATTATGTTCCCCCTACTCCCATTGTACAAGATATTTTCCTACTCTTCTGATGATCAAAGTCAGTGGCCTCTGCCAAGAGTGTGATTCCTTGTAGTGTGTGAATAGTGTCTCCTGAAGAGTCATGTCCACCTGGAAGCTCAGACTGTGATGTAATTTGGAAATGGAATATTTGTTGATGTCAACAATGAACTGAAGATGCAGTCAGCCTGGGTTAGGGTGGCCTTAAATCCAGTGTGGGGCCCCTATTAGAGGAAAGATAGCACAGTGCACACAAGGAAGAAGGCATGGGGAGACAGAGGCAGAAATTCGAGATTTAGCTAAGGACCCCATGGAGACACCGGAAGCTGGGAAGAAGCAAAGATCGATTCTTCCTGGAGCCTTCAGAAGCAGAGCCCTACTGACACCTTGATTTCAGACTTCAAGACTCCAGAACCATGAGAGAATACATTTTTGTTGATTTAAGCCCCCATACGTGGTCATTTGTATTATGGCAAAACTAGACTCTTGAGGGTCTCTTGGATAACAAGGAATGCAAACTGGTCAGTCCTGAAGGAAATCATTCCTGAATATTCATTTGAAGGATGGATATTGAACCTGAAGCTTCAATACTATGGCCACCCAATGCACACAGCATCATTGGAAAAGACCCTGATGCTGGGAAAAATTGAAGGCAAAAGGAGTAGAGGGCAGCAGAGGATGAGTTGGTTGGATGACATCACCAATTCAATGGAGATGAACTCTGATGAACTCTGGGAGATGGTTAAAAGTAGGGATGCCTGGCATGCTGCAATCCATGGGGTCGCCAAGAGTCAGATACGACTTGGGGACTGAACAACAACAGCAACAAACCTGGGAAATGAATACACTTCTTTCTTGCCCAGAGGACCTGTCGGATAGTGACAGCTGGTACGTCCCTGGTGGAGGTGTCCTCTCTTTGGGGACTAGGACTATGGAACCTGTATAGCAGGGACAGAAAAGCCAATTCATAAAATGAGACTCTCCTGTCTTTACTCTCTGATGCCTGACCAGTTTATACTTCTTCTCAGAGACTCAGTTACATAGAAAGGCTTTTGAGTTGAAGTGTGCGCTGTATCTTGGGAGGAATGCACCCATTCTTGGGGCATTTTGCCTCTGAGCTGGTGCTCCGGCAGTGTCCCTACCAGGCCATTCCAGCCTTCTCTTGGACCAGCCACCTCTGGGTGGTGAGGAATGTGAGGAGACTAGTTGATCTCATAGAAATGGTCCTATTCCTATGCTTCCTTGGCTGTAAAGGGTGTACCCTAGTGGGACGCTACGTTAGTGGGATCACAGGCTGCCACTGTGCTTCTGGCTAAGGCTCAGTGAGGGTGGCAACACAACAGAGAAATGAATCATTTATATTAAAATATTCTTTGAAGGACTTCCCTGGTGGTCCAGAAGTTAAGGCTCCATGTTTCCACTGCAGGGGGTGTGGGTTTGATTCCTGGTGGAGGAACTAAGATCCTATATACCGTATGGCATGGCCACAAATTAAAAAGAAATTCTTCTGCAATACTAATAATTTAAAATAAAAAACAATATGATTTTTGTAAGTTATATGTTTTCACTAGCATTTGACAACAGATATAAGGCATATATGCTATGACCTTGTTGTCCTGTCCAAGTCCTTGTGATCGCATGGACTGTAGCCGACTAGGCTACTCTGTCCGTGGGATTCTCCAGGCAAGAATACCAGAGTGGGTTATCATTTCCTTCTCCAGGGTATCTGCTAAATCCAGGGATCGAACCCACGTCTCCAGCGTTGGCAGTCAAATTCTTTACCACTGAGCCGCCTCAGAAGTCCATGTACTATGGCTTCAACTGTAATTTTATATTGTCTGTGTTTACTCCCTCACGTTTTTGGGCCCAGTATTAGAACAATCAGTATCTTTTAAAATTTGTTTATTTATTTGGCTGCACTGAGTCTTCGTTGCAGCTTGTGGGATGTTCGTTCCCTGACCAGGAATCAAACCTGGGCTCTGTGCATTGGGAGTATGGAGTCTAAGCCAACAAACCACGAGGGAAGTCCTTCAATATCTTTATTATAATGATCTTTATTCAATAATTTTATCTGATTTTGGTATGTGGGGTATATGCTGATCTATGCTTGTGAAATAAAATTTGTTTTCATTCAAATCAACCAACATTAATTAACAGTTGTGTTGAAGGGGTGTCCATTTGAAAGGTTTTATCACAAGAAAATTCAAGACAGTTGTGTTAGTTACCTTTTCCTGTGTATCAAATTGTCATGACATTATGTGGCTTAAAACAATAATAATCCTTTATTGACCTGTCAGATTCTGCAGGTGAGGAATTGAAGGGGACTCAGTAAGGTCAGATCTCCTGTGCTCCATACATGGAGCCTCTGGTGGAAGATGTGAAGGTTGTGAGCCTGGACCACTTGAGGCTAATCCACCCACGCATCTGGGTGTGATGTTATCTATTGGCTGAAAACTTAACCGGCACCTTCAGCTGGGACAACTTCATGGGGTTTCCCCATGTGAGCTGAGCTTCCTCACAAGAATATGGCTGGTTCCCTGTGAGTACGAGAGAGAATGAGGAGAAAGAGTGAGAGAACCAGGAAGAAGTTTTGTTCTCTGAATAATGTTGCCTCAGAAGGTCGATGGCATCTCTTCAGCTTTGCTCCATTGATCAGTTAGGGCCAGAATCCCCACCCAGTGTCAGGGGAGGAGACAAACAACTCTTGTCTGTAGGAAGAGCACCTGTCCCACTGTAGGAAGAGATGAGTAACAGGATAAAATGCACTCCTACAGGAATAAAAGAACCCACAGTAATGTATGTTTTGTGTGCCTGACACTGTACTGTTTTAACTGCGTTTGTCAAGGGATTCTGATAGTCATTTCATGAGACAAATACTGAGTCACCTTCTTTTCTTTTTTTTAACTGTGGCCAAAATTACATGTAAGGGTAAAATTATATGAAATATCTGATGTTGCTGGATATTTTATACTTCAAGTCTTTTGCTCAATGTTAATAAGGGCAAATAGATGGGGAAGCAATGGAAACAGTGACAGACTATTTTTGTGGGGCTCCAAAATCACTGCAGATGGTAACTGCAGCCATGAAATTAAAAGATGCTTGCTCCTTGGAAGAAAAGTTATGATCATCCTAGACAGCATATTAAAAAGCAGAGACATTACTTTGCTAACAAAGATCTGTCTCGTGGAAGCTATGGTTTTTCCAGTAGTCATGTATGGATGTGACAGCTGGACTATTAACGAAAGCTGAGCACCGAAGAATTGATACTTTTGACCAGTGGTGTTGGAGAAGACTCTTGAGAGTCCCTTGGACTGCAAGGAGATCCAACCAGTCCATCCTAAAGGAGATCAGTCCTGGGTGTTCACTGGAGGGACTGATGTTGAAGCTGAAACTCCAATACTTTGGCCACCTGATGCGAAGAACTGACTCATTTGAAAAGACCCTGATGCTGGGAAAGATTAAAGGCAGGAGGAGAAGGGGACAACAGAGGATGAGATGGTTGGATGGCATCACCGACTCAATGGACATGAGTTTGAGTAAACTTCGGGAGTTGGTGATGATCGGGGAAGCCTGGCGTGCTGCAGTTCATGGGGTCGCAAAGAGTCAGACACAACTGAGTGACTGAACTGAACTGAATAATACAGAACCATTAGGCCCTCATGCTGCATGCATGCATGCTAAGTTGCTTCAGTTGTGTCCAACTCTTTGTGAACCTATGAATTGTAGTCCCCCCAGGCTCCTCTGTCCATGGGATTCTCCAGGCAAGAGTACTGGAGTGGATTGCGGTGCCCTCCTCCATGGTATCTTCCTGACCCAGGGATTGAACCCACATTCTTATATCTCCTGCATTGGCATGCTGGTTCTTTACCACTAGTGCCACTTGGGAATCCCAAAGACAAGAAAGACACAGACAGTGCAAATGTGTTCCTGATCAATCATTAATTTTTTTGTGTCAGACTGTCATTTTTATTAATGTCAATATTTGTATATGTGTGAATTTATTGTGTTCAGGATTTTGGGGAGAGGCAGGGGGAATGGAACATGAATTAAATTAGAAATCACAGTTTTTCAGGGATGCCGCTGAACAGATGACTTTAATCTGAGTCTGATTATTAATAAAATGTTTGTTGCCTGAAGGAAATGAGTTTACTTTTTCAAACGATTATCATAGAAGCCTTATCTTTAAAGGATATTATGAATCATTTGAGTTAACTCCCTTACTCTATATCTGAAGCCTAAAGAAGATAAGTTATTTATCCAAGGTTATGACAGTTACGATGAAGCATCAGACTCAAGGTTATTCGTTAATTATAACTTATTTTTAGTTAAAGTTTTTTTCAGAGAAATGAAAGCATACTTTAAGAATACTACTCTGGGACTTCCCTGGTTTTCTAGTGATTAAGACTCCATGCTCCCAATGCAGCAGACGTTGGTTCAATCACTGGTAGGGGTACTAAGATCCTGCATACTCCAACAGCGAAAAAAAAAAAAAAAACCCACACTGATATTGACATGCCTCCTATTTTTTTCTAAATTCACCATTGAATGGTAGAGGACACTTGTTGAAAAACATTATCTAACATCAGTCAAAACGATTATGCAAAATGTAATAACTGCAGAAAGTTACTCTGTAAAAATGCTTGCTTTTAATATTGTAAATTTCAGCCTGAAATTTGATGCATCAGCATCAGAATGCCACTGGAGATTCTGCATATACTAAATAGTCTAAATTTGCTGGAAAGAAAGAAGCACATGAATACACATATATTTCTGAATGTTGGTGGCAGCATTATCAGGGCAAGTTTGTCTTTTAATTTTTGAATTTTAAGTAGCATTGAGTGAATATTTTCTCCATATTAGAGACTTGGATTTGCATTTTCAACTAACAGATAAGTGAAAGGATATAAAAGAGAAGCTTATCATCAAAAAATCTGCCTATTGTTGCTGGAAATTCACATTGAATGACATTGTTTTATAATTTATGTATTGATCTGCCATCTGATGTAGTAAATTTACTAAGATATTAACTCACCTTATCAATTCCTCTTCCACGATCTGATCACTTTCCACTCTCCGCGAATAGCTTGTCAGAGTCCTTTCGGCTGCATGGAGATCAAAGCTGTGAATCCTAAAGGAAATCAACCCAAATATTCATCGGAAGGACTGATGCTGAAGCTGAAGCTCCAATAGTTTGGCCATCTGATGCTAAGAGCCGACTCAGTGGAAAAGGCCCTGATGCAGGGAAAGATTGAGGGCTGGAGGAGAAAAGGATGACAGAGGATGAGTTGGTTGGATGGCATCACAGACTCAGTGGGCATGTGCTAAGCCACTTCAGTTGTGCCTGACTCTTTGAGACCCTGTGGACTGTAGCCTGCTGTGTTCTTCTGTCCATTGTATTTTCCAAGCAAGAATACTGGAGTGGGTTGCCATTTCTTCTCCAAGGGATCTTTCTGACCCAGGGATCAAATCCAGGTCTCCTGCGTTGCAGGCAAATTCTTCACCGTCTGAGCTACCAGGGATGCTTCAATGGACATGAGTTTGAGAAAACTCCAGGAGATAGTGAAGGACAAGGAAGCCTGGTATGCTGCAGCCCATGGGGTCACAAAGAGCTAGACACGACTTAGCAACAACTGTGGTTCTAAGTGAGGCCAGTAGTGGATGAGCTCTGATTGAGGTGTGTTTTCCCTCCTTCAGCTTTACTGTACCACTTTGCCTGCTCAGGAGATCATGTGATCTGATATTCTTCTCATCCATTCTATACAGGTAGGTGGCAGGCTGGTCTTTCTCAACTGACTGAAGTACATGAACAGAAATATATCATGAACTACATAAAGGAAACAATGGTATAATTGTTGATTAACACTAAAATACATATAAGGGAATGAGGAAGACTTAAATGCAACAAAGTTGTTTTTCATTAGAATAAGTGATAAATAGAATTTAGGCTTGGGATATAGATGAAAGAGTAAGTTAAGAAGAGTACTTTTGACTTAATACTTTAAAAAGATATCACAGACTATAAATGCCATATCTCTAGGTCTATTTTGTGTGTAAAAAACTAAAATAAACATACTTGTTGTTAAAATATGACTATTTTTATATTTAATTTCCATTGAATGATTTATCTTCTATTACTTTCATCTCATAAAACAGTCTATTGCATACACAGGTACCAACCTACACACACACACACACACACACACACACAGACAGACACACACACACAGAGACTTACTCACATATTTCTTGTGTGTGATTTATATACAGACTTACCATATGCTCTAGCAATTCAGCCCCTATGTCTCATAGGACTCCAGATAAGAGGGGTCAATTCTTGGTTATCTAAAAGAACAAAAATACACAGCCACACTAAAACCTGCATACAAGTTTTCATGGCAGGATTACTGATAATAAGTACAAAGAAGAACGACCCAAATGTCCATTAGCTGACCAAAAAATGCAGTATAGTTGACTCTTGAACATCAGATTTGAACTGTGCATGTCCATTTATATGCAGATTATTAATAGTAAATATTATAGTACTACACAATCCATGATCATATTGACTTATTCATGTCTGTATCCTTTTCATATAATTAGACTTGGGAATAGGATGTCAAGAGATCCAAACTATACATTCCAAATAGTCTGAAAGATCATACTTTTCATTCATATATTTGGACTTGATATGAAATGAAATTAGGTTAGATCACATTTAGCAATTAAAAATTTTTACATGAGGGAATATCTCTAAAAATAGACTTAAATATGCTTTTTAGTTAGAGGGAAAAAATCCAACCAGTTAAAGAAAAGCTGTTGGATTTCAGTATTTTTTATTCATATAAATTACCATAAAAGGTGATATAATCTAAAGGAACACTTGGAACAAATCAAAAGTGAGTTAATATTGTATTTTGCTCTCAATTTTATAGCCAATATGATTACTAATAACAAAAGAAATATTTCATGCAGACTTTTATTATGAACATAGATACTAAAGGAAGGTATATAAAACTATAACCAATTTAAAGGGATTATTTTCAGATGAAATGATTTTTAGCTTGTATTCACTTTTATGAATCCAATACACATTGATAAAAGAAATAACAATAATTGAAAATGAGTACCTAGTGATACACCATCTTTCACAAAGATATTTTTGCAGTCTTTAATTCATGTGAACAATAAATGATAAAAACTCATGCTTATATCATGGCCACTAGAGAACTAACAAGCCAAAGCTTGTTTCAATAACCTGTCAAGGTCAATAGGATAATGATATTATAAGCACATACCTAAAATTGATTTATTAGTATAAAGGCAATAGTATTCAAATATTACAATGTTCATTTTCTTAGAAAAATATGTCTGATTCAATCTTATCTTTTACATCTAGTTTAGGAAATAGTCACCTGTGATTCACTTTTATTAGCGCTTCCTCAATGAATGGGATTAATGATTAGATTTAAACTGCCATTTTTATAGATTAAATACAGGTTTTTGATTTTAGTCACTAAATCATTTCCGACTCTTTCACTACCCCATAGACTGTAGCCTGCCAAGGCTCCTCTGTCCCTGGGATTTCCCAGGCAAGAATACTGGAGCATGTTGCCATTTCTTACTCCACGGGATCTTCTCGAACCTGGGATCAAAGCTAGGTCTCCTGCATTGCAGTCCGATTCTTTACCATCAGGGAAGCCTGTTTATTGCCTAGTCATTGTTTATTTGTACATTCAAGCATTCGTTTGTATATTCAGGTCCTAATCTCCCCTCTTGCTTGTGAGAAGTTGAACAGTTCAGGGTAGGCTAAATTTCTAGATGTTTACTGCTTGGCTGTGGTCTACATTTCTCCTTGGTCAACTATATTTAGAGATCTTCTTGACCTTTTTTGTTGTTGTGTCATCATGGTGACTGTTGGGCAAGAGAGCAACTGCATAGAAAATTTAAGATTCTGGAACAGAATCATCAAACCAGCACCATGACCTCTCTCTCTCTGTGTCACACACAGACACACACAAAGAACAAATAACATTCCCTGTAAGATACTTTGGAAGCAGTAACCCCAACTGCCCAACTCAGGCCAAGAAAACAAACCCCATGGGGCATGAGAAACAACCTTAGGATGCCTTTTTCCTTGAGGCAATGTGGAGTCTGTTATACCTCTCACCTGCTTCATTGGTCCAAAACAACACAAAGTGTTAGCAGTGGTGCAGACACCACCATGACTGGCTAAGAAGAAATCCAAAGCAAGGTAATTGTTCATCATGACTTTTGACAACATGTTGAGACTGATCTGTATTCCATTAGTAGCAAACATATTCTCATTAATACTTTCAAAGTGATCAATTTGTTGCAATCTTTTCTGTTTGCACAATTTTCTTCCACTGGGAACAGTGCTCTGATTGTTCACAGAAACAATGAGTCAGTATTTCTCCCAGGTAGATTGCCTCCATAGCTAAGAATGGCCTTGTTTTAAAGCTCATGTGTTGTTTGTAATATCCTACCTTGGTTATCTATGGAAGTAGTGTGTCTGTACAGACAAATTTGGAAATACTATCCTAAAGTACAGGAAGGTTAAGTCTGAGACAAACAGATCCAGGTATCTTGATCACAAAGGAAGTAGTACCTGGTTAGGGCATGTGTATATCCAGAAGAAAAGATGTAATTACATAAGGTCAGAACCAAGGCCTTACATTATCTGGGCTATATATTGGATCTCTATCAGTGTCTTCTAGTCGGCAAACAATTAGCTTATTGTCCTATGAAGATTGTTGAATTCAAGTTTAGAATGAGCTGAGGTCTAACAAACAGATTGTAGCAACTGGTTCTTTTGCTGGTTTGCCTCAGTCACTCCTGGATGTAGGCAGTTAAATAGTACTTCCTTTTCCAAGTCTAGCTGCTATCAGCATAGCTCTTTAAAAAAAAATATATATATATATATATATATATATATATGACTAGAAGACGTTTCTCTAACCCATGGGTCTACATGAGCTTCAAAGGACATTAAAAAAAAAAAAAAGGTCTAAAAGACCTTTGGTTACTAGTATTTAATAAGGACTACTATAGATAAGCTCCCCTGGTGTCTCAGATGGGAAAGAGTCTGCCTGCAATGTAAGAGATCTGGGTTTGATCGCCGGGTTGGGAAGGTACCCTGGAGAAGGAAATGGCTACCTGCTCCAATATTCTTGCCTGGGAAATCCCATGGATAGAGGAACCTGGTGGGCTATAGCCCATGGGAGTCTCAAATATTCGGACACGACTGAGTGACTAACACTTACTGCTTATAGATGTGTTTATTTAAGGTCATTTGCCCATGGAGGGGCAAGTGGAAATACTATCAGCTATAGTTTTCTGTGGTTTCATTTGATGAGATAAGAGTTACCTGGAGGCAATTTATCGGAGGGTCTGGTGATGGATGAGGCAGTCTGTAAGACTGAGGGCAGTGGATCTCTGAGAATCCTTAGCAAGGTACCTTCTCTCAGAAAAGTCTTCAAATCATGCAGAATTCTAATTGATTATTTAATTGTGAAATGTCAACCTAAGGATTGACTTCCTGGAATTTCACAGCTGTATGTATTGTTAACAGGAAGATTTGCTGTTAACTGATAAGATACTGATATTTAACTTATATGCAGAGTACATCATGAGAAACACTGGGCTGGAGGAAGCACAAGCTGGAATCAAGATTGCTGGGAGAAATATCAATAACCTCAGATATGCAGATGACACCACCCTTATGGCAGAAAGTGAAGAGGAACTAAAAAGCCTCTTGATGAAAGTGAAGGAGGAGAGTGAAAAAGTTGGCCTAAAGGTCAACATTCAGAAAACTAAGATCATGGCATCTGGTCCCATCACTTCATGGAAAATAGATGGGGAAACAATATCACACTTTATTTTTGGGGGCTCCAAAATCACTGCAGATGATGATTGCAGCCATGAAATTAAAAGACGCTTACTCCTTGGAAGGAAATTTATGACTAACCTAGACAGCGTATTAAAAAGCAAAAGATGTTACTTGGTCAACAAAGGTCCATCTAGTCAAGACTATGGTTTTTCCAGTAGTCATGTATGGATGTGAGAGTTGGACTATAAAGAAAGCTGAGCACCAAAGAATTGATGCTTTTGAGCTGTGGTATTGGAGAAGACTCTTGAGAGTCCCTTGGACTGCAAGGAGATCCATCCAGTCCATCCTAAAGGAGATCAATCCTGGGTGTTCACTTATAGGACTGATGTTGAAGCTGAAACTCCAATACTTTGGCCACCTGATGTGAAGAGCTGACTCATTTGAAAAGACCCTGATACTGAGAAAGATTGAGGGCAGGAGGAGAAGGGGATGACAGAGGATGAGATGGTTGGGTGGCATCACTGACTCAATGGATATGGGTTTGGGTGGACTCTGGGAGTTGGTGATGGATAGGGAGGCCTGGTGTGCTGTGGTTCATGGGGTTGCAAAGAGTCAGACACAACTGAGTGACTGAACTGAACTGATAAGATAAAATAACTGAAACATATTCAAATCCCCTGGGTAGTGGAATCTGGATAGAATCCATCTGATGGTGTTTAAAGGTCAGTTCAAGATCACTTTTTTTCTGATGTCTTCTAGTACCCCTGGAGAAGGAAATGGCAACCCACTCCAATATTCTTACTTAGGAAATCCCGTAGACAGAGGAGCCTGGTGGGTTACAGTCTATGGGGTGCAAAGAGTCAGATATGAGTTAGGGAGTAAACAGTAGCCTTCTAGTACATGAAGTCTGGTTGAATATTATGAAGAGAGATGTTCTGGAAAGATAAGCTTAACCCATTGGTGATAAGACTGGTAATAGTACATGAGCCCGTTGAAATATTTTGCCATGTCTTCATGCAGCAGAGAAGAGTCTAGTAAGAAGGAAAAATTCCTGAATGTACCAGTCTTCCAGCTACCAATTCATAGGAAATGATAGATGTGACTGGCTCAAAGGGAGTGAATCATATGGCCATGAAGGCTGGTGGGAGGTCCTTTGAAAAAGGGGGCACCAGGTTTTCTGAAATCTTTGTTATAATATAAGGATGATACTGAATCTTTCCACCTTTCCAGGAGATTGTAGTTAATAATGATAGGGTAGTATTTGAGTAATTGCTTATGCTTTAAACTTTTTTTTTTTTTTCATGTAATGAGTCCTGTGAAGTATATGTCCCAGTCATTTTATAAAAAGTTGATATGGCTTGGAAACAAAATCGAGCAGTTTTTAGCAACTATAATTCCTGTTATTGTTCAGTTGTTAAGCCATATTCAACTCTTTGCAGCTCTGTGGATTGCAACACGCCAGGCTTCCCTGTCCTTCACTATCTCCTGGAGTTTATTTAAACCAATGTGCTTTGAGTTGGTGATGCCATCCAACTCTCTCATCATCTCTTGCCACCTTCTTTTCCTGCCCTCAGTCTTTCCAAGCATCAGGATCTTAGTATTTTCAACCTATGCTGAAATAGATATATAATTACTAAACATATTCAAATCCCATGAAGAATAGACCCTGAGTAAAAATGCATCTGAAGCTGTTCAAAGGGATCTTATAACCTTTGGTTTGTGGCTGAGTGTCACCTTCACGGTTGTGTTTTTGACAATGAATATACACTATGAAAATGCCTCAGCTATCTCTTTAAACTTCCTCCACTAAGGTTGATTTAAGACAGTAATCAATTGGTATGTATCATGTTGAATAGTTTCATGGAGAAATTTAGCTAATCTCCATTTAAAATCATCTGGTACCAGCAAGGGTCTATCATGGGAGTAAGATTATCTGAAGGATACAACCAGATCATGTCATTCTGCCTTTTCAAAATCAGAGACCAAACATTGTATTTTATAATGGCCTCTTTGATTCACTCCAGAGATTTATCTTTTGAGGGTTTAGATAGGATTGCCACTGAATAAGCCTATATGTTTGGCTGGAGACTTTCTTTTCGTTTACATATTCTCTTTTTCATGGGTTTAAAGCTTCCCAGGTGGTGCAGTGGTTAAGAATCCATCTGCTAATGCAGGAGGCACAAGAGACAGGCTCGATCCCTGGGTAGGGAAAAATCCCCTGGAGTAGGAAATGGCAACCTGCTCCAGTATTCTTGCCTGGAAAGTGCCATGGACCGAGGTGACTGGTGGGCTACAATCCATGGGATCTCAAAGAGTCAGATACAACTGAGACTGAGCAGCGCAGCGGCAGGCCGCTTTATAAGAGCTGTCTCTCTACAAGTAGGAGCACATCTAAATGTTTCCTCGGAGAAGGCAATGGCACCCCACTCCAGTACTCTTGCCTGGAAAATCCCATGGACGAAGGAGCCTGGTAGGCTGCAGTCCATGGGGTCGCGAAGAGTCAGACATGGCTAAAGCGACTTAGCAGCAGCAGCAGCAGCAGCAGCAAATGTTTCTTAACTTGCATTGCATTTTTTATTTTCATTAGGTGTTACAGTAAATGAGAAAACTTTTTTCTTTACAAAGCATTTCAAAGTCATGTACTACTCCAAAAGCATACCCCCTCACAATACGTATGTGCACTCTGAACTTTGGCTAGTTGAAAAGGTCTAGCAAGTGCAGTAAATTCTTCCATCTGGGCAGATTTAATCCCAGATTGAGAACTGTATTTAAGGAGAGTTTGAATTAGTGGCAGCGTATCTTGCTTGATAACCTTCAGACTCAGCTTTGAGGTGGAGCCATCAACAAGTAACGTGAAAGTCATTCAGTTGTGTCTGACTCTTTGTGACCCCCATGGACTGTACAGTCCATGGGATTCTCCAGGCTAGAATACTGGGGTGGTTTGCCTTTCCCTTCTCCAGGGATCTTCCCAACCCAGGTCTCCCGCATTGCAGGTGGATTCTTTACCCACTGAGCCACAAGGGAAGCCCGTCAACAAGTAATATTAGGTCAGTATTCTCTATGGGAGCCTCTGATATGTCTAAGTGAGGTACCAAAAGCTCCTTAACCCTAAGATAATCCTAAGATTCCTCTTCTTCATGGCTTGAGAGTTATGGGAGTCAGGTTGTTATAGTGGTGAATAGTAATATGAGAGGCAGGATGCGACCGAATCTCATAGCAGCAATCTGGTGGCTGTAAAAAGTGTTGTGCAGCTACTGACTGAGAATCAGGAGATGAAGTAAGGAGCCTAGAGCTGGTTTAGCACAAGTATCAACAAGTTTTTAGTGGTGGCTATTGCCCTAAAACAGAGCAGATTAGCTTTTGCAACTGGGTAAAATGCGAAATCATGTAGTGAGTTATGGATTTTTTTATTGCTCCCATAAACCACCAAAAGGGCAAAAATCACCCATGCACAGACCAAACAAAATGCATTTTGTAGTTAAGGAAGCTTTTAAGGACACTATTTCAAGTTCTAGAAGTCCTGTTCATGTTTGGCTTTCCAAAGCAATGGGTCTCTTACTGAGGACTTACTCAATTCATAAAGGAGGGTGCTCCCAATATTTTCAACCCCCAGTTAAATCTAGAAATCTTCTCAATTGTTTTTTAAGAGCTCTAGGTCTTTAGTCTGTCAAGAGAGAATTTTTTTTTCACAGATAGGTCATGGCCTAAATAATGGACTGTGTTTGGGTAAAATTGTAATTTATCTTTTGCAACTTTTTCTCTTCTTTTCTTCTAACACTGAGAACAAGAAAATGTGATCCTTTTAGTAGTTTTACTTGTTCTTTCAACACAGTAGGGAATCATCTACTTATTGAATTAGAACCGAATTACAAAGAAGTTAGGTCTTTTAAATCTTGATCAAGGACCTCAGAAAAATAAGAAGGACCTTCAGTGAATCCCTGGAACATAAATGGCCAGGTATATTGTTGTCCTCCCAAGTAAAGGCATAAAGCTCTTGACTGTCTGATCCACAAGCACACTGAAAAAGGCACACTCTACTATAATGAAGTAAGGTGGCTCCAGAGGAATTGAAGACAGAGTGATATTTGGGTTGGGTACCCCTGGGAACTGAGGGATAACAATTTTGTTTATGGTCCTGACTGAACAAATAAAAATCTTCATTTTTTTTTTAAGCTGGCAGGAAAATCTTTATTGAAGTATCCCTTCTGTTACGGTATTAAAAAGTATCCTGAGAATAGTTGAGGACCCCAAACCAAAGAGCAGATTTGAGACCTGGTGCTGATATCCTAGTTCAGTTCATTTTATTTGTGTCCGACTCTTTGTGACCCCATGGACTGCAGCAAGCCAGGCTTCCCTGTCCATCACCAACTCCTGGAGCTTGCTCAAATTCATGTCCATCGAGTCGGTGATGCTATCCAACCATTTCATCCTCTGCTGTCCCCTTCTCTTGCCTTCAATCTTTCCCAGCATCAGGGTCTTTTCCAATGACTCAGTTCTTCAGTTCTTCACATCAGGTGGCCAAAGTATTGGAGTTTCAGCTTCAGTATCAGTCCTTCCAGTGAATATTCAGGACTGATTTCCTTTAGGACGGACTGGTTGGATCTCCTTGCAGTCCAAGGGACTCTCAAGAGTCTCCAACATCACAGTTCAAAGCATCAGTTCTTTGGTGCTCAACTTTCTTTATGGTCCAAGTCTCACATCCATATATGACTACTGGAAAAACCATAGCTTTGACTAGATGGACCTTTATTGGTAAAGTAATGTCTCTGCTTTTTAACATACTATCTAGGTTTGTCATAGCTTTTCTTCCAAGGAGCAAGCATCTTTTATTATTTATTTATTTTTGCATCTTTTAATTCCATGGCTGCAGTCACCATCTGCAGTGATTTTGGAGTCCAAGAAAATAAAGTCTATCACTGTTTCATTTCTCCCATGTTGATGCAGATTTGACAATCGACGAGCAGCAAGGCACAAGGGGATTCCATGGGTCCTGCCACTGGTCAAAGGCTGCAGTCCGAGAATGAGCTGTGCAGATGGCTTCTATAAGAAAACAGAAAGTAAATGAAGCCCCACACAAATGAGAAAAACAAAAGCTATTTATTCAGAGCTTGTTGAAGTGAAAGGAGTCAACCACCATCACTTGCATTGGGCAGATTCGCAAAGCCAGGCAGTGGAGTGGGAAAGGTTTATAGTGTAAGATGAGAAAACTTCAGACATGTTCTAACTGTTGGTACAGAGGCTGTTGGCACAGGGAAGCTAGAGGCAGGTAACTAGAAGTGGAGCATCTCATAAATCAGTTAGAGGAACTTATCTGGCTTTCTCTAGTCAGTCCTGACTTTTCAACAGAAGCAAAAATGAGGAGAGCTGGCAGTCACTGACCAAGTCCTGATCTTTCTGGGTCTAAAGCTGGAAGAGGTTGGTGTGTGGCTTCCTGAGCTGATTGCTGCAGAGATTGTGACTCAGACTTACATTATCGTATGTGATCTGACTAGTGTCCATTTGTATATTGAGCCTCTCAGTCACCAGTAAGAGTAATACAACAAGAGTAACATCAACAAGATGTTATGCTGCAAAGGAAGAAATTTTGTTGCAGAAGAACAAGCAGGGCTTCCCTGGTGGCTCACTGGCTAAGAGCCCGCCTGCCTATGCAGGAGACATGGGTTCAATCCCTGGTCTGGGAAGCCCCCACATGCACCAAGCCAACTAGTCTCATGCGCCATGACTACTGCATCTGTGCTCTAGAGCCCAGGACCTGCAACTAATGAGCCCTCTCGTTGCAACCGCTGAAGCCTGCGTGCCCTAGAACCCGTGCTCTGCAACAAGAAAAGCCGCAGCCGTGAGAAGCCCGTGTACCACAAATAGAGGTTAGTGCCTGCTTGCCACAACTAGAGAAAAGGTTGTGCAGCAATGAGGACCCAGCACTGCCAAAATACAAATAAATAAGCAAAAAGAAAGAAACAAGCCAAGAAGGGAGCAGAAACTTCTGGAGCACGTAATCCACTCCTATTTTAAGTTGCCTTATAAAAGCATACATAAAATCCTTGGCACAGATCTTGGAATGATTATATATCATCAACATGTTTTGAAAGTCTGCCTATAAAAAAATCTCTCAAACGTCAATACTATATGTCCCTGCCATGTCGGAGATCAGCCCCGAGTAATCTACTGTAAAATTCCTTGTAAGAATTACCCTCAAAGAGAAGGGTCAAGTTTGTCTTTCTTTTTGTATATTCCCCTAGAAGTTTCATAATTTCATGTATCGTTATGTGAATTTTGAATTCCTGAGTGTATTTTTAATGAAACTGTGTACATGTGTCCTGAAATTGGGTGCACGCTTACTGACCCGCATTCTTAGGTGTCCAATCTTAAATTCTCGCCTTGTCCAGACTATGTTTCCTTTCTTTTGTGTCTGATTCTTTTTCTCATAAACCTTTCAGTAGTTTAGTTCCCCGAACACTGATTCCCACCCCCTACCTCCAATATCTCGTCAGCAGCATCTGGGTGCAGCTAAATCTACCTTTAGCATTGATCTTGTGTCTATTTCTTTCTCTTTTCTTTCACCGACACTTATCCAATTTAGGTTCTCATTAAATTTCACATGGTGTAGTGCTTTCTCATGTTCTAGCCATGCTCAGCCAGATCCAACATAATCATTGCTGTCAGCTTAATTTTCCTTAAGGCTATACCTGGCCATTTAACTCTGCTATTGAAAAACTTCACTATTCCTTTCATTTTACAGAGTGAAGCCCAAACGGTGTAGCCATGTGGTACACTACACTCTTCATCATCATCTTCTCTTACCCCCTTTTCCTATTTATGAGCTCCTGTAACTCTTAATCTGGGCTTCTCATGTTATTTCACATTTTCAGCTCCACATCAAATTTATCTAGGCACATGTCCAAAGTTTCACCGATAGAAAAATTTGAAGTTACATATCCAAGTCTGACTCATCTTTCCTTCTTTACAGAATTTAGGATAATGGACAGCATTTATTAAATAACAACATTGAATAATTGAATCAATACCTTATACGTAGAAATCAAAAAACATGCAATGATAGTGGCAAAATGTAAGCTATGATCAGGGCAAAATTAGATGCTCCAGTATCACAGTGGTTAACTTCCATACTGAATGTTTTGAACAGAGTTTGGATGTGAGGTGAATCTTGCAAGAATTATAGTGTTTTCTCCATGGGATAAGGGAAAACACCATGCTAAAGATGAGGAATAATTTCAGGAAAGATTTTGGTATCAGTTACAATAAGCATCTTTTTATAAAAATTATTGACGTGTAGATGACATACAATGTTGTGTTTAATCTCTTCTGTACAGCAAGTGACTCAGATATGCATGAATCTATTCTTCATTTTCATTTCTGTGAGGCTCATCACAGGATATCGAATAGAGCTCCCTGCGCCCTACAGTAGGACTTTGTTGATTATCCATCCTATTTATACTGGTTTGCATCTGTTAATCCCAAACTCCCAGTCGCTACAGGGAGCATCTTAATCTAGTTAGTTAACAGAATCTTGAGTATCATTGAATTTATCACCATTTTCCCCCTACCCTTTCATTTATCTCCTTCTTAAGTGTCAAAATAGGCACAGAAAAAAACAACACTGTGGATAAAAACTAGAAATTAATTGGCACAATAATATAGACATGTGATTTAAATATTTTGCCCTAGCTGTGATAAACATTAGTAATTAACGTTGTAAAAAAAATAGCTTTAACTCTGCAGTGACAGAAAGAGAAGAAAGCGGGATAAGACATATGTTTCTACTTGATCTGATTTCAAGAATAAACACTTGCTTACTGTGGAAAGCATCATAAGGAAGAGCTTTAAGTTATCACTTTAGAGAATTTCTGGTGAGATCTGTTTTACTTTGACATAAACAGAATATGCGAGCTTGGTTCCATCTTTTTTCTTTTTTAACTTAGTAAGAAAGAAATGTTCCAAAGGGTTCTTTAATTAAATGTTGTTGCTGCTGCTAAGTCACTTCAGTCGTGTCCGACTCTGTGCGACTCCATAGACAGCAGCCCACCAGGCTCCCCCGCCCCTGGGATTCTCCAGGTAAGAACACTGGAGTGGGTTGCCATTTCCTTCTCCAATGCATGAAAGTGAAAAGTGAAAGTGAATTAAATGTTAGTTAACCAGAATATTACTCTGTAAAGCAAATGGGTAAGTTTGATATTGCCATGAAGATAAGAGAAATTTTAGCTTTCCTAACAAAGCTTGTATCTTCTCATATGCTGGGAACTGTCATTTACCACACCCAGTAATGATTTTGAACACCACTAGCTCGAGAGAGAGATGAGAGTCAGCCGGATCAATATCTGGAAAGGAAGCTCTTGGGTAAAAACAAATTGCATAGCTATGATATCTCAGATTGTTTTTCCATCTTGGGAATTTTTAACCAGTGGGATCACATTCCAGGAAATGTGGAAATGGCTAGGCATTTACATGCCTAACTGAATCACTTTACTGTACAGCAGAAATTAGCACAACTTTGTAAATCAACTATACTTCAACAGAAAAAGTCATTCTCACCTTTGTCTCAAGGAGGATCAAATAGTACAGCATAGAGGAGAACAAAGCAATCTTTTAGCCATTGTCAACCAAAGGATGCTGTTATCCCCCACAATACACCTGTTGGCTTAAGAACAGTATATGCATCCTATACAGCTGCTGTGGTGGGCTGCTGTCTATGGAGTCGCACAGAGTCGGACATGACTGAAGTGACTTAGCAGCAGCAGCAACATTTAAATAAAGAACCCTTTGGAACATTTCTTTCTCACTAAGTTAAAAAAGAAAAAAGATGGAACCAAGCTTGCATATTCTGTTTATCCTACGCATCCTTTCTAGGATAAACATCTTCATACTTTTTCAAAATAGCCAGGATCAGAGAGACAGAGAGGTGTACTGGTCTTGAGGATTCTTTTCCACCTTGTCTTGGATCAGAAATGCATTGGCATAAATCTAACTTGTCCAGGTATCTTTAAGATTCTCCCAGAAAGGACAAAAGTCAGATGAAATGTTACTTTTTTTTTCATTAAATGTTCCCCGGCTACTCCAGCCAAGAGTGATTTAAGTGGCTATAACTGTCCAGTATGGTTTGCCCCACTTACAGGATGTTAATCACATTTCACCTTGAAGTCATTACCTGTCAGGCCACCTCACTAAATTTCTTGGCAGGTAGAATTCTGCTTATAACTCTGAGGCTAGTGTTTTGCATATGAAAGGCACTTGCTTGATAGCTTTTTTTTTTAAGGTGTAATTTTATTGTTTACAGAGTAGTTTGAAATCCTCCAAGTGAAAATGTAAACTGCTGTCATTAATCATTTCCTACTATGTCTTATCTCCCTGTGTATTAGATTGATAAATTTATTTTGTCTGTTGCTATTTTGATCCCCGGTGATGTCCCTGAAAGCAAATGTAATTAGGCAGCTCCTTGGTTTTTATAATTTATGATTTCTGTTCCAGCTCTAGAGAATCATTTATACTGACCTAAGCAGTATATATTTGGTTATATTTTATGATATGCATTTTCAGAATGGTTTTATTAATTTTATATATTTACTTGAATATTCAGGCAACTTGTCCTGAGGTTGCGCTGCCTTTATTTCATGATGGGCCATTACTAAGCTCTCTTTACATGATGATGGCTAATCCCTTAAGGCTGAAGTTTTGGAAGCTCATGGGTTTAAGAAGGTCCAAGATCATGTACAATCCTCAGAGGGAAAATGGGATAATGGACCAATAATTGCTGCTGATTGCAAAAACAGATTTTCAGCATTTCATGAGATAAAAGGGAGTGTTGTTTAATTGCTGTAAATGTGTCCTATTCCTTCAGGAATTGGATTCAGACGATATTGCAGTGTTACACCTGGGAATCTAAATATGGTTTTGTACTGATTGCTCATTACTTTTAGATCTTTAACCTCCTGTCTTAATGCGCTACTCTATGAATACTCTGATAATAGCGTGAAACACCATTAATTCCATTAATGTTATGCCAGTATTCAAGAAAGGGGTCAGTACATTTGGTCCACTTAAAATGTGACTTTAAAGAAAGGTTACATAGTTTGGTATGCATAAAAAGGAATTATCAAATAAAGTGAGAGATACTATGTTTATTTTAATGGTCTTTGCTTCTATTATTACATGGAACCTTAATAAAACAATGGTACAGCCTATTGAAAGTGAACCTGGCAAATTAGGTTCTTCAACAAGAGAGATGTTAAACAGAAGCTTATTTTACAAACAGTGATACTATCTGATAGGTAGCTGAGAACTGAATTTCTTTTCAAGAGATCTAAGCTGTAATTCTTGCTTGAATCTTTAGTTACTGTTGAAACCTTCCTTAAATTTCTCCCTGTCTTATTTTCTCCATCTCTGACATTAGACAATTTATAGTTTCATTTTCAAGATGTTTATGAAATAATTTGAAGTAAAGCAAATACAAAAGGGAAATAGCATGAAGCAATCTATTCTCATTAACACTTATCAGCCAATACCCAAATAGCAAGCATTTCACTGGCAGCATGCATTTCATATTTGAACAGTAAAGCAAACATTACCCAAGAAGTTTATCACATTTTTGCTTCTGTTAGGAGCTATCAGGACACAAGTTCAAGTCATTTAATGTCTTCAGTTTTCCTGATAATAAAATCACAGCTTTAGAATATTTTGATGGTAAAAACTCACGTAAACATATATGTATGGTATTTGCGTGCAAATACGTGTGAATAGATTTTAATAAAAAATGAAAGCTGATAGTAAATAATTTAACTTGGTTACATCATTAGCTAAAAGGATACTTCTTAAATTTTGATTTCTAATTTTTGGCCACACCACTTGGTGTGTGGGATCCTGGCTCCCCAGTTGGGGATCAAATCCATGCCCCTTTCACTGGAAACACAGTCTTAACCACTGGACAACCAGGAAAGTCCCCAAAGGATATTTCTTTGAAAATGTCATCCTGTCATTGAAATAGACAGGTAAAAATTTCTCTGAACAAATATCAGAGAAATTTTTGTTTTGGGGGGTTACAGAACATGTTCTGTTTAAGGGCCCTATTTAAAACATTTGAAACATTTCAGTTGGAGTCATTTCTGAAAAGTCATTTACACATTTCACATATGGTACTGGAGCTTTTTCCATTGTGTTATTTCCTTTTAACAGAGATCTTAGAATTAAAATTTTTTCCTGCAAATATTATTAAAGGTGAAATTCCAGTACTGCTAATGTTCACACATATTTCTAAATGAAAATATCAAGACTTGGATAATTCACATAAAACCAAACCATCCTAATCCATAGTGTGTGTGAATAGAGTTAATTTTATGATGAATTGAGTCAAAATAATATAAAATTTACATGTGAAATATCATTTTTTTCCACATTGGAGTCAGTTTGCTTTATTTTGTTGATTTCACTTCTGACATCTAATTAGGTAAGAAAATGACCTTTATTTATCCCTCTTTCATTCATCATAAGGGAGTGTGTGGAGCTGTGTGCCAAATTTCACTGACAGGAAAGGGGAAAATTGTTTAAAAACAGCCCTGGGGCAGAAATGTCCGACACTTGCAAGCCTGATTCTATTTGGTACTCAGATTAAATTCTCTCACATGAAACTCTGTACAAGGAGTTTTCTTGATAGCTTTCCTTCGACTGCTACTGCTCAAAGGAAGGAAACAAATACATAAATCTCACACCCAAGCTCTCAATAGAAAAAACTCTCCACCACCTCCATTTCATTTCTTTTCACCAAAGAAGCACGAGAGAAAACACTGAAATTCTGAGTTTTATACTCTTGTGGGTTTTCCTTTTTTTTAAAGCTTCATTTAAAAAATACCTTGTGAGGAAAATATTTCTAAGGTTGGATTTGAATAAAATTGTTGAGAAAATTAACTGTATACTTGAAATGATGGAGGCTTTTACTCTTAAAATCTTTTTCAGATTGGCTTAAAATATGTACTTCCAAAGAGACAAGAACTTTTCTCATTATAGCATCCTTAGAGAAAACCATGGATTTAGGCCGGTTTTTCACAGAGAAGAAAAGATCAATTAACTTGTAATCACTGAAGCAGCGAAAGTTTTGGAAGGCTAGAGGAGGCACTCCTTTCTGTGTGTCAAAAAATTGATTCCTGGTTCTGAGTTGTAACAAAGGAACTCTTGATTTTTGTAGATGCCTGTGAGTCACGTAGAAATTGCCCATCCAAAGCAATCAGGCAGTGCAGAGGTGAATTTGAAGAGTGGTCTCAGAAAATGCACCAGTATCTTAATACATGATATTAATTTAGAGATGATAATTTATTAAATGTATCCTTTTCTCAAAACTAACACAACATTGTAAATCAACTATATTTCAATAAAAAATAAGTACATTTAAAAAGTATCCTTTTCTGTTAGAAAATGTGAATAACCCTCTCTCCACAGAGCTTATATTTCTCTTTATTTCTCAACGCATTCATCAAAATCAGGTATGTGCTAGTTTCTACACTGTTGTATGTAATACTGCTGTCATTAAAACAATAATAAAAAAAAGAAAAAAGAACAATAATACCTCTCCTTGGTTTTTTGGTGCTAATTAATTTGACCAAAAAATCAACAGAATATTGTGTTCTATAATTAGAATTTTAAATGCCTTTGGAAATAAAGTTATGGATTTGGTGTTTTAGTTTTTAAAAATTCCAGGGTGATTTGAACATAATTCAGCACACATATGACAAGATTGATGATTGGTCCATAAAATATGATATTAGTTCATTGAGGCAAATCACCCTTTTTTAGGAGATGAATTGCTTTTATTTGTAGAAAATTCTAATTTAAAGGTATGCATTTTTAGATGAATGCCTCTGGTGTGGTTTTGTTCTTATTATATAGTTTAATTTGTCTTTAATTGGAGGGTAATTGCTTTACAATGTTGTGTCAGTTTCTGCCATATAACCAAGTGAATCAGTCATAAGTATATAAATGCCCCCTCCCTCTAGAACCTCCTTCCTGCCTTTGCCCCATCCCACCCCTCTAAGTTGTTACCTGACAATGTGAACGAACCTTTTCTTCACATTCTTCAAGTGAAGATTCATGAAAGATTCTTCATAAGATTCTTCAAGACTGATGACTGAAAATACTTTGCAAGTTTCAGTTTCATCAGAATCACCTATGGGTATAATATTTCATCACCATTCAATATATCTTCCATCTGATTGTAATTGTTTTTAATTTATATTCTAGAAACCTGTAAGCTGCCCCTTGAATAAGTCCCACATCATTTTGATGTTTGCACACTATGGTCAACTCCATTGGATTGCACTATACAAGGTGGGGGTTACTACTTTGAGAGTCCTAGGGTGTGAATACTCTTAATTTTAAGATTAATGATTCATAAAAATACTTTAGAATATTTTCTTTTCACTGTCATCAACAGGGGACATGCAATAACTAGAATAGAATATGTCATAGGTATCATCTTATCTCAAAAGAGGGATTGCCTGGTGGCTCAGATTGTAAAGAATCTACCTGTAATGTGGAAGACACGGGTTTGATGTCTGGGTCTGGAAGATCCCCTGGAGAAGGGAATGGCTACTCCAGTATTCCTATCTGGAGAATTTCATGGCTAGAGGAGCCTGGCGGGCTACACGGTCTGTGGGGTCTCAAAGAGTTGGACATGACTGAGCAACTAACACTAACACTTAGCATCTCAAGAGAATGTTTTAAATTTATTTCCTTTCCTGAGAAATCCAAAATTGTCTCTGAATTATAAATCAAATCAGAAGACCATAAAAGCAATCAAGTAAATAAAAATCGACTAGAATTGTTCATAAAGTATGAACCTTTAATACCTTTGTTCTCACTATTATTTCAGGTTATTCCTATGGGGAAAAATAATTTTTTAAGAAGAAATTTTATTTTTCATGGCTTCAAAAATAATATTCACAAAATTAGGGAACCAAACATAAAAATAATTAGTAATGCCATTGTATCAGTTGTAATTTTTGATCAAGATTATTTGAGACTAATAAATTCTTGTCCAAATTATCAAATTATTATCAATATATTATTTATGGTCAAAGCACATTAAGGCAGGAATCTTATAAAGTAATTTATGTAAATATAAAATTCAATTACCCAACCTCTTTCTTGAACATTCACTAGTATTAACATTTTTAAAATAGATTATTTTTTAAGAGATCTCAATTTTTGAGAGACTACCTTGCCATGCTAAGTCACTTCAGTCTTAATTCTTTGCAACCTCATGAACTGCAGCCTGTTAAGTTTCTCTGTCCATGGGATTCTCCAGACAAGAATACTGGAGTGGGTTGCCATGCCCTCCTCCAGGGGATCTTCCTGACCAAGGGATTGAACCCACCTCTCCGTTGGTGCCCACATTGTTCAGTTGTTCAGTCGTGTCCAAATCTTTTTGACCCATGGACTATAGCACACCCACCAGGTTACCCTGTCCATTACCAACTCCTGCAGCTTGCTCAAACTCATGTCCATTGAGTAGGTGATGCTACCCAATCATCTCATCCTCTGTCATTCCCTTCTCCTCCTGCTTTCAATCTTTCCCAGCATCAGGGTCTTTTCCAATGAGTCAGTTCTTCACATCAGATGGCCAAATATTGGAGCTTCAGCTTCAGAATCACTTCTTCCAATGAGTATTCAGGACTGATTTCCTTTAGTATGGATTGGTTGGATGTCCTGCAGTCCAAGGGACGCTCAAGAGTCTTCTCCAACACCACAGTCAAAACCATCAATTCTTTTGTGCTCAGCTTTCTTTATGGTCCAACCCTCACATCTATAAATGACAACTGGAAAAGCCATAGCTTTGACTAGACGGACCTTTGTTGGTAAAGTAATGTCTCTGCTTTTTAATATGCTATCTAGGATGGTCATAGCTTTTCTTCCAAGGAGCAAGTGTCTTTTAATTTCATGGCTGCAGTCACCATCTGCAGTGATTTTGGAGCCCAAGAAAATAAGGTCTCGTTTTCACTGTTTTGCCATCTATTAGACATGCAGTGATGGGACTGGATGCCATGATTTTAGTTTTTTCAATGTTGAGTTTTAAGCCAGCTTTTTCATTCTCCTCTTTCACTTTCATCAAGAGACTCTTTATTTCCTCTTTGCTTTCTGCCATAAGGGTGGTGCATATACATCAGTTCAGTCACTCAGTCATGTCCAACTCTGTGCAATTCCATAGACTGCAGCATGCCAGGCTTCCCTGTCCATCACTAACTCCAGGAGTTCACTCACATTCATGTCCGTTGAGTCAGTGATGCCATCCAAACATCTCACCCTCTGTTTTCCCCTTTTCCTCCAACCCAATTTTTCCAAGCATCAGCATATTTTCTAATGGGTCAGTTCTTTTCATCAGGTGGTCAAAATATTGGAGTTTCAGCTTCAGCATCAGTCCTTCCAATGAATATTCAGGACTGATTTCCTTAAGGATGAACTGGTTGGATCTCCTTGAAGTCCAAGGAACTCTCCAGAGTCTTCTCTAACACCACAGTTCAAAAGCATAAATTCATCGGCACCCAGTTTTCTTTATAGCTCACCTCTCACATCCATACATGACTACTGGAAAAACCATGGCTTTGACTAAACAAATCTTTGTTGGCAAAGTAATGTCTCTGCTTTTTAATATGCTATCTAGGTTGGTCATAACTTTTCTTCTAAGGAGCAAGCATCTTTTAATTTCATGGCTGCAGTCACCATCTGAAGTGATTTTGGAGCTCCCCGAGACTCTCTTGGACAGCAAAGTGATCAAACCAGTCAATCCTAAATAGAGTTGACCCTGACTATTCATTGGAAAGACTGATGCTGAACCTGAAGCTCCATTACTTTGGCCAACCAATGCTAAGAGCTGACTCATTGGAAAAGACTCAGATGCTGGGCAAGATTGAAGGCAAAAGGGTATGCCAGAGGATGAAATGTTCAGATAGCATCACCGGCTCAATGGAAATGAATCTGAGCAAACTCTGGAAGACAGTAGAGGACAGAGTAGCCTGGTGTGCTATAATCCATGGGGTCAAAAATAATTGGACATAACTTAGTAACTGAACAACAACAAAATGAACATTGGGGGTGCATGTGTTTTTGAAATTATGGTTTTCTCCGGGTATATGCCCATGAGTTCTTCCTGCAACAAAGTGTCCTTTTACAAATAAACACACTTTTGTTTCAATGGCATGTAAATAGATAAATATTTAGACAAACTATGAAATTAAAAGATCAGTGATAACCTGGACTTTATGATTTCTTCCATGGAGATTTTTGCATCATTATAGATTCACACTTAGGTAAGTTTGATTTTATGTCGCTGCCAGAATGAAATTTTTATTTTATTGAATAAATTTTCCAATTGTTACAACCATTTTGTATAAGGCTATTGCTCCGTTGGTAAAGAATCTGCCTGCAATGCAGGAGACCTGGGTTCGATTCCTCGGTCGGGAAGATCCCCTGGAGAAGGAAATGGCAATCCACTCCAGTATTCTTGCCTGGAAAATCCCATGGACAGAGGAGCTTTGCAGGCTACAGTCCATGGGATTTCAAGAATCGGACACAACTTAACAACTAAACCACCACCTATTTTACATTGATCTTGTAACCAGCAACATTGTTGAAATTTAAGATAAATTTAGTTTGTTTCTAATCCTCTCCTAAATAACATTTTAGTCTTAACAATGGTAGTTTCACTTTTTCCCTGCCAATTGCAAATATTTTTATCACTTTTTGTTTTATTGTATAGGATAGTTCTTATTGTGTTTTTATGTTGATACTCAGCCAGAGTGGTCATCTTTGATTTATGCCTGATATTAAAATAAATGCTTCAACTTTTTTCTCTAAGTAAAGTGTTGGCCGTAGATTTTTAATGAATACATTTATCCTTTTAAGAAAGTTTCTTAGTTTCCTCATTTGTAACTTTTCTTAAATGTGTGTTGAATATTTCTAAGCAATTTTCCTACTGCTCATTTGGGCTTCCCTGGTGGCTTAGACAGTAAAACATTTGCCTGCAATGTGGGAGACCTGGGTTTGGTCCCTGGGTCTGGTCCCTGGGTCAGGAAGATCGCCTGAATGAAGGAAATGGCAACCCATTCCAGTACTCTTGCCTGGGAAATTCCATGGATGGAGGAGCCTGGTAGACTACAGTCCATGAGATCATAGAGTTGGACATGACTGAGCAATTTCATTGGTTCATGGGAGTTTTATAATCATTTTCAGAATTTTTTTTTACTTAATATGTTAACATATGAATTGCATTAATAGACTGCCAAATGTAATAGCTACTTCTGCTTTCTTGGAATAATTAACTTGTTTTATAATTTTTTTAATGCACTACTGGATTTTGCTTCTTGAGTTTAATATTTCTTTCTTGAATACATGTATACATAGGATATGATGATATGTGAACATTTTCTTCTTTGGAGAAAATTCTTGACTCGTGATATTTTCTCTTTTATTACTTTTTCCTGAAGAAACAGTCACTGGAGGTTTGTGTTGTTCTTACTGAACATTTCTGTTTTGCTACTATTTTCTGCTTTCAGTTCAATTCAGTTCAGTCGCTCTGTCGTGTCCAACTCTTTGCGACCCAATGAATCGCAGCGCACCAGGCCTCCCTGTCCACCACCAACTCCCGGAGTTCACTCAGACTCACGTCCATCAAGTCAGTGATGCCATCCAGCCATCTCATCCTCTGTCGTCCCCTTCTCCTTCTGCCCCCAATCCCTCCCAGCATCAGAGTCTTTTCCAGTGAGTCAACTCTGCGCATGAGGTGGCCAAAGTACTGGAGTTTCAGCTTTAGCATCATTCCTTCCAAAGAACACCCAGGACTAATCTCCTTTAGAATGGACTAGTTGGATCTCCTTGCAGTCCAAGGGACTCTCGTGAGTCTTCTCCAACACCACAGTTCAAAAACATTAATTCTTCGGCCCTCAGCCTTCTTCACAGTCCAACTCTCACATCCATACAGGACCACTGGAAAAACCATAGCCTTGACTAAATGGACCTTTGTTGGGAAAATAATGTCTCTGCTTTTGAATATGCTATCTAGGTTGGTCATAACTTTTCTTTCAAGGAGTAAGCGTCTTTTAATTTCATGGCTGCAGTCACCTTAATCTTTATTAATTCACTTGTATGATTCTCACAGGTTTGGTTGTGGTTCTAGTTCTAACTTTTGAAATTATATGCTTAAGTTATTTGAATTCACTTTTACCAAATGATGAAATGTATTTTCGCTTTAAGTGTTTCTCTGATCACTGCTTTGTTGAAATTTAATAATTTCTAAAATATAATGTCTTCTTCATTATTTTTTATATGTTATTAAAATACGGTTTGATTTCCTTTTGGCCTTAGAGTTTCTTCATTACCATTAAAAAAATTGGGATGACATGTAAGTTATTACATGTGAAACAAATTGCCAGTCCAGATTTGATGCATTATACACGGTGCTCAGCGCTGATGCACTGGGATGACCCAGAGGGATGGTATGGGGAGGGAGGTGGGAGGGGGCTTCAGGAAAGGGAACACATGTACACCTGTGGCAGATTCATGTCAATGCATGGTAAAACCAATACAATATTGTAAAGTAAAAATAAATAAATAAATTTCTAACAGTTATAGCAATTCATTTTTCATATTTTCTTATTTTCCTGCTTTACTAAAGAGTATAGTGAGCCTTATTTTTAGCTTAATGTAAGTTTTTCAAATGTCTCATGGGTAATTTCTAAGAAGGTGCATCTGGTTAGTTGCTCAGTCATGTCTGACTCTTTGCGACCCCATGGACTGTAGCCCTCCAGGTTACTCTGTCCATGGGTTTTCTCCAGGCTAAAATACTGGAATGGATTCCCATGCCACCCTTCAGGAAGAAGGTGCATAGATAAATACAAATAGAGTAGGTCATATAAGGGCATCAATTAGATTTGTGTAATTTTTGGTATGTCTTGTTTTCCCCCCATTTAATCTGAACTAATAAATGTAAGTTTTTTTTATCTCTTTATGTTACCCTCTTTCTATACATCCCCAAATTTCTGTTTCATAAAACATTATGTCATCCAGCTTAATAAATAATACTCAGTTCTGTTAGATTTGTAGACCTTTGTACTTATCATTGTAAATTTAATTTCCGTGTTTGTCTAGTACCTTTTTGCTGCACATAACCTCAGCTAATATGCTTATTCCTACTTTCTTGGAAAAAGAAAGAGTTATCCCAGGAATATTACACTCTTCCTTGTTTACAGACTTTCATCAACAGGCCACTTCTGGATATATGAGTGGAATCCAGAAAGAGAGGAGGTCTTCTTGGCTCAGTGAGAAATATGGTAATCCTCCCTGTGTATGTGTCCTTTTATTAAATAATTGAATATGTATCCCTTAGTTGCTACAAATATTCTATAAATAAAATGATTTTAAATGTGATTACAAACCCTTACTTTGTACTATGCCTTTGTAACCAGGTGAACACACAAAATATATTAGAGAATTGATGTCCAGACTGAGATTGTTCATAAGAAGGAAGAATTTCAGACAATTTTTTTTTGTTTGTTATTGGTAGTGGTGCTGAGAATAGATTTTTAACATATACCATCCCACACTTCCTTCTGTAACTATATCCACTAGACTTGATGCCAGATTTCAGTGTTTGGCATTATAAAAAGTACATGTGTTTATTTTTATAAGTCCTTATCAAACTATCATATATAAAAAGTTAAACTTATATAGTGCCTGGTACTTTTGAGTAATTTAAAAAGCAAAATGCAAAATTTATACTTTAAAATTAGTGTAAACTGACAGTTAAAAATAAAAGATTTCTTTGGTTTTTAAAAATTATTATTTTATGGATTATCACTCCCAAATACATTGGTTACAACTGCCAAATTTGGCTAAATGCATTATATTTATCATTGTATTAACAAAACAATTATAGTTGTTTTAACCTGACTGAGCCTGAAAGAAAAAAAAATAACTTAAAAGAAATTTATTTAAATGAAACTCCCAATACTTCAGCAGAATGCATCAAGTCTTAGATCACTTTTAAAGTTGGGTTATTTAAAATGCCTCCAAATAAACTTCATTCCTGCATTTTACTCTGGATATAAAGGTTCAGGTCTGTTAGATGGGCTATTAGTCTTTTTACTTCTACAAACAGCAATGAGGAATTGGTCCTTCTGGACACGCAGTAGGTATAGGAGGCCAGTGGAAGAAGGCGTTTCAGGGGGTAGGGCTGGGAGTGGGAGATGCATTTTCTTGGGGCTGGACTCACTGACTGAGGACTGAGGGAGGCATGGCCAAGGGAGCTTAGAGGGCAGAGCTGGACCTGGGCCACCACCTGGGCACAAGAGGGCCTCCAAGAAGATGGGGGAAGGCGATCAGCAGGGACATCTGCCGTGGTCACAGGGCACAGCCTCACTTGCTCCTGAGTCTGACCCTGTCCTCTCCTCCATCCCTGGCTCCATCCTCCCCATGAGGTAGTCACAAGCAACTTAGGGAGAGGAAAGGAAAATGAGGCAGCCTTCGGGAGAGGCAGGATGACCACTCTTGGCCCCCTCCAGCATTGACTGAAAAAAAAAAAAAGCACAATGTGAGCTGAGAGTTGTTTTACTTGGGGCATACTGAGGACTACAGCCCCGGAGACAGCATCTCAGATAGCTTTGAAACTGGTCTGAAAAGGTCGAGGGGGAAGGACAAGATATGTATGATCTTGATGAAGGGGAGTACGTGGAGTCAAGTACATATTTTGGCAGAGGCTGGCTGTAAGTCACAAGGAATGGATATCACTGCTAATGGTTTTAATGCTTTTCTAGATGAGGACATGCAAGAATTTGGGCTCATAAAAATCTTCTCCTGAAAATACTTGACTGTCTTAAGGCCTGTTCTGTCAAGCTTTCCCAGGGCACACAGTGCTTTATTCCAACTCCTTTCAGGGAGTGTTGAAGGTCAGCACCTGCAGTGGTTTGTGACGATCTTCATAGAGGCAGATGCCAATTTTTAGTTTGCTTCAGACATTGCTCTTCTCTACCTTCCCACCGTCTGCAGAAGCCCAAGTCTGAAAGAGAGAGGGAGTTGCCAATGGGAAAACAGTATAGAATTATCTCAGTATGACTTTGGTCTGGGGATTTTAATACAGAAACAACAGTGTCATTATCTGAAAATGATCAGAAGTCTTTTTTAGCATCTATGAATGACCAGGAAGGTTGTGAAGATCTGTTCAAGTTTTCATTCAAAGATTGAGAATTAAATAACCCAGGTTATAGGCTGGTGTGTGTGCGTGTGTGTGTGTGTGTGTGTGTGTGTGTGTGTGTTCATGCTCAGTCGTGTCTGACTCTTTGCAGCCCCTCTGGACTACACCCTTCCGGACTACACCCCTCCAAGCTCCTCAGTCCATGAGATTTCCCAGGCAACAATACTGGTTGCCATTTCCTACTCCAGAGGATCTTCCCGAACCAGGGATTGAGCCTGAGTCTCTTGAATTGACAGGCAAATTCTTTACCCCTGAGCCACCAGGGAAGCACATTATAGGTTGAAGGGACAATAAAAAGAAAATTAAAATGTTACTGAAACACAGTATTGAGTAAAACTTTTTCAATAAATAGTTAATAGACTGCTCTGCATTAACCTATAAATCTAGGAGATCAGACATACAGATCCTTCTCATTAAGAAAACATTCTGCTTTACTTTTTATGAGGTACCATTATTTAATGGCCGTTTGTTTTTTCGCTTTTGCTATTCGAACAATGCTATACAAAAATTGATTGTTTTGTTCATTGATTCCATAAAATTAATGAACACCAAGTATGTGCCAGCTTCTTCTAGAGGCTTGACAGAGAGTAAAGAAACAATTCCTTTGCTCATGGACTTTCTGCTATCAGAAAAAAAGAACATTCTTAGAGCACTGTGGAGAGTAGAAAATATTATAAATTCCTAGCAGGGAAACTGTCAAAAGACAGAGCATGTGCTTTAGAAAGTCTGCTAGGCCCTGTTATATTGATCTCCAAAATGGTCACTACTGCTGACAGATACATCAGCCATACAAGGGATTGCTTGATGCCCATCAGCTCATCCACACTGTGATTTATACCATCATCCCTCAGTGTCAGGAGGGGTTGGTTTCAGGGTCCTCTCAGATACCAAAGTCTTTGAAGTTCAAGTCTCTTATTTATATTGGTGTAGTACTTGTCTTGTCTTTTATATTTTGTCCTACCTCCTTTTAAAGAGAATGGGCTGCCTTTCTGGGTGCCTTGTGCCTTCTGCCAGTGTTCAGAAGTAGTTTTGTATAAGTTGCTCAGTATTCAAATGATCTTTTGATGAATTTGTTGGGGAAAAAGTGATCTCCCCACCCTATTCCTCCATCATCTAGACATTGAGAAAAAAAGCAAAGAAGAACTAAAGAGCCTCTTGATGAAAGTGAAAGAGGAGAGTGAAAAAGTTGGTGTAAAACTCAACATTCAGAAAACTAAGATCATGGCATTCAGTCCCATTACTTCATGGCAAATAGATGGGGAAACAATAGAAACAGTGAGGGACTATTTCGGGGGGGCTCCAAAATCACTGCAGATGGTGACTGCAGCCGTGAAATTACAAGATGCTTGCTCCTTGGAAGAAAAGTTATGACCAACCTTTATAGCATATTAAAAAGCAGAGACATTATTTTACCAACCAATGTCCATCTAGTCAAAACTATGGTTCTGTAGCCATGTATGGATGTGAGAGTTGGACTATAAAGAAAGCTGAGTGTCAAAGAATTGATGCTTTTGAACTGTAGTGTTGGAGAAGACTCTTGAGAGTCCCTTGGACAGCAAGGAGATCCAATCAGTTAATCCTAAAGGAAATCAGTCCTGAATATTCATTGGAAGGACTGATGCTGAAGCTGAAACTCTGATACTTTGGTCACCTTTTGTGATGAACAGACTCATTGGAACATACCCTGATGCTGGGAAAGTTTGAAGGCGGGAGGACAAGGGGACGACAGAGGATAAGATGGGTGGATGACATCACTTACTCTATGGACATGAGTTTGAGTAGGCTCCCTGAGTTGGTGCTGGACAGGGAAGCCTGGCGTGCTGCAGTCCATGGGGTCGCAAAGAGTCGGACATAACTGAGTGACCGAACTGAACTGAACTGATAGTATTTGCATATTACTTTCCCATATCCTCCTCTACACTTTAAATCATCTCTAGATTACTTATAACACCTAGCACAAGGTAAATGCCCTGTAAGTAGTTGCTGGAGTGCATCAAAATAAAATTTTACTTTTTGGAAATTTCTGGAATTTTTTTTTTCTTTATTATTTTTGACCCATGTTTGGTTGAATTTGTGAACATGACATTTGAGGATATGGAGCACCTACTGTACATCTTTTAAAATTTTGCCCAATATGGTTCCTAAAGCTAGCATCTAAATGTTATTTTGATTTGGACTTATTTAATTATGAATACATCTGGACATAACTTTATAAATTTATTTGTCCCATTGTTTTACTGTGATATACCTTCTATATATCTTTTGCCATGTTAATCATTTTATCTTTGTACCTGCAGGGCTTGAAGATTTACTTTTAGAATCTTATAGTTTTACTAGAAGAGCTGTTAGGGTTAATTTTTCTGGATCACAGGGTAAGCTCTCTCAGTGGTTAGTGTTAGTGGTAGTTGCCCAATCATGTCTGACTCTTTGAAACCCCAAGGGCTGTAGCCCACCAGGCTCCTCTTCCATGGGATTCTCCAGGCAAGAATGCTGGAGTGGGTTGCCATTCCCTTCTCCAGGGGATCTTCCTGACTCAGAGATTGAACCCAGGTCTCCAAATTGCAGACAGATTATTAGCATCTGAGCCACCAATGAAGTCCTTAGTTATCTTTCATTTCAGAAATTTTTCTGTGTTCATGTTTAAATAATAGCCTGTTCGGTTATTTTATGTTTCCTCCCAGAGACATAAATAATATGTGTATTATTTCTTTTCTACTTTCTACTTTGGCACTCCTTCCCTTGATGACTATTTTAAACTTCATTTCTTAAAATTTCATTTTCATTATTATTATTTTAGTTTCTTCATTGGTCCTTATTATATTTCATTTAAATCAATTTTGTCTTATAAATCTTATAGTCTAGCCTTCATTTCTAAGATTATATTTTCTTGTTTGTTTCTTTCCTACAGAAGTCAGCTCTTCACTTCTTACTTAAAAAAAATAATTCTTTGTTTTATATTTTGTCATGGTGTTTTTTTCCTTATCCTCAAATGTTTGTTTGCATATATTTATTTAGATTTAGAATATTATCTTAAAGTTTCTTTTGCTTCATGGTTGCTTTTTTCCAGAAGACTTTTCTTTAGTTGAAGCATGTTGAAGCAGGGAACAAGCAGTACTAGTTTGGGGGTAGCGACTGACGGTGCCTACAAGAGAGATGCTATATTCATATAGGGAGGGCGACGAGGCTCCATCCTTCTCTCTCTAAACAGACCTGCTTAGAGGTGCTATGAAAATCATCTACTACGTTGTGAATCTATTTCTCCATACTCTAAATTCACTTCTTTTTTGTCACCTAAATCACAGTGAAATAGTCTTTTTAAAAATTTGTTGAAGTATAGTTAATTTACAATGTTGTATTAGTTTCTGGTATACAATAAAGTGACATATATATATATATATATAGCTTATATGCTAAGTTGTTTCAGTCTGACTCTTGACAACGCCATGGACCGTAGCCAGCCAAGCTGTTCTGTTCATGGGATTCTCCAGCCAAGAATACTGGAGTGGGTTGTCATATCCTCCTCCAGGGGATCTTCTCAAACCAGGAGTTGAACCCAAGTCTCTTATGTCTCCTGCATTGGCAGGCAGATTCTTTGCCACCAGCTCCACCTGGGAATCCTAAATATGTGTGTGTGTGTGTGTGTGTGTGTGTATTCTTTTTAACATTCTTTTCTTTTATGGTCTATCACAGGATATTGAACAAAGCTCCCTGTGATAAGCAGTAAGCCTTCACTGTTTATCCATTCTATATGTAACAGCTTGCATCTGCTAACCTCAACTCCCACATCTTCCCTCCTTCAACCCCCTCCCCCTTGGCCAGCGCAAGTAGTTCTCTCCATCTGTGAGTTGGTTTCTGTGTTTTAGATCCCAGATGTAAGACGTATCATATGGCCTTTGCCCTTCTCTTTCTGGCTTTCTTCACTTAGCATGATACTCTCCACGTCCATTTCTATTGCTGCAAATGGCATTATTTTATTCTCTTTTATGGCTGAGTACTATGGAATAGCTTTGGAAATAATTCACTTGGAGCTCTTTGATTATGCCTCTCATCGTGCATAGCTCTGTCATTTTTCACTGCCTTTGATTACTAAATATCACAACGCAGAGACGGTCTCAGTAGGCATAGCTAACGTTTTATAAATTGGGTCTTCTCATACAACAAAAACAACAATGAGGAAATAAAAAACAGAATCTGGGAGTAGTATTTGTACTGCAGTTTTGTTTGCTGGGTGAATTCATCCCTGCAGAAGCCAGATTTCAGATCGTATGTATCAATATATACAAAATCTCCAAGTCCTGGAGGGCTATGTTAATGGCATCTTCAAAAGATCATTTTTGGGCAATAAATCATCCATAATCAGGGTGGCTTGAAATAAAAAAAATGATTTGGAAATCAAGAAGTGTTGGGGGTTTATATATATTTATGTGCACGTGACCAGTGCATTACTCTCAGATTCGAGCAACTAACTCATATATTCACACTCTCAGGAAAAACCTTCTGTAGATATTTTCCTTCCACTTTAAAGTAGAATTTTAGATTAAAAAATAATTGAAAATCTGATGTTATGAAAAACTTACTATAGTTCAAAAATATGTCAACCGCTTTCCCTTATATCTACAATAGACTGAAGAAAAATGTTATAAACTTTTAGATCTGTCATCTACACAATTTGCTGGTGCTTTATTGGCTTAAAAAATCTGCTCAGCTGCACTCGCCAGTCTGAAACTTAAATACATATTTCATATCTAATTATTTGTCAAAGTAACTTTGCAAAAATGTTATTTTTGAATGTCATCCAAAATCTTCTGTCTAAAATACATTTCTCTTAAAATTTTAACTGATGTAAAATACAAGTAGGGGTACACTTTGCAGGATATTATGCAAAGAGAAAGAAAATGAAATATTTAGGTTGATGAAATAGGACATTAAGCAATTGACAATAATATAGACTTCCATTTTAAATTGTCTTAAAAAAAAACTTACTTTTCTATGACTTCTTTCTAATCCTCTTCCCATAAAGCAATCTAGTTTTTATGTTTTTATCATAACACTAATGTAGCATGTGAGTATTATCTTAAAATAATAAGTGTATTAGTGCTTTATCTTTTGCACAATTGGCCTCATATATCTGTAAATAAATTGTCTAGTATTTACAATAGTTCTTATGCTTTTTCTTGACCCCCATGGAGCAAAGTCCCCCTGCCTCCTTGTGGGCATGTAGCATAAATAAACCTTAAATCAAGTGTAAATTCACTGATATTTTGTATTTCTTTGTTACAAGAGGATCAACCTAGTCTTTTCCAGTTAATACAGTTACTACACTTTTTTGTCTCTCTCTGACACAACTTGCTTTCCCTAGATTGTGTGTGTGTCAGTAGCTCAGTCGCATCTGACTCTTTGCAACCCCATGCACTGTAGCTCGCCAGGCTCCTCTGTCAGTGGAATTCTCCAGGCAAGAATACTGGAGCAGATTGCCATTCCCTTCTCCAAGGGATCTTCCCAACCCAGATATTGAACCTGGGTTTCCCACACTGCATGCAGATTCTTTACCATCTGAGCCACCAGGGAAGCTCTAACTAGATGCGCAGAAATAGGGCTGCTGAATCAAAAGTATGTATATTTTAGGGTCTGTATTTTACTGGAATACTTTGAAACAAAATGTGAAGAAATTCACAGTCACAAAATCAACAAATGCCCCAGTATAAAATGAGGGTTCATTCACTAAGTGAGCAAATAGAGCACCTACGAAAAGGAAAGATTTAGAAAAGTACTCCTTAAATGTTTTATCTCTTGATTACTTTATATTTTTACAAAGAATTGAGAACCCAAAGAGCTTCTGTATACATGGGTTCTACCTATTGATATATAACCATATAAGTAACTAATACAGGGATGCATCAAAATCATTATGTATTCATTCAGTTTAAAAATGATAGTCAATTCATTACATGTTAAGATATATGATATTTTCAATGAAAATCACAATGCTTTCTAAAATGATAAATAACAGCAAGAGAGGTGGCATTGTTTTCACCTGAAAATCTCTTTATGAGATTTATTTTAGTAGAAGATACCTGAATTGTCGTAGCTGCTTCTAAATTCAATCTTTGTCATATCACACCTTATGTAGCTTTCGGAAAGCTTCTTGATGTACTTGAGGGAAAATGAAAGTAAGGAAAGTAACTAAAGCCTTAGCATTCTTATGAAAATATTTTTGACCTTGTTGTCAACCACCCAAAACCTTAGAGAACTACTAATTTATATTATTAGCTACAAACTTAGTGGGGGTGAGGACTAGTTTGTAATGAATGAGGAAGAAATCTTCAGAGATACATTTAAAAGCAATTTTGTTGTTCAGTCACCAAGTTGTATCCGACTCTTTACGAGCCTCCGTCACCATCTCCTGCAGTTTGCCCAAGTTCATGTCCATGGAATCAGTGATTCTATGCAACCATCTCCTTCTCTGTCCTCGCAGCAGACAGAGGGGGCGGCAGAAGATGATTCAATGGCCATGAGTTTGAGCAAACTTTGGGAGACAGTGAAGGACAGGGAAGCCTGGTGTGTTGCAGTCCATTAGACTGCAAGAGTCTTGCATGATTTAATGACTGAACAGCAACACCACCTACACAATGGCTGACCATTATCGTCAACACAGATTATCAGGAAAGAACTGGATGCCCCCAGCGTGAAACAGGAAATGCGACTGCAGTGAAAATGTAGTTGGCAGCATGGGAGAAGAGATAAGAAAATACACGCAAGGTGGAGGAGGGGATGAGGAAAGTGGTAGGAAGGTAGGAATTGTAAAAGCAGAGATAGGTGCATTTAGATGTTTTGGTTGCTGACAGTTGGCAATCTGAACTGTAAGGATGTTCATTCTCTATTAACGGTGTATACAGATTTCATTTCCGGATAATGCTGAACCCATGTGATTGAATAATACACTCATAAATTTCTCTTCCGATTCATCAGCATTAAATTAATAAGCATCGCTATACAGTGTTTTATATACATTTTCTCAGTCTTCCTGAAAATGCTGAGGGGAGATTATTTTGGCTTTAAAATTTGTATTGTGTAGTGAAATCTGGAATCAAATAACTTGAGATTGGACTTAATAAAAAACAAGAGTAGCAGAGTTTCAGCTATACTCAGTTGTATGTTAAAGAAATTTTATTTGGTTTTGTATACCTCTGTCTTATGAAACCTGACTTTCTAAAAATTAAACTTAGATTTTGAACTATGAGACTATGCACAGTGTAGTTTCCTTCTCCACTTCTTTGCTTCTATTCCTCCCCAGGGTGATCTTTGCCTCTTTCCCAGGAAGCCAACTTCCATGCTGGCCAAAATATGATATATCAAAATTTACCATCTTTCTGTGTTATTGCTTAGCTCCATTGCTCTATTCATTTTTACAAGCTATCACCAAACCCTTCCTTTTTTATACTTTTTTCTTTCTCCAGAGGCTACTTTTTCTCTTTCCTGTGGCTTGCACTGAACTTTTATTTTGGAAAAAAAAGCATGTTCTGTTTTTTAATCAACCAAGAGTAAGATGGGACTTCAATATATAATCTAAAGTGTTGCCAATTGACTTTACTAATCTCTGAAAACCATCCTTTGCTTGTCCCTTGGACAATGAGATCACTGATGCTCTTTCTGAGAATAGTCAGTATTTGATGGTTTTAATAGATTGTGGCATTCTTCTGGGAGTCCCTCCTTAGCTTCAAAGTTTAGTTAGAAGTCTCTTAAGATTTTAGCCTATTAGAGTTGAACATCATCTTAGATTTCCTTATCTAATTTCTGTGTGATGAATGCTTTCCTATATTCTTATTTTCTTATAATGCTGGTACTCTCCCCAGGCTTTCATATAGGATCTATGCAACCTTCATAATCAACTGGTCTGAAAATTTTATATAGAAAGATGATCCACAGTATTTGGTGACACATATTTAGAAAGATCTTGATACTGGCAGTGAAGGTCATTAAATGCTAGGAGATGATGATAAAGAGAACTTTGGAAAGAAATTTCCAGGACAACAGGCAGATACTACAGAGGCAGGCTGATTTAGTCTGTCTTTCCTATCATGCTCTTTCAAATGATGCCTCATCTGTCAGCCAAGTAGGTGTTTATGGCTTGGAACAGAGCATAAATTGATGATTGTAGATGTATTTAATTGCATGCATCAATTATATATAGGTTTTGGTGACTCCAATGAGGAAAACAACCTTCTTAATTATTGTCAGATCATTGGTCTAAGTATTCCATTTTGCAGATAATTCAGAACTCTCCTGGACTGTGACTGTGGAAAGGGGGATCTTGGAAAGAGTAATGGATGATTATGTTTTGCCAGGTGTGCTTATGCGAGTATACTAATTCTTAAGAGTTATTCAAGCTATGCTTAATACATAATGATTGATTTTCATGTTTATTTCCCTCTTTCCTTCTTTTGATCCAGACCAAGCACTGGGACCCACACTTGATTTAAATTGGAGGCAGAAGTAGAGTTCTATCTTGGAGGAACCTGCTTCTATGGCATAATATCTTGACAGGTAAGTGTTAATAAAGATCATGGGTCCATGCTATGAAAGGCAACTGAAAAATGCCACATGACAAGCTGCATAGGCAACTCTAGTGAAGGAGCTCCTGATAAGCTTTGAAAAGTAGCACAAAGGTGACAGGCAGAAAGAGAAAATATATGGAAATACATACCCTGTGGTTTAGACCTTCTGTTATTTCTATGGGAAAGTAAAATCAAAGTGATGTGTTTGCAAGTTTCAAAGAACTTATTGTCCTCCTGGGAAAAATAATATGAAAAGTAAGACTGAAAAAGATAGCCCTAAGATAAAAATATAAATAAATGGTTTTGTTTTCAGATGAATTGAAGATGGATGCAATTCCTAGTTGAATTACATAAGGAGGTGAATAAAGCTGTGTGATGAAAAATCCATGATGAATCATACATTAGAAATGACGCATGATTTCCACTAGTTTATATAAATCTAATCCAACCAGTCCATCCTAAAGATCAGTCCTGGGTGTTCATTGGAAGGACTGATGTTGAAGCTGAAACTCCAATGCTTTGGCCACCTGATGTGAAGAGCTGACTCATTTGAAAAAACCCTGGTGCTGGGAAAGATTGAGGGTGGGAGAAGGGGATGACAGAGGATGAGATGGTTGGATGGCGTCACCAACTCGATGGACAAGGGTTTGGGTGGACTCCGGGAGTTGGTGATGGACAGGGAGGCCTGGTGTGCTGCAGTTCATGGGGTCACAAAGAGTCGGACACGACTGAGTGACTGAACTCAACTGAACTGAATCACCACTGTGTGATACCTTGACTCACAGTGTATGTCGAAGTATGGAAGAATAGAACATATTTTAAGGGAGAATCTTTCTCTTTATTAATATAAAGAGGATAATAACTAATGAATAGTTGGTCATTATTTAGAAAAATCATCATTATCTAGATATTTCATTTGCTGCCTTAAGTAGCAGGACTTCCTTAGGAGAGGTGGGTGGAACCATTGGCAACTCAGAATATAGGAAAGACAAAATAAGGTGAGCAAACAAACAAAAATTTCTGGGATGAAAGAAATGAAAAATTCCTAAAATTTGTCAAAGGAATATGTATTCTTGGTTCTGTAGGGACCAAGTTGGTTGGTTCTTTGGTTGACTTGGGAAATCAGAAGTAGGGAGACTGCTAAATACAAATAGAATATTCCATGGGACAATATTCCATTTTGCATATCCCTGTGCCAGCCAACAAACAATGTAGTTCAGAGAAAAACTCAGACGTGAAGAATAACTGTTATAAGATGAAAGAAATGGGGTAATGAATACCTATATAGAATTTTTAGCCAGTAGCCGATTTCCAAGCCCCAAATGTATGAAAATTAGATAAACAAAATCTCATCCAGTCTCCAGAAAATGAGAGGCAATTAATAATTTTCAAAGAAAAATGATATATTATTAATTCATTTCATAATTGTAAATAATCAATTAACAAACTACTGTGATAGTTTTAAAATGTATCACTTTTCTACATCAAATCTTCTATTATTAGTGAAAATTTCTTTAAGAAGCAAATGAAATCAATATAATTCTGTGTATAAATTCATGAAGAATAGTATGCTAAAAGCATACTACACTTTTCTATGCTACTACATATGTTCAATTGCTTATTATTTTTAGCATATCATTCCCAAACAAAATAACTGTGGAGAAATCTATCTTGTTTCTGTGACAGAGCAAGTTCAGTTTTCACATTTCAAGTAAAAATCATATTACATTGGAATACTTCAATAAATTACTTTGTTTCTTTTGCTACACCAAAGCAGATATTTCACTTTTTTTCCACATTGAAAAACACTCATAGTATGCTTTCTTTAAAAACATCTCTTCGGCATATTTTGAAAGTTAAGTGGCTTCAGCCAGTTAAATATATGCCACTTATTTTATTCTTTTCAAGGATTTTAGATGACTCAGAAAATATCTATTGACTCATGTGTTAGCCATGGTATAAAAAGCCCAGTACTTTAACATATACTGAATAAAAAATTAAGTAATTAAATGCAATAAGTGATTGTGAATTTCTATTGCCTGATCATGCATTCTTTTCAGTATAAAAATAAAAGAAGCATAACTATTGTTTACAATAAGAAAAAAAATTATTCCATATAACTAGAGTGCTTTTCACTGAAGCATGTATGCATAGATATAATTTAACATGTTGAATACAGACAGTTCTATCTTGCATATTTTATTTATAGATCCAAGAAACAAGAGATATTTAGAATATCCTAAAATAGATTAAAGTGATGTACTGGAATAATTTTCAGAAGTGGCCAAAGAAACTCAGAGCTCATTTAGTCAGCTTAAAAATTTTAAATTGTACTGATGAGGAATTTGAGCCTGTAAGGAAAACTATGATGCAATCAAAGAGACAGTTTTTAAAATCAGGTTGATAGTTTATACATATAAAATACTTGGCTTTCCAGCCTTTGTCCCTTTTCATTATACTATTCAACAGTTTATAACATACTAATTATTCCTCAAAATATATGTTTTTGAAAAAATGCATAATCCATTGACAATTTATACACACTGGGGCTGACTCTGCACTAAAGTATATGATTTACTATTAGTAAGACTAATTGGATATCAGGTGTCAATTTGAACTCACAGAACAAGTTCTAAACATCTATAATATTTAATCTATATTATTAAAAATCCATACATAATTTGTGCTTGCTGTTGTTCAGTTGCTAAGTCATGTCCAACTATTTGTAACTCCGTGGGCTGCTGCATGCCAGGCTCCTCTGTCCTCCACTATCTTTCAGAGTTTGCCAATTCATGTCCATTGAGTCAGTGCTGATATCAAATCATTTCATCCTCTGCAACCCTCGTTTCCTTTTGCCTTTGATTTTTCCCAGCATCAGATTTTTTCCTAATGAGTCAGCTCTTCACATTAGGTGGCCAAAGTTTTGGAGCTTCAGCTTCAGCATCAGTCCTTCTAGTGAATATTCAGGGTTGATTTCTTTAATTGACTGGTCTGATCTCCTTGCAGTCCAAGGGGCTCTCAAGTGTCTTCTCCATCACAATTGTGCACAAGTACATACATAAATATGTGATAAAATATTCTACTACTGCTTTTACATAAATTTTTATAATACCAACAATCATTTAGATTTATTACTAAACATTATTTAGTTCTCAAGAAATAAAAAATGAAATTTTATTGTTTTTTCTTTAGATTAGCAAGAAATAAAGCTAAGAAAAATAATAACCTCTGGAAAAATAATATACATAATTCTGGTGTCAGATGGTTGAGACGTTTCTAAGTTTGCTATGATTGAGTTTTGTAATAAGTTTGTTACAGGTTATGCAACCACAACCCAGTGTACTCACCATAAGTTAATGTCAGTAAAGAGTGATTTTTTTTTCCTCTTTCAATATTCTGATATCAGTGCTTACAAATAATTTCAACTCTACTTACCAGTGGCTATTCTTTATATTTTTTGGTGGTCCTGTTAAAGCAATATGCAACAAACCTTGTTTGTGGAGTCAGAAACAGACAGGAAAATCTTTGGTGATTCTTGTGCTACACACATCCCTGCTCCTTGCTTAATTGAATTAGGACTTACAAACGTAGGCAGTTAATTGGGGCATGGAGAGAAAGGCATGTCTTTTTGTCTACAGCCTGTGTAAGTAGATCTTGAGCTCTGAAAAAAAATTTGAGCCCCTGGCTTCTCTCCACCACAAACTCCCCAGCATCTGTGACTTAATAAGAAGGAGGTAAAAAGAACAAAGAGGAGAGACCAGAGGAAAAGTAAAACAATGAAAGAAAAGGAACATGTTTAAAGAGTGGAGCAGCCTTGTTCAGAGGAGGAACAAAATTTGCCAGAAGGAATTTAGATTTCTTTCCACACCTACTGCCTTGAAGTCATACATTAAAATGCAAACAAAACTGTAGTTTTGGGTTAGTTTGCTTTTCAGGCGGATTCAAGGTTACCCAGTATTGGATGACAAATAGATCTGTTAATAGGCTCAGGAATTTAAGGATAATTTAGACATATTGGAAATAATTACAAAGCTCCTAAACAAATCCAAAGTCATTTCTATAAATAATTTCATATGATCTATGTAAAGCATATAAAAGGCTTTTGGTCCAGGCCAAATTATGACACCAAGAAACTTGTCCCCTTGGTCTGGATTTCTGATCATTACCAAGGATAATTCCAGGAAGGCTGCTGATGAGAAGGTTAGAAGTCAACAAGTGGCCTAGAATCTGTGATCCTTTAGAATTTCCAAACAAATAACAGAATAGCCTTATAATGTATTTTGCGAAGAGGTAAGGATGAGGTCTTCAGGCCCGTTCAGGTGTAATTTCCACCCCCCACCCCCAGTACTTAAGGAATGTGACAAGTACATCCTTTATTGTAGAGATTCATTTGGTGTATTGCTGTGTAATCCATCATATTACTCTTGGTTGGTTCTATATGAGTTCATTTTGAGGTCAGAGACCTCTTGAGCATTGGTTTTCCTGGCATTGATGTGCTCCTTAGTGCTGTAGCAGTTGATGCCAAGAAGTTGCCTGCGTTAAGATACTAATCTCTGCCTCTTTTCTTATCATTTTTGCTTGATTCTTTTGAGTTGTCAAGGCAGTCTCTCTTTGCGTGTTCAGTTGCTATCATCTTCCAAAATCTCCTCATTAAAATGCACTCTTGGGAGGTGCTTAGCCATCAACTAAATTGGCAGTTAGCTAACTGGAATATTTTTAAAAATAGACTACTAGACAGAGAAAGTCTATTAGGTGCAAGGAAAAAAAAAAAAAAGGAAAAGTCAAACACAAAAAAGAACACAGACCATCCTTGCCTGCTTATGTTTTCTAAAGCATTAGCGTCTCAGGTGGGGCTCCCCAGAAAGAAGGTTCTGAGATAAAGCACAGGTGGGCAAGAGAGCACGGTGCTTACTTGTCGTTTAGTTGCTAAGTCATGTCCGACTCTTTGTAACCCCATGGACTGTAGCCCACCAGGCTACTCTGTCTGTGAGATTCTCTAGACAAGAATACTGGAGTGGATTGCCATTTCCTTCTCCAGGGGATCTTCCTGAACCAGGAACCAAACCTGCATCTCCTGCATTGCAGCAGATTCTCTACCACTGAGCCAGCCTAGTAAGCCCAAGGTGCTTACTAGGTAGTGCTTTTAGGTTCAAAATCACCCAGGACAGGGAAAGAAGCAGGGTTGGGCAGAGGGAGACGCGAATGTGCAGTGTAGACTGGCAAAACCTTGCTCCCTCTCCCAGGCATCTCTGAGGCTACAGTGGGCTGTGAGAGTTGTTCCATGTTGCCTCATCAGTCTTTGGAAACAGATCTGCCTAAAGAGACCACAGTCTTGGGGTGGGTGACTCTGCAGCTATGGCTGTCCTTGAAGCGGCTCTCGGCTTCACCACGTCAGCATCAGTGGAAAGTTGTTCTTCCTCGTTGGGACATCTGGATGGCATCTCTCCATGTGCGATCATGAGCATAAAAGTTACTTTTCTTGTGTCCTGACAAGTTTCAGTACCTTGAAAATGCAGTAAATATAAATATTATTGGAAAATGATTGATTATTAAGGGCAATGAGGTACAAATGTTCTTAGAAGACAGAAGCAGGGATCCAGAGAGAAATCCAAAATGGATTGGAAACTTTATATTCCTGAAGGCACAATGGCAAAACCTCACTGTGAGATAGGAAGGGGGCCCTTTTGAAGTTGCTCTTTACAACTGGGCTATTTCTTCTCAAAGATTGTTTTTAATCTTCTCAAATGATGATTTTTGTATCATCATCCAGTTTCCAAAGTGGCTCATGTTCAATGAGAGTCCATTTTTTTGGTCTTCCAAATCTTGAATTATGTTCCCTAGAAACAGTTAGAAATTAAGTGTCACTTAATTCACTCATTGCTTATTCCATTTATTCATCTGTTCTGATAGTAATTATACTATATGTGTCAATAACACATATTCCATTCTACTTCCAAGTGTGTATCTGTCATCATTTTCACTTGTATTTTTCAGTTATTTCTTATGATAAAAAAAGTTCATTTCTGATCTATCATTGCCCCTCAGGAAAGACATTCTTTTAAAAATATGCTTTTTCATAATTTTACATTTGCAGCTGAAAGAAAAAAAATCCTCATTTTAGATCTCCTGGTTAAATAGTGTGGGAGTCTCTGTGTGTATTTATACCTTATATTTTTAATAACAGTCTATGGTTTTTAAACTTTAATCAATGGAATCAAAAGAAATTTGCAGCGTCAGTGTTTGCCTATCCACTCATTTCTTCATGAGTTGCTCAGAATTTTGACATCATAGTCAATAAATACTGCTGCAATGGAATAATAAAAATGTACATTTAATTTTATTTCAGAAGGTGTCATTACATAACCATGTTGCCTTATCTCATACTTTGAAGGTTCTCTGTGCTTCATCATTTTATTCATATTCTTGGAAAGCAGCACTGCTAAAGACATTTTTGGCAGGAAATCACTGAGTCAAAATTTTCCTAGAAAGATACCTCATCCTTTGCTTTATGAACTTTGCATTCCAAAAGTTCAGCATCAGTTTGAGTGTCTATGAAAGTCACGCAACCACTACTACGACTTCTAAGCTCCCTTTAAATTAGTAAATACATTAAACCATGAAGTAAATTTTCAAAATTGAATGATAAAAATAAAACTGAAGTATTATCCAATGTCAGTTTTCCTTAGCCTCCTCTTGTTTCTCATTTCACAAGTCTCAACATAGATGCTTTTACTAATCAAATGCTCTCATGTTCCCCTGTGATCTGTCTCTTCTTTCTTGCCACTAAAATAAACACATATCTTCACGGATTTGTAAATTACAAAGTGGGACTAAAAAGAAACAAGAGGTGTTTATTTTCTTTTGACAATTCCTGAGCCATATCTCTTGGAACCTAGAAAGATTATTCCCTCCGTGTAAAATACAATAAGTAATTATTTTAGATAAGTCATGTCTGTTTCTGTTTAAATCTAGAAAATGCATTGTTTGTTGGTAATAGAGAGAGTATTGCTCTTCTTTCTGTTGTCTTTCTTTCTCTTCCTTCTTTGCTTCCTTCCTCTCTCTCCACTTAATTTTGATCTTGGTAGATTGACTATAGTTTAGGTAATGTCACTATAAATGCATAGATACTAAGAGGGTTTGCTCTAGGAAATATGTTAAAATTAAAGAATTATACACTGAAATATGTCCAGATCACCAAAATATATTGAAATGAAGTTTCTGATTTTGGGTTTTGGAGTAGGACTGGAGGCTCCGCATTGCCAATGTGTTCCTAGTTGATGCTGTTTGTCCTACCTTTGAGCAGAAAGGCCACAGGGATGGAATAGAATCAGGTAATTAATTCCGTAAAACAGAGGTTGTTAATCATTTTTTAAAATATGTGTCATGGGCTTTTTTGATGTTTATGAAGCCTATAGATCTTACTCAAAATAATATAATAAGACTCATAAAATAAGATTACAAAAGGAGCAATTATAAATATCAGTATAAAATTATTACAGAATAATTTGCAATATAGTAATATGTGTGTGCGTGCATGCTAAGTCACTTAAAGGTTGTTCGACTCCTTTTGACCCCATGAATTGTAGCCTGCCAGGCTGCTCTGTCCATGGGATTTTCCAAGAAAGAATACTGAAGTGGGTTGCTATGCCCTCCTGGAGGGGATCTTCCCAACCCAGGGGTTGAACCTATGTCTCCTCCAGCTCCTGCCTTGCAGGTGGATTCTTCATCACTGACACACTGGGGAAGCCCATGTAGTAATATATGTGCTTATTACAAACACATTAAATATCAAGGCCTAATCTTGGGTCTGAGACCTTGTACAATTTCACAATGGTAATACTCTGAGACGTTTGAAACCCATAGTAGGACTTGACAATATCTGTGATTTCTGTCTGTAACGAGTCACAGGTACTATCAATACCACTTTGGTTTGTTGCCCATGTACATAAGTGAAAGAAAAGGTGTATTTTAGTTAGTGGTTAATGAAAATAAATGTTATTTTCTTCTAACCAATATCTCCAGGTACCTTTGCTGCAATGAAATTTCATGACTTCTCACCAACAGAAACATCTGGTTCTCTTTGTATAATAATTTGCAAATTAGTCAATTCAGGAGGCAACGTTCATCCTATGTATATAATTTAATCAATGGTCCTTCCTTCTTGCTCTTCTATCTTTTCATAACATATTTCTGTGCATTTTATTGAATATATGACCGTATAACTTTTTAAATGTGTCATATTTGGGACATCACAGTATGAAGGCATTAAAAATATACACAGGATTTTTAAAGAGTTTAGAGGTTATTCATGTTTAATAGAACTATTTACAAAGCACTAGCCATATGTTTATTTAAGTTTTCACTGCTAAAGGGTACTTGACTGATAATAATAAAATCAATATTAATAAAACTGACTAGCAATCTATAGCTCACCTTCACATGTCATCCCATTTGATTCTCTTAGAAGGGCAGGATCACTGACCTCATCTTATAAATGAGGAAATTCAAATTTGCCCATTTGGTAATTCATTCACTCATGTAGTTTTGAAGTCAGGGCTTAAATCCAGGACATTTTCATACACCTATTTATTTAGCACCTATTCTTTGCTAGTCACGGTAATAAAAAGCCAAAGGGTTCTTGCTTTCTATGGAACCTGTCCTGGCAGAGCAGAGACAGAATTTGGGATCATAAGTGCATGTGTTGATAATTTTATAAGGTGCTGGGCCCTAACCCAACTTGCTGGAAGAGGTGGGGATATCAGAAGCAATGACTCTTTAAATCAGTGGTCCCCAATCCCCATGGACCAGTATGGCTCCTTGGCCTTTTAGGAACCAGGTCACAATAGAAAGAGGTGAGCAGCAGATAAGTTAGTGAAGCTTATTTATAGCCTTTTCTCATTGCTTGCATTATTGCCTGAGCTCCCTGTCGTAAGAGCGTGAACCCTACTATGAACTGCTCATGAGAGGGGATGTTCCTTATGAGAATCATCCAGAAACCATATCTCTTGCCTGCCAGGTTCCATGGAAAAATGGTCTTCCACAAAACCCTTACCTGGTGCTAAAAAGGTTGTGGACCACTGCTACAAATCATCTAGGATAGCGTAGAGCTTGTGTTTTGGAAGTTAACTTTATAGTTAAGTAAAGAAAATCTTTCTATGTAGGCTTGACTGAGTTTGTGCCATCTTTCAAACTCCTTGTGTTAATCTTCTTTATCATGGAATAAACAACTCCAGCACCAGCTGAGCAAAATGTCCCAGAATAAGAATTAGCCTGAGCATTTGGGATTCCGATGCACTCCTTTTACGCAAAAAATGGTGCAATCTGAGAAATTAGTTTTCTATCTATTTGAGCGTTCTTTAATGTCATTCAATAAAGTTTTGAAATCTCCATAAAGTTCTCCTGCTTTTTCTTAAATTTATCCCTAGTCTCTCTTTCTTTTTTATTATCAGGTATAATAGATACTGCTGCTTTTTTAATCAGTAGGGAAATTGCTTTGATTCTATTTTCTAGACAATTTGTAAACGTTGTTGTGTTTTGTTTTTCATTATAAAAGGACTTCTGCTCAGCAATTTCTGGAGTGAAAAAATAATAATGTTTAAAATCCTGAGGGGAAGAAGTGTGACCCCAAAGTACTTTATCTTTGTCGTTCAGTTGCTAAGTTGTGTCTGAAGCTTTGTCACCCTATGGACTGCAGGTCTTCATGCTTCCATGTCCTTCACCATCTCCTGGAGTTTGCTCAAACTCATATCCATTGACTCACTGATCTAGCCCAGACAAAATAAAGATGGAATTTTAAAAAAATGTTTAATTGGAGGATAATTGCTTTACAACGTTTTGCTGGTTTCTGCCGTGCAACAATATGAATCAACAATATACCGTTAGTACTTTTCATTGATTTGTTAAGTCTATCAACATTATGAATGTAAAATAACAGGAAAAGAAAATGAAATGATATTTCCTTAAAATGGGTAATAGGACCGTTTTATAAAGTGTGGATATCATTTAAAAGTTCTAAATTTCTTCCCTTGATTTTGGCTCATTCATCTGCAAAAATACAAAATTTATCCTTTCCCTCTTGAACTTCCTTCCCCACCTCCACCCCATCCCACTCCTCTAGGTTGTTACAGAGCACCAGTTTCAACTCCTTATGTTATACAGCAACTTCCCACTACCCATCTGTTTTACATATGGTGATGTATATGATTGAATGCTACTCTCTCAATTCATCCCATCCAAGTCGAGGTATTAATCAAATAAAATTAATGCGCTAAACAGATGCTTCAAGATCTGAAACTCAGACTAACAATGAACTATATATGGCCAAATGAACAGATAGGAATCAAGGGGGAAAAAAAGCATTGTCAATCACAGTAACAAAATATCAATAACCTCAGCTATGCATATGACAACATTCTTATGGCAGAAAGTGAAGAGGAACTGAAGAGCTTCTTGAAGAAAGTGAAAGAAGAGAATGAAAAAGCTGACTTAAAACTCAGCATTCAAAAAACTAAGATTGTGACATCTGGTCCCATCTCTTCATGGCAAATAGATGGGGAAATAATGGAAACAGTGAGAGATTTATTTTCTTGGGCTCCCAAATCATTGCAGATGATCAGACTGCAGTCACGAAATCAAAAGATGCTTGCTCCTTGGAAGAAAAGCTATGACCAAATTAGACAGCATATTAAAAAGCAGAGACATTACTTTGCTGACAAAGGTAAAACAGTCAAAGCTATGGTTTTTCCAGTAGTCATGTATGGATGTGAGAGCTGGACTATAAAGAAAGCTGAACACCAAAGAATTGATGCTTTTGAACTGTGTTGTTGGAGAAGACTCTTGAGAGTCCCTTGGACTGCAAGGAGATCCAACCAGTCCATCCTAAAGGAAATCAGTCCTGAATATTCTTTGGAAGGACTGATGCTGAAGCTGAAGCTCCAATACTTTGGCCACTGATGCAAAGAACTAACTGACTCCTTGGAAAAGACCCTGATGCTGGGAAAGATTGAAGGTGGGAGGATGAGGGGTCAACAGAGGATGAGATGGTTGGATGGCATCACCTACCTGATGGACATGAGTTTGAGCAAACTCTGGGAGTTGGTGCTGGACAGGCAAGCCTGACATGCTACAGTCCATGGGGTTGCAACAAGTTGGACACACCTGATCAACTGAGCTGAACTGAACTGAACAAAAAATTATTAATAATAACATACGCCACCTAAAAGTTAATTTCAAAAAATTAAGAGTCAGTAAAACATGGCAGGGGAATCACAGAATTTATTTCACTTCAGTTCAATCACTTGGTCATGTCCAGTTGTTTATGACTCCATGGACTGCAGCATGCCAGGCCTCCCCGTCCAGCACCAACTCCTGGAGTTCACTCAAACTCAAGTCCATCGAGTCGGTGATGCCATCCAACCATCTCATGCTCTGTCATCCCCTTCTTCTCCTGCCTTCAATCTTTCCCAGCATCTGGGTCTTTTCCAGTGAGTCAGGTTTTCATATCAGGTGGCCAGAGTATTGGAGTTTCAGCTTCAGCATCATTCTTTCCAATGAATATTTAGGACTGATTTCCTTCAGGATGGACTGGTTGGATCTCCTTGCTGTCCAAGGGACTCTCAAGAGTCTTCAACACCACAGTTCAAAAGCATTAATTCTTTGATGCTCATCTTTCTTTATAGTCCAACTCTCACACCCATACATGACTACTGGAAAACCCGTATCTTCGACTATATGGACCTTTGTCGGTAAACTAATGTCTCTGCTTTTTAATATATTCTAGATTGGTCACAACTTTTCTTCCAAGGAACAAACGTTTTTTTAATTTCATGGCTGCAGTCACCATCTGCAGTGATTTTGGAACCCCTCAAAATAAAGTCTCTTGCTGTTTCCATTGTTTCCCCATCTATTTGCCATGAAGTGATGGGACTGAATGCCATGATCTTAGTTTTCTGAGTATTGAATTTTAAGCCAACTTTTTCACTCTCCTCTTTCACTTTCATCATGAGGCTGTTTATTTAAATGCACAAATTAAACAACTATGAAAATAATATCTTCAGGAGAGAATTTAAATGTAGTAAACCTTGACAGTGATTTCATTGCATGCAACTGTGTATCCCATGATTTTTACATAATGCGCTCATGTTTAAACCAACCCAGTCATTCCAAAGACAAGCCTAATGTATTTAATCCTTTATTTATTTAGTTCCAGCAATAATTCAAACCTGGGTAGGATTTTATTTACAACTTAAAAGGACAAAGTAGAAATCTATTTTAAACCACTATTTTATGGCAGCTAAAATAATAGGCAATGGGCAAATATTCTTGGGAAAACATTCAAATAATTGAAAGCGAACAGGATCTGCCCAAAATAAAAAACAAAAACTAGACATTTACATGATTATAAACGATGTTTGGTTTAAAACGGGTTAGCATTTTGTAATAACCATACAGGATCTTCTCCTTTCTCCTTCTGTTGAAATGTATACTGTTAGTACTTTTCATTGATTTGTTAGGTCTATCAACAATATGAATGTAAAGTAACATGAGAGGAAAATGAAATGATATTTCTTTAAAATGAGTTATAGAATCATTTTATATTTTAAAGTCTGGACATCATTTAAAAGTTCTAAATTCTTTCCCTTGACTTTGGTTCATTCATCTGCAAAAATAGAAAATTTATCTCAGTTCAATGAATGCTAATTCTAAAATGGATAATTTAATAAATGAAAAGATAAGAAAGCCTCACTCTGGGTCTAAAAATTCATCAGTGATAACATACTTTTTATTCTAGTTTCTAAGAAATTGATGTTTCTTCAAATTGCCCTTGAGAAATTTATACAGCTTTTTTATTTATTCCTAAAAAGATTTTGAGTTGAAAGTAACAATGATGTCACACATAGATTTTGCTATTTTTTAAAACTGTTAGCTCTATTGGCATATACTACATATAATATAAGTTCAGTCTTTTAAACCTACAATTTGGTGTTTTTAGGGGCACATTCACATACCTGTATAGTGATCAAAATTCTTTGATTTGACAACGTTCTCAACACCCAAAAAGGGAATATTCATTAACAGCCACTCTCCATTTTCCACTCTCCTGTCCCTCAGAACCACTGATCTATATTGTTTCAGAGGATTTGTCTTTACTGGGCATTTCAGAGAAAAGGAAGCATACAGCGTCACCTTTTATGACTGGCTTCCTTCACATAGCATAGTGTTCTTCAGGGTCATTCATATTGCAGGGTATATCAATAGTTTTTTTTTTTTTTCCTTGCCAAATAATAACCCAGTGTGTGGATAGACTACTTTTCGCTTAACAGTTTATCAGTTGAGGGACATTTGGATTATTCCGTATTGGCTATTATGAATAATGCTGCTATGAACAATGGATAGATTTCAAACTCTGACCACAAATTTTTCTCCCTGCTCTGTCTGCAATGGACTTTTTCAGTTCTCCTGTTGAGACAGGATTCACCTGAAAAGAACTGGTGTAGATGATCATATTTAAAAAGCAGAAATAGAGACACAGATGTAGAAAACAAACGTACGGATACCAAGGGGAGAATGGGGGTGGAGGGTAGGATGAACTGGGAGGTTGGGATTGACATATATACACTATTGATACTGTGTATAAAATAGATAACTAGTGACAACCTTAAAAAGAAGATAAAGAATTCAGTTGGCCTGGTATTGTAACTTTCTATGACTGGCATGATGGAGAAGGAAACGGCAACCCACTCCATTATTCCTGCCTAGAGAATCCTGTGGACAGAGGAGCCTGGTGGGCTGCTGTCCATAGGGTCACACAGAGGGACTCGACTGAAGCGACTTAGCATGCATGCGTGCATTGGAGAAGAAAATGGCAGCCCACTCCATTATTTTTGCCTGGAGAATCCCAGGGACAGAGGAGCCTGGTGGGCTGCCGTCTATGGTGTCCACACAGAGTCGGACACGGCTAAGGAGACTTAGCAGCAGCAGCAGCATGACTGGCATAATTCACGGGACTGGAATTTGGGGGTTTGAAGTCGAGGACCCCAGAGAGACCCTTTTTGCCCTCCTGCCGCCCTGTGACCACTAGTCAAAGAAGTTTAGAGCATGCTGTGTGGGGCTGGAGGCCCACCGGGCAGTACTCGCTGGCAGATGTGTGAGTGATGCTCTCTCAGGCCAGCGTCTCTGATTCCACACATGTGACTCAGGAGAAACCAAGAGAAGTTCTGTTCAGCTGAGTCACTGTGTTCACAGAATTGCCTCTCCAAAGAACTGTATGCTAGCACATGACTGTTCTTGTAAATCACTATTTTTTGGGGGGTAAGATTTATTACAGAATAGTGGATAACTGATACACTCTTAATTCCATCCGGGTTACTAATTAGTGGTATCCTACTTCTACCGGTACTTATTATCTGGAATACTTCTATAGTAAGGAGCTTCCCCACATCAACTGCTTGGTTACCTTAAGGTACAGTTCATATAGGAAAGGAAAACCATATGGAAAAACGAATTCATTTCTGGTTATCTACCAGTTTTGAAACTGACTGCTTGATTTCTTTGTACACTTTAAAGATATCCAATGCAGTTTCCCCCATCACTATGAACTTACGGATTTAAATGTATGAAACGCATCCCTACTTCAAGAGCTCTCCTAACTTTATCAGTTTAATGTTGTAGATGGGATCTCACAGCTCTCAGTTTCCACCTTCCCAACTAAATTTTAGCAACAGAATTGACTTCAAAGATCCACAAATGTCAAATTTGTTTCTTTTATCTGATAACAAGGGAGTTAAAAAACAAGTTGGCAGATATAAAATATTGATGATTTATTTGTTGGCCTAGACATGCCTGAATATTAATTCTAGAAAATCTTAACCACTTTCTACTTGTGTGACCTAGAGCAAGTCTTGGTTTTTCTGAGCCTCACTTCACTCACCTTTAAATGGGAATAATTATACCCAGTAAAATATTTATAACAGTTAAGTTAGACCTCATATGGAAAAGTTTCTCTTAAGGTTTCTGGTCCAGAGTAGGCACTCAGAAAACTTTGAGTCCTTGTATTTTCTATCTTCTTTCCTAACCCCTTCCATGTGTTAGGAATTGTTACAGTTCCTTTATGTTATCAAAGTACAGTAGTAGATTTTACTAATATTCAAATATCCTTCCGGGGTAAAGAGATGGGAGTGTACTTTAATTTCTCTTTCCTTTCTGACATGTCCTAATCATAGCAAACTCTTTGTAACTCAGTGTGTTCCTAGTGACCAGTTAGTGTATGGTACATGAACTGAAAAAAGAAAGTATATGTGAAAAGCACATTTGAATAGTATATATTACCTGCCCAATTTACTTTGTTAATTAAACATTCTTGAGTACAGTCACTGTGTTTTTAATCTAATTATAAAGCTTAAATATTTTAAAAGAATTGTTGACCCCTCTTGCTTTCTTCCCTTGCCCACAAATGAGGCCCTTTCAATCATCTTGTGAGTCAGGCAATGCAGAGACTAATGTAGGAGAGAACAAGGAGGTCAAAGCACCCATTTCCTTGCTCTTTTTCGGATCCAGCCTCAATTTCACAATGAAAGGAGTTGAAAATACTGATTTAAAAGAGAACTCGTGAGCATCTTTGGGTTTTTATTATCTCTGATTTGATATTAATGCTCTAGATTTTCAGTGGGAAACAAAGATTTCAACATTCTGGCCCTTCCCTGGCTCCCAAGTTCCCTTAGATCTTTGAGCTCTAGTTAACATGGTAGACATTTAGAAACCAGCCTGGGAAGTTTCTCTTTGGATTAGCAGCTGAGAAAATCATCAGACCCCTTTGTGATCAATCAGAGAGATTCTGAAAAGGCTGGAGAAAGATGGAGGATGTTGGCCAAGCATGGGAACCAGTACAAAAATGAGCATGACGCAGCCAAGGAATGCAGGACCCGTCGGCGATGGGATCAGTACCAGCCCGTCCCCTCCTCAACCCACTCCAGCCCTTGGATCTTTAGCTTCTCATGTTTGTAGAGAGTCCTTCTAGTTTCCTCTTAACGTTTCTCTTTCTTCAGGGTAATGTCAGTATCTATGTATCCCATAGATAGTTTATGTTTTTCTCATTTTGCTGTCTGCATGAGAATAACACTCTGAGTCAAAATTTTTTGATTTCCACAATATATACCCAGTTGAGACTTTGGAAACTGTTTTATAAATTCTCTTATTCTCATAAAGTTATAGATTCTCTGGTTTTTGTTCCTTTTATGCAAACAAGTAAAATGGACTTACAAAAGCTATTGATATATTACATGGCACAAACACCTGATACCCAATAGTTAAGAAATATTTAGGTGTGATTAAAACTAACATGCTTACTACATGTTAGCATGTGTAAGTAATTCATTCATTTGTGTAAGTAATTTATTCATATGTATAAGTAATTTATTCATTGCTATAATTTGTTTTATGCATCCCAAGTATTTTAGTATATGTACATGATATAACTAAAGGCTTAATGAACTAATAGTGCTATAGCAAGGAAAAAGATAAAGATTTGAGCTTTGAATTTTACATACAAGCAAGATATAATGTGAAATATGTTTTGATTTCACTGTCTATCTTTAAGTGTAACTCTCTATCTTTAAATTTCACAACAGAAAGTCAAACTCAGTCAATTCTGTTACTTATTTTATTAACATTTAACCTAATTTAATTTGTACTGGATAATAAATTGCTAGTTGTTGCTGTTCAGTGGCAAGTTGTGTCCAGCTTTTGTGACCTCATGGACTGCAGCATGCCTGGCTTCCCTGTCCTTTATCTTTTTCTGGAGCTTGCTCAAACTCATGTCCATTGAGTTGGTGATACCATCCAACCATCTCATCCACTGTCATCCCCTTCTCCTCCTGCCCTCCATCTTTACCAACATCATGGTCTTTTCCAATGAGTCAGTTCTTTGCATCAGGTGGCCAAAGTACTGAAGCTTCAGCTTCAGCATCACTCCTTCCAAAGAATATTCAGGATTGATTTCCTTTAGGATTGACTGGTTTGCTCTCCTTGCAGTCCCAGGGACTCCCAAGAGTCTTCTCCAACACCACAGTTCAGTTCAGTTCAATTCAGTCTCTCGGTCATGTCCGACTCTTTGCGGACTCTTTTGTGCTCCATGAACTGCAGCACGCCAGGCCTCCCTGTCCACCATCAACTTCCAGAGTTCACCCAAACCCATGTCCATCAAGTCGATGATGCCATCCAACCATCTCATCCTCTGTTGTTCCCTTCTCCTCCTGCCCCCAATCCCTCCCGGCATCAGGGTCTTTTCAAATGAAAGCTCTTCATATCAGGTGGCCCAAATATTGGAGTTTCAGCTTCAACATCAGTCTTTCCAATGAACACCCAAGACTGATCTCGTTTAGGATGGACTGGTTGGATCTCCTCACAGTCCAAGGGACTCTAAAGAGTCTTCTCCAACACCACAGTTCAGAAGCATCAGTTCTTTGGTGCTCAGCTTTAAGCATCACTTCTTCAGCACTCAGCCTTGTTTTGGTCCAACTTGCACATCCCTACAGGACCACTGGAAAAACCATAGCTTTGACTGTATGGATCTTTGTCAGCAAAGTAATCTCTTCTTTTTAACGTGCTGTCTAGATTGGTCATAACTTTTCTTCCAAGGAACAGGCATCTTTTAATTTCATGGCTGCAGTCACTATTTGCAGTGATTTTGGAGCCCCCCAAAATAAAGTCTGTCACTGTTTTCATTGTTTCCCCATCTATTTGCTATGAAGTGATGGGACCAGATGGTATGATCTTTATTTTTTGGATATTGACTTTTATGCCAGCTTTCTCACTCTCCTCTTTCACTTTCATTAAGAGGCTCTTTTGTTCTTCTACACTTTCTGCCATAAGGATGGTGTCATCTGCATATGTGTGGTTCTTGATATTTCTCCCAGCAATCTTGATTCCAGCTTGTGCTTCATCCAGCTTGGCATTTTGCATGATGTACTCTGCATATTAGTTAAATAAGCAGGGTGACAGTATACAGCCTTGACATACACCTTTCCCAATTTGGAACCAATCCATTGTTCCATGTCCAGTTCTAACTGTTGCTGTTTGACCTGCATACAGAGTTTTCTACTTTAATTCTTTACATATTTTCCCTTAAACTTAAATGTCATCTTAAATGTTACCTTATATGTAATGTATAAGGTATGTTCTCTTTTATTTCTTCAACAGGGTCTGTTGTTAGGTGAATATTTATTATGGGCATAATAAAATGTTTCAATTTCCTCATTGCAAAAAGGATACTTTGGATTTAAGTTGTTGTGCAGAAGAAACCATCTCAACATTGTAGCAATCATCATCCAATAAAACATTTAAAGAAAGATACTTTGTGAGGCTTAATTGAGACATAACATTTGATACAGAAAACAATGGATAAATAACAGCTAGGATTACTTATGTATTTTCACAAGGAGATATAATACATAGATATGCATTTATTACTTATCTTTAGTAAACAAAAGAGATGCTAATTAATGTTGAATTTCTTTTTCCACAGGAAAAGAGACCCTCAAGCTAGATAAAGAAAAATGAGAAGACTCATTGCAAGGATTCCACAGTAATCTGAGTCACAGAGGTCAAGAAAGTAAGAAGAGTGTTGCTGGGCCTGAGACCTGCGATATTTGGGGTAAGCTAACTTTCTCTTATCATTAAGACACTGATGACCTCTTTCAATTGGGCTTTTGTATGATGCTGTTTGCATGGCCTGCACCATTTTTGTTGTTGTTGTTATGACCAAAATTCTCTGGTTCTTTAATAATATGGAGGCATCTCTCTGATTTTGGGAAAAGTTGAATGAAGAACAACTCACCAAAGGCAGGACTCCAGGCAGCTCATAGATCAGCAGCTTTTATCCTCATCTCTTTCACTCATGACTGCTCCCTTTCTCAGTGTGTCTGTTACCTTTTGTCTGTGACTTCTCACCAGTTGTGCCAGGGATATTTAGCTTCCTGCGCCTGTTGCTCCGTTAAGCCTGTCCCAGTCTCCGAGCTCCATGATCTCTTTTCTCAAGTCCTCACACTCAAACTGTCTTCGTGGGTCCAGAGTCTTAAGCAAGAGAATATAATGCTGTCAGCTTAGCTTTGTGAAGCAGGTCACATATCACTGATGAACAATACTTTCTTGCCAGGAGCCTATCTTTCACCTGATGAATTCAGAGTCTTGGTGGTTCACAAAACACTGCCCACAGGCCACTGTGTGGCAGTCCAGCCATAACACACTTAGGGATGCACCCAGAAGAGGACATGAAAAGGGTAAGGAATGACTGGTTACCCTGGTAGAAGAAGTGTGGATTACTTTCCAGGGGAAGTAATCATGCTCTTTTGGATAAATTCTGAAAAAAAATTCAAACATAAAAATTATTTGAAATTATACAAAATAAATAAAGTAGACTATCAGTGGGCAGATTTGCTTAATTTATAGTTCAATTCTTTGCCAACTCTAAACTGTCTCTGTTTAGTGTTACCAGAGGATGATTTGAGAGACTTTGTGACGATGGATGACTGTAGAAGACCAAGCTGACTCTCTATCCCTCTGATTTCATCAGTTAAGTCAGGTCACCTGAGCATTGTATCTAGGGGCCACTTGGTCCCCAAAGCTTGCAGAATGACAGCTTCATTGGGGCAATTTTCCACTAACTCTCATGAAAGAGTGCTGCAGGAAACAGCACTGTGTGAGAAAGCACATCATTTACCTCCATATGTCCTGAGGGAGACCCACTGTGATGATGCTTATTACAGATAACATCCATGGGGAGCTTTGCTGCCTAAAGCTGGTTTTTCTCTTCAAGGACAATGAGAGTTATACAAGTAACCACCTGAAGCTCTCTTAGTGAAAGGAAATGCAGTCAGGGACATCCCAAACAAAATGTGGACTTTTCTCTAGCTTTCATTCCTTTAGCACTCCCTATCCCCTGTTTTAAAAACACCAGATAAGGACCTCCCTGGTGGTTCAGTGGCTAAGCCTCCTCATTCCCAATGCAGGGGGCCTGGCTTTGAGTAGTGGTTGGGGCACTAAGTTCCATATTCTGCAACTAAAGATTCTCTGTGTTGCAGCTAAGCCCTGGTGCAACCAAATAAATAAAAATAAATTTTGAAAAATTAGGAAAAAACACACCAGTCATCTGATGCCTACCCTCAGAAAAGAAAGGAAAAGACAAAAGGGAAAGAATAAAAGAAAAGGTAAAAAAAAAAAAAAGGAATACCTCCAGGTAGGGATATCCATAGCTTCAGTGATCCTGCCACTTTGCAACTATTTCCGTTTCACTTTGGCATTTGACAAAACCCATGGAAAAATCACAACACTTTCTTGGTGGCTCAGTGGTAAAGAATCTGCTTGTCAATGCAGAGATGTGGGTTCAATCCCTGGGTTGAGAAGATCCCTTGGAAGAGGGCATGGCAACCCACTCTAGTATTCTTACCTAGAGAATCCCATAGACAGAGGAGCCTGGCAGGCTACAGTCCATAGGGTCTCAATAGTTGGACATGACTAAAGTGACCTAGCACTTACCTATCCATTTACCGCAGGTTTCTAAGCAGCATTTGACCCCTTCATTCATACATGTGATTTCATAATTCCAGACAAATAATTAGACATCTAAGCAAAACTAACCATATGTGAGATCTATATAAAAACAACCTCATCTGAAAAACTTGGCACTTCCCATTTGTATTAAAAGCTCTCTGCTCCGATGCAGCAGTAGCCACAGGCTCTCCCAGCCCGACTCAGAGGTGACTGATCCGCTCCGAGAAGCATCGCTGTCTTCAGGCATTCAGCTCATCTACATCTGTAAGTTTGGCAATGGAGAGAATATTTGTTTCTCTCTTCCATATGGCAGGGGGGGGAAAAAAAGGAAGAAGGTGATGCAGCCCTGATGAGGAATGACATTCAGTAAACAAAACTTAGATGAGCTAGAGTCGAGAAGAAAATCATGCCTGTTTCTGGTCCCTCCCAGAGGCTGGGCTGGCTCCCTCTTGGTGAGTCCTGGGGCCCCTCAGTCTCTTCCTGGTTTGTTCCCCCATCTTTCCTTCACAGTGAGGCCCCCTCCAGTGGAGGGCTGAGATCACTGTATACCACCTGGCCTTGACTCTCAATTGGATTAGAATTAGATTCAATCTTTTAAATTTATACACTCAGAATGTAGGTTTTTATTTTAAAATGATCAGAATCTAGAAACTTTCCTGGTAGTCCATTGGTTAAGACTCTGTGCTCCCAGTGCGGGGGCCTGGATTCCATCCCCTGACACGGAACAAGATGCCACATACCCCAACGAAGACCCTGAGCAGCCAAATAAAAAAATAAATATAACATTGCCTATAAAAAAAAAATTAAGGGCTTTCCAGGTGACATGGTGATGAAGAATCCACCAGAAAAAGCAGGAAATACAAAAGACATGGGCTCCATCCCTGCATGGGGACTATCTGCTAAAGGAAGCAATTGCAACCCACTCCAGTATTCTTGCCTGGAGAATCTCATGGACTGAGGAGCCTGGCAGGCTACAGTCCATGGGGTCACAAAGAGTTGGACATGCCTGAGCAACTGAACACATACACATGAAAATAATAAATAAAATAATATTATCAGAATCTACAATAAACTGTGGAAAATTCTGAAAGAGATGGGAATACCAGACCACCTGACCTGCCTCTTGAGAAACCTATATGCAGATCAGGAAGCAACAGTTAGAACTGGACATGGAACAACAGACTGGTTCCAAATAGGAAAAGGAGTACGTCAAGGCTGTATATTATCACCCTGCTTATTTAACTTATATGCAGAGTACATCATGAGAAACGCTGGGCTGGAAGAAGCACAAGCTGGAATCAAGATTACTGGGAGAAATACCAATAACCTCAGATATGCAGAAGACACCACCCTTATGTCAGAAAGTGAAGAGGAACTAAAAAGCCTCTTGATGAAATTGAAAGAGGAGAGTGAAAAAGTTGGCTTAGAGCTCAACATTCAGAAAATGAAGATCTTGGCATCTGGTCCCATCACTTCATGGCAAATAGGTGTGGAAACAGTGTCAGACTTTATTTTTGCGGGGCTCCAAAATCACTGCAGATGGTGACTCTAGCCATGAAATTAAAAGACGCTTACTCCTTGGAAGGAAAGTTATGACCAACCTAGATAGCATATTGAAAAGCAGAGACGTTACTTTTCCACCAAAGGTCCGTCTAGTCAAGGCTATGGTTTTTTCAGTGGTCATGTATGGATGTGAGAGTTGGACTGTGAAGAAGGTTGAGCACCGAAGAATTGATGCTTTTGAACTGTGGTATTGGAGAAGACTCTTGAGAGTCCCTTGGACTGCAAGGAGATCCAACCAGTCCATTCTAAAGGAGATCAGCCCTGGGTGTTCTCTGGAAGGATTGATGTTGAAGCTGAAACTCCAATACTTTAGCCACCTGATGTGAAGAGCTGACTCATTGGAAAAGACCTTGATGCTGGGAAAGACTGAGGGCAGGAGGAGAAGGGGACGACAGAGGATGAGATGGTTGGATGGCATCATCGACTTGATGGACATGGGTTTGTGTGGACTCCGGGAGTTGGTGATGGACAGCCTGGCATGCTTCGGTTCATGGGGTCGCAGAGTCGGACATGACGGAGCGACTGGACTGAACTGAACTGAGTGACTGTACTGAACTTAACTGAAAGAATTAACTCTATTCCTAAAGCCTGGAGCCTCGGCAAAGTGAAATGGTTCTTCTGCATCCTCACATGATTCGCAGCCTTGGTCCCACACCCCTTCTCCGCCTAAGTCCCACGTGACCTATTCCACACCGGAAACCCTGACCTGCTGCCCTCTCCAGAGCTGGGCTTGTTTAGCCCTTACTGCTTCTCATTGTCTATTGAATCTAACACAGGGCATCAGCCCCCTCCTCCTGCATCCATTCTTTCTTTCATTGAGGCTTCTCTTCCATCAGAGCCTCATTGCCAACTCTGGATCACTATCCCCCACCACTGGATTTCCAGAACCTTCCAGAAAAGCAGCCACAGCCCTACTCTTCCTCCTCCCCCAGCCTGTTGCCAGCTTGTTCTCAGCTCCACCATCAGAGCCCCGAGAACCTTCTCTTACTTACAACTGGCTTAGCAAAACCAACGTGGCTCTGCATGCAAGACATTTGAGAAGATCAAACTGAACTAGTAACTAGATGTGAATATATTTATTTTAGAAAATGTGCCACGTGACATTGGCATTGATTGTGATGCCAGTTTTAAAAATGCATACCGAAATGTAGAAATCAATCTTTCAGTAAAATTTATCCTGGAAGGGGATGGTTAAGCATAACTAATAGGCCAGTTTAGATGAGAAAATATTAAGCATTTTGCCAATGGAAGAAAAAAATGTGAATATCCTTAACAAGTCAGATAATATTTGAAGAGATAAAAGGTGTTCCCAGCACAAGATGTTAATTTTGGCTCCTGCGCACAGTGAGAAAGAGAAGGAATCTGACATATCTTTTTCTTTCTTAGGCAGTGTTTTTTGTTCCCTAGGACTCTGCTCTCATCCAGGTGTTTTAGAACTGACATTTTAAATTCAAATTTCTTGTGCACAAGTATATAAATAAGTTGAGCTCTCTAGTTCATACAACATCATTCCCCCAGCCCTCTTTCAACTAGAATTACCGCATTGACTATTTTATAATTTCTAGGCATCTTGCCCACCTTTCAAATTCGCTAAATTGTAGCTAGAAGCCTTGCAATGACTTTTGTCAATACCTTAAGTACCTTATTAATTGGGTTTGAAAAATTGTATCTAGACTGGACATTCAATTCATTCAATTAAAATTAATGAGTATCCATGGGGCTGCTTGTTCAGAGCTGAGTTCTTGCCAATCCCTCTCTAGCCAAAAGTAAAATATTCTTCTTTTAAGACAAAGCCTCTGTCACAACTAGCAAGTGATTATAGAGCTTTTCCTCATTGCCAGTGATTACGCAATACCATTTCCCACTGTTGTTTAGTCACTAAGTCATGTCAGACTCTTTTGCAACCCAATGGGCTATTGTCCCATCCCTTCTAGGCTCCTCTGCCCCTGGGATTCTCCAGGCAAGAATGCTGGAGTGGGTTGCCATTTCCTCCTCTAGGATCTTCCTGACCCAGGGATGGAACCTGTGTCTCCTGCATTGACAGGCAGATTCTTTACCACTGAACCACCATCTAATTGATGCAAACAAGTACAGTAACCATTTCTTGGTCACAGCTTTGAACATAGAATAGTCTGTTCATTTCAGGTTTGCCATGATGCCTGTTCCTCTGCTGCTGCTGAATCAGTTCTGGGTTGGCTGGAAAGATTTATTTGTAACAATACTGCATAAAGAAAACAAATTAAAGAAAATGTAAATGCATGAGAAAATACAGAATGGAAAAATAGATGCATCAAATAATGATAAAAACTGGTAATATACACAAGGAGTATTACCAGAAAAGAATCATTGAATCATTCTGAGAATAGAAACTAGATTAAAAGTGAAAAAAAAAAAAAAAAAAAAAAAAAATAAAAAAAAAAAAAAAAAAAAAAAAAAAAAAAAAAAAAAAAAAAAAAAAAAAAAAAAAAAAGAAAAAAAAAAAGAAAAAAAAAAAAAAAAAAAAAAAAAAAAAAAAAAAAAAAAAAAAAAAAAAAAAAAAAAAAAAAAAAAAATGTTTAAAAGGATGGATCAGAGAATGGCATTTAGGAACTCTTTTTTTTTCTCTCTTTTTGATATTTTTTAGACTCCAGTTCTTACCATTTAGAAATGATTTCTGTGGTTCTTACTGAAGACCTGATTGTACTCAAAAGGAATATAATGAAAGAAAATAATTTAATTCTGACCATTAATAGTGTAATTGTAATGTTATCAAGTTCTTAGCTCTCCAAGTAATAATGATTTTCTATTCTTGGCATAACAACAATATCTATGTGAGTTTCAAGGGGGGTATAAATGAATTTTTGAAAAGAGAAAAAACTATATACCATGGTATTCTCCTGAGTAGACTATAAGGTGACTTGGGCATTGGGACACATATGTGTATGTCATATATATATATATATATTTTTTTTTTTCTTTTCTCCATGGCTCCTATCTTAATACTTTTCACCTAAATATTGACTATTCAAATGTTGCTCAAGTAAATTAAAATAAAAAAATAATTTAGTCAGAATTCACCATTATATGTATGGAATAAAGCACACAGAAGCAAATGTATTCCCTTCTCTGAGATTCTGAATGTCTATTCAGTACACTAAACTAGACATCTTAGATGCTATCTAGTCTTGGAGCTGACTCTATAACCAAAATGGAATCATTATGGGTGTAACTGGGGGAATGCCATTTATCACATTAGTCTAGGATTCCTTCTATTCTGAAACAAATACCCAGACCTTATTTTTAGCTTTTATGATACATAGCTTGCAAAGAACTGTACTTGGATAGCTAGCAGAAGGAAAAATGCAAGCAGGACTATAGAACACGCTCTGCTTCTGAAGAATAAAGGCATTATCCTTAAAATTAAGTCAAATTACATGGTTTTAACTAATTACAATTTAATTAGCAAAAGCAGATCTTGTGGAACAAGGGCTTATCCTTCTTATCCCTTTAAAATATACTGAGAAAGTACACAACAGATTCTCATAAGCCTTTGTCATATTTGGTATAAAATTTGGTGAAGAAGATGTTGACCAGTCCAAACTGTATCCTTAAAGTTGTTGGTTATCTGAAACTAAACAGTGAGCTCTCTGCCTCTGAGTTTTGTTATTGAAGGAGTTGAATTAGTTGACTTTCATGGATCACTTTCTATGATGTTTCTTGTTCTCTGTTCAGATATTATCATGATACTACGTTAAGTTGGTTACATAAACATTAGCATAACTCAACAAGCACCTAATTAGCTGTATGAGCAAATGTGCATAATTTCACAATAGCAAGACTCTTCTAGCAAGTATTCTTTCACCATCTTTCATCATCATGATAATTCTCTGCTACCCCCTCCTCTCATTTGAAACTCCTAAGTTCCTTTGAGCAACTTTGCATGTACTTACTGTTTCGAACACTGTTTAGAAAATTCTCCACGGAATGCACTTGTTTTTCCACATCATTTTCCCCAGACTGTTGCCTTACTCTTTTGAGTCTCCAGATTTGATGTTGTTACGCACAGCATCAACTAGATGCTTTCAAGACTCTCATTCGTTGTTTCTCGGCTTATCTACCTCTTTTCAACTTAACTAGCCATAAAACAGCCCCATATCTTTTGCGTTTTAAAATGAGACACTGTAACCTGAAACTCTTGCAAAAGTGAATTCCGACTTCTCTGATTAACATATTCATTCTTCTCAACTTTATTGATTCAACAGTATTTACCAGGCACCTACTATGAGCCTGCATTGTGCAAGGGTCTCTAGGTTCAGTAATGAGAAAACAGACATCAGTTCTGCTTTTCTGTGGCTTCTATTCTAGTGGGAAAGACACATTGACAGACCTCATCATAAAATTCCTGTTCATAGAGAGGTACTCCCAAGGGAAGGGTCTCAGCTCTATGATAGCCCATCTGAAGAGAGCCTAACTTTGATACGGGGAGATTTCATTACCAGTTGAGGAAGCAGGCCTATGATGGGAAGGAGCATGGTGGTTAGGTGTAGAAAAGGAAAAAAACTATAAGATATGTATGTATTACAGTATGATGCTGTGACTGATATATTAGGCAGCTGGATTTACTGTGTGATCTAATACCCATTCTCATGTTTATGGAGAGAACAGTGCAAGCAATGCAAGGGTCTCCAATGTGACCCTTGGCTGGGACATTTTCTCATCAGGATGGGCAATATGTCTCTTCCATCCTCCATTCATTCTTATAAATATGGACCATCAGTTGAATAAGTCAGTGGCACTTATAAAGTTTTTGGTTTGGCAGTTCCACAAGTTTCAAATCTATCAACATATCACCTATCTATTTACCTATCTGTTTATGTGTCTATCATCTATCTACTTATCTATTCATTAACTATTCATTGCCTATATAAATTTGATGGTGATTATTAGTGTGTGTGTGTGTTTAGATTAAGGAATCCTAGATTGAATAAGTAGATAAATTAGATAAGCTATGTCTTACCAATATCCTCATAATTACTAATAGTGTTTAAATGTTGCTGCTCAGTCGCTAAGTCATGTCCGACTTTTTGTGACCCCATGGACTGCAGCACGCCAGGCTGCCCTGTCCTTCACCATCTCCCGGAGCTTGCTCAAACTCATGTCCATTGAGTTGGTGATGCCATCCAACCATCTTATCCTCTGTCATCCCCTTCTCCTCCTGCCCTCAATCTTTTGCAGCATCAGAGTCTTTTCCAATGAGTCAGTTCTTCACATCAGGTGGCCAAAGTATTGGAACTTCAACTTCAGCATCAGCCCTTCCAATTAATATTCAGGGTTGATTTCCATTAGGATTGAATGGTTTGATCTCCTTGATGTCCAAAGAGACTCTTCATGAGCCCCTCCAGCACCACAGTCAAGAGCATCAGTTCTTCAGGCTCTCGGCCTTCTTTATGGTCCAACTGTCACATCTGTACAGACAACTGGAAAAATCATAGCTTTAGCTATACAGACCTCTGTCGGTAAACTCATGTCTCTGCTTTTACACTCTCTAGGTTCTAGAGAGGTTTTGTCTAGGTTCAGAGGGCTTCCCTGATAGCTCAGTTGATAGAGAATCTGCCTGTAATTCAGGAGACCCTAGTTTGACTCCTGGCTTGGGAAGATCTGCTGGAGAAGGGATAGGCTACCCACTCCAGTATTGTTGGGCTTCCCTTGAGGCTCAGCTGATAAAGAATCCGCCTGCAATGTGGGAGACCTGGCTTCGATCTTTGTTATAACTTTTCTTCCAAGGAGCAAGCGTCTTTTAATTTCATGGCTGTAGTCACCATCTGCGGTGATTTTGGAGCCCCCCCAAACAAAATCTGCCACCATTTCCATTTTCCCTCCACCTATTTTCCATGAAGTGATGGGACTGAATACCGTGACCTTAGTTTTTTGAATGCTGAGTCTCAAGCCAGCTTTTTTCACTCTCCTCTTTCATTTATTTTCATCAAGAGGCTCTTCACTCCTCTTTGCTTTCTGCCATTAGGGTGGTATCATCTGTTGCTTAAGTGTAGAAATAGTCTTTTCCTATCCTGTGAGGAAGGCGGATATGAATAGACACTCAGAGGACACAGAGAAGCCATGGTTGTGTAGGGGAAGAGATATTGAAAGGAATTAAAGGCTATTCAACACTTTTTTCTAAAACAGTCCTCAAGAAGGACTTAGCTCTCGATGGTGCTTTTCCTGTGAAAGAGGGACGTAAGATCACCTTTCCACATTTGTACTGCTTTGTTCAGAGACTATAGGTTTAAGGCACCCATATCCTTTGCTTCTTAAGAAACTCCAAAGTAACAGATACATACAGTAATTCTAAAAATACACCCTTGTAATACTGACCCGGCTTTTCTTTTTTTTTTTTTAATTTTTTAATTTATTTTTAATTTTAAAATCTTAATTCTTACATGTCCAAACATGAACCTACTCCTCCCCATAACATCTCTCTGGATCATCCCCATGCACCAGCTCCAAGCATGCTGTATCCTGCATCAGATATAGACTGGCGATTCAATTCTTACATGATAGTATACATGTTAGAATGTCATTCTCCCAAATCATCCCACCCTCTCCCTCCCTCTGAGTCCAAAAGTCATTATACACATCTGTGTCTCTTTCCCTGTCTTGCATACAGGGTCGTCATTGCCATCTTCCTAAATTCCATATATATGTGTTAGTATACTGTATTGGTGTTTTTCTTTCTGGCTTACTTCACTCTGTATAATCGGCTCCAGTTTCATCCATCTCATCAGAACTGATTCAAATGAATTCTTTTTAACGGCTGAGTAATACTCCATTGTGTATATGTACACCGCTTTCTTATCCATTCATCTGCTGATGGACATCTAGGTTGTTTCCATGTCCTAGCTATTATAAACAGTGCTGCGATGAACATTGGGGTACATGTGTCTCTTTCAATTCTGGTTTCCTCGGTGTGTATGCCCAGAAGTGGGATTGCTGGGTCATAAGGTAGTTCTATTTGCAATTTTTTTAAGGAATCTCCACACTGTTCTCCATAGTGGCTGTACTAGTTTGCATTCCCACCAACAGTGTAGGAGGGTTCCCTTTTCTCCACACCCTCTCCAGCATTTATTGCTTGCAGATTTTTGGATCACAGCCATTCTGACTGGTGTGAAGTGTACTCATTGTGTTTTGATTTGCATTTCTCAAGTATGTAGACTCGATGTACATATCTGAGTCATATTTTCTGAAAATAATAGCATCTCTTGTATTACTCATGACCCTGTAGTCTTTTTGCAGCTATATTAGATCCATGCTATCAGATTCTGATGATCAGTAAATTTCAGTACAAATTTTCTTGAGTGAAAATATGAAGCTCACCTATTATGAAGTTTATTTTAGGAGGATAAATGTAAATGCATTTTGGGAGTCTTGTACTTCGTACGTACAGTCAACACTGTTAGTTTCAACCCACTAAATCAATCCATCAGTATTCAGGCAAGACACTGAATCATGTAAACATGATTTCCACAAAACAAACAAAAATTATATTTGTGCTATAAATAATGAACTTCTCTCCACAAGCCAATGTAACCTTTCATTCCAAGTGATCTTTCTAACAATTTCCCAGAAGATGGTGTATGCAAAAGAGCTTCTCTTATGCCAGTTTAAATTCTTGTATATATTCCCAATTAATTCTATATCCTAATATTTATTCGGTACTCTATCACTTACAAAGTGTTTTCACACTTGCACAATTATTATCTCATTTCAAATTAACAATACTCCATTGTAAGGCTGGTGGGCATTATAAATCCAATTTGAAAGATGAAGGAAAGATTCAAAAAGTCAATCATTTGCCTAACATCAAATAAAACGTTGTTTGCAGAAGTAATGAGAGTCATCAGGATTTGCTAAGCAACAAACATCCTGGCCATGAAAATAGGTGCCCTATATACATCTCCCTGTAATGCTAGCATCAACATTTCAAGGAATTTAATGTTACTACCAATTAACTGATAAGAGAATGGAGGTTAACCTAGTTAAGTAAATGGCAGAGACTAGAACTAAACCAGGAGCATTTTACTGTGAGTCATGAAATAGTTTGCATATTAGTTTATTTTCTCCTCATTCAATAGCTTATATCAGTGATTATTTTTATGATCGCAGAGTAATTTGGGGCCATATTTTTCAGGTTAAATGATCAAATAAGGAATGATTTATAGTTGTTTCCTGGAGATTTCTGTAGACAGTGTCTTTTTAAAAAAGTAATTATTTTGAACAGTAATTTTCTGTCAAATCACCAATTTCTTCTCTCCTGCAGAGTGCTTTAATAGGAGAGTCAGCATATGGCACTGTTGATTTAATTGCTGCCACACAGACTAGCTGGAAATGTTTAAGTCTTCCTTATTAAATCTTTTTTTTTTCCAGACATTCCTCTTAGTCAAGATTTAAATGAAGGGCTAGAGGAGAAATCCCATGGAAGCTTCATCATCATCACAACCTAATATTTATCTCCAAGCACTTTAAAAAATACAGAAGAAACAATTCCTGCTTGCTAAAACTGAAATCTGAAAAGAGGGCAGTGTAAATTCTAAACATACAAAATTAGGTCATTTTCAATAAATGTATTTACGTTTACAAATAAAAAATCAAATAAGTACTAAAGAAAAGATTCAAATAAAAACATATTGTAGAGATGTTTGAAAGTAAAAATTTTACCCAAGATGGTATGTATCAAAGCTGTAAAGTGATCTATTAGCATCATAATTTTTAAGGAGCTGATTTGATATGTATGTAGAACAAAAACAAATGAAACTATGTATAGTAGAAAAAGAGTAGATGTTGTTTTCCCCTAAGGATTAAGCACACATAATAGTTCCTAGTTTTTTGAATTAAGATGCTCAAAAATAGGTACCTGTATGTGCCTAGCTAAATCACATTGTCATGCACCTGAAACTAACAGAGCATTATAAATCAACTATCCTCCCATAAAAATAAAAGCATAATAAAGTGTTCAAATGCTGAAAAAAGCTACTTTGTTATTATTTCAGTATCTTTGAAAACAAGGTTTATTAAGAAATACTACTTCAATTTTCTTGGAGCTAGGATATTGATGTCATCATAAGAAATAGTGAAGTAAAACTGGATCATTAATTAGCATTTTTGATTCAAAAAGATGAATCACTGACTGAACATATCTACATGGAGACAAACATCAATAGCTAGAATTTACACCATATCAAGCTATGATGTCATCCAGAACACTGGTCTCCAATGACGTTTGCTATCTTAATTCTAGCCAGCAACAGGAAAATAAAAGATAATTTATATATTTTCAAAAGCTCTAGAATATTAATTCTGCAACCCTCTCTAGTTTATCACTCTCATGTACATAACTATTTGATCCATTATTGGAAAACGCTGTAACTCATATTAAACAGGAAGACAGGTGTTATCAATGCTGCCCAACTCGGTAGTTATTGTTAAGCTATGCGCATGTTTTATTTCTCTACATCTCTATTGCCACTTATTTCCTTTGGATTTGATGCTCTGCTTTCAGAAGCCAAATTAAGGAAATCTGGGCATGGGAATTAATGGGGTCATCCATTGACTCACTCTGGAGGAACCTAGTTATACATTGGTTTCCATATGTAGCACTGCCCTCTACTGGGTAAATAAAAAAATTTGATGTTATTAATGGATTTTTAATTATTAATACTTAACAGTAGAGAATATATGAAAATATAATTCACTTCAACTACCCTGATATTTTTCAACTGGAAGGGGCTGAGGAATGTGACCATAGAGTATGAGAATTTCTAGCTTTTCGTGTAGACATTTTTGCTTTGTTTTGAAAAAAGTGTATTCTTTGATTTGCATGTGAGAAGCTCTTGATTTGACCTTAGATTCTATGGGGGCTTAAGTGTAAGAGAGATAATTGCTTTACCGTATGATAAACCAGTTAAGTGATAAGGAAATTGAAGACAGTATGACGTTATTTAAAATTTTTTTCTATTTTATCTGTGTTGGTACTTGGAGCAGGTAGAGAATAATATTATATATTTTTTATTTACAGCTTTATTTTGTTGGTAACTTTAGCTATATTTATGATAAGTTTATATTTTGATGGTGATATAATGTTTCTTTTCAGGGATACTTTCTTTAAGATGTGAAGGAGGATCTGCAAAGTATATTTTTTCTTTCTCTCCTTATCCTGTTACAATGTAGGTTAGGAATTTTAGAAATTAACACCATGTTAATTATGCTTTAACCCAAAAGACAAATGTTCAATACCACTATCAATGTGTTTATAAATTTAGGCAATAAAAAACTCTAGGTAATACTGAATTAGTATTAAAATATGATTAATTACACTAATAAAAAATCATTTTGAGTAAATGGGGAAGAAATATGACCAGCTGTATATTTTTTTCAGAAAATTTAAAAAGATGGAAGAAAACATGAAAATTATTTTTCTATATATGCAATACATGATCTAAAATCAACTGGTCAGATCTTTATTAATCTTGCTTTTCATATCAGCATGTTTTTATTAATCAAACTTATGGAGGATACAGAATGGCAACCAGTTATATGGTTGCTTATGATAATGTTTCATGCCACTTGTTAAGTACTAAACACATTTGTTTTTATTAAGCAAACATAGAGGAAACAGAATGGCAACCAGTTATTTATTTATTTTTTTAAATCTCAGTTTTATTTATTTATTTATTTTACTTTACAATATTGTATTGGTTTTGCCATACAATGACATGGGTCCACCATGGGTGTACATGTGTTCCCCATCCTGAACCCATCTCCCACCTCCCTCCCTATCCCATCCCTCTGGGTCGTCCCAGTGCACCAGCCCCGAGCACCCTGTATAATGCATCGAATCTGGCCTGGCGATTCGTTTCAATGTGATAATTTACATGTTTCAGTGACATTCTCCCAAATCATCTCACCCTCGCCCTCTCCCACAGAGTCCAAAAGACTGTTCTATACATCTGTGTCTCTTTTGCTGTCTTGCATACAGGGTTATCATTACCATCTTTCTAAATTCCATATATATGCATTAATATTATTGGTGTTTTTCTTTCTGGCTTACTTCACTCTGTATAATAGGCTCCAGTTTCATCCACCTCATTAGAACTGACTCAAATGTATTCTTTTTAATGGCTGAGTAATACTCCATTGTATATATGTACCACAGCTTTCTTATCCATTCATCTGCTGATGGACATCTAGGTTGCTTCCATGTCCTGGCTATTATAAACAGTGCTGCGATGAACATTGGGGTACATGTGTCTCTTTCAATTCTGGTTTCCTTGGTGTGTATGCCCAGCAGTTATACGATTACTTATGATAATGTTTCATGGCATTTGTTAAGTACTAAACACATTTTAAAAAATTAGTTGAACTAAGATGGAATTGACACCCTCCTGTAAAACCAGAGGATAGAGCAAAATTATTTGCAGCTGGGAACAAAGGAATATCTGACGTCAGGCCCTTCTAAAATAGTTTTTGTTGACTCTCTTTTTGACTAAATAAATTTTCTAACCTGAAGATGAAAAGTCTCATAGATGGCTCTCAGTGAGAATATTTTTTCCTGTAAGATTATTTTGCTGATTTTTTTCAAATAATGTCAATTTAATAAAGTTGTGTCATAAGTAGGGCTACATTCATAGAAATCCCAAAGGGTATACACGTGTTCCCCATCCAATACAATATTGTAAAGCAAAAAAAAAGGAAAGAAATCCCACAGGGATTGGCCCATAAATTGCACTGGTTTCTTTTAAAAGTCTAACAGCTCCTAGGGTGTGGTGTGTGAGTGTGTGCTCAGTCATGTCCTGCTCTTTGCGGCCCCATGGACTGTAGCCCACCGGCCTCCTCTGCCCATGGGATTTCCCAGGCAAGAATACTGGAGTGAGCTGCCATTTCCTTCTCCAGGGGATCTTCCCAATCCAGAGATTGAACCCATGTCTCCTGCATTGCAGGTGGATTCTTTACCACTGAGCTACCATGGAATATTAAATATGAATAGAAGACACATACATTTTATTTTCTGAATTTTGACATTTTCTTCAGTTACAAATCTAAGTATAAAGCCATAAGAATAATGAGTCTTTATCACCAGTAGAAATCATCTTTCTTTGGTGTCATACTTGTTGCAGATACTAAAATTATCACTAATAGTCACCATTACTTTAAAATTGCAGTTGCTATTAGAACCAATATTACATACTATTATTTAGTGCATTATTGATAAAGCACATTTCACCATATGATATTTTTTAATGATTTACAATTGTGTTTATAACTGATATTCTTTGCTGTTGAATTTTATGTCATTAATTTTAAAATGTCAATATTTAATTAATTTAGGTTTTTTTTCCCTTTCTTATTAGAATTGACCTTTGTTCTAATTCAGAATAAGAGCAGCGACAGAAAATTTTTGGCTGCCTGGGGTTGGCAGTGGAAATTAAGGTGGATACAGATGGCATGAGATTTCATTTTGGAATGATGGAAGTGTTTCATGTTATATTGTGGTGATCATTGCATAATTCTGTAATTCAACAAAATTATTGAGTTTTATATATAAAATAAGGGAATGTTGTGGCATGTAAATTACCCCTCAGTAAAACAAAAGAGATAGGCTTAGGAATCTAAAAACAAACAAATTAAAATAAATACATATGCATTGGTTTCAACAAGTATATGAAAAAACTCTTAAAACTGAATATTATGTTGGCAATGTTGGTGGTGGTTTAGTCACTAAGTGACGTCCGACTCTTGTGATCTCATGGACTGTAGCCTGCAAGGATCCTCTGTCCATAGGCTTTTCCAGGCAAGAATACTGGGGTGGGCTGCCATTTCCTTCTCCATATATTAGCAACAACATGCCAAAAAAGAAATACAAAACTAAATTTCAACAGTCGGTACCTTCAGTCATATATACTCTTGGAGGAATTTATTCTGAAGACAGAAAGAAAAAATAGAAAAACTTGAAATTTATTTAGTAAGCTTTTGTTATTAATGTCATAGAGGTAGAAATTCTTTTGAATTTGAGAGAAAAAATGTGTGTGTCTGTATAACTGAATAACTTTGCTGTACACCTGAAACCAACATAACATTGTAAATCAACTATACTCCAATAAAATTAAAAAAAGAAGAAATTCTAAACAACATTATCTGTAGAGTAGATTCAAGTATGTGAGTAACTATATAAATGTTTGGAAGGCAGAGTTCTCACTGTGGGAGACAGAGTTCACATATATGGACTTTGTTGGCAAAGTGATGTCTTTGCTTTTTTATATGCTATCTAGATTGGTCATAACTTTCCTTCCAAGGAGCAAGTGCCTTTTAATTTCACAGCTGCAGTCACCATCTGCAGTGATTTTGGAGCCCAAGAAAGTAAAATCTGTCATTGTTTCCACTCTTCCCCCTTCTATTTCCCAGGAAATAATGAGACTATATGTCATGATCTTAGTTTTTTGAATGTTGAGTTTTAAGCCATGGACATGAATATGCCAAACAATCAATTAATCAATCAAGTTATCCTCTACTGGAAATGAACTCAAAAACAAAAAACTACAGAAACAACTTAACATGAAGGAAAGACATCAGTCAAACAACAATGAGAAATCATAGACCCCTTCAAAGAAGTTCTCAAATCATATTAAAGTGGATGAAATGATGCGAGCAGGTGCAGCTATTTCACTGACATCTAAGTAAAAATAGATTCCTCATCTAAGTTACTAGCATGCACGCACACATCTAAGTTACTGCTGCAAAACAACCATTTTCTTTTGTTTACATTTTGAGGGTTGGAGATTTTCAGGATGAGTCTAAGATGGACGGTATTTGTCTCTGATCCGAGTTGAGGGGCTGGAGGACCACTGCCCATGCAGCCTCTTCTTCCATCCTGCACATCATCTCTTCTACCAGGCACCTCCCAGGTCATCCTTCACATGGCATGGCAGCGAGCCTCCCATGGGACTGTTTGGACTTTGGACCACGCAGCCTGACACAGCAGATAGGACAGAAGATTCCACCCAAGAAAATAGAGAACTGGCCATGCGTGTGTGGTATCAGCATGTTCAGTTCAGTTCAGTTCAGTCACTCAGTCGTGTCTGACTCTTTGCGACCCCGTGAATTGCAGCATGCCAGGCCTCCCTGTCCATCACCAACTCCTGGAGTTTAGTCAAACTCATGTCCATCGAGTCGGTGGTGCCATCCAGCCATCTCATCCTTTGTCGTCCCCTTCTCCTCCTGCCCCCAATCCCTCCCAGAATCAGGGTCTTTTCAACTGAGTCAATTCTTCGCATGAGGTGGCCAAAGTATTGGAGTTTCAGCTTTAGCATCAGTCCTTCCAATGAACACGCAGGACTGATCTCCTTTAGGATGGATTGGTTGGATTCCTGCAGTCCAAGGGACTCTCAAGAGTCTTCTCCAACACCACAGTTCAAAACCATCAATTCGTTGGCACTCAGCTCTCTTCACAGTCCAACTCTCACATCCATACATGACCAATGGAAAAACCATAGCCTTAACTAGACGGACCTTTGTTGGCAATGTAATGTCTCTGCTTTTTAATATGCTATTTGCTGCTGCTGCTAAGTCAGTTCAGTCGTGTCCGACTCTCTGCGACCCCAGAGATGGCACCTCACCAGGCTCCCCCGTCCCTGGGATTCTCCAGGCAAGAACACTGGAGTGGGTTGTCATTTCCTTCTCCAATGCATGAAAGTGAAAAGGGAAAGTGAAGTCGCTCAGTCGTGTCCGACTGTTAGCGACCCCATGGACTGCAGCCTACTAGGCTCCTCCATCCATGGGATTTTCCAGGCAAGACCACTGGAGTGGGGTGCCATTGCCTTCTCCAGTTGGTCATAATAAACAGCTGGAAAATATGAAACCTAAAATGTAAAAGGGAAACCAAGAGAAGATACACTGTGTTCCCTCATATCCACTGGGAATTTCAGAAGGAAAAAAATGTAGAAACTTTAGCAGAGACTGCACTCAAGAGATGAAACTCTAATTTTTTGGGGGGAGGATGGGGAAAATGACTTGATTTTCTTGAGCAGAAGTGGGCTTTGAATGTGGAGCAAAAGAAATAAAAAGTTCATACCAAGACACATAATGGTAAAACTATAACATGTTAAAGACAAAACGAGACATTAAAAATTTGTTAGGGAAACTTCCCTGGTGGTCCAGGGTTTAGGAATTTGCCTTCCAATGTAGGGTGTGCAGGGTCAATCCCTGGTTGGGGAGCTAAGATCCTATATGTTTTGCTGCCCAAAAGCCAAAATGTAAAACAAAAGCAATCGTGTAACAAATTCAATAAATATTTTTAAAAAAATGGTCCACATAAAAAAAATCTTTAAAAAAGTCAGAGTACTGACAAAGAAATCAAATTGTATTACACATTAGAGTTCTCGGAGAAAGAGACATGATGAGGGATGGCTGGAACATCCACGGGTGCATTTCTTAGGTTTCACAGGAGAAATGGATGTAGAGTTTGTCTTTAAAGTATCATATTTGAATAGCAGGTAAAAAAATTGCTCTGCCTAGGCACATGTATTGTCTAAGTACTGTACATGATTTGAACGTGGTGGAATTATATTATTGTTATAAAAAAGGTAATAATAATATACCACTGCGAATCTTAACATCTATTCCTTGTCGTAGATGCAAGATTTTTGTAAGGGGCTTTACAGACATTTAGTCCTTGAAATAATGCTGGGAAGTGGCTATTCTTTTTCTCGTCTTTGTGAACAAAAAACCAATTTAATTGTCAAAGGAGGTGGTGGTGGTTTAGTTGCTAAGTCGTGCCTGATTCTTGCTACCTCATGGACTATAGCCCTCCAGGTTCCTCTGTCCATAGGACTCTTCAGGCAAGAATAGTGGAGTGGGTTGCCATTTCCTTCTCCAGGGGATCTTCCCAGCCCAGGAATCGAACCCGGGTCTCCTGCATTGCAGGCAGATTTTTTTACCGACTGAGCTACAAGGGAAGCCAAAGGTAGCAGATAGTAGAAGAGCTGGTATTAAATCCTAGGTACATTTCTCTCTGAATTCCAAGCTCCATGAGCATACAATATTCTTCCTAAAAGCTCAAGATTGTCATCTTTCACAACATGTATACCATGACTCTTTGCCATAAGGTTAGCCAGAGTTTGCCATCTATGAATACACACTTGGGACATGTGGCTTCTCCTGAAATACAACTGTGTTTGTAAAACAGCAAGACCTTTTATAATGAGGTGGTAATGGAGTTTTGCTTTTTATCTTACTTTCTTAATAAAAATCCTCTTAAAAATAATCTCAAATGAAAATTTCTTTATGGAACAGAAAGTGTCTTGCTACATTAAAGCTGGTAGAAGATTAATGTTGTTGCCTCTTAGCTTTAACTACTCTTATGTCTATGACTAATCCAAATTGTAGTCTTTGCAAGCAACCCTCTTCTTTCACCAATTATGCACTTTGCAATCAAGCCTTTGAAATTCTGCTATGTCCCTCAGATTAGCAATTTATACATATTCTTCAATGCACCCTCATGGATTGGATTTTAAACTTTCATAAAGAGAAAATGATTATTGTTGAAGTATAATAATCTTACTGAAAATGTATGTCCCTTCCTATGATGTAATAATGTGATAGATTTGTAGCCATTCTTATGCCCTGCAGAATCTGAGCAAGCATTCACGTACATTGTGCCTTGCCAAACTTTCTTTCAATTTGTTCATAGATGGTCATAATGGTTCAAAGTATTTACATACTTTCATCTCCTGCATGCGTGCTAAGTCACTCAGTCATTTCGGACGCTTTGTGACCCTATGAACTGTAGCCCACCAGGCTCCTCTGTCCATTGTGTTCTCCAGGCAAGAATACTGGAGTGGGTTGCCATGCCCTCCTCCAGGGGATCTTCCCCACCAAGGGTTTGACCCATCTCTCTTATGCCTCCTGCATTGGCAGGTGGGTTCTTTATCACTAGGGCTGCCTAGGGTGCCCGTTCATCTCCTGACTCGTATGCAATCTTGGGAATCTTAAAGTATTTTGAAACTTTTTTCTCTATTTCTCTCTCTCTTTCTTTTTTTTACATTGTTTTCCAGATCCATTGTCTCCACCTCCACTGGCATGTTTTGAAAACTGACTTGCTCTGTGTCCAGGGTGCAGTACTCACCCCTGACTCCATTCTGGAAGGTTCTGTGGTAGATGTTTTATTCTTCAGAAGGGAACACATATAAGAGAAACTGTAGCATCAGTTCATCCATTATATTACAAAGCATCACTAGTATAGTTTATCGCTTTTTATATACTACCATTTCTCTTTTCTTCCCAGCACATAGATGAAGATCAATAAACAATTCAAAAATGAATGAATTATTGTAGCACGAGATATACATTTTCTATATATATATATGTATCTTGGGTTGAGGAAGTGAAAGTTTTGAAAGTAAAAGTGTTAGTCATTCAGTTGTGTCTGACTCTTTGTGACCCCATGGACTATAGCCCAGACTCCTCTATCAATGGGATGCTCCAGGCAAGAATACTGGAGCGGGTAACCAATCCCTTCTCCAGGGGATTTTCCCAACTCAGGGATCAAACCTAGATCTCCTGCATTGCAGACAGATTCTTTACTGTTTGAACCACCAGGGAAATCTAGTAGATGGAAAAATACAAATCAAACATCTGGAAAGAATATTAAATAAGCAAGAAAAGAGTCTGGTCCTTAGTCTATGCTCAAGGGGCTGGCTACATGAAGAGGGAAAATTGAAAATGATTTGGAATTTCATGTATTTCTTCTATGCAAGTAAAGTTTAATAACAAAGTGGCAGTTTTGCTGAACATTTGTTATGTCCCAGGCACATTTCAGAGTGTCATATGCATAAACACTGAAATCACAGCTACATGAAGTCATAATACTATTGTCATTGCAATTTGAGAACCCTGAGACCTGGAGCATTAAGTAACTTTCTAAATCATACAATTTTTAGGGAAAAATTGAACCCAGGTGGTCTAGCTTAGAATCTAAACTCTTAACTTCTGTGTCACAGCTGCTTTTCCTGAAGCATAGGAATTAAACAATTTTTAAATGTCTTCCTGTTCTAACATGATGAAATTCTTAGTTTTCTTGAATGTCAATAAATAGGATAATAGGATGGAAAGTGAAATATCTGGAACAAAATTTTGAAAAAGCAGGAAATCTAGCTGGAACAAGGCTGAAATGATTATCTCATAGAGCCAGTATGTCTTTCAAAAATAAAAACCAGTTTATTACTTAAGAAATAGTACTGGAATCTACAATGCCAATAGTTTATCCTTCAGTCTCATGAATTCAAGTAATATCCGTCTGCTAGCATTCTCTCCTTTTCTACAGCAAGTATGTCAAATGCAGGGACAAGTCAGAAAATATAAGTGAATCATAGATAACAATCATGTTATGTTTTGTTCTGTTTTGGTAAGTTAAACCCTCATCTAACGATGGCTGAGTCACACATTCGCTAGTCACTGAATAAGTAACACATCATCATTATCTTCCTTTGTATTTTTCTCTCTCCTAGCTAAATTGGAATACACCATTTGGAAACTAATTTGGCAAAATCTAGTGAATCTAGCCTTAAACCCTGAAATTAAACCCCTAGGTTCATCACCTGCAGCAATGCTATGGCATACACAGGGAAACGTGTACAGCGTGTTCATAGAATCTCTGTTGGTGATAGCATAAAAGACACAGGCCTTATTACTAATGAGCAAGTCTCCTACATATGAACCTTCAAGCTGAGAACTTTCCAAGATGTGTACACGTGTTTGCATGTCCAGTCAGGTCAGTTAGTTCACGTGTCTGGCGTCCATTGTCACTGCATGCATCCTGCACCGTGGCTGTGCTTTTGTGTACTTTACTGCAGAGCACTGTACAGAATGCAGTGGTCCAGTGTCTTTATTTCAAGCCCAGAATGTATGGAAGGAAGCGTGGAAGTAGCAGTGATATAGCCTGGTACTGCTAAGAAGTGCCAGCTGTTTTATTGTACTACTGTATTTTTCAATGTACTGCACTGTAATATTAAAAATGCTTTCTTTAGTTTTTGTGTGCTTGCTTTTTGTAAAAGAAAATGATTTATTTATTTTAATTGGAGGGTAATTACTTTACAACATTGTACTGGTTTTTGCCACACATTAATACGAATCAGCCATGGGTGCACATGTGTCCCCTATCCTGAACCCCGCCCCACCTGCCTCCCCATTCCATCTCTCAGGGTGTGTGCTTGCTTTTTATCTATTGTTTGTGTGTATAGTATTATAAACCTATTATAGTACAGAACCATAATAGTCGATTGTATTAATTGGGTACCTAGGCTCAACTTGCTGGACTTGAACAAATTGGACTTAGAAATGCATTGTTCGAACAGAACTTGTTCATTTATAGGGACTGGCTGTATCTCTTTCAGAGGTAACTCCTTTTTGAATACCTCAGAATAGGCATGCCCCACTTCTGTGAACGTATTTTAAACCTGGTGCTTTTCCTTCCTGGGAGTTACAGTGTGCAATTTTCTCTTTCTTTGGATAATTGTTTGTGTGTTTTTTTTTCCTGACTCCCTATAAAATAAACTCATGAGTATGAAGAGTCTCATGGTGAGACTTACATATTCACTTCGTCAAATCACTGAAATGTTTTGTTTTCTACACAAAATTTCCCCAGTGATTTTTTGTTCTGCTTTTTGCTTTCAAAAATATCATAGTAGCTCTAGAAACTGGTATACTCCAGAGAAAAGAGGAAGAAATATTGATTTTGTGCTGCTTAATTGAGAAGAAAAGTAAATTATTCAAGTGAAAGGGACTTGCAAGTATAACCAGGACAAAACTTATTTTGTTCCAATTTTAGAGCATTTCCTGTCATCCATGTTGCCTTGCGTTTTGTAGTTGGGATGATGAAAAACTGCTGGAACAGATGCTTTCTTAAAAAAAAAAAACCAAAACTTATTTATTTGCTTTTAAAACAGCAGAGTCAACTATAGGAGATGCTTTGGCCGTACACTGTAAACTTGTTTTGTCTTTTTTGTCCATTGTGTATTACAAACTCTTGAAGGAAAGAATCTTATTAGTAGTAAGAAAAACAACCAACTAACAAATAAGAAAAGAAAAAAAGAACATGAGGGAATCATAGAAATATGGCTATTTTGTGTTAGAGATTAATATGTGTGTAGCATGCTAAGTCGCTTTAGTCATGTCTGACTTTTTGCGACCCTATGGACTATAGCCCACCAGGCTCCTCCGTCCATGGGATTCTCCAGGCAAGAACACTGGAGTGGGTTGCCATGCCCTCCTCTTGGGGATCTTCCAGACCCAGGGATCAAACTCTATGTGTCTTACAGACTTTGCAGTTAATATTTGATGAATATATTCACCTCTGCTTTTGAAAGAATTTATACATTTTATAATGTACACAATCTAAATGATTAGACTGAGGACCAACTTTGTTTTTCCAGTTTTATTGAAAAGTAGTTGATATACATCACTGTGTAAGTTCAAGGTGTACAGCATGGTTATTTGATTCATATAGACTGTAAGACAATTAGCACAATAGATTCAGCTAACATCCATCTTTTCATATAGATGCAATAAAAACAAAAGAAAAAAGAGAAATTTCACCTTGTAATGAGAATCTGTAGGATTTATTCTTGTAACAAATATTGGCAGTGTTAACCATATTAGCTTCCTAGTATTTATCTTCAGTTTCTTCCTATGAATATTTTATTTAAAATTTTCTTCTTTTGTCAGTCTTATGCGATTTATTCTTTTGTGTGCTTATATTTTCAATTCATGTAAAAGATATCAGGCTAAACATGTTATTTTATTTATTATTTCCCACTCATTTGCAAATTCCTAAGATGAAGATCCTTTGCAGAAGGAAATGGCAATCCACTCCAGTACTCTTGCCTGGATAATCCCATGAACGGAGGAGCGTTGTAGGCTACAGTCCATGGGGTCGCAAAGAGTTGGACACGACTGAGCGACCTCACTTCACTTCACTTAGTATTTATCTTCTAAGCGGAGTTTTGTATGTTTTGACCAACTTCCTCGATTTCTCCCTCCCTCCACACTGTGCCTGTGGCAACCACAAGTCTGACCTGTTTTTCTATGAGTTTGGCGTCTGGAATATTTTTTTAATTCCACCTATAAGTGAGTTGTACAGTATTTGTCTTTCTCTGACTTATTTTGCTTAACCTAATGCCTTCAACGTCCATCTGTGTTGTCCAAATGATTGGGTTTCCTCATTTTTATGGCTAAGTAACATTCCATGGTCTGGATATCTATCTACTTACCTACCTACCTATCTCAGAACTTCTGCACTAATTCATCCTTTAATGTGGTTTCAAGCTTTTGATACTGTAAATAATGCTGCTCTGAACATCAAGGTGCAGACATCTTTTTGAGTTAGCATTTTCTTTTCCTATGGATATATTTCCCAAAGTGGAATGATTGGATTACTTAGTAGTTTTATTTTTATGTTTTCTTTCTTTTTTTAAAACTTTTTTCTGAAGACAGTCCACACCATTTTCTACAGTGGCTATACCAATTTTCATTCCTACCTGCAGTGCACAAGGGTTCCTTCCGCATCCTCACCAGCATTTGTTATCACTTGCCCTTTTGATGATGGCCATTCTGACATGTGTGAGCTGATATCTCACTGTGGTTTGGATCTGCATTTGCTTAATGATTAGTAATGGTGGGCAACTTTTCATGTACCAGTTGGCCTTATAAATATCTTCTTTGGAGAAATGTTCATTTAGGTCATTTGCACATTTAAAAAATTGGGTTATTTCCCTTTTGCTATTGAGTGGTATGAGTTCTTTACACATTTTAAATATTAATCCTTTATCAGATGTATGGTTTGAAAATATTTTTTCCCCCATTCTCTAGGTTGCCTTTTCACTTTGTTCATGGTTTCCTTTGCTGGGCAGAAGCTTTTTAGTTGATGTGGTTTCATTTGCTTCTTTTAGATTTTGTTATTTGTGATTTAGGTATCATAACCAAAAAGTTAACAAGATCCACGTCAAAAAGCTGTATTCTTACATATTTTTCTAGGAGTTTCATGGTTTCAGTTCATACATTTACATCTTTAATGCATTTCAAGTTAATTTTTGTGAGTCATGTAAGATATTGGTCCGGTGCATGTTGTTGTTCAGTTGCTAAGTCATGTCTGACTCTGTGACCCCATGGACTGCAGCATTCTGAGCTCCTCTGTCCTTCTCTACCTCTTGGCTGCTACTGCTGCTGTCTCTTTATTCATGTCCAACTCCGTGTGACCCCATGAACGGCAGCCCACCAGGCTCCGCCGTCCCTCGGATTTTCCAGGCAAGAACACTGGAGTGGGTTGCCATTTCCTTCTCCAATGCATGAAAGTGAAAAGTGAAAGTAAAGTCGCTCAATCATATCCGACTCTTTGCGACCCCATGGACTGTAGCCTACCAGGCTTCTCTGTCCATAGGATTTTCCAAGCAAGAGTACTGGAGTGGGTTGCCATTGCCTTCTCTGATATCTCCTGGAGTTTGCTCAAATTCATGTCCATAGAGTTGGTGATGCTCTCCAGTCTCTACCACCATCCTCTACCACGCCCCTCTCCTCTTGCCGTGAATCTTTCTCAGCATCAGGGTCTTTCCCAATGAATCAGCTGTTTGCATCATGTGGCCGAAGTATTGGAGCTTCAGCTTCAGGATCAGTTTTTCCACTGAATATTCAGGGTTAATTTTCTTTAAGATTGACTTGTTCAATTATTCCAGCATGGTTTTTTGAAGAGCTCGTCTTTTCTCCATTGAGTATTCTTGGCTCCCTTGTCAAATGTTAGTTGACTGGATATGCTTGGGTTTATTTATGGGCTCTCCATTCTGTTCCATTGGTGTATATGGCTGTTTTTATGCCAGTACCAAAAGGTACTGATGACTATAACTTTACCACATAGCTTGAAATCAGGAAATGTGATAAGTCCTGTTTGCTCTTTTTTCTCAGGATTTCTTTGGCTATTCAGGGTGCTTTTATGGTTTCACATAAATTCTAAGAGTGTTTTTCTAATTTTGAAAAAAATGCACTTGGAATCTTGATATGGATTGCTTTAAATCTGTAGATAACTTTTTGTGGTATTGATATTTTGACAACATTAATGTATCCAATTCATGAATATGGGAAACCTTTCTTTTTCATTTTTAAACTTTTTGACTAGAGTTGTAAGTGACATAACTGCCATTACTGTATTATAGAATCTATTATAATATAGTCACTATTACCAGTGAGATTTATGATACCTTTTTATGCTTTTCTGATGCTGACTAGATAATAATTTATAATCAAATTGTCAAAAGTCACAGACCAAAAAAAAAAAAAAATATTCAAGAGCAACAAGAAAAAAGAGAGAAGTTTCATACAAGAGAAGCCCCATAAAACTAGAGGTGGATGTCTCTACAGCAACTTTTCAAGTCAGAGGGAAAACAATGATATATTCAAAATATTGAAGGAAAATAACTATTGGGACTTCCCTGGGGGCTCAGCAGTGGCCAACACAGGAGAAACATGGGTTTGGCTCGATCTAGGAAAATTTTGTGCGCTATGCTATACTAAGTCACTTCAGTCGTGTCCGACTCTTTGCGACCCCATGGACCCCTTCCGGTCAAAGGACTGCTTTGGTTAGCATGTTTTGTAAGGGGCAGTCCTGGAGGTAATGAATACCCTCGGCTTTTGTTTGTTTGGGAAAATCTTTATCCCTACTTCATTTTTGAAGGAGAGCTTTGTTGGCTATAAGATTCTTGGTTGACAGTTTTTTCTTTTTTAAATTTTTTGTTTGTTTATTTTTGGTTGTGCTGGATCTTTGGCTTTTCTCTAGTTATGGTTAGGGGGGCTACTTTCTGGTTGTGGTGTGTGGCATGGGCTTCTCGTTGTGGCGGCTTCTCATTGCAGAGCATGGGCTTTACAGTGTCAAGGATTCAGTAGCTGGGGCACATGGACTCAGTAGCTGTGTCTTCCTGCCTCTAGAGCACAGGCTCAGTAATTGCGGTACATGGAATTTTTTTTGTTGTTGTTGTTCTGCGGCATGCAGGATCTTGGAGAAGGGCATGGCAACCCACTCCAGTATTCTTGCCTAGAGAATCCCATGGACAGGGGAGCCTGGTGGGCTATAGTCCATGGGGTCGCAAAGAGTCGGACACGACTGAAGTGACCTAGTATAGCATAGCACACAGAATTTTCCTAGATCAAGAGTCAAACCCACGTTTCTCCTGTGTTGGCCACTACTGAGCCCCCAGGGAAGTCCCAATAGTTATTTTCCTTCAATATTTTGAATATATCATTGTTTTCCCTCTAAGTTGCTGTAGAGACATCCACCTCTAGTTTTATGGGGCTTCTCTTGTATGTAACTTCTCTCTTTTTTCTTGTTGCTCTTGAATTTTTTTTTAATCTCTGACTTTTGACAATTTGATTATAAATTTAGATACAATTTATTTAATTATAGATTTATAATTTGCATATATATTTAACATAAATATATTAACATTTAATTATAAGTATAAAACATGTCTGCTTGTGGCCCTTTAAGTTTCAACCTACTTGGGGTATTTTAAACCTTGTGGATCTGGATGTACATCCCCCTCCCCAGTTTGGGATGTTTTCAGCCATCATTGCTTTAAATGTACTTTCTGCCCCTTTTAATTTGTCTTCTCCTACAATTCCCACACTACAAATACTATTTAATTTCATTGTGTCCTTTAATTCTTGTAGTCTCTCTTCAGTCTTTTTCATCCATTTTTCTTTTTGCAGCACTGGGTAATTTTGACTGTCCTTTCAGGTCTCTGATTCTTTTTCTCCATATAGCAAATCTATTTTTGAAATGACTTCTTCAGTTTAGTGACTATATGTTTTAATTCAGGGATTTCTGCATTTAATTCAGGGATTTTTTTAACTGGTTGCTATTTCCTTGTAGAACTTCTCATTTTGTTCCCCATTATTTTCCTAATTATCTTTAGATATCTGCCTGTAATTTATTGTAGTTCATAAAACCTCCTGAAGAAAGTTATTCTGAATTCGTTTTCTGATCATCCATAGATGTTCATTTCTTTCAGTTGAGTTGCTCAGTCCTGTCCGACTCTTTGCAACCCCATGAATAGCAGCACGTCAGGCCTCCCTGTCCATCGCCAACTCCCAGAGTTCACCCAAACTCATGTCCATTGAGTCTGTGATGCCATCTAACCATCTCATCCTCTGTTGTTCCCTTCTCCTCCTGTCCTCAGTCTTTCCCAACATCGGGGTCTTTTCAAATGAATCAGTTCTTTGCATCAAATGGCCAAAATATTGGAGTTTCAGCTTCAACATCAGACCTTCCAATGAACGCACAGAACTGATCTCCTTTAGGATGGACTGGTTGGATCTCCTTGCAGTCCAAGGGACTCTCAAGAGTCTCCTGGAACACCACATTTCAGAAGCATCAATTCTTTCTTTATAGTCCAACTCTCACATCCATACATGACCACTGGAAAAACCTAGCCTGCACTAGACAGACCTTTGTTGACAAAGTAATATCTCTGCTTTTGAATATGCTGTCTAGGCTGGTCATAACTTTCCTTCCAAGGAGGAAGCATCTTTTGATTTCAGGGCTGCAATCACCATCTTCAGTGATTTTCGAGCCCGCAAAAATAAAGTCAGTCACCGTTTACACTGTTTCCCCATCTATTTGCCATGAAGTGATGGGACCAGATGCCATGATCTTAGTTTTCTGAATGTTGAGCTTTAAGCCAACTTTTTCACTCTCCTCTTTCACTTTCATCAAGAGACTCTTTAGTTCTTGAGATTCTGCCATAAGGGTGGTGTTATCTGCATATATGAGGTTATTGATATTTCTCCCAGCAATCTTAATTCCAGCTTGTGCTTCATCCAGCCCAGACTGAAATGAACTGAACTGAACTCTGCCTATAAGTTAAATAAGCAAGGTGACAACATACAGCCTTGAAGTACTCCTTTTCCTATTTGGAACCAGTCTGTTGTTCCATGTCCAAGTCTAACTGTTGCTTCCTGACCTGCATACAGGTTTCTCAAGAGGCAGGTCAGGTGGTCTGGTATTCCCATCTCTTTCAGAATTTTCCACAGTTTATTGTGATCCACACAGTGAAAGGCTTTGGCATAGTCAATAAAGCAGAAATAGATTTAGGTTGTGCTATTGGATCGTTATTAGTTCCTTTGGTGATGGTTACCTGATTTTTTGTGACCCTTGATTCCTTATGTTTGAATTTACACATTTGTATAATGGGACTTTTCTTTCAGACTACAGGTTTTCTTTGGCAGGAGCAAGTCTTCCCCAGTTAGCTCAGTTTGGGTCTCTGGTGTATCTGCTGGTAATGTCCTTGGGCAGTTGTATTCTCAGTAAGATAACTGAGGTCTGAGGACAGGGAGGGAGTGCCGCTGGCTACTAACAGGTGGATAAGGCTGCTGGCCTGGTTCTCTATCTGGTGAGGCTGTAAGATAGTGCCTGTATTTGGCTAGATTCTCAGGCTGGTAGCAGAAACCCCAGGCTATGATCTCTGTTCAAGGGTGCCTGAGGTATCCTTGCAACCCTCATGATGCAAGGTCAGAGTAGGGGCTCCCTCAGAGTGACCCACAAGATGGCAGATAGTGTTGTTAGTCTCCCCAGATTCTCTTTTCCCACTGAAGAGATAAGAGGCTCCAGGGAAGCCTCTCCATGTGATGCTGTGCTGGTTTGGGGGAGGGGCAGTGCCCTCAACTTACAATCACTTCTTTTACCTTCATGCAAGCTGTCTTGGTCTCTGAGGTTCAGGAGGTGCTTCAGCCCAGCCTCCATGTTCTAGAATTCTCTCGGCGGTGTCCTGTTCTTGAATAGCTGTTGGTTCTTCCTGTGAGGGGGAGGGAAGTCAGGAATAGCCTAATCACCCTCTTGGTGGTGTCAGTCTCTCAGGAGCCTCTTTCAGTCATGTTGTGTTGCAGTAAGACACGAAAGCATGATCACTCAGTGGGGGACAACGAGGGGCAACTTAAAGCCCTGTATTTTGAATTCGCATCTTTCTTTCTGTTGTTACTGAGAAATGAAAATAAGTCCAAGCTCAAATATCTTTTTGTAATTTTTATGGCAAGCAATATGTGGATTGTCAGGTATTGATGTGAAAGTGAAAGTGTGAAAGTGAAAATCACCCCAGTCGCTTCTGACTCTTTGCAATCCCATGGACTATACAGTCCAATTCTCCAGGCCAGAATACTGGAGTGGGTAGCCCTTCCCTTCTCCAGGGAATCTTCCCCAGCCAGGAACTGAACCAGGAACTGAACCATGGTCTCCCACATTGCAGGCGGATTCTTTACCAACTGAGCTATGAGGGAAGCCTTACTAATCTCCCCTGCATGCATGTGTGCTAAGCCACTTCAAGTCTTGTCCTACTTTTTGCAACCCTATGGACCCTAGCCACCCAGGCTCCTCTGTCCATGGCATTCCCCAGGCTAGAATACTGGAGTGGGTTGCCATGTTCTCCTCCAGAGAATCTTCCCAGCCCAGGAATCAAACCCACATCTCTTCTATCTCCTGCATTGGCAAGTGGGTCCTTTACCACTAGTGCCACCTGGAAAGTCCCATCTTTCCCCATAAATATTTAGTAAGTTCTTTACTCTCCATGCGTACATTTAAATAGCCATTGTTCTATCAGGCTGGCTATTTCTAGAAATTATCTTAGTACATAAAAAATTATTCAGTAATAATCTTGAATAAATGAATATCTACAACTACCATTACAATGTGCTGATTTAGATGAGAAAATGATTCAGCATTAACAAGAAATCTCATAAATAAACTTGCAGTCTATGAGATTAAGTTCTCTAAATTTGAGTTATATTTATGTGAATAGTTATTATCCAAAACTCTTAAAATGAATCATATCAATTATTCTCAAAAGGAAAATATAATTATTATTGACAATTAGCATCAAAATTATCTTTTCAGAAATTTTAATTTGTATTAGAACAAAGGGTAGTAGAACTCATTCTGGTGTGTTTTTTTCTGTGGAATAGAAATAACATAGGCACAATAAGTCCTGATATGCTAGGGAGCTAGCAATTAGAGCCTGGTTAGAGGCCTAGACTCAGAAACCAGACAGTCTGAAATCTGATCCTGGCAAACATAATAACAGTGTGACTTCAGGCAAACAGATTAAACTTCCCAAACTTCAATTTCTCATCTGAAAAACAGGGATACTAGTATTGCCTACTTCATAATATCATTGTGAATTTGTATGTCAAATACTTTGACTAGCAATTATCAAATAATATATATTATATGTATAATCTGTAACAATATCCTTATCACTACTGGTATAGTACACTGTCTTACTGATGGTGAGAATGTAGCATTAATCTCCTTAATAGGCACTTATTTGTGGCAGATATGTCTATCTGATAAAAATAAGTTTATTGAATTATCTACTAAATATAAATGATGAAGAATACATTCCAAATTTTTCTTTACCTCATAATTTGCATGTGTGTGTGTGTATGTATGTGTGTGTGTGTGTGTGTGTGTGTGTGTGTGTGTGTGTGTGTGTGGTCCGTCTTATCCAACTCTGTGACTCCATGGACCATAGCCCCTCAGGCGCCTCTGTGCATGGGATTCTTAGGCAAGAATACTGGAGTTGGTTGCCATTTCCTTCTCTAGGGAACCTTTCTGACCCAGGGATCAAACCCTGTGTCTCCTGCATTGGCAGGTGAGTTCTTTATCTCTGAACCAGCAGAGAAACCACAGTATAATGTAAAATTCCAATTAAAGACTGTTGTTTTATAGTTTTGGACAGCCATTTAAAGCATCTGAATTTTTATTGATATTTTCCTCCTTTGTCAAGGTCTATACTGTGCATCTAAACAACTGAAACCTGAGCTCTCATTAAGAATGTGTTCCTGACTTCTACTGAAAATGCCGATAGGAGAATCTAGGAATACCAATCACTTGCTATTCACTATTAATACTTAAAAAAGAAAAAGAAAACTTTCTTATAAAGTTATAAAGTGCAATTGAACTGAAGTAATGCTGGGAGGGATTGGGGGCAGGAGGAGAAGGGGACGACAGAGGATGAGATGGCTGGATGGCATCACTGACTCTATGGACGTGAGTCTGAGTGAACTCCGGGAGTTGGTGAGGGACAGCGAGGCCTGGTGTGCTGCGATTCATGAGGTCGCAAAGAGTTGGACATGACTGAGCGACTGAACTGAACTGAATGTTAAATATGACTTTGGACAGAAATTAAAGGACATTAATTTTAAGACTGACATATGTATGAAGACTTCATATGGAATTATACATTAAATTATATTTATTAAAATAGTAATATAATTATCAAGTCTTCCCTGGTGGCTTATTCAGTAAAGAATCCACCTGCCAATGCAGGAGAGTTGGGCTCAATCCCTGGGTCAGAAAGATCCCCTGGAGAAGGAAATGCAACCCACTCTAGTATTCTCAACTGGGAAATCCCATGGACAGAGGAGCCTGGTGGGCTACAGTCCACTGGGTCTCAAGAGCTGGACATGACTTAGTAACTAAACCACCACCACCAATATGAATATCAACTTGAATTTCCTTGTAAAATTTATTAACCTTTTTAGTAGCTCAGATGTTAAAGAGTCTGACTGTAATGCAGGAGACCCAGATTTGATCCCTGGGTCAGGAAAATCTCCTGGAGGAGGAAATGGAAACCCACTCCTATATTCTTGTCTGGAAAATCCCATGGACCGAGGAGCCTGGTGAGCTACAGTCCATCGAGTCTCAAACAGTTGGATATGACTGAGTGACTAACAATTTCACTCTCAACTTTATTTCAAGTGTAGATTTCAATTCCAAAAAAAGGAAAGAAAATTTCCCATACCCAGGAACCTAACATTTCATGGTATGTATTTAGAGAAAGGAAAAGACTTCTCTGTTACACAACAGTAGACAGGTATCTTTCTTAGATTTTAGGTGTCCTGGGTAAATAAGAACATTTCACCTCTGAGACTCACTGCACAGGCCTCGTTTATAAGAGTCTGAAAACCCAGCTTTTGTACCAAGTCATTTCTTGTTGTTTACTAGCTCTGTCCTGTCTGACTCTTTGCGACCCCATGGACTCTGGATCTCCAGGCCCCTTTGTCCATAGAATTTTCCAGGCTAGAATACTGAAGTGGGTTGACATTTCCTTCTCCATTTCTCTTCTGGAAAAGATTCCTTCTCCAGGGAATCTTCCCAACCTAGGGACTGAACTCCAGTCTCCGGCATGGCAGGCAATTCTTTACCATTGAGTCACCAGGGAAGCCCTCTGTACCAAGAGTCTACATCAAACACACATAGCAGTCATCTTCTTTATCTTCCCTTCACATTGTTTTACACATCTTTCCCACTCCTCTTTGCTTCCTGTCTTGTTCTTGGTAAATTTGACAGCTATCTTCCTAGTCATGGTGGGTTGAAACTTTGGATGTATCCCTGGTGAATTATGTGAGTCTAGGAGATGCTCTCTACTCAACCAGCAGAGCCTTGGGGACTGTTCTAATGGCTGAAAGGCCTGTGTGGTGATGTCTACTCACAAGAACGAATGAGTCACCCACTTGCTGGCATTTTTGGTCTGATTCAATCTTCAAGCCAGAAAGAGAGACTCCTGGACCGAAGATACCTTTTCTATTGTTAAAGCAGAATAAAAGAATAAAGAAAGATGTTTACATTCTTTTATATTCCTCATTTAAAATTTTTCACATGATTTACTTTTATTCATTGTTCTAAAGAATAGATATTACAGGTGGGTTTGAGTTCTAGACCCCACACATGGGACTTTGGGAGGAAAGAAGATTGAAAGTAGGACATGATGAAAAGGCACCCAGGAACTTGTGAGAAGCTGGAGGAGATCAAAAGGTTGGTGCTGGCAAATTCCCTAGTCACCCGGTGGTTAGGTCTCCACACTTCCACTGCCAAGGGCCTGGGTTCAATCCCTGGCCAGGGAACGAAGGTACACATGCTGTGCAGCATAGCATAAATAAATAGATACATACATAAATAAGATGGGTGCCACTTGTGTAGTTTCTCAACACATATCCTACAATAGTAGCTTCAACCACTTGGAAAAGTCTAGCAGGTTCTAACTCTGGATAGTGGTGTCTATACTATTTCCTGTTTTCTGTTACCAGTCGCACTGTCTTAATTCTCATCCTTTCCTTCCTATCACCTGCACTGTTTTTCTACTGCTTTCTTGCTGCATGTTCCCCAATTTCAGTCACCTGAGATTATTTATTAACTCTGGCCCTACCAGAGCTTCCCAGGAGGCACTAGTGGTGAGGAGCCTGCCTGCCAATGCAAGAGAATGAAGAGACTGGGATTCAGTCCCTGGGTTGGGAGGATCCCCTGGAGGAGGGCAGGGCAACCCACTTCAGTATTCTTGTCTGGAGACTCCAGAGAGAAGCCTGGCAGGGTACAGTCCATAGGGTTGCAAAGAGTCGTACACAACCGAAGCAACATAGCACACACATACACACTGCCCTACCATGCCCGGTCACTGTGGAATTCTTTTCTGTTTTACTCTCATCTTAGAATGCTCTGCCACTCCATCTTCATCCTGACAGCAAGGCAAGAGAAGCTCCGATCAAGCTTCATCTCAAATGTACCTTGCCCATTAAGTCTTTTCTGATCCCAACCATCAGAATTAAAATCTATCCTTTATGCAGCCCTGGCCCTTAGTTCTACTTAGAAGCCATTATGCATGTTATTATGTATGCCTGCCTTACTAGAATTCCTGCATCTTGATAGGAAATTACTCTTTCCTTTCATTTTCTTCTCTCTAGGGCCTCAAAGGACAGATTTCATAAAATATTAGCTCAGTATTCTCTTGATAGCGGTTCATCAGCAAAACTTGAGGCAAAAATACAAAGCCCCCCCCCCAAAAAAAAAAAAAAACAAATGGGTACTTTATTTTGAGTGGAAAATAAACGTGGTTTTGTGAAGTTGGTACAAAAATCAATATTAATAAATCAAATCTACAAATTGAAGCCAGGCACCCCAAGCAATTGAACGGCAATTCTCCAATTCTATTTTCCCAAGCCATTCTCTCCTACACAGAAATGGAGAGCCTATAAAATTTAGGTCAATTCACCTCCTGCTCAGCAGGAATACAACTGCATAGTTCAAAAACTTGCCGAACAAAAACTCTCTCACGTTGTCTTCAGGAATTGTTAGATTATAAATTTTATACTTTCCAATTTTTGCTTGGAATCTCATTTTCTTTTGGTATGGCTTAAATATTTCTTTTGATTTGCCATCTCCTTTCTAAAATTTTGGGGAAACAAAAGTTATATTAATATAAATTTTTATAAGTAATGCTGCCAGGTTTAAGGATGTTTAATTAAGTAGCTGTTATCTACAAAAGTAATAAGATGTAAATTAGGAAATGTAAATGTAAATTAGGAAAAAATACAACTTCATTATTATTGAATCCCTCTATTCTCTTAGATGTCTCACATTTTCATTCAGTTACTTCTAGAAATGTGTCTTATTATTCAAACCATAAAGAATGGACTCATTTTTCAAATTTATCTCATTTTCACACAGAAAAAAAGGATATATATTTCAGTATGTTTAAAAAACGGCTAATTTTGGGTGTCCATTTATAAATTTAGAATGTCCATAGAAGTTATAACTTTTCCACGCTAAAATGGAATCTGCTTTTTTTCCTGGTCATAAAATGCAGATACTCAGTGATGTTTTAATCAATACTAATTATTTTACACTAAACAGACTTGGTTATTTGAAAACTATGAACTCAGATTTAAAAAGAAGTAATAAGACCCTTAGTAATAGAGAGTAATTGCTTGGACATTTTACCTTTGCAATTTGTTTTGAAAATATCACTGTGAAAACGGTACAACATGCCAAAGATGTGGCTTTTAATTTTGAGCAAAGATGCTTCAAATTACATGCCTGGCTGTGCTTTAGTCTTTTAGAAGATCATCCATTATATAACATCAATACTTTTGATGCCTTTGAGCATTTAGCTTTTCTCATGAAATTGGAAGTATGTCTAAAGTTTTCTAAAATATAAATTTCATGCAAGTTAGTGTTTGACTATTTCAGAAAGAAACACTGATTAAAAGAATAATATATGGAATAAAGATGCACTTTCACTTTACATTTTTAAAAACTGGGCAAGTATACATGTGAGCTAATTAGGATAGTGTGCAAATTCATATTGACTGAGAGGACATACACTTAAAAAATCCAGAGATGAGTAGATTTTATCAAATTCTAGTAATTGTTTTTTAATTAATACTCCTTTTTATTTAATTCATTAGTTAATAAATTGAAGAATCTCTGTGAGTACCTAAGCAACTGGTTTAGTTTTAAGGATTAAATTGGGTAAGAGTATATGTTGGATGGCATCACTGATTCAGTGGACATGGACTTGGGCAAATTCTGGGAGATGGTGAGGAACAGGGAAGGCTGGCGTGCTGCAGTCCATGGGGTCACAGAGTCAGACACTGCTTGGCAACTGAACAGCAATAACAATGTTACTGAGCTTTATAAAGAACTAGGAAATGTATTATGCATTTCACAATACAACTGTGCGGCACAATTTGAGAGCTACAAACATACTGAATTCAGTTCAGATGCAAAATAAAACAAGTGCTCACTATAGAATTCCATCATTTAACAAATAATTTTTAAACATTTAATTATATAAGAGGTGTAATTCCCTAGTAGAATTCTTTGCCAGAAAACAAACCAAGATTAAAAACCTGTCCAGAGACATTATTTTTGTATCCCCTAGGAAAGTCACACAAGTATTTATTTTCTAATAGGATGAAAGATGGAGTCAGATAGAAGAACAACAACAGCAAAAAAAAATGGTGTGTGTCAGTGGCAAAGTAGTAAATGTTTTGGGAGATGCTACTGAGGCTTTTTTTTTTTTTTCATGTTTGAAGCCTTCTAAAGCTAATAGCATTGTTATACTTGTTTAAAGGTACTCTCTGTGTCTTATATGGTGAGCAAAATTATTTTTTATTATTTTTGAATAAATATTCATTTTTAAAGATGTGAATTCAGATATATATGCTTAAAAAATTATACAAAAATCTATTTTCATTATTTACCAAACCAGGATTTGTGCCTTTGCCTTTAAATATTTAATCATGTTTTTTCCTATTATTAATTTATAAACAGTTTACAGAAATTATAAATTTCTGAGACATTATATACTTAAAAAAAAGGCTTTCTTCATTTCAGAAAACCGGGTTGAATTTGGGTACAATAATAATGTTGGTTGGTCTGCTGTGCCGTTTCTTTAATAATAATGATAGTTAAATTTAACAAAAATGTTGATAGGCATTTAAAAGAGATATCGTTCTTTCTCCACTATATTTGTTGAACGTTAAAATCAACCAAAGTAAATAAGCTTGTTTGGGGCTTCCCAGGTGGCTCAATGGTAAAGAAACCACCTGCAATGCAGGAGACTCGGGTTCGATTCCTGGGTTGAGAAGATCCTCTGGAAAAGGAAATGGTAACCCACTCCAGTATACTTACCTGGGAAATTCCATGGACAGAGGAGTCTGGCGAGCTACAGTCTATGGGATCGCAAAGAGTCAACTCTGCGACTAAACCACAACAGCAAAAGCCAGCTCATTTATTGTATCTATTAGTTTCACACTGCTGCTGTAACAGATACTGCACCAGTGGTTTTAAGCAATGCCAATTTATTATCTTATGTCTCTGGAGGTCAGAAGGCAGCGTGGGTCTCACTGGTCTGAAGTCAAAGTGTCAGCAGGTCCGCGTTCATTCTGGAGGTTCCAGGGGAGAATCCACCCACTGCTTTTTCAAGCTTTGAAAGACCATTGTCGTTCCAGGGCTCTTGGCCTCTTCCTCCATCTTCAAAGCCAAATGAGTAGCAGGCAGAGAATCATCTTCTGACTTTGAACTCATCTCCTTTTCTCTCTGACTTTCAAGGACTCTTATGATTACGTTGATTATGTGGATAATCTATGCTGCTCTCCTTATCTTGTGATCAGCTGATTAGCAACCTTAGTTCCATCTCCAACTAACTCCTCTCACCATCTACTATAGCAGAGGGTTCCAGGACTAGTGTGTGCATGTTTTCAGTTCAGTTCAGTCACTCAGTCTGTCCAACTCTTTGTGACCCCGTGGACTGCAGCACGCCAGGCTTCCTTGTCCATCACTAACTTCCGGAGCTTGCTCAAGCTCATGTCCATCGAGTCGGTGATGCCACCCAACCATCTCATCCTCTTTCATCGTCTTCTCTTCCTGCCTTCATTCTTTCCCAGCATCAGGGTCTTTTCCAAAGAGTCAGCTCTTCACATCAGATGGCCAAAATATTGAAGCTTCAGCTTCAGCATCAGTCCTTCTGATGACTATTCAGGATTGATTTCCTTTAAGATTGACTGGTTTGATCTCTTTGCAGTCGAAGGGACTCTCAAGAGTCTCCTCCAACCCCACAGTTCAAAAGCACCAATTCTTTGGTGTTCAGCTTTCTTTATAGTCCAACTCTCACATCCATGCATGACTACTGGAAAAACCATAGCTCTGACTATATGACCTTTGTAGGTAAAGTCAATAAAATGTATGTTTTATAGGGGTTTAATTTTTTCAAGTCCTTTAATATGCCAGTATTAATCCCTAATAATTTTTGTGGGAGGATTACATTATATAATGTTTCTCAAGAATATTTGACTAGGATATCTATTTCTTTTTTTCTTCTTTCTTTTCTCCATTAAAAAATAGATATTGCATTTTGAGGCTTTCAGAAAAGTTGAGTTACACCAATATAAAAAAAGCCTTCCATGTACAAATCTTCTGGTTCCTGGGAATTAATCTTGGCTCACGAAGACTGCTGACTTCATTAAGTGGGCTTGCTGGGCAATCATCTTTCACTCATAAGAAATTTACTGAATGTTGTTTTTGTTCAGCTTCCTTAGAAGCAGAGCTTGAGATGCTGATTCTATTTTAAGTGATTTATTGAGGGCATGTCCTCAGAGAGGGCATAAGGGGAAGAGAGTAGCGTGGCAGAGAGGAAGCTAGGCAAGAATGAGGTTTAGAGACTCAGCTAGGCCCTGGTTTGACTCTACCCCATGGAAAAACTCTGGAGCACAAGCATCCCTGTTGGTGGGTGCAAGGCCGGCAGATCTCCGTCCTCTGTGTCAGCCATCCTTGGCCAAGTCCCACATGTCCTAAGGAGCATGGAGCCTCTTATGGGAGAGTGATGGAAGTCCTCTAAACGGCAGGTATTATCAGCTAACATTCACTGTGGCTGGGGAATGCACTGTTGCCTGAAGAGAGGATGGAGCTGCTAGTACAGGCATCCAGTGTAAACCCCTCAGAGAAACCAGTGGTTGTCCAAGGCACTGGGTATTTCAAAAGGAGAAGGACATACGAGTTGCTGCCCTCTTGGAGCCTAATCTCTAAAGGTCAGACAGTAAATAAATGCAAAATCAGGCCATGATAATTGACATAGGAAAATGAAACAGGGTAACTGGGTGGCTCTGCTGATAAAGAGCCTACCTGCCAATGAAGGATACATAAGAGACTTGGGTTCGATCCCTGGGTCAGGAAGATACCTTGGAGGAGGGCACAGCAACCCACTCCAGTATTCTTGCAAGTATCAAATATCTTGCCTGGAGAATTCCACGGATAGAGGAACCTGGTGGGCTACCGTCCATGAGGTCACAAAAAGTCAGACACGATTGAGTGACTTAGCACACACACAAGCTGGTATATGTAATGCTTGACTTGTCATAAAGAATTTCCTAAGGCTGAGCTTTGTTGAAGCAGTGTGAAGTTATTAGAAGTTCTGGGCTTCCCTGATGGTTCAGATGGTAAAGAATCTGCCTGCATTGCAGGAGACCCGATTTTGATCCCTGGGTTGGGAAGATTCGCTGGAGGAGGGCATGGCAGCCCACTCCAGTATTCTTGCCTGGAATCCCATGTACAGAGGAGCCTGGAGGGTTACAGTCCATGGGGTCATGAAGAGTCAGACATGACTGAGTAACTAACACACAGAGAACTGGGTAGTGATCCTCTAGAAACTGAGAAAGCATTTTCCTCCCAGAAGTTATTTATGGATAATCTCTCTGTAAAGAGAAGATTTGAGCAGATTTAAAGGATGGGAAATTTCCACCTCTGGGGAGATGCTGGGGAAAGGGTGAATTACAGAGTTTGCCACAAATGTCAAGGCCCTGAGATGGAGAAAGGTGTGCCTTATTGATGTATTTTGAGAGAGGTCAACAGTAATAGAAAATAGAAGTGAGAGATCAGCAGGGTAGAGATGTGGGCCTTTATTGGCCATAGGTACGTGTTTGGATTTTATTTCGAATATAATGCCTATAATGGAAGGCCATTCAACAGTTGCAAGCAATTGGATTACACATGTAAAATATTTTACAACTTAGAACGTTCCCTTTTGTGGTTGTGGCTTCTCAGGTGGCACTAGCAGTAAAGAATCCACCTGCCAATGCAGGGGACGTGAGAGACAAGGGTTCGATCCCTGTGTTGGGAAGATTCCCTGGAGGAGGGCATGGCAGCCCACTCAAGTATTCTTGTCTGCAGAATCCCACGGACAGAGGAGCCTGGCAGAATAGAGCCCATAGAACTGCAGAGTCGGATATGACTGAAGAGACTTAGCATGCACAGTAGAGATAGGACTATAGTGAGTAAAGAGGAGAGAAAAGGGGAAAAAGAAGGTTTCTAGAGGATGTCATGTGGGAGATGATGGACCTTGGCTCAGAATGGACTAGCCTGCCAAGGTGTGACAAGTGATCAGAGGAGATGTTCGGAAGGCCGAGCAGCGTGATGTTTTGGGTATTAAGAAATCAGGCATTAGGAATAACCTAATCACTTACATTTGACAAGATGTTGAAGGCTGGAGTTGAGCAGATTTGGTGAGCAGGACTAGGAATACAGTATCTGTCACATATACATAACTCATATATAGTATATTTTTTAAATTTAATACCCTTGATTAATTATAAATTGATACATATATGTAATTGAGAGATGAACTATTTGAGGTAATATTGGATTTCCCAGCAAAGAAAAAATAAAAGCAGCCATGTTAGACTTTGGGCTTCCCAGGTAAAGAAGTTGGGTGCCTGTGGCCAACTGGATTGGGAAGATCCCCTGGAAGAAGAAATAGCAACCCACTCCACTCTTCTTACCTGGAGCATCCCATGGCCAGAGGAGCCTGGCAGGCTGCAGTCTATGGGGTTGTAAAAAGTCAGATAGGACTGAGTGACTGAGCACGCATTTATCTTAGACTTTGGATTGTCTAAACTGTTTTCGTTTCATCAAAACATTAACCCTTCACTCCAAGCTATTGGCTCCTGCAGGCCATCCATATAAGGTCCTAAAAAGCACTAGCTATGTTAAAATTGCAAAGAATCAGCACTCTAAGATTTTACCTCTCTGTGCCTCGCATACACAGAGTTAATTAAATGTGGCAGCAGAGACACCTCAATAATGAATTAATTCTGCGTTAAGGATTAGCTGTCTGTGTTTCCAGGATTTATCAAACAAGAAGCAATTTGGAACAGGGGAAAGAACACTTCATTTGAAGTTCAAAGAACCGAGTTTGATCTCTGTTTCTGGAATAGATAACCTTGGCAGACAAGGGAGCCTCAGTTTCTGAATCACTAATTAGTGTTAAGAATATCAGCATTATTTCACCCAATGTGAAATATTCATAATAGTAGACATGATAAAAGTGATTCTTCATATTATTGTGTATGTATATATCAATAAGGAAAGATCCCCTGGCGAAGGAAATGGCAACGCACTCCAATATTTTTGCCTGGGAAATCCCACGGACAGAGGAGCCTGGCAGGCTGCAGTCCATGGGTCACAAAAGAGTCAGACATGACTGAGTGACTAACAACAACAAAAACACATACAAATAACATATATATGCCATTTCATGATCTACCCCTTAACTAATTAGAAGCAGATGAGCTCAAGAACACCAGGCCCAGTTTGATTTCTCGTTTTGCAGAGTTTTGCTTGACTCACACCTGGTCTTCTTGTGTTTCCAGTCAGACTCCAAGACTGATTGCTTTCCCACAGGCCAGGCCCTTGGAGATGTCTGCTGATTCTTGAACTGCCTCCTCCACCCTTTTGGACCACTTGGTAACCTTTCTTGGAATGCTTTCTCATGACCTGTCCCCAGCGTGTCTTTAATGAGTGAGTGAAGTGAAGTCGCTCAGTCATGTTCGACTCTTTGCGACCACATGGACTGTAACCTATCAGGCTCCTCTGTCCATGGGATTTTCCAGGCAATAGTACTGGAGTGGATTGCCATTTCCTTGTGACTGGATATATATTTGCTTTAAGATCTAGCCCCATGGTATCAAATATCAAGCAGCATTCACACCCTGCTATATAAGTTTATCTGTAACAAAATCCACAGTGAGCTTTCCTTCCTGATACGTTTTAGTCTTTAAGAGGGATGACTCTGGATTCAGACTGCCTGACTCCATTACTAATTACAATTATTGATCTTGGTAAAACTTTCTGTTGATTTATTGTACTCTTTTGTAAAATGTCTATCAAATGTAAAGTATAAATTAAATGATTTTTTTTTAAAGTAGAAGCAACAAAAGTGTAAACAACCTGAAATATATATATAAAGTTTGCAAGGGTGATAAATGGAGGTCATATCATAAATCACTTGTAGGAATTGTTGCATTTAATACAGAGACTTTTCATGACATGCCAAAGCATCTTTTTAAAATTCAATACTTCCTTAGTTAGAAAATATTGAGAAATCACTCATTTCCTTTAGATGTGTCAGGGAAATAGCATTAAATTTTATCATTTAGTTTTGCTTCAAATTAGAGCTGTTATATTTTCATTATACTTTCTGTTACATAACCTAACTTAAATAATTATAACTTGTTAGTAATTACTTAACACTCAGCCTTTTAAAAGGCTTATAAAATACATTGAAGATGAATAAGTGTCTCCATATCTATATCATATCTATCCATCAACCATCTGTCCATCCACAGACAAAACTAAGATAATTTTTACTCACATGTGATAACTTTACTTAACAGTTATAATTTCTGACATATAATTGGAGAACATATTAAAAAAGCCAAATAAAAGCTTGCTTTACAATTTCATCTGTGTACGAATCCTGTCTTGTCAGTGATTTTTTTTCCCCTTTTTTTAGAAAATCGAGATATAGTTGAGACACAGTAAAATTCAGCCTTTAAATTTTAATGTTTGTGCTTTGACAGAATTTGAGTCATGAAAGCACCCTATAACCAAAATGCAGGACATTTCCATTATACCAAAAATTTCTCTGGTGCTCTTCTTAGACATTCTGCTAGATGTATTTTGGCATAACATTGTGGTTTTAATAGGAATTTCTTTGGTAACTAGTGAATTTAAATATATTTTGTGTATTTTTACTCACTTTTTATTAGACAATGTTTTCTTATTTATTTATTTATTCATTTTTTACCACTGTGGAATGGTTGCTTTGGGCTTCCCCAGCAGCTCAGAGGTAAAGATTTCACCTGCTGTGCAGGAGACCCACCTAGAAGCGGGTTTGATCCCTGTGTCTGGAAGATCCTCTGGAGAAGGGCATGGCAACCCACTCTAGTGTTCTTGCCTGGAGAATCCCATGGATAGAGGAGCCTGGCAGGCTACAGTCCATAAGGTCCCAAAGAGTCAGACACAACTGAAGCAACTGAGCATGCATGCGTACATCGTTGACAATGTCGTGTTAGCTTTAGTGAATTTAGTTACAGCAAAGTGGATCAGTTATATGCATTCCTATGATCCTCTTTTTTAGATTTCCTTCCCATCTGGGCCCCTGCAAAGCACTGAGTAGAGTTCCCTGTGCTATACAGTAGGTTCTCATTCATTACTAACTTTATACGTAGTAGTGGATATATGCCAATCCCAATCTCCCATCTAATTGCTTTCTGATTATTGAACTTTGAGAGATCTTTAAACATTCTTGGTACAAGTCCTTTGCCAGGTATAGGATTTGCTAATATTTTCTTTAGTCTGTGGCTGTCTTCTCTGTACATTTTCTTTATAGTCTCATCATTCTAAAAGAAAGTAACGATTTTACAAGTATGGATTGTGGTTTTTATATAGCTAAGAAATCTTCTCCTACCCACAGTAAATGTTCTGTGCTTATTGCAAAAGTTTTATAGTTTTATGTTTTGCATATATCTGCAAAATGGTTTGTGTTGATTTTTGTAGAATGTATGAGGTAAGGCTCAATGTTCATTTTTCTGATCATATGGATATTTGTGTCAGGACCATTTTTTTGAAAACACTATTCTTTCTCCATTGAATTGCTTTTTGATTTTGGTCTTGGCCAAAAATCAATGTGTGGACCTATTTCTGGACACACTACTTTGCAAAACTGAGCGATATGTGTATCTTTTCCTCATTAGCATACTCTGTTTATTACTGCACTTTTAAAAAAGTTTTGAAATCAAGGAGAAGTTTTTTCCAAACTTGTTTGGGCCCTTCTAGTATATCTGCCTTTCAAAATAAAATTCAGAACAAGCTTGTAAGTATTTTCAAAATATATGTATATTTTGCTGGAATTTTGATAAGAATGGAAATATATATCAGTCAGTTTGGGAAAAGATTGACTCAACATGACATCTTCTAATCATGATGTAGCTCAAATAGAATGAATATCACTAATAGGACCATAGTTTTAAAAATTGTAACACATATCTTATGAAGTCTACTTTCTGTTTTGATTACAGAGAACTTTCTATTCAGTCTCTTGCCTGCCTGTAAAGGCAAAGTGATGGTTGGACTGGGATTGAACCCTGGCATTTAACTTTCTGACTGAATAATTGTGAGATAAATTTCCTTATCAAGAAATTAAGGAAGGTGGAGATGCCATGGGGAGCATATTTGTGATTCTAACGTGAACGATGTAATTGTCCCCAGCGGAATGCCTTCTGTCCCCTTCATAGGATCCACTGCATGCTCCCCTGGCTGGCTGCAACTGCCATTCTCTAGAGTTGTCTGTCCCAGATTGTGTGGGCTTCCCAGGTGGCGGTAGTGGTAAAGAACCCATCTGCCAATGTAGGATACATTAGACGTGGTTGGTTTGATCCCGAGATCAGGAAGATCTCCTGGAGAAGAAAATGGCAACCCACTCTAGCATTCTTGCCTGGGAAATATCCTGGATAGAGGAGCCTGGCAGGCTGCAGTCCTTGAGGCTGCAAAGATTCAGACACCACAGAGTACAAGGATACACGCAGAGAATCTTCCTCCTTTTTTTTTGTAAATTGTCCCTGGTGCTCAGCAGAGTGACAACATTGTTGAATAGATGAAAAATTCTTTGGTTTGGAGTTGAGAATTCATGGACATCTTAAAATGTGAATGCAGACACAGACATAGAGAATGGACCTGTGGGCACAGCAGGGGAAAGGGAGGGGGGACAAATTGGGAGGGTAGCATTGACATATATACACTACCATGCGTTATAGGAAGCTAGTGAGGAGCTGCTGAATAGCACAGGGCTCAGCTCAGTGGTGCTCTGAGATGACCTAGAGAGGGGGGATGGAGATGGGGAAAGAGGTATATGTACACCTCTGGCTGATTCACATTGTTGTATAGCAGAAACTAATACAGCATTGAAAAGCAATTACATTCCAAGTAAATTTTTTAAAATGTTAGCATCCTGAGCCATATAGCAAGTTCCCTTTGGCTATCTATGTTACATATGGTAATGTAAGTTTCCATGTTACTCTCTCCACGCATCTCACCCTCTCCTCCTCTCTCCCCGTGTCCATAAGTCTATTCTCCATGTCTGTTTCTCCACTGTTGCCCTGTAAATAAATTCTTCAGGACCATTTTTCTAGATTCTGCATGTGTGTGTTAGAATATGGCATTTATCTTCTCTTTATGACTCACTTTACTCTGTATAATAGGTTCTAGGTTCATCCACCTCATTAGAACTGACTCAAATGTGTTCCTCTTTATGGCTGAGTGATATTCCACTGTGGGTATATATATATATATGTATATATATATATATATATCACAACTTCTTTATCCATTCATCTGTCGATGGACATCTAGGTGGCTTCCATGTTCTAGTTATTGTAAATAGTGCTGCAATGAACAATGGGATGCATGTGTCTCTTGCAGTTTTGTTTTCCTCGGCGTATATGCCTAGGAGTGGGATTGCTGTGTCATACAGTGGTTTTATTCCTAGTTTTTTAAGGAATCGTGGGATGGGGAGGGAGATGGGAGGGAGTTTCAAAAGGGAGAGGGTATATGAGTGTCCTCTCTCCTAGCGGCTGGATCCTGCTCTTTCTGAAAACTGCTTCTCCCTGGTAACCTCTACTCAAGCTCTACATGCTGGCTGAAACAGGTCTTCGTTGGAAGTGAGCCTCAAACCAGTCCAATCAGAATTCTTCCCTGGTCCCGTGACCTGAATGTCTGTGTCTCCCCAAAATGGGCGCTTGACTGGAGACTTTATTTTCCTTTCAGTTGGTCAAGCTATGTAATGGTGAGCTGAAATCTGCAGAGGGCCCTGTTTTCTGAGATATGTGTGTTGTGTTCAGTTACTGAGTCATGTCTGACTCTTTGTGACCCCGTGGACTGCAGCATGCCAGGCTTCCCTGTCTATCACCAACTCCTGGTGCTTGCTCAAACTCATGTCCATAGAGTCGGTGATGCCATCCAACCATCTCATTCTCTGTCATCCCCTTCTCCTCCTGCCTCAGTCCTTCCCAGCATCAGGGTCTTTTCCAATGAGTCAGATCTTTGCATTGGTTGGCCAAAGTATTGGAGTTTCAGCTTCAGCATCAGTCCCTCCAATGAATATTCAGGACTGATTTTCTCTAGGATTGACTGGTTTGATCTCTTTACAGTCCAAGGGACTCTCAAGAGTCTTCTCCAGTACCACAATTCCTCAGATATAAAATGCTGCAATTTAAAACACGGAGTAAATCAGACCCTGAATCTTTTAGAACTATAGATTATGATTGAAAATTAAATGGTTAAATGACATTTTGTTATTCTATGTAATTCCATTTACATAAATTTCTAGAATAGGCAAAAACTAATTTATTTTGGTGGGAAATAGACCTGTGACTTCTTGATGGATTGGCACGCAATGGACACACATGCAAAGAAGAGTTAGCATAGCAGACCTGAGACTCTGCTCTTCAGCAAGCCCTGCCTGCAAGTTGGACTTTTGACTGGCTTCTGGCGATTTGCATTTTGGGAGGGTTCCCAGTCCCCTCTGATAACAATAGTTCCTGGGACTAAACTGTTTATGCAAATAATTGGTTGATTCTGAACATCTTCTTTTGTGTGTGAGTTTTTTAAATGCTTATTTATTTTTATTTATTTCTTTTGGCTGTGCTGGGTCTTTGCTGCTGCACTCAGGCTTTCCCTGGTCATGGTGAGCAGGCTTCTCGTTGCAGTGGCCTCTCTTGCTGTGGAGCACAGGCCCTGGGCACGAGGGCTTCAGTGATAGTAGTGTGTGGGCTCAGTTGCTTCATAGCATGTGAAGCCTTCCTGGACCAGGGATCAAAACTGCGCCCCCTGCATTGGCAGGTGGATTCTTAACCACTGGACCACCAGGGAAGCCTGAACACCTGTTGCTTGCTTGCTTTTTTCTTTCTCTGAAATGTTCATACATGCTTGATAGGTTGTGTCTGCGTGATGAACCCCAATAAAAACCATGGGTGCTGAGTCTCCAAGGAGCCCCCTTGGTGGACAGCCTTCCACATGTGTCCTCACAACTTGCTCTGGTGGCGGGGCGGGGGGGGGTGGTGGTGGGGGGAAGTACATCTTGTGTGACTCCACTGACGGAGAACCCTTGAAACCTCTCACTAGGTTTCCCCTGGTCCCCACTGTGTTCACCTTTCCCCTTTGCTGATTTTGCTTTTAACCTTTTGCTGAAATAAATCACTGCTATGAGCACAACTACGTGCTGAGTCCTAGCATCCTCCTGGCAAATCACTAAACTGTGGGAGACGGAGTTGGGGGAGGGTGGTCTTTGTGGCCCTTGGCAAGGTAAGAAAGAAATTTTAATCTTCATAGGTGTATTGTTCATATGTGTATTAATTTGTAAAACTGAATAATACACTTGAAATCTGTACATCGTAACCAAGAGAAGAGAAAATAATCAAATTAAAAATTAATCTTTAATCTTTAATTCCATGGTGCTCCACCAAAGAAAGTACTGTGATAGCATGACCAAAAGGTCAGTGAAAGAATTATGAAGACAAGTGATTGTGTCATCTGTAAAGAAAACAGCCGCAGAGGAGCCGTCTGCAGTTTTTCAACCCAACAAACCCATGGAAGTGATAGAATTCTAGTGATCCTGATGGACTATTTCACTGGGCTGTATGGTTATTTAGAGAGGCACTTACTTGGCATAATTTCTTCAGTTGCTAAGCCATGTCTGACTCTTTGCGACCCCATGGATTGTAGCATGCCAGGCTTCCCTATCCTTCACCATTTCCCAGAATTTGCTCAGACTCATACCCATTGAGTCAGTGTTGCCATCCAACCATCTCATTTTCTGTCACCCCCTTCTTCTCTTGCCCTTAATCTTCATTACATTTGAATAAAGGGCATTTTCAATTTTTTTTAAAAAATCAGACCCATATGAGGGGTTGAGTTGAAAGATGTGGCCTGATTTAATTCAGACCTTCCATTTCAGTTTCCCAGCTACCAGATGGTGGCCCTTTTATGATTTTTCAGCATAGTCTCCTGGCATGCCAGTCCTTCCACTGAATAGGAACTTGGTATCACATAAGGAGCTATTTAGCTTTACTATTAATATATGAAATGAAATAAAAAATCAGTGAATATTCTAAGATAGGTTGTATCAGAGTTTAGTGGGAAAAATGTTTATATTATCAATAAAAAAACCAAGTCTTCGCTGTAGCAATTCTCAGAGATGTTTATATGAAATAGACAATAATAATAATTCAAGACAGATAAAGAATGTAGTGTTTACCAAACCTTATATATCAATAAAACACCTAAGAAATATTCTCAAGTATAGAGTTATGTGGGGCTCTTTATGGATTATTTTTCTTGAGGAAGAGATAACATATTCCTAAGGGAAGAAATAATTGGCCTTATTTCTGACTTTATTAAAACTCAAAGCCTAAAATACTGTATATTTGAATAAAAAGTTACACACTGAATTTAACAGCTATGATCAAATTAGTATGCAAAATGCAGTGTACTTTTGTACATTAGAAGATTACAAAATGAAGTTAGAACTAACTTTTAAAAGTAAAGCAAGACAGTTGAGAGCCTACATTAAAACACAAAGTAGATTTCTCATTTCACTGACTTGTCTGAGATTTGGCAGTGAAGGGTAGAGGTAGGCTCTATTAGTGTCTTAAACCTTCTTCTCATTGGTATGTATGGTTTAATGAGGAATTTGTAGGTGTCAGATGGGTTAGCAATAAGGAAATCTTATCCTGCTGTGTTTGTTTAATTAGGGTTGGGAGATCCAGATGTTATCTATGGGTATGTAAGAAGTTTCACACAACACTGAGAACATGAATTTTACAGCATTTCTTGGCTGATGTCTTTAATTTAAGCCATTTCCCATAATATCTCTCTCTGCCCCAAATTATTATACAGAACATTATATTCTAGTATTTTACCAAATGGAAATCTCTAGAACCCAATAATTTTGTATAAACACACAGAAAAAATTATTGCTCGAAACACCAGCTCACCATCCACTTCACCGATGTATGTTAGAAAGAAGACTCATAGAAATTCAGAGTTGGGGTTGTGTATTAGAGAGGCAGAATAAATAAAGAGGGAAAATAATTTTTCTTTCTCAGAAAGCATCAAAAGTCAGTAGGAAATGACAGTCTTAATTAGAAATGTAAGAACTTTGTGGTGTCCCGCAAAGTAAAGGCTATAAACTACCGTGTTTTAACATTGTATTTTTAAAGTCTAAGGAACTTATGTGATCCCATGATAAAAGGAAATGGGCCACATTACTTTTATGATGCAGTGTACATTTGAGCACAGTAATATCACAAATCTATTTTAATAATCATGTTCATGTACTCCTTAAAATTTCAAAGGTGTGTAGGTTTTATATTTTATTACTACCTTTAACTTCTGAAAGATGAGTTTACATAAATTTTCATCCTGGTAAGAGCTATGGATTTTCCAGGGATTTGTAGAATGATTAGTTTAGTGACTTTTAATGGTTGTGAAAGGAGGAAGTGATGTGCAAGATAACCAAAATGTATCGATTTGGAGTTACAAAAACCCATGCAATCCATAATATGTGGATATCACACTCTCCACTCAATTTGCGCATTCTTCCTAAAAACTTGCTGTTGCCTGTGTGACCCAGACATCAGCCTCACCTTGAAGGCACTGAAATTCTTGGAGCTGTTGATTCCACCACTTTGTCTATGCAGTGCTTAACTCCATTTAATAATTATGCCTTGAGAAGTGACTATGTAATTTAGTGATTATGGAAACTAAGATATCTTAATGATGAGACAGGTGATGAATGGTTTTGGGGGACAGACTCATTGTATCACTGCCAAGTTTATAATCACCCGTAGACAGGCACAAATTCTTGACTTGATATTCATCATTTTTTTTTCAAGCAATGAAACTTGCAATATACTTCGGCAGTTGGTCAGACATAAATTGGAACCCTGAATGAGAAGGCAGACACAACCTCTCTTGGACTCTCAATATGGAAATCAGGTTGCATTGTCTTTCATTATTTGTGGGAGAGACTCTTGACCCATCATTTCATTTGTTTGGGAAGATGCAGTGATATCTCTACCTAGAATAGCCTTTCTGCTGCTTGGTGAAAACAGCTGTACTACCCACTAGAAAGTACTGGTGTGGTCACTGCATCAGTGAATTTACAAGATTCCAGTTCCCCAATTACTAAATCAGAACTCTATTCTGCTTAAGTGGGACCCATGATGCATGTCAATTTAGTCAGAACATCCTAGCCTAAATGAGGGAAACAGCATTCAGAATTACCTCATAGCATATTAATTAGCTATGCCATGTGGTTACAGACATATTAAAGCTTTAAGAAATGATGTAATTAGATGAAGTGTGTTTGTGTCTAAACAAGAGTTTAAGACGATAAAAACACCAGTCCTTCTAGTGTCAGAAAATTGGATTATTATGTTTGTGCTCACTCAGTTGTGTCCAACTCTTTGCCACCCCATGGACTATAGCCCACCAGGCTTCTCTGTTAAGGAATTCTCCAGGCAAGAATACTGGAGTGGGTTGCCATTTCCTCCTCCAGAGGATTTTCCTGACCAGGGATGAAACCCACGTGTCCTGCATTGACGGGTGGATTCTTACTACTGAGCCACCTGGGAAACCCTAAATTGGATTATACTGGTGATAAAGCATCTTTATTCAAAATGTATGTAGCTTCCTTCATCAGGCAGAGTGATGCCCTGAAATGTCCACAGAAGTGTCGCTGCACATACATCCTTGGAGGTAACCTACAGACTTTTCAAGAGCTAACTCCTCTGTAAGGTGCATTTTTCTTTGTGTTCACATAATTGCACACGCATACTTTAAGATGGGCTTCCCAGGTGGCACTAGTGATAAAGAACCCACCTGCCAATGCAGGAGATGAAGGAGATGTGGGTTCCATCCCTGGATCAGGAACACCCCCTGGACGAGGGCACTGCAATCCACTCCAGTATTCTCGCCTGGAGAATCCCATGGATGGAGGAGCCTGGTGGACTACAACTCATAAGGTCACAAAGAGTCAGGGAGGACTGAAGTGACTTAGCATACTTTAAGATAAAGGACTTTTGACACCAAATTCCGATGATCAGTTTGACCATTTTCCTCCACAACTACATTGTGAATAATTTGAGAGAAAGACTGAAATGTGTTTTTTAAATTTCAGCAACCAACACTGTACGCAGTCCACTGAAGGTGGCAAATAAATGTAAACAGCAAAATGGAAAGAGGGATGGCTAATGATAAAAGGGTCAATTGTCAAGAGCAATCATAAATATTTAAGCACCTAATAATATTTCTATGTGACAATTTCAGAGTATCCAATGAGATGAAGAACAGATTTGTTGGTTATAAGCAGTATCACCAGTTTTAAGAAAACAAAACTCTTAAAATTTGGTTTGACTCTGAATTTTTATTACTCTTTTTATATAAAATAATTTTTGCTTTTATTATTAGCTCCTTTTCTTATTAGCTTCAGCTCTTCTAAATGCTTTCATTATTCTAGTGCACAAATGAACAAAGAAATGAACAAACAAAATATTCCAAAATGCTCTAGTTTTACACAGCAGTATAATGGGACACAAAGTATTGATTCTGGATGTAAAGAAAATAATTCCTCTATTCTCCAAAATGATTCTTATGAAGAGCTTTTTGCAGTTGTTGCTCTATGTTTATTCCAGATGGATCCTCTATTAAGACATTCAAACTCAATTGGTCACAGGGAAGAACAGTACTCCTAATTCTCGAAGTCGTTGCCAATCACTATTAACCAAGATTTCAGCCAAGAAAAATCATAATTAAGATGATTGGACTGAAATGCATCTAATACTCTAGATGATTTAAAGTACAATTCTGTATTAAACCAGATGAAAAAGGGAGTAATAGGGTGATACTGAATTTCTTGTGTCTCATATAAAGAAACACACACCCACACACATATCCACACAGGCAAGTGCACACACTTGCACTGAGTTACTCAGTTATTTTTACTGAGTTAACATTGAGTGTAAAACTATATGTTTGTGCTATATTTTGATGCACTTTATAATTGACTCTCGCCTGAGGATATTTAAGGACAGGGCTCGCTAATTAAACCAACCTTTTGCTGTTGTCGCTGCTACTGTATTTAAGGCATAGTTCTAGGTATGTGTTGCTGTTGTTCAGTCACTAAGTCATGTTCAACTCTTGCAAACCCATGGACTGCAGCACGCCAGGCTTCACTGTTCTTCACTATCTCCCGGAGTTTGCTCAAACTCATGTCCATTGAGTCGGTGATGTCATCCAACCATCTCATCCTCTGTCGCCCCCTTCTCCTTCTGCCCTCAATCTTTCCCAGCATCAGGGTCTTTTTCAACGAGGTGACTCTTCACATCAGGTGGCCAAAGTATTGGAGTTTCAGCATCAGTCCTTTCCAATGATTATTCAAGGTTGATTTCCTTTAGGATTGATTGGTTTGATGTGCTTGCTGGCTAAGGGTCTCTCAAGAGTCTTCTCCAGCACCATAATTAAAAGCCTCAATTCTTTGGAGCTCAGCCTTCTTTATGCTCCAACTTTCATATCAGTACCTGACTACTGGGAAAACCATAGCTTTGACTATAGGGACCTTTGTCGGCACAGTGATGTCTTTGCTTTTTAATACACTGTCTAGGTTTGCCATTGCTTTTCTTCCAAGGAGCAAGGATCTTTTAATTTCATGGCTGCAGTCACCTTCCACAGTGATCTTGGAGGGCTTCCTTGGATGGCTTAGATGGTATAGAATCTGCCTGCAATGTGGGAAAACTGGATTCAGTCCCAGAGTGGGGAAGATCTCCTGGAGAAGGGAATGGCTACCCACTCCAGTTTTCTTACCTGGAGAATTCCATGGATACAGGAAACTGGTGCGTCCATGGGTTGAAAAGAATTTAGGCATGTAGTAAGGAAACACAAACTGGAATCAAGATTGCTGGGAGAAATATCAATAACCTCAGGTATGCAGATGACACCGCCTTTATGGCAGAAAGTGAAGAGGAACTAAACAGCCTCTTGATGAAAGTGAAAGAGGAGAGTGAAAAAGTTGGCTTAAAGCTCAACATTCAGAAAACTAAGATCATGGCATCCGGTCTCATCACATCATGGCAAACAGTTGGGGAAACAGTGAAAACAGTGGCTGACTTTATATTTTGGGGCTCCAAAATCACTGCAGACGGTGACTACAGCCATGAAATTAAAAGACACTTACTCCTTGGCAGGAAGTTGAGTGCTGTAGAATTGATGCTTTTGAACTGTGGTGTTGGAGAAGACTCTTGAGAGTCCCTTGGACTGCAAGGAGATGCAACCAGTCCATCCTAAAGGAGATCAGTCCTGGGTGTTCATTGGAAAGATTGATGTTGAAGCTGAAATTCCAATATTTTGGCCACCTGATACAAAGAGGTGACTCATTGGAAAAGACCCTGATGCTGGGAAGGACTGAGGGCAGGAGGAGAAGGGGATGACAGAGGATGAGATGGATGGCATCACTGACTCAATGGACATGCGTCCGGGTAGACTCCAGCAGTTGGTGATGGACAGGGATGCCTGATGTGCTTTGGTTCATGGGGTTGCAAAGAGTCGGACATCACTGAGCGACTGAACTGAACTGAACTGAGTCCTCAGTTATTAAGACAAAGCCCATCTCGTCCTGACACATGTTCTTTATCAATCCATGTGTTTGAAGAAAGAACCCTAGTTTTAGTAAACATATCATAGATTGTTCAAATTGATGCAATTTTGAGAGTTAAGTGGGACATGTTAGTAATGGGATTGCTAATGTTCACTGGGATATAAAATTGCATTGTGTGTGAGTTAAGTTGCTTCAATGTGAGACTCTACAGCACTGCGGACCTTAACCCACCAGGCTCCTTTGTCCATGGGATTCTCCAGGCCAGATACTGGAGTGGGTAGCTGTTTCCCTTTTCCAGGGCATCTTCCCCACCCAGGGATTGAACCTGTGTCTCTTGCATCTCCTGCCATGGCAGGTAGGTAAAGGTTACCACTAGCACCATCTGGGAAGTCCAATATTGCATTACCTCTAGGCAATCTTTAATGGTGGACAAGTGGGCCTTGGGTCAGATTGCTTCAATTAATAACTCTGTTCCACTTAGTAGCTATTATCCCATGAGCAAGTTACAAACATTAATCAGTTCTTGATTTTCTCACAAAAAATGGGAACAAGATAATACCTACTCTTATATTTACAAAGATCGAAAGAGATGGCTACATGTGACATGGAATGATACTTGGGCCATGTTAAGTGTTCCAGGATTATTAGCTGTGGTTATCTAAGTAGAAAGCATGATTTTATTCACAAGCAATATTTATTTGCTTTGGATTTTGTTCTAACAGGCACATGAATTTTGCTATAGCCATATTTGATATGAGTTCATCTGTCCTTTAAAAAATTTGTTTTCTTTATCATGCTCATAAAAATGGAATAAAACCTGAATAATTTGATCACTGCTACATTTTGTTCCCTGATTAACATTTTATAAAAGGACATATCTGATGAATAGGTATCTTCTGTCTTATATTTTTATATAGCTATAGGAAGCATTTCATTGTACAGAAAGCTAATCCTGTAGTTATATTTTATTGTATATTTGATTAGTTACTACTGCCATGTGTTCTCTTAGTATGCATTAATATTTTCAGTTCAGTTCATTCACTCAGTCGTGTCTGACTCTTTGCAACCCCATGAACCGCAGCACACCAGGCCTCCTTGTCTATCACCAACTCCCAGAGCTTGCTCAAACTCATGTCCACTGAGTTGGTGATGCCATCCAACCATCTCATCCTCTGTTGTCCCCTTCTCCTCCTGCCCCCAATTCCTCCCAGCATCAGGGTCTTGTCAAATGAAAGCTCTTTACATCAGGTGGACAATGTATTAGAGTTTCAGCTTCAACATCAGTCCTTCCAATGAACACCCAGGACTGATCTCCTTTAGGATGGACTGGTTGGATCTCCTTGCAGTCCAAGGGACTCTCAAGAGTCTTCTCCAACACCACAGTTCAAAAACATCAGTTCTTCGGCGTTCAGCTTTCTTTATGGTACAACTCTCACATCCATACATGACCACTGGAAAAACCATAGCCTTGACTAGACAGACCTTTGTTGACAAAGTAATGTCTCTGCTTTTTAATATGCTATCTAGGTTGGTCATAACTTTCCTTCGAAGGAGCACATGTCTCTTAAATTCATGATTGCAATCACCATCTGCAGTGATTTTGGAGCCCAGAAAAATAAAGTCAGCCACTGTTTCCACTGTTTACCCATCTATCTGCCATGAAGTAATGGGACTGGAGACCATGATCTTAGTTTCCTGAATGTTAAGCTTTAAGACAACTTTTTCACTCTCCTCTTTCACTTTCGTTAATATTTTAAGTAATTGTAATTTTTAACTACTCAAAGTGTTGTTACGATGCAGATAACAAAAGCCTCGTCTTTTTCCGTATCTCACCCAGAATTTCTGCTATTCATTCAAATGCTATCCTAGGAGAGGCTTTACTACATATACATGTGTTGTTTCCACCAGAATGTCAGTTTCATAATTGAAGAGCCTTTGCCTCTTGACCATCCCATTTCCATATGTTATAGAAGAGTACTTGGTATCCAGGAGAAACCAAATAAAATGTAAGTGTGCTGAATAAATGGTAGTTCAGTTTTCTTCGTCTTCCATTTCCCTAAGCAATGTGTTAGTCCCAATCCTTCCTTTTGTGAAGCACATACAATATGCAGAGTTAAACACTATTGGTATATTCAAAAATATATGTGAAAGACCGCAAAATGTTTCCAGGTATTGATAAACATATGCAACTGACATAATAAGTTTGTATTGTATGTACAACTTATACAACAAGTTTCAAATTCTGTTAATATCTATCTCATTCTCCATCATAGCTTTACCAACAATGCAACCAAATCAACTCTCCTTGATCACAAAAGACAGCCAACTCTAATTATCCAAGATAATGAGATATGAGAGTAGAATGAATTAAAATTCACAAGTAATTCCCTAATCATATTTTGGTCAGTATATTAAATGTCTACCTCCTAACCTTTAACTAGAACTGCTGGCAAGTGAAGAAATGTCCCCACCTTTCCAAGCACCTCTATGCTCAAGGGGTATGAGAAAGTATGAAATGTTTAAATGGCAAACAGAAGGGAGAGATGTAACGAGCACACTGCCAATCCACAGAAAATCCATAAATAATTAAATATGCAACTTTGAGTGAAAAATTATATTTTAAGATTATTTAAAACTACATTGTATTTCCATCAGTATGGTACAGAACTTAGCTTGCCTTTATCATTTATTTGTTTCATACCTTCTTTATTCTCTACTCACATCATACATATTTTGGAAAAAGAATATAAAAATACAAGACAGGCAATACATATATACAAATATATATATATACATATATCTCTTACCTTCTTCACCATAGTATAGATTTATTTGAAGAATTTACTGTGTGACATGATAAGGTGAAAATAAATGTTAAATAGATAGTAAATATATATACATATATATTAGTAGATTAAGTGCTAAGTAGATGCCCTCTGTTTCATAAACACAGAACAGAATGATGAACAAGAGCTGACATTTATGTTACTAAGTGATAAGCTTCCCTGTGTTCACCCCTTCTGCCTTTTTCACATGAATGAGCTGGTACTGCAGATGCCAAGAGCAATATCACACGGATGCTACTGAAAGGCCCTCATGATCAGTAATATGTGCCTTTTGGGATGAAGGGAGGTGGGCTTTTTCCTGCTCTGCCTGAAGCACTGGAGTCAGTGTCTGATATAGAATAGAATGAATAAATGTAACAAGGGAGAATGTTTAAGCGCACTTTAAAATACAGTACAGTGTGCAAGATAAGAGACTACACACACATTTAGAGTGGAAAGAGTGACTACTGCTATCTTTAAGGGGAGTTAGGAAAGATCTTGTACAACAGGTGATATGGAGCAACATTGTTAAAGAATAATGAAATATGTCAGCCAAAAATTTGTGGATTCAATATTCCAATAAATGGGGTTTCATGTACATGTAAAATTACAGAAACATTAAGTAATAAAGCCTGTTTTCCCCTTATTAATGACACAAAGCCTCTGGACATTTCTCGATTACAGGTTTGAGGATTAGAATGATTTCGTTAGTTGGGCTTGAACTGAGTGTAGTTTGCTTTTAATTGGTTTGTTTGGTTTTGTTTCTGTTTTCAGGCTGGAGAGCCACAATCTTAACTGCTCACTCTCTCACACGTTTTTTCCTTCTAAAACTCTTGTTTACTTTTCTTCATTTACACCATTGTGCTTTACAACATCTGCTTTCCATTTTATATTAATAATTGTCTCAGTAATGCCTTTTACAATTAAGTAGATCTGAATTTGCTGTCAGTTCTTTGAAAAAATATTTTTTTACTTACTCTTTGTTTGGGAAATGTTCTTCTTTTTTTTTTAAAACTACTCCTGGTAACCATAGTTTCTGTGTTAATGCATACCTGCGAATATTTATCTTTTGCCATATACTTTAAGATATCTAGCCTCAGTTTAAAGATATAGAAAATGAAACAACGCTTTTTAAAAACTATAGCCACTCTAAATACTCCATTTCTTTGTACTGTTGTGTGCTTAGTGCAGAGAAGCCTGGAGTCAGTCTGATTTTTATCCTTTTGCAGATTTTTAACTTTCATTTGTTTTTATTGTCTGGAGATTCATAATGATTTTAGTTTTACTTTTTAAGTTTGGTAAATATCATATAAGGTGTGATTGTCGTGCATAGATTTTGTGACCAATATTGAAGTATCTTTCCATCTGTAGAGTTAATGTTGTTGCTGTTTAGTCACTAAGTTGTGTCCAGCCTCTTTTGTGACCCTGTGGACTGTAGCCCTCCAGGCTCCTCTGTCCACGGGGCTTCCCAGGCAAGAGTACTGGAGTGGGTTGACTTCTTTAATTTTTTTCTGACACTTTATTTGCATTGTATATTTTTTGGTATTATTTTGTTTAAAGGATATCAGTTAAGTATATATTGAATGTTTTCTTTGTGCATTCTACTGCATTTCTCTCTTTTCCTAGTTTCCCCTGCCATGTCTTTTTTAAACTGATGTACCCATTCTCCTTGTCGCTGCTTCCAAAGTGGCCAGAAGTTTTCTGATGGCTTCGCGCTTCAATTAGACTTCTTTTTCCCTCAGCTCTGTCTGCTTATTTTAAAATCCTCTTACATTGTTTTATACTTTCCTACTTGAGCTTTCGTTTTGAACACTACTTACAGAGGTCATTTTTATTATATTTTTTTTGACTCTACGTGGAATTGATTAATCACTCTTTTTGGCTCCACAATAAAGTGTTTCCCCTCCCTAAAAAGTGCCTTGATTTTTTTCTATTCAATGTCATTTTTTTTCCCTTACAGTATATTCATAGCTTTCCTGTTCTATTTCGTGTTTCATTTTGTATTGAATGAGGGGAGCTCTTATTGAAACAGCTATTTAAAGAATAATAAAAAGGAAATAGCATTCTCTAGTATTCTTGCCTGGACTACAGTCCATGGGGTCCCAAAGAGTCGGACATGACAGCGACTAAACAACAACAAAAAATCATATTAGGAATGCTTGCTGAAAGATTTCAAGTTTTTCATTAAGTCACAGTATAAGCGACTCTGCGTGCTGTGTGTGTGTGTGTGTGTGTGTGTGTGTGTGTGTGTGTGTGTGTGTGTGTGTGTCTGTATAGGGGAGAGAGATCACACAAAAAGAGATATTTGTCTGCTGTGTCTATTCATGTCACCCCAAAGACTAAGGCTTAGCGCATAAAACGCATTTTGGTAAGGATATTGAGTTTGCAAAGGAAGTGAGATAAACCTCCGTGGACCAAGATTAGACATGCAATGCTGTGCACCACCACGTGGGGGCCTTCCTGCTCTGTGTCTTGCACAGCTGGCCTGCCCAGAGGTTTCTGCGCTCTTTTCCAACCTCCCTAAGCATGCTACACAATCCAAATGGGTTCTGGGTAGCTCCTATGACATTCTGTGTATACACACCCTGTTTCAAACAAAAGTCTTTGCTTTTGTCCTTCAGATGAGGCCACCTACTGGAGAGCTCTTTTCTCTGGGAGTCCATTAGATTCCACAAGCCACGGATCCTCCCTTTGGTCCTTCATCCCTCACTGACCTTGGCAGTGCTGCTATGCGGATATTGTAATTTTCATTGTATATTCTCCTCTTTTTTATTTCCTTGTAGTTATCATCTTTTGCAGACAGGAGATGAATAAATATATACAGTGCTTTATTATTTCAGGGTTATAATAATTTCTTTTACATTCTTTTTGGTATGCATCTTTGTCATTTGAAATGACTTAGGGTCATGTGGCTGTATACTCAGTATTTATCAGGATTGGAAAAGCTAACTGCTATTGTATATACTGCTAAAAGAGAGATAAATGTCTTCAATAAATGAATGACTTTAAATGTTTTTAGCACGAATACATTAAAATGAACCCCAAATGAACAGTCTTGTAAAAATTACCCCACATTTCTTACTCTAGGTCTAGTCTAAGTACATCTGTACAATTGTCAAGTAAATTACACTGGTGACTTCCTCTTGGAGCCACGGCGAACAAAGTCAGAACTTAATGAGGTCATTAATGAGATTTTTCTAGTGCGAGGTCTCTTGACAGGTAACACTTGGAGGAAAGTTTTCTGTACCAATGCTCTAAGTAGTGATGTCAGGTGTGAAACCTTAGAGATTTTAGTCATTTGTTCAGTTATTATGAACCCCTTATGCCTCTATCCCCCTACCTGAGGAGGGTATCAGAGTTACAGTTGTTGAATATTTGTGAGATAATTTCAACCTTACAAACTCTTCTTTGTGACATTTATATGAGGAATTGTCCTTAATCAATAACATTGATGATCTTGATCCCATACCCTTGAAAGAGAACATGATTTTTATCCCATACCCTAAATTCTGTCAAGTTATATTTAAAACATTGAGAAAATGACTGCTTTTATATGTTTTTGAGAAAATATTTAGCAAAAACAAGAAATCAGATTTGGAGAGTCATGCATAATAGAGGTTAAATATTTTCTGAAAGCAAAAGAAAATTCATGGAGAATGTGATGTAGATCTCTTGACAGATTGGCATCTTAGCAATGAATTGAAATGAAAGCAGCCTGTAGGATGGATCGGAGTAGAATGACGTGAAAATAAAAAGAAGGAAAGAGTTAACACAGTCATCTTAGAAACACACAGTGTATTCCTCAACTAAGCAGTAACAATAGTGATGATGAAGTAAAGCGAATATATAGGAGATAATTATTGGACTTCCTTGGTGGCTCAGATGGTAAAGAATCTGCCTGCAAAGCAGGAGATCCAGGTTTGATCCCTGGGTTGGGAAGATCCTCTGGACAGGAGAATGGCTATCCACTCCGTATTCTTTCCTGGAGAATTCCACGGACAGAGGAGCCTGGTGGGCTACAGTCCATAGATTCACGAAGATTTGGACATGACTTAGCGACTGAACAACAGCAGCAACAACAATGACATAACTAGATATGAAGGAAAACCAGAGGTTCTGGTGGTGAATGGGAAGGTTGGGAAAGTGAAGACTTCAAGAATTACTTCTGATATTTGCCTTTGGTTATCAAAACCATAGTGGCATGTACCATCAACAATAGTAATCATATGGGTAATGAATGGTCAACTCAGACTGATGCTTGTTAAGTCTGTGTTCTTCTTGGGATATTAGTGTGGAATTCTCCAACAAGCAGGCATATATATGGATCTGGGACTCAGGAAATGTCATGAGTGGCTTGGAGATGGACCACCAGGGACTAAGGTGAAATCCTGGAAGCCCACCCAGTGAGAACTAAAGGACCTAGTGATGGAACTGAAAGAAGCCTGAGTTATCTTGGGGGAAAGAGTACTTGATATTATAATTTTCTAAAATAAAATAAAATATATATATTGCCTACTCATTGAAACTTGACCTCAAGTAGTTTACATATAAGTAATTCTGGTAAAGTTGCTTAATAAATATTAGCAAATGCAATGAATTTTCAGAGGATGATATGACATTTGGACAAAGGCTGTCTGGGAAGCTTTGGGACAGAGAAAAGTGTTTTTGGTGGAAGTAAGAGTGGGAGCGAATAAACATGGATATAAAATTATAGGAAATTGTCTTAAGATGATTAATATTGTGACTGGTTGTGGGTTTGCTAGAGGACATAAAAGGGAAAAAAAGATGTAGATGAAACAACACATTTGGACAAACCAATGGAATTTGAACTTGTATTTAAATTAAATTAAATAATAAAATTTTTGCTATATATTATCATTTCAGGTATTCTTGTCTTCGTAAATAATTTAACCATTGCCTTACACATAGAAGCAGAAAGCCCTTTCTAGTATGCTATATATTTCCATGTTAATGTCAGTTTAAAAAATCTTAGAAGTGAGTTATAAATTCATGTACATAGAAATCTTATTTTGACCAATATCATCTTATTTATATTCAAAGAATAATTAGAAGCAGAGCTTTAGTCCCTAGACATCAATTGGTTTAGCATGGTAGATGATATTCTCAAGACCATTGACACATCTCAAGGCAATTTAGAACATTTAAGACACTGATGTTTTATAACACAAAATACATCTTGGATAGTTATTCAGTGTTCAGCATTGAAATGTGCGTCACTTTTATGAATGTGACGTACTTTGTTTCAAAAACGCAATTTTAAAAACACACTTACACACACTTTGTTTTAAAAATGTAATTCCGTGTCAGCATATTTACTGCTTATGTACTTAAGGAAAGAGAAATCAGAATTCAAAAAGTATCACGTTTCCATTATTGAAGCATAAAATTGAGAAGCTTTACGACATAAGTTTTTAAGACTCAAAAAGCTCTCTTTATCTCTTTATTATCACTGTAGTTCTATAACTAGGCCATTCGAAAACTATGTCATTTTAGCACAAATTTTAGATTGGCAGTATATTTGTTTGTATGTTAAATCTTACATGATCTGGAACAAAGCCTAAGGCACCACACTTTTGGGAATATGCACAATTGAACTAAATCGCTGAAATGTACTAAATAGACATTGACATGCATTTTGAGTAGCATTAACATTGAACTTAATGCTTTTTCTATGTTTCTATGGAAGTGCAATTGACATACATTATATTAGTTTCAAGTGTGCACCATATGATTTGACATTTGTATATATTGGAAAAGATCACCACAGTGAGTCTGCTTGTAGTAACGAACTTGTCACCACACAAAGTTACACATTATTTTATTTGTGAGAATTTTTGAGGTTTACTTTCTTAGAGACTTTCAAATTTGCAATACAGTATTATTTGCTATAGTTATTATGCTATACATTACCTCCCTATGACATTATATAACTGGATGTTTGTACCTCTTGAACCCTTTCATTCATTTTGCCCACCCTGAATTGATGCTCCCTTTGGCAGCCACCAATCTACGAGTTTTGCTTGTTTTTTCGTTTTAGACCCACATTAAGTCAGACATATACTTATCTTCCTCTGTCTGACTTCACTCAGCATACCTGAAATGCCATCTGTGTTGTTGCAAGTAGCAAGATTTCATTTTTTTATTATTGGCTGAGCAGTATTCCAGTGTATACATACACATACCACATCTTTATCCAATCATCCATTGATGGGTTCTTAGGTCGTTTTCTTATCTTGGCCTTTTGTAGAAGTACATGTATCTTTTTGAATTAGTGTATTTGTTTTCATCAGATAAATACCCAGAAGCAGAATTACTGGGTTATATGGTAGTTCTTTCTATTTTTTAATGTTTTGAGTTACCTCCAAGCTGTTTTCCATAGTGGCTTCACCAATTTACATTCCCACCAATAGTGTACAAGGGTTCCTTTTGCTCCACATCCCTGTCCACACTTGTTATTTCTTTTCCTTTTGAAAATAACCATTCGGACAATCACCTCATTGTGATTTTGATTTGGGCTTCTCTGATGCCGGGCATCTTTTCATGTGCCTCTTGGCTATCTGCATATCTTCTTTGGAAAAATGTCTTTTCAGATCCTCTTTCCACTTTAAAAATCAGATTGATTTGTTTGTTATTGAGTTGTTTGAGTTCTTTGTATATTTTGGATATTATCTCCTTTTTGGATATATACTTTGCAAATAACTTCTCCCATTCTGTGGGTTGCTTTTTCATTCTGTTGATGATTTCCAGTCTGTGCAGAAACTTTTTAGTTTGATGGAGTCCCATTTGTTTAATATTTTCTTTTGTTGTGACTGGTTTCAGAGTTAGATCTAGAAAATACCATCAAAAACAACGTCAAGGAACTTTCTGCCTATATTTTTTTCAAGGTTTTATTTTTGGACCTTACGTTCAAGTCTTTAATCTATTTTGAATTAATTTTTCTATATGATATAAGAGAGTGGTCCAGTTTTATTCTTTTCCATACAGCTGTCCAGTTTTCCCAAAATAATTTTTGAAGAAACTGTCCTTTCCCCAGTATGTATTCTTGCCTCCTTTGTCATATATTAATTGATCACGTATGCAGGGGTCTATTTTGGGTGCTCTATTCTGCTCCATTAACCTATGTGTCTGTGTTCATGCTGATATCATGTTGTTTGGATTACTATAGATTTGTGTTACAATTTGAAAGTAGAAATAGCGATGCCTCCAGTTTGTTTTCTTTTCTCAAGATTGCTTTAGCTCTTTGAGATCTTTTGTGGCTCTATACAAATTTTAGGATTGTTTCTTCTATTTTTGTAAAATATGTCACTGGAATTTTGATAGGGATTGCATTGAACTGGTAGATTGCTTTGGGTAAGATGGATATTTTAATAATATTAGTTTCTTTTTCAATCCATGAGGACAGAATTTCTTGCGTTTACTTGAATCATCTCATTTTTTTCCATTGCTGTCTGTGGTTTTCAGAGCATAGGTCTTTAACCTCCTTGGTTAAATTTATTCCTAGGTATTTTATTCTTACTGATGCAATTGTAAATGGGATTGATTTCATAATTTTTTGTTTGATGATTTGTTATTAGTATATAAAAACACAACAGGCTTTTAAAATATTAATTTCATAGCTTGCAATTTTCCTGACTTTGTTAACTAGCTTTAACAGTTTTCTTCAACAGTGTGTGAGGCAAGAACTTCCAGGTGTTCAAGTTGGATTTAGAAAAGGCAGAGGAATGAGAGATCAAATTGCCAACATCCATTGTATCATAGAAAAAGCAAGAGAATTCCAGAGAAACATCTGCTTCTGCTTCTTTGACTACACTGAAGCTTTTGACTGTGTGGATCACAACAAACTGTGGAAAATTCTGAAAGAGATGGGAATACCAGACCACCTTATTTGCCTCCTGAGAAACCTGCATGCAGGTCAAGAAGCAACAGGTAGAACTGGACATGGAACCATAGACTGGTTCCAAATTGGGAATGGAGTACCTCAAGGCTGTATGTTGTCACCCTGCTTATTTAACTTATATGCACAGTACATCATGCAAAACACCAGACTGGAAGAAGCACAAGCTGGAATCAAGATTGCAGGGAGAAATAACATAACCTCAGATATGCAGATGACACCAACTTTAAGAAAGCGGAGCAGAAAGCAAAGAACTAAAGAGTCTCTTGATGAAAGTGAAAAAGGAGAGTGAAAAAGTTGGCTTAAAACTCAACATTCAAAAAACCAAGATCATGGCATCTGGTTCCATCACTTCATGGCAAATAGACAGGGAGACAATGGAAACAGTGACAGACTTTACTTTCTTGGGCTCCAAAATCACTGGAGATGGTGACTGCAGCCATGAAATTTAAAAACTCTTGCTCCTTGGAAGAAAAGCTATGACCAACCTAGACAACATATTAAAAAGCAGAGACATTACTTTGCCAACAAAGATCCATATAGTCAAGGCTATGGTTTTTCCAGTAGTCATGTATGGATGTGAGAGCTGGACCATAAAAAAAGCTGAGCACTGAAGAATTGATGATTTCGAACTGTGGTGTTGGAGTTTCTTTCCTCTTGAAAGTCCCTTGGATTGCAAGGAGATCAAACCAGTCAATCCTAAAGAAAATCAGTCCTGAATATTCACTGGAAGGACTGATACTGAAGTTGAAACTCCAATACTTTGGTCCCCTTTTGAAAGGTACTGACTCATTGGAAAAGACCATGATGCTGGGAAAGACTGAAGGCAGGAGGAAAAGAAGATAGAGGATGAGATGGTTGGATGGCATCACCGACTCGATGGACATGATGGGAGTTGATGATGGACAGGGAAGCCTGGCGAGCTTCAGTTCATAGAGTTGCAACAAGTTGGACACCACTGAGCAACTGAACTGAACGGATGCTACCATCTTAAATCACCTCCATTGAATTTTAGATATCTATAAAATGAATGGGAAAATGCAAATACACTCAGGATTTTTGATTAAGTAGTTTATTACTTAAGGTGTATAATAAAAACTGTGTATTACAGCTGTGTGTATGTCTGTGCACGTGCACATGTGTTCAGTCATACCTGACTCTTTGTGACCCCTTGTACTGTTGCCAAGTTGGCTCCTCTGTCCATGGGGCTTTTCATTCAAGAGTACTGTAGTGGGTTGCCATTTCCAACTCTAGGGGATCTTCCTGACCCAGGGATCAAACCTGCATCTCTAGCATTGGCAGGTGGATTTTTTACTACTGTGCCTCCTGGGCAGTTCTATTACAACAACATGTATACACAAAATAAGAAAGATAAATGTAAATAATTCTAACAGTTTTCAAAAGCATATTGGTATTATATTCTCAAGATACTGGCATTCTATGGTAAAAATGTGCATGCATGAATTAATTCATTTTCATAGAGCAGTTTTAAGCAACTGTACAGAAAACTATAAACATTTCCATTAAGGCTGGAAACAGAAAATTGTGCTTAATACTATATATTTTGTAATGATACTATACATTTAATAGTACTGCTAATTTTATGTTATTAAACATAAAGCTATTATTTAAAATTAATGTTTGAGATACTGGGGCTTCCTAGGTGGCACTAGTGGTAGAGAATTCATCTGCCAGTGCAGGAGACCTAACAGACAGAGGCTTGCTCTCTGGGTCGGGAAGATCTCCTGGAGAAGGGCGTGACAACTCACTCCAGTATTCTTGCGTGGAGAATCCCGTGGACAGAGGAGCCTGGTGGCATATGGTCCACTGGGTCGCCAAGAGTCGGACATGACTGAAGCGACTTAGCCCAGCACACATTTGAGATATTAAACAATATAAAGTTAGGCCATCTGAAGCAAAATATTTAAATAAAATTATAAGTGTCATGAGATCAAGAAAATAATAAAAACCAAGAAAATATACAAAATACTAAAAAGATAAGCAGCAAATAATATATGAAAACAGGATAGCAAGCAAGAATCATGACTATTTTTACCCCAGAAAAATGCAATAATTGTTTTCAAGTCTCTTTTTAAGAGCCACAAAAACTAGGTAATTGCTTAAAATGTGTGTAAATCATATGTGCATATGATTTATGCTGAAAAAATATGAAGTCTTTAAATAAGCTAAGAAGATGCACTGTTTTAAAGATGTAAATTTTTTAGAGATGAGTCTATAAGTTAAATGCAACTTTTAGCCAAATCACAACAGGGCATACTTCAGGACTTGAAAAGTAAATTCTAAAATTAATTGAAAATTGTCAAGAATGTAGGTCTTTAGGGGGCTTGTAGGTTTTTATTTCAAATGTCAAGGTTAATTGTAAAGCTCTCGTGGCTGAAATACAGTGGATTCCAAAAATATATAGAAAGATGTATCGATTAAATATAAACTAGAAATAAATCCACGGCTGTATGTGAGCTTCACATATGACAGAAGAAGTTTTACAAAACAGTGCGAAGAGATCAGCTATTAAACAACTAGCATTGGAATAATTTGCTCTGTACATAGAAAAAAAGTAGACTAGATTTCTATGTAACCTACTAAAATATCTAAACTGTAAATACAGCTAACATTAAAAAATAAATAAAAATTAAAAATTGGCTGAAAAAGACTTCCTAAATGCAGAATGTAAAGTGTAAGCTTAAAAGAAAAAGCTTGATATATGTGAGTTAAACCAAATAGAGTTTCTGTATGTGGAACTGATTATAAAACTGCTTGTGGAAATAATAACAAAAAATGACCATTAACATGGAAAATGATACAAATATCTAAATGCTCCTCTCTCAATATGAGGAAAGAGTGAATGGGTAGCTAACAGAAATGAATGTATATATACAATTGACATTTGAAGAACACAACAGGTTGTTTGAGGTGCCTACCCGGCATATAGGGCTTTCCAGGTGGCTCAGTGGTAAAGAAGCCACCTGCCAGGGCAGGAGATGCAAGAGAAGTAGGTTCAACCCCTGGATCAGGAAGATCCCCTGGATCAGGAAGATCCCCTGGTAACCCACTCCAGTATTCTTGTCTGGAGAATCCCATGAGGCTGGTGGGCTGCAGTCCATGGGGTCGCAAAGAGTTAGACATGACTAAGCAAGCAGGCATGTACGCACACTCTCCATGTAGTTCTAAATCTTCATATGCTTTATATCTGCCCTCTGTATCCCTGATTTGGCATCCGTGGGTTCAACCAACACAGATGGTGTAGTACTGTGGTAATTACTTGAAGAAAACCTACGTATAAATGGACCCACACAATTCAAATCTGCGCTATTCAAGGATCAACTATAATCCAGGGTCAGTTCAGTTCGGCGGCTCAGTCATGTCTGACTCTTTGTGACCCCATGGATTGCAGCACAACAGCCTTCCCTGTCTATCACCAACTCCCAAAGCTTGCTCAAACTCATGTCCATTGAGTCAGGGATGCCATCCAACCATCTCATCCTTTGTCGTTGCTTTCTTCTCCTGCCTTCAAACTTTCCCAGCACCAGGGTCTTTTCCAATGAGTCAGTTCTTTGCATTAGGTGGCCAAAGTATTAGAGTTTCAGCTTCAGCATCAGACCTTCCAATGAATATTCAGGCCTGATTTCCTTTAGGATTAACTGGTTGGATTTCCTTGCAGTCTAAGGGACTCTCCAGAGTCTTCTCCAACACCACTGTTCAAAAGCATCAATTCTTTAGCACTCAGCTTTCTTTACAGTCCAATTCTCATATCCTTACATGACTACTGGAAAAACCAGGGTAATCCAGGGTGTATAACAGTAGTATAGTAAGTAAAAACAGATGAATTATAGAATGTTGGAAATAGTGGGGTAGCATTTATACCATATGCAAACAAAAAAAAGAGATAAATGTCTGTTAGCTCTATATTTCTGTGTGTGAGCATATAGATTTGGCCTGGTTTTGAATCTGCAAAGTGAAAAGCAAATGAAACTAGTGGCTGGAGACTAAATGAAGTGAACTGTATTTATACTATTATATACATATATAAAACTTTTAAAAGATAACGCAACAAAATGTGAACAAATGTAAATTTGAGATTGTTGCTACATAGAATTTTTGCACTATTTTTGTGTCTTATAGTATTTTTCTCAATTTTCTCAAAACAAAATCTCTTGGGACTGTTAGAAATAATGGTTGGCTAAAAGAGGTTTTGTGATTTCTAGAGCAGCAAAGCTCTGTGTCCTCTTGTCAAAAATAAGATACATTCAGTAGGAAGGAGCATGCTCAGAAGAGGCCTTCGTAAATCAGATAATAACAAACAGTGCCAAGACTGAAGGATTAGAAATAGAAAAATACACCTGCAATGCCTAGCATGCTGCTTCTTAGTTATCTGTTAGGTCGTCCAGAATTCTGGTAGGATGAGAAGAATCTAAATCCACTAAAAGTGTGTCTCCTCGACCCTGTAAAGGTCAAAACAGAACTTAAGCTCCATTACAGAAAATTATCAAATAATATTTTTGTAGAGGTGAGTTTGTATTAATATCTGTTACAATTTATACTATTTTCCTCCCCACTTTTACTACAAGTTGGGCTAACTACAGCACAGCTAGTTATCCCCACTCCTTAGACAATCAGAATAGTAATGATCATGACTGAAATTGTATATGTGTGTATATACATGCAGGCTATCAGAAGTATATTGTACATGTAGGACAGTTCTCTTCCTCTCAAGCCGAAGATGTAATGAATTTAGAAAACATTTTCTCTCTGTTCAATCTAAAATCTGATTCTTTACATATTTACAGCTGCTGAGTATAGCCATCATTTAATTGTGTGAGCTACAATTTTCATCTTTCAAGGTCATACTTATAATGGAAATACTAATCAATAGTTAGCACTTATAGGCTTTTTATCGTCTGAGTACTTTACCAACAATTAATTCAATCACTCAAGAACCATGGGGACCCTAATTTCTGTAGGATAAAGGAAGGTTATATTAGGGTCTTTGGAAAGGAAATTAGATCAGAATATATGTTGACATATGTTTGCAACATTCATCAATGTAAGTAGGAGAAATAAAAGGAAAAACACATAGAATTCAGCTTATCTTTATTATGAAGTTGTTGATTTCTAGAAAAAATGCCCCATTTTTAAAATAAGGCACAATAATTTCAGTTTTAATTAAGTGTAGAATTTAGTTGTTTGTTGTGATTCACTGAAGGAAAACAATAAGTAGGTTATAAATCTACTTATAACACTGTGGGAGTTCATAATTATCTTTTGTATGTACATTTTATCTTAAGATTATTCCATATTTTGCTAAGCGGGTCTATACATTTTATTTTGAGATTACTCTATATTTCATTCTTTTGAAACACAACTTTTATATATGAATCTTTTTTTTTTTTTGATAATGATTGTTTTGAGCACTGAGACCATAGTGGTACCTTTGCTGTGATATAAATTTCATGCTATTTTGTTGTAACTTGGAACTTCCTATTTGCAATTAAGTAAAACTAAACATTTAATAATAGAGACGTAGGCCAAAAAATGACTCAATAAAGTTTGTCTCCAGATTAATGTTGTGCCTGCAAAATTTGATAAAGTTAGTGTGCTTGGGAAAGCTCTAATTGTGAAGAAACGTATTATTTATTTTTCTTTAACTTGTAAGTGATCCGAGTCATCATCTTTACCTTTGATTATATATTTCTGTTTTATCACAGTTAATAGAGCTAGGTTTCATATAGTAAATGCACAGAAATGATTGCCTGAATATTTTAATTGGATTCACCTCCAAAATTAACTTGGCATATGGATAATATGAGAAACATGCCTCTATTTAATTAGCAGAGAGACTTGTCTACCATTCTCATAGTAAAAGGCTGTCTTGTTTGGGGATTTGGCTGCCTAAAGTCATTAAAGATGTCATCATTTCTTGAAACCCAGGTGAATGTGTTCATGGAAGATTCCAATTTAGTTAATTACATGAGAAGGAGTGTCTCTTTCTCCCTCTCTTCCCTCCCTCCTGTTTCTGGCTCTTTTTTCTCTTCCCCCCTTTACAAAGCAACTGAGAGTATTTGGTAGATCAGCCTCCAAGTTCCAATTATGTAGTTATTTTGCAGGGGCTGTAACAGGACCTGCATAGATACCTTCAAAAATAATGTTCTAAAGAATTTGCAGCTTCTTTCTAATGTGAAAAGTTCAACATATCTTGCAAAATTCATTCCCATATGAGAGATTGTGGCTCAGATCATGAACTCCTTATTGCCAAATTCAGACTTAAATTGAAGAAAGTAGGGAAAACCGCTAGACCATTCAGGTATGACCTAAATCAAATCCATAACGATTATACAGTGGAAGTGAGAAATAGATTTAAGGGACTAGATCTGATAGACAGAGTGCCTGATAAACTATGGACGGAGGTTTGTGACACTGTACAGGAGACAGGGATCAAGACCACTCCCAAGAAAAGAAATGCAAAAAAGCAAAATGGCTGTCTGAGGAGCCCTTACAAATAGCTGTGACAAGAAGAGACGTGAAAAGCAAAGAAGAAAAGGAAAGATATAAGCATCTGAATGCACAGTTCCAAAGAAGAGCAAGGAGAGATAAGAAAGCCTTCCTCAGCGATCAGTGCAAAGAAATAGAGGAAAACAATAGAATGGGAAAGACTTGAGATCTCTTCAAGAAAACTGGAGATACTGAAGGAACATTTCATGCAAATAAATGGGCTCAATAAAGGACAGAAATGGTATGAACCTAACAGAAGCAGAAGATATTAAGAAGAGATGGCAAGAATACACAGAAGGACTGTACAGAAAAGATCTTAATGACCCAGATAATCATGATGGTGTGTTCACTCACCTAGAGCCAGACATCCTGGAATGTGAAGTCAAGTGGGCCTTAGAAAGCATCACTACGAACAAAGCTAGTGGAGGTGATAGAATTCCAGTTGAGCTACTTCAAATCCTAGAAGATGATGCTGTGAAAGTGCTACACTCAATATACCAGCAAATTTAGAAAACTCTACAGTGGCCACAGGACCAGAAAAGGTCAGTTTTCATTCTAATCCCAAAGAAGTGCAATGCCAAAGAATGCTCAAACTACCGCACAATTGCATTCATCTCATACACTGGTAAAGTAATGCTTAAAATTCTCCAAGCCAGGCTTCAGCAATATGTGAACAGTGAATTCCCAGATGTTCAAACTGGTTTTAGAAAAGGCAGAGGATCCAGAGATCAAATTGCAAACATCTGCTGGATCATTGAAAAAGCAAGAGAGTTCCAGAAAAACATCTATTTCTGCTTTAATTACTATGCCAAAGCCATTGACTGTGTGGATCACAATAAACTGTGGAAAATTCTGAAAGAGATGGGAATACCAGACCACCTGACCTCCCTCTTGAGAAATCTGTATGCAGGTCAGGAAGCAACAGTTAGAACTGGACATGGAACAACAGACTGGTTCCAAATAGGAAAAGGAGTACTTCAAGGCTGTATATTGTCAGCCTGCTTATTTCATGAGAAATGCTGGGCTGGAGGAAGCACAAGCTGGAATCAAGATTGCCAGGAGAAATATCAATAACCTTAGATATGCAGATGACACCACCCTTATGGCAGAAAGTGAAGAAGAACTAAAGAGACTCTTGATCAAGGTGAAAGTGGAGAGTGAAAAAGTTGGCTTAAAGCTCAACATTCAGAAAACGAAGATCATGGCATCCAGTCCCATCACTTCATGGCAAATAGTTGGGGAAACAGTGGAAACAGTGGCTGACTTCATTTTTTGGGGCTCCAAAATCACTGCAGATGGTGATTGCAGCCATGAAATTAAAAGATGCTTACTCCTTGGAAGGAAAGTTATGACCAACCTAGACAGCATATTAAAAAGCAGAGACATTACTTTGCCAACAAAGGTCCATCTAGTCAAAGCTGTGGTTTTTCCAGTAGTCATGTATGGATGTGAAAGTCAGACTAAAAAGAAAGCTGAGCATCAAAGAATTGATGCTTTTAGCTGTGGTGTTGGAGAAGGCTCTTGAGAGTCCTTTGGGCTGCAAGGAGATCCAATGAATCCATCCTAAAAGAGATCTGTCCTGAGTGTTCATTGGAAGGACTGATGTTGAAGCTGAAACTCCAATACTTTGGCCACCTGATGCGAAGAATTGACTCATTGGAAAACACCCTTATGCTGGGAAAGATTGAAGGCAGGAGAAGGGGACAACAGAGGATGAGATGGTTGAATGGCATCACTGACTCAATGGACATGAGTTTGAGTAAGCTCCAGGAGTTGATGATGGACAGGGAGACCTGGCGTGCTGTGGTCCATGGAGTCACAGAGTCAGACACGACAGAGCGACTGAACTGAACTGAACTGAGAGAGTGAAGAGATTCAGCAAATTGACACAAAATAACTACTATTAAAAAATTATTTTTTCTCTTGGAATTATCATGTCTAGTTATCATAATCTTAATTTGATATATAATTTACCAAGTATTTAAATACTCACTTCACTTTAAAGTAAACAAGTCTATGAAATGAACATCTTTTATCTCTCACCCATCCACACAGTCAACGCTTAAAATCAGTTGGTACTTTAATTAAACAAAACAAAACAGAATAATCATGGCCTTCTGCCATTTATCTATTTATCCAAAAATTTAGTTTACTTTTCAATCCTTGTTATCATTGGGGTACTCTGGCCAAGAATTTAGGGCTTATTGCTTCAAACAGGGGATGGGTACTTGCCAATAATCAGTTCACTAATGAATAGCTTCAAAGATCAATGCTAGCATTCTCTTAATGTAGTTTAAAAGTTCCCCACAAGGGCTTATCTAGGATAAGATTCACAGATAAATAATCTACTCTTTCCTGGATAAAAGTTGTTTCTGGTGATGGCACAAGTTCAATAAATTATTGACATACACTTAAGGTAGCCTATTCTAGCATTACAGATGCTATTGAGGATGGATGGAAACAAAGAAGGTTCAACTTCCTACTATTTCAGAGATTTTTAGGGAATTCTAATTGCATTTTCAGGGTTTCCCTCGTGGCTCAGTGGTAAAGAATCTGCCTGCCAACACAGAAGATCAATCCCTGGGTCAGGACCATCCGCTAGAGAAGGAAATGGCCACCCACTCCACTACTCTTGCCTGGGAAATCCCATGGACAGAGGAGTCTAGTGGGCTACAGCCCATGGACCCGCAAAGAATTTGGACACAATGTAGTGACTACAGAACAGTAACAACTGCATTTTCCAAACTGTAAAGAAAAACACCAATACAGTATACTAACAGATATATATATATGGAATTTAGAAAGATGGTAGCGATAACCCTGTATGTGAGACAGCAAAAGAGACAGATGTATAGAACAGTCTTTTGGACTCTGTGGGAGAGGGAGAGGGTGAGATGATTTGGGAGAATGGCATTGAAACATGTATAATATCATATAAGAAACAAAGCACCAGTCTAGGTTCGATGCAGGATACAGGATGCTTGGGGCTGGTGCAGTGGGATGACCCAGAGAGATGGTATGGGGAGGGACGTGAGAGGGGGGTTCAGGATTGGGAACACGTGTATATCCGTGGCGGATTCATGTTGATGTATGGCAAAACCAATACAGTATTGTAAAGTAAAATAAAAAAAAAAAAAAAAGAAATGATTCCAAAATTTCTGTGGTGAGATAAATAATAACCCTCAAGATACTCACATGTTAACTGCAGGAAACTGTAATACCTACACACCAAAAAATAACTTTGTAAATGCATTTAAGTGTTTGGAGATAGGATGATTCTGCTGACTTTATTTCAGTGCCTAAATGCAATCCCAAGTGTTCTTAGAAGCTAGAACCAGAGGGAAGACTTGACTACAGTGGTAAAGAAGGCAATATAATTATGGAAACAAATTGCAGTGACGCAGCCAGGAGCCAGGGAGTGTGGGCAACCTTTAGAAACAGAAGAAGCAAGGAACAGATTCTCCTCTGGAAACTCTAAATAGAACAAGCCCTCTCAAAACGCTGCCTTCATTCTGTAAACTGATTTCAGACTTTTGGCCCTGAAGACTGTAAAAGAGTAAATTTGTATTGTTTTAAGTCACAATATTTGTGTTTCTTTACAGTAGACGTTTCCAACCTCTGGGATGTAGACTGGTACCTCCTTGTCAGATCAAGGGTAGCGTTAGATTAGAAATAAGAGCGTGCATACTCAGTCATGTCCTACTCTTTGTGGCCCCATGGACTGTAGTCTGCCAGGCTCCTCTGTGCTTGGGATTTCCCAGGCAAGAATACTGGAGTGGGTGGCCATTTCCTCCTCTAGGGAAACTTCCAATCCAAGGGATCAAACACACGTCTCCTGCATTGGGAGGTAGATTCTTTATTCCTGAGCCACCTTGGAAGCCCAGATTAGAAATAAAGTGCGCAGTAAATGTAATATGCTTGAACCATCCCCTCCTCTCCCCCCCACCCCAACCACCCTGGTTTGTGGAAAAATTGTCTTCCACAGAACTGGTCCCTGTTACCAAAAAGGTTGGGAAGCTTTGCATCATCTATAGAAAATCAGAACTAATACAATATCCTTTTAAACCCCTAGCTATTAATACTTTACACAAGTCACTCTAGGCCAGTGCATAATTGATCAAACAGCTATGAAACAGTTCTCTCTATTCATGTGCCTATACTTAAGTTATAATGACATTTGTTTTTGCTTTAGTGGTCTTAGATAATTTTAACTTGGATTTCTTTGCAATTTTCACAAAGCAATCACCGACATTTTTCTATTTACTTTCAATGCAAACAGCCACCCTATTTTTTAAGCATCATTCATTTACAGGCACCGTACAGTTAAAATTCTTTTAGTCCTGTATTTATAACTAAGACATTTGGCTCCATAACAATGAAACCTCTTCTGCTTTGCAGATAGAATATTTAAAAATTTCAGAAAAGAGGTGTTTCTGTTTTAACGTCTGCTTGACATTTCACTATGCATATTCAATTGAGTAAGTTGAAAAAAAAGATACAAGCCTTATAAACCCCAGGTTACCATCTTGGTAGCAGATTACACAGGAAATCTCTGATCATATGAGTAGAAAACAATTGTTTTCACAATTTACTCCCCAGATTCACGGATTAAAATGTATGTACATCAAAAATGTTCATAAAACAATTTAACAGCTATGCAGAGCATAGCAATGTGTATGAATCAGTATAAATGTGTGTCTAATCCGGTTTTACAAATATTGCTGACTAGTCAGTCATGGAGAAGAGGGCCAGAGGTCTAGAGTCAATCCAGTTGAACTAAGAAACCTCAGTGTCTGAGACTTGTTTTTATTTTTTCCCCCAAAATGGGAAGATTGTGCTATATTCACTCTTGGCTGTAAGGATTCTGCAGATTTGCAGTCAAATTAATTTGTAAAAACCCATTCTTGTGACAGTTGCCTCCAAACTCTGGCACTGGTCATGAAGGACTGGTTTAAATTAACAACGAACTACTCATCTGGCCCCACAATCAACAAATACAGCTGGCCTGTTATTCTCAGAAACATGGTTAATAGTATCTTTGTAATTATGCCTTTAGTTATTTATTCTAAAAGAGATGGTATATATATATGTATGTATATAATTATTATTGGAGTTTAGTTGCTTTACAATGTTGTGTTAGTTTCTGCTGTATAGCAAAATGAATCAGCTCTTCGTATGCGTATATCCCCTCTTAGTCACCACAGAGCATTGAGTAGAGTTCCTTGTGCTACACAGTAGGTTCTGTACACATATATACACAACAGTTCAGTTCAGTTCAGTCATTCAGTCCTGTCTGACTCTTTGCGACCCCATGGACTGCAGCACGCCAGGCCTCCCTGTCCATCACCAACTCCCGGAGGTTACCCAAACTCAAGCCCACTGAGTCGGTGATGCCATCCATAGCAGCGTATATAAGTCAATCCCAGTCTCTTGATTCAGCCTACCCTGCCTTTCCCCATTTGGTGTCTTATGTTTGTTCTCTATGTCCGTGTCTCTATTTCTGCTTTGCAATAAACAAACAAGCAAACTAGTAAAATTGCACAGAAACTAGAAGCAAATCCTTTTAAATGGGCATGTCTATATAAAGGGCTTGCAATTATGATTAAGAAAAATATACACACTTCTTAACGCCTGTGAATGTCCTCAGGGTGTTATGGAGAACATTGTGATCAGCCCTCTGCAATCCAGAAATGAAAGATTAGTATAAATTACCTGACGTGTATCGTGCAGTCCCTAGTGCTTTCAGCCTATGCACAATCCAAGCACATGTTCTCACATGTGTGTACATGCATGTACATGTGTGTTTGTGCACCTTTGTGGGTATGTGAGTACCACACAGGGTGTGGGAAGTGAAAGTGGGGATGGGAAACTAGTCCCATAATCACAAGTCTATGCCAGGAACCCTGACTAATTTTCTCTTAGAATCATGCATTGGATTTTATATCTGGTTACATGAGCATTTCAAGTAGAAGCTTAATTTTTTCTTGGGATTTTATACACCTAATGAAGTCAGCATTCCGGTAGAATTTTAAGAGGTGGTTTGGGCAGAAGTCCAGAGGATATTATAGGAAAGAGAGTAGAGCCTTTGTAGGAAATTGGATTTCAGTGATTAAGGAGACCCCAAATGGTAAGCTGTTGACGACATTCCCACAAAGAGTCACACAAAAACACAAGAGGGATGACTTAAGGTGGGTCCCTCACCAGGGGCACCAAAGAGCTCTGCCCCTGCATATTCCTTGACCCTGGTGGAACCAGGTTCTCTGGACATTAGAAGGCTCTCCTGCACCCTCCACTCCACTTCCTCTCTCTGAAAACTGAACATTTCTTCCCTCAGGCCACGGACCGCAGAGTGACTGAGCCTGGCATTGTTTACATCAGGACACTTAAAGCTATGTCATTAAATTGTGGCTCCTTGATTTTCCCCCTTGGAGTTTTTCCAACATAAAACGTCTTTTACTGAAATGGGAAAGAGGGCTGCAGTAAATCATTCCAATTCTACAGCCTTTGATTCTGCGTGCAGCCCTCGGAGGCAGATAAGTAATACGAAGCTGCATGAGATGAATGGTGTGCCCTTACAATCTGGAAGAGTTTATTTCGTTTCTCTTTTCCATTGCTTATTATCTGAGTGTGTGGCCCATTTAGTGGGACTATATGGGTGCGGCGTCAGTATAGACGCAGCACCCATGGCTGCTCTCGGGGACATGGAGCCCTGGAATAGAATGTAAGTAGCATATTGAACAATTAGGATCAGAGATACAACCCAAGTGCACCTTAATTGCTATATTTATTCAGTGGTGAAATCTTCTCCCATCAGAGGATGAAAACTTATGCAGCACCCCTCCCTCATCTGTCTGCTTCCTCATTGGTGGAAAATGTTTCGTGGTCACCTTACATCACAAATGCAGCCACATGTCACAGTCAGAATGATCCTTCTGAGATGTTAACAACCAGGAACTTGATTCCACATGTGGTTATTCCTTTGCCAGTTCTAGCCATCCGAGCGTGGGCTCCAGCCCTGAGAAGGGTGTCATGGGTCTCTGTTATTCCACGTCCCAGTGTCCTCTACCCTCCACCGCACAAGCCTACAGGCTGGTTTCTGACTTTTCTGGGAACCGGTCAGGGATGAGAAGAGAGGCAGGTCCCTAGTGAACAGGCAGAGTTGGGAACCGACTTTCTTCTTGCTCCTTGGTGAACTCTGTGATGTTTCCATCTCTCTGCTGCCTTTCATTTTCCCTGGAGAGATGCTCTTGTAGTTTGGATGCTGGCTTCTCAGTTATTCCAGGTCTCCAGGAGTCCGACTTTCACCTCCAGCTTCTTCCAGCCTACTGAACAGAATCCAAGCCAGCGCTCCATGCCACAGCCTCACAGCTGCTCCTCAGGCCAGTGTAGCTTTTTCCTGCTGCTTCCCTTGTCCTCTATGGGGCCCCTGTGCTCCCCAAATGCAGGAAATAGAAGTCAAAGCATTACTCTGAGTAACGCCAAAGAGATCTACCCCTTCTGGAAATGGCAGCAGAGGGATCCTAAAGGCAGGGACCATGAAGCCTAAGGTCTGTGCCTGTCATCGTGACTTCAAGTTGCAGTGGTTTTACAGATTGGGATTCTTTTGGTAGGACTTTAAAAGTTAAAAAACTAGATTTTCCCACCCTGAAACTTTCCTCTCCTTGCTGTGTTAAGATGTGCAAAATCTCTGCTACTGAAGTAATTAATCTGGTTTCATACATACATTCTTAAGGTTAATATTAAATTCAGTTTAAATCAATAATGTGGTATTGAATGATCAGTATATTCAAAATATGTTGTGAAGAACTCCCGGGCATTCAAACCTTACTGAAGCAGTGGCTGAGTTTAAAGAAGCATATATGTACTCAGTCATTTCAGTAGCGACCAACTCTTTGTGACCCTATGGACTGTAGTCCACCAGGCTCCTCTGTCCATGGGGTTTCCCAGGCAACAATACTGAAGTGGGTTGCCATGCCCTCCTCCAAGGGATCTTCCCAACGCAGGGATGAAACCTGCATCTCCTGCATTGTCAGGCGGACTCTTTACTGCTGAGCCACTGGGGAAGCTCCTTAGAAGCATACAATTTGAGACAAAATAAGCCTGCTGCACAGGAAGAAAGAGACTTCATTGAGAACCTAATTGCTGTCAAACACTTTCTGAACAACTGTTTCAGATGGGGCAGCTATAAATAGAGAAGTTTAATAATTGCCCAGATTATAGGGAGAGCAAGAGATGAAGCCAGATTTTTTGAACCTTCATTAAGCAGTTCCAATCCTCCTTTCCTTTCGATGGAGAAGTTCATTCAGACAATGTGACCATCAATTGGCCCACAGCTGGACCCAGGAAGTTCTGGAGTTTCCACACTCCTTCCCCTGTTCTTGGAATGTCCATTCTACCCATTGTTCCTATAATAGATGCTGTTCTAAGGACATAACCTTGAGAAAGTAAGATATTGTGTAGATCATCTGAATAGCATACATGACCGAACCCAGTTAAGGGCTCAAGATAAAATCTTGGGAGTCTGGTGGTTGGTTCTGGAGATCCACTCCTCTTGCAGAGGCCAAGACAAGCTTGGTTTGTGAGATCCCTCGAGATTGCCACCTATCAGCCTGGAGTGATCTGCCTCGTTCTTCAGTTTCCTTGCCCTCTGGACAGAGGCTGGTTTCTGGTTTCACCCGGGAAACTCTAGGTTTTGTGCTCAGTCACTCAGTCGTGTCTGACTCTTTTGCAACCCCACGGACTGTAGCCCTCGAAGCTCTTCAGTCCATGGGAGTTTTCAGGAAAGGATAGTGGAGTGCGTGGGTATTTCCTCCTGACCCAGAGATTGAGCCTGTGTCTCCTGCATGGCAGGCAGATTCTTTACCACTAAACCACCTGGAAGTCCGCATGTGTTCCACTTTCTTTAAATGTGAAAATGCAACTGCAGTCAGATAGGCCAAGGTGAGTTTTACAGCCTTAAAAAGAAACAGTGTTATGACCACAGTAAAGGGAAGGAGCTCACTTCAGTTGGAAGGATGAAGGCAGGACAGGCTTTCTTGTGGATGATGGTGTTTGAAGGTGCGAATGCAGCAGCCTGGCACTTCGGCAGAGAAATCTCTGGTACGGTGAGAAAAGCATTTAGCTTTATAAAAAGAGGAGCCATTATAGGCTCACTTGTATGGAATCGGGGAAGTTAAAGAGCATTCTGGAATAAGGGAAATCTCTAGTTTGAGTATTATTTGCCGTAAGGACTGTTTCCTTCTAGCTTTATTGAAGAATGATTGGTAAGCAAAAATTGTGTGTATTTAGGTTGTGCAGCGTGGTGTCTTGACATATCTATATGTTATGTAGTGATAACAACAATCAAGCTAATTAACACATCCATCATCTCACACAACCACCCTTTGTGTGTGTGTGTGAAATGAGGACACGAGTACACTTAGCAAATTGCAAGTGTACAATAGAGTAATATTAAATATAGTCCCAGGCTTCCCTGGTAGCTTAACTTGTAAAGAATCCACCTTCAAAGTAGGAGACCCTGGTTCAATTCCTGGGTCAAGAAGGTCCCCCAATAGGCTACCCACTCCAGTATTCTTGGGCTTCCCTGGTGGCTCAGATGGTAAAGAATCTGCCCTCAATAACGGGACACCTGGGTTTGATCCCTGGGTTGGGAAGATCCCTGGAGGAGGACATGGCAACTCACTCCAGTATTCTTGCCTGGAGAGTCCCCATGGATGGAGGAGCCTGGCGGGCTACAGTCCATGGGGTCACAAAGAGTTGGACAGGATGGAGCGACTAAGCACAGCACAGCACAATTATAGTCACATGCTGTCCCTTAGGTCTCCAGAGGTTACTCATCTTATAACTAGAAGTTTGTATACTTTCACCAACATACACACATGTTCGCTACTTCCCAGCCCCTGATAATCAATATCTTTTTCTCTTACAATGAATTTGTTTTTTTTTTTTAAACTTCTGCTTATAAGTGACATCATGCAGTTTTTATCATTCACTGTCTGTCTTATTTCACTTAACATAATGTCCTCCAGGTTTATACATGTCATACTCACTTTTCTTAGACTTTCCATCTTCTTGAGAGTTACTAAAGGCCAGAGAAATCTGCATTGCAACTGCAGGGTCAGGATGGATCTCCTAGTTTTGCTATAATTTCCCCAAGATCCCGAAATGGCACCTGGAGTCCTATTCCTGCCCCCCAAAATAAAGGCAAGCAATAGATAAGAGAACCACAAAAGAACTGATACATAAAAGAAAATGAAATATTATTTTCAGTGATGCTACCATGATTCCTCTTCTCCAAAACTGTGTCTTGATTATAAGCAAAGAAAATTTTATTTTAAATTGGATCCTGGAGGGTTAAGTAAAATCATTAAGGAACTTCAGAGTGCATAGAGCTTAAATTTCCAATATTTTCTGGGACAGTGAAATTTATCACCATGTCTATCCTGGAGCAGAATTTGTTGGCTTAGGAATTGTCAAAAAAAAAAAAAATGAACTCAAACCATAAATTATGAAGGTCCATTCTGCAGAGACCTATATTGATTTCATTTTCAAAAATTCAGATTCTTTGAGGCAAAATATGAGGTTAAACGTTTTCAAAATATAGATATGAGGTTCGGTGATGTTGGAAGTTATATAATTTTACAAGTGTTAATGGCATATACTTCTAAAAAGAAAGCCTTAAGATAATATTATCATTACAATGTTAGTCACTCAGTTGGGTCCAGCTTTTTGTGTTCCCATGAACTATAGCCCACCAGGCTCCACTGTCCATGGAATTCTCCAGGCAAGAATACTGGAGTGGGTAGCCATTTCCTTCTGCAGGCGATCGTCCTGATCCAGGGATCGAGCTCGGGTCTCCTGCATTGCAGGCAGGCTCTTTACCATTTCAGCCACCATTAAAATACATAACATGTTTAGTTGTTTGGCTTTTCCCTTGGTGTTTGCTATTCAGCACAGTTATATACCAAGTGTCCTTGATCTAACCTCAGTGTTCACACCTCAGCACTTATGCATACAGATACTTTGATCTACTTATTTGTAAGTGTGACCCAGAGCAAGTTTTATGATTCCAGGCTTATTACAGGGCCAAATGATTTACAGATATTAAGCGTCTTTTATTTCCTAAGTGCAACTCCTCCATCAGCCACAATTTCAAAGTCACATTTGCAGGGGGAGATATTAAAAAGAGAGAAAAGAATGAAGAATTGAGTCAGACAAAATGAATGGTACTCAAAAAATAATCATGACACAAAAGCACTATTTTTATTTTAAGACTCTCCATGGAAGGCCAGTGAAGACCCCTGGCTAATTGCAGGCTGTGATTTCTCTGGCTTTCAGTAGATTATGTCTGATTTAATAGCTTGTTAATATTGATAAACTAATAATTGTTCTTTACAGCATCAGACTTTGACCACCAGACACATCTACAACTGAGTGTAGTCTCTGCTTTGGCCTAGTCACTTCATTCTTTCTGGTGCTATTAGTAATTGCCCTCCACTCTTCTCCAGTAGCATATTGGACACCTTCTGACCTGGGGGGCTCATCTTCTGGTGTGATATCTTCCTGACCTTTCTTACTGTCCAGGGTATTCCCTAAGCAAGAATACTGCATTAGGTTGCCATTTCCTTCTCCAGTGACCATATTTTGCCAAAACTCTTCACTATGACCCGTCCATCTTGGGGGCCCCTGCACAGCATGGCCCATAGCTTCATTGAGCTGTGCAAGACCCTTCGCCATGACAAAGCTGTGATCCATGAAGGGGACTGTACTATGCTTAAAGGTGATTAATTTTGAGTGACCTTTGAGTATTTTCTCTACTCAAAGCTTACATATGCCTATGCAATCAACACACTAAATGCTTTGTCTTAATTATAAGAACAGGAGACAGGTGGTCAGGAAACATGGGTTGAAGTGCTAATTGGGCCACTAACCAACTTGGGGGACTTAGACTGGTAAGCATATGTTTCCCTGTATTTCAAATAATGGCGAAAGTATTTTCTGTTAGATTTGCTTAGGAATTAAATAACAAACAAAAACCAGCACATGAAACATGTAGGCAGTGCAGAGATGAAGTCAGTGTCTTAGCTGTGGAAATTTGCCTTGCTAAGATTAAGTGACTTTTGCAAAGTTGCGTCGTATATGAGGACCCGAGCCAGGATGAATAACCAGAATTGTTGGATCCACGGCAATGCCTAAATGTATATGTTACAAAACTTGACTTTTAATTCTGACTTTAGGCAATTCACAACTTCTTGCCTTTGACTTTTTAAACTGTATTATAACCATACATTGCAGATTTGGAAGGCAGATTTGACTTAAGCTGAGATAAGTAATGTTGATGGTTATTTTTGCAGAGCTGGTGGAGGTGAACAGAAGCAAATAAAACTATGATAACAATAACTCTTTATCTGTGCATAGCTTCTGAATGTTTAGTGGGGAACACAGCATTCATGGCATTACATTCACTGGTGCTAAAAAATTATGTGTAGTTCTTGAAATAGTATATATTTCACTTTTGAGAACCCCATGTTTAAATGGTTTGGTGTAACAAAGGATGGCAATAGTTACGTTCTAATAAGAATAATTTTAGCTAAAGTTTACAGAATACTTTTTTAAATTATTAATATTATTTATTGTTAAAAAGATAATGAAAAGTATAATTAAAAAAATAAAATTCACTGATATTTTCACAATCCAGAAATAATTACTTTGAATTCTTTGGCATGTTTTATATTGCATATATAAAACTTCCCATGTCTTTCTTCCCTAGTGGTAATTACTCCCATAAAATGGTGCTAATTGTTTCTGGCTATTATTTTGTAATTTGTATGGCTATTAACAGTTTATACTATTGGTTTCTGCTCTGAAAAGTTACATATGCAGTAAGCTAAGGTACCTATCCTTTGCAACTTTTAAATACAGCATCCAGTTTTAGTAATTTATCCACACTAGTACATACAGGTCAAACTTCTCTTTGTTTACTACATAAATATTGCATTGTTTAAAAAATGCTGTGACTGTAATTCCTGAGAAGGACTGATGCACGTTCCCTGCTTTGCTACAACAAGCAGAGCTGCTATGGAGATGCTTGAATGTATTTACTTAGGTGAACGTGTGTTTCTCTAGCACACACCCCTGGATTCCTTAGTCTTAAGGTATGTATTTATTTGTATCTTCAAAGTTACTGAGAATTGTCAAACTGCTCCTTGAGGAAGCTTTATCAATTAATATTTTCACCTATAGTATGTTAGTGTTTCTCTTTCCTTACTTTCATCGAGTGGTTAAGTGTTGGATGCTGGTAGTGATGGGATAATTCATTTTCCTGTCAATTTTGTCTCCCCTTTTGTTAGTGAAGGTGAGAAACTACACATGTAATAGTTGGTGATTCAAGCTTTCTGTTCCCTTCATTTTAGGGAATGACATCACTGCCCATTGATTTGAACCAGCCAGAAGACTGCAAATCCTCAGCTCTTCTGTCTCCCTTATCGGCCATCAATCCCTGTTGATTCTTCTCCCAGTGTGTTTCACTTCTCACTTCTCGCCTCCACCAGTGTCCTGGTCCAATCTATCGCCCTTGGCTATATTAACTATCTGTGCTCAGTCACTCAGTCATGTCTGACCTTGTGACCCATGGAATGTAGCCCACCAGACTCCTCTGTCCATGGAGTTTTCCAGGCAAGTATACTGAAGCAGATTGCCGTTTCCTTCTGGGCATCTCCCTGACCTAGGGATTGAACCCGCATCTCCTGCATTGGGAGGTGGATTCCTTACCACTGAGCCACCTGGGAGCCCATATACAACTACAGCAGCCTTAAGTTTTTTCCTAAAAAAAAAAAAAAAAAAAAAAGTTTTTTCCTGCTGTTCTGGGTCTTCTCCAGTTGTGGAGCACAGGCTCTAGAGTGCTCGGGCTCAGTAGTTGCTGCAAGTGGGCTTAGTTGCCTCATGGCATGTGGGATCTTAATTGCCAGACCAGGGACTGAACCTGTATCCCATCCATTGGAAGGCAGATTCTTAAAGAGTGGACCACCAGGGAAGCCCCTAGCACACTCTTAATTGGTCTTCTCAAGACCCATTTTTGCCTTCTTAGATTGTTATCTGCATCCACACATCAATAAGAGTAATCACTTTTAGAGGAAATTATAAACCTGCATTAATTTTTTAGTTGAGCAGTTAAAATGAGCAAGCAATGTAATTCTATGTCAAGCACAGGCACACACACATATTTGCCAGCAGACCTAAAGAAATAGTGTGGTTTTCTAAGCCTCAGTTTAATTAAGCCTCTTGTTCAAAATCTATCATTATTTCCACATATCAATAAATTATTAACATAAGGCTTGGCACTTTTGATTTAACAGTTCATCTAAAATGAGATTCTTTTCTATAAAATTAAGCACAATCACTTAAGGTCTGAAGATCTTAACTCTAATCCTTACATATTATGTACCAGGCTTTTGACTTCCAATAAGTTAATATCTAAGATGATTTAACCAGGAATCTAAATATCAAATACATTTTTACAGTTGAATGTTATAAAATGATATTGAAATAATAATCCAGTAAAAAATTCAGTTGTCATAGTGTTTTTTCTCAAATCATCATCATCTAAAACGACAATGGTTTCAAATAATAGTGGGAGGTAAAATCTTTGATCAGATAGTACTTTCCTACTTGTAAATCTCTGATCATGAGCCCATTAAGTGCATTCTCATAGAAATGGAAGGATAGATAGTACATTTCAATTAATTTTGGACAGAATTATTTGGACAGTTGCTTTTTACAAGAGTTATATGTTAGACAATTTAATTCTTGTTGTGTATATTCAGACTGGTTTTTTAAACCTTTTCTAAAAGGCTAAAGTGCAGTTTGTTATGTCCAAGTTAATACATTCCAAGCCAGTAGCAGCCTTTTCGCACAGATAGTATATAGAGCTTTAGTATATATCATGTACAACAAAATTATTGTTGAGCTATTTAAGGATATTGGCTCAGTTGTTGAAAAGTCTTATACCAGTAACTTATTTAAGAAATGATGTAGGTTGGGAATGGCAAAATCACTAGTTTGAAATACGAGTGAAATATTTTAGTTTAGGCCTAGGAATGATCTGTATAATGGGGCTTTGGACTTTTTCATGTAGACATTCCCCATGAAATGAACCGTTTTCTGCTTTATGCTCTACCAGCTGTTGTTTCTTGTTGAGTTGCTCTGTCATGTCCAACTGTTTGCAACCCCTTAGACTGCAGCACGCCAGGCTTCCCTGTTCTTCACTGTCTCCCAGAGTTTGCTCAAACACATGCCATCCAACCATCTTCTGGTGACCCCTTTTTCTCCTGCCCTCAATCTTCCCCAGCTTCAGGGTTTTTTCCAATGAGTCATTTCTTCACATCAGGTGGCCAAGTTATTAGGGCTTCAGCTTTAGCGTTGGTCCTTCCAGTGAATATTCAGGGTTGATTTCCTTTAGGATTAACAAGTTTGATTTCCTTGCTGTCCAAGGGACTCTCAAGAGTCTTATCCAGCACCACAATTCTAAAATATCAAATTTGATGCTCAGCCTTCTTTACGTCTAACTCTCACATCTGTACATGACTACTGGAAAGACCATAGCTTTGACTATGCAGACCTTTGTAGGCAAAGTAATGTCTCTGCTTTTCAATATGCTGTGGAGGTTTGTCATAGATTTCCTTCCAAGGAGCAAGTGTCTTAATTTCATGGCTGCAGTCACCATCCATAGTGATTTTGGAGTCCAAGAGTATAAAATATAAAATATGCCACTGTGTCCATTTTTTCCCATCTATTTGCCATGAAATAATGGGACCAGATGTACTCTGCATATAAGTTAAATAATCAAGGTGACAATATACAACCATGACATACTCCTTTCCCAATTTGGAACCAGTCCATGTCTGGTACTAACTGTTGCTTCTTGACTTGCATGCAGGTTTCTCAGGAGGCAGGTTAGGTGGTCTGGTATTCCCATCTCTTTAAGAATTTTCCACCTGTGAAGGACTGATGCTGCTGAAGTTCCAATATTTTGGCCACCTGATGTGAAGAACTCACTTATTGGAAAAGACCCTGATACTGGGAAAGATTGAAAACAGGAGAAGAAGGGGATGACAGTGAATGGGATGGTTGGATGGCATCACTGAGTGGATGTACATGAGTTTGAGGAAGCTCTGGGAGTTGGTGATGGACAGGGAAGCCTGCTGTGCTGCAGTCCGTGGGGTCACAAAGAGTTGGACATGAGTGAGCGACTGAACTGAATTGAACTGATGGGACCAGATACCATGATCTTAGTTTTCTAATGTTAAGTTTTAAGCCAGCTCTTTCTCTTTCCTCTTTCACCTTCATCAAGAGGTTCCTCTTTGCTTTCTGCCATAAGGGTGGTGTCATCTGTGTCAAGGCCTGGGTGCAAGTTGGAAAAGAATTTCCAGACATGAGATAGAATGAGAGGGAAATAAAGTTTCCCTGGTGCTCTGTAGACCTCAATGAAGGAGAAGTGAGGAGTAAACAAGCCTTTTCCAAATGCAAATTTCTGAGCTCAGATGCAACAAAGCCAGCTATTTGGAATCCATCAGCTACTTCCTCCCAGGTAATGCTGAGGAGCTGAGGGGGATGTGTGAAGTGCTCATCCACCACATTCACCATCTCTTAAGGTAAACAAGGTATTAATATGTGAACAATAAATAAAACAAGATTGGCCCCAGATAGCTAGATGCATATGAATGAAATTATTTCAGCAAGCACAGATTCTTATATCTTCCCAAACACAGAAAATTGCTAAACTTCTTTCTGTGAGAGATTTAGTTTTCTCCTAATTAACAGATTTAGTTTTCTCCTAATTAACAGTACTCTTTCAATATTCAGGTTACCTGCCCCTGGCTGCAAACTTTTAAATAGACTGGCTGCTCCTCCACCTCCTTGTAGTCAACTCTCTCAGGGCTTCCTGAGATACTTTCTCCAGGGCTGGAGTCCTAACATACCCCCTGAATAAAATCTCTCAACTTTAAGGTTTTGCTTATATATATATATATTTAGTCAACCTACCCTTATAAAAAACTTGAGGTAGTATATTTCATATCTCTAGTATGTATTTCCAAGGGAGAAAGTGTAGCAGTCTCTGATATTTTAAATCGCATTGTTTGGAAAAGGAGAATAAAACTTAACGTAATTATCACCATGGTTGAAACTCAAATATACACCAAACTGTTTCATGTTCTTTGAATAGTGCTTTAAAGTACCAGAATAACTCTATTAGGCTGAGCACAATGGAGAGGCAGTAAACTGCCAGTTTTCTCCTATCACTTGCTGTTTGTCTTTATAGGTTCCCAAGGATCCCAGGGGCTTTCCTGGTGGCTAAAGAATCTGCCTGCAATGCAGGAGACTCAGGTTCAATCCCTGGGTCAGGAAAATACCCTGGAGGAGGTGATGACAACCCACTCCAGTATTCCTACCTGGAGAATCCAGGCAGAGGCTCCAGAGGAGCCTGGTGGTCTACAGCCCATGGGGTCACAAAGAGTTGGACATGACTGAAGTGATGAATCCTAGGCTGTAAAGAAGGTTGAACACTGAAGAAATGATGCTTTTGACTTGTGGTGCTGGTGAAGACTCTTGAGAGTTCCTTGGGTAACTAGGAAATCAAATCAGTCAATCCTAAAGGAAATCAACCCTGAATATTCATTGGGAGGATTGATGCTTAAGCTGAAGCTCCAATCCTTTGGCCACCTAATGAGAAGAGCTGACTTAGTGGGAAAAACCCTGATGCTGGGAAAGATTGAAGGCAAAAGGAGAAGTGGGTGGCAGAGGATGAGATGGTTGGATGGCATCACTGACTCAGTGGACATTTTGAGCAAACTCCGGGAGTTATTGGAGGACAGAGGACCCTGGCATGCTGTAGTCCACATGGTCACAAAGAGTTGGATATGATTTAGCCACTGAACAAAAACAACAACAAGGATTCTAGAAATCTACATTAAATCTTGGAGGAACAACCAGGACTACTACTTGGTCAGCCATTTGCTCTTCCTGACATGGGAAAATACATTGTTTATCATCTTTGATCACTTGGTACAAAGTCTTTATGAGTCTGTTTGTAAATGGCTCATGAATCAGCCTGCAAATGGTTCATGAATCAGCCTACAAGTTGCCTTATATAATTTTATCTACAATTAAGAGCCAAGGATTGTGATGTATGTGTAGTCTCCATCATACAAGGAAAATTTAACAAGTAATAAACTGTTGATTAAACTAAGAAATTACATTTCCCAATGTGATTCAGAAAAGCTGATTTTTAAGGAAGGAATATTGGGCTTCCCTGGTGGCTCAAATGGAAAAGAATCGGCTTGCAGTGCAGGAGACCTGGGTTTGATCCCTGGGTTTGGAAGATCCCCTGGAGAAGGAAATGGCAACCCGCTCCAGTAATCTTGCCTGGAGAATGCCATGGACAGAGAAACCTGGTGGGCTAGAAACCTGGTCACAAAGAGTCAGACACGACTGAGAGACTAACACGACTATTCTAAATATTAGATCACTGGTGAATTCATTGGGATAGTATATTACTTTCCAACTGTGTGGCTTAAAACAACCAAAAATATATTCTTCCACAGTCCTAGAGGCTGCAAGGTGTCAGTCGGGTCACACACCCTCTGTAACCTCTAGGGGAGGATGTTTCCTCTTATCTTCCAGCTTCTGATCGTCTCACACGTTCCTAAATTGTGCTGGCGTGACTCCGTTCATTGCTTTCACCTTCACAAAGTCTTCTAATGTGTGTGTGTATGTGTGTCTAAATTTCTCTATTATAGTAGTGATGATAGATTTAGAGTCCACCCTTCTCCAGTATGAACTCATCTTCATTTAGCTGCTTGTATCTGCAAGGACCCTTTTCTTAAACAAGGCCACATTCTGAGGTCCTGGGAGTGAGGATTTTATCACGTCTTTTTGAGGGGCACTAATCAACCATTACTGTGCTTAGTTGCTCAATCGTGTCTGACAGATAACTAAATAAAAAGATTAAATATTAATTGTTTGCTGCTGGATATATGGATACAGAAAGTTTATTATGATGCAAGTTTCATGAGAGTGGAAATAAACTATTTTTGTAAACTAGAAATTTAGAGGATGTGAAAATGTTTGCTCAGTTTAACTGAGTAATTTTATGTTCCGCACAATCTGCAAGTAAAATTGCTCCATCATATTCATCAACTCAGGAAAATGCACTTATAAAATTATTCCCAAGGTCAGGTAATTGTTATTCTTTAATAATTTGTTGCTTGTATGGCCCTCAATTTGTTAAATGAAATAAACATGGTGGTTCATTTGATGGGATCCCTATCCCAGTATTATTTTAATATGCCATATAGAATACTCTAGAGTTGAAGAGCAGAGTTCTGGAGACAGAATGCATAATTTGGAATCCAAGCTCTGTCACGTACCAGGAATATGACCTTGATCAATTTGTTTATTATCTCCCTACCTCCTTTCCTTTAATGGTACCAGGAATATGACCTTGATCAATTTGTTTATTATCTCTCTACCTCCTTTAATGGTACAATAAGCGTAATCAGAATAGCTACTTGATGAGGTTGTATTGATATGAGGCACATTTTCAAAAATATGTAGAAAAGAGTCTGACAAATATAAATTTCTTAATAAATATTTTTATTGTGGCTTGTATTAAAATATCCAATCTTTATTTGATTATAGGAAACAATTTTTACTATTCAAGTAAATAAAACAAAGCTGTATATTGTCACCCTGCTTATTTAACTCTATGCAGAGTACATCATAAGAAATGCTGGACTGGAAAATGCAAGCTGGAATCAAGATTGCCGGGAGAAATATCAATCACCTCAGATATGCAGATGACAACACCCTTATGGCAGAAAGTGAAGAGGACCTAAAAAGCCTCTTGATGACAGTGAAAGAGGAGAGCGAAAAAGTAGGCTTAAAGCTCAACATCCAGAAAATGAAGAACATGGCATCCGGTCCCATCACTTCATGGGAAATAGATGGGGAAACAGTGGAAACAGTATCAGACTTTATTTTTCTGGGCTCCAAAATCACTGCAGATGGTGACTGCAGCCATGAAATTAAAAGACGCTTACTCTTTGGAAGAAAAGTTATGACCAACCTAGACAGCATATTCAAAAGCAGAGACATTACTTTGCCAACTAAGGTCCGTCTAGTCAAGGCTATGATTTTTCCTGTGGTCATGTATGGATGTGAGAGTTGGACTGTGAAGAAGGCTGAGCATCGAAGAATTGATGCTTTTAAACTGTGGTGTTGGAGAAGACTCTTGAGAGTCCCTTGGACTGCAAGGAGATCCAACCAGTCCATTCTGAAGGAGATCAGCCCTGGGATTTCTTTGGAAGGAATCATTATAAGGGTGAAACTCCAGTACTTTGGCCACCTCATGTGAAGAGTTGACTCATTGGAAAAGACTCTGATGCTGGGAGGGATTGGGGGCAGGAGGAGAAGGGGACAACAGAGGATGAGATGGCTGGATGGCATCACTGACTCGATGGACGTGAGTCTGAGTGAACTCTGGGAGTTGGTGATGGACAGGGAGGCCTGGCGTGCTGCGAATTCATGGGGTCGCAAAGAGTCGGACATGACTGAGCAACTGAACTGAACTGAACTATAGGAAGTCAAGAAACACCTGGAGTAACAGGCAAATTTGGCCTTCAAGTACAGAATGAAGTAGGGTAAAGGCTAATAGAGTTTTGCCAAGAGAACGCACTGGTCATAACAAATACCCTCTTCAACAACACAAGAGAAGACTCTACACATGGACATAAGATGATCAACACCAAAATCAGATTGATTATATTCTTTGCAGCCAAAGATGGAGAAGCTCTATACAGTCAGCAAAAACAAGACCAGGAGCTGACTGTAGCTCAGTTCATGAACTCCTTATTGCCAAATTCAGACTTAAATTGAAGAAAGTGGGGAAAACCACTAGACAATTCAGGTATGACCTAAATCAAATCCCTTATGGTTATATAGTGAAATGAGAAATAGATGTAAGGGCTCTGATAGACAGAGTGCCTGATGAACTATGGACAGAGGTTTGTGACATTATACAGGAGACAGGGATCAAGACCATCCCCAAGAAAAAGAAATGCAAAAAAGCAAAATGACTGTCTTAGGAGGCCTTACAAATAGCTGTGACAAGAAGAGAAGCGAAAAGCAAAGGAGAAAAGGAAAGATATAAGCATCTGAATGCTGAGTTCCAAAGAAGAGCAAGGAAAGATAAGACAGCCTTCCTCAGAGATCAATGCAAAGAAATAGAGGAAACGAGTAGAAAGGGAAAGACTAGAGATCTCTTCAAGAAAATTAGGGAAATTTCATGGAAAGATGGGCTCAATAAAGGACAGGAATGGTATGGACCTAACAGAAGCAGAAGATATTAAGAAGAGATGGCAAGAATACACAGAAGAACTGTATGAAAAAGATCTTCATGACCCAGATAATCATGATGGTGTGATCACTCACCTAGAGCCAGACATCCTGGAATGTGAAGTCAAGTGGGCCTTAGGAAGCATCACTATGAGCAAAGCTAGTGGAGGTGATAGAATTCCAGTGGAGCTGTTTCAAATCCTGAAAGATGATGCTGTGAAAGTGCTGCACTCAATATGCCAGCAAATTTGGAAAACTCAGCAGTGGCCACAGGACTAGAAAAGCTCAGTTTTCATTCCAATCCCCAAAAAAGGCTATGCCAAAGAATGCTCAAACTACTGCATAATTGTGCTCATCTCACATGCTAGTAAAATAATGCTCAAAATTCTCCTAGCCAGGCTTCAGCAATATGTGAACCATGATCATCCAGATGTTCAAGCTGGTTTTAGAAAAGACAGAGGAACCAGAGGTCAAATTGCCAACATCCACTGGATCATCCAAAAAGCAAGAGAGTTCCAGGAAAAACATCTATTTCTGCTTTATTGACTATGCCAAAGCCTTTGACTGTGTGGATCACAATAAACTGTGGAAAACTCTGAAAAAGATGGGAATACCAGACCACCTGACCTGCCTCCTGAGAAATCTGTATGCAGATCAGGAAGCAACAGTTAGAACTGGACATGGAACAGCAGACTGATTCCAAATAGGAAAAGGAGTATGTCAAGGCTGTATATTGTCACCTTGCTTATTTAACTTATATGCAGAGTACATCATGAGAAATGCTGGGCTGGATGAAGCACAAGCTGGAATCAAGATTGTTGGGAGAAATATCAATAACCTCAGACATGCAGATGCCACCACCCTTATGGCAGAATATGAAGAGGAACTAACAAGCCTCTTGATGAAAGTGAAAGAGGAGAGTTGAAAAAGCTGGCCTAAAGCTCAACATTCAGAAAACTAAGATCATGGCATCCGGTCCCATCACTTCATGGGAAATAGATGGGGAAACAGTGGAAACAGTGTCAGACTTTATTTTTCTGGGCTCCAAAATCACTGCAGATGGTGATTTCACCCATGAAATTAAAGGACGTTTACTCCTTGGAAGGAAAGTTATGACCAACCTACATAGTATATTAAAAAGCAGAGATATTTCTTTGCCAACAAAGGTCCGTCTAGTCAAGGCTATGGTTTTTCCAGTGGTCATGTATGGATGTGAGAGTTGGATTGTGAAGAAAGCTGAGTGCCGAAGAATTGATGCTTTTGAACTGTGGTATTGGAGAAGACACTTGAGAGTCCCTTGGACTGCAAGGAGATCCAACCAGTCCATTCTAAAGGATATCAGTCCTGGGTGTTCATTGGAAGGACTGATGCTGAAGCTGAAACTCCAATACTTTGGCCACGTCATGCGAAGACTTGACTCATTGGAAAAGTCCCTGGTGCTGGGAGGGATTGGGTGCAGGAGGAGATGGGTATGACAGAGGATGAGATAGCTGAATGGCTTCACCAACTCGATGGACAATAGTTTGAGTGAACTCCAGTAGTTGGTGATGGACAGGGAGGCCTGGCATGCTGTGATTCATGGGGTCACAAAGAGTCGGACACAACTGAGGGACTGAACTGAAATGAACTATATATAAAAAGAAACCTAGAATAATTTAGTTCCAATTTACAAAGTCCTTTGTAATTTACAAAGATCTGTCTAATCAAAGCTATTGTTTTTCCAGTAGTCATGTATGGATGTGAGAGTTGGACTATAAGGAAAGCTGAGCGCAGAAGAATTGATGCTTTTGAACTGTGGTCTTGGAGAGGCCTCTTTAGAGTCCCTTGCACTGGAAGGAGATCCAACCAGGCAATCCTAAAGGAAATCAGTCCTGAAAATTCACTGTAAGGACCATATTCATTGGAAGGACTGATGCTGAAACTCCAATACTTTGTCCACCTGATGCAAAGAACTGACTCTCTGGAAAAGACCTGACTTGATGCTGGGAAAGATTGAATGCAGAAGGAGAAGAGGAAGACAGAGCGTGAAATGGTTGGGCGGCAGTGACATCACAGACTCTATGGACTTGAGTTTGAGCAAGCTCCAGGCATTGGTAATGGACAGGGAAACCTGGCGTGCTGCAGTCCATGGTGTCATAAAAAGTTGGACACTTCTGAGCAGTTAAATGGAACTGACAGAACTACAAAGCCCTTAGCTAATGCCATTCATATCTGCTCTGGTTGGGATTGATGTCAACTTGAATATCTTCCAGGTGTTTCCCTTATACCCATTCCATATCTTTGGAAATATATAGCACAGTTCAATGAATGTAGCAATTCCTTTATTCATTTATTATTGAAATAGGAGTCTATGAAATTCATTTGTATGCACCTGCTCCCAACCATCACTGCATCAATTCTTAGAAAAAATTCCTTGACTGTGAACATGAAAGACATTCACTTGTGTCTGACTCTTTGCAACCCCATGGATTGAATTCCATGGAATTTTCCAGGCCAGAATACTGGAATGGGTAGCCTTTCTCTTCTCCATGGGATCTTCCCAACCCAGGTCTCCTGCATTGCAGATGGATTCTTTACCAGCTGAGCCACAAGAGAAGCTCAAGACTACTGGAGTGGGTAACCTATCCCTGCTCCAGTCGATTTTCCCAACCCAGGAATCTAACTGGGATCTCCTGCTTTGTAGGCAGATTCTTTACCAACTGAGCTATCAGGAAAGCCCTTCCATGACTGTACATTCCTTTAAAATCCTGGAAATAGAGTCCAAAATATGGAATCAGAATTGTATTTATAAATTCTCTTATTTATGTGGATGGCTTCTATTCTTACATATGAATCTCCTAGAAGAATCTCTGTCTGTGCCTCTTGATGTACACATTTTTACTGGAGTAAATATCTGGAACAAAATTATCTGAATTACAAATTATGTGATTTTTAATTTTGTGGGCTCTGTAATATTGACCTCTAAAACAGTTATTTTTGTGGTCTGATGTCTTTGCAGTGCTTGCTAATATTCATTTTCAAATAGTCTCATGGATGCTTCACATTTTGAAAATGTTAATATTTGAAAATTTCAAGTTAGGATGTGTTACCATATTATTTTTACTTTAAATTACTCTAATAATATTAGCAACAGCTAGACCAGACATGGAACAACAGACTGATTCCAGATTGGGCAAGGCGTATGTCAAGGCTATATATTGTCACTTTGCTTATTTAACTTATATGCAGAGTATATCATGTGATGAGGCATAAGCTGGAATCCAGATTGCCAGGAGAAATACCAATAACCTCAGATACACAGATGACACCACCCCTATGGCAGAAAGCAAAGAAGAACTAAACACCCTCTTGATGAAAGGGAAAGAGGAGAGTGAAAATGTTGGCTTAAAACTCAACATTCAAAAAACCAAGATCATGGCATCTGGTCCCATCACTTCACAGTAAATAGAAGGGGAAACAGTGGAAATGGTAAGAGACTTTATTTTCTTGGGCTCCAAAATCACTGCAGATGGTGACTGCAGCCATGAAATTAAAAGACACTTGCTTCTTGGAAGGAAAACTATGAACAACCTAGACAGCATATTAAAAAACAGAGACACTACTTTGCTGACAAAGTTCTGTCTAGTCAAAGCTATGGTTTTTCCTCTCAATCCATCCTGTATGGATTTGAGAGTTGGACTATAAAGAAAGCTGAGTGCTGAAGAATTGATGCTTTTGAAGTGTGGTGTTGGAGAAGACTCTTGAGAGTCCCTTGGACTGCAAGGAGATCCAACCAGTCCATCCTAAAGGAAATCAATCCTGAATATTCATTGGAAGGACTGTTGCTGAAGCTGATGCTCCAAAACTTTGGCCACCTGATGGGAAGAACTGACTCATTGAAAAAGGCCATGATGCTGGGAAAGATTGAAGGTGGGAGGAGTTGATGATGACAGAGGATGAGGTGGTTGGATGGCATCACAGACTTGATGGACTTGAGTCTGAGCAAGCTCAGGTAGTTGGTGATGGACAAGGAAGCCTGGCATACTTCAGTCCATGAGGTTGCCGAGAGTTGGACACAACAGCAGAGCAGCTGAACCAAACTAAATAATGTTAGAAATCACTTTCTAGTTTTACTAGTCATTACACATTTTTCTGAATTTCCTGATCAAAGTCTTGGCTGATTTTTTTTCTGTCAAACCACCCTCCCCCGACCCTGCTCTGATTGATTTGTCTGCACTCTCCAAGAAGATATACTCACTCAATCATGTCCAACTCTTTGTGACCCCATCGACTGTAGGCCACCAGGCTCCTCTACCCATGGGATTTTCCAGGCAAGAATACTGGAGTGGGTTGCCATTTCCTCCTCCTGGTATCTTCCCAACCCAGGGATCAAACCAGCATCTCTTACGTCTCCTGCACTGGCAGGGGTGTTCTTTGCAACTGCCCCAATAAAAGGGTAACTGATTCACAAAAAATTAATATATAATCCTAAAGAGGAGAAGAAGCGAAACAAAGATGTAGAATGGATAGAAATCAAATAGAATGTAAGTAGTAAATTGGTAGATTTAAAATAATATTTATAGTTATCAGTTCAGTTCAGTTCAGTCATTCAGTCGTGTCTGACTCTTTGCGACCCCATGAATTGCAGCACGCCAGGCCTTCCTGTCCACCACCAACTCCCGGAGTTCACTCAGACTCAAGTCCATCGAGTCCGTGATGTCATCCAGCCATCTCATCCTCTGTCATCCCCTTCTCCTCCTCCCCCAATCCCTCCCAGCATCAGAGTCTTTTCCAATGAGCCAACTCTTCGCATGAGGTGGCCGAAGTACTGAAGTTTCAGCTTTAGCATCATTCCTTCCAAAGAAATCCCAGGGCTGATCTCCTTCAGAATGGACTGGTTGGATCTCCTTGCAGTCCAAAGGACTCTCAAGAGTCTTCTCCAATGACACAGTTCAAAAGCATCAATTCTTCAGCCCTCAGCCTTCTTCACAGTCCAACTCTCACATCCATACGTGACCACAGGAAAAACCATAGCCTTGACTACACGGACCTTAGTTGGCAAGGTAATGTCTCTGCTTTTGAATATGCTATCTAGGTTGGTCATAACCTTTCTTCCAAGGAGTAAGCATCTTTTAATTTCATGGCTTCAGTTCACCATCTGCAGTGATTTTGGAGCCCCCAAAAATAAAGTCTGACACTGTTTCCACTGGTTCCCCATCTATTTCCCATGAAGTGATGGGACTGGATGCCATGATATTCATTTTCTGAATAAATGTAAATAACCAGGTCATCACATAAAAGGAAGCACAAATAACAAACTAAATTAAAACTTGGCTGTTTAAATAATACATATTGTACTTTTAAAATAACTACTTAAAAGATTAAAATTTAAAGAATGGAAAAAGATAACCCTTGCAAAAGAATGGAAATATTGCCATAGCAATATAAAACAAAGTAGGCATCAAACAGCGGCCATAAGAGAAATATTTCAGTGTTTAATTTATCCAAGGAAGATAAATCAATTCAAAAATCATATGAACTCAGTAAATATACCTTCAAATGTATAAATGAAAATTGACCATAATGAAAGAGAAAGAGACAAATACAAAAATAATATCATTCTCTGAATATTTTTTGGAACCAGTAGTTAAAAAATCAGTAAGAATATTGAACATTTGCAGCAGTACCTGTAAATATGATAAAGCCTTTCCATCAAAACTTACACAATTTTCAATTTTAATTGTTCATGAAATGTGTATCATTATTGACCATATGAAAAGTGAAAGTTGCTCAGTTGCGTTCTATTCTTTGCAAACCCATGGACTATAGCCTGCCGGACTCCTCTGTCCATGGAATTCTCTAGGCAAGAATGCTGGAGTGAGTTGCCATTTCCTTCTCCAGAGGATCTTCTTTACCTAAGCATCAACCCTGAGCCTCCTGCACTGGCAGGTGGATTCTTTACCACTGAGCACCTGGCAAGCCATTCTTCTAAAGATTTTACTTTAATGAGGTTAATAGCCATAATGACTGAAAGGAAATTTTAATTCTGGATTATTCATTAAATGTTTACAATACACTGAGAAGTTTACATAGTCTATCAAGATATACTTTATATTTAGGTTATGAAATCATGCTAGCTCAAGATGTGGTCTCCAAGTAGATTCAAAACAATTTTAGAACTCATGTTTTAACTTTGCCCTATTTTGGTGACTCTCTTTAAGTTTGTGCTGTCACCCTTGCTCGTATGGATGACCGGATCTGGTGGAAATTTCCTATTCTTGGGAAGACCTGACCACATAAAGGCATGGAGTCGGGAGAGTAGTCCTCCCCAAAGGAGGCACAGACGATCTGCTTCAGTGCAGTTCAGTTGCTCAGACATATCCAACTATTTGCAACCCCATGGACTGCAGCACTCCCAGGCTTCCCTGTCCATCACGCACACCTGAGCTTGTTCAAACTCATGTCCATCAAGTCGGCGATGTCATCCAACCATCTCATCCTCTGTCATCCCCTTCACCCCCCGTCTTCAATCTTTCCCAGCATCAGGGTCTTTTCCAATGAGTCAGTTCTTCCAATTAGGTGGACAAAGTATTGGAGTTTCAGCTTCAGCATCAGCCCTTCCAATGAATATTCAGGACCGATTTTCTTGAGGATTGACTGGTTGGGTCTCCTTGCAGTCCAAGGGGCTCTCAAGAGTCTTCTCCAACACCACAGTTTGAAAGTACCAATTCTTTGGCACTCAGCTTTCTTTATAGTCCAACTCTCATCCACACATGACTACTGGAAAAACCATAGCTTTGCCTAGACAGATCTTTCTCTCTGTTTTTTAATATGCTGTCTAGGTTGGTCATAGCTTTTCTTCCAAGGAGCAAGCATCTTTTAGTTTCATGGCTGCAGTCACCATCTGCAGTGATTTTGGAGCCCAAGAAAATAAAGTTTCTCACCATTTCCATTGTTTCCCCACCTATTTGCCATGATGTGATGGGACTGGATGCCATGATATTTTCTTGAATGTTGAGTTTTAAGCCAGCTTTTTCACTCTCCTCTTTCATCAAGAGTCTCTTCAGTTCCTCTTCACGTTCTGCCATAAGGGTGGTATCATTTGTGTATCTGAGGTTATTAATATTTCTCCCCACAAACTTGATTCCAGTTTTTGCTTCATCCATCCTGGCATTTCACATGATGTACTCTGCATATAGTTTAAATAAGCAGGGTAACAATATACAGCCTTGATATACTCCTTTCCCAATTTGGAACCAGTCTGTTGTTCCATGGCTGGTTCTAACTGTTGCTTCTTGACCTGCACACAGATTTCTCAGGAGGCAGGTAAAGTGGTCTGGTATTCTCATGTCTTGAAGAATTTCCCACAGTTTTAATGTAAGACTTTCTGCTTAGCTCTTACATTACAAAGATGAGAAAGCATTTGATGTTCACATATAATCCAGGCTCATTGATTAAAGAAGGTGACTAGGCTGCCTGCTAATAGAACTCTCTCTTCCCAGAGGTATCTGTTTATGGATACACTTAGGTCCCAAGCATGACCAAGAATTCTTGGTTGTAACCACAGACTCAGAGGAGTGGCACTGAAGCTTTGACTAATTTCATGTGAAGTGCCAGTTGTTTGACAAGTCATGGCAATTTAGGATTGAACTTTCAAATCATTAAATTATTCAAGTGTAGGCAATTAGAAGTTCTGAAATTACCAACCGAGCCATTTTTTTTTTCCTGCTAAGAGGAATACTTCTGCATTAAAGGGCTGTTATTCCCTGTGGTCATACAGTATTAGCTTTAGCAGATATATGTCCAGACTTGCACATGTTCACAAGAACTATTGGAAAATTCCAGATTTCAACAGCGATTTCAAAGGTGAAGCAAATATAAACTTACACTTGAAGAGATTATGTAGTCCAATGAAGCTGCCTTTGGAGCATTACTTTTCACAGCTGAAATAATAATTATTGTTAGAGCTGGCAATTCCAATTATCTAGCAAAATAAATCACAAAGGGAACACCTTAACACTTGTAAGATCATTGTGTGTTGAGTATCATAAAGTTCAGCTAGTTCAGTTCAGTTCAGTTCAGTTGCTCAATTGCTAAAACTAGAAAACGATGTCATATTTGTTCAAAATCTGTCATTATGATACTCAAATCTGTTTTGAAACTCAGATTTTAAGTCATCATGAATATTATACATTGTGCATTTTGTTCTTTCTAATCTCATACAATTTCTAGAAGCTTATGACATATCTTGTTTCATCCAAAAACAAACAAAGCAAGGGTAAAAAAAATTGAGTTTGAACATTATTTTCAATATACTTGTAGAACAGATCTTAAGCTAACATGAATTCATAATCTAAATATAAAGCATATTTTGAAAGGCTATTGCACAGACTTTTGAGAGTAGTGTAAACATTTAATAAATACTACAAAATTAAAACTTCTTTTAAGTCATTATGGCTGTGTAATGCCTATAACTGGAACTTTCCTTCATTAAAGTAGGATATTCAGAACCTAGTTCAAGGCTGCCCCAGCCTGGAAATTGGCCTTAATAGTGAGCATTAGCCTACCCATCAATGAATGGCTGACTATGAGTTAGAGCAGGAGGTGAGTTTATTACTATAATTTATAGAGTTATGGGAAGGCACAGAGTCATCAGAGGGTTTTATTGCACTCTCTGAAATGCTTCTCTTTAATTTGTTTGTTAAAGAAACAATGTCCTAATATATGAGATATGCATCAAGGGATGGATTATTGAATACTGAATGATCTCTGGCCTCACATAAATTACAGTCCGGCTAACAGCACATTTTTTTTTTTTTCAGTGAATCTTGCATGACAAGGATAAACTCAGGCATCAGGGAGTGCATAGCAAGGAGAAAACATTCTGAATGTTATAGGAACAAATGGAAAAGGGAGCACCTTTCTGAATATGTAATCGCTATATAAAATAGCCCTTAACTATTTGGTAAGATAACCAGTAACTGCATAATGGTGACTGCACACATACTTATATTTTTTATTCCATTCCTCATCTCCTGATCAATGTTTTTATTTTATTTTTTTACATAGTTGAAATACCAACATTATTCTAAGTTTAAAGTTAACTAATAGCTTTGCTTCCCAGTGGCTCAGTAGTAAAGAATTCACCTGCCGGTGATTCCTAGTGACTAAATCAAGTTCACGAGGTAGTCCCTGCTTCTAAACTGATGCCCACACCCAAAGTGGTGCTGAGACAGCCTTGCAGAACTCTGCACCATGCCCCCTGCCCGAGTACAAAAGCCCCTCCATGTTCCCAGCCTCTTGTTTGGTGAAAAGCTAAAGTCTCTCGGGGCTCCCCAAGTCACAAAAGAGCTGTACTGATTAAGATGAGAGTCACAGAATCATTCAGCTCCTGATACATATTCGAGTCATTTTTACAGGTACTATAACTGTCACCAGGGGAAGAAACGCTAACTGTATGCTGATCAGACCATGACCATGACATAAACCCATGGCTCGCATAATCCAAAAACTGGCCTCAAGACAATGGGATTAATATTGTGCCTGTGTTAAGTCACTTCAGTCATGTCCGACTCTGTGACCCCATGGATTGTAGCCCACCAGGTTCCTCTGTCCATGGGATTCTCCAGGCAAGAATACTGGAGTGGGTTGCCATCTTCTTCTCCAGGTGATCTTCCTGACCCAGGGATCAAACCCTCGTCTCTTGTGTCTCCTGCATTGGCTGGCAGGTTCTTTATAACCCAAGCCTACTTATTGTTCATATCTATGTATCTGTGGGTATCAAGATAATTGTAGCTTGCTTTGCTTGTATATGTAAGTAGGCAGCCAAAATTATCAGCAGAGTGATGCCACAGACCCAAGTCTACATATTCCACTCTAAGAATGAAGCAGCCCTTGTCAATATGAGGAAATTACAGAAGATGGACCATTGCGCCTTTATTGTTCAGTTGCTTAGTTGTGTCTGACTCTTTGCGACCCCATGGACTGCAGGACTCCAGGTTTCCCTGTCCTTCACTATCTCCCAGAGTTTGCTCAAACTCATGCCCATTGAGTTGATGATGCCATCCAACCATCCTCTGTTGCCCCCTTTACCCACTGCTCTCAATCTTCCCCAGCATCAGGGTCTTTTCGAATGAGTTGGATCTTCACATCAGGTGGCCAAAGTATTGGGGCTTCAGCTTCAGCATCAGTCCTTCCAGTAAATATTCAGGACTGATTTCCTTTAGGATTGACAAGTTTGATCTCCTTGCTATCCAAGGGACTCCTAAGAGTCTTGTCCAGTACCACAATTCTAAAACATCAAGTCTTCGATGCTCCGCCTTCTTTATGGTCCAACTCTCACATCTGTACATGACTACTGGAAAAACCACTGCTTTGACTATACGGACCTTTGTCAGAATGATGTCTGACAAGTGGGGATTTGTAGGCAGTCTGTGTCCATTTCCTGTTTACCTGATTCTGTTCCCCTTTGTCTTTAATTACCAAAATGAGATCACTAGGTAACCTTTAATTGAATTTCTGATTTCTCTCTAATGAATGTACACAATGCCTTGCCTAACCTGTTGATTCCTTTCATGCATTGAAAGGAATCAGAATAAAGAATTAAGTGGCTCAATCTCTCTACCTTCTGCTTCCTTCTGCAGAGTACATAGACAAATAAACATCCAAAGTAAGATTAGGAGAAGTAGCAGATCTGCACGTGATGGAAAAATCAATGAAGAATCTGCCCTCCTACATTAATGATTACCTGAAATGGCTTCCCTTTAAACACTGTCGTAACCAAGCAGAACCTTTGGAGTTGGTCTTGGAAAGTGTGCAGCAAGAAGCCCACCTGAGTTCAGCTAACAAGATTAATATAATTATTTAATTGAGCCAGGTACACAGGCTATAAAAACTGAGAAGAGATGGAAAAACAAATTAGTCCATTTTAAAATAATGTATAAAGTGTACTTAAAAATTTACGTTTACTATTTTAGATTAAAAATACCTCTTTTCAGGGATACAATTTTAGAAACAAAGATTAGATTTTTATTCTTACCCAAAAAGAAATATTCATGACATAAAGTACAAGGTTTATGGATCTAGAAAAAATCCCCCGTTCTCTGGGGATAAAATCCTTACTCTGCCAAGCATTGTACCCCTAAAGTTTAATAAAACTTTGTTTTAATTCTAACAATAAGCTGATTATTTAGGAGAAAGCTACAATATATATGGTAAATTAAAAGAAAAGTTAGAGCTTCCACAGTGGCTCAGCAGTAGAGAATCTTCCTGGCAATGGATGAGATGTAGGAGACAGGTTAGATCCCTGAATCCGGAAGATCCCCGAGAGAAGGAAATGGCCAACCACTCAGTCCTAAGTCTTGCCCAACTCTTTTGCAACCCCATGGACTGTAGCCTGCCAAGTTCCTCTGTCCATGGGATTTCTCAGACAAGAACACTGGAGTGGGTTTCCGTTCTCTTAGTGACTGAACATACACACAAAAGAATAGATCAGATAAAGCATTTATGTTACATCAGTTTAGATTGTAGCAGACCTCCCTGACAGTCTAGTGGTTAAGACTCCATGCTTCCAATGAAAGGGATGTGCTTTTGATCCCTGTAAGGGAACATGTCTATCAGTGTGACCAAAAAGTGGAAATAAAACAAAACAAAAAACAAAACAGTAGAATATGGGCCCGACATGGCAGATATAATGAGATTAAGTTATTTAAAAATGAAAGAAAATCAGTGTGGGCCAGCCTCAACTGGAGATTGGCATGCCAAATAGGATAATCCTAGTCATTGTAATAAAATCAATGACTAGAAAATAATGACTCTTGGGGAAATTCTGGATGCTGTCATGAAGCTGGTACTGGCAGATCGCAGTCAGAGACCACCAGACATTGGCTGCCAAGAATTCAGAAAGAAAAATGCTTAGATGTAGGTGCTAAGTGTATGGACTTCCCTGGTGGTTAAGTGTATGATAATACTGTATTACACATTAGTTCAATATTTGCTTATTGGACATATTATTCATTATAAGTCTAGCATGAACTATAAGTAGAATGAATGTTGGATCTTTAAAATTTACATTTGAGTCAACTCAGTAGCCCTGTGCTCTGTAGTCTAATCATTTTCCTTATATTTGAACAATCATTTTCCTTATATACACTATACAAATGTCAATAAATTAAATTTCATAAATGTCCACTCTCTACGTTTAAGTCAAACACTTGTGGCAGTAACTATACTGTACATAGACAGTCTAGCCTAACTCTTAGGCATCCTTTATACCAGAGAAGATAAAGCTTATGGTGGAACTCTCAGAAAAAACTTAAAATGTTAGATGAAGCTACACACAACCACATACATGTGCCTGCTCACCGACACAACACACACATACACAACACATGTGTACTGAGGATGCAGAGAAAAGCCCCAATAACTTCCCTGGTGGCTCAGACGTAAAGCGTCTGTCTATAATGCTGGAGACCCAGGTTCGATCCCTGGGTCGGGAAGGTCCCCTGGAGAAGGAGATGGCAATCCACTCCAGTACTATTGCCTGGAAAGCCCCATGGACAGAGGAGCCTGGTAGGCTCCAGTCCAAAAGGTCGCAAAGAGTCGGACACAACTGAGTATCAGCATACTCAGAATCCCATTCTTTCCCAGTCAAATATCCTTCAATAGCTTGGATAGTTCATACCTTTTTTTGTAATCTGGAACTTCAGTTAAAATTAACCTAGAAGGCATATGTGGATGGCTCATACTTAATCAAAGTAATTTAATTATAAAAAATGACTAGACGTTGTAATAAGGTGTAAAAGACATACATTTTATTTGATTTTATTTGCAAAAACATTGAGTACATTCTACTTGAGAGAAGACTTGTTGACATAAATAATACACTGTTATGCTTAAATTCCTTTCACAAATAAGATACAAAAAAGAAGAAAATGTATCTGGTCTGATGGCCAGGGAAGAGCAGTCAACTGAAGGCTGTTAGAAGCTAGCCTGGCCGGTCAAGGGTGTCTTTACATTTGTCAGTGTATCAGGACTTTGGGTTGCTCTCTGTAATTTATTGAAAACAGGATAAAGTTGTGTTATGAATTAACTAAAAAGCTTTGTTTTACCTTACCGCAAAGTAACTACTAACCAGAAAGCACATACACAAGTTTTGTCCACATGTGTGCTTTAAGGAATCTGAAAAGAATCTGGAGAAAAAAGACAAGGAGGCTTCAAATGAACAACAGGAAGACTACAACTGACTTCCTGACATCAGCCTGGGAAGCTGAAGACAGCAGAACGGGGCCTTCAAAGGGAGGAAAGCAGGTATCTGTCAACTTTGAATTCCAAAACCATCAACACCATTCAAAAAGTGAAGATTAAAAGAAGAGATTTTCAGGAAAATAAAAGTGAAGGTGATTTGTTACTTGCACAATTTTACTAAGTAAATATATTTTTGTGGGAGAAGTACAAGAATGCCAAATGAAAGCCGAAGATGTAACTTTAAAGGAAGAGCATCGAAAATGGCAAATGTATCAATAAATATAAATGATATTGACAGTGACTTATGGGATTAATATAAAGATAATTAAATCACTTGACAAAAGCAGTTGTAAGTCAAATAGTAGCTTGTAAATATATTTTTGTGGGGGAAGTACAAGAATGCCAAATGAAAGCTGAAGATGTAACTTTAAAGGAAGAACATCGAAAATGGCAAATGTATCAATAAATATAAATGATATTGACAGTGACTTATGGGATTAAGATAAAGATAATCAAATCACTTGACAAAAGTAGCTTGTAAGGACAAATGAAATCGCAGTGTTTCAGGATCATTATCTGCCGTGGAAATAGTAAAAGTCCTAAACATTAATAGTCAAGGAGGTATATTATAATTTCAGGGTAACCACTGAAAAGCCTGGCAAACATAGAAAGGCAAGACTAAAGGAAAGGGAGCTGAATTCATACGCAAATAGAATGTTCAGTTCAGTTCAGTTCAGTTCAGTTCAGTTGCTCAGTCGTGTCCGACTCTTTGCGACCCCATGAATCACAGCACTCCAGGCCTCCCTGTCCATCACCAACTCCCGGAGTTCACTCAAACTCACGTCCATTGAGTCAGTGATGCCATCCAGCCATCTCATCCTCTGTCGTCCCCTTCTTCTCCTGCCCCCAATCCCTCCCAGCATCCAAGTCTTTTCCAATGAGTCAACTCTTCGCATCAGGTGGCCAAAGTACTGGAGTTTCAGCTTTAGCATCATTCCTTCCAAAGAAATCCCAGGGTTGATCTCCTTCAGAATGGACTGGTTGGATCTCCTTGCAGTCCAAGGGACTCTCAAGAGTCTTCAACACCACAGTTCAAAAGCATCAATTCTTCAGTGCTCAGCCTTCTTCACAGCCCAACTCTCACATCCATACATGACTACTGGAAAAACCATAGCCTTGACTAGATAGACTTTATTCGGCAAAGTAATGTCTCTGCTTTTGAATATACTATCTAGGTTGGTCATAACTTTTCTTCCAAGGAGTAAGCATCTTTTAATTTCATGGCTGCAATCATCATCTGCAGTGATTTTGGAGCCCCCCAAAATAAAGTCTGACACTGTTTCCACTGTTTCCCCAAATAGAAAGTTAGTTAAATACAAACAGGCCAGATGTTCTGATTAAAGGAAAGCCTTATCAGATTGGAGACTCGAATCTGGAATATAAGGAATAAGATATTTGAAAACAGCAGATAGTACCGATCTAGACTTTAAAAACTTTTAATTTATTTATTTGGCTGTGTTGGGTCTTAGCTGTGGCACAAGGGATCTTTGTTGTGTTATGCTGTGTGCGGGCTCAGTAGTTGTGGAGGGCAGGCTTAGCTACTCTGAAGCATGTAGGACATTAGTTTCCAGACCAGGGATTGAACCCACATCCCCTGCATTGCAAGGCAGATTCTTAACCATGGGACTGCCAGGGGATTCTCTTCAGACAGGATTGCGTTGACAAAAATCTATTCATAGCTCTATAACTAAAGGATATGTATCCAAATATTTCTAAAATTTGTTCAGACAGCATAGGTGGTCTTTACGCACTTTCTCCAAAAGAATGGAGTATGAACAGTTATATGTTGCAACCTAGATCTAAATCTACTGCAGATTATTAGAAATAGAAACTTTCATTTTCCATTTGAATTAAAAAAATTCAGACTGACTTGCACTCCCCTCCCAGTTTTTCATCTAGGTCCTCTCACATTCTCTGTTATCATTTAATAGCATCATTCACCTTATTATCAAAACTAGAAATTGAGTGCAACAAAATACGTTTTCTTTTCCTCCAGCCTCCTCATTCCTTCAAAACCCCTTGTAATGAATCTCTAGACTGTTCATCTTGCTTGCTTATGTGTGTGTGTGTGTGTGTGAGTGTGTTAAATAGCTTCACTTGTGTCCGACTCTTTACGACTCTATGGACTGTAGCCTGCCAGGCTCCTCTGTCCATGGGATTCTCCAGGAAAGAAGACTGGAGTGGGCAGCCTTTCCCTTCTCAAGGGAAGCTTCCCAACTCGGCGATCAAACCCATGTCTCTTACATCTCCTGCACTGGCAGGCGGGTTTGTTACCACTAGCACTTATTTCAATTAGGGAGCTGTCACGATAGCTTTGAATGAGTTGCTAAATAAAAAGGATATAGGCTTCAGTCTGTTCACTTCTTAGGCCACATTTCTACCTTTTTCTTGCAATATTTGAATTCTACTTGCCAAAGTAATATGGGCAGTGGGATGACCTTTGTCAAGTTAAAAGCTTAACCCCAGATATTTTCTGAGCTATGTTTCCTCTAATCAGCATTTAAAGTTGTATAACTTGAAATGTAAAATATGTAACTATATTTCTTTGATTTTATAGTGACATGGAAGATAAGCTATACCATATGTACACACGTACAAATGCATGTAGGTGTATGTGTACAAATCTTACGACATGATTTCAAAGATGTCAAAATAAGAAAAAGATTAGTCTTAGAAGTGGAGAAATGTGTTGGTATAATAAACTGAATTGTTCGCTTCATTACTAGATCCATGGAAAAGAAATTCCGTGGAAAGCAGTACCACTATGAGCTCCTACACTTTTATTACGTCTAAGACTGTGTGTAGGACACTTCTGAGTGAAGGTTCTGATTCTCATTCACATGCATATACCTGTCTGTCTGATATTCCTACTTGGTCTTTTAGCAAAATGCAAATAAGGTGAACAAGCCTAGCATCAATTTAATATTCTCCTTAATTCATCAACCCAGTTCTATGCCAAGGAGACTGTTAGGCAAATAAGCATTCTCACATCCCTTCACCCATATTGCAGGGATTTTATTCTCTTCCTTTCTCATGGCCAATGTCAAGTTGTTCTTGGGTACACAATTATTTTGTGTATGTGCTGCCCTCACCAAAGTATATATTTTTGAGAACCTGGTAAGACTGATCCCAATGCATATGATGGAATGTTACATTACTGAAGCATTGATAGATGAAGTGAAGTTATAATATACACAATGGAATTATCAGACAATAAATGTAAATGGTCAAATTTGGCACCATAAAACTTCCCTGCACTTCTGTCACTTTCAAATCTGCTACTAATCATGACAAAGGAGAGAATTTCTTCATTGTACTGGTCTCATTATTTTGGGATGAGCATTCAGTGTCTATTCAATATCGAGGTCAAACCTTTCTCTGTCTCTCTTTATGTCTCTTTTCTCCCACCCCGTTTGACACATGAACACACATGTATACAGAAAGAGAAAGAATCACAAGGAATTTTAATGAAGCAGATCTAGTATTACAGTGAACACTATAAAAAAAGGAAATGATATAAAAAAATCAAATGGGTTAAGGAAAGAAAGACAGACATGGAAGAAAGTAAAACACTTTTTTCTTTCTTCTAATCTCTTTGTTTCCTCTCAATTACATGTATATTGTATCACTATATCAATATATTAGATTTAATGAATTAGGTAACTTTTTAATTTTAGAGAAATATTATGCTATAAATACAAGTTTTGAATAGCCATATTTCAAGTTCATGAATACAAAATTAATTCTTTGCATATCTATTAGCACTGAAGACATTTAGTGTACAAATTGCAACTCCATTAAAAAAATTATCATTGCAGTTATTAGATTAATCTGTTTCCTGTGTAACCAGTAATTCTGGAGTGTCTGAAAGAAGTTGTGTTTAAAAAAGTTGTACGCAACAAATCCTAAAAGAATCTCTCTCTTTCCTTCCCTCTCTTTCTCCTTAAACTTTGTTGATTAAAACATGACTGCCTTCCTGACTTTGACTGACAAGATATCAAAGTTTTGATGAACTATTTATATTTTAGATATTGTTGCAATGTAGATAGGAGGAAACATAGAAACACTTAGGAAAAATGAATGTATTCTTGAATACAAAGAAGTAATGCTTCAGCCATGTCACCAAAAGGATATAGAAAGAAAATATATCACATTTTTGACTCTAATAGTGGAAACTACTAAAAAATGGTATTTTATATGCAATAAACAATCTTCCAGATCATGGGTTTAGTCAACAGAAAACTGCTAAAACTGTTCACAGAATGAAACACAGCCACCACTGGAGTAGAATTGATACAGGATTTGATGTTAGTAAATTTCTTTAGCTTTGGAAATTACTATAGCAATTTAATTGCTATAAAGTTACTACTGCCATGAATCTTGGGCAATAGATGGTTTGGTTCAGTTCAGTCCAGTTCAGTCGCTCAGTCGTGTCCGACTGTTTGCGACCCCATGAATTGTAGCACGCCAGGCCTCCCTGTCCATCACCAACTCCCGGAGTTCACTCAGACTCACGTCCATCGAGTCAGTGATGCCATCCAGCCATCTCATCCTTTGTCATATCCTTCATTTTAGTAAAAAAACTAAAATAATTTATTGCATTAAAATTGATTCACTTAAAGTTTCCAGTCAATTTCCTCCACAAAATTTAAATGCAACAATACACTAAGGAATGCTTTGTAAATGTCAAGGTATAACATTAACATTTGATTGAAGTTGTTATAATTACTTTTCAAACTCCAGAAAATGAGAGGTTTCTATTGCCAGTAAAAATTATTGTCACAGTATGCAAATATCAGAATATAAAATAATTACATTGTTATTTATGAGCCTGATACACTTTATTCCTTTTGCTGGCAAGAAAGATTACTTCATTTTTTTTCTGATTAAGTATGCATGTATACTTTTTAGAGCACATGCATATGTTAGAAGCCTTATGTGGAAAACTGCACACAAGCAACAAGTATTTGTGCTTGCTAAGTAGCTTCAGTCGTTTCTGACTCTTTGTGACCCTGACTGTAGCCCTCTAGGTTCCTCTGTCCATGAGATTCTCCAGGCAAGAATACTGGAGTGGGTTGCCATGCCCTCCTCCAGGGGATCTTTCCGACCCAGAGATAGTACCTGTGTCTCCTGTGGCTTCTGCATTGCAGGTGGATTCTTCACTGCTGAGCCATTGACGGAGTCCATAAAAAGGTATATGTGGAACAATAGATTAAGTACACTGAAATTTTTGCTAAGACTCATCCATAGGGGAAGCATTTCATCTGACATTGTTTGAAAGAGAAGTGAAAGTGAAAGCGGCTCAGCCGTGTCTGACTCTTTGCTACCCCATGGACTGTAGCCTGCCAGGCTCCTCTGCCCATGGAATTCTCCAGGCCAGAATAGTGGAGTAGGTAGCCATTCTCCTCTCCCCTCCCCTCTTCCCAGCCCAGGGATCCAGCCCAGGTTTCCTGCATTGCTGGAGGATTCTTTGCCATCTAAGCCAACAGGGAAGCCCAAGAATACTGCAGTGGTTAGCCTATCTCTTCTCCAGCGGATCTTCCTGAGCAGGAACTGAAGCAGTGTCTCCTGCATTGCAGGTGGAGTCTTTATCAGCTGAGCTACCAGGGAAGCCCAAAGACTTTGTTTGGATCCTCTTTATTTTAAGGAAATCATAATAGTATTCAGGTTACCTATTTTTGCATAATTATTATGACTACTTACGCATATTTCCTTGAAATATTAATCAAAGTTCCTCCTTCAGAAAAAAAAAAATTTAGAAACTTTGCCTTATTCGTGCAGTTGGGTTTTCTACCTTCACCTTGGGAACCTGAGTGCTTCCCAGGGGGCTCAGTGGCAAAGAATCCACCTGTCAGTGCAGGAGACACAAGAAACATGGGTTCACTCTCAGGGTCTGGAAGATCTCCTGGAGAAGGAAATGCACCTCACTCCAGTATTCTTATTTGGGAAATTCGATGGACAGAGGAGCATGGTGGGTTATATACTATGGGGTTGCAAAGAGTTGTGTGACTGTGCAACTGAGCATGCGTGCACTTCATGGGATCTCAAAATAAACTTCAGTCACTGGAAACAATAATTAACAATGTTACTTGAATTTTGATCTTCCCACAACCAACCCTATTCCCATCAAAGTAAAATTCAGCACCAGTTCCACTTATATGATGTGGTACATGTATAGGAAGTCTTGAAATTCATGACCAACTAATATTCTGATCATCTTAAATTTGATTTTACTTGGTTTAATAATTGCATATTTTGGGTCCCCTAATAATTATTTGTTGGGTGAAAATATAAAACCTAGGTTCGATACAGGATACAGGATGCTTGGGGCTGGTGCACGGGGAAGATCCAGAGAGATGATATGGGGCGGGAGGTGGGAGGGGGGTTCAGGACTGGGAACTCATGTACACCCGTGGCAGATTCATGTCAATGTATGGCAAAACCACTACAGTATTGTAAAGCAAAATAAAGTAAAAATAAAAATTTAAAATAGAAAAAAAAAACCCAAATCATTTAAACTATTCAGTGACTGGACCATCTAATTGTTTGTTTTGACTTCAATGAATATTTTAAAATGTAATCTATTAGCTTCTTCATCTTAAAACAAATCCATCAGTCTTTACAAAAACCATTTTATAAATTACAACCTTGAAACAGACAGATTTTCATGCCTCCTTACTTAAAATTGTTTCATCCATATTTGTTTCCAGAAGTGTTTGTTAGTTGCTCAGTCTTCTCCAGGGGGAAGTAAGCAAGTGAATTTTAATTAGACACTTCATCTAAGTGGATTTTGTTTATAATTAAATGGTGATTCTTTTGTCTAATCTATCAAATTCAGGCTACCAGATTTCCTGTGTGCCTCCTTTCTACTGAATCCATCATGTCCTCCCTCTTTGCTCTATCTACCATTTTCACAGATAACTCAACAGCATCTTGTCTCACCTATACCACTTGTCAAAACCTCCCTGTCCCTGATTTTCTCTAATGGGTTCTGGGCTCTCTAGGATCCAGTCAGCCAGTGACCCAGGCAGGTACCTAGAGTTGTTCATGAACCCGTGGGCCAGCTCTTGACCATCACTATACTCTAGTGGGTTTAGTTCAGTCACTTAGTCTTGTCTGACTCTTTGAGACCCCATGGACTGCAGTACACCAGGCCTCCCTGTCCATTACTAACTCCCGGAGTTTATTCAAACTCATGTTCATTGAGTCGGTGATGCCATTCAACCATCTCATCCTCTGTCATCCCCTTCTCCTCCTGCCATCAATCATTCCCAGCATCAGAGTCTGTTCCAGTGAGTCAGTTCTTCTCATCAGGTGGCCAAAGTATTGGAGTTTCAGCTTTAGCATCAGTCCTTCCAATGAATATTCAGGACTGATTTCCTTTAGGATGGACAGGTTGGGTCTCCTTGCTGTGCAAGGGACTCTCAAGAGTCTTCTCCAACACCGCACTTCAAAAGCATCAATTCTTCGGCACTCAGCTTTCTTTATCGTCCAACTCTCAAATCCATACATGACTACTAGAAAAACCATAGCTTTGACTAGATGGGAGAAATATCAGTAAACACAAATATGCGGATGACACCACCCTTATGGCAGATAGTGAAGAAGAACTAAAGAGCCTCTTGATGAAAGTGAAAGAAGAGAGTGAAAAATTTGGCTTAAAGCTCAACATTCAGAAAACTAAAATCATGGCATCCGGTCCCATCACTTCATGGCAAATAGATGTGGAAACAGTAAAAACAGTGGCTGACTTTATTTTGGGGGGATCCAAAATTACTGCAGATGGTGACTGCAGCCATGAAATTAAAAGATGCTTGCTCCTTGGAAGGAAAGTTATGACCAACCTAGACAGCATATTAAAAAGAAGAGACATTACTTTGTCAACAAAGGTCCATCTAGTCAAGGCTATGGTTTTTCCAGTAATCACGTATGGATGTGAGAGTTGGACGATAAAGAAAGCTGGGCGCTGAAGAATTGATGCTTTTGAAGTGTGATGTTGGAGAAGACTCTTGAGAGTCCCTTGGACTGCAAGAAGGTCCAACCAGTCCATCCTAAAGGAGATCAGTCCTGGATGTTCATCAGAGGGACTGATGTTGAAGCTGAAACTCCAATACTTTGGCCACCTGATGCGAAGAGCTGACTCATTGGAAAAGACCCTGATGCTGGGCAAGATTGAGGGCAGGAGAAGAAGGGGATGACAGAGGATGAGATGGTTAGATGGCATCACCGACACAATGGACATGGGTTTGGGTGGACTCTCGGAGTTGGTGGACAGGGAGGCTTGGCGTACTGCAGTTCATGGGGTGGCAAAGAGTTGGACATGACTGAGTGACTGAACTGAACTGAACTTGACTAGACAGACCTTTGTTGGCAAAGCAATGTCTCTGATTTTTAATATGTTGTCTAGGTTGGTCGTAACTTCTCTTCCAAGGAGGTAGCGGCTTTTAATTTCATGGTTGCAGTCACTATCTGCAGTGATTTCGGAGCCCCTCCACCCCAAATAAAGTCTGTCACTGTTTCCCCATCTATTTGCCATGTAGTGATGGGCCCAGTTGCCATGATCTTAGTTTTCTGAATGTTGAATTTTAAGCCAACTTTTTCACTGTAGCGGATACTGGAGGATCAATACTCACCTTTCTGTCTCATCATTTGTGAATTCCCTGATGCATTCTAATGAGTCCTTGTAACATGTGTTCCAGGAGAATCCAGACCCAGTTGCTCCTAGTAGTGATCAACTTAAAAGACAAACCGTTAAGTTGGTTTTTCCACTTTCTATGTCTTAATTGTCCCAGTTTTCTACCTCATTCATATACACATCCAAGCTCTTCTTTCTGGGGGAAAAACCAGAGTCAGGAACTCATTATCTGTATTTTTTTTTTTCTATTGCTCTCTTTTGTGTCTTACTAATTCTTCATGTTTTCTTAACTTTTCCAATTTTCTTAAAATATTTTCCTTCATTTTCCTTTGACATCCTGTCTTTTGGGAGTTAAAAAATGATTTACACTTATAAAGGAGCAATGTGAAAGATGCTTATGATGGTGGGAATATTCTGTATCTTGATTGTGGTGTTGGAAATACAAACCTACAGATTATAAAATTGAAGAGAACTAGATATATACCCCGGAGAAGGCAATGGCACCCTACTCCTGCCTGGAAAATCCCATGGATGGAGGAGCCTGGTAGGCTGCAGTCCATGGGGTCACTAGGAGTTGGACACGACTGAGCGACTTCGCTTTCGCTTTTCACTTTCATGCACTGGAGAAGGAAATGGCAACCCACTCCAGTGTTCTTGCCTGGAGAATCCCAGGGACGGGGGAGCCTCGTGGGCTGCCATCTCTGGGGTAGCACAGAGTTGGACACGACTGAAGCGACTTAGCAGCAGCAGCAGATATATACACAAATACAAGCAAAATCTGAATCACATATGGATTGATCAATGCTAATATAATGGTTATAATTCTATATTGTCGTTCTGCAGGATGTCACCACCAGAGAAAACCAGTAAAAGAAACTTGGGGCTGTGATGCTGTTTAGCTGCTCAGTCACGTCCGGCTCCTTTGTGACCTCATGGACTATAGCCCACCAAGTCCTGTGTCCATGGGGTTTCCAAGGCAAGAATATTGGAATGGGTTGCTAATCTCTTCTTCAGTGGGTCTTCACCACCTAGGGATCAAATCCTCATCTCTTGCATCTCCTGCATTGGGAGGCATTTTCTTTACCACTGAGCCACCTGGGAAGCCCAAAATACATGTGAGATCACTGTATATTGTTACTTACAACTTCTTGTGACTGTACAATTATCTCAATAAACATTTAATTAAAGAAAAAGCAATTTTGCTTTTCTCCAACTATAGCCCCTCAATTTAGATACACATAGGAAATACATTCTTTTAGCAAGCTAATAACCAGGTTAAGTACTTATATACACATTTGTAAGAGCATTTCACTTAAATTATAAACTCATAAACGCCTATTTGACTTTTAATTAAAAGCCATCTGTTAACTTTTGTCCTTCAAACATCCTGGAATCTAGTAAAAATAGTTACATATTATATACAGGATTAAATTAATTTGAAAGAGCATTCTCATTTGGTGCTTTTAATATTTATTAAGTAGCAAAACACTGCAAAGCTATTTGATCTGGGCTACAGAATATACCTTCTATAAAGGAAGTTGTATAATACTTGTTTAGTTTATAGTTTTTAATTTCTTTTATTTTTTTCCACTTTTCTAAAGGACATCTCTGCTTCCTTAAACCCACTGGAATGGATTTCAAATAAAAATACTGACCATTCACATTTGGGAAAAGAGAAAAAATGATATCATTTGTCTGGATCAGTTATCTACCTGATTCCTAAGAGTCCAGTTTAGAGACTGAATTTGTATTTTGTATAAAGGATGTTCCCTCCACCGTTAAACACAGATTAAGCATAGAAATAAAACACTATTAGGGCTAGGGTTAGGGTTATTATTTGCAATAATACATGAAATGTATTATAATTTTAAGGAGTTTCTCTCTTCAGAATTGTTTGTATCAACTCAGGACAACTTCAGAAGTGGAAGAAAAAAAAACAACAAAAAAACAAAAACAAGACTGGCCCAATGTTTTCCCTGTCTTATGGGTATAAAATCAGTTCTGCTACATCTTTCTATAAGTGCTTTTGACGACTCCCCTCTCCAACACGTGTCTAAACATTAAAGTTTGCCTCGGTCATCTTTCTCAAATGCTTTGGTTCCCTGTTTTAGTTACCCTTGGTCTAAACCTTGACCTTCTGCTGCCTGTCTCAATAAATTCAGAACATAAAGCATTTACCTGCAGCAAATGTGAATGGTTCCCCCAGAAATAATAGCATCCAATAAAAACCAAAACCAAGGGAAGAGAAAGGTGAGGTTGGGTATAATTTTCTCATCACAGCTTCCTTCGCTTTTTCTTTTTGGCCTTAGACACTCTGTTGACCTCTGTCTATTTTTATGGTGAGATTAATTCTTCTATTTCAATGAGTCTGAATCTTTCAGAATCATATAGTGGGGTTGACCTTAAAAAGTGCTAATCTTAAAAAAGATGATGTGAAAAAAATGACCAAAAAATGAAAAAAAATTCTTGCAGACCCAGGAAATAGAGATGACTTTACTCAACTTTCTAAGTTTATAAAGAGGGAGGTGGGTAAAGGACAATCAAGTGACACAGTATTAGGCTTGTATCCCTCCAGTGTTGGCTGTCAAATCCTCTAAGCCTTGCTTCAGCAGAAATGCAGACCCCAGGCCAACTATATCCCAAGTCAGTGGAAGTATTAGAGATCCTAGACTGAGTGCAGAATAATTAAATTAAAATTAGAATTTCTAATATGAAAACTCTGAATATCTATCTATCCGCTAGCAGTTGAGTGTTGGGATTTTACTGTGTTGCCAAGTCCTTGCTTTGTGCATTTCCATAGTCAGTGACAGGGTGACTTTATTTAGTTACCTAAATCATTCCTTTTTTCCACCCCCCACCCCCGCCTTTAAGGTCTTGTGGACTTTGGCCTTGTCTTTTTCACTTTTGGTCCTTCTCTTCTCACAAACTCCCTATGGCCTGTGCAAGGACCCATAATTCATCCCAAAAGATGAAATATACCACTTATTCCTAGACTCCTAGGTGTTCACAACCTAACTTCTTCGAGGTCTTCTTCTGAGAAGGTCTTTCCACCTCTGTGGACTAGTATTAGGTCAGGACTACCTTTCTGGATGTAAATGTGGTTCTCCACAACCAGCCAAAGGGATTCCACAAATATCTTACCATCTAGGGACACTTATCTTTGAGAAATTTATCTTCAGACTTAAAAGGATGTTTTTCTATGGTTGTCTAGCTTAATAGGTCTCCTTCTGCCCATGTTATGGTTAAATTCAGCCTCAAAGGTCTATTTTGGGTGTTATGAGAGAGGAGTCAGGCATGAGAAAAGCCAGTGCTTGAAAGTGATACATTCAAAATGGTGGAAGAGAATTAAGTGAAGTATGAAGTGAAAGTGACTCAGTCATATCTGACTCTTTGCAACCCCATGGACTACACAGTCCGTGTAATTCTCCAGGCCAGAATACTGGAGTGGGTAGCCATTCCCTTCTCCAGGGGATCTTCCCAATTCATGGATCGAATTCAGCTCTCCAGCATTGCAGGTAGGTTTTTTATCATCTAAGCCACCAGGATAATCCAACTATTGTTTTTTTTTTTTTAATAAGTATTGTATTCTCCTGATTTGATTAACTATCTTCCTTTATTCTTTTACATCCAAGATTGCCTTACTCATATTCAGCCCTGAAAACTATTTTCCTTAGGCACTACTACTGTGATATAAAGTATTATTTTGTGATTGCTGATGTTTGCTTTTTAAAAAATATGACATCATAGTTAGTGTTGCACAAGACACATAAGAGGTGATTAAAATGTAACTACTTTCACTAGTTGAGTTCTACAGAATATAAATGAAAAAAATATAGCAAGGTTTTATGATCTCTGAAGCATCATGCAAATGTAAAATATAAAACCTCTTATAATGTTGCACACAGATATAATGCCAACCAAGGAATGTTACAAATTTGAAATGCAATTATTTTAGATATTTATGGAGGATGGTAAACCAATAATTTCTGATTTTTCCTTCATGCTTCATTTTTCTATATAGTTCTCACTAGCTAATCAAAAGGCAAAGGGAAAACATTTTAGGCAAAAAAATAGTATATAGTAGAAAATGCAATAAATTTCTATTTGCCAATTGGCAGGTACATTTACATTGGTACAGGACATACTGTTATAGAACAAAATATATTTAGTTTATATGCATATATATATATATATGTATATGAACTGATTTTCAACTCTTACAAGCCCTGCATAATTAAAACCTGCAATCAGAACTACACACACTAAGACAAGTATTGTCAACATTGAGCAAAAGAAACTAAATACAAAAGTGAGCATACAATACTAGTCCATTGATCAGAAGGTGAACCACACACAAAACATACCAAGGTCGTAGAGGTTAGGATAGTGGATTGCCTATGGGTGAAAGTAGAACCTGGAAGGGGAGGTGTGTGTCTGGAATTGCAATAATGTTTTGTTTCTTGATCGAGATGCTGGCTTCCTGAGTGTGTTTACTTTATGAAAATTTACTAAGCTTTCCAGTAGTCATGTATGGATGTGAGAGTTGGACTGTGAAGAAAGCTGAGTGCTGAACAATTGATGCTTTTGAACTGTGGTGTTGGAGAAGACTCATGAGAGTCCCTTGGACTGCAAGGAGATCCAACCAGTCCATCATAAAGGGGATCAGTCCTGGGTGTTCTTTAGAAGGAATGATGCCAAAGTCGAAACTCCTGTACTTTGGCCACCTCATGAGAAGAGTTGACTCATTGGAAAAGACTGATGCTGGGAGGGATTGGGGACAGGAGGAAAAGGGGATGACAGAGGATGAGATGGCTGGATGGCATCACAGACTCAATGGATGTCAGTTTGAGTGAACTCTGAGAGTTGGTGATGGACAGGGAGGCCTGGTGTGCTGCAATTCATGGGGTCGCAAAGAGTCGGACACGACTGAGTGACTGAACTGAACTGAACTGAACCCCTATATAACATATACTCAGATGTCCTGCTAGTTGTCTGACTAGTCTTGCTTATGGTTTCCAAATGGAATCCTGATTAATGGGAAGTGTGTATTTGGTAAGGATACACCAAATATTTTGGTTATATGTGAGTTACTGTTTTAAGGTTTTTATAACTAAAACAGATAGATATTGTCCTTTACTCATTGGAAGCAAGCAGGTGATGTGAATTCATGAATCACTGTCTAAACTGAGTGAATTATCTTAAGTGAATATTTATAACCTTGTGATAATAATTAATGTTTTCATGTTGTGAGTAAGATGCTATGAGTTGGAATGGTGTTGCAAGTGGTCATTTCTAGAGGTTAATAGAAACCACGTTTTGTGCTTCTCAAATACTGCTAAACTTGCTGTGTCATATTTTTTTTTCCAAAACTTAATTGAAAGATAATAGCCAGAATGTTATAATTAAAGGCCATAAATACAGTAGCTGTTTTGTGTAAAAAAAAAACCTTTGACACTTAATTACCTACCTAAGGCTGTAATTTCATTAGAATCATGACACAAATACTGTTTACAGAATGCCTCATGAATCTCTTTGGATTACTGGGAACAAAAAGTCAATTTTTTCTCTACATTTTTTCTCACTACTTGTCAAAAGAGATAACAATAACAACAGAAAAAAGGAAAAGGGAAAAGACAAAAGGAAAGTAACATTTTAGGAAAGTAACATTTTAAAAACTTTTTTGATTTTATAGAGAAACAAAATCAGTCAGCATAGCACTCAACAGCATTTTCAATCTCGAAATACCTTTCAGTCTTATAAAATATGGCTTAGCTCATGAAAATGAAAGATTCAAAGCAATGACTAATATAAAATTTTTTTCCAAGCAGTTATTCTGTTATCATAGCAGAATACTGCCTAGTGATTGAAAGCATATATATTGCAACTTTATAATAAACCATTGTAAACTTTATATCTTTAAATGGACCATAATCCCAACCCCCAGGCCTAAGAGAAGTAGTTGGCCATAAATAAGTTTTCAGAGTACTGATAGAAAATGTAGTACTAAGGTTACCCTCAGTGACTGCTTTTGTCTAAATGTTGAAATAAAAATAGATTTCACAGACTTTTCTTAATAAAAATTTCATTATTTAGATTTATATTGGCCAATTGCCTACCATGTTAATTTAATGATTTAGGTATTTAAAGAAGAATGAAAGTTCAGCTAAAGTTAATTTTATTAGTGAAAAATGAAAGAGTAATAAAAGTAATAAAAATGGGAGAAATTATAAGGCAATGGTAAAAATGGGTATATTTAGCAAGGAGAATTTCTTAATTATAACCTAAGTGGATAGAATAAATTCCTCAGGCAGTATCATTTATATTCTCTATTGAGGGAAGGTGACTGATAACAGCATTTGATTAAAAAATAAATTATACCTAAAAAGCTACTCAGAAAATAATTCAGATAGTGTGTTCTACTTGTGAATTTTGAAATGGCTGATTGGAATGCCAATCCCAACTGCCTGCTGTATTGCCTTTTTAAAGCTCAGGCCATTTTCTGAGGAATCTCTACACTGTTCTCCATAGTGGCTATACTAGTTTGCTGTCCCACCAATAGTATAAGAAGGTTCCCTTTTCTCCACACCCTCTCCAGCATTTGAGAGAACAGCATTGACACATGTATATTGCCATATGTGAAATAGATGACCAGTCCAAGTCTGATGCATGAAGCAGGGCACTCAAAGCCGGGGCACTGGGACCAACCCAGAGGGATGGGTTGGGGAGGGAGGTGGTAGGGGGGTTTGGGATGGGGGACACATGTACACCCATGGCTGATTCATGTCAATGTATGGCAAAGCCCACCAAAATACTATAAAGTAATTAACCTCCAATTAAAATGAATAAATAAATTAAAAACAAAACAAAAATGCCCAGGCCATTTTCTGGATATCAGAGAGCTCATCTGTGTGGAGTGTGGACCAAAGTGTAGAGTTTGCTCCAGTTTCAAAAGTTTAAATGCAATTTTATTATTTTCCTATTGATTAAAATTTAAGCATAATTGATCACATGGATGCCTTACAGCATATTCTTTGGTAGCAGAGAAAAATATTGAGGGCTTTCTATGTTCATGCAATGTTTCAAAGGAGAGATGGATAGAAGAGTATATGGCAGAAAGCAGCACAGCATGAAACCAATCCAGCTGCTGGGCGTTTTTATAGCTTTATCTCCTGCTCTGCTGCTGCCATCTGCTTATCTCTCTGTTGTGTTACAGCAGAAGCTACCATCTACGGATGGATGCATATACTCAGTCAGCTCAGCTGAGTTCAGTGCTCAGTCTTGTCCAGCGACCCCATGAACTGCAGCACGCCAGACCTCCCTGTCCATCACCAACTCCCAGAGCCCACCCAAACTCATGTCCATTGAGTCGGTGATGCCATCCAACCATCTCATCCTCTGTTGTCCCCTTCTCCTCCTGCCCTCACTCTTTCCCAGCATCAGAGTCTTCCCAAATGAGTCAGCTCTTTGCATCAGGTGGCCAAAGCATTGGAGTTTCAGCTTCAACATCAGTCCTTCCAATGAGCACCCAGGACTGATTTCCTTTAGGAAGGACTGGTTGGATCTCCTTGCAGTCCAAGGGATTCTCAAGAGTCTTCTCCAACACCACAGTTCAAAAGCATCAATTCTTCAGCACTCAGCTTTCTTCACAGTCCAACTCTCACATTCATACATGACCACTGGAAAAACCATAGCCTTGACGAGATGGACCTTTGTTGGCAAAGTAATGTCTCTGCTTTTTAATATGCTGTCTAGGTTGCTCATAACTTTCCTTCCAAGGAGTAAGCGCCTTTTAATTTCATGGCAGCAATCACCATCTGCAGTGATTTTGGATCCCCCCAAAATAAAGTCAGCCACTGTTTCCACTATTTCCCCACCTGTTTGCCATGAAGTGATGGGACCGGATGCCATGATCTTCGTTTTCTGAATGTTGAGCTTTAAGCCAACTTTTTCACTCTCCTCTTTCACTTTTATCAAGAGGCTCTTTAGTTATTCACTTTCTGCCATGTATTACATATTCATATTTTATGCTTAAAATTATAATTTTTCAATATTTTCCTCTAATAAATTTAACCCTATTTTAAACAGTTTTATTGAAGCATAAACAGCATACGATAAACTATACACTAGTTTAAATACTACATGTAATTCAATAAGTTTGGGAAACGTTCACTATGTGGATTGTGGTGATGGTTTTACAGGTGTAAATGTAGTTTAAATCTGGATTTCTTCTATTCTGATTTGATTTAAATAGTCTTTGTATTGTAACAGTGTGCCTCCTTGCTTCACTCAATGTACTTACTCTTGTGAAGTTTTTTAAGAAAAATATTTAATTTAACAAATCCACTATGGAGATGTACATAATCAACAGAGAAGCCCAAGTTAGCCACATAAAGTTACTATGCAATTATTTATTCATTATTATATTTAGTCAAGAAATATTTTTTTCATTCTGAGCCAAGAACTCTATTAGGCATCAGAATATTTCTAAACCATTATTAAACTGGATGAGATGAAGAGGCTCTATTCTCTGTGTATAGTTTGATATACAGGAGATAATAGTTGAAAAGTGACACAATAGGCTGGGGGACTGGATGTAAGATAAACACAGTGTGCTCTGGGAATAACACGAGAATCCTTACCCAATCTTGTGGAAGACTTCCTAAAGCAAATGATGTCTGAAAACAAGTAGGATCTATCCACTGAAGGGAGAAATATGTGAGTGCTCCAAGAAGAGGGGACTGAATCTGCAAGATCTCCAAGGGGAGACAGGCAAGGAAACCTGAAAGTCACCCAGCACATCTGGACCAGTTGAGTTTATCACAGTTTGAAACACAGCAGGGTCTGGTGGATCACCTTAAAACCCCTAACTCCGTGGTCCAGAGATGATAAGATTAAAGAATTGATTGTAATAATAAAATTCCAGTGACAGTATTGTCAAGAGTTGTAGCTTGAGTCTGTAGCAGGGTCTGGTGGATCACCTTAAAACCCCTAACTCCGAGGTCCAGAGATGATAAGATTAAAGAATTGATTGTAATAATAAAATTCCAGTGACAGTATTGTCAAGAGTTGTAGCTTGAGTCTGTGTGTGATGTGTTACTTTAAATTAGATGAATAAATCTGTGACACAAACAAGTTCTAGAAGTATTTATGAGATCCATACCGTAGGTCTTAAAACAGAGAAAGCTGAAGAGAGAGGACTATGACAAAAAAACAAAAATCAAAGCTACTGCCCAGGTTTCTAATTTGACTAAAGGAATAAATTATGATGTTGCTTATAGAATTAAAGCATGAAGAGGGAGGTGAGGGTTTAGTTAGTTTTGATCCACTGTGTACTCAAATTGATAGGTATGGTGGATAATTACTTAGAAACTGGTTTAAGCCTCAGTGAAGAATTTGGAGCTGAACAGATGATTTCAGTCTTTCTTTTTATTGAGATGTAATTGCCAAAATCACTGCAGATGGTGATTACAGCCATGAAGAGACATCACTTTGCCAACAAAGGTCCGTCTAGTCAAGGCTATGGTTTTTCCAGTGGTCGTGTATGGATGTGAGAGTTGGATTGTGTAGAAAGATGAGTGCTGAAGAATTGATGCTTTGAACTGTGGTGTTGGAGAAGACTCTTGAGAGTCCCTTAGACTGCAAGGAGATCCAATCAGTCCATTCTTTTTAAGTTCTTTTTTTGATATAAATTTGTTTATTTTAATTGGAGGTAATTACTTTACAATATTGTATTGGTTTTGCCATGCATCAACATGAATCCGCCACAGGTATACACATGTTCCCCATCCTGAACCACCCTCCCTCCTCCCTCCCTGTACCATCCCTCTAGGTCATCTCAGTGCACCAGCCCCAAGCAGTCCATTCTAAAGGAGATCAGTCCTGGGTGTTCTTTGGAAGGAATGATGCTAAAGCTGAAGCTCCAGTACTTTGGTCACCTCCCTGAAGAACTGACTCATTGGAAAAGACTCTGATGCTGGGAGGGATTGGGGGCAGGAGGAGAAGGGGACGACAGAGGATGAGACGGCTTGATGGCATCACTGACTCAATGGACGTGAGTCTGAGTGAAGTCTGGGAGTTGGTGATGGACAGGGAGGCCTGGCGTGCTGCAATTCATGGGGTTGCAAAGAGTCGGACACAACTGAGCCACTGAACTGAACTGAACTGAATTGACATACACCATTGTGTAAGTTTGAGGTGTACCATGTGTTGATTTGATAAGTTTATATACTGCAATGTGATTACCACCATAGAGTTAGCTAACATCTTTATCACATCACATAATTATCATTTTCTTTCTTTCCTTTTTTGATAATGAGAACAATTGAGGTCCAGTCTCTTAGCAACTTTGAAGTTTACAAAACAGAATTGTTGCTTAGAATTGTTATGCTGTGCAATAGATCTCCCAAACATATTTAACCTAGTCGAAAATTTGTGTCTTAAACAGCCTCTCCCTAATTGCCCCACCTCCCAGGCTATAGTAACCACCATTCTACTTTCAGTTTCCACAAATTTGGCTTTTTGAGATTCTATCTGTATGTGATGTCATTATAGTCTCAAGCTATATGTTCTGTGATCCTGTACTTGAAGCTTTGAGAATACCTTAAATGCAGAGTAAAATTTTCTACAGTCATGCATTATTTTGTTTCATACCTGGTTCTGAATTTTCCAAATTCCATATACTACACATATGTTATCAAACATAAATATCAAGCTTGAAATCCTTATACCTTAAAACTTTCCATCTTAAAACGTTTGCTAAAAGCCCTGACTCTCTGTCTTCTTTAGGAAAAGATACCTCATGATTCATTTAAAAACAAAAAGAATCACATAGTGAATTAATCAAATTAATATTAAAGTCCTCACAGAGCACCAGGAACATGTGATTATTATTATTTTTAGTCTGTATGATAAAAAGGATGGTCCAAAATAAAAGTATGTTTTTTGTTACATGTATGGTGACCTTTGGGTTTCCCCAGTGGCCCAATGGTGAAGAATCTGCCTGCAATGCAGGAGTCACAGAAAGTATGGGTTTGGAAAGATACCCTGGAGGAGGGCATGGCAACCCACTGCAGTATTCTTGCCTGGAGAGTCCCATGGACAGAGGAGCTGGGTGAGTTACAGTCCACAGGGTCACAAGGAGTCAGACATGACTGAAGCAACTTAGCATGTACACAGGCATGGTGACCTTTATTTATAAGATAAACAGATTTTTCCACATATTTATTTATCAACAGTAGTGTTTTAATAGAAGGAGTGTTCATCTTCAAATAGTTTAATACTACAGATAATGAAATAGCTTTATAAATCATGGATATTGACCTCAATAAGTCACTCATCCTAGAGATTAAAAATAAAAAAAAATTGAGTGCATCATAGCACAAAACCAGTGTTTCAGTTTTTCACTTTTAGTGATAGAAACACCAGGCACTCAAATGAGGAGATATATTTTCAATCACATTTGTGAGTCTAAATATAACTTTACAAGAAAACTAGATGCCAGATAGCAATATAAAAAATAGATGCTAATATGATGTTTACATTCCTATGAATAAAGTTCTTTTATTATGACACTTAATTATTTTTATGTGAATATAAGATCCTGAGGTAGTGATAACTGTTTTTTAAAAAAATAATCTGACAAAAACTTCTCCATGAAAAAGAAGAATTATATGATTTTTAACCTAGTTTAGATCCTGGTTTTGACTGATTCTTGTATCTGTTATTCTATGTAAAGTATTTAAACATTTATAATTTTGATTTTAGTTCATTTGTCTTGCCCTTATTCTAAGGCAGGAGGATCTTTTTCTTCTCCACTCAAAATTCTGTATTGTTTTGTGTCAGTTACTATTGTTGAATAATAAATCACTCTCTCAAATTTAGTATCTTCAAACCACAGAAAGTTATTATTTCATGCACGTCTACATTAATTTGACGGTTTCACTAACTGGCCTGGGCTTGTCATGCATCTGTGGTCAGATGTCTGGTTGCTGGCTGCTCTGGGAAGACCAGGCTGGATCTATGTGACTCTGCTCAGCGTTATATGGCCTCTTGTGGGCTTCCCAGGTGGCGCTAGTGGTCAAGAACCCGCCTGTCAATGCAAGTAGAGGTAGAATCCCTGGGTTAGGAAGATCTCCTGCAGGAGGGCATGGCAACCCACTCCAGTATTCTTGCTTGGAGAATCCCATGGATTGAGAAGCCTGGCGGGCTACAGTCTGTGGGGTCGCAAAGAGTCAGACATGACTGAAGTGACTTAGCATGCGTGCATGTGGTCAAGAGGGTTTGCCTAGTCTGGTTCCTTATTGTGGGCAAGACCTCAAGAGAGATAGCAGAAGTGAGCATCTAAGAGCTAAAGCAAGTTACAGAGTCAGTCCAGATTCAAAGGGAAAATTTGCAGTCATGCTGCAAAGGATGAGGGGACATAGGAAGGCTTGGAGAAATAGAGGCCATTTTTGGACATTAATCCTAACATATAGTATATGGTTTATTAATTTAGTTGCTTACAAATCATTTAGTAATTGAGAAGGGACTTTTTAAAAAGATAATTATCATTGGCATTAAAGAAGACAATAAGTCATTATTTTTAACATTTTCTTTATTGTTAATTCTTATTGTTAGTTGCAAACTATGAAATGTCTTTTAAGTGTTTTATACTACTTTTAATTTTCATGTTGATATCCTATTTATTTTTGAGCACCTATCAAGTAATATGTTTTACAGCATAATGATGAAGCACCATCTGCTTCACATTCAGTGAGTTCAGTTTATCAGGAAGACAGTAAAGATAAAAGAAAAAATAATACATCATGGTTGTCTAAAAGCTGTGCAAAATTCACTGTGGAAATCATGGTGAAGGAAGAACATCCTTTCTGTGGGGGTTAGGGGATGATTTCATTAGCTGAAAAGACTTGATTACCAGCTAGAGGGGACCAGGAGTTCATTATACAGAGGGTGAAGGGGAGGGTGTGTATGCTACACACAGGGACCAGTAAATAAATCAGCATATCCAGCAGTCAGGAAGAGAGGGCTGATGTTGAAGTCAGAAGTCTGACAGGGATTAGACAGTGAAAGTTCTTGTAGGCTGTATCTTTTCCTATTCCACCATGCTTCCACTATGAGTTTTTTTTTTTTTTTTCCCCAAGTATTTACTAATCTGACTTTGAGCTCTAAGAAAGTGATTGGGCAATATTTTCTGTTTTCTTTATTAATTTTTATGCCTCTTTCTTTTCATTCTTTTTTTTTTTTTTTTGAGAAACAGTACAAGTTTTTGTAGATACCCATGGCTTCTCTCTCCTGGGCTTCCCTTATAACTCAGTTGGTAAAGACTCTGCCTGCAATGCAGGAGACACTGGTTCGATTCCTGGGTCAGGAAGATCCACAGGAGCAGGGATAGGGTACCCACTCCAGTGTTCTTGGGCTTCCCTGGTGTCTCAGCTGGTAAATAATCTGCCCGCAATGCAGGAGACCTGGGTTCAATTCCTGGTTGGGAAGATCTCTTGGAGAAGGGAAAGGCTACCCACTCCAGCATTCTGGCCTGGAGAATTTCACGGACTAAATAGTCCATGAGGTCTCAAGGAGTTGGACAGGACTGAGAGACTTTCATTTTCACTTTCTTTCTCCTATCTGCCACAACCACCAATCAAGCAGCAACATGGGTCAATGAACTCATTTATGACCATTAACCTTCATTGCTTCAGTCTTCCATGTCATGCTGCTGGCTGGAAAGCAGTAAGACCCAACTTCCATTTGGGTTTAAGAAATTAATCAAAGGACATTTTAGGCCTATAAATGTATTCCACATTTCATAATTCAGTGTTTGCCAAAGCCTAACATGGGAGTTGCAGGCATTAGTTCCATTAATAGAAAGTGTAAATTCACTTCAAGTTTGAAATTTCTTTAGTGCAAATAGATTTCAGAGTCTTCCACCAGAAGAAAGCTTGCACTAGGGCAAATCTGGGTACCCTTGGTTCTTGGATATTATTTATAATACTGTCTCCTGTAATATCACCATTGCCCTGAACACATGAGTTAGCAGAATTTTAGAGCTAGAAGACAGAAAATTTCTAGATTTTTCTCTCCTTGATATCAGAAAGGAGGTCTTTTTGCTCTTTTATCGTTGCTGTTTTTACTATTTTAGTTCTAGGTTTACAGCCCAGTCCACAGTTAGTGCTCAAAAAATGACTGTCCTATGAATCTACTTTAATTTTCCTATCTTATCAAAAGAGAAGTATTTCTTAAAGGTCAAGATCACTATTTTATCATAATGTCATCCATGGAAGTTTAATTGCTGTAGTTTTCTCCAGATGTTTCCTCCACCTCCTCAAGTTTGTTTGTAACTTTATATGTCTTTCCTCTACCATAATGGATAGTCAGATGTTCTAATCCTGGTCAGTGATGTTATTTATGTCTCACTAATTTCCAATGCTTTTTTGGTAATCCTTAAAACCTGAGGCAAGATAACAGTTCATCCACAGGTATTTTCAAAATTAGGCTGTTTACTCTGGAGGTCACAATACTGTCCCTCATTAAGTAAAATAAATTTAGCTCAATTGTTTGAAATTGATGGACCAGTAATCTCTTTTCTACCCTTAATCTACATTGCTAATTTCAGTAGAGAAGCTAATAATTGCTTCCCTATTAAAGCTGTTAATTGTACTCTCTTTGCTGGTAATCTGTAGACAAATGAAGTTCCAACCATCCCTGCATGGTTTTATTTAGTTTTTTTTTTTTTTTTGTAACTTGTAACTCCTTTAACACCATTAACAGAAGTAAAGTTTTGACATAAGGTACATAATCTATGTGCGTACTTGCTCATTCCTATTCAACTCTTTGTGACTCCATGGACTGCAGCCCACCAGGCTCCTCTGTCCATTGGATTTTCCAGGCAAGAATATTGGAGTGGGTTGCCATTACTTCTTCCTTACTCAGGGCTCGGACCCGAGTCTTCTACTTGGCAGGTGGATTCTTTATCACAGCACCACCTCGGAAGCCCCCAAATAATCTATATACAATGCTAAGTCTGATTTTATAAGAATTGGAACCAGAAACCTTAGAGTCTAGGCCAGCTAAATTAAGCCAGATGCTGAACTTGAGTTCAACCTTTTAGATGTAAAGCCACAGTGGACATTAGGACATATTAAAGTCTTTGAGGAACAGAAAAGACATAACTCATGGGGAAATGTGTGTTTGTAGAGAGGCAGGTGACTTAGCAACTGAATGCAAACACATACACAGGCTAGTGCATTAGATAATTCAGTGAAAAGCAGAGATGCAAAGAAGAGATGGTTTTAGTTTCTAACGTTCAAATTCCAGATCCATATACCTTGGGTGTGCGTAATTTCTATTTCCACAAACACTTAGATCATCTATGTACTTTAACAAAAGAAATTCCTATACCTCCATTGGCATGAATGTCTTTCTCTTATTGTGATTAAACAATAACTTAACACAGTATAGCTTTTGAAGCTTCTAAGTCCACTATTAGAAATACCTTTTTTTGAAATCTTTGTAGCTGACATTAGTGTTGCTCGAGTTGACTTTCTTCTAGACACTCTACTTTCCAGTTCTTAATATGACCTTTGGTTACAAAGGGCGGCCGCTCCATCAGGCTCTGAAATATTGATAAGGGGCACTGTTAAGCTCGTAAACCAAGCATCAGTAGGCGGGTGTTTGAAAGCAGGCTTCCTGCTTAATTTTCCATTCTGCAAATGCGTGTTGGCTTTAAAGGTCAAGAATGGTACCACAGGGATGTTTTTATTGCATTAACCAGACTTCTCAGCTCTGAATCACCTTCTTTCCAAAGCTGTAGAAGCAGAGGCTCTAAAATAAATTTAGTCATTACTTTTTATGATATTACCTCCCCTTCTTTGCCTGTCTGGAAACATGCATAATAATGGCTGACAATGGAAAAGAGCTTTTCAATTTTTCCTTGGGAGAAAGGGAAGGGAAAAATCAAAGAGGAAACAAAATACAACGGGCTTTAGAATATTCCTTTCTATTTTTGTTTGCCAGTGACTGAATTGGCTCATGGTTTTCTAGAACTATGAGCAAAGCTGCTTATAAAGGCCAAAGCAGAGCTCCTACACAATTTAATCTGTTACTTAATCAACCTATTTATTTTTTATGAAGAGATATATGTAGTATTAGAATATTTATTTCCTCAAGACAAATAATTTATTTGTTTTTAAGAAGCTTATATTTTATTTTAGGAAATATACATACCTCATCTCACACGCTAGTAAAGTAATGTTCAAAATTCTCCAAGGCAGGCTTCAACAATACGTGAACCATGAACTTCCTGATGTTCAAGCTGGTTTTAGAAAAGGCAGAGGAGCCAGAGGTCAAATTGCCAACATCTGCTGGATTATTGAAAAAGCAAGAGAGTTCCAGAAAAAACATCTATTTCTGCTTTATTGATTATGCCAAAGCCTTTGACTGTGTGGATCACAATAAACTGGAAAATTCTGAGAGAGATGGGAATACCAGACCACCTGACCTGCCTCTTGAGAAATCTGTATGCAGGTCAGGAAGCAACAGTTAGAACTGGACATGGAACAACAGACTGGTTCCAAATAGGAAAAGGAGTATGTCAAGGCTGTATATTGTCACCCTGCTTAATTAACTTCTATGCAGAGTACATCATGAGAAACGCTGGACTGGAAGAAGCACAAGCTGGAATCAAGATTGCCGGGAGAAATATCAATAACCTCAGATATGCAGATGACACCACCCTTATGGCAGAAAATGAAGAGGAACTAAAAAGCCTCTTGATGAAAGTGAAAGAGGAGAGTGAAAAAGTTCGCTTAAAGCTCAACATTCAGAAAACGAAGATCATGGCATCTGGTCCCATCACTACATGGGAAATAGATGGGGAAACAGTGGAAACAGTGTCAGACTTTATTTTTTGGGGCTCCAAAATCACTGCAGATGGTGATTGCAGCCATGAAATTAAAAGACACTTCCTCCTTGGAACAAAAGTTATGACCAACCTAGATAGCATATTCAAAAGCAGAGACATTACTTTGCCGACTAAGGTCCGTCTAGTCAAGGCTATGGTTTTTCCTGTGGTCATGTATGGATGTGAGAGTTGGACTGTGAAGAAGGCTGAGTGCTGAAGAATTGATGCTTTTGAAATGTGGTGTTGGAGAAGACTCTTGAGAGTCCCTTGGACTGTAAGGAGATCCAACCAGTCCGTTCTGAAGGAAATCAACCCTGGGATTTCTTTGGAAGGAATGATGCTGAAGCTGAAGCTCCAGTACTTTGGCCACCTCATGCAAAGAGTTGCCTCATTGGAAAAGACTCTGACGCTGGGAGAGATTGGGGGCAGGAGGACAAGGGGATGACAGAGGATGAGATGGCTGGATGACATCACAGACTCGATGGACGTGAGTCTGAGTGAACTCTGGGAGTTGGTGATGGACAGGGAGGCCTGGAGTGCTGCGATTCATGGGGTTACAAAGAGTTGGACACGACTGAGCGCCTGAACTGAACTGAACTGAACTGGACTGTAGCCCCGAGGCTCCTCTGTCCCTGGGATTCTCCAGGAAAAGATACTGGAGTAGGGTGCCATTCTCCTCTCCAGGGGATCTTCCCGACCCAGGTGTCCTGCACTGCAGGGAGGTTTTTTATCCTCCGAGCCAGCATCTCAAATGAGTGAGTCTCTATCTCTTCTGCTTCACAACACTCTTGATAAAAAAGTTGGGACTTCTGTTTGTCAACTTTCTGGACGATGTTGTATGATATAAACTGAGTGACTCTGCAAATTAAAGCAAGTAACATGCTACATACAATTTAAAAAGATGACTATATTTATGAGCGGACATGAAAATAAGAAATAATCAGATGCCCCAAATATAGTGAAAGCAGCATCCACAGGACAAGAGGGATGGATCTAACTTTCTCTCAGAGGGTTTCTGAAAACCTTGGATTTTGACTTTAATACTCTCTCTACCATATATGACAAGTGACATCAATTAGCATTTCCTTAACATTGGGAAGCTAATAGGATGAAAAAGAATTAAACCCTCCCACTCAGAAGGTGGTTTCCTAGGTGGCACTAGTGGTAAAGAATCTGCCTGCCAATGCAGGAGACACAAGAGATGCAGGTTTGATCTCTGGGTCAGGAAGGTCCCTGGAGAAGGCAATGGCAACCCACTCCAGTATTTTCACCTGGAGAATCCCATGGACACAGGAGCCTGGTGGCCTAAAGTCCATGCGGTCGCAAACAGCTGGATGTGACTGAGCAATTGAGCACGACCACTACCACTCAGGAAGATGATATGGATCCTTCCAAATCCACATGAACTAGGTAATCAAGAAAATGGATAAACTGAGATTTCAGCACAATACAAATTTAAAAAGTATATCCCAGACTAGACACTTTCCAGAGAAATTGTAAAACCCCAAAAGAGAAGATCTTAAAAAGTGGAGAATAAGTTTGGAAGGGCGGTCATCTTCAGAGTAAGGATGGATTGACAGTCTCACCATGGCAACAATGAGGTAGAGTTACATCTGTATCAAATTACATTTGCCTGTATTGAGTTACATCTGCATAAATTACATCTATATTGAATTCAGTGTTGAATGCTATTCCCAACAAATGATCTTTTAGGAAAGTAGGTGAATAAGGACATTTGTAGATAACAAAACAGAATTTGCTATTAACCACCCTCCTTGGACAGTATCTAACAAAAGAAGGAAGGTTGAATAAAGATATTTTTAATAATGAAAGTAAAATTTAGTAACTATTGATTGCATAAAAGCAAAAACGAAAATGATGGATAAAGTCATAATTTGATGTAGGTTAAATTTTTAAAATCTTTGCATTAAATGATTGTATCACTAACTCAATGGGCATGAGTTTGAGCAAACTCTGGGAGATAGTGAAGGAAAGGGAAACCTGGCCTGCTGCAGTCCACGAGGTTGCAAAGAGTCAGAAAAGATTCAGTGGCTGAACAACAACAACAAGTAAATATAAAGAAATAAGAGTATACAAGGCCTCAACAGGTAGAGAAGAAAAGCATAGTCTTGAACAACAACATTCAATTCATACAGAAGCTGGGAAAGGTGAGGAGGATGAGGTGGGTCCCTAACAGTGGTCCTGCTGGAATGACGGCTCTAAACGGCTACCAGGTAGGCTGATCCTTTGAGACTGGAATATGGACTAATTAATACCTTAGCTCATCTGTTAAACTCTTGTTGTCAACTCCAGGAAAACAGAAACAACTTGTAATACCACTCTTCAAAATTAATTGAGACGGGGCAGAGTTCACCTGAAATAATTTTGAGTCTAGGAGGGAAGGTTAGAATTAATTCAGGTGGATCTTACATGAAGTGGCGGTTGTGAAACACTCATTAGCTGCAACTATCCTATTTTCTTTGGTACAAAGTATAGAGACTGATTAATTGAAAAGAATTTCCTATTGAAATGATGTACAATATCCTCTTATTCTGTTCTTTACAGAGTACATGTTATAAAATAAAACTTACTGGAGAGGGAGATAAATTAGAAGTTTGGGTTTAGCATACACACTACTAAAAATAAAATAGATAAAGAACAAGGACCTATTGTATAGCACAGGGAAATAGAGTCAATATCCAAATATATCTACAATGGAAAAGAATATGAAAAATAATTACATGTATATATAAAACTAGACCGCTTTACTGTACCACTGAAACCAACACAACATTGTAAATTCGCTGTAATTCAATAAAAAGTGGTTATAAAAATTCGAGAATTATATTTTGTATAGAAGTCAAATATACTGCAATGTAGATTGCAAAGGCTTGTTTCAGTGTGTTTCAATAGTATCACTATTTTCAAGTGTAGATGCTCCAAATGTCAGCAAAAAGATATCAGGCCAAAAAGAATAAGATCTATTTTCCTCAAAAATTTATGCTTTCAATATGATTATGTCATCTTGAAAAAGTTTCTAATTTTCATTTAATTAACATATGATAATATATTTAAGGAAATAAACTTACTAAAATGTCCTTTCATATTTATTTGTTTTTGTAGACAGGTGACATTAATTGATTATAATGAAAATTATAAATTACTCTATAATTTAAGGGTCTAATCAAAATAATTAGAACTCTGAGTGATTCAGTTATTTGATTTGATTAATTTAATGCATAATAATATTTCTATATAGAGAAATCAAAAAGTTTGGATGAAATTATAAGATAAAGGATATCAAAAAAGTAAATCACAATTTTTATGAACTTGAAGGACCAAAATATCTTACATCTTGATATGATATTAAAAGTTTCCAAACTTTCTAATATATTGAATTATATAAAATAAGGAATAATGACCACTTACAGATATTTCTAATTAAACTGATTTATTCTTTATAAACAGAATTTCTGTTTTAAGTTTGTCATCTTTCTCATTTGGCCTTGTAAACAGTATTTATTTGTTTTGGATTTTGTTCAGTGTGAGATATTTTCTCTACACATTAAGCCTAATATTAAGAAATGTATCTGTTTAATTTTAGAATGTTTAGAAACTCCTTGTCATATGTTGCTTTTCTCATATTCATTGTCATTCAAGTCCCTGATTTTCTGAATTGTATCTGTCATCTTGTTTTGTCTTTGAAAAGACATTAACAACTTCCTTTATAACTTTTGATTTCACAGTGCATTGCTGGCCCCACAGAGCCTCAGGCTAACTTATGTATGATTTATTTACTCACTTCTTATATCCAGTTGCTAACTTCTTTGCTTCTCTTTTGACTATATGTTTTAAGTAAAAAACAACAACAACAACAAAAAAACCACAACTTTGTTACAAGTAAAATAAATTAAGTTTTGGTTTGAATTTGCAAAATATTCAGCATTAATTAAAGAAAGTAAATACAAGTGATTCTAAGTTCTGCTAACAATATAATTCATCGTGTAAAAATGGTTTGATTCCTGCATCATTTACTATTACAGTGGTCTTTAAATACTGTCTGCCTCAAGAGTCTAGAACTCAGTTTGCATTATATGGCTGCTAAACCCTTATATTCCCAAATGAGAATAAAAGAATACCATCAAGAAAGAGGAAGACGACTCTGTGAGCATGTGGGGTGAGACAGAAACAAGGCCGTTCCATAGCCACAGGAACGCACAAACATCCCCTCTTCTGTTTGCCATGAACAATGTTTGCCTTTTTTTTTGGCCATAACAATGCTAACCATACTTCATTCCTCAGTGTCCTAGAGAAATATTATTAAAATGTATTGATATTAATAATTAGTTGTTGTTCAGTTGCTAAGTCATGTCCAACTCTTTTGCCACTTGATGGACTATAACCCACAAGGCTCCTCTGTCCATGGGATTTCCCAGGCAAGAATCCTGGAGTGGATGGTCATTTCCTCCTCCAGAGGATCTTTCTGACTCAGGGATTGAACCTACGTCTACTACATTGACAGGAAGATTCTTAACAAAATCATTATGTTAGTAATTGATCATATAATACTAATTTTACATTGTATGTTATAATACATATAACATATAATTATATGATATATTTTCATATAAATTTATATAATATAATATACATTGCAATATGTACTAGTAAAAATAGTATATACTTTTATTTATGTAATTGTACTTATATATATTACATAATTATAGTTATAATATATTTATATTTATAATTAGTTGTATAATATCAAAATAGTAACATTATTAATATTTATTGTTATCATAAAATTGTCTGTCTTTTGGACATGAAACAACAGACTGGTTCCAAATAGGAAAAGGAGTACGTCAAGTCTGTATGTTGTCACCTTGCTTGTTTAACTTCTATGCAGAGTACATCATGAGAAATGCTGGGCTGGAAGAAGCACATGCTGGAATCAAGATTGCCGGGAGAAATATCAATAACCTTAGATATGCAGATGACACCACCCTAATGGCAGAAAGTGAAGAGGAACTAAAAAGCCTCTTGATGAGAGTGAAAGAGGAGAGTGAAAAAGTTGGCTTAAAGTTCAACATTCAGAAAATGAAGATCATGGCATCTGGTCCCATCACTTCATGGGAAATAGATGGGGAAACAGTGGAAACAGTGTCAGACTTTATTTTTTTGGGGGCTCCAAAATCACTGCAGATGGTGACTGCAGCCATGAAATTAAGACACTTACTCTTTGGAAGGAAAGTTATGACCAACCTAGATAGCATATTCAAAAGCAGAGACATTACTTTGCCAACAAAGGTCCATCTAGTCAAGGCTATGTTTTTCCAGTGGTTATGTATGGATGTGAGAGTTGGACTGTGAAGAAAGCTGAGCAGCGAAGAATTGATGCTTTTGAACTGTGGTGTTGGAGAAGACTCTTGAGAGTCCCTTGGACTGCAAGGAGATCCAACCAGTCCATTCTAAAGGAGATCAGCCCTGGGATATCTTTGGAAGGAATGATGCTAAAGCTGAAACTCCAGTACTTTGGCCACCTCATGCGAAGTGTTGACTCATTGGACAAGACTCTGATGCTGGGAGGGATTGGGGGCAGGAGGAAAAGGGGACAACAGAGAATGAGATGGCTGGATGGCATCAACAGCTCGATGGACGTGAATGAACTCCGGGATATGGTGATGGACAGGGAGGCCTGGCGTGCTGTGGTTCATGGGGTCACAAAGAGTCGGACATGACTGATCAACTGAACTGAACTGAACTGAACTGAATTCAAGACTGACCTCTGCTTTCTTAAACCACCAACTTTAGAATTATCCAGTAGAGGTCCAAATGCCCTATGAATTCCTTTCCAAGCCCTTCTTTTGAGATGCCCAACAGCTGCTCTGGATGGTGTTCACCCTTGCTGTGCCAAAACTAATAGACCTGACTCTGTTATGCAGCCATCTAAGGTCTTATTACAGGCCTAGCATCATTTCCTGCCACATGTCTTTATTTCTTGGTCGGAAGGGCAATTAGTAGTGCCCCTGTGATCTTAGACTGTCTACACTGTGGGAACACAACGGCAACCATGTCATTTCTACTGCTTTGATGATTGAAAGAGAAGGTAATTGTGTGTGAATTATAAAATATCACTCAAAGTGTAGTTGCTAATGCTATCATATCCCATTTTCCTACTATTTAGGCAGAATTCCATTTTTGTCACCCAATATCCATGGCCGCTTGTACTAGCTTTCACTGATAGAAAATTCTACTTTCTGCACTGCACTTAGAGGTAAGTCTGATTGCTTAAAATGTGTCATCAACAGTTTATTAATTGAAGATGCAGGGCTCAAAAACACATTTCTGAAGTTTCTCTACTTACTTCTGTATATCTTATGACTGATGTTTATTTGGTAGACTCCATTGACTCTGATTTTAAGTAATTCATAAGAAGCAGAGTATAATTGGCAAGTTCTCTAACAAGAAGAATATTATGTTTCCTGAATACTGTTTGATTGTAAACCAAGTAATGTATCAAACATGTCAGACTTTTATAGTCATGTTACTTAAGCAAAAAGCAGGATTCCATTTCAAACCTAATATCCAAATCTCCAGGGCTGGAATCCAAGCATCCTAACATTTTAGAAGTACCCCAGCTCCTGCACTAAAGTAGGGTTCCAAAGGAAGGTCTAGATAACTATGCTCTTGACAAATCTTATATACACCTTAAATTTCTAAAAAAGTTTCATCTTTCAAATCACAGAAGGGGGAAAAAGAAGTTCATGAGTCAAAACCATTTTCAAATAACCTGAACATTTTGTTTTAATATTTCCAGAAATACTATAGTATTTCAAGGAAAAGAAAGTCAACAAGCATAGTAAAATTATCTTACTCCAAAAACAGTGATAGCAGTCATAGAGAAGAGAACTGTTGTTGCCAAGAGACCTGTGGGAGGGGAGGATTGGAAGTTTGGGATTAGCAGATGAAAACTATCAATATTACATATGGAATGGATAAATAGCAAGGTTCTACTGTACAACACTGGAAACTATATTTAAAATCCTGTGATAAACCATAATAAAAAATATGAAAAAGAATGTATATGTATAATTGAATCACTGCTCTGTACTGTGTAAGCTAACATAACATTGTAAATCAAGTATACTTCAGTTATCTTTTTTTAAAGGGATATAATAAATTATTCAGTTGTCATTTATGACATCTCTAGTATATTGAAAATTCTCTAATTCTTCGTAACCATACCATGATTTACATCAGGTTTAAAAATTATCATTAAAGTACACGTGTCTCTTTCAATTCTGGTTTCCTTGGTATGTATGCCCAGGAGTGGGATTGCTGGGTCCTAAGGCAGTTCTATTTCCAGTTTTTTAAGGAATCTCCACATTGTTCTCCATAGTGGCTATACTAGTTTGCATTCCCACCAACAGTGTAAGAGGGTTCCCTTTTCTCCACACCCTCTCCAGCATTTATTGCTTGTAGACTTTTGGATCACAGCCATTCTGACTGGCGTGAAATGGTTTCTCATTGTGGTTTTGATATGCATTTTTCTGATAATGAGTGATGTTGAGCATCTTTTCATGTGTTTGTTAGCCATCCATATGTCTTCTTTGGAGAAATGTCTATTTAGTTCTTTGGCCCATTTTTTGATTGGGTGGTTTATTTTTCTGGAATTGAGCTGCAAGCAGTTGCTTGTATATTTTTGAGATTAGTTGTTTGTCAGTTGCTTCATTTGCTATTATTTTCTCCCATTCCGAAGGCTGTCTTTTCACCTTGCTTATAGTTTCACATGTACCCCAATGTTCATTGCAGCACTGTTTATAGTAGCCAGGACATGGAAGTAACCTAGATGTCCATCAGCAGATGAATGGATAACAAAGCTGTGGTACACATACACAATGGAATATTATTCAGCCATTAAAAAGAATACATTTGAATCAGTTATAATGAGGTGGATGAAACTGGAGCCTGTTATACAGAGTGAAGCCAGAAAGAAAAACACCAATACAGTATACTAACGCATATATATGGAATTTAGAAAGATGGTAACGATAACCCGGTATGTGAAACAGCAAAAGAGACACAGATGTATAGAACAGTCTTTTGGACTCTGTGGAAGAGGGAAAGGGTAGGATGATTTGGGAGAATGGCATTGAAACATGTATAATATCATATAAGAAACGAATCGGCAGTCCAGGTTCGATGCATGATACTGCATGCTTGGGGCAGGTGCACTGAGATGACCCAGAGAGATGGTACAGGGAGGGAGGAGGGAGGGGTGTTCAGGATGGGGAACACGTGTATACCTGTGGTGGTTTCATGTTGATGTATGGCAAAACCAATACAATATTGTAAAGTAATTAACCTCCAATTAAAATAAATAAATTTATATTAAAAATTATTAAAGTAGAAGAGGGATCAGAATTTTTTTCGGTTAATGGGTCACAGGGTTCAGTTCAGTTCAGTTTAGTTCAGTCGCTCGGTTGTGTCTGACTCTTTGCGACCCCATGAATTGCAGCACGCCAGGCCTCCCTGTCCTGTCCATCACCAACACCCGGAGTTCACTCAGACTCACGTCCATTGAGTCCGTGATGCCATCCAGCCATCTCATCCTCTGTAGTCCCCTTCTCCTCCTGCCCCCAATCCCTCCCAGCATCACAGTCTTTTCCAGTGAGTCAACTCTTCGCATGAGGTGGCCAAGTACTGGAGTTTCAGCTTTAGCATCATTCCTTCCAAAGAAATCCCAGGGCTGATCTCCTTCAGAATGGACTGGTTGGATCTCCTTGCAGTCCAAGGGACTCTCAAGAGTCTTCTCCAACACCACAGTTCAAAAGCATCAATTCTTCAGCGCTCAGCCTTCTTCACAGTTCAACTCTCACATCCATACATGACCACAGGAAAAATCATAGCCTTGACTAGACGGACCTTAGTCGGCAAGGTAATGTCTCTGCTTTTGAATATGCTATCTAGGTTGGTCATAACTTTTCTTCCAAGGAGTAAGCGTCTTTTAATTTCATGGCTGCAGTCACCATCTGCAGTGATTTTGGAGCCCCTCAAAATAAAGTGTGACACTGTTTCCACTGTTTCCCCATCTATTTCCCATGAAGTGATGGGATTGGATGCCATGATCTTCGTTTTCTGAATGTTGAGCTTTAAGCCAACTTTTTCACTCTCCTCTTTCACTCTCATCAAGAGGCTTTTTAGTTCCCCTTCACTTTCTGCCATAAGGGTGGTGTCATCTGCATATCTGAGGTTCTTGATATTTCTCCCGGCAATCTTGATTCCAGTTTGTGTTTCTTCCAGTCTAGCGTTTCTCATGATGTGCTCTGCATATAAATTAAATAAGCAGGGTATACAATATACAGCCTTGACATACTCCTTTTCCTATTTGGAACCAGTCTGTTGTTCCATGTCCAGTCAGGGTAAATACGTTAAACCTTTCAGTCATTCAGCTTCTATCTCAACTACTTATGTCTGCCATTATAGCACAAAAGCAATCCTGGCAAACATAAGCGAATGGATGTGGATGTGTTTCAGAAAGTTTTAATTTACTAAAACAAGCACAGGCCTTAGTGTGCCAGTCCCTGACATGGAAGTTAAATCCTTTTTCTTTTTTGACTGAGTCAATTTTAATATGAATATGCTTTAGTTATACCATATTTTACAATTGATATAAATCTATTCTAATCATAATTCACATGAAACCTATTTGTTAGCAAAGTGATTGGTAAGGAAAATTGTTTCTAGGAATAAAACACACTTGTCAATGTTGAAAAAAATGTTAAATTATTTATTGAATTGGTAATAATATTCCTTCTGTTTTTTTAAATTGTCTATTTATTTTAAATTGAAGGATAATTGCTTTACAATATTGTGCTGGTTTCTGCCATACATCAGCATGAATCAGCCAAAGGTATAGTTCTGTCCCCTCCCTCCTGAACCTTCCACCCCATCACACCCCTCTTGGTTGTTACATGGCCCCAGTTTGAGTTTCCTGCATCATACAGCAAATACCCACAGGCTATCTATTTTACATGTGGTGGTGTATATGTTTCCATGCCACCTGCTCTCCTTCTGTCTTATGTTTTTGGTTTTTGACCAAGAAGCGTGTGGGATCTTAGCTCCCCAACCGGGGATCGAACCCCCAGCTCCTGCACCAGAAGGTGAAATCTTAAGCACTGGACAGCCAGGGAAGTCCTTGGAAATCTTAACACATGCTTCATAAAACAGATTAGACAGTCTCAGAAGCTTGCAAATGGCCCTGATAGGTTCTTATCCTCAGGGTAACCATTAACTGATTGCATATTAAGGATACAGTTAAGGTTAGTTGTACAACACTTGATCTTAGCCAAAAGACGTGTTTGGATGTGAACGTTGGACCATAAAGAAGGCTGAGTACCAAAGAACTGACGCTTTCAAGCTGTGGTGCTGGAGCAGACTCTTGAGAATCCCTTGTACTGCCAGGAGGTCACACTAGTAAATCCTGAAGGAAATCAACCCTGGAAACTCACTGGAAATACTGATACTGAAGCTGAAGCTCCAGTACTTTGGCCACCTAATGCGAAGAACCAACTCACTGGAAAAGACGCTGATGCTGGGAAAAATTGAAGGCAGGAAGAGAAGGGGATGACAGAGAATGAGATGGTTGGATGGTATCACCGACTCTATGGACATGAGTTTGAGCCAGCCCCACAAGTTGGTGAAGGACAGGGAGGCCTGGTTTGCTGCAGTTCATGATGTCACAAAGAGTCGGACACAACTGAGCAACTCAAGAAAAACAAGGTTAGTTGTATTTCATGCCCCAATCAGAAATTCTATCTGTCTCTGTTCTGATTTTGTTTTATTTCAATAGATGGTTGGCATTATTCTTTTATTATTGTTTGAAAGTTCCTACTACAATTTACAAAGAAGAAGTTAGGTTTCTGGGGAGAAAGAACAAATGAGACCAGTTTCTCAGAATGTTGTCAGAACAGGTTGTAGCAAGTACTTCTGAGATCTGATACAGGAAATAGGGTCAGAGGCTCAGGCTCCCAGAACCAGATGACATGGCTTGTGGAGCAGACATCTCACATATGGCCCTGAGTTAGGATTTCCAGGTTTAATGCTAAAGCAGATGATTTCATGGGGTGAACTGCTGACTTAAGATGAGAAGAATCAAAATTAATTATCTCATTCTTGGATGGATCTGAAGAGGAAGGTTTAGCTGCAGTCATTTGACTTAAAATATGTTCACTATAGTTTTACTCTTCATTCTCTAGTTGGACTATGAGAAAACATTTTTAAAAGTCTAGTCATCAGGGCTTCCTTGGTGGTCGAGTGGTTAAGAATCCACCCTCCAATGCAGGGGACATGTGTTCAGTCCCTGGTCAGGGAACTAAGATCTCATGTGCCATTGGACAATTAAGCTCATATGTACCATCAAAGATCTCATAGGTTGCAGCTAAGACCTGATGCAGCCAAATAAATAAATAAATAAAATCTAGCCACCAATTTAAACGGAATTGCTTGGGAGAATTGGAATGATACAACTTCTGAATAGTGATTTCATCTAATTGAGCTCTCAGAATTCATAAAAAATACTTTACAGGAAATGTTATATGCATTCAGTTCAGTTCAGTTGCTCAGTCGTGTCTGACTGACTCTTTGCGACCCCATGAATTGCAGCACGCCAGGCCTCCCTGTCCATCACCAACTCCCGGAGTTCACTCAGACTCACGCCCATCGAGTCCGTGATGCCATCCAGCCATCTCATCCTCTGTCGTCCACTTCTCCTCCTGCCCCCAATCCCTCCCAGCATCAGAGTCTTTTCCAATGAGTCAACTCTTCGCATGAGGTGGCCAAGTACTGAAGTTTCAGCTTTAGCATCATTCCTTCCAAAGAAATCCCAGGGCTGATCTCCTTCAGAATGGACTGGCTGGATCTCCTTGCAATCCAAGGGACTCTCAAGAGTCTTCTCCAACACCACAGTTCAAAAGCATCAATTCTTCGGCGCTCAGCCTTCTTCACAACATGACTGCTGGAAAAGCCATAGCTTTGACTAGACGGTCCTCAGTCGGCAAAGTAATGTCTCTGCTTTTGAATATGCTATTTAGGTTGGTCACAACTTTCCTTCCAAGAAGTAAGCGTCTTTTAATTTCATGGCTGCAGTCACCATCTGCAGTGATTTTGGAGCCCAAGAAAAATAAAGTCTAACACTGTTTCCACTGTTTCCCTGTCTATTTCCCATGAAGTGATGGGACCGGATGCCATGATCTTCGTTTTCTGAATGTTGAGCTTTAAGCCAACTTTTTCACTCTCCTCTTTCACTTGCATCAAGAGGCTTTTGAGTTCCTCTTCACTTTCTGCCATAAGGGTGGTGTCATCTGCACATCTGAGGTTCTTGATATTTCTCCCAGCAATCTTGATTCCAGCTTGTGTTTCTTCCAGTCCATCGTTTCTCATGATGTACTCTTCATGTAAGTTAAATAAGCAGGGTGACAATATACAGCCTTGACAGACTCCTTTTCCTATTTGGAACCAGTCTGTTGTTCCATGTCTAACTGTTGCTTCCTGACCTGCATACAGATTTCTCAAGACGCAGGTCAGGTAGTCTGGTATTCCCAACTCTCTCAGAATTTTCCACAGTTTATTGTGAGTTACATGCATTACTGTGTAACTAAGAGTACCTAAGAAGATAATTCCCTTGAAATTACCTAGTAACTAAGAGTACCTAAGAAGATAATTCTCTTGATAATACAACATGCATTGACCATTCTTGTTTGAAAAGTAGTTAACTGTTGATCTAAGTGGTTTTTTGACTCTTTTGATTTTATGGCAAATTGTTATTTGGATAGATTAAAAAAAAAAAAGAACAAAACCAAACCCCAAATATTCAGTCAGGCCATGCCAGAGATGTTATATTTGAAGGAAAATCACTTGATTATATATATATAATATATATATATTTCCTTTATATATATATATATATATATATATATACAATTAAGGAAATAAAGGCTATTTTCATACACAGAGATTATATGTGCAAATTCTTTCTACTAAACAAGTCTGTTGCTACTCGGGCTTACAGCATCCAGCCTTATAGGAACTATAGAATGTTATTTCCTGGCAGATGCCTTGGGGTACCTGGAGATTCTGGTTTCCAAGTTTGGAATGAATGACAAGAAAAGGACAATCAAGTTATATTTCACATGAGAAAGATGGTGAGTAAATAACTCTAGATACTTTGAAACTCCTGGTTTATTATTTATTGTTTTAGTTTTGTCAACCATACCACAAGGATATTGTTGTATGTTTATCAGTGTCATTTGTTGTCCCTGCATAAATGAAATAATCAAAATAGAACAAATCATTGGTTCTGAATAAGAGAAGCCACTAATCAAATCCATCTCTTTGTGGATGGCCACTGCATGTTCCTGGAAATGTGATCCTGCTATGTTGCCTTTATCTTCACCAAACATTTGGCTGTATGAGGAGAAAAAAAACAAAAACAAAAAAAAAATAAAAAACAAAACAGACTAGGCCAAAACAGCTTATATTTCTCAAAGTCTGAGATAAACAATCAACTATAAGAAATTCTTCAAAGCCATGAAAGTTAGAGCATTTCCAAAGCCTTGAATTTTGAGATTGGCCTTTTAGGACCAAAGATTTTTTTTTTTTTCACTAAAATTGACTCAAATTTATCTAAATGGGATTATTGTTGACAATATCAAAATCTGAGCTATAATTACTACTTTTACACTGTGTGCTTCAAACCAGCTCTTCTGAAAGTTAGACTCCCCAGCACATGATTTCCTATTACTACAAAACTGTCACTCAGGGCTCAAAAGTGGTCAACAATTTTTTTCTTTAAAGTCATGTAATGTACTGATCTCAGCAAAACAGCAGTGAGTGGTGGCAGGAAGTGAGATCTTAATTCCCTGCCCAGGAATTGAACCTGGGTAGCCTGGATGAGAACCAGGAATCCTGGCCACCAGGCCAGCAAGGACTGGAGGCTAAACTGAATCTCTGCCTCCAGTGAAAAATGCATTTATCACGGAGGCAGAAACTGTAAATGCAGGTACAAAGCTTACTGTTACAGACATAGAACAGCAACAAGGGGGAGAGCACAGACAGGAAAGGCAGAAGCAAGGCAGAGATGAACACAAGTGTACACAGTCCCCCGAGTGAGGAGGAGTGTCGTAAAGAGTGGTTTAAGTTATTTACACAGTTCAGTTCTTCCAGGTCTTTGTCTTCCTTCAGGCCAGTTATCTGTTCTCTTTTTCCACACCTGACCTATTATGGGACCCTCTCCTGGGGTGCAGGCACCTCTCAGCCAAGACGGAACTCGAAGTGAAGGCTTCTGGGATGAGCAAGACTCATTGTGGCCTGGAATTATCACCTGATTTTGACCCACTAGGAGCCTTTTCTGCACATGTGTAGTGTCTCCCTTGTTGCAAAAGAGGAGAGAGGGAGATCCTTTAATCCTTTACTCAAACAGGGTTTTGCCCCTATTTGTCCTTGCCATGACTACTACCTTATGGTGTTTGCAAGAGGCAGACACTGGCTATTTGCTCTATTTCTGTTGCTATTTCCATTTCAGAGGGTGAACAGGAGGCTGATTACAAATGCCTCAACCGGAGCCCGACTGTCTCTTGTCTCAGGAAATGCAAACAGGAGGCTGGTTGTCAGTGTTCAACCTGGAGCCCATCTATCTCCTATGTCAGCGCTATCACATACCAGATAGTTCAAACTGGCAAATGCCTGAGATAGACACTAGTATTTCCAACTCCAGGGCAACTTTCAAACCTGCAAAAGTTTATGTTATGAAAAGTGTATCATTTATGACCTCAGTTTTATGCCCATTAAATGCTTAATTTCACTTGATTGAGACAAAGTGGACACTAATTATATCCCAACAATCTGTTTTCAATGAAGGGGTTGGAGGTAGAAATTCCTGTTTTATCCAGGGGAAAATTCAAAGAAAGTACTACTTTTCTTTTTCATTCAAGAAGATCAATTGATATCATTATATGTGTATCTGATAGTGAATATCATTGACTTTTTAATGAATGTGCTAAGTGGCTTCAGTCATGTCTGACTCTTTGTGACTACATGGACTCTAGCCTGCCAGGCTCCTCTGTCCATGGGATTCTTCAGGCAAGAATACTGAAGTGGGTTGCCATGTCCTTCTCCATTTTAATGAATATTTGACTTATGAAAACAATGTACTTGTATATAAAATTTATTTCATTTTGATTATGGAATACATTTTTCCTAAGTGTCAAATATGCACCCAGCACTCTCCTGAGGGTCATGATCTATCAATGAACTAAGCGGACAGAAATCCTTGATTATTATGAATATTATGGCAGAAATATCATGTAAAAAATACTGGCAAACCATTCAACAGTTCATTTAAAATAGAAGACATTATGACCAAGTGAGATTTATTCCAGGAACACAAGAATGATTTCAATATTAGGAAATTCAAAAGTATTATCCACTGTACTGATAGATCTAAGTATAAAAAAATACAGGATCCTCTCCACTGATGCAGAGAAGGTGTGAGAAAAAAATCCAATGGGCTTTCTGATTAATAACAACAACAAAAACAACTTAATAATATAGAATAGCATAGACACTCCCCTAATACAAAGTGTATATAGAGAAAACAGTAGGTGAGAATGAAGTACTGTTAAGGAAACAGTATGTAGCTGGTGAAGCTGGAATTCAGGATGTCAATGTGAAGAAGGGAGATTAGATAAGCAAAAAAGAGTTTGCATGGTTTGTAGAGAAAATATATTTTATCTTGATGATATTAGGAAACGATGAATTATGGTCAGCAGGGGATTTGATTAATTTAGGTTTCATAAACAGCATTGTTTTCTATACATTGAGTGCTACGTGGCTTCAGTCCTGTCTGACTCGGTGCCACCCTGTGGACTATAGCCCTCCAGGATCCTCTAGTAGAACAAATTTCAGTCAAGGAGACATGGAGGTGATTGTAATAAAGAACAGTGGGGATCTGTGTGCAGGGAGGTGTGGACAGGATACTGAACACTTAGTCGGACTTTCAATAATGCAGTGCTTAATTCACAGACAGAAAAAATAACCCAAATAATGTAATAGGGAAGAACAGATCGGACTCTATACGGGATATCTTTCTTTTAGCTTAACCTTTGTATTCTATTGCTTTTCCTACAAGTTAATCACAAAGGCATGTGGCTTGTAGTTGAGAGTATACATAATGGCTCATCTCTGGTCTCCCAGGCCTTACGGTTAAAATAAAATACCTTTGTTTAGCTCACAGGAAACAGTCTTACCTGCTCTCCTATGAATAGGTATAGAAAAGAAGAAATGAACATATCTCCTTTTCATTCTGGCAGAACCAGGAAATATTTGAGACCAATTTTTGCCTTTGTTACTGTATTGCCTTACCTCCTCTTCTTTGCTTTATAAAAGAAACTAGCATCCGAACTCAGGTAAGATGGATCTTTTGAACATTAGCCCACCATCTTCTCACTCTGCTGGCTTTCTGAATGAAGCTGTTATTTCTTGCCCTGACAACCTGTCTCTGCATTTAATGGCCCATAGTGTGGTGAGCAGTACAAGCATGGATTCAGTAATGATAAAATTTACTCATCTTATTTTATTTAAAAATCTTTGAGGATCTTGAAATAACAAGGGGTCAATGTTTTTGGTTAAAATAATTATTTCACAATTCTAAGGATTAATAGAGTATGAAGTAATAGGAAGTTTATGTTATGATTTCTGTCTTTTATTGACGTCTAAGATGTGGTTTTCTTTTTGGTTAATATTTTCTTGTTTTTATAATATTTGAAATGTTTTGTTAGGTTATTTTTATTTGTATAATTTGAATAAGTGTATAGACAACATACAGAAGAGGCTCTCTTAACTAAAAAGCAAACAAATAGAGCATATTGCACTTATTGCCAAAAATATGTAATATGTGAGAAAAACTTCTCAGAGATACAGACTGTGTGACATGATTTTTTTTCTAGCATCTGTACACTGTTATTTTCTAACCTCATGTATTTAATGATAGGAAAGAAAGAAATAACATATGCTTCTTCATATATTTACATTTTAAAATTATCCATACAAGGTTAGTGTGTTCTCATTCTCCACTAGGCAAATTCTTTTATTTTCCTTTGATTATGGACAATGTACATAATTTAGGTTTCAAGATTCTCATCATCTCAGTGGTTTCTACTATAATCAGAATCGTTAAAGAATGCAATTAGAGACAAATGCAAGAAAGTATGCTATGAACTGTTAAAATGATGTGAAGTATAGCAGAATTTTAAGTGGGATACCATTGGATTTATGGGAGTGATGCAGGTGCATTGTGTCCTGAAAAATGTGGAAAATTTAGTTCAGCAGAGATGAAGTGTATTCTAGCCTTTTAGTTCAGAGCCTGAGTAAGGTATCCCCACCAAAGGAATGAATATTTATGTTAAATTAAAATGCTAGTAGGGATTCCATCCTCAGGTAACTGTTACAGATCCAGAAATTTTTTGTCATCTGTATAATGTTGGGCACCAAAAAATCAACTGCTTACTTTTATATTAATTTATTTTCAATGTTTGGGACTTGTTATGACTGAATTATATTATATATATAAAGCCTAATCTCTTTGTTGTCATTCTTCTCCGTTTATTAAATAAATAAATTTTGAAGTTTGTCAACATGTTGTTGTTATTGTTCAGTTGCTAAGTCATGTCCAACTCTTTGCAACCCCATGGACTGCAGCACACCAGGCGTTCCTGTCCTTCACTGTCTCTCAAAGTTTGTTCAAACTCATGTCCATTGAATTGATGATGCCATCCAACCATCTCATCTTTTGTTGCCCACTTCTCCTCCTGCTCTCAATCTTTCCCAGCATCAGTGTCTTTCCAGTGAGTTGGCTCTTTGCATCAGTGGCCAAAGGATTGGAGCTTCAGCTTCAACATCAGTCCTTCCAATGAATATTCAGGGTTGATTTCCTTTAGAACGGACTGGTTTGATCTCCTTGTAGAGATCATTTAATTCATCCATTTGGTGTTTACAGAAGAAAGGAGCTTTCCAGGAGAGTGTGGTGGTTCAGCATAAAATGTCCAATTTATTAAGAGCTGAGAATAGCTGACAATCAGAGGCTCTGATTCCTAAGAGTCCTGTTACTTCTTTTTTATCTAGTATCCACTTAGACAGATGCTCGGTAATTTCTCTGAAAGGTAAAATATTGAACATAACTGTGAAAGAAGTCTTAAAGAGTGCAAAAAGCATGGATTAATTTTTAACTAATAGCTGTGAGTTAGCAGAGGTTCATTTTGTGGTATGTCTTATTCTGACGAATAAATATATTGTAATTGACAAATACAATTAAATAAGTAATTTTTTTTGGCCAATATTAATATAGATTGTATATGAGTTCAAATTAAAAAAAATTGGTAGTTTGCTGTTCCAAATATAGATAATACCTCTCAATGAACACTTAAATATAGTTTTAAGCATAAGAGCTTTTTGACCTGGAAATTTTCCTACAAAAATGGCATTATTAAGCTTCATTTTCAAGATAAAGCAATTGAAGCCAGAATAATCATGTAAATTACGAAGATAATACAGTCCAGTAGTGATAATCTAAGATTCTAAATCCACTTGTGTGGCTCTCAGGTGAGCATGTCCACATTAATATGTTCCCCCACTCCACTTTTTAAAATTAAATATGACCTTTTGCTTCTATAGAATGATATTGAAGTTCAGCTTGTTTTTGCCTAAATGAAGTAAAAATATCGTCAGTGGATAAACTAGATTATTTTTCAAGTGCATATATTTCAAATTTTGCAGCTAAAGCATTGATACTTTTAAAGGAAAATGATGGAAACAATGAGAAAAACTATAACCATTTTATTTACAAAGTCATTGTTCTAAAATCAGAATCACAGTTTACTTTGACAGTAAAAACTTGCATTCTCGAAATTAATGTAATTTTTCCTATGGTGTTTAAGAAATGATTATCATTCTACCAAAACTTGGTATCTTTTTGCTATACATAAGTTGAGATATTATCAACACTAATAATGAAAATGTCTCCAACACACTCAAGGAATTGTCTGGAGATATCACTTCTATGGTTGACTGATTTTAAACAGGAAACTAAAAATTTATGTTGATGCCTTCAATGAAGCATCTCAGTGATTCACTTAGAGAAAGGAAAATCTTTTTCTAAACAATTTAACTCTTAGTTTTAAATAATAGTTACTAGTTCAGTTCCCCTTACCCTAATAATAACCTCTATTTCTAGTATATTTTTCAGTTAAGGTGATTTCCTATCAACACTCTCTTGTTAACTCATCACACTCGCTCTTGGAATTAGTGAGATGACTACGCTTGTGAAGCAGGCCGAGTATGTAAAAACTATGCTGAGAATGAATGATGTTACTTATCTCTGTTCTTTTCACTCTAAACTAATTGAAATTTCCCCCACCCCACACTTACTACTCCATGGTGTAACTCATCACAGATTTTACCACTGTGATAAAAGTCACCAACTTTAAGATTATTTTTCAACCAATAAGTTAGTTGAGTCTGCCACACATAAAACAAGAAAGTAAAAAGTAGAGATTTTTCTGGTGACTGCACTGGTCAAGGAAGACTTAACAAGATTAAAAACTGGGCTGTGTAGGCCCTCAGTTCAGTTCAGTTCAGTTCAGTTCAGTTCAGTCGCTCAGTCGTGTTCGACTCTTTGAGACCCCATGAATCGCAGCACGCCGGGCATCCCTGTCCATTACCAGCTCCCAGAGTTCACTCAGATTCACGTCCATCGAGTCAGTGATGCCATCCAGCCCATCTCATCCTCTGTCGTCCCCTTCTCCTCCTGCCCCCAATTCCTCCCAGCATCAAAGTCTTTTCCAATGAGTCAACTCTTCGCATCAGGTGGCCAAAGTACTGGAGCTTCAGCTTTAGCATCATTCCTTCCAAAGAAATCCCAGGGCTGATCTCCTTCAGAATGGACTGGTTGGATCTCCTTGCAGTCCAAGGGACTCTCAAGAGTATTCTCCAACACCACAGTTCAAAAGCATCAATTCTTCGGCGCTCAGCCTTCTTCACAGTCCAACTCTCACATCCATATATGACTACAGGAAAAACCATAGCCTTGACTAGACGGACCTTAGTCGGCAAAGTAATGTCTCTGCTTTTGAATATGCATCTAGGTTGGTCATAACTTTCCTTCCAAGGAGTAAGTGTCTTTTAATTTCATGGCTGCAGTCACCATCTGCAGTGATTTTGGATCCCCCCCAAAATAAAGTCTGACACTGTTTCCACTGTTTCCCCATCTATTTCCCATGAAGTGATGGGACCGGATGCCATGATCTCCGTTTTCTGAATGTTGAGCTTTAAGCCAACTTTTTCACTCTCCTCTTTCACTTTCATCAAGAGGCTTCTCAGTTCCTCTTCACTTTCTGCCATAAGGGTGGTGTCATCTGCATATCTGAGGTTCTTGATATTTCTCCCGCAATCTTGATTCCAGCTTGTGTTTCTTCTAGTCCAGCGTTTCTCATGATGTACTCTGCATAGAAGTTAAATAAGCAGGGTGACAATATACAGCCTTGACGTACTCCTTTTCCTATTTGAAACTAGTGTGTTGTTCCATGTCCAGTTCTAACTGTTGCTTCCTGACCTGCATACAGATTTCTCAAGAGGCAGGTCAGGTGGTCTGGTATTCCCATCTCTGTCAGAATTTTCCACAGTTTATTGTGATCCACACAGTCAAAGGCTTTGGCATAGTCAATAAAGCAGATGTTTTTCTGAACTCTCTTGCTTTTTCCATGATCCAGCGGATGTTGGCAATTTGATCTCTGGTTCCTCTGCCTTTTCTAAAACCAGCTTGAACATCAGGAAGTTCACGGTTCGCGTATTGCTGAAGCCTGGCTTGGAGATACACATTCTCAAGGAGAACTCTGAAGATTCATCTAGCTCAGATTAATCTCATTCTCTTCCAGGACACTGGGCTGTGTTTCTTGAGCCTTAATATTACACTCATCAAAGCACATCTCTCTTACATATGTTGTGATGGTTCTGCATTCACCCGTACCTCCTATCATACCTTTCAGAGTGGTCCTCGACAAATTTGTGTGTTGAACTGAAAATGTACAAAAAGATAGGAGGAGGATCTGTCCTGATTTTCAATGGAGGAAGGGAAATTCTATATTTACACAGCCTATTGTGTGTCAGGCTTTCAACAATGTGCTTTTCCATGTCTTAAAGTAGAAATCACTTAAAACAGATGTTATAACCATTGGTGTATTTAAAAATGAGTGAGAGAGAGTACTGCAACATTAAGAAGATTTTCTGAGGATTATAAGAGACTCAGTCAGTGAGCAGTCCAGTCTGATCTGTCTCCAAATACCTACTACTTTCCACTTCTTTCTGCAAACTTCCCTTAGAAATATTCTTCAGTAACAAAAGGTAACCCATATTCCAAATGGGAGCACATTGGTTTGTAATTGGGTTAGAAGTGTAGGGATCCCTTGTAAAATGTGTTCAGGCATTATGGGTTTGACTCAGGGTTTCTGCTTAGAATTTGGAGAACTGAGAATTTCACACTGAGTTCAGTGACAAATGACCCTATCCTTAAGAAATGAATTTCCCTTGCTTAACACGTTCATCACAGCACAGTTCTGGCTCTCAGTTTTGCTAGGCTAAGGAATGAGCCACTCACCTAGTTCTCCAACTGAAGTAAGAAATCTTGAAAAGTCAGGGAATTCAAAGGAAATTATTAAAACACCAACATCACAGTTCAACTGACGTTTTTGAACTGTGGTGTTGGAGAAGTTTCTTGAGAGTACCTTGGAAGGTACTGCAAGTACCTGCAAGGAGATCAAACCAGTCAATCCTAAAGGAAATCAACCTTGATTATTCATTGAAAGTATTGATGGAAGGCTCCAATACTTTTGCCACCTGATGCAAAGAGCTGATTCATTAGAAAATACCGGGGTGGGAGGTGGGAGGGGGTTCAGGATTGGGAACTCATGTACACCTGTGGCTGATTCATGTCAATGTATGGCAAAACCAATACAGTATTGTAAAGAAAAATAAAGTGAAAATAACAATTAAGAAAAGAAGGAAAATACCCCGATGCTGGAAAAGATTGAAAGCAGTAGGGGAAGGGGACATCAGAAGACGAGATGGTGATGCATGGCATCACCAACTCAATGGACCTAAGTTTGAGCAAGCTCTGGGAGATGGTGTGAGACAGGCAAGCCTGGTGTGCTACAGTCTGTGGGGTTGCAGAGTCAGACATGACTAAGCAACTGAACAGCAACAAAAGAATTGTGTTCTTTATGTTCATTCATAAGCATTTATTTGTTACAGACTTATTTTGCAACAGACAAGTTGTCCAGACATAAAAATATAAGCTGAGAGATACTGACCAATCTGGGCGGTTCACAATCTACTTAAGTTGCAATTGTATTGTCGACAATATAATTGTAACAAAGAAGAACAGATGAAATACAGAATTTAATGACATCAAGCTTTCCTTGCCTAAAATCTTTTCTCCGTCCCCCCACTGCATTAAAAATATCACCTCATTAGTGTTTTTGTGATTATCATTTCACTATGCTTCTATTGATGACCGACAGCTCTTACAATTCAGAGGCATTCTCTAGAATGTAGCAGGTGTTCAATAAACACATGTTCACCAAGCCTGCTACTGATGATAAATGGACCTGGAGAGGGCTGGTTGGTAGAGTTGAAAAAAGTAGTTTAATTTGAATATGAAAGGAGTGCCAGCTGAGGCTAAGGGAAATGTACACAATGCTTTCTTTACTTGTTGTTGATCAGTTGCTCAGTCATGTCAGACTCTCTGCGACCCCTGTAGCACATCAGGCTTCCCTGTCCTTCACCATCTTGAAGAGCTTGCTCAGACTCATGTTCATTGTGCTGGTGATGCCATGCAAGCATCCTCTGTCATCCCCTTCTCCTCCCACCTTCAATCTTTACCAGCATTAGTTCAGTTCAGTTCAGTCGCTCAGTCCTGTCTGACTCTTTGCAGGCCTCCCTGTCCATCATACACTCCAGGAGTCCACCCAAACCCACGTCCATCGAGTCAGTGATGCCATCCAACCATCTCATCCTCTGTTGTCCCCTTCTCTTCCTGCCCTCAATCTTTCCCAGCATCAGGGTCTTTTCCAATGAGTCAGGGTGGCCAAAATATTGGAGTTTCAGCTTCAATATCAGTCCCTCCAATGAGCACCCAGGACTGATCTCCTTTAGGATGGACTGGTTGGATCTCCTTGCAGTCCAAGGGACTCTCAAGAGTCTTCTCCAACACCACAGTTCAAAAGCATCAATTATTCTGCGCTCAGCTTTCTTTATAGTCCAACTTTCACATCCATACATGACTACTGAAAAAACCACAGCCTTGACTAGATGGACCTTTGCCAAGAAAGTAATGTCACTGCTTTTTAATATGCTATCTAGGTTGGTCATAACTTTACTTCCTAGGAGCAAACATCTTTTAATTTTATGGCTGCAATCAGTCCTTCCAATGAATATTCAGGATTGATTTCTTTTATGATTGACTGGATTTTATCTCCTTGCAGTCCAAGAGACTCTCAAGAATCTTCTCCAACACTGCAGTTCAAAAGTTTAAATTCTTCAGAGCTTAGCCTTCTTTAGGTCCAACTCTCACATCCATCCGTGACTACTGGGAAAACAATAGTTTTGACTAAACAGACCTTTGTCCGCAAAGTAATGTCTCTGCTTTTTATTACACCGTCTGATTTTTTCATAGCTTTTCTTTCAAGAAGTAAGCATCTTTTAATTTCATGGCTGCAGTTAACATCTTCAGTGATTTTTTTTACCTAACTGTATCAATGATTTCCCACAATGCAACCTGCCAAAGACCTGCAACATACTTCTGAGAACCTTTGCACACTCATCTAGGGTTCCAATCAGACTGAAACAAACCAAAAAAATGTATATGTATTAAATTCTACAGGTATTTGTATTTAGTACTTTCTTAAATAGGCTCATGCTACTATAGCAATAAATTGGTTAGTTACCAATGTAAATAATAAGTGGAAGCTATTTGGAGGACAACTCATTTTCCTTTAGTGGGGATTCAATAAACAAATAGTGCTGAAACATGAAGAAAATTTCATGTTTCTCTCTAGTGGTGACATAAGAAAGTAAGGCAGGTGATAGCCAGGATTTTATTCCGTGAAAGCTGGCACACAGATTAGTGGGAAATAAAATGTAAGTTCTGTATATAAGATTTGTGAGACTCCATGTATTTTCTTTTTTTATTCTTTAAAAATATTTAGCATACCTGCTTGAATATTGTAAACTTGAGGACAAAGGTAAAATTTATGAAGACAAGTGAAAAGACTCAAGCTGACCTCTTGGATTTGAAATAACAGATTATTAATTTTAGGCATATGACAGCACTCCTCTCAGAGTATGTTAGAAACGATTAAAGTAAAATTCCTTTGGCGTTCGGAAGGCGTGGATATTTATGTATAGAACTGTGCCTCATGGTGCGGGGAGATGATAATTCATGGGACTTCTGAAACACTAAATATCAATGGGACTTGATTCCCATAATTATGTTCACACACACACACACACACACACACACACTCACAACTACTTCCCTCGTTCAAATATCCCTAGAAGCCCAGTCTTTCTCCTGGTAGGGAGCCACTTGAGTTGAGAAAGTAGCTGAGTGGAAAGAAAAGACTTATTTCCATCTTAATGAAGGATTTCATGTTGGCAAAAATTGTGTTTTGTATTATTTTTTGCACTCAAGCAACAAAAGTCAACTCTAGCTCTCTGAGGGGAAAGGATAATGAAAATATTTTTATCAGAAGAACTATTAAAATCATTTAAAAAGTGAAGGAGGGATAGAAATCAATGCTCTGCTAGAGTTTTGGGATCTTTTTACTATTTTTGTTGCTGCTGCTGCTAAGTCGCTCTAGTCGTGTCCGACTCTGTGAGACCCCATAGACGGAAGCCCACCAGACTCCCCCATCCCTGGGATTCTCCAGGCAAGAACACTGGAGTGGATTGCCATTTCCTTCTCCAATGCATGAAAGTGGAAAGTGAAACTGAAATCGTTCAGTTGTGTCTGACTCTTCGCGACCTCATGGACTGCAGCCCACCGGGCTCCTCCGTCCATGGGATTTTCCAGGCAAGAGTACTAGAGGGGGTGCCATTGCCTTCTACTTTATAAGATAATTCGTCCCCAACTGGGTACCTGATTGCCTCTTATCATACTTCAAATCCCTAGCAGAATGTGGTTGGCTCAGTTCTGGTCATGAGTCACTCACTTAGGAGTCTCTCACCTGAAGAACCAGGGGGTTATCTTAGAGGGTCCACTGGAGAAGCGCTGCAGTGTACAGTGCCTTGTAACTGATTTAAGTTATCTACAAATAGACATTGAAAAATATCTTATTGGAAAATACCTTATTGGAAATAACCCTGATGCTGGGAAAGATTGAAGACAGTAGGAGAAGGGGACAACAGAGGATGAGATGACTGGATGGCATTACTGACTCAATGGACATGAGTCTGAGCAGGCTCTGGGAGTTGGTAATGGAGAGGGAAGCCTGGCATGCAGCAGTCCATGGAGTCACAAAGAGTAGAACAGGACTGAGAGACTGAACTGGACTGAAATGAGCAACTGGACATATTTTACTCAGCCTTTCCAATATTTTAAATTGACTTAGGTGTCAATATTTAAAAATCAGAAGTCTCCAAATAAACAGTTGGGTATTGCTACCAAGTTGATCTACGAGACCCCCTCTAGGTTCCTTCCTCAGATCAAGACCCCTTGTCATGGCCAGGGAGGTCTTCCGATGTATTCACATAGCCAGTAATGAAACCAATGCTGAGACTGGAAGAGCACAAGCTTCATTCAATGGTCAAAGAATCTAGTTTGAAAAGCAACTTCTCAAGCTAATTCATCTGGAGATAAAATTATAGGAGATTGGAAGTAAAAGAGAGGGGTTTGGAAAGAATGGTAGGAATATTCATGACTTATCCAAGAACAAGCATGTGGTTAGAACCTAGAAGTGATGTAACACTTATTTTCAGTCCTTATGTGGGCTGAAAAGGGTTGGACCCTAAAGAGGACTGAATGCTGAAGAATAGATGCTTTTGAATCGTGATGCTGGAGGAGACTTTTTTTAAAAATTGTTTTTACTTCAGATATTGTATTGGTTTTGCCATACATCAACATGAATCTTCCACCAGTCAGTCCTAAAGGAAATGAATGCTGAATATTCATTGGAAGGATTGATGCTGAAGCTGAAGCTCCAATACTTTGGCCACTTGATGCAAAGAACTGACTCGTTGGAAAAGACCTTGATGCTGGGGGAGATTGAAGGCAAAAGGAGAACTGGGCAGCAGAGGATGAGATGATAGCAGAGGTTAGTTAGCATCACCAACTCAATGGACATGAATTTGAGTGAACTCTGGGCGATGGTGAAGGACAGAGGAGCCTGGTGTGCTGCAGTTCATGGTGTCGCAAAGAACCGGACGCTACCTAGCAAATCAACAGCAGCGATAACAATGGCTCTTCTGGTTCTTGTCATGACAATTGCTGACTGTCATGGCACTGGTTGGCGTGTCATTCAGCAAATGCTAATATATTACAATGAGTGTATAGTGAGGATCAGGGTCTGTTGGAAGTCAAATCTTCCGCCATTTTGGCCTAGTTTTTGGTTCTAATCAGTTCTTATTTTTTCTCTTGGCAGCTTCCTCCTGAAACTTAAATAAGAATAATTGTTTTCCATTTAAGGGAAGTACAGAGGTATGATTCTGGGCCAATAACCTAGGTAACAATATTATTTTATAAACTCAATGATCAAGCAACATTGAGTCTATTTCCTCATGTCCTCCAAATACTTAAGCTGAAGACTGGTTGACTTTTAGATGGGGAACCCATTCTCATGTAGGAGTGTGCTTCTTATCTAATAAACTCCAGTCTTCTAAGTTACTTACCTGCTTCTTCCAACATCTGAGTGTGTGACTTCCCCATATGTGAATGAAATGGATCTTAGAAGGGTCATTCTTCTGGGATGGACCAAAGATCTCTCTAAGAGAAACTAGCTATAAACTTCATATTAAGAGCAATGCAAATTAAAAAAAAAAACTAAAAAAGTGCAAAGATGATGTATAAATCGTGTTGTTTTAAGTTTTCTGTGTTACCGTTACTTATATAGATGGGAAAAAACCCTACAATTTCTTCTAAATGTAGAAGGAAAGGACAATATGTTGATTTTTAATAAAGAGCCATCTTCTATTTATAAGGCCTTTAAAAGGCAAGTGGGTTCCTAGAATGTGCTGACTACCATTTTTTTCCCAGCTTCTCTGCTGTTCATTAGCAATTTCACATAAAGTAACATGAGATTCCCTGCTGTACCTATTAATTCATTACAGAACTGATTGCATTTTCTTTTTCACCTTTTTGAGTTATCTGATGCATACTTATTCCTCATAAAAATGTCTTCACTTGTCTACTTCTCTTTTGGATTTTATTTTAAACAAAATACTATTTTTTTTCCCTTTAGATGCATATTAACTTGCTACTTGTTCAAATCAGCTAACTAGAATAGTTTTTTTTTTTTTTTGCTGTCCTTTCCAAACTTTGTATCAAGTTCAAAGAGCTGATAAAGATATTCCTTTCAAGAAAGGAACCCAGGGATCGAACCCACCCCTCCTGCTTGGAAAGCGAATTCTTTCACTTTGGAAAGCGAATTCTTTCACTTTGGAAAGCGAATTCTCCACTGATCCACTGGAGAAGCCCATATATAAGTGTGAATACCAAGAAATATGGACACTTGGGACCCATCTTAGTGTCTACCTGCCACATTGTTGTAATATACTATAGTTCAGTCCTTTGTCAATCTTCAATCTATTGATCCATTCAAGATAAAAGTTTAAAGCATACAAAATGCAAAAATAATGCAGGTTTTTCATATTATTAAAATTTACCTTTAAAGTATAATAGTGCACTGAATTCATTATACTATTATATTTGACTTCAAGTAATTCTGCATTTGAACTTCACGATGGAGAACTACAATATGGAGAACTGTGATTCTGGTAATCATATCTTAAACAATGTTTAAGTTAAGGTTGTTAAGTTAAGTCAATGTTGTGAGATACAACACTGACTCCTAAACTATTTTGTGACAGTGCTCTGTGTGGTTATTTCTGTTCAGTCACTAAGTCATTTCGACTCTGCGACTCCATTTATTGCAGGATGCCAGGCTCCTCTGTCTTCCACTGTCTCTAATAGTGGATGTTGTTCTAATTCATGTCCATTGCAGCAGTGATGCTATCAGATCATCTCGTCCTCTGCAGCCCCATTCTCCTTTTGCCTTCATTCCTTCCCAGGTGTGCCCATAGCATTCCTGAAAAAATTTACTAGGAATTTTCTAATTTAGCACAGAGTTATAGATGTTTGGGTTAGAAATTGTGACCAAAGAAAGTGAGATGGTAGCTGCCCAACGTCCAAATTCCATGGCTGTGCTTGGATAAATTGGGAACTTCATTGCAAAATGAGGTGAATTAGGATACCATATATTATTCCTTGGTGATGTGCAGAAATGAATGAACTTTTAACAAGGCACTTCTGATTTGCAAAGGGAAAAGCTACTTTCTAGGGATCAAATTAAATATCTTTATTTAAAGGACAAATCAGCTAAAGCTGAATGGACAGAATTAAAAATGTCTATACAATAGATAAATTTTCTGGGTCAGCATTTTATTTTATATTAATATAGAAGATATAAGCTTTAATCAAAAGCAATAACAAATACTGATTAGACAAAGTAATCCTTTCTGAAAACATATCGTAATCTCATTATAGCACCTATTAGATTAACTATTTCACAAATAACAAATTTTCATGTTTACGAAATTTCCTCTTCAAGAGCTCTGCTAACCAAGTGATATTTTGTATCTGTGTGCTTCCAAAATAAGCATTTTGTCCTGTGAGTTTGAATTTTAATGTTATAGTCCATGTATTTGCTTGGTTCCTTTATTTGCCACAATCTGAATTTATATAATTTATTGTGTTCTCTAGTTTATACTCTCCAGGCTCATTTATTCAATATTTAGAGTCCATTTTAAAGGTAAATAAGAGGTTTACATGTGAAGTTTTCTTATCTTTGTGTCCAAGTTTGCTGTTATTGTGTCCAATGTTGAATCCATAATGTGGAAATATTGCTAAAATTGAAAAGCTAACATTATAATTTAGAAATGGTAATTCATTTCTTAATTCTACCTTATGATCGTTAACTGCAATATGTCTTTGGAGTCTTCTGAAAGTATCCATCTATCAATTGCTGTATTTTCTTTTACCTTTAGTGAGAAGTACAGTTTGTCATTTATTTATAACTTTATGTACACTGTTGTGGGTTTCCCTGGTGGCTCAGATGGTAAAGAATCTGCCTGCAATGCAAAAGATTTGGTTTTGATCCCTGGGTCGGGAAGATCCCCTAGAGAAGGGAACGGCTATGCGCTCCAATGTTCTTGCCTGGAGAATTCCATGGAGAGAGGAGCCTCACAGGCCACAGTCCATGGGGTCATAAAGAGTCAGACACAATGGAGAGACTAACATATATACATATATATACACACACACATATATATATAAAACTCCTTTATGTGTACTATTATAGTCACACATGATTTAAATAACATGCTTTCACACTCTTTTTTAAATAAAATACAGATTGAGAAATTTCATAAACAGATGTTCTAATATTTTCTTTCTTAACCCTACTGCAGTGTTTTTCATATTCAATTTTAGGAATCTAAAACTACTTTATTTTAAAGTTCCAACGAAATTGCATGTTTTCCTTTAGAGTTTATCCATATTGTTTAAAACGTTTGCTCTACTTGAAGTTGTCATCAGTGGTTTTAGCATTGAAATATACACTGCCTTGCTCTGAAATATGTTTTCATAGGTGTATGCAGTAAACTGCTAGAATATAATATGATCTTTGATTCAGTTCAGATCCTATAAGATCTTATAATACAAACATTGTCATGCACAACAATAATTATTAAACTCTTGCTAATTTTGGCACTTGCGTAACCAGAGGTAGAGTTTTATTTAAAGTTGTAAATATGGCTGCCGTGGAATTGACCTGCCCCTCCTGCTGGCTCAGGTATGTGTGTGTGTGCTTAGTTGCTCAGTTGTGTCTGACTCTTTGTGACCCATGGACTGTAGCCCGCCACGTTCCTTGGTCCATGGAGATTCTCCAGGCAAGAATACTGGCATGGGTTGCCATGCTCTCCTCCAGGGCACATTCCCAACCCATGGATCAAACCAGAATCTCCTGCATTGCATGCAGGCAGTTTCTTTACCAGTTGAGCTACCAGGGAAGCCCAGCTCAGGTATGATTAGTCTCAATCAGAAACTCTCACAGTTAGATAAGTCTAGCTTTTCCTAATGAAAGACAAAGGTGATGCATTAAGATTGTTAATTATTTATTTTGGGGTTAAATTAGTTTGACAAATCCTTTTTAGAGAGTGACTTTTGAAAACAGGACAACTTAACAGAGTAAATTGCACTGCGTGTATGGGATACAGTCCTAGGTATCACTGAGGATTAAGAACAGGCTTGAAAGGGAGGGGAAAAACATGCCCAGTATATTTGTTTTTCACAAGCCTTTTTCACTTAAAATATGTGTTCACTTAGTAGCATAGTATCATAGGTGGTTTGTGCATTAATAATTGAGAAAGGAAATTTAGGTATATAACACTAAATGACAGCCCACAAAATTGATCTCATTACTTAGTGAATTTTAAACAGCACTTGCAGCTTGGGTATATTTGATCTTCTGGGGAAGAAAATAATTTGATTAAGCATAATGAAACCCAGGTTTTTAACGGCAATCTAAGTTAACAGTTGATAGTTAATTGGAGCCAAGATTGAATCCGAGCTAGGAGTATGGTTATAGGTACTTGGGTAATCTTTATATCAGTGCTGTTGTTCAGCTGCTAAGCCATATCCAACTCTTTGTGACCCCATGAACTGCAGTACTCCAGGCTTCCCTGTCCTTCACTTTCTCCTGGAGTTTCCTCAGATTCCTTTCCATTGAGCCAGTGATGCTATCTCATCCTCTGACACCGCTTTCTCCTCCTGCCCTCAGGGTCTATTCCAATGAGTTGGCTCTTCACATCAGGTGGTCAGACTACTGGAACTTCAGCTTCAGCCTCAGTTCTTCCAATGAAAATTCAGGGTTTATTTCCTTCAGGATTGACTGGTTTGATCTGCTTGCTGTCCAAGGGACTCTCAAGAGTCTTCTCCAGCATCACACTTTGAAAGCATCATATCAGTGGATATTAATTCATTCTTCAAATTTGGAAAAGAAGACCTCTTATATGTATGAGAAAGGCTAACAAATTTGCATCTCATAGGTTATTTGCCTTTTTGCAAAAATACTCATTTAAAAACTATGTGAAAAATGTAAAAGTAAATTTTGATTAATTAGGAAATTTTTGGTCTGCTTGCCATATAATTTACTTTCTGCACAATCTGATGTGTGTTTTCATTATCTTTATAGAATAAAAATTCATTGTTATTTGACCTTTCAGTTGTGGTCTTAACTGGAATGAAAAATGCACAAAGATCTTTACATTCTTAAAAAAATAAAAACATATACTTGAGAGAAGGAGCCTTTCCCTTGTGGACATATGGAACAAAGAAGGCATAATTTAGGAAGAAAATATGCCTTTAACTTTATACACATATTTAATCTCACAAGCTAGATGTTCAGCTGAAATTTGTCTGGGAAATACAAGGTGAATACTTTAATAGTGTCATGCATAACGTGACTTACTATATGCGGTAGGATGGGCTCCCTGCTTCTCCAGCATATGATAATTCAGGTTCAAACTGTATTTAATCATCAAGGTAGTACTGAATAAAATTTGTTTCTTTGTAATTCACTTCGTGTTTAATACTTGAATCCTGCAATCTAGATCTCATATACACAAACTACAAGTTTGTTATTTCAAGGCTAATTTATGCATTTTAAAAATGTCAGCTATACCTAGTTTACTGTGATTCAGTAAAAGATTTCATATAGGCTGCACAACAGAGTTATCGAAAAATGCAGATAAAGCACTGCCACTTAACACATCACTACACTGGTTAAACTCTGAAACATTAATCAAAGCACATTAAGAGCTGAATTTGGAGTGTGCGGAAGGAAAAAAGGGATCTCTGAAAACTGACTGAAAGAAGAAGAGTCTGGCATTAGAAACCTGTAATCACAGGGGTTCATGCTGGAAGATGCTGATCATTGCCATAGCAACAGACAGTGTGTGTTACATCATGGAAACAAGGAGTGTGAGACTGCTTGGGAGCAACATCCAACCCGAGGGATGAATACAAAGCCATTATAGGAAAGGGCAACATAAAATGTAGTCACAGGTAAAGCTGAGCGTTTTGGAAAGGGTGATGACAAAAGCATATAAAGATGCATGTGATGCTCATGAAAATTAAATTCTATTTTTATGTTGGGGTATTCATTTGTAACTATTCTTAGTCTCCGTTATCATGGCTTATTTTCTTTCCTCCTTGGCTTTCTCCCTTCCTTCTTCTCTTTCTCCTTCTCTACCTTCCTTACTTCCTTTATCTTTCTTTCTTTCTTTTACTCTCAACAACATGGAGGTTCAAAAAGAAAGTTCTGATTTTTACCTATTTTATTTTCTGAGATGCTGTACTTGACACTGTTGTCAAGAAATATATAAAGATTTAATATTATGTATTGTAAATATTATTCTCATCCAAATATATGACTGGCTCTATAATGTAGAGTCATTATGTTAATGTTAAATGTATATTTTCCAAATATATGTACATCTATTCTAATACTGGGAAGCATATAAAATGAAAATGTGTTGATACATTATTAAGCAAAGTGTTCATTTGTATAACACCCCCATATTTGTTCAAAACCCTATAATATACAGCTGTATTTTCCATAGTGATGGAGTAAGGTCAAAGTGGACTGATGTTGCCACAGAAAGCAGTGACGAATATGGACATAATATAATAACCAGCTGTCTGAAGGCCCTAGGTGATGAAGAAGACAGGAGGGTATAGAATACTGTTTCTGAGGGAAGATATATGGTAAGTTCTCCATTGTTTGTCCCCAACAGTAATGCTCACATATGTTGCTTGGGAGTGGGGCGATAATAGAGGGACCATAGTATTTCTGGCCTCAGAAACCACACTTGGGCGTCAGGGTGAGTCAGCTACTTTGAAGACAAGGCAAGGTACCTATGACAACATTGTGAATTTGCTCTGAAAAGGCCAGAGAAAGGATCTCAGATTTCTGTCTGATCACGTTTTGGCTAATCCTTGAACCATTCCTGAGTGGAGCAGACTCAGAGTAAAATCAGACAGATCTGAACTGAGACTGAAGCTAATATCCAAAAAACAAATTTAATTTTGAGAATTGTCTGCTAAAACAAAAGACACATTACTGACAGACAATAATAATGGATTTTAGATTTCTCACATCTCAACATTCATAACACTTAGGACACTCTCAAAGACAATTTTCAAAAGAGAAGGTAAAATTATGAGCCTCATACAGGTAAAAAGATGAACACATTTGAAATATTTTGTTCTGTTTGTTTATCAAGAAGGGATCGGATACAAGTTATAACCATTTCAAAAGATATACAGCAGGGATATTGAAATGAGTGCTCAGATGGGAGCAAAATTATTTTTTTCCTGCAGCAGAGAGAAAAGTGAGTTGAACTTTTTACCAGAGAAAACAGAATTTGCAGATTTTTAAGTTAATTATGACTTACCAAGCTTTAGCTCAGAAGACAAGGACCTAAATCAGATTATCTGAAGATTGTCCTCTAGACAATGCACAGTTTTCCATTGAAATGAAACACAATATAAAATTTCCTAACATAAAGAGGACCAGGAAACTGGGTAACATTCCTAATTGTCTCAAAAAGGCAACAACATGAAATCAATCTTGAAATGACCCATAGATTGAAATAAGGAAATAAAGACTTTTGAGAGCCATGACAAATATTCTTAGGGAAGTGAAAAAAAAATTACTTAACTTTTTTTAAGAAATAGGAAATCTCATCAGATAAATAGAAGCAATAACAAAGGAAGACAGGAATTTCTAGAACTGAGAGCTAAAATACCCCAAATAAAATACAAACAAGCACAAACTGGATGAATTTAAAAATTGAAGAGAAACAACAGAGAAAAGAAAAACTGGTGAACTTGGATACAGATCACTACTAATTATCAAAGTACAAAGAGATAAAGCACTGAAAAAAAGAAAACGCAGAGACTCAGGAACTTTGAGATCGTATCAAAAACCTGAAAATACATGAAATTAGAATCTAATATGTTCAGAAAAATGAAGGAATAATGTCTCCAAATTTCCCAAATTTTATGAACTATACAAAATTATTGATTCAAGATTCTCAATGCAAACCTAGAATAAACACCAAAAAAGGTCACACATAGGCAAACCATTGAAAGTCAGATGTTAATAGTGAATCTTGAAAGAATCAAGAGAAAAATATCATAATAAACTGAAAAAATGATTCAGCCAGAGACTTAAAGGAAGGAATCATGAACACCAAAAAACACTCGAGTAACATCGGTAAGGAGCTGAAGTGCTAAAGTATGTTACCCCAAGATTCTGGATCAAGCAAAAGCTTTCTTCAAAGATGAAAATGAAAAATATGTTTCTAGATATAAGAAAGTTAAGAAAATTAATTGCAAGAAGAATGTCACCACAAAAAGTTTGTAAAAACTTTAGACTGAAAGGAAATTATATCAGATTGAAACCTGAATCACCAGGAAAGTATGAATAATATCAGAAATGGTACATATAAAATATAATTTGTAAAATTTTTCATCTTTATGTTAACTACTTTTTAATTTATGTGAACATTTAATAAAATATGAGATTATACCATGAGTTTTATAGCATGTGTGTATATATACACACAATAATATAGTCATTAAATGGCTCTGGAACTATTAGATATACATATGAAAATATTTCTTAAACAAGATACAAAAACACGTCATAAAAGAAAAATGTATAAAATGTGAAAACTGTTTCTTCAGTATTAAAACTTGCTTTTTTGAAGGCACAATTAGGAAAATAAAAGGTCAGCCCAAGCCTGGAAGGATGTATTTGCAAATATCTTATAAAAGTTCTTTACCAAAAGTTAAGTACTCAAGTCTTTCAACTCAATGCTAAGATGATAACTCGATAAAAAAAAAAAATGAGCAAAACACAGAAACATCACACAATAAGATATACAAATGGCTACAAAATATTTATGAAAAGATGATCAATATTGCTTGCTCTTAATTAAGAAAACAGAGGCACATTCACAAGAATGGCTAAAATGAAAAAGCCTGGCAGTTTCAAGTGGTGACAAAGATGGGAGAAATTTTGATCTCATATGTTACAGATGAAAATGCAAACTGGTTCATTCAATTTGGCAAATAGTTTGAAAGTTTCCTATAAAGTTAAACATATACCTACCACGTGACCTGTCAATTTGACTCTGAGGTATTTATTCAAGTGAAGTGAAAACAAAGACATATGCAAGTATTCATGCAGTCTTATTTATAGTATGCCCAAATTGCAAAGCACCCAGATGCTTATTAACTACTGAATGAATTAACAGATTCTGGTATATCCATGCCTTAGAAATCAAATCAGAAATGAAAAGAATGAGCTGCTGAAACACACAAAAGCATGGATGAATCTTGAAAGTATTATGCTAAATGAAAGAAGCCAGACGCAAAAGACTACATATTGTATGATACAATTTACATTACGGTCTATAAAGTCAACATTTGAGTGACTATAAACAAATCAGTGGTTGACAAGGATTAGGGGTGGAACAGTTTTCAGTGCAAAGTAGTAGGAGTAAACCTTTTGGGGAGATATAAATATTCTATATTTTCACTGTGGTAGTGAATCCACAATAATATACATTTACCAAAATTCAACAAACAGTGCAATTTAAAAGGGTGTGATTTATTGCACATAATTTATACTTCAATAAATCTTATTTTGAAAAATCTTTGCAGTTTTACGATGTGGGTGGTGAAACAATATACTATTCAATTATAACATCAAACACACAAAATTTGACGCATTACATTATGAAAATTATTGAGACCAGTTGAATTTGTACTAATGATTATCAATGAGATTATCTTAACTCTTTCAAAATATTTATTTAATATATGTGATAGTTTTAACATCCATTCCATCACTTTTAATGATGTTTTTCTGAACATAAACATTCTGTTTTAATTAGTAAGTAAGCTGAATAACAACTAGTATGTTACATAGGTAACATTTTGATTCAACCATTCGCCCCAGAAATGCATATTAATCAATGAAACTTACTGAAAGTTATTTATTTGCTGTCTTCCATTTTATTTAAAACGACTAAAGTAATGCAGAAAAAGTATTTTAGTACCAAACACACAGTCCAGTTTTCATACAATTGTCTCATGGTGATAACTGTCATAGTTTAGTAAATCTGATAAAAATAGCATAGTGTTTATGGTCAGAAAAATTTCATTTTGTATCCTAATTATATTTGCATGTGATCTAAGAAGAATTACCTTAATGTATAAAACCTGAGTTTACAATGGTAAAACTTATTTACTAATGCCTTAATTGTTGTAAGAATTTACCACAAATATAGAGGCTTCAGTTCACTTCAGTTGATTAGTGGTGTCTGACTCTCTGCAACCCCATGGACTACAGCATGCCAGGCTTCCCTGTCCATCAATTCCCAGAGCTTGCTCAAACTCACGTCCATTGAGTTGGTGATGCCACCCAACCATCTCATCCTCTGTCAAACTCCATTCCTCCTGCCCTCAATCTTGTCCAGCATCAGGGTCTTTTCCTATGAGTCAGTTCTTCACATCAAGTGGCCAAAGTATTGGAGTCTCAGCTTCAGCATCAGTCCTTCCAAAGAATATTCAGGACTGATTTCCTTTAAGACTGACTAGTTTGATCTCCTTACAGTTCAAGGGGCTCTCAAGAGTCCTCTCCAACACCACAGTTTGAAAGTGTCAATTCTTTGGTGCTCAGCTTTCTTTCTAGTCCGACTCTCACATCCATATACGACTACTGGAAAAACCATATCTTTGACTACATAGACCTTGGTCAGCAAAGTGATGTCTCTGCTTTTTAATATGCTGCCTAGGTTGGTCATAGCTTTTCTTCCAAGGAGCAAGCTTCTTTTAATTTCATGGCTGCAGTCACCATCTCCAGTGATTTTGGAGCCAAGAAAATAAAGTTTTTCTCAGTGTTCCCATTATTTCTCCACCATTTGCCTTGAAGTGATGGGACTGGGTGCCATGATCTTCATTTTTTTGAACACTGAGTTTTAGTCAACTTTTTCACTCTCCTCTTTCACTTTCATCAAGAGGCTCTTCATTTCCTATTCACTTTCTGCCATGAGGACTGTGTTATTTGCATATCTGTGGCTATTGATTTTTCTCCGGGCAGCCTTGATTCCAACTTGCGCTTCATCCAGCCTGGCATTTCTCATGACGTACGCTGCATATAAGTTAAATAAGCAGGGTGACAGTATACAGCCTTGATGTACTCCTTTCCCAATTTGGAGGCAGTCTGTTGTCCCATATCCAGTTCTGTTGTTTCTTGACCTGCATACAGATTTCTCAGGAGGCAGGCAAGGTGGTCTGGTATTCCCATCTCTTGAAGAATGTTTCACAGTTCTTTGTGATCCACATAATCAAGGCTTTAGCATAGTCAATGAAGCAGAATTAGATGTTTCTCTGGAATTCTCTCGCTTTTTTATGATCTAACGGATGTTGGCAATTTAATCTCTGGTTCTTCAGCCTTTTCTAAATTCAGCTTGAACATCTGGAAGTTCTCAGTTCATGTACTGTTGAAGCCTAGCTTGGAGAATTTTGAGTATTACTTTGCTATCATGTGAGATAATGGCTTAAAACAACATAAACTTAGAATTATGGGGGTCAAAATTTAAAATAAGTCTCATTGTATTATAGGCAATAGTGTCAGTGAGGCTTATTTCTTCTTAAGTCTGCTGTCCACTGGGGGGAAAAATGTAGAACTAATGGTTAAGAATTATATTTTATTTGGTGAACTTCCTGAGGATTTAAACTCATGAGATAGCCTCTCAGATGTCTCTGAGGGACTATTCCAAAAAGGTGAGGGAAGAATTAGGATCTATAGGGGTTTTGCAACAAAAACCAGGTAGCTGGAACATCAAATTGTTAATGTTAATTAAAGGAAACCAGATAACTCAAGTTAATGAATGTAGTGGTTTCTTTGTGCGGGAAGATGCAAGGGTCTGGGATCATTGAAACTGTCACTTGGATATGCACCTTAGCTGTCTAAGGGGCTTTCCAGGAGGTGCTAGTGGTAAAGAACCTGAATGGCAATGCAGGGGACTTAAGACTCTGGTTCAATCACTTGATTCAGAAGATCCCCTGGAGTGAGAAATGGCAATCTGCTCCAGTATTCTTGCCAGGAAGTTTCCATGGACAGAGGAGTCTGGTGAGCTACAGTCCATGGGACTGCAGAGTCAGACAACACCGAGCAACTGAGAAGCACATCTGGCTATTTGGAGCCGGTATCCTCTTCTTTCTGAGGCCCTTCAGGGAGCACACTGGAGGATGGCTGCAGGGGCTGAGGGCTTGGTAAAGGGGCAGTCTGCTTGTCTCCATCCCGAGTTCCTTCAGGGATCACTGTCTATGTTGGCTGTAGTGGTGGCCTTTGTTTACAGATACGGCAGGCTATATTTTTCATCCAGAGCAAGAATCTATTTCCTCATGTCTTTTCCAGCTTCAAGAGGCCATCTGCTTCCTCCTGGCCATTTCCTCCACCTTAAAAGCCAGCAGGGCACCTTCGGATCTCTGACTTTCCTGCCTCCCTCCTATGAATACCCTTGTGGTTACAATGAGTCCAACGGGACATCTAGGATAACGTGCCCATCCCCAAATCCTTAAAGCAGTCAGATCTGCAAATTTTCTTTTGTCATAGAAGGTAACCTATTCACATGTTCTAGGAATTAGGACAGGGATATTTTTGGAGTGGATGTCATTTAGCCTCCCACATCTGACAACCCTGAATTCTACTATCAGCTGGGCTTTCAACGGTGAGTAAAGAAAAATAATGTCCCTGACCTCCAGAGCTATACAGCCTAGTAGGAATTTCAGTAAATCCTAGCAAGGCAGTGTAGGACAAGCTATAATTTATAGGAATTGGCTGGTACAAAACACCTGCAAGTTACAATAATGAACACAGGGAAACTAATAAATATTATTTTATATTATAAAAATACACATGTAAAAGTCCACGCAAAAAGTAGTAATGAGTATGAAAATTCAGAAAATGTTCCTGTAAAAATTATGAGAAGATGTGATCAACTGCAAAGATGGAATGCCATTTCAGTAGTGATTTTTGTAATTCTTTTCTAATTGATGTGCGTTTATGCACAGACAATTAAGTAAATTGCATCTGATAGCTTTTTTGAGGGCTTCCCCAATGACAGAGCAGTAAAGAATCCACCTGTCAATGCAGGGTTCACAAGAGATGTAAGTTCAGTCCCTGGATCGGGAAGATGACCTAGGGGAAGCATTGGCAACCTACGTCAGTATTCTTGCTTGGGAAATCCCAGGGACAGAGGAGCCTGGTGGGCAACAGCCCATGGGGTTGCAAAGAGTCAGACACGGCTGAGCAGAAAGCAAACTTTCTTTGAGCCCTCTTACTGGCTGTGCAAAAACTGACATTTCATTTCGAAAGATGGATCCACAATTTGGTGGAGGAAATATTGGAATTGAGACAGCATACCCAAAGTGGTTATTAGTATATAGAACTTTTTGCATATGCTTTGATCTTGAGGAGACAGCCCTGACTGATAGCTTGAAGCAAAATTCTAGTTCCTTGCCTAGGAATCAGATGTGGGTAGCCTGGATGAAAGCCAGGGATCTTAGCTGCTAGACCAGCAAGGTTAGAGATTAAAAGCAAAGTTCCTCTGGCTCTTGCCCTGCTTGAAAGCAAGAATGTTTCAAGGAGGCAAAAACTGTGAAAAGAGATACAAAGCTTATTATTGGAGCCTGAGCACGGAGAGCTCAGAGTGAAACTGTTTAGTTAGGACAGAAGCAAGGCAGAGATACATACCCAGGGAGAAGGGTGTGGGTATCCTCCTTAGTGAGGAGGAGCCCAGTAAAGAGACCATTAAATCCTTTATCGCCTGGAGAACCCCATGGACAGATCATTCATAAATCATTTATAGAGTGCAGTTCTGGGTCTTCATTTCCATGCGTGCTCAGTCACTCTTTGACTCTATTGCCCACCAGGCTCTCTGTCCATTGAATTTTCCAGGTAAGAACACTGGAGTGGGTTGCCATTTCCTTCTCCAGGGGATCTTCCTGACCCAGGGATCAAGCCCATGTCTCCTGCATTTGTAGGCAGAGTCTTTATTACTGAGCTACCTAAGAAGTCTCTGGGTCTTTGTTTACCTTAACTCAATTCTCCTGTTTCTTTTTCCACACTTGACTTGCCCTAGGACCCTCCCCTTGCCTGGGAAATCCCATGGACGAAGGAGCCTTGTAGGCTGCAGTCCACGGGGTCGCCAAGAGTCGGACACGACTGAGAGACTTCCCTTTCACTTTTCACTTTCACACATTGGAGAAGGAGATGGCAACCTACTCCAGCGTTCTTGCCTGGAGAATCCCAGGGATGGGGGGGCCTGGTGGGCTGCCGTCTATGGGGTTGTACAGAGTCAGACACGACTGAAGCGACTTAGCAGCAGCAGCAGCAGCAGGACCCTCTCCAACATGTGTTTGCAACTTTTAGCCAAGATGGATTCCAGGGCAGAAGCCCATGGATGCTTGGTATCACCTATTATAGGGTGGTGCCTCCTCCTTTTTGATCCCCAGGGAGTCTTTCTGAGCATGTGTAGTCAGGGAGGTTGCCTTGACTGCAAGAATGAAAATACATGGTCACTTTATCTTTTATCTGGGCAGAACTCAGCTCCTCTCTGCCCCTCCATTACTGCTATCTTAAAGCATCCTCCGGAGGCAAAGTCCAGCCCTTTACCTTGTTCCTGATGTTATTTCTATCTGGAAGTGTAAACAGGATGCTGGCTATAGGAGTCTAACCTGTAGTCCATCTATTTCTTGCCTCAAGAAATATAAACAGGAACCTAGCTGTAAATGTCTAGCCTGGAGCCCACCATCTCCTGCCTCCGTTTAACTAGAGTCAAGGCCTTCTGGTATACTGCTCTCTTAAGAACAAAAGTAGTTTGTGACATTCTGGGAGAAGAACTTGGAAGAAAATGTTAAGACTGATGGAGCATCAATTAGCTAATGTAGTACATGCAATCCAGGTTGTCATGGTGACGGTAGTGCTAAGAGAGGGAAGCAGAGTCCCTAAGGAGTACCACTGCCACATCCCATCATTTCAGCTCAGCCATGATCTGAAGAGCTTTGCTCAGTATTGTATAAAGTGGTTTTCTCTACCAGAAACATGTTTTAGACTGGAACTTGAGTTTTCAATTACCTTATTAAAATAAATAGGAGAGGGATAACTGCATCTATACTTATTTTCTTATATATTATTTATTCTTAAGAGCAAACTCAAAAATAAATTCACTACAGTTAAGCATCATCATTTTAAAGTTTCCAAATTGTTTATTTTACTATTCTTTTTCTTTCTAGCCAGTCAAGAAATTCACAACTATTGCTTTGAAAAACTTAATGACATGTGAATTTTATCCTAGTTTCTAGCTAGTTTTAACGCATTAAGCTTTCTATGTGGTTCAGTGGCGAAAGCTCTGCCTGCCTATGCAGAAGACACAAGAGACACAAGTTCAATCCCTGGGTTGGGAAGATCCCCTGGAGAAGGAAAGGGCAACGTACTCCAGTATTCTTGCCTGGGAAATCCCACAGACAGAGGAGACTGGTGGGCTACAGTCCATGAGGTTTCAAAGAGTTGGACATGACTGAAATGACTGCGCACACGCCCAATACACTAAGTAGCCTGATAATATTGTTTGAAGATATCTCATACTCTTGGTGAGAATTCCGGTGTACTTAGCCCCTATCACTTATATTGAAAATCTCAAAAACAAAAAGTTAAGTGAATAGTTTTACCTACATGCATGATGATTTTATTATCAAAATCATGTTTTGCCATAGTTTTTATCTTTTTCAGTTCAGTTCAGTTCAGTCATTCAGTCAAGTCTGACTCCTTGTGACCCCATGGACTGCAGCACGCCAGGCCTCCTTGTCCATCACCAACTCCCAGAGTTTACTCAGACTCATGTCCACTGAGTCTGTGATGCCATCCAACCATCTCATCCTCTGTTGTCCCCTTCTCCTCCTGCCTTTATTTTTTTTAATTTAAATTTATTTATTTTAATTGGAAGCTAATTACTTAACAATATTGTATTGGTTTTACCATACACCAACATGAATCCACCACGGGTATACACATGTTCCCAATCCTGAACCCCTTCCCACCTCCCTCCCCATACCATCCCTCTGGGTCATCCCAGTGTACCAGCCCCAAGCATCCTGTATCCTTCATCGAACCTAGATCAAGGTCTTTTCAAATGAGTCAGTTCTTTGCATCAGGTGGCCAAAGTATTGGAGTTTCAACTTCAGCATCAGTCCTTCCAATGGCTATTCAGGACTGATTTCCTTTAGCATGGACTGGTTGGATCTCCTTGTAGTCCAAGGGACTCCTAAGAGTCTTCTCCAACACCATAGTTCAAAAGCATCAATTCTTGGGCACTCAGCTTTCTTTATTGTCCAACTCTCACATTCATACATGAGTAGTGGAAAACTATAGCCTTGACTAGACTGAAATTGTTTATCTTTTTAGATAAATATATACAACCATATATTCCTCCGGTGAACCATTTCAGAATCAGTTGTAGAAACAATGGCGCTTCACCTCTAAGTACTCTAGCATGAGTTTTCTAAGAACAAGGATTGTTGTTGTTCAGTCTCCCAGTAGTGTCCGACTCTTTGTAACGCCTTGGACTGCAGCATGCCAGGCCTCCCTGTCTCTTACCATCTCCGAGAGTTTGCCCAGGAACAGTACAATGATCACATTCAAGGAATTTAGTGTTGATAACAAATTCATGTTTGCTCAATTGCCGAATAGGTCTTATGGCATTTTTAAAACAGATTGCAGTTACAGTTAATATACTGAATTTAGTTTTCATATTTCTTTAGCTCTCTTTAATCTAGAATATTTCTCCTATAACATTGATAATTTGGACGAACCTAGGTTAGGTGTTGGGTAACTAGGTTTGCTTTTTTCCTCCTGATGTGTGTTTAGACCATCCTTGGTGATTTTGACTTGGATCATTTATTTTCTTCATTGTTAAAGTGTCATTTCCTCTTTGCAATGAATAATCTACAAGTTGATACTTTGAGACTGTCTCATCATCCCCTTCATTCTGCTGCCAAGCTTTGGGTGACAGAGCTTGTTTTCTAGACAACTTTAAAAAAAAAAGTATTCAAGAATGCAATATTCCCTGAGTTATTGGGTGTTTCAAACTCTTTCCCCTATTTCTTGTTCCTTAAAGCACAACTTTGTTGAATACAAAGTCTTTGGTCCACCCTTTGAACTTTAAATTTCTTAGAAATCTGATGGATTTTGTTCTTGTGTTCTATATTGCTCTGAAAAAGCCTGGTGTTAGGTTGATTCTCTCTCCTCCTCCTTCTTCCATTCCTCTTCCTCTAACCTCTGTTTGTCCTTTGTAAATACCTTAGTATTGTTTTCCTGGGAATCCTGCTTGCTCATTTCTTTGTCAAAATCGAATCATTTTACTATGTTAGAATACATCATCAAGGCATTAATTTCCATATATACACTATGGACTGTTTCTATACAAGAATCAACTCTATTTCTAGAAAAATTTCTTAGAGAGTTTAAATATGTGTTCTACTTCATTGTTTGGTTTCTCTTTATAAACTCTTAATACAATACAGCTTCTATTTTTGTCTCATATACCAATCAATGATGCCATTTGCTTCTTATTTTATTTCATTTTCTTATTCTTTATTTTTTTAATTTTTATTTTTACTTTATTTTGCTTTGCAATACTGTATTGGTTTTGCCATACATTGACATGAATCAGCCACGGGTGTACATGAGTTCCTAATCCTGAACCCCCCTCCCACCTCCCACCGCATATCATCTCTCTGGATCATCCCCGTGCACCAGCCCTAAGCATCCTGTATCCTGTATTGAACATAGACTGGCGATTCGTTTCTTACATGATAGTACACATGTTTCAATGCCATTCTCCCAAATCATCCCACCCTCTCCCTCATTTTCTTATTCTTTAAATCCCTTTATTTCATTCTCTTTGTCTTGACTATCGTCATGGCTTTCTTCACTGACATTTGCAATTTCATGTTTATTCTAACATAATTCTGAGTTATTTAAAATGTATTCATTCATTAAACATGATTCTGACTCACATCTTTCTTTTCCCTCTCTTCTGTTTTCAGTCTGTGACATTTGTTACAAGGGGATTTTATCACAAGCAAATAATTGCTTAAGGATTTTTTGGTTATAATTTTCCTCTGCTTCATGAATGTTTTGTAGGGGGAATTTTCATTAGATGAAATGTATTTCTTTTTCATATAATGTTTCTTCTTACAATATCTTTTTATGCATGATTCCCCTTGAGCCCAGTCAGAAATAATAGTGATGTCAGTGGATATTGAGGATTTGGGTTGGTTTATATCACAGGTTTGCATTCCCTGGTGGCTCAGTGATAAGGAACCTGTCTGCAGTGTAGGAGACCTGGGCTCAATCCTTGTTTCGGAAGACCTCCTGGAGAAGAAAATGGCAACCCCCTCTAGTATTCTTGTCTGGGAAATTCCATGGACAGAGGAGCCTTGTGGGCTACAGTCCATGGGATCACAAAAGAATTGGACATGACTTAGCGACTAATCAGCAACAAATGTCACTGGTTAGGTGCCTTAACAACTGACTCTGATATACAATTTAGCCTTCAGAATATTTATTAAGGGTGCCCTTAAGATCAACACCTGTGACAGGTAGTGGAAGAAAGCATAGTGGGTGGCAGAGGAAAAAACAGAGCTGTGACAATTTCCCCATGGAATGATCTCGAGCTACAATGGTCTTTCAAAATTGTCCCAGTTAGGGCAGATGGCCATGTCTTCATAACAACTTGTTTCAATATTCTTGAATGTATGCTACCTGTGATAGGAATATCACCTTTGATGAGGCAGCTCTCTGCAGTTTGGCCACTTTTTGAAGTCGTTAACACCTGGATTTGTCAGTGGTATTGATACAGTGGAATGTTGCTGTTCAGTTGTTAAGTTGTGTCCGACTCTTTGTGGACCCCATGGGCTGCAGCTTACCAGGCCTCCCTGTCCTTCGCTATCTCCCAGAGTTCACCCAGATTCTTGTCCATTGAGTTGGTGAGGTTGCCTAACCATCTCATCCTCTGTCTCCCCCTTCTGCTTTTGCCTTCAGTCTGTCCCTGCAACAGAGTCTTTTCCAATAAGTTGGCCTCTTGGCATCAGGTGACCAAAGTATTGGAACTTCAGCTTCACTGCTCTCAATGAATATTCAGGGTTGATTTCTTTTTGGATTGACTGGTTTGATCTCTTTGCCGTCCAAGGGACTCTCAAGAGTCCTCTACAGGACCACAATTTAAAGGCATCAGTTCTTTGGTGCCCAGACTTCTTTATGTTTCAACTCTCATATCCATAAGCTGCAGTGGAATATAATTTTGTTAAATTGATTTTGTTCACTGGGGAAGAGAGAAATACTTTCATATATCTGCCACATCATTCCTTGTCATTGCTATAAAGCTATTACTTATTCCACCTGCATCCTGCTTTCCCTGTGGTGTCAAGCCTCTAAGAAGGACCTCTCATTCCAGGTTACCCCATTCATCCTGAGAAGCACTGCTTCCTCCTAGGAACTTATGCAATTTCAGGTTTCTTAACTTTCAATTTGCTGGAAACGATTTCTTTGGCTTGAATTCTCTGGGAAAAAAATAAAAGTCCTCCAAAGGAAGCTGGCAAGGAAGTTTAGAAACGAAAATAGGAAAGAGAAGGAAGTCAGGTGAGCTTGTGATATTTGGCTAAATTCTGTAGTTCCTCAGCATTGTAACAGTCTTCAGCAATGACACTGGACTTGTGAATTCCACACTCATTGTTTAGGGTCACCTTTAGTTCTTTGTGCCTGCAAGAAAAAGGACCCCACACGCCCAGAAGAGGCCCTCTAGAAAGCAGTACTGATGTTGGCTATTGGATGGAGTGGAATAAAGATACAAGCACATAAAAACACCATCAAAAGGAAGCTCAGAGGATCTTGGTGAAGAGCTGCCAGTATCCACTGAAGTTGCTCACTAGGAACAACCAGGTCTCAGACGGTTCTCAGATTACCTACACTCACGGTGGGGCTTTCCTACTTCTTGGGCTAACTTTACCTGTGCTTCGTCTCCTCCAGGCTCCTCCGCTTTGATATTCAGTTCAGTTCAATTCAGTCACTCAGTCGTGTCGGACTCTTTGCGACCTCATGGACTGCAGCACGTCAGACCTCCCTGTCCATCACCAACTCCTGGAGTTTATTCAAACTCATGTCCATTGGGTCAGTGATGCCATCCAACCATCTTATCCTCTATTGTCCCCTTCTCCTCCTACCCCCAGTCCTTCCCAGCATCAGGCTCTTTTCCAATGAGTCAACTCTTCGCATGAGATGGTCAAAGTATTGGAGTTTCAACTTCAACATCAGTCCTTCCAATGAACACCCAGGACTGATCTCCTTTAGGATGGACTGGTTGGATCTCTTTGCATTCCAAGGAACTCTCAAGAGTCTTCTCCAACACCACAATTGAAAAGCATCAATTCTTCGGTACTCAGCTTTCTTTATAGTCCAACCCTCATATCCATACATGAACCCTCATATCCATACTGGAAAAACCATAGCCTCGACTAGACGGACCTTTGTTGGCAAAGTAATGTCTCTGCTTTTTAATATGCTGTCTAGGTTGGTCATAACTTTCCTTCCAAGAAGTAAGCATTTTTAATTTCATGGTTTCAGTCACCATCTGCAGTGATTTTGGAGCCCCCCAAATAAAGTCAGCCACTGTTTCCACTGTTTCCCCACCTATTTGACATGAACCGCTTTGATGAGATTTCCACAAACTGCCTCCTTGACTTTCTTGCTTCTGAATGAAACTTGGATCCAATTTTGCTGTTTAGGTATTTATTTCCTATTTATATATTATTGAAGTTTGGAATATCCTCTGTCTCCTACTCATGCTATTGTTCTTTTATCAAAGATTTTTGTTTGACTTGTTGTGCTCTGTTGGTCTGTCTAGTTGTTTTGAGTTTGAGAGGAGAGATTTGGAATGAGGATATTTCATTTGGGAGGTGGAGTATGTTCTTAACACTGAGTTTATCACCGTGATTATTTCTTACATATATTTAGTACTTATATACTATAAAATATTTTTAATTAAGTATTTTCTTCAAAACTCATTAGAAAGATGTTATGTTTTTATTAATATTACTTTTAAAAACAGAGGAGATTGAAAAAAAAAACCAGAGGAGATTGTAGATTAATAAGCTTAAATGAGTTGCCCTAGGAAAGTGTATTAGTCACTTAGTTGTGTCAGACTCTTGTGTGACCCTATGGACTGTAGCCCATCAGACCCCTCTGACGATGGAATTCCCCAGGCAAGAATACTGCAGTGGGTTGCCATTCCTGTCTCCAGGGGATCAACCTGACCCAGATATCAAACCTGGGTCTCCTGCATTGCAGGCAAATTCTTTACCATCTGAGCCGCTGGGGAATCTTGTTGCCCTTGGAGGCATGAGTGGAATTCAATAATTCAAGGCATATCGTCTGAGATTATAGTGATTCACCACTGAGTTACACCTGTAGCCCAAGTCATATGCCACACGTTTAGAAAGTTAAATGTTCTCATTAGGGGCTCAAATTCAAGCAAACCCATGTGAAAACTTCCAGATAGTTTGAAACAGTCAATCAACAAATTCATTAATTCAAATTTTTATCATTTATAATGAGTTTAATCACATTCTTAGAAATTTCTGGATTTTTATACAGTTTTCTTCTAATCTTGAGTATGTTTTTAGTCTTATTAGAAAGACTCTATTCATTTTGGCTTAATTATGTGATTGGAATGATTGGAATTCGTGTTGCACTGTTCCTTCCTACAAATTTCTTAGTGTTACCCTTATAAGAATATATTCGTTTCATGAAGTATTTATGAGGTTATTTTGCCTAAATGGAATCTCTTTTCATTATATGTCCAGCCATTGAAATTGTTGGTAATGTTAATCAAACTCCATGTTTTCACATAATATGTTCTTATGATTTTTACAGTAACAAAGAGATTTTAATTCACCCACTAGAGCCCAGCTTGCATTATGCTTATTGTAGATAAAAATTGGACTCAGCTTTAGATATAATCTTGGTGAAATTGAAGTCAGCAATTGAAGTTGACAAGTACTGTCTTTGATCTTTAAATTTTAAGGCAAAAATTCTCTGGGTTAGGTTTTCTGTCATATACTTCAACTTATTGGGCTTTATACAAATGTAGGACATGGAAGTAGTTTTTTAAAAAATGGTGCAGCCACTTTATTTTTATAGTGTTTATTTATTTATTGGCTGTGCTGGGTCTTCATTACTGCACACTATCTTTTGTGTTTAAATTTTAAGCAAGAATTCTTTGGGTTAGGCTTTCTGTCATAAACTTGAACAGATTGAGCTTTATACAATGTGGGACATAGAAATATATATATTTTTAAATGGTGCAGCCACTTTATTTTTTATATTATTTATTTATTGGCTGTGCTGGGTCTTCATTACTGTGCACAGGCTTTCTCTAGTTGCAGCGTGCAGGCTTCTCATCGTGGTGGCTCCTCTTGTGACGGAGCAGCCACTGTAGGTACACGGGCTCAGCAGCTGTGGTACACCAGCTTAGTTGCTCCAAGACACATGGGATCTTCCTGGACTAGAAATCAAACTGGTATACTCCACATAGCAAGCAGACTATCAACCACTGAGCCACCAAGGAAGCCTTGGAGGACAAAGAAACACTTAACTTCACATATTTATTTTCCCTTTTTAATCCAGTCGTTCAATGTAGTAGTACAATACTTACTATGGTCTTCTAGGAGTGCCCCCATTTTATACATTCATGTTAAATTTCTGCTAAACTAATAGGTGCTAATCATCTATGAAGAGTTAAGGTATGTCCCCCTTCAGAAGTATGTGCATAATTGTTCCTGGACCCAGTTTTAACATGTGTGTGTTTGTTGTGGGAATTTCTCCACACTTTCAACTAAGAATGTTCCAGAGACATCAGCTGGGCATCTTATAATTCAGCTCTGTTCTGACACTACCCAGCGATCACACCAGATTCCACAGGTTACCATCCTACAAGACTGCCCCACCTCCTCCAGACACCAAAACAATCCCAGGTGATCACCTGTGCTTCTGACTTGTGCTTAGTCACTCAGTCTGGCCTGACTCTTTGCAACCCCATGGATTGTAGCCCTCCAGGCTCCTCTGTCCATGGGAATTCACCAGGCAACAATACTGGAGTGGGTTGCCATGCTCTCCTCCAGGGGATTTTCTCAACTCAGGTATTGAGCCCAGGTCTCCCACATTGCATGCGGATTCTTTACCAACTGAGCCATCAGGGAAGCCTAAGAATACTGGAGTGGAAAGCCTATCCCTTCTCCGGGGGATCTTCTCAACCCAGGAATTGAACCAAGGTCTCCTGCATTGCAGGTGGATTTTTTACCAGTTTAGCTACCAGGGAAGCCCTGCTTCTGACCTACTGCCTGTAAATCAGAGGTTCTCAGGATCATCTCCTCAGGTTTGATTAATATGTTAGCACAGTTCACAGAACTCAAAAATATTTTATTTGATAGATTATTGGTTTATTAAAAAGTATATATCTCAAAAACAGTGAGATGGAAGAGTTGTGTAGGGCAAGGTGTGGGGAAAGAATTTTGAGCTCCCTTGATATGCATTCAGTTCAGCTCAGTTCAGTCGCTCAATCATATCCGACTCTTTGCGACCCCATGAATCGCAGCATGCCAACTCCTGGAGATCACTCAGACTCACGTCCATTGAGTCAGTGATGCCATCCAGCCATCTCATCCTTTGTCATCCCCTTCTCCTCCTGACCCCAATCCCTCCCAACATCAGTCTTTTCCAATGAGTCAACTCTTCGCATGAAGTGTCCAAAGTACTCAGCTTTAGCATCATTCCTTCCAAAGAAATCCCAGGGCTGATCTCCTTCAGAATGGACTGGCTGGATCTCCTTGCATTCCAAGCGACTCTCAAGAGTCTTCTTCAACACCACAGTTCAAAACCATCAATTCTTTGGTGCTCAGCTTTCTTCCAAGGAGTAAGCGTCTTTTAATTTCATGGCTGCAGTAACCAACTGCAGTGATTTTGGAGCCTAGAAAAATAAAATCTGACGCTGTTTCCACTGTTTCTCCATCTATTTCCCATGAAGTGATGGGACCAGATGCCATGATCTTTGTTTTCTGAGTGTTAGGCTTCAAGCCAACTTTTTCACTCTCCTCTTTCACTTTCATCAAGAGGCTTTTTAGGTCCTCTTCACTTTCTGCCATTAGGGTGGTGTCATCTGCATATCTGCATATTCTCCTGGCAATCTTGATTCCAGCTTGTGCTTCTTCCAGCCCAGTGTTTCTCATGATGTACTCTGCATATTAGTTAAATAAGCAGGGTGACAATCTACAGCCTTGACTCACTCCTTTTCCTATTTGGAACCAGTCTGTTGTTCCATGTCTAGTTCTAACTGTTGCTTCCTGACTTGTATACAGGTTTCTCAAGAGGCAGATCAGGTGGTCTGGTTTTCCCATCTCTTTCAGAATTTTCCATAGTTTATTGTGATCCACAGTCAAAGGCTTTGGCATAGTCAATAAAGCAGAAAATAGATGTTTTTTCTGGAACTCTCTTGTTTTCTCGATGATCCAGCGGATGTTGGCAATTTGATCTCTGGTTCCTCTGCCTTTTCTAAAACCAGCTTGAACATCTGGAAGTTCATGGTTCATGTATTGCTGAAGGCTGTTTTGGAGAATTTTGAGCATTACTTTACTAGTGTGTGAGATGAGTGTAATTGTGCGGTAGTTTGAACATTCTTTGGTATTATGTGACTCTCCCTAAATCTCCTTTTGTTCACCAACTTGGAAGTTTTCCAAACCCCTTCCTTTCGGGGTTTTATGCAGGCTTCATTATATTAGCATGATTGATTAAACCACTAGCCATTGGTGATTGATTCAACATCTAGCCTCTTCCCTTCCCCAGAGTTTGACGGGTCAAGATTGACATTTCTAATCATTTAATAGCTTTGTTGGTTCTCCTTGCAACCAATTTCCAATCCTTAGGTGCTTCCCAAAGGGCACAACATAAATATAACAAAAGATATTTAAGATTCTCAGCATTTAGGAGACTCTAAGAGTTTTAGGAGCTCTGTAGTAGACCTAGGGATGAAGACCAAATATACATTTCTCATTCTAAATCATAATATCATGATGCAAAATCACAAATCCTAATGACTAAAAATATTGAAAGCATAAACACATAAATCCCAATTATGAAGATTTCAGAATAATTCAATGGAACTTTTCTTATAGATGGATGAATGGGAAGAACTGCTTTGCGGTGCCATACTATTCTTCCAAGGGTGTGAATGTCTGAAGTGCAGAAACACTGGCTTTGAATATTTCTAGGACTAATACAGAAGAATGGATTGTTGAATGAATTTGCTGAATAAATGAATTGATTAATCTATCCTACTTCTTTATTGATTGAGCCTGTCATCAAACATTTCTTGAGAAAATGATATTTTTTTTCCATTTTAACAGGCTCAATACTACTAATGAGATATGAAATCTGCCAATTTTTCATGTGGAGTTAAACATAAATTAATAGTAATGACTCCATTTCCATTTTATCTATTTATTAATTATTCTTTCAATCATAGTTTTGAAAATATTATTTTTCTTTTATAACAGATGGCTTAAACATCTGTATTTAGCCATTTTATTCTATCAAATGTGCAGTGTAAAGTGTATATGCTATCCAAATTGAGTGCAACCATTCAAGAATAAAATGAATTTGAGTTATTATCAACTGTTTCTACCAAATTTCCTTGAATGAAAAGAAATCTATTTGGCTTTAATAGCCCTCAGCTTTTGACATTTCTTTATAAGATGTTCTACCTTGATATTTTCATTGTAAAAAATTTAATTTTCAATGTCAAATCTATCTATATCTGATACACACACACACATATATATGTATGTGTGTGTGTTGTATGCTTAGTCACCCACTTGTGTCTGACTATTTGCACTCTCGTGGATTGTAGCCCGTTAGGCTCCTCTGTCCATGGAATTTTCCAGGCAAGATTACTGGAGTGGGCTGCCATTCCCTTTTCCACGGGATTTTCCCGACCCAGGAATTGAACCAGTCTCCTGCATTGCAGGTGGATTCTTTACCAACTGATCTATCAAGGAAGCCCATATGTATCAGAAAGAATATTAATTTCCTTTTGGGGCATACATATAATTCTTTAAATAGATTTTTTTTTGCTTAGGAAATTATATTAAACAAAATTAATAATCTTGATAGTTGTGACTTCTAATCTTCTGGATGAGTTTCAGTTATATCTGCTAACGATTGCTCAGGCTTGATCCATGGCTCTTACGGCAATATCATTGAAATTCCTCAGAATGTTACATAGAACACTAAACTGTCATGGGAAAATGCAGTGTATCGGTTAAGAACACAGCTCTTAAAATCAGACTCTGGCCATGAACACTAGCATCCAGATCACCACTGGAAAGAAAGCCCCAGAGCTCCAGCTCTAAAATCTCTTGTCTCAAATAACTGATGTTTGTGTGCATTAGAACTGCCCCTACTATTCTTTAAAACAAAGAAGACTGGGCCCCACCCCAGGGTTTCCTATTTAATAGGTCTGGTTTGGAGCTCAAGGCTTTACATTTTTAACATGTTTCCAGGGGTTACAAGTGAGGTTGTCTGTGCAGGGACCACCTTGGGAGGGAACTCTAAATCCAGGAGCTCTAAGTAAGCTGTTTTCCCAGCTTTACAACCATTATTATTGGGAAGGAAAAATAAATTTGGGGATCTTCAATGCTTCAGAAACATCCCCACTGCATACTCTCTTTCAACAATGATAGTCTTACCATCTTATCTGCCATAGAAACACTGAAAATTAATCACATCGGTGTTATATTAAGCCCTAGACTCCAGGTGAACCTTCATCTCCTGGATTCCAGTGCCTGGGCATGCTGTTTCACTTTTCCTTGTCCTACGTTTCTGGACTTTTCCAAAGTGTCCTCTGGGACTCACTGTTTGTCATCAACAAAATACTGCTTCTGCAGTATCCTCCAGTGAGGGCTGCTTTCTCTCCCACACTTCCTACAATTTGACCTGGAGGTGGGATAACTGTCTTTCCTGCTGTTTATTTCCATTTCCAAATCTTTCTTCTTTTTCCTAAACACCATCACCAGTTTTCAATTACTTGTCATTGGGCTATATAATCTGATTATCCACCCTGGTGCAGTCATCTCTTAATATCTGATCAAAGCATCTTTACTCATTGAAGCTTTAATCACCCAGTTCACTAACTCTCTTTTGTAAAACTTCTGAGTTAATTCTTGGTAATTTCCATCTCTAGGTAGATAATCCTTTGAAAACTCTCTACTCCTAGCTTCTTGTATGATTGTACCCTCCACATTTTCTCAGTCACTCATTGTCAGGATATATCCTATAAGGTTTTCATTAACTATAACAACAAACCTTTCATTTTTCTTAATTACATGGATCCTGCTCTGATCTTCACTCTTTCCTTCAAGCTCATTCACAAAATTTTCTACCACCTGGGGCCCTACTGATTCTAGCAAACAAATTTTAACTGTTTTCTCTATTCTGGCTTTTTTTGTGTGTGTTCATTCGTGTCCAACTCCTCATACGGACTGTAACTCTCAGCATCTCCCATCCACGGGATTTTCAAGGCAGGAATGCTGGAGTGGGGTTGCCATTTCCTTCTCAAGTGGATCTTCCTGAACCGAGGATTGAACTCACGTCTCTTGCATCTACTGCATTGGGAGGCATATTATTTACCACTAGTTCCACCTTGGAAGCCCATTATGCTTTTTACTAAGGCTTCAAATTTTATGTAACTCAGACCACTTCTCACTGCCTTCACCACTGCTGCCCTGGTCCAAGACAATATCATCTCAGTTTCCTCATGTCTCCACCTCCAGTGCTGACCCAGTGGATTTTCAGCAGAATAACTAGAGTTTAGAGTTTTCCTTGTAAAAAATATCTGTCATATATCAACATGAATCCACCACAGGTTTTTTTTTTTAATATCTGTCAGATAATGTCAGAAATAATTTCCAATCTGTGCCAAATTAAAAGACAAAAGCGCCTGTTAATAGCCAATGTTGCCTCAACAATGACTGTGGTCAGGAGTATTTGCACTTCAGTGTCTTTATACAATTCTCTCCTTTGCTGGTGATCTTCATTGCCAAAATATGCATATGCTTGGCTCCCTGGCCTCCTTTAGGTTCTTGCTAAAATGCCACCTTTCCACAGGATTTGTTGATAAATCCAACTAAAGTTTCTGACCCAGGGATTCAACTCTGGTGGCTCAGACAGTAAAGAATCCACCTGGAATGTGGGAGACCTGGGTTCAGTCCCTGGGTTAGGAATATCCTCTGGAGGAGGGCATGGCAACAGACTCCAGTATTCTTGCCTGGAAAATCCCCAAGGACAGAGGATGCTGGAGGGCTACAGCTCTTGGGGTTGCAAAGAGTCAGGCACAACTGAGTGACTAAGCACACACACACATAACTACAGATTAAAAGAAACCTGGCATAAGAAGAGAGAGAAAAATCAAGCAGGTCACCAAAACAGAAACCAGGAAAGCTGTCAAAAAATCTATGTCTCATAAATCTTCCATCATACTGACTTTAAATACTATATAGTAATTGTGGGAGATTTAAATGAAAATAAAAGAGGGACATAAGCATAGCAATTCACTTACATCAGTGTGTTCAGAAACTTCCCTAATTGCTGAAAATGTTGGATGATATAGATTTTTATCTTGAGATCCATGTGTCCAGCCAAGAAAAAGATCACAGTTATGAAGGATGAGGGGGGAAATGGAGGTTGAAAATGGGGCCAACTGGAAATCCTTGCTACAAGGGCATAAATAATATCTGAATAATTATAGACATATAATATAAAGATAGTTATACTCCCAAAGGATGGAGTATTCTTTACTAAAATATTTGCACAGATTATTAAAACAAAGTCATGGAAATGACACTAACATGGTATGAGACAGTAAAATAATATGAGAATTAAAAATGAAAAAGAATTAATATAATTAGGGTGTTCAAAAATAGGTATGCAAGTTTGCGGCAGACTTTCTGGTGGAAAAGTATCACAAGTCTAGGGATAAGTAGACATATTGGAATAATCATCTTAATTATGTGGATAAAAGATATCTTATCTCATATCACATATAAAAACATGTTCCCAAATATTAATGGTTTAAATTAAAAGCACAAAATATAAAAATAAAACATAATGTGAAAAACAATCTTTATTACTTTAAATGGGGAAGAATTTCTTAAGGCATTCCAACATTAAATATATAGATAATCACTGAATAAATTTCACTCCATCAAAGTTAAGAATTTTTGACAAATGAACATAACAGACAAGCAAAGGCTGACATATAGGGAGGTATTATTGCAATTTATGGGACCAACAAAGATTAAATACGTATATGCCTGTGTGTATGCTGAGTTGAACAGAGTTCAACTCTGTTCACAGAGTTCTGTTCAACTCTGTGTGATCCTATAGACCATAGCATGCCAGATACCTCTGTCTATGGGATTTTTCAGGCAAGAACACTGGAGTGGGTTACCATGCCCTCCTCAGGGGACCTTCCCAACCCAGGGATCAAACCCACATCTCGTACATCTCCTCCATTGGCAGGTGGGTTCTTTACCCCCAGGGCCACCACAGAATCCCAAATACTTATATACTATACGTAAAAGTGAAAGTGAAGTCGCTCCGTCGTGTCTGACTCTGTGACCCCATGGACTGTAGCCTACCAGGCTCCTCCATTCATGGGATTTTCACGGCAAGAGTACTGGAGTGGGTTGCCGTTTTCTTCTCCAGGGGACCTTCCCGACCCAGGGATTGAACCCGGGTCTTCCTCATTATAGGCAGATGCTTTACCATCTGAGCCACCAGGGAAGCCCATGTGTGTGTACGTGTGTGCACCCACCTTTCTGGGTATGCGTGTGTGCAGGTGCATGTCCATTGGTACTTGGTGATTTAACCACAATTTCTCTCCCGTGACTTGGATCATTCACCAGTGTCCGCTGTCACTCAGTTTATCACCCCGCATTGGCAAATCAGAAGCCCAATTTTTCATTTTATTTACCTATTTGTCACAAAGTTGTGGCGTATGCATGTCTATGTGTTTCTCATTTAGTCTCAGATATAGTCATCATTGTCTGCCTCCTGAGTACATAGGAAGGCAGATTCTTGCATGTTTATATGTTGCCTTGCCATTAAAGATTAGACACACTCTGAATATATATTTAAGAAATGCTCTTGCAAAATTCTAAAATGCTGAAAAACTGATGTGAAGGCAATCAAGATTTTGTGGCTTTCCACAGTATCTTTGAAATACATACCTTTGTTATACCTATATGCTTTGATTTAAAAACTAAAGTTTATTCAATATTTTTTTTACTCTTTCAATGAAAAATTACTCTAAGATGTTTAAATGCTTACAGTGTAGCTTTCTATTTCTGAGACTTTTGGCTATTAACCCCCTTTAATATATAAGTGATGCTATTTTAGACTGAGACCAATCAAACAATGGGAAGAGATATTTGATTCTATGGGGAATTTGAAGCTTCCTAATGGTTCTTCACTTCAGTTCAGTTCAGTTGCTCAGTCATGTCCAACTCTTTGTGACCCCATGAATCGCAGCACACCAGGCCTCCTTGTCCATCACCAACTCCCGGAGTTCTCAAACTCATGTCCATCGAGTCGGTGATGCCACCCAGCCATTTCATCCTCTATCGTCCCCTTCTCCTCCTACCCTCAATCCCTCCCAGCATCAGGCTCTTTTCCAATGAGTCAACTCTTCTCATGAGGTGGTCAAAGTATTGGAGTTTCATCTTCAGCAGCAGTCCTTCCAATGGATACCCAGGATTGGTCTCCTTTAGGATAGACTGGTTGGATCTCCTTGAAGTCCAAGGGACTCTCAAGAGTCTCCTCCAGCACCACAGTTCAAAAGCATCAATTCTTCGGTGCTCAGCTTTCTTCACAGTCCAACTGTCATATCCATACATGAAGACTGGAAAACTCATAGCCTTGACTAGATGGACCTTTGTTGGCAAAGTAGTGTCTTTGCTTTTTAATATTCTATCTAGTTTGATCATAACTATCCTTCCAAGGAGTAAGCATCTTTTAATTTCATGGCTGCAATCACCATCTGCAGTGAATTTGGAGTCTCCCAAAATAAAAGTCTGCCACTGTTTCCCTATCTATTTGCCATGAAGTGATGTGACCAGATGGTTCCTAGGACTACATAAAAAATTTTTTTTTCTAAGCTCTGCAGATATTGACAAATATTTATATCATTTTTGGCAAAATGCTTTCACCTTCTTTGAGACATTTCATACAATATATTACAACTCAATGATCAAACTTTTAATATTTTTCTTACCAAGCATATATGTATAGTTATTTTCATAATTTTCAATTGATAAGTGATAGATTGTTTCCTATAATGATGCCTATCTCATGCAAAAGCTTTTGATTTGTGCTTCATTTTTCATGTGTTTTATTGGCAAACACTTTAAAATAGCTTCATCAAATATAAATTACAGTGATTAATGTAGCATACAAAATTAAATAGGAATAAATATTTGCATTAAAAAAGGCTAACATTTTAGTAATATAGCACAAGGGCATACAAAATGGTTTCCTTGACAACAAGAAATGATAAAAATTTATTTGTGAGTTTTAAATTATATTATCCCATAATTCTAAGCATATTCTATTGTCTTTATCTTACTGCAAGAAAATTCCTCTGTACTAAACAAAAGTAGGTAAGATAATCCTGCCATTATAAAAGAATAAATTTTACCCAGATTCAGAGAATACAAAAGAAATGGGGATAAACAAAATAGGTCTTATTCAGTTTAAGTTAAAAATAATTATAAAAATATTCACTTAGTCTTTTTGAAAACGTTAGCTTTTAGATAAATAAATATTACATAAAATGAACCTGAGATTAAGATTATTTATATCTGTTAGTTCCCCCAATGCATACCAAATGTAAATGTTTTCATAAAAATAAAGAATCAGATAATGGATTTTATGCAATTATTTAAATTATTAATTAGCATTATCTTTCATTTGAACATAATACTGTTAGTTGCAAAATAGAAGCACTGCATCAATATATTAATCAGATTTCTCCAGAAAATAGAACCAGTAGAATACATATGTATTAAGAGATTTAAGGAATTGGCTCATGTAATTGTGTGGACTGGCAAGTCCAAGATCTGTAGGCAAACTATGAAGTTGGAGATTAAGGTAAGAACTGATGTTGCAGTCTTAAGTCTAAAGGCTAGAAAACTAAAGCAGAATTTTTCTGTGTTACATTGTGGAGGTACAATTACTCTTCCCAGAAACCCAAGTCTTTGCTCTTAAGGCTCTCTGTTGATGGGATGAGCATGGTGGAGGGTCATTCATGACTTAGAATCAACTGATTATAAAAGTTAAGCTCATTTAAAAAATGCTTTTATAGCAGCACTTAGACAAGATTTTGAGCAAACATCTCATTACCAGAGTCTAGTCAAATTAATGACATTAGTCATCACAAACAATAAATAAGATTTCAATTTCAAGTAAAAAAAGCCACAAATCAAAATGACTTGAATAGTAAAGATACTTGTTAAGTAAGTTAAATCATGTCAAACTCTTTGTGACCCCCATGGACTGCAGCAAGTCAGGCTCCTCTGTCCTCCACTATCTCTGGAGTTTGCTCAAATTTATGTGCACTGAGTTGGTCATGCTATCTAACCATTATTATTGCTTTACTGCCTGTTTTTGGATGTCTGCCTGTGCATCAATTCAGTTCAGTTCAGTTCAGTTGCTCAGTCTTGTCCGACTCTTTGCGATCCCATGAATTGCAGCATGCCAGGCCTCCCTGTCCATTACCAACTCCCGGAGTTCACTCGAACTCATGTCCATCGAGTCGGTGATGCCATCCAGCCATCTCATCCTCTGCCGTTCCCTTCGCCTCCTGCTCCCAATCCCTCCCAGCATCAAAGTCTTTTCCAATGAGTCAACTCTTCATATGAGGTGGTCAAAGTACTGGAGTTTCAGCTTTAGAATCATTCCTTCCAAAGAACACCCAGGACTGGTCTCCTTTAGAATGGACTGGTTGGATCTCCTTGCAGTCCAAGGGACTCTCAAGAGTCTTCTCCAACACCACAGTTCAAAAGCATCAATTCTTTGGTGCTCAGCTTTCTTCACAGTCCAACTCTCTCATCCATACATGACCACAGGAAAAATCATAGCCTTGACTAGATGGACCTTAGTCGGCAAAGTAATGTCTCTGCTTTTGAATATGCTATCTAGGTTGGTCATAACTTTTCTTCCAAGGAGTAAGTGTCTTTTAATTTCGTGGCTGCAATCACCATCTGCGGTGATGTTGGAGCCCAAGAAAAATAAAGTCTGACACTGTTTCCACTGTTTCCCCATATATTCGGCATGAAGTGATGGGACCAGATGCCATGATCTTCATTTTCTGAATGTGAGCTTTAAGCCAACTTTTTGCTCTCCTCTTTCACTTTCATCAAGAAGCTTTTTAGTTCCTCTTCACTCTCTGCCATAAGGGTGGTGTCATTTGCATATCTGAGGTTAATGATATTTCTCCTGGCAATCTTGACTCCAGCTTGTGCTTCTTCCAGCCCAGCGTTTCTCATGATGTACTCTGCATAGAAGTTAAATAAGCAGAGTGACAATATACAGCCTTGACGTACTCCTTTTCCTATTTGGAATCAGTCTGTTCCATGTCCAGTTCTAACTGCTGCTTCCTGACCTGCATACAGGTTTCTCAAGAGGCAGGTTGGGTGGTCTGGTATTCCCATCTCTCTCAGAATTTTCCACAGTTTATTGTGATCTACACAGTCAAAGGCTTTGTCATAGTCAATAAAGCAGAAATAGATATTTTTCTGGAACTCTCTTGCTTTTTCAATGATCCAGAGTATGTTGGCAATTGATCTCTGGTTCCTCTGCCTTTTCTAAAACCCACTTGAACATCTGGAAGTTCATAGTTCACGTATTGCTGAAGCCTGGCTTGGAGAATTTTGAGCATTACTTTACTAGCATGTGAGATGAATGCAATTGTGCAGTAGTTTGAGTATTCTTTGGCTTTGCCTTTCTTTGGGATTGGAATGAAAACTGACCTTTTCCAGTTCTGTGGCCACTACTGAGTTTTCCAAATAATAAGAAGGACTTTGTCTACTTTAAAATAAGAGCTGAATGCATAATGAAAAAACTCATACAAACAGTTTAGAAAATTACTTCTGGGAATGAGCACTTTTATGGTGCTGTGCTGTGTGCTGTGCTTAGTTGCTCAGTTGTGCCTGACTCTGTGACCATGTGGACTGTAGCCCACCCAGCTTCTCTGTTCATGGGGATTCTCCAGGCAAGAAGACTAGAATGGGCTGCCATGCCCTCCTCCAGGGCTATAATTTGTTTCATTCTGGAAAATGAAGTTGTTGTCCCCACTAGAGATCAACATTATCATGGAAAGCGTTTCTTGATTACTTTTTCGAAGTTCAAGAAAGTTTGATTAAAAGCTTATATAAAGTAGTTGATTTAATCAAGATTTGCTAGCTCTTTGTTTTTTGTTTTTCTTCTTTTTACTTGGCAAATTCATTCAATAGTTTGGAGAATGGATCAGTAGACTGAAATTATTTAGAGAAACATTTTTCCTGGAAGTGTATCTCTTACTGCATCATGTCTGGGCCAAGAAACGTAGTGTGTTAGGAGAATGTGAACAAAGCCTCCATGTTTACAAATATAAGGTTCAAGAGTGCCTGGATTACAAATATAGTCTTTTAATAAAATGGCAAAGAGGTCATATGGGGAGATATTAATTAAATAGTTGAGGATAAGCGCTTCCAGGTGGCTCAGTGGTAAAGAATCCGCCTACCAATGCAGGATTCCTGGGTTCCATTCCTTGTATGAGTCCTCTCATCCCCACATACCACTCAGCAGTTGGACCCCCAGGCGCCACAACTACTGAGCCTGGGAGCTGCGACTACTAAAACCTGCTCATCCTCAAGCCCCTGCTCCCCAACAATGGAAGCACCTGCAATGGGAAACCCTTGCACCACAGCTAGAGAATAGACCCTGCTCACCACAACTAGATTCTTTACCAACTGAGCTATCAGGGAAGCCCAAATGTACATTACATTTTGCCAAAAGCTTTTTCTGCATCAATTGAGATGATCATATAGTATTTTTTTCCTTCAATTTCTTAATGTGGTGTATCACATTTATTATTTTGTGGATATTGAATGATCTTTGTATCCCTGGGATAATCCCACTTGATTATGGTGTGTGATCCTTTCAATGTGTGAAAAAGAAAGTGAAAGTGTTAGTTACTCAATTATGTCCAACTTTTTGCGACCCCATGGACTGTAGCCCACCAGGCGCCTCTGTCCATGGGATTCTCCTGGCAAGAATATGGGAGTGGGTAGGGGTTCACTTCTCCAGGAAATCTTGCCCTCTAAGGGATAAAACCCAGGTCATCTGCATTGCAGGCAGATTGTGTAACCATCTAATCCTGGTACCAGTGCAGCCTTTAATGTGTAGTTAAACTCAATTTGTTAGTATTTTGTTGAGGATTTTTCTTTTGTGTTTATTAGTGACGTGGGTCTGTAATTTTCTTTTTTTGTGGTATGTTTGTCTGGCATACCAGACACAGGCCATATAAAATGAACTCAGAAGCATACCTTCCTCTGCATTTTTTGAGAATCGTTTGAGAAGGATAGGTGTTAACCCTTCTTTAAATGTTTGGGAGAATTCATCTGTAAAGCCATCTGGTGCTGGACATTGTTGAAAGTTTTTTAAAATTGTTGATTCTGTTTCATTACTGTTAATTTATAAAGCATGCTCCAAAGTGGCTACAGGAAGCAGGGACTTAGGGGAGGAGAAACTGGGTGAAGGGGATCAAAAGGTACACACTTCAGTTAGGAGAGAAATAAGAATTATGGAGGCAACACCATGATTAATATAATGAACACCGCTGCCTGTGATACACGAAAGTAGTTGAGAGTAAATCCTAATAGTAAACAAGTCCCAAACATGAAAAAATTAGAAAAGAACAAAGAGGAGGAATCTATAAAATTGAAAGCAGGACAAAAATCAGTGAGACCAAATATAGCTGGTTCTGGGAGGAGATGCATAAAAATAAACATCTGTGCAGATGTGCTCAGTGAAAATGAAGATACACATTATCAATATTTTAAAGGCAAAGCTGACATCTCTAAGATCTTACATAGATAAAAAGACTAAGGGGAATATTATGAATACCTTTATACCAATCAGTTTGATAATAATTGAAATGAAATTTCTTGAAAGTCGCAATCTATCAAAGCTCTCTCAAGATGAAATAGGTTGTTTGAGAAATGCTTTTCAACTGGAATCACCATTCCAGTAATCAGTACCCCTTTAAATCTTTTTTATGTCCTTTTATAACACTAAGCATGCTTTCTGATGTTAAAATTTTCTCAGGATAATTGCCATCAGGGTGGGAATCTGACATGTGTTTTAAATTTGGTCACTGAGGATCCTGAATTGAGAAAATATCTTTTTAAACTTTTGAACAGTTTAAAAAGTGAACAATGCATCTAGGTTTTGACATGTATCTAACTACATTTCTAAGACCATAAGGGATTTATTCTGGTCCAGAGAGAGGCACTCAGGCTGTACTGCCATCCAGATGTGGAGACAGTTTCTGGGTAAGAGAGATTAAACTAAGGAAATAGGGGGTGGATTTGAAGACAGAGTTGTTTGTTTTGCACTTGAAGATGTATCTTTTTACTTTGGGCTTTAACTTATAAGAATGACAAAACATTTTTTTCTATTGAATTTTAACACCTTAAGAAGCATTAATTTTTATAACTAAAATGTTGGCATTTTCTAAGTAACTGTGTTTCATGATTAAAACAGCTTTTAATCATGCATTCAAATGGCAGGGCCCTGGAGGCTGTATACAATTTGGAATACGATACAGCAGCTTCCCTGGTGGCTCAGCAGTAAAGAAAGAACCTAGAGCCTAATATGCAGAGTGAAGTAAGTCTGAAAGATAAAAATAAATATTGTGTATTAATGCATATATATGGAATCCAGAAAGATGGTATTGGTGAACCTATTTGCAGGGCAGCGATGGAGATGCAGACACACGGGACAGACTTGTGGACACAGTCAGGAAGGAGAGCGTGGGACACATTGAAAGAGGAACACTGAAACATATACATTGCCGCTTGTAAAATAGACAGCCAGTGGGGATTTGCTGTGTGTGCAGGGAGCTCAACCCAGTGTTCGGTGACAACCTAGAAGGGTAAGATGCGGTGGGAGGTGGGAGGGAGGCTCAGGCGGGTGGGGATGTATGTACACCTGTGGCTGATTCATGTTGATGTATGGCAGAAACCAACACAATACTTAAAGTAATTATCCTCCAATTAAAAATACATTTAAAAAAACGTTTCAAAAAAAAAAGAAGAACCTAATTCGAATGCAAGAGATTGCCTGAAATATTTTGCAGGAGATGTGGATTTGATCCCTGGGTCAGGAAGATCCCCTGAAGAAGGAAATGGCAACCCACTCCAGTATTCTTGCCTGGGAAATCCCATGGACAGAGGAGCCTGGTGGGCTACAGTCCATGGGGCCACAAAAAGTCAGACACAACTTAGTGACTAGGCCACCACTATAGTGTATGGAGTGATCTTCAGTCTTGGGTGAAGAGAGCATTGGGATTGATAGACACACAAATTTCAGAGCATTTGGGAAATAAACGATTACTAACCCAAAGCTACTATTACTGCAGGCAGGGATACCTTAGAAGAAATGAAGCAGCCATCATGGTCAACAAGAGTCCGAAATGCAGTACTTGGATGTAATCTCAAAAATAACAGAATGATCTCTGTCCATTTCCAAGGCAAACCATTCAGTATCACAGTAATCAAAGTCTATGCCCCAACAAATAACATTGAAGAAGCTGAAGTTGAATGGTTCTATGAAGACCTCCAAGACTTTTTAAAGAACAAACACCCAAAAAAGATATTTTTTTCATTATAGGGGACTGGAATGCAAAAGTAGGAAGTCAAGAAACATCTGGAGTAACAGGCAAATTTGGCCTTGGAATGTGGAATGAAGCAGGGCAAAGGCTAATAGAGTTTTGCTCAGAAAACGCACTGGTCATAGCAAACACCCTCTTCCAACAACACAAGAGAAGACTCAACATATGGACATCACCAGATGGTCAATACCAAAACCAGATTGATAATATTCTTTGCAGCCAAAGATGGAGAAGCTCTACACAGTCAGCAAAAACAAGACCGGGAGCTGACTGTGGCTCAGACCATGAACTCCTTATTACCAAATTCAGACTTAAGTTGAAGAAAGTAGGGAAAAACACTAGACCATTCAGGTATGACCTAAATCAAATCCCTTATGATTATACAGTGGAAGTGAGAAATAGATTTAAGAGACTAGATCTGATAGACAGAGTGCCTGGTTGACTATGGACAGAGGTTCGTGACATTGTACAGGAGACAGGAATCAAGACCACCCCCATGGAAAAGAAATTCAAAAAAGCAAAATGGCTGTCTAGGGAGGCCTTACAAATAGCTGTGAAAAGAAGAGTAGCGAAAAGCAAAGGAGAAAAGGAAAGATACACCCATTTGAATGCAGAGTTCCAAAGAATAGTAAGGAGAGATAAAGCCTTCCTCAGCAATCAATGCAAAGAAATAGAGGAAAACAGCAGAATGGGAAAGACTAGAGATCGCTTCAAGAAAATTAGAGATACCAAGGGAACATTTCATGCAAAGATGGGCTCAATAAAAGACAGAAATGGTATGGACCTAACAGAAGCAGAATATATTAAGAAGAGGTGGCAAGAATACACAGAAGAACTGTACAAAAAAGAGCTTCATGACCCAGATTATCACGATGGTATGGTCACTCACCTAGAGCCAGACATCCTGGAATGTGAAGTCAAGTGGGCCTTAGAAAGCATCACTACAAACAAAGCTAGTGGAGGTGATGGAATTTCTATTGAGCTATTTCAAATCCTGAAAGATGATGCTGTGAAAGTGCCACACTCAATATACCAGCAAATTTGGAAAACTCAGCAGTGGCCACAAGACTGGAAAAGGTCAGTTTTCATTCCAATCCTAAAGAAAGGCAATGCAAAAGAATGCTCAAACTACTGCATAATTGCACTCATCTCATACGCTAGTAAAGTAATGTTCAAAATTCTCCAAGTCAGGCTTCAGCAATACATGAACCATGAATTTCCAGATGTTCAAGCTGGTTTTAGAAAAGGCAGAGGAACCAGAGATCAAATTGCCAACATACCATTTGCTGGATCATGGAAAAAGCAAGAGAGTTCCAGAAAAACATCTATTTCTGCTTTATTGACTATGCCAAAGCCTTTGGCTGTGTGGATCACAATAAACTGTGGAAAATTCTGAAAGAGATGGGAATACCAGACCACCTGATCTGCCTCTTGAGAAACCTGTATGCAGGTCAGGAAGCAACAGTTAGAACTGGACATGGAACAACAGACTGGTTCCAAATAGGGAAAGGAGTACTTCAAGGCTGTATGTATATTTTCAGCCTGCTTATTTAACTTCTATGCAGGGTACATCATGAGAAATGCTGGGCTAGAAGAAGCACAAGCTGGAGTCAAGATTGCCAGGAGAAATATCAATCACCTCAGATATGCAGATGACACCACCCTTATGGCAGAAAGTGAAGAGGAACTATAAAGCCTCTTGATGAAAGTGAAAGAGGAGAGTGAAAAAGTTGGCTTAAAGCTCAACATTCAGAAAATGAAGATCATGGCATCTGGTCCCATCACTTCATGGAAAATAGATGGGGAAACAGTGGAAACAGTGTCAGACTTTATTTTTCTTGGGCTCCAAAATCACTGCAGATGGTGACTGCAGCCATGAAATTAAAAGACTCTTATTCCTTGGAAGGAAAGTTATGACCAACTTGGATAGCATATTCAAAAGCAGAGACATTACTTTGCCAACAAAGGTCCATCTAGTCATGGCTATGGTTTTTCCAGCGGTTATGTATGGATGTGAGAGTTGGACTGTGAAGAAAGCTGAGCACTGAAGAATGGATAGTTTTGAACTGTGGTGTTGGAGAAAACTCTTGAGAGTCCCTTGGACTGCAAAGAGATCCAACCAGTCCATTCTAAAGGAGACGAGTCCTGGGTGTTCTTTGGAAGGAATGATGCTGAAGGTGAAACTCCAGTACTTTGAGAAGAGTACTTTGGGAAGAGTTGACTGATTGCAAAAGACTCTGATGCTGGGAGGGATTGAGGTCAGGAGGAGAAGGGGATGGTAGAGGATGAATTGGCTGGATGGCATCACTGTCTCAATGGAAGTGAGTTTTAGTGAACTCCAGGAGTTGGTGATGGACAGGGAGGCCTGGCGTGCTGCAACTCATGGGGTTGCCAAGAGTTGAACACGACTGAGCGACTGAACTGAACTGAACTGAACTAAACCAAAACCAATTTCTGGAAGACACACAAAGGTGTACTGGTTAGTTTGGGGATAGGAGGGTCTTGTGAACATAGGAACAGACTAGCAAGGATATGGTACTGACAGTCTCTGAGAATGAAAAAAAGTCATGTAAAAATAGGTGAGGCTAAACCCTATTTTTACATATGTTTAAAAATATTGGCAAAAGTTAGAACAGTACTTTATACGCTAGTAAAGTAATGCTCAAAATTCTCCAAGCCAGGCTTCAGAAATATGTGAACCGTGAACTTCCTGATGTTCAAGTTGGTTTTAGAAAAGGCAGAGGAACCAGAGATCACAGCGTTATATTTCTATGCCACAGTATTTTTAACACTACTAATGGCACCCCACTCCAGTCGTCTTTCCTGGAAAATCCCACGGACAGAGGAGCCTGGTAGGCTGCAGTCCATGGGGTTGCTGAGGGTTGAACACGAATGAGCAACTTCATTTTCACTTTTCACTTTCATGCATTTGAGAAGGAAATGGCAACCCACTCCAGTGTTCTTGCCTGGAGAATCCCAGGGACGGGGGAGACTGGTGGCCTGCCATCTATGGGGTCACATAGAGTTGAACACGACTGAAATGACAGCCTATGTCTTTGTGTACTTTCCCAAGTGAGAAATGGTCCCTGAGCTGTGAAGAATCTAGCCACAACACCTGACCAGGTGGAGGCTAGTACATTCTTCTCTCACTTGGTAGCCAGCTCTTGAGAGTTGCTCTTCCATGAAAGAAGATGTATAAAGAGCAAACTTCAATATTAGAAGCACTTTGTCGAACTGCCTAAGCAGGGCTCAATATAACACAATATTAGGACGTCTGGTGTTAATTGCAGGCACTATAAGCTTTATAAATAATAATGCCAACTATCTCACTAGTGACGTTATTTTCGATTTTCATTAGGTTCACATTTAGCATGTGGAGAAAGAGGACTGTTATTGAACATTTTCCCTTAATATCATCCCATCTTTTTCCATCTCCAGGCCATCCATTTTTGAAACATCAATGTGAAATGGTAAATGTTACTTTGGACTCCTTAAGTAACACTAATTGGGTTCAAGAGGAAATTCATTCATTATCAAAAGTAATAGTTTTAAATATGTATTAAAGGGTTGAATGTTTAATGTCTGGTTGTTATTATATGATTTAAAATTCAATAAGCATTTGTCCTACATATTATAGAGCCAGTATTTTATGATGATTAGAACAATTACTATTCATTAACATTTTATTTTGCCGTCTTCAGTTGTCAAGGCAACCTTTCATTCTCTTCTCAACTACTAAGCAGTAGAAAAGAATTACAATTTCTTAGTCTCATTTAAATAATTGGACTTGTTTTTAAAAAGAGACTTTGTTTTCCAACCTTTATTCATTATAATTACTATTCTTTAAAAGGGTATAAGATTAACTTTAAGGCTTTATAAAAAAAAGGGCACCAACATCTCAAACATAGAGAAGTTTCACAAAGAAAATTATAATAAAACTGTTTACTTGGTATGCTTGTAACATTAATAGCACTATTATAAAATATGTTACAAGGATGTTTACGTGTATATTTTAATGAGATAGTAATTCAGTGTGCGACTGAATCTTACTAATAGCACATTACCCTGAGCAAAGACATGCAATGTAATCAGTAATGACAAGCTGTCCTGCTTTCCTGTATTAGGCTGGCTATGCCAAGGTCAATACTCTTGCCAGGCTCTTGCATGTACTATCTATTAGGTAGTCTTCTGGTATAATTAATTAGCACATTTGTTTGTGAATTACTCCTACAAATACTATTAAAGGTCTGTCAGGTGCTGTGTACTAAAGGTAAGCCTAAGATAGGAGTAGGACAAATGATTTCTCTGTGATCATGAAGCTTAGAGCTACCTCTTTATCTATTTCTGGAAAAGGAAGCAACATCCAGCTACACAGAGAACATAAAAGCATTTTTGGCCTTGTGAAAACTTGAATTTAGCGTTCATTTTAAACTTTTAAAATTTACTTGCCATAACTTTGGATAACATCATATTATTTTGTGTAAAATCTTAAAAAATAGGATACATGTTTAAAAATATCCTTAATCACTCTATTTCCCATTTTTTACTTTAAACTTAAATATCTGCAATTTTTGTGTATCCTCACTGTTGTTACTGTTCAGTTGCTAAGTTCTGTCTGACATTTTCAGGACTCCACAGATTGGAGATTGCTAGGCTCCTCTATCCATGGATTTTACAGGCAAGAATACTGGAGTGGGTTGTCATGCCCTCCTCAAGGGGATCTTCCTGAATCAGGGATCCAACAGGAGTCTCTGGTATTGGCAATCAGATTCTATACCACTGAGTCACCAGGGAAGTCCTTAGTGCATCCTCAGTTCAGTTCAGTCCAGTTCAGTCGCTCAGTCATGTCTGACTCTTTGTGATGCCATGAATTGCAGCACACCAGGCCTCGTTGTCCAACACCAACTCCCGGAGTTCACCAAACTCATGTGCATCAAGTCAGTGATGCCATCCAGCCACCTCATCCTCTGTCATCCCCTTCTCCTCCTGCCCGCAATCCCTCCCAGCATCAGGGACTTTTCCAGCAAGTCAACTCTTCGCATGAGGTGGCCAAAGTATTGGAGTTTCAGCCTCAGCATCAGTCCTTCCAATGAACACCCAGTCCTGATCTCCTTTAGGATGGACTGGTCGGATCTCCTTGCAGTCCAAGGGGCTCTCAAGAGTCTTCTCCAACACCACAGTTCAAAACTATCAATTCTTCAGTGCTCAGCTTTCTTCACAGTCCAACTCTCACATCCATACATGACTACTGGAAAAACCATAGCCTTGACTAGACAGACCTTTGTTGGCAAAGTAATGTCTCTGCTTTTGAATGTGCTATATAGGTTGGTCATAACTTCCCTTCTAAGGAGTAATCAGCTTTTAATTTCATAGCTGCAGTCACCATCTACGGTGATTTTGGAGCCCAAGAAAAATAAAGTCTGCCAGTGTTTCCACTGTTTCCCCATCTATATCCCATGAAGTGATGGGACCGGATGCCAGATCTTCGTTTTCTGAATGTTGGGCTTTAAGCCAACTTTTTCACTCTCCTCTTTCACTTTCATCAAGAGGCTTTATAGTTCCTCTTCACTTTTTGCCATAAGGGTGGTGTCATCTGCATATCTGAGATTACTGATATTTCTCCCGGCAATCTTGATTCCAGTGTGTGCTTCTTCCAGCCCAGCGTTTCTCATGATGTACTCTGCATAGAAGTTAAATAAGCTGCTGACAATATACAGCCTTGAGGTGCTCATTTTCCTATTTGGAACCAGTCTTTTGTTCCATGTCCAGTTCTAACTGTTGCTTCCTGACTTGTATACAGATTTCTCAAAAGGCAGGTCAGGTGGTCCAGTATTCCCATCTCTTTCAGAATTTTCCACAGTTTATTGTGATCCACAGTCAAAGGCTTTGGCATAGTCAATAAAGCAGAAATAGATGTTTTTCTGGAACTCCCTTGGTTTCTCGATGATCTAGCGGATATTGGCAATGTGATCTCTGGTTCCTCTGCCTTTTCTAAAACCAGCTTGAACGTCAGGAAGTTCACGGTTCACGTATTCCTGAAGCCTGGCTTGGAGAACATTTAAACATTAACAACATACATATTTTGATTTTTAATCTCACAACACTGAGAAGCTAATTACTACTTTCTCCTGAGTTGTCTATGTAAATACAGATCTTAGAGCTATTTCACTGTCTCGTCCTACAGCATTAATTAATTATTTTATAACTGCTGTCCGGTAGTCCAAGGACTTTTACTGTTATCTCTTCACTCTTGTCAGAGTAGTCGTTTAATATCTCTCCAAACTTTATTGTTATGAAAAATACCTTAGAGAATGCGACCGTAAGGGTCTCCTTATACACATTGCAAGTAGCTTTGAATCAGTGCCAAGAAAAGACTTGCTACAGCAAATTACACGCCTACTTGGTTGGGGGAAGAGGGCTTCCCTCTGAGGTAAAGAATCTGCCTGCAGAGCAGGAGGTTTGGGTTCAATCCTTGGGTAGAGAAGATCCCCCAAAGAAGGGAACGGTTACTCCCTCCAGTATTTTTGCCTGGAGAATTCCATGAGCAGAGGAGCTTGGCAGGCCATAGTCCATGAGGTGGCAAAGAGGTGGACACAACTAAGCGACTAACACTTTTGCTTTCACTTAGTAGGGGAAATGAGTTGCTCAATGGGAGTGAAATTTCATGTATGTTAGGTGAATAAGCTCTAGAGAGCTGCTGTACAACATGGTGTCTGTAGGTAAAAATTTGTTAAGAGTATAGACCTTATGTTAAGTGTTCTTATCACCAGGGGGAGAAAAAAGAAAAAAAGAAAAGGAAAGGAAAAATAACCCCCAAACCAAAGGATTGCAAGGACACCCTGGGAGGTATTGGCTACATCTGTTTCCTTGACGGTGGTCGTGGCATCATGGGTATTTGCATATGTCCAAACTCATCACATTAAATATGTGCAGTCATTTACATACCAATTATACCTCAATAAAGCTGTTAAAATTATTTTACTAAAGATATGAAGTTGCACGCTAGAAAATCTGTATCAATTTAAACCCTCTGCTAGTAACATATGAAATGATGCATTTCTCATAATCATTTTCCATACTGAATTCATCACATTAAAAATTATATACAGGAAAATAATTAGGAAAAATTATATGCTATATGTCATTAAAATATACACTTTCCCAATAATTAGTGAGGTTGAATATTTTTCATATATGTATTGGAGATTAATATTTCTTGTGTATTTAACCTGTAAATTTGTTTTCTTATTCATTGCTGATTCCTTTATCATAAATAGCTATATAAAATTCTAAGCTGTTTAAAATACCTCACAAAATGGTAACAATCCAAACATTACAATTCAGGATAAAACACTTATTAATGTGATGCTAAATGTCTTTGTGTATACATTCACAAATCAAAAGTGATCTTATATTGCATGTAGTTTTCTCAAGATCCTTTTAGAAATCTGAACAAAGGATGTGGTCCTTTATTATGCCAATTACTATGCAAACTCAAATCACTTTTTAAGTGCAATATATCCCTTTTTTATAGAGATGTATGCAATTTATTTCACTAGTATCCTATGGCTTCCCCGGTGGCTCTGTCTGTAAAGAATCTGCCTGCAATGCGGGAGACCTGGGTTTGATCCCTGAGTTGGGAAGCTTCCCTGGAGGAGGGCATGGCAAGCCACTCTAGTGTTCTTGCCTGGAGAAACCCCATGGACAGAGGAGCCTGGACGATTACAATACTTGGGACACAACTGAGCAACTAAACACAGTGTCTTATGAGTGGATATTTTGAATTCTTCCAGGTATGTGCTATTATAAGCAACACTGCAGTGATAATCTTTACATGGGTACACACACACACACATACACACACACCCCATGTCATGCATCTTCTTCATTAGCACCTTAATACATTCATTGATGTGAAACAGCTGGGGCAAATGATATGTACATTCTAAACATTATACATACCATAAAACTTGCCTTTTACAGAGAGTGTATAAATTTACAGATTAGTGCTGCTGCTGCTGCAAGTCACTTCAGTCGTGTCCGACTCTGTGCGACCCCGTAGACAGCAGCCCACCAGACTCCGTCGTCCCTGGGATTCTCCAGGCAAGAACACTGGAGTGGGTTGCCATTTCCTTCTCCAATGCACGAAAATGAAAAGTGAAAGTGAAGTCGCTCAGTCGTGTCCGACTCTTCGCGACCCCATGGACTGCAGCCTACCAGGCTCCTCCATCCATGGGCTTTCCCAGGCAAGAGTACAGGAGTGGGGTGCCATTGCCTTCTCCCTTAGAGATTATTAGAGAACTCATTTGAGTATAGCAATAACAAATCCTGGAACTACACAGTTTATTTATTTTTTTCTAATTGGCTAATCAATTAAATGGCAAAAACATTTTATTATTGCTTTAATCTGATTTGGTTTGTTAATATGTTTAATGAATGTTCAATACCTGGTCAACTTTGTTTCTCTTCTTTTGTGAACTACTTATTCATATCTACTTCATTTCTTTGGATTTTTTCTTTTCCATACTCATGTGCAAGAACACATCTTAAAGTTTTGCCTATTGTAAAACTGAATAAATGTTTCTCAGTTTATCTTTTTAAAATGTTTGCAATGTAAAGAATTTTCATATTTAGGTAAATTAACTTAGAATAGTATTATTAGTAATTACGTCTATTTTGGGTCTTTTTGTCAATTTAATAACTAATTTTTCCAGTTCAAGATTATCTAATTTGATGGCAGTTTATATCACAGTTATACTTCTGGATTCTTAATTATATCTGCCAGTCTTGTATTGATACCAACTCTTTAATTAAATTTATTATAATGTATTTCAGTTACTGGTTGGAAATCTTCCTATAGTAGTCTTTATATTTAGGAATTTTCCATTTACCAATAATTGTTTTTTAAGGATGTATATTAAGATCGTTTTTAAAATGATGACAAATGTCATAAAATCATTTTAATTTAAAAATTCAAAGGGATATCAATTAAGTTTCAACAAATATTTTTGGATAGAGGCTGACAAACTAATTAAAAATTATATGTGGAAATGAAAAGCACCTGGAAGAGCAAATATAATTTTGCAAAAGCACAAAATTGGAAGATTTACAATTGGTTAACTAGTCTTAACTTTGATAAGATCTATTATAAGCTACAGTAACTGATAATATTTGTATGACATAGACAAACAGATCAATGGAACAATAGGGAGTCTAGATTGATCCATGCATATATAGTTAACTGATTGTTGAAAAAGTTCAATGGAGAAAGATATTTTCAATAAATGGTGCTGGATTATCTTAGATATTTTTTTCAAAAAATGAGACTTTATATTTACTTCATACCATGAGAGTTGGACTATAAAGAAAACTGAGTGCTGAAGAATTGATGCTTTTGAACTGTGGTGTTGGAGAAGACTACTGAGAGTCCCTTGGACTGCAAGGAGATCCAACCAGATCAGTCCTGGGTGTTCACTGGAAGGACTGATATAAAAGTTGAAACTCCAATAATTGGCCACCTGATGCGAAGAGCTGACTCATTTGAAAAGACCCTGATGCTGGGAAAGATTGAAGGCAGGAGGAGAAGGGAACAACAGAGGATGAGATGATTGGATGGCATCACTGACTCAATGGACATAGGTTTGGGTGAACTCCGGGAGTTGGTGATGGACAGGGAGGCTTGGAGTGCTGTGATTCATGGGGTCACAAAGAGTTGGACACGACTGAGCAACTGGACTAAACTGATGCATAAAAATTTAATTTATGATAGATCATAAGCATAACACTTAAAAGCATAAAAGCTCTAAAAACACATGGATAAGTATGTTTTCAAATTTAGGATAGGCAAACATTTCTTGGGCAAGGCATAAAAAATCCAAACAGAAAAAAAAAAAGGTAAATTGAACTTTATGCCAATTAACAACTTCTGTTCTTCAAGAGATACTCAAGAAACAAATGCAGAGGCACATATTTGGATATAATATTGGATGTTTCTCTATTTGATAAGGACTTCCCAGGTTGTGTTAGTGGTAAAGAATCTGCCTGCCAATGCAAGAGACATAACCTACTCCAGTACTCTTGCTTGGAAAATTCCATGAACAGAGAAGCCTGGCAAACTGCAGGTCATGGATTCGCAAAAAAAAAAAAAAAAAAAAAAAAAAAGGCAAAAACAAAAAACTCGACATGACTGAGCAGCTGAGCATGCCTGAAACACATAGGTACAACCAAGTCTGCCAAGAGTATGGGATGGAGCCTCCAGAATGCACAGTAGCCAGTGAACAAACATTGGGAGAGAAATGTACCTGGAGTGCTGGAGAAAATGAAAAAATTCACAGTAACTGGAAAAGAGAGTAGCTCAGTATAAAACAGGGAGCACAGCTAATATTTGTTTTTAATTTTAATGTTTTATTGGGGTATAATTGTTTGATAATGTTGTATTAGTTTCTGTTCTACAATGAAGTGGCTCAACTATATGTGTCTTTTATCCCCTCCCTCCTGGACCACCCTCCTGCCCCCTATCTCATCTCTCTAGGCCACCACAGAGCACTGAACTGAGCTCCTACAGCAGCTTCCCCCTGGCAGTCTATTTTACACATGTGGTGTATATGTGTCTGTCCCAGTCTCCCAATTCATACAATTCCAAGTCTACAAATCTATTACCTACATCTGCATCTCTATTCCTGCCCTGAAAATAGGTTCATTTGTACCATTTCTCTACATTTCACATATATGCATTAATATACTATATTTGTTTTTCTCTTTCCAACTTCCTCAGTCTGTATGACAGACTCTGGGTCCACCCACATCTCTACAAATGACCCAGTTTTGGATAATTCAAAAAGGCACCTGCAGTACCCTAGCACTACTTTCAATAGCCAGCACATGGAAGCAATTGATATGTCCATCAACAGATGAATAGATAAAGAAAATGGAACATATATAGAATTGAATATTACTCAGCCATAAAAAGCACAGCATAAAATTAAAGTGAGGAGTAGGTTGTGAATAGCTTATGCAAGGAATTAGAATTTAACAAAAATGAAAGAAGGAAAAAGTAAGACAGAGAAGAAGGAGGAGGAGAAGGGAGAAAAGAATGGGAGGAGGTAAAGGGGAGGGAAGGAGGATGGAAGGAAAGAAGACCAAAAAGATGGATGAATACTTCTATAATACTCTTTATGTGTCAGGCCACATTCTGAACACTTCGCATATATGAGAACATTTAATCCTTGCCTCATCTGTATATGGTGTGTACTCTTACTATCTCCCATCTGGCTCTGAAAGGTAGTAACTGGCCTGACTCTTCCGTGACCAAAAGGCAGAGTGTGGCAGTCTGGCTTCAGTCTGCATTTGCCTACCACATCACTGTCTCGAATGCACTGGGAGCCGGAGTGCCATAGTGCCCCTTAGAAGCTTAACGCCTCAGTTCAGAAGAGAGATGAGAGTGATTTAGGTTGAGAGACAGTAAACTGGGTGGGTTTGAGTGACTACTCCATAAAATCAAATGAAATTGATGGTAGATGAGACACAGGTAATGAGGGAAAAAATATCAAGAATGACTCTCCAACTTCTGGATAGATTGGATTATTTACTAACACAGGAAACAGGGATAAAGAAGGCTGAGGACTGAAGAACTGATGCTTTTGAACTGTGGTGTTGGAGAAGACTCTTGAGAGTCCCTTGGATTGAAAGGAGATCAAGCCAGTCTATCCTAAAGGAAATCAACCCTGTATAGTTATTGGAAGGCCATTGCTGAAGCTGAAGCTCCAGTAGTTTGAGCACCTGATACAAGGAGCTGACTCATTGGGAAAGACACTGATGATGGGAAAGATTGAGGACTGGAGGAGAACGAGGTGGCAGAGGATGAGATATTCAGATAGCATCACCGACACAATGGACATGAATTTGAGCAAACTCTGGGTGATAAGGTAGGACAGAGGAGCCTGAAATGCTACTGTCCATGAGGTGGCAAAGAGTCAGACATGACTTACGGACTGAGCAACAACAAGAACCAAAATTACAGGGTTTTTTTTTTTTTTTTTCATTAAGTTTAGATGCTAAAGAAATAGCCAAGTAGATACATCAAAATATCAGTGTTTCTGTGCTTACCTCCCTCTTTCCCAAGATGGCATGAAGTTATCAGGCTGCCCTCCAGGTCACCCCAGGTCACTGACTATTCAGATGTCTTCTCTGAGAGCTCTGTTTGCAGTGGATTACTGACTGTGAGACTGAGCCATTTTTTCTTTCTGACCTGGCCCCTCTCCCTGTTATCTGTGCTACCAACTCTCATGAATGAGAGCATATTGCTTGCTAAGTTGCTTCAGTCATGTCCAACTCTTTGCAATCATATGGACCACAGCCTGCCAGGCTCCTCTTTCCATGGGATTCTTCAGGCAAGAATACTGGAGTGGGTTGTCATTTCATTCTCCAGGGGATCTCCCAGACGCAGGGATCAAACCCAGGTCTTTAGCATTGCAGGCAGATACTTTACTGTCTGAGCCACCACGGAAGCCATATTAACTCAGGGAGAGCGTATTAGCTCAGCCACTAACCTCTTCTATATCCAATGCAAGATGACCAGAATCCCTTCCCCAATGTGAGGGGATGGAGAGGGGTCAGATGCACTCAATCAGGTCCTCTTACTGTTTCACTCCAACACAGCGCCTTTCCTTGGGTTACGGTGAGTCTACCTGCAGGGAACTGGGGCAGAATGCAAGGTGGTTTGCTGTCAGCTGCTCCCTCAATCTATGTTTTATCCCAAAGAGGAAAGTTAGAACACATGATGGCCCAACTCCCTTCCCTTCATCTTCTCTGTCTTATTCCTCAAGAAATTTAGTTAACTCTCATTCCTTGATGTTAGGAAATCCCCCTATCTCTTATGTCCTTTCTTTCATAACTGGTAACCCTCACCGCCCCCTTTTTTTTATGGGGTCCTAAAGCTGGAATATCCTTGAGAGAACTTGGATCCCTGGAAGGATGAACTATACATCTGTGAAAGAGTTTAATTCTTTCAAAATAATTCTTCAGTTGTGGTCCTTTACACAAACGCATCTTCATTATCTTCCCTTCACCACTCAACAGGATTTTATTTGCTGGTCAGGAAAGATGGTTTCTAACCATTGTCTTCTTCCCCCAGTTTAGACACAGTTGGGAACTGGGCAGCCCCCTTCACCCCACTGAGGCATGAAACTTTGAAGGAGTTGAGTGAAACTTTGAAGGTGTTGAGTGAATGTTTGGGAGTAGATAGACTTAAGCAGCAAGGTCAATAGTTTAGATTGAGGAAAACACAACGGGTTTGAATCATGAGCTACTGAGAGCTGTTAAATTAATTCAAAACAAATTTTTAAGTGTTTGAAAATGACTGTGTTTAACTGAGCACCCCACTGTGCTTTGACTGAGAGGTCATGTAAAACCTGATATTTTCAAGCGGGAAATACACATTTAGAATCAATTCTGTGTGTTTGTGAAACTTCAAAGCATGTGATGAATTTCAGAAATTTGATGTGGTTTTAGAATTTCCTTTTCTTTACGTTATTGTCAATAGAGTAGCATAGAATCCAGAGTGATCAGTTCAGTTTTGGCATGTGTTTTATTTCTATTAAATTCTGTCTTACATTCAAAAGTTAGGATGTAGTATACTTTTCTAAGTAATTTCTTAGGTTGTGCTTTCACAAAACTTTTTCTCTGATCAAGTTTGCAAGATCCACTTTCATTATCATAGCCCACTTTCATATTTCATGTCATATTCATACTATTTAAGCTTCAGCCTCTTTCCTCATTTTTAGTAAAAATAATTCCTTCTAAGAACTGCAATGTTAACATTATTTTCGCACATGCATAAGAATATTTCTATAAGAATCAAAGAAACACAAATTGGTAAAAGTTGAAGTGCTCAGTTGCTAAGTCCTGTGAGACTCTTTGTGACCTTATGGACGTTAGCCCACCAGGCTCATCTGTCCATGGGATTTCCCAGGGAAGAATACTGGTGTGGGTTGTCATTTCCTCCTCCATGGGATCTTCCCTACCCAATATTGAACCCTCATCTCCTGCATTGCCAGATGGATTCTTTACCACTGAATCACGTGGGAAATGCCCAAAGTAGAAGATTGATATTAAATTTATATTGATTCTTCAGCTTTAGTTTTGATTACTTTCCCTGGATTCTTAAAACTTCCATCCTGTCTGACAATGGGTTAAAAAATCTTAGTTCCTGAGACAATCTCAAATGAGATTCAGAGGGATTACAGCCCCTGACTCTCCAAACTGGAAAAAAAAAAAAAAAGAGAGAGAGAGAGAGAAGAAATTTCAGATTAATTAATTGTGTCTGGATATAGATTCTCACTGATATGGACTTGTTATTGAATCTTATATCTACTTTGCTGTCAGTCAGTGTTCCCTCTTAATATCCTCTTCTGGTTTGTCTATGTGGTCAAATGGATATAGTTTCAATTCAGTGCCTACTCTGAAAATGATTTACTTTCTTTGATGATGCTTGTAGTAATGTGTACTTTAGGTAGTTCTATTCTTATTTTTAAAAAGACTTTATAGACAAAAGTGATGTATTCTTTTGGTTTGAGTGGTTATGATTATAATTGAATGTTGTATTTTAAACAGTTTGAATGTCCTTAGTCAATTATTTCATTGAGTCTTTCTCACTCATCCAAACCTAGCTGTTTCTGGGAACTTTCCCAAGGGTTCTATTGCACTCTGATCTTCACTGTTTGAGGATGCTTTGCTCCAGGTGATAATTGCTTGGCTTAATGCAAGATGAGTCCCCTTGAGGTCAGAGGCTGAGACATTTAAATCTGAATTGTGAACCTTAGCAATTGGGGTCTCAGTAGGTGCTGAAAAAATGAGCAAGGGGTAACATAATTTAAAACCTCTCTTCCTCTTCAGTGTATGGGTGATTTTTTTTCTTAACATTGGACATATAAATATAGTACCTTATTTAGTTTCAGGCACTAAGTCACTGACTTTAATGACAATTTGCAGCATTGCAACATAAACGGATAAATAGAGAATAAATATTTGGGATGCAGTGAATACCCTTGGGCCTCCCAGGCGGTACTAGTGGTAAAGAACCTGACAGCAATGCAGGAGACACAAGAGATGCAGGTCCCTTCCCTTGGTTGGGAAGGTCCCCTGGAGAAGGGCATGATAGCCCACTCCAGTGTTCTTGCCTGGAGAATTCCACAGACAGAGGAGCCTGGTGGGGCACAGTCCATAGGGTCGCACAGAATTTGACACGATTGAAGCGACTTGGTAATAAGGAGTTCATGATCTGAGCCACAGTCAACTCCTGGTCTTGTTTTTGTTGACTGTATATAGAGCTTCTCCATCTTTGGCTGCAAAGAATATAATCAATTTGATTTTGGTGTTGACCATCTGGTGATGTCCATGTGTAGAGTCTTCTCTTGTGTTGTTGGAAGAGGGTGTTTGCTATGACCAGTGCATTTTCTGAGCAAAACTTTATTAGCCTTTGCCCTGCTTCATTCCACATTCCAAGGCCAAATTTGCCTGTTACTCCAGATGTTTCTTGACTTCCTACTTTTGCATTCCAGTCCCCTATAATGAAAAGGACATCTTTTTTGGGTGTTAGTTCTAAAAGGTCTCGTAGGTCTTCATTGAACCGATCAACTTTAGCTTCTTCAGTGTTACTGGTTGGGGCATAGACTTGGATTACGGTGATATTGAATGGTTTGCCTTGGAGACGAACAGAGATCACTCTGTCGTTTTTGAGATTGCATCCAAGTACTGCATTTTGGACTCTTTCGTTGACTATGATGGCTACTCCATTTCTTCTGAGGGATTCCTGCCCACAGTAGTAGATATAATGGTCTGAGTTAAATTCACCCATTCCAGTCCATTTTAGTTCGCTGATTCCTAGAATGTCGACTTTCACTCTTGCCATCTCTTTTTTGACCACTTCCAATTTGCCTTGCCTAGATCTGATAGATAGAGTGCCTGATGAACTATGGAGTGAGGTTTGTGACATTGTACAGGAGACAGTGATCAAGACCATCTCCATGGAAAAGAAATGCAAAAAAGCAAAATGCTGTCTGGGGAGGCCTTACAAATAGTTGTGAAAAGAAGAGAGGCGAAAAGCAAAGGAGAAAAGGAAAGATATAGGCATCTGAATGCAGAGTTCCAAAGAATAGTAAGAAGAGATAAGAAAGCCTTCTTCAGCGATCAATGCAAAGAAATAGAGGAAAACAGCAGAATGGGAAAGAATGCAGATCTCTTCAAGAAAATTAGAGATACCAAGGGAACATTTCATGCAATGATGGATTTGATAAAGGACAGAAATGGTCTGGACCTCACAGAAGCAGAATATATTAAGAAGAGGTGGCAAGAATACACGGAAGAACTGTACAAAAAAGATCCTCATGATCCAGATAATCATGATGGTGTGATCACTTATCTAGAGCCAGACATCCTGGAATGCGAAGTCAAGTGGGCCTTAGAAAGCATCACTATGAACAAAGCTAGTGGAGGTGATGGAATTCCTATTGAGCTATTTCACATCCTGAAAGATGATGCTATGAAAGTGCTGCACTCAATATGCCAGCAAATTTGGAAAACTCAGCAGTGGCCACAGGACTGGAAAAGGTCAGTTTTCATTCCAATCCCAAAGAAAGGCAAAGCCAAAGAATGCTCAAACTACCGCACAATTGCATTCATCTCACATGCTAGTACAGTAATGCTCAAAATTCTCCAAGCCAGGCTTCAGCAATACGTGAACCGTGAACTCCCTGATGTTCAAGCTGGTTTTAGAAAAGGCAGAGGAACCAGAGATCAAATTGCCAACATCCACTGAATCATGGAAAAAGCAAAAGAGTTCCAGAAAAACATCTATTTCTGCTTTATTGACTATGCCAAAGCCTTTGACTGTGTGGATCACAATAAACTATGGAAAATTCTGAGAGAGATGGGAATACCAGACCACCTGACCTGCCTCTTGAGAAATCTGTATGCAGGTCAGGAAGCAACAGTTAGAACTGGACATGGAACAGACTGGTTCCAAATAGGAAAATGAGTGTGTCAAGGCTGTATATTGTCAGCCTGCTTATTTAACTTCTATACAGAGTACATCATGAGAAACGCTGGACTGGAAGAAACACAAGCTGGAATCAAGATTGCCGGAAGAAATATCAATAACCTCAGATGTGCAGATGACACCACCCTTATGGCAGAAAGTGAAGAGGTACTATAAAGCCTCTTGATGAAAGTGAAAGAAGAGAGTGAAAAAGCTGGCTTAAAGCTCAACATTCAGAAAACGAAGATCATGGCATCTTGTCCCATCACTTAATGGAAAATAGATGGGGAAACGGTGGAAACAGTGTCAGACTTTATTTTGGGGGGCTCCAAAATCACTGCAGATGGTGACTGCAGTCATGAAATTAAAAGACGCTTACTCCTTGGAAGAAAAGTTATGACCAACCTAGATAGCATATTCAAAAGCAGAGACATTACTTTGCCGACTAAGGTCCGTCTAGTCAAGGCTATGGTTTTTCCTGTGGTCATGTATGGGTGTGAGAGTTGGACTGTGAAGAAGGCTGAGGGCTGAAGAATTGATGCTTTTGAGCTGCAGTGTTGAAGAAGACTCTTGAGAGTCCCTTGGACTGCAAGGAGATCCAACCAGTCCATCCTGAAGGAGATCAACCCTGGGATTTCTTTGGAAGGAATGATGCTAAAGCTGAAACTCCAGTGCTTTGGCCACATCATCCGAAGACTTGACTCATTGGAAAAGACTCTGATGCTGGGAGGGATTGGGGGCAGGAGGAGAAGGGGACGACAGAGAATGAGATGGCCGGATGGCATCACTGACTCGATGGACATGAGTCTGAGTGAACTCTGGGAGTTGGTGATAGACAGGGAGGCCTGGCGTGCTGCGATTCATGGGATCGCAAAGAGTCGGACACGACTGAGTGACTAAAATGAACTGAACTGAACTGAACTGAAGCGACTTGGCACACATGCACGTGATTATTCACACAATTCATATATTTTTATGAAGATGTTCAAATATTGCTCCATCATTTAAGAGGAAATTTCAGGTTTTCATGAGAAAAGTTGAAAAATGCAAAGTACTCTATTGTTTATCCTTCTTAGATAACTGCAGTCATTCATATCCAACTCTGACTTCAGTAATTGTATGCATAACACAAATGATATCATTCTACATATTCTTTTTGTTATGTTTTAAATTAAACTTTTTATTTAAAAATTTTAAATTACATTTAATGGTCTGTTCTGTTTTTTTAAATTTTATTGTCTTTAAAAAATCTTTTGATCTTGAAATAATATTAGCTTTACAGGAAAATTGGAAAAATAAACCTTTCATAGCTTCCTTTAGTGTTAACAACCTGTTTTAACCAGGGTGTATTTATCAATACCAGCAAATTAACATTGTTACAGTTGTCTCAACCAAACTATAGACAATAGTCAAATTTGACTTGTTTTTCACTAATGTCCTTTCTTTAAAATTGTAAATTAAAGCATTTTATTTGTTCATTAGATTTTATTATATTCTTCAGCCTTTAAATAAATCTTCCCTTAATAAAGGGGAATCATCACTGTCGACACAAATATGTCCACCTTTCCATTTCAAAGGCTGCTAAGTATTCCATTGAATGGAAACACCAAATTCCTAACAAGCTCACATGTCTTGAATGCCTGTGAGTTTGCGTGCATGCTAAGTGGCTTCAATCATGCCAGACTCTTTGCAGCCCCACGGACTCTAGCCCACCAAGCTCCTCTGTCCATGGGATCCTCCAGGCAAGAACACTGGTGTGGGTTGCCAAGCTTTCCTCCAGGGGATCTTACAAACCCTTGAATTCCTGAGCTTATAAATTTTTCTCTTGTAAATTGTGTTGCATCACCTATCCTTGTATGGCAAAACCAATACAATATCGTAAAAGTAATTAACCTCCAATTAAAATAAATAAATTTATATTTAAAAAATAAATAAAACAGTAAACTTTAAATAACAAGTACTTGCCTTAAAACAAACAAAAAAAAGTACTTGCCCTTAAAAAAATGCTCTGAAATTGAAATGTCTGCACATTTCAAAATTTTATATGTCCCCTGGTTACCCTCTAGATAGGTTTTTGCCTTTCATGCATCAGCCTGAGAAGAGTACCTATTTCTCCAAGGAAAGCAACTTAAAATTAAGACCTGCCAACATTGCACTTTGCACTGAAGTAGAAAAGAAGCTAGCCTGACATATGCAGAAACAACTTACTTTTTAACATGATAACAATTTGAGGTAATTGAATTTAAGTACAGTACAAGTTGTCCATCACTTGCAAGGCATTTTTATAAGGTCACTGTAAGCACTGTTTGGGGAGGGAAGAGTGCAATTCATAGCAAAAGTTTCTGTAAATTCCATTAACTAAATTGTCCATATTTTATATGCTGCTTATGTTTTCATGTCAGCCCACAGAAGCTACTTTGCTAATAATGTACCTAAACCAGTGTGTTCACATTACTAGACTGAATCTCTCAAATGTGAATAGAATGAGCAGGAAAAGTATCTGACATTTTCCATTGTTCTCCTGGTGACATGTATTTTAAATAGACAGCATCCTGGTTTTATTTACGTAGTCCTTTCCTGTATTCGGGTCTTTCCTTTTCGACACCATAAAGATTATATCCTGTTCCATCCTCAAAATATATATTCTTATACCTTGATCTAAAAAATATGGCTGACTTGTTGATTTTAACTTACTGATGGAGACAAGGTAGTTTAACTTATGTCTGCTGCTGCTGCTGCTAAGTCACTTCAGTCGTGTCCGACTCTGTGTGACCCCATAGACGGCTAAGGAGTAAATGACATGCATCAGACAGAGAAAGACACCCACCACTTGACATCACTTATATGTGAAATCTTAAAAAAATGATAGAAACAAACTTATTTACAAAACAGAAGTAGACTCACAGACATAGAAAACAAACTCATGGCTATGAAAGGGGTCAGTGGCAGGGGGCCAAATTAGGAGTTTAGGATTAACATATACATACTAGTACATATTAAATGAATAGCAAGACCTACTATATAGCACAGGAAACCATATTCATTGTCTTGCAATAACCTATAATGGAAAAGAATCTGAAAAAGAGTACCTACATACGTAGACATACACAGACATATGCATGTATAACTGAATCACTTTGCTGTACACCTGAAACTAACACAACATTGTAAATTGAACATATTTCAATTTTAAAAAATTATTAAAAATGTGGAAATGACTTATACCATCCTAGGCTTATTCAAAGTGTTACATGTGACAGTACACGACATGAACATATCTCACTTCAGTTCAGTCTTACAGTCTTGTCCGACTCTTAGTGACCCCAAAGACTACAGCACACCAGGCTTCTCTGTCCATCACCAACACCTGGAGCTTGCTCAAACTCATGTCCGTGGAGTTGATGATGCCATCCAACCATGTCATCTGTTGTCGTCCCCTTCTCCTCCCTCCTTAATCTTTCCCAGCATCAGGGTCTTTTCCAATGAATCAGTTCTTCTATCAGGTGGCCAAAATATTGGAGCTTCAGCTTCAGCATCAGTCCTTCCAATGAATATTCAGGATTGAGTTCCTTTAGGAAGGACTGGTTGGATTTCCTTGCAGTGCAAGGGACTCTCAAAAGTCTTCTCCAGCACCGCAGTTGAAAAGCATCAATTCTGTGCTCTACTTTCTTTACAATCCAACTCTCATATCCATATATGACTACTGGAAAAACCATAGCTCTGACTAGATACACTTTTGTCAGCAAAGTAATGTCTCTTCTTTTCAATATGCTATCTAGGTTGGTAACTTTCCTTCCAAAGAGTAAGCGTCTTAATTTCATGGCTGCAATCACCACCTGCAGTGATTTTGGAGCTTAAGAAAATAATGTCTCTCACTGTTTCCATTGTCTCCCCATCTATTTTCCATGAAGTGATGGGACCAGATGCCATGATCTTAGTTTTTTGAATATTGAGTTTTAAGCCAGCTTTTTCACTCTCCTCTTTCATTGTCATTAAGAGGCTCTTCAATTCCTTTATGCTTTCTGCCATAGAGGTGGTGTTATCTACATATCTGAGGTTATTTATATTTCTCCTGGCAATCTTGATTCCAGCTTGGGCTTCATCCAACCCAGCATTTCTGTTGATGTACTCTGCATATAAATTAAATAAGTAGGGTAACAACGTATAGCCTTGAAATACTCCTTTCCAACTTGGAACCAGTCTGTTGTTCCATGTCTTGTTCTAACTTTTGCTTCTTGACCTGCATACAGATTTCTCAGGAGGCAGGTAAGGTGGTCTGGTATTCCCATCTCTTTAAGAATTTATGACTATAGAGCGGAAGTGACAAATAGACTCAAGGGATTAGATCGGATAGACTGAGTGCCTGAGGAACTATGGACAGAGGTTGGTGACATTGTACAGGACGCAGTGATCAAGATCATCCCTAAGAAGAAAAATGCAAAAAGGCTGAATGGTCATCTGAGGAGGCCTTATAACTAGCTAAGAAGAGAAGCTAAAGGCAAAGGAGAAAAAGAAAGATATATCCTTTTGGATGCAGAGTTCCAAAGAATAGCAAGGAGACATAAGGAAGCCTTCCTCAGCAATCAATGCAAAGAAATAGAGGAAAGCAATAGAATGGAAAAGACTAGAGATCTCTTCAAGAAAAACAGAGAAACCAGGAAACATTTCATGCAAAGATGGGCACAATAAAGGACAGAAATGGTATGGACCTAACAGAAGCAGAAGATATTAAGAAGAGGTGGCAGAATACACAGAAGAACTATACAAAAAAATTCTTCAAGACCCAGATATCCACAATGGTGTGATCACTCACCTAGAGCCAGAAATGCTGGAATGCAAAGTTAAATGGGCCTTAGGAAGCATCACTATGAACAAAGCTATTGGAGGTGATGAAATTCCAGTAGAGCTATTTCAAACCCTCAGAAATGATGCTGTGAAAGTGCTGCACTCAATATGCCAACAAATTTGGAAAACTCAGCAGTGGCCACAGGACTGGAAAATGTCAGTTTTCATTCCAATCCCTAACAAAGGCAATGCCAAAGAATATTCAAGCTACTGCACAATTGCACTCATCTCACATACTAGCAAAGTAATGATCAAAATTCTCCAAGCCAGGCTTCAACAGTATGTGACCCAGGAACTTCCAGATGTTCAAGCTGGATTTAGAAAAGGAAGAGGAACCAGAGATCAAATTGCCAACATCCATTGGAACATATCTAGGAACTGTAATAACATGAATTATGTTGAATTGGGTCATAAATGTTTTAGATACTTTGAGTAAATTATTTTTACTTCAAAATTGAGAGATAACATACTTGCAATGGAGTACATCTAGTATACTAATCTGACATACACAGTTCAGTGATTTTTTTTATAGGTACAAATTTAATCACTAGCCAGATTAAGATATAGAACATATCTAGGGTTACAGAGTTCCTCGTGCACTTTCCCAGTGTATACAGGACATACATACACAGGCGCACGTGCACGCGTGCCAAAAGTAATTGCTCTTTCAGCATTCTAACTTCCATTTTTTGTTATATCTGTCTGTACTTGAGCAATTCTTATTGTGTAAGTATGCCATTTACCTCCTGATGAACATCGCAGTCATCTAGCTTGGGCTGGTAATAGTACTACTGCTATGGGTCCTTGTGAAGATAGACACACTTCTTTCTTCATGCATAAGTGCTTGTGTAGATAGAGACACTCTTTCATGTGCAGGACTTTGTGTAGATAGATATGCTTATTGCTCTGGGGGTAGAATTACTAGGTCATATATTAAGAGTATGCTTTATTTATGAGAAACCCCCCAATGATTACATCTGTTTTTCATTTTTAAAAACTGTGGCTGCGTTGGGTCTTCACTGTGCTGCAGGAGCTCATCATTGCAGGGCATGGCTGGGCTTCCCTAGCTGTGTCACACGGGCTTTGTTGCCCTGAGGCATGTGGGATCTCCCTGGGCCAGGGACTGAACCAGCGTCCCTGGCATTGGAGGGCAAGATTTTAACCACTGAACCACCAGGGAAGTATCCAAATGATTTAAAACTTAACGCCGATGATTTACAACCCAACAAGGTGAGTTAAGTTGGGAAGATCCCCTGGAGAAAGCAACGACTGCACTCCAGTATTCATGTCTGGACAGTCCCGTGGACAGAGGAGCCTGGTGGGCTACAGTCCATGGGCTTGCAAAGAGTCAGACATGACTGAGAGACTTTCGCTAGATGTGCTAAGGGAGTTTTCCTTGCTCTATATACAAAAACTTGACACACTTAGTCATTTTAGCTACTGTGTTGAGTGTAGTGAAAATGCGCTTTTTTGCACAAAAGAGGACATAAAGACAAGAGTAGTTATTATAGCCACGCAAAGCAAAAGATCTCTCCAAGTTCCCAAACTATTTAATGTTCTATACACATATGTTTTAAGCTTATCATTGTGATTTCTGTTTTTCACCTATTTAAGACCATTTTCCCTATATTTCAACATTTGTGTTCTTGGGATTTTACTTATGACTAAGAATACTCCTGCTATTTTTAGTTGTTTAGTCACTAAGTTGTGTTTGATTCTGCAGTCCCATGACTGTAGCCCACCAGGTTCCTCTGTCCATGGTATTTCCCAGGCAAGAATACTGGAGTGGGTTGCCATTTCCTGCTCCAGGCTATCTTTCTGACCCAGGAATCAAGCCTGTTTCCCTTGCATTGTCAGGCAGATTGTTTACCACTGAGCCACCTGGGAAAGCTGCTATTAGTTAGGAAGGCTTTATTTTATGGTTGTCATTGGTTATATGACATAACATACTTGGTTCTAGCTATTCATGTTGTCATCTTTATTTTGCAGTTAAACTACATGCCGTGAGTTTAACTGCCTTTTGAAATACATTCAAAAGATTACACGATGACTTGCTCCTGAGGAAAAGTTAATATGTATAGAAAACAGCATAGAAATAGAGCAGTGGGCACATATTTTTCAGTGACAAAAATATTGATTGTAAGAGGAATAACTTCAATTGGCCAACTAATCTCTTTTTGGGGGAGGTGTTCAGTTCAGTTGCTCAGTTGTGTCCGACTCTTTGTGACTCCATGGACTGCAGTTTGACAGGCTTCCCTGTCCATCATCAACTCTTGCAGCTTGCTCACCCTTATGTCCATCAAGTTGGTAATGACATCGAACCACATCATCCTCTGTCTCCCCCTTCTCATGTGGCCTTCAACCTTTCCCAGCATCAGGGTCTTTTCCAATGAGTCAGCTCTTTGCATCAGGTGGCCAAAGTATTGGAGCTTCAGCTTCAGCATTAGTCCTTGCAATGAATATTCAGGACTGATTCCTTTTTGGATTGACTGATTTTGGGGGAGGGGCAATCTCTAATTCACTTTGTTTGCATTTTAATTTTTTTCTATGAATGAGAGAGATAAATGGTACATATCTTTGTGTAAATAATTGTAAAAGTCCTCTACTACTAAGAGCAAAATGAAAACTCTTAGATTATTAGGAAACATTGTGTACTGGTTGTCACCTTCTTTTCTTCTTCTTAATGCGACAACAATAAGGGTGCTGGGCAAAATATATGTCATCTTCAATTCAGTGAATTACAGAATTGCTGCCTGTGCTCTTGTTTCTGCTTTTCAATGGTTTGTACATTTCCCCACCCTCTTTTCTTCAGAGGCAACTTGGGCTATTGTCTTAGCCGAGAAATATGGCCTCTTCATGTGGTAATGAGACTGTCTATTTCCCAGATATAGATCATTTAGTTAGTTGGGAACTGTCTGCAAACAACATTTATGGAATTAAAAATTGGGAGAAATGGGAAACTTACTGGAAATCATTCTTATTTGCTGCTTCTCTGGATTTAACCTATCTTTTTCATTAATTGGTTCAGTTACTACCCTAACCTCTTCTTACTGACTTATTTAGCTATATGCCAGTTGTTTTCTGCAGCCAGTGTTTACACAACAACAAGGGATCAATTCTGAAGTCAAGTTTGCTAACGCTTTTAAGTCAAGTTGCTAATATGTCTCATGAGTTTTCTCCCTATGTCAGCCTACAGAGTCTGCATGCCTCATGCATCTGCACAGCTGACAACAAGATTCTTAGCAAAGTTTTTTCCTATTGTTTGTCTGTATCCAGGCCCAGTGTGGTCACCATGCAGCCTTTTTTTAAAAAAATATAAATTTATTTGTTTTAATTGGAGGTTAATTACTTTACAATATTGTATTGGTTTTGCCATACATCAACATGAATCCTTTTATTAATGTTCTTGTTCAGTCGCCAAGTTGTGTCTGACTCTTTGCGACCCTGTGGACTATAGCACACCAGACTTCCCTGTCCCTCACCATCTTCTGAAATTTACCCAAGTTCATGTCCATTGAGTTGGTGATGCCATTCAACCATCTCATCCTCTGTCACCCTCTTCTCCTTCTGCCTTCTATCTTTCCCAGCATCAGGCTCAAGGTTTTATTAATACCTTCTCCCATTTTTTAGTTTGAAGGTAATTCATAAAAATTGCTTTGACTTGCTGAAATCTACACAAAACTATTGAGAATGTATTTTCAGCTTTAGCATTTTGATTGTTTCCTTGAAGAAATTGACACATCAGTCCAGAAACTATGTTTAATGGAAGTTTCTGAGAGGCCAGAGATATTTTTCCTTTCCCCCAAAAGCAAATTAGTATATCATTATTCTTAGCATATCATTAATATATCATTATTCTTCTTTGGTGAGTATTTTGTAATAGGATATATTTTGATCTTTAATAACTATATGTTAAGGGATGCATTTTATCCATGAACTTCAAAATTGATTTAAGCATAATATGTAGGGATGAGAAAGGCAGGGAAGGGAGGCAGGAAAACAAAAGGGAGAAATAATTTCATTTTGTCCATCTTTTCCTCCTGGACAGTCTCATCTAAATGGAATTCTCTATACTACTACTATTACTACTACTACTACTACTACTACTACTATAAGTCGCTTCAGTCGTGTCCGACTCTGTGCGACCCCATAGACGGCAGCCCACCAGGCTCCCCTGTCCCCGGGATTCTCCAGGCAAGGACACTGGAGTGGGTTGCCATTTCCTTCTCCAATGCATGAAAGTGAAAAGTGAAAGGGAAGTCTCTCAGTCATGTCTGACTCTCCGCGACCCCATGGACTGCAGCCTACCAGGCTCCTCCGTCCATGGGATTTTCCAGGCAAGAGTACTGGAGTGGGGTGCTTCTGGATACTTCATGTACTATTGATATTACATATAGTTTTAATCATAAAAATTATTGTTCATATAGGCCAAGGTTGGTAACAAATGACAATTTCATATGGTTCAATATAACATGTAGGAATCAAAGGTAAATTCCACAAATATGTACCATAAAGAAAGATACATAGTGATGTTTTAACTATATTTGATGGGGAACCAGAAATTAAGAGGCTATTTGATGTCCATGATATATTATAATTAAATTTTATAGTTATAAAAATGATGTATACAAAATAATATATTAGTAATTAGGTTAATACTCTAGAGTAAAATATATATATATTTATATGACAAAATAATTACTACTGCAGTTGCATATTTGTAATATTGGAAAATTACTTAACTCCCTGGGGCTTATTTTTTCTTTTCAGTAAAATGATGATAATAATACTATACTTTCCTTATAGGGCTGTTGAGTGTGGGTGATGGGGTCACAAAAAGAAATAAATCTAAATAATATTGCATAAGTCAATCAATTATTATCTTAGATTACCTTTTACATCTTATTTATTTAAGTTAGATACACTTATGAGCCTTTCCCTTTTTGCTGCCTAGAAAATTGTTTGATGCAGGAAAAAAGGAAACAATGCCCATGCCATTGCTGTGTGCTTATACATCCACCCTCTGCCGATTCTGGGGAAGAGGAAACATTTCTCTAAGGAATGAGTCAGACCTTCCAAATAGCCATTTCCAGCCTGGTTTTGTGTACAGGAGAAAACTGCCAAGAAGAAGAATATATTTGAACAGTGAGTCCATCATCTGGGAAGGAGGGAGCAGATTTCAAAGCAAAGAGGGCCTGGCAAGCCAAGGAGAGAGATTATCACCCACCTATGTACTAATTTGAAGTGCCAACTCCTTCAGGTTTGCGGAAATTGAAGTGAGGAAAAGGTTTATCACTCTGGCAGGAGATCTCACACATGTACCAGACTTCTATAGTTGAAACCTGTGCTGGATTCTGAGAGCAAGAACCCTCAACCAGCCTGATAAAACTGCATGGGAGAGTTGGTCCAGACTGAACAATCTGAGTGTGGAAAAGTCATTCTCCTAATTAGATTGCCGGACAGGAACAACCTCTGCTATGAGGTGAAATACACTGAAAAGGAGAGGTAGATGGTGCTTACTATGGAGGCTTGAAAGAGGTACCGCTGCAGAGATGACAGACCTGAGACAATTTGGTGTGGACCATTTTAAATAAAATTAGTGGTTGTCAAGATTATTGATCATTGCATGTTTCCAGATTTTGCTACAAGCAGTTTCAATGTTTTATCCTCACAACAATTCTATGATTGTCATGATTTTGGTACAATTGGGATTCTCCATTCACAGATGAGTAAACTGAGACTCAGTACAATAAATCAATTGCTTAAGACTATAGAGCTAGTGAGGAAGGCAATGGCACCCCACTCCATTACTCTTGCCTGGAAAATCCCATGGACGGAGGAGCCTGGTAGGCTGCAGTCCATGGGGTCGCTAGGAATCAGACACGACTGAACAACTTCACTTTCACTTTTCACTTTCATGCATTGGAGAAGGAAATGGCAACCCACTCCAGCGTCCTTGCCTGGAGAATCCCAGGGACGGGGGAGCCTGGTGGGCTGCTGTCTATGGGGTCGCACAGAGTTGGACACGACTGAAGCGACTTAGCAGCAGCAGCATTGAGCTAGAACTGATGAAGAAGAGCTGACGCTTTTGAACTGTGGTGTTGGACAAGGCTCTTGAGAGTCCCTTGGACAGCAGGACATCCAACCAGTCCATCCTAAAGGAAATCAGTCCTGAATATTCATTCTCAAGACCGATGCTGAAGCTGAAACTCCAATACTTTGGCTACCCGATGTAAAGAACTGACTCATTGGAAAAGACCCTGATGCTGGGAAAGATTGAAGGCAGGAGGAGGAGGGGACAGCAAGAGATGAGATGGCTGGACGTTTGAGCAAGCTCTGGAAGTTGGTAAGGGACAGGGAAGCCTGGTGTGTTGCAATCCATGGGGTCACAAAGAGTTGGCCACGACTGAGCAACTGAACTGAACTGAACTGAACAGAGCTAATCGAGACACAAGAGACGCGAGTTCAACCCTTGGGTCGAAAGATCCTCTGCAGTAGGAAATGACAACCCACTCCACTAATTTTGCCTGGATAATCCCATGGACAGAGGAGCCTGGCAGGCTAAGGTCCATGGGGTCCAAACAGTAGGACATGACTTAGCAACTGAACAATCACAAGAAAGACTTATTGATTCTGTGTGTGTTCCAGATTTTGTTATAAACAATTTCAACAACTCTAGGATCATCATGATTTGATGCTGTTAAGATTTCTTTTTCTCACATGAATAAATGGAGTCTAAACTCCAGTACTCTTGCCTGGAAAATCCCACAGATGGGGGAGCCTGGTAGGCTGCAGTCCATGGGTTTGCACAGACTCAGACATGACTGAGTGACTTCACTTTCACTTTTCACTTTCATGCATTGGAGAAGGAAATGGCAACCCACTCCAGTGTTCTTGCCTGGAGAATCCCAGGGACAGGGGAGCCTGGTGGGCTGCTGTCTATGGGGTCACACAGAGTTGGACACGACTGAAGCGACTTAGCAGCAGCAGCAAGTGTTATAAGTCCATTCTTTAAGACTAGAGGGGCTTCCCAGTGGCTCAGTGGTAAAGAATCTGTCTATAATGCAGGAGCTGCAGGAAACTCGGGTTGGATCCCTAGGTCAGGAAGATCCCCTGGAAAAAGGCATGGCGACCCACTCTAGTATTCTTGCCTGGCGAATCCCATGGATAAAGGAGCCTAGCGGGCTACAATCCATTGAGTCACAAAGAGTTGGTTACGATTGAAGGGACTTAGTATGCAGGTAACACCAAGGAACTAGAAGCACCAGAATGAGATTCTAATCCTAGACATTCTGCCTCCAGAAGAACCATTTGACTCTTACGGCAAGTGGTTTCTCCTTCCTGGTCCCACACCATTTCCCTCCACATCTTGTAATTTATCATGCAATTTTACATTTTTTGTGTGCATGTGTTTCCTTCCCTTCCTGTAAACTAGGGCTGTGGTTTAGTCACTAAGTTGTATCCAACTCTTGAGATTCCATGGACTGTAACCTGCCAGGCTCCTCTGTCCATGGAATTCTCCAGGCAAGAATATTGGAGTGGATTGCCATTTTTCCTCCAGTGGATCCTCCTGGTCCAAGGACAGAAACTGTATCTCCCATATCGCAGGTGGATTCTTTACTGACTGAGCCACCTAATGACCCATGAATTTTTTGAAGTGCAGTTATCACCAAGGTGAGCAAGGAATGATGAGATAAATCTCCCAGGACTCCTTGGTGCCTTTGCTAAGATTTGCTGTTGGTAGTAGCATTGACCTGGGGCACTGTGTTCTCTGTGATCCACGTGGCAACCAGCAGCAAGGTGATTTTAGGCTCACAGTATTGGAAATGGCAACCCACTCCAGTGTTCTTGCCTGGAGTATCCCAGGGACGGGGGAGCCTGGTGGGCTGCCGTCTATGGGGTCTCACAGAGTCGGACATGACTGAAGCGACTTAGTAGTAGTAGCTGCACTAAACAGTGAGAGAAGGCAGTTCAGACAAAATGGATGGTGAAGTAAGGGAACATTGGCAATGAATGCACATGAAATCAGCTGCCCCTTCTTCTTGCCCTGCCATGCCAATAAAAATGTGTAACTTTACATGGCCTGAAAGTTTCCTGCAAAAGCACATTTCAAGAAAGGCAAAATGACAATCTACCAAAAATAAAATCAGAGATGTATTATGGATTTCACCCTCATTTTAGATTACCTAATTAGCTAACCAACCACACTGACATAAACTGTACATTCAGTGGTTAAAAATAATTATTTCCAACACCTAATAATTATCAGGCCAAAAAATTATGGAGAATAATTGAGTTTACTATCAAATTTCACATCTTGTAACTCCTAGTCCTTTCCTCCTGCTGCTTAGCGAGAGATTTACATAGCTTCCTTCTCCATGTGAAACTTATTCAGGATAACAAAAGCTCCTGTCTTAGACTTGACAATTCACAAAAGGGCATTACAAGATTGAGATCCTATGTGTGAGGGTGTTTGGACTTGTTCTGAAAGAAGAAAGAATTTCTTGGCTGCGAGAGTTGTTCTCAGGAACTATCACTTTTCTTGGCTGTTAAAAGTATCTAACTGATTTGTGTCACCAAGTGAAAGTCATCCAAAGCCCTAACAAAGATCACAGTACAGGGCATGCTTGATTGGAGATATTATTTCTCACCCCCTGGGGACAATCCCATAACAGGTATCTTGCTCCTATGACATTTTCTGCAGCCCCCTGATAAGATTAAGTTCACAGAATTTCATTTTCCTTTTACTATAATTTTTGACTGGAAGAATTTTGATTCTTAATCTTCAGGGCCCTCAGGAATGTTCCCTTGGATTGCAATTTAGATTTATTTTCTCCATTGATTTTCTCAGGTCCTTTGTAACCTGTGTTGCACTTCTTTATCGTATAACTTTTAGATAATATAAATACAATTTTGTATTCACAACTTCCTGCATCAATTCATGGCTATAATTTCTCCTCTATTAACCTGTTCTTTCTAATATGGCACTCTAATTGGTAGTGAAGAAACAGCTTAGATTCAAGAGGTAGGTACTCACATGAGAGGCATCACATGTGTGCTCCATTATATCCGACTCCTTGTAACCCCATGGACTGTAGCCCACCAGGCTCCTCTGTCCATGGAATTTTCCAGGCAAGGATACTGGACTGGGTTGACATTTCCTACTCAAGGGGATCTTCCCACCCAGGGATCAAACCTGCATCTCCTCGTCTCATGCATTGGCAGGCAAAAAACTCGTTAAACTTCCCCTCAGCTCTCTCTGTGTTGTTAAAACTTCCTTCAGGCTGTCACTTAAGCATATTGCTAACAGAATTATTAAGTCAACTTGAATACTGTATATTGATATAGCCATAATTCAGGTTCTTGTCTTTTCAGTAGAATAAAAATATTAATTTGACTGTATCTTCTGCAACTAGCTCCAATACTTTGGCCTCCTGATGCAGAGCCAACTCATTAGGAAAGACTCTAATGCTGGAAAAGATTAAAGGCAGGAGGAGAAGGGAATGACAGAGGACAAGATGGTTGGATGGCATCACCAACTCAAAGGGCATAAATCTGAGCAAACTCTGGGTGATGGTCAAGACAGTTCATGGGGTTACAAAGAGCTGGGTATGATTGAGTGACTGAACAACAACAGCAACAACCTGCAATTAGATTCAAATTTTATTTAATATTTAAACTATTCAGTGAGGAAATTCTATGCCTCAGAGTGCTATCTGGGAGAACTGAGATTCAGTCGTAAATACAAGAGATGAAAATTCCAGCTTTCACAGGGTTTAGTGACGTGACATGGCAATTGATTTTTCTAGAGGTAAGTGGACTGTGTTAAATGTTTGTAACTGCCATTCTGACCATAGGTAAATATTGAAGAATAATGCAATTAAAATTCTGAAGGGAAGCTTAAAATAATCAAATCAGATTCTTGATGATTATAGAACATATCAAGGAATGGCATTAGTATGTAAGATTATCACAATGTGACAGATTTATGGCCATTCATATTTGAGAATGTTTGTTTTTTGGTAAAAAATTAAATTAAATTTTAGATGGGATGCATAACCATTTTCCAATGCTTTAATAAAATAGAGGACTGGGGGTTGCACAATTATATTTTGAAATGATAAGCAATCATTCTCAGTAATTAATTTTAGCCCACAAAGCCTCATCATGATTATTAGACTGCAGAATTGTGAGTTGTTCTAGGAAAGTGCTGGCTATCTAAATGTCGTACCAAATTTGTGGCAGAGCATGTATACAATTCTAGGTTTTTGCAGAACTGCTTGCTGAGTTTATTTACTAATGTTAGCTAAGTTTTGTAAACTAGTCCATGTGGTATCAAAAGAATTGTATCTAGATATAAGAACTGCTAACTATGAGACTTAATGGCTTAATGGATAGACAGGTTGCTGTATTATGATGCTAGATCACTAGACACTCTCCTTCTGGTGGTTAGGGGGGTAGGGTACAGGTACAGTGTAGAACTTGGACATAATATTTTTCATGAGCTTTGGATAAAACTGTTATTGAAATGTGTGCTTTTTTGCATGCCTTGTTTCTTTTTCAGTAGTTAAATAAAATGATGTCTGGAACACATTGTATTATATAAACCTTTTCAATAATTTCAAACCAGCGACCAATGGATACTGTCAGTGGTCATGTAACACTCCCCTATAACCTTCATCTTGTCTACATATAATTGCTGTATCAATTATTGTATCTGATCTAGAAAAATAAGATATTACAAATCAAATAGAAAATAGTAGATGATATCTATGACAAGAAGACAATAGAATATGATAATTAAAATATGTCAGATCATAAAACTTCTCCATCAATACCAATCACAAAGAAGAAAATACTTTAAGACACTCTCTGAATCACAATTAAATATCCTTAAATAAGAAACTAAAGGTGTGATAAATTTCTTATTCAGGAATGTTTAAAAGGTTAAAAAAAACCTCAGAAAATAAAAGAACAAAATCAAATTAAAGTTTGAAAGACATTAGATAAGCATTAAATGAAGAAAATAATTGAAGAAAAAACATTTAATAACTGAAGAGAAATTTAAAGAAAAAAAATATTATTTTGAACTGAAGTACTAAATGGCCAGAGGGAAATCAGATTTGACCAAAGTATAATAAAGACATTGAAAAAAAATGAATAAAATAAGTTTTTAAAAGTAATTTAAAATGGGTCACAAAAGAAATGATCTATTTAGAAGATAGGAAAAAATCCGTTATATTTTTAATGTAATTGTGAAGAAGAAAAAATAATGCTACATAAAATATATAACACATGCATGCATGCTGTCACTTCAGTCATGCCCAGCTCTTTGCAACTTCATGGACTCAAGCCTGCCTGGCACCTCTGTCCATGGGATTGTCCAGGCAAGAATACTGGAGTGGGTTGCCATGCCATCCCCCTGGGTTGGGATCTTTCCAACCCAGGGACTGAACCTGTGTGTCCTGCATCACAGGCAAATTATTTACCACTGAACCACTGGGGAAGCCCATGATGTATAATACTATAATCCAAAATATTTCTGAAAATAAAAGGAGACTTTAAATTATTTTTAAAGTGACCATCATATGCCATGAAAAATTAACCTGGAGTTTTCAAAATTAAAACATATTCTGATAAAATAATGATGTTAATAACAAATGAAAATAAATTCTCAATGCCTTAGACAAAAGGACCCAGTTAGCTACCCAAAAAGGAAAGTCAAGTTGGCATTGGATCCAAATAAATCTACAAATCATGAGAGACTTCAGCATTTTCAATAAAATAAAAGAAAGTGTGAAGAAAGACTTTATATCCAGCCAAGCTGTAATTCAAAATTCAAGGCTATAGAAACATTTTTAACATGCAAAAATTCAGAGAAAATGGTATTCATGAAAAATACCAAAGAATACCAAAGAATCTACTAGTAAATTGGTTCATTTAAGAAGCAAAGGGTGAAAATTTCCAAAAGAATGAATGGAGAGAAGTTAATGTATCTAACTGTATGTCTCATACTAAAATGTGGATTCATGTATAGAAAAACTATATGTAACAACATAGAAATACTGTAATGCAAAGCCTGTGATCAGTAGGGTAAACAAAAGGAGAAAGTGATATAAGCTTATTCATTGTCCCATTGTTAATAAGTGAGAGTCAGGTAAATCACTTAAAACTGAAACCCAATTAGTTGCCTAAATAAGGAAAAACAGGATTAAAGACATTTTAATTATTTTAGTATGAATATAGAAACCAGCAGAGCAGAATGCAAACATCCCTAAAGACTCAAAATAAAGCAATTAACTAAGTAAATTAGGGTCTGCAGGAAACACGCACACACACACACACACACACACCTGGACACAACATATTTTGATAAAGTAAGAATAATCAAACCATTTATATAAATAAATACTGATGAGATTCATTTGAGTGTTAAAAAAACAGAAATTTCAAATTAGCCTATAAAATACAACTCCAACCATGGGGCTTCCCTGATAGCTCAGTTGGTAAAGAATCCGCCTGCAATGCAGGAGACCCCTGTTTAATTCCCTGGTTGGGAAGATCTGCTAGAGAAGCGACAGGCTACCCACTCCATTCTTGGGCTTTTCTTGGGGCTCAGCTGATAAAGAATCTGCCTGCAATGCAGGAGACCTGCATTTGATCCCTGGGTTGGGAAGATCCCCTGGAAAAGGGAAAGGCTACCCACTCCAGTATTCTGGCCTGGAGAACTCTATGGACTGCATAGTCCATGGGGTTGCAAAGAGTTGGACACAACTGAGTGCCTTTCACTAGCATATATATACTAACCCTAAAATGAAGGAAACAGAAGTTTAGAAATTAAGGGCATGGAAAAAGAAAAATATAGGCATAATAAGAAATAGGGGTTATAATTCTCATATGAGAAAAAATTCAGAACTCAGACTGACAACTATTAAACTTGACAAGGATTATAGGCTATCTGTCTTCACTAATCGGCCTTACCCAAAGGAAAAGGAGACTGTCTCTTGAATCTTCTTGATAGAAGTTAGCTTTGCAGCTTGGAGAGGCTCTTACCTGCTCACACAGAGACTGGGAGATAGGAGCCAGGTATTCCTTGATTATTACATTTCAAAGGAATGGCTTCCAGGTCCTTCGGAAAGATAGAGCATTTATACCTCCATGGGGAAGAGTAAAACTTTTTACAATGGCAGCTATTCTGAATTAGTACTAAAAAAAGGAAAATCTGGCCTAGAGAGGGAAAATACCTAAGTTTAGTCAAGGGAAGGAAAGTTAAGGGCTTCTCTGAAAGCTTAAGAGTTAAAAAAAAAAAAAAAAGAAAAAGAAAAAAAAAAAAAAACCTCCTGAAATGCAAGAGACACAAGACACAAGAGGCATAGCTTCAATCTCTGGGTCTGGGTCGGGAAGATCCCCTGGAAGAGGAAATAGCAATCCACTCCAGTAGTCTTGCCTGGGAATTCCCACGTACAGAGGAGGCTGGATGGCTACAGTTCATGGGGTGGAAAGGAGTCAGACAGTGACTGAACAACAAAAGCAAAGCTAATGCCCTCTTCTTGGTTATTGTTTATATCAGCATCAAATTAACTAAGATAAAGAAGGTAAAACACGACCCAAGGAACTTGAAGACACTATTTTGTCTGCTCTCAGTGGGAAATATTCTAAGTACAAATATAAAAGTAATCTTGAATTATTCTTGGTTTGTTATTGGTACTGTTATTACTGAAAGGTATGCATGGGGGTTCTTTCTGGCTGCTCTCCCTCTCAAAAGCCAGTAAACGAGCCAGGTTAGTGGAAAGGAAAGTTTGCTTTATTTCAGATGCTGGCAGCTGGAGGGGATTTATTATACTTGATGGCTGTATTTTGGTTATTTAAGAAGATGACCTTGTTTTTAGATATATATTGAAATGTTTATTTGTGAAACAACATGATTCTCAACATTTCAAATTCATTGTGAATGAGAAGAAGCAAGAGAGCAAGAACACATATTTGGCTGTGCTAATAATGCTAACAATTAGGTAACCTAGATAAATGTTGTTTATGGTACTATACTTTCACTGTTCTGTAAGATTGAAATTTTCCAAAGCTATAAGTAGAGGAAATTAGTCTCACCCCAAAATAAGTCATAAAATGCATTCTTGACCAAGCTGATGAGATAATTATTTTTTAAAGTAAAATGACAAAAAAAAAAGTTTATGCAGAGGCCGGTATTCAAAGCCTGGCAAAACATAAAAATAATAAAGAATAAATTATAGTCTTTGAGTTGCAAAATAGGCTATTGAAATTCCAAGGTGAGACACTAGTCTTAAATAAAAAGGATTTGTCTTGCTGGAGAGAATGTTTTGATTTTGGAAAACTTGGCTTTGAGTTTTCCTAAGACTTGATCCATAAATGCTGTACCCCAAAGCACAAGTGTCATATTTCAGATTACTCGATTTTATTAATGCTTAGATAAAAAATAGTAATATAGGTGTACTTTTATTTATAAATTGCATGCATGTAATTCTGTAGTAATATATTGTAAACCTTAGAAATTTCATACAAAAAATACAATAGGAAAGATGGTTAAAAAAAAAAAAAAGATACAGAAGTTCAAATGTGGATCAGTTCAAGTGGCCCCTTGGGGATATACACTTCTGAGACCTGTAACAGGAATGTTAGCTTTTTGATACTATGCAGCAGTGAAGGATTTTGGTTTACAGCTCCAAAGAAGAAAAAAATTAAATGACGTGTGAAAGATTAGAGAATTGGAAGAAGCAGCACTAGATTTAATTACAGATGGAAGTTTCTGAAAAGTGACTCATATTCCTCAAGACAGAACTTTAACATGTTGGAACTGAGGAAGAGATGCTGGATAATATTGGCAGAATCCAAGAACGCCTGGTCTTGTGCCTCTCTGCCAAAGGGGTAGCCAAATGGCATCAGTGGATCTTCCAGAAGCTGCAAGCCCCAACCTGAGCCAGAGGATAGAGTAAACGACCAAGTAAACTGCACGGCAGCACCCACTTAGTGCTCCAAGTGCATGAATGAAACCAGCGGCAGAATCATAGGGTCCAATGATTGTAGCCAACAGACTGAGATATGAGGACAGAGGCTCCCAGAGGAAGATAAAGATATGAGAGTAATGAGTTGACTGAATTATGATTTTCAATGGAAAGAGTTTAATCTTGAAATGAATTAGGAAAAAAATTTAGTTACCAAGTTTTCCTGGAATTATGCAGACCATTTTTTTCTGTTAGCAGGCAGAATGGAATCCAAAGTCAAAATAAATTGTAAAAAAGTTACATTTTGGATGATTAAAATTGGGATGTAAAAATCCCCATCTGCTACCTCAAGAAAATTAAATTTTTCTTTACTCCTATCCCCAGAAATAATCAACAGTAATTTTATGAGAATGTTTTTCCACTGGTTTTAATAATAAAAACAAATGTCTAGAGTTTGATAAATATTTATTGAGTGCTTGGTATGTTCTTGATCCTGTTCTAGGTGTTGTGAATACTATATAACAGAATAAGGGGGGAAAATGCATGTTCTCTGTTTTAGCAGATAATTAAGAAAGCTTCAAGATTAGTACATTAATTCAGGTCAATGGTTAAACATGTTTTGGCAAATGAAGGGCAGTACAAACTTTAAAAATCATGTGACTTCATCCTAATCAGCTTCTTGTTACTACTGGGACTCTGCTGCTTTCCCTGAAATATTATAGAATAATAGGGTACATCTCAACTCCATAGACAAAGGAGCCTGGAGGGCTACAGTCCATGGTGTTGCCAAGAGTTGGACATGACTGAGTGAATAAGCACATTAAAAACAAAACCAAACCAAAAAACTTCTGGGATGTTCATGTCCTGCTCCTATCAGCAGATAACAGTGATAGGCGGTGGTAGAGTTCTGGCCTGAAATAGGTAAGCCATTCCTAGGTTGAGTCCAGACAGTGACTTTTTCAATGAAATACCAAGGACATTATTTGCCATGGTTAACTATAGACTTGGGATATCTGAGTTTGCTAAAGTTTCATTTTTATTTAAAAGTTTGAAAACTTAATTTTAAACATATTGCTTTAAATTTTCATTCTGATTTTCCTGATGGATGAATATATTTTAAAAAATCACAGCATAAAATAATTAGATGTAAATAATTCTTCATGTTCAGCATTAGCAAAAAAATTTAAATAGAGTGTTTTTTGAGAATTCCATAAATTTCTAATTTCTACAAAATGAATTTGAAGAATTAAAATAAAATATATTTAAACACAGTCGGTGATACTTCTCCAGCCATCCCCAGACCGTTATAGTACTGCTGTTTTTCCCAGCATCAAGGTGTTTTTCCAATGAGTCAGCTCTTTGCATCTGGTGGCCAAAATATTGGAGCTTCAGCAACAGTCCTTCCAATGAATATTGAGGGACAATTTCCTCTAAAATTGACTAGTTTGGGTTGTGTTCAGTTCATGTCTGACTCTTTGCAAGCCCACGGACTACAGCCCGCCAGGTTCCTCTGTCTGTGGTCTTTCTCAGGTGTGCTCTTTACCACTGAGCCCCATGGGCAGCCCTGGCCTTTCCCAAGGAGGAGGGAATTCTGCCCGCAGACTGCCTGCGGATTTTTGAGCTGCAGCGTCAACTCTGCCCTGGTACTCCAGCCTCCTGCCTACCCTAACAACCTTGAAAATTTCACTGAACCTCTCTGAGTATCCCTCAATGTGGAGAAACTTTTCATCTTTAACCTAGATGTTTTATCATCGGTGCTGTATAGATGGAGAAGTCTAGAGGCTACTGTAAAAATAAAACTGAAAACCAGAAGCAGGAGGCTTAAATCCAAAGCCTGAAAACATTAGAGAACTCTTGAATTCAGGGAACATTAAGCAATAGGAGCTCATCAAATGCCTTCATACCTACACTGAAACCAAGCTCCATCCAAGAGCCAACAAGCTCCAAAACAAGACATACCACACAAATTCTCCAGCAACACAGGAACACTCCCTTGAGCTTCAATATACAGGCAGCTCAAAATTATTCCAAAACCTTTGATGTCTCATAGCCCATTACTGGTCACTCCACTGCACTCCAGAGAGAAGAAACCCAGCTCCACCCACCAGAACTCCAATACAAGCCTCCCTAACCAGGAAACCTTGACAAGCCACTGATAGAACCCCACCCACAGTGAGGAAGCTCCATAATAAAGAGAACTCCACAAATTACCAGAATATAAAAAGGCCACCCCAAACGCAGCAATATAACCAAGATGAAGAGACAGAGGAATACTCAGCAGGTAAAGGAACAGTAGAGTTGCCCACAAAACCAAACAGAAGAGGAAGAGATAGGGAATCTACCTGAGAAGGAATTCCGAATATTGATAGTGAAAATGATCCAAAATCTTGAAATCAAAATGGAATCACAGATAAATAGCCTAGAGACAAGGATTGAGAAGATGCAAGAAAGGTTTAACAAGGACCTAGAAGAAATAAAAAAGAGTCAAAATATAATGAATAACGCAATAAATGAGATCAGAAACACTCTGGAGGCAACAAATAGTAGAATAACGGAGGCAGAAGATAGGATTAGTAAAATAGAAGATAGAATGGTAGAAATAACTGAATCAGAGAGGAAACAAGAAAAGCGAATTAAAAGAAATGAGGACAATCTCAGAGACCTCCAGGACAATATGAAACGCTCCAAAATTCGAATTATAGGAGTCCCAGAAGAAGAAGACAGAAAGAAAGATCATGAGAAAATCCTTGAGGCGATAATAGTTGAAAACTTCCCTAAAATGGGGAAGGAAATAATCACCCAAGTCCAAGAAACACAGAGAGTTCCAAATAGGATAAACCCAAGGCGAAACACCCCAAGACACATATTAATCAAATTAACAAAGATCAAACACAAAGAACAAATATTAAAAGCAGCAAGGGAAAAACAACAAATAACACACAAGGGGATTCCCATAAGGATAAAAGCTGATCTTTCAATAGAAACTCTTCAGGCCAGGAGGGAATGGCAAGACATACTTAAAGTGATGAAAGAAAATAACCTACAGCCCAGATTACTGTACCCAGCAAGGATCTCATTCAAATACGAAGGAGAAATCAAAAGCTTTACAGACAAGCAAACCTGAGAGAATTCAGCACCACCAAACCAGCTCTCCAACAAATTCTAAAGGATATTCTCTAGACAGGAAACACGAAAAGGGTGTATAAACCTGAACCCAAAACAATAAAGTAAATGGTAAGGGGATCATACTTATCAATAATTACCTTAAACATAAATGGGTTGAACGCCCCAACCAAAAGGCAAAGACTGGCTGAATGGATACAAAAACAAGACCCCTCTATATGTTGCTTACAAGAGACCCACCTCAAAACAAGGGACACATACAGACTGAAAGTGAAGGGCTGGAAAAAGATATACCACGCAAATAGAGACCAAAAGAAAGCAGGAGTGGCAATACTCATATCCGATAAAATAGACTTTAAAACAAAGGCTGTGAAAAGAGACAAAGAAGGCCACTACATAATGATCAAAGGATCAATCCAAGAAGAAGATATAACAATTATAAATATATATGCACCCAATATAGGAGCACTGCAATATGTAAGACAAATGCTAACAAGTATGAAAGGGGAAATCAACAATAACACAATAATAGTGGGAGACTTTAATACCCCACTCACACCTATGGACAGATCAACTAAACAGAAAATTAACAAAGAAACGCAAACTTTAAAGGATACATTAGGTCAGTTAGACCTAATTGATATCTATAGGACATTTCACCCAAAACAATGAATTTCACCTTTTTTTCAAGTGCTCATGGAACCTTCTCCCGGATAGATCACATCCTGGGCCATAAATCTAAACTTGATAAATTCAAAAAAATCGAAATCATTCCAAGCATCTTTTCTGACCATAATGCATTAAGATTAGATCTCAATTACAGGAGAAAAACTATTAAAAATTCCAACATATGGAGGTTGAACAACACACTTCTGAATAACCAACAAATCACAGAAGAAATCAAAAAAGAAATCAAAATATGCATAGAAACTAATGAAAATGAAAACACAACAACCCAAAACCTGTAGGACACTATAAAAGCAGTGCTAAGAGAAAGTTCATAGCAATACAGGCATACCTCAAGAAACAAGAAAAAAGTCAAATAAATAACCTAACTCTACAACTAAAGCAACTAGAAAATGAAGAATTGGAGAACCCCAGAGTTAGTAGAAGGAAAGAAATCTTAAAAATTAGGGCAGAAATAAATGCAAAAGAAACAAAAGAGACCATAGCAAAAATCAACAAAGTCAAAAGCTGGTTCTTTGAAAGGATAAATAAAATTGACAAACCATTAGCCAGACTCATCAAGAAGCAAAGAGAGAAAAATCAAATCAATAAAATTAGAAATGAAAATGGAGAGATCACAACAGACAACACAGAAATACAAAGGATCATAAGAAACTACTATCAGCAGTTGTATGCCAATAAAATGGACAACGTGGAAGAAATGGACAAATTCTTAGAAAAGTACAATTTTCCAAAACTGAACCAGGAAGAAATAGAAAATCTTAACAGACCCATCACAAGCGCGGAAATTGAAACTGTAATCAGAAATCTTCCAGCAAACAAAAGCCCAGGTCCAGACGGCTTCACAGCTGAATTCTACCAAAAATTTCGAGAAGAGCTAACACCTATCCTCCTCAAACTCTTCCAGAAAATTGCAGAGGAAGGTAAACTTCCAAACTCATTCTATGAGGCCACCATCATCCTAATACCAAAACCTGACAAAGATGTCACAAAAAAAGAAAACTACAGGCCAATATCACTGATGAACATAGATGCAAAAATCCTCAACAACATTCTAGCAATCAGAATCCAACAACACATTAAAAAGATCATACACCATGACCAAGTGGGCTTTATCCCAGGGATGCAAGGATTCTTCAATATCCGCAAATCAATCAATGTAATTCACCACATTAACAAATTGAAAAATAAAAACCATATGATTATCTCAATAGATGCAGAGAAGGCCTTTGACAAAATTCAACATCCATTTATGATAAAAACTCTCCAGAAAGCAGGAATAGAAGGAACATACCTCAACATAATAAAAGCTATATATGACAAACCCACAGCAAACATTATCCTCAATGGGGAAAAATTGAAAGCATTTGCCCTAAAGTCAGGAACAAGACAAGGGTGCCCACTTTCACCACTACTATTCAACATAGTTCTGGAAGTTCTGGCCACAGCAATCAGAGCAGAAAAAGAAATAAAATGAATCCAAATTGGAAAAGAAGAAGTAAAACTTGCACTGTTTGCAGATGACATGATCCTCTACATAGAAAACCCTAAAGACTCCACCAGAAAATTACTAGAGCTAATCAATGAATACAGTAAAGTTGCAGGATATAAAATCAACACACAGAAATCCCTTGCATTCCTATACACTAATAATGAGAAAGTAGAAAGAGAAATTAAGGAAACAATTCCATTCACCATTGCAACGAAAAGAATAAAATACTTAGGAATATATCTACCTAAAGAAACTAAAGACCTATATATAGAAAACTATAAAACACTGATGAAAGAAATTAAAGAGGACACTAATAGATGGAGAAATATACCATGTTCATGGATCAGAAGAATCAATATAGTGAAAATGAGGATACTACCGAAAGCAATTTACAAATTCAATGCAATCCCTATCAAGCTACCAGCCATATTTTTCACAGAACTAGAACAAATAATTTCAAGATTTGTATGGAAATACAAAAAACCTCGAATTGCCAAAGCAATCTTGAGAAAGAAGAATGGACCTGGAGGAATCAACTTGCCTGACTTCAGGCTCTACTACAAAGCCACAGTCATCAAAACAGTATGGTACTGGCACAAAGACAGACATATAGATCAATGGAACAAAATAGAAAGCCCAGAGATAAATCCACATACATATGGACACCTTATCTTTGACAAAGGAGGCAAGAATATACAATGGAGTAAAGACAATCTCTTTAACAAGTGGTGCTGGGAAAACTGGTTAACCACTTGTAAAAGAATGAAACTAGATCACTTTCTAACACCGCACACAAAAATAAACTCAAAATGGATTAAAGATCTAAATGTAAGATCAGAAACTATAAAACTCCTAGAGGAGAACATAGGCAAAACACTCTCAGACATAAATCACAGCAGGATCCTCTATGATCCACCTCCCAGAATTCTGGAAATAAAAGCAAAAATAAACAAATGGGATCTAATTAAAATTAAAAGCTTCTGCACAACAAAGGAAAATATAAGCAAGGTGAAAAGACAGCCTTCTGAATGGGAGAAAATAATAGCAAATGAAGCAACTGACAAACAACTAATCTCAAAAATATACAAGCAACGTATGCAGCTCAATTCCAGAAAAATAGACGACCCAATCAAAAAATGGGCCAAAGAACTAAATAGACATTTCTCCAAAGAAGACATACGGATGGCTAACAAACACATGAAAAGATGCTCAACATCATTCATTATTAGAGAAATGCAAATCAAAACCAAAATGAGGTACCACTTCACACCAGTCAGAATGGCTGCGATCCAAAAATCTGCAAGCAATAAATGCTGGAGAGGGTGTGGAGAAAAGGGAACCCTCCTACACTGTTGGTGGGAATGCAAACTAGTACAGCCACTATGGAGAACAGTGTGGAGATTCCTTAAAAAATTGCAAATAGAACTACTTTATGACCCAGCAATCCCACTGCTGGGCATACACACTGAGGAAACCAGAATTGAAAGAGACACATGTACCCCAATGTTCATCGCAGCACTGTTTATAATAGCCAGGACATGGAAACAACCTAGATGTCCATCAGCAGATGAATGGATAAGAAAGCTGTGGTACATATACACAATGGAGTATTACTCAGCCGTTAAAAAGAATTCATTTGAATCAGTTCTGATGAGATGGATGAAACTGGAGCCGATTATACAGAGTGAAGTCAGCCAGAAAGAAAAACACCAATACAGTATACTAACACATATATATGGAATTTAGGAAGATGGCAATGACGACCCTGTATGCAAGATAGCAAAACAGACAGAGATGTGTATAACGGACTTTTGGATTCAGAGGGAGAGGGTGGGATGATTTGGGAGAATGGCATTCTAACATGTATACTATCATGTAAGAATCGAATTGCCAGTCTATGTCTGACACAGGATACAGGATGCTTGGGGCTGGTGCATGGGGATGACCCAGAGAGATGTTATGGGGAGGGAGGTGGGAGGGGGGTTCATGTTTGGGAACGCATGTAAGAATTAAAGATTTTAAAATTAAAAATAAATAAATAAATAAATAAAATATATATTTAAACAAAGATTACCTTGATTATCCAAAGAAAGCAATTAATTTAAAACTGTATAAATGGTCCATCTTGAATATTTCATAAAAGCCTTCTGTAAAACAACAAGATACTATGAAAAAGGAGAAACAGGCCAGATGAAAATAAAATATATGTATTTTCTAATGGAGGAATTATATTCTCTAGTAACTATATCAAGTTTTAAATGTTGCTCAGATTCAGTCAGAAGTTTCCCTCTGGCTATTAACAACCTTTGGAAAACTGTTAAATGAATTTAAAGAAATTTTAGTATTGTGTTGATTCAAGTCTCTCTCAAATTTGTATATGCTATTCTTTGTTGCTCCTAATTTATTTTAAGGCTTCCCTGGTGGCTCACACAGTAAAGAATCTGTCTGCAAAGCAAGAGACTTGGATTCAATCCATGGATTTGGACGATCCACTGGAGAAGGAAAATGGCACCACACTCCAGTATTCTTGCCTGGAGAATTCTATGGGGTTTTAATGGGAATTTCTAATTGTTTTTCTTGGTAAACAACTCCTTTTTGTTCACAAAACACTGTTTGATCATAATTTTAAGGTCTCAATTTATTGATTTATTAATTCATAGTTTTATTAAGTTATATTTAGAAAACACTCAAGGTGGTTTTCTCCTGTTTCTTGGGTCCGCTTCTTTCACTTTGGGTTATATCAGCCATTTGCAATTTGTGTTCCCTTTAAACATATGTACACATGCATGTATGCATATTTGTTTGCAGGCATGTATTTATTGTATGGTTATGTCCTTTATTACTATCATTTCTTTTTTTACTTTGAGCAGCTCCTTAGACCTGCTTTTTTGTTCTGGTATATTCTGGTCTAGTATGAATGAATCTCACTTAATAACTTTCCACCTTATTTCTCTTTTATTAATTCACTCAATTATTCATTAAGAGCCAAAATTTGAGCACACACTGTGCTCTGTGTGCCAGGAACTGTGCTTAATTCCAGAGAATCAGCAGTGACAAAAGTAGACAAAGTCCTTGTAGTTATACAGCTTACCTTTACTGGAGAGACAAGTTAATATGGTTTTTCCAGTAGTCATGTATGCATGTGAAAGTTGGACCATGAGGAAGGGTGAGTGCTGAAGAATTAATGCTTTTCAATTGTGACACTGGAGAAGACTCTTGAGAGTCCCTTAGACTGCAAGGAGACCAAACCAATTCTAAAGGAAATCAACCCTGAATATTCATTGGAAGGACTGATGCTGAAGCTGAAGCTCCAATAATTTGGTTGCCTTATGTGAAGAGGCAACTTATTGGAAAAGAACCTGATGCTGGGAAAGACTGAAGGCGAAAGGAGAAGGGAGCAGAAGAGGAAGAGATGGTTAAATAGCTTCACTGACTCAATGGTTATGAATCTGAGGAAACTCTGACAGCGGATGATAGAGGAGCCTGGAGTGCTGCAGTCCATGGGGTCACAAAAGGTGGGGCACAACTTAGCAAATGAACAATAAGAGTTCATATAGGTACTAGACAGTAAAAAGACAAGGGTGGGGGAAGTAAAGAAATAAAATGACTTTGAAAGTGGAATGAGTGTTGAAAGTTTAGAGAAGATAGATAAGGACACCATTATTGACATTATGACTTATGAGTGATGCTTTTGTAGGGTTCATTTTTGTCTCTGCTCAGAAGTTCAGTTTGTAATTTTACCTCTGAGTTATAAGAACAGGCTGGAAATGACTTCCCAGTTGCAGTGAGAGGGCTTAGCTAGGTTAGGACTGTCCTTTCTGGGGCAGTGGGCCTGGGTTCTCTTTTGGAGGGTCTTACTAATTACTCCATCTAGTCAAGGCTATGGTTTTTCCAGTAGTCATGTATGGATGTGAGACTTGGACTATAAAGAAAGCTGAGCACAGAAAAATTGATGCTTTTGGACTGTGGTGTTGGAGAAGACTCTTGAGAGTCCCTTGGACTGCAAGGAGATCCAACCAGTCCATCCTAAAGGAGATCAGTCCTGGGTGTTCATTGGAAGGACTCATGTTGAAGCTGAAACTCCAATACTTTGGGCACCTGATGTGAAGAACCAACTCATTTGAAAATACCCTGATGCTGAAAAAGATTGAAAGCAGGAGGAGAAAGGGAAAACAGAGGATGAGATGGTTGGATGGCATCACCAACTCAATGGACATGAGTTTGACTAAACTCTGGGAGTTGGTGATGGACAGGGAAGCCTGGTGTAGTTCATGGGTTCGCAAATAGTCGAACACGACTGAGTGACTGAACTGAATAATTAATCTGCCTGAAGGCCAACCAGCCAGCAGTTTATCTCGGGTATGTAAATTGATCTAACTTTCTTACCTTATTTAGCATAGAATTCTTGAAAATGGTCTTGGTTTAGAAGCTCTATTCCTGATCAATTATAAATTAACCCCCCACCTGCCCTCCCCATGGTGGTTTGTTTTTTGTTCTTGTTCTTTCTTAGTGATTTCTTTTATATTTAAATATTTCATCCATCTGGGATTTAGTCTTGTATAAGTGAACAGAACTGAAAGTAAGTGATTTTCTCCACTATATTTAAATAAAGAAAATAAAAATTTCTGCATTGGAAAGAAAATCTAAAAACGAATGACCAAATAAAATACATATTTTCAACAATATTAGAGACACATGGCTCTTTTAACTCAGGTAGATGATTTCTACACATTAACACAAAGAGAATACAAAAGAAATAAATTAACATATAGAGAAACAGGCATCCATCAATAGACAATACATAAACAGGGAGATATTTATTTCAATTAAATATGTAAAAAGATGCTTTGACTCACATGCTTGAAGAAAAATGCCAATTAAAACTACAATGAAAGAGCATTTGTTTTTATTAATCAGATAATTGTTGCTTTTTTTTTTTTTTTTTTTTTTAGTTGCTAAGTTGTGTGTGACTATTTTGTGACCCCATGGACTGTAGCCTGCCAGGCTCCTCTGTCCATGGGATTTCCCATACAAGAATACTGGAGTGCGTTGCAATTTCCTCCTCCAGGTGAGTCTTCCAGACCCCTTTCCAGACCTTCCAGGGATCGAACTCATTTATCCTGCATTGGGAGGTAGATTCTTTACCACTGAACCAGGGAAGCCCCCATTATCAGATTGGTCTCTTGGTGAGGGCACGGAGTAAAATCACTCATATATTTGATAGAATTCTAAATTGTTCTATCAGTGATGGCAGAAGGACTCTGAAGTGCCCCTCAAGATGCTTGCCTATCTGGCCCAAGGGTAATCCCCTGGGATGCGGCTTCCTTCTAAGCAAATGAATACAACAAAGGATGCAAGATATGCATGACTGTATTATAGGATTGCATGATATAAGACGTAATACCCATCTTCCTGAGAAGACTCTGGCTTGCTTGTTTTGATGACACAAGTGGCCATGTTGGGGAACTCACAATGTAAAGAGCTGGGTTTGACTTCTGGGAGCTGAGATCAGTTGGCAAGAAAGGGAGGTCCTCTATCGTAAGGTGCAAGATATTGAATTCTGCCAACAACCTGAGTATCTCTGAAGAGGATTCTTCCTCAGCTGAGAATTCAGATGAGATCCTATCTCCAGCTGACATATATATTGTAGTCTTATATGTACTCAACTAGTTCAGTTCAGTCACTCACTTGTATCCAACTCTTTGCAACCTGATGGACTGCAGCACACCAGGCTTCCCTGTCCATCACCAACTTTCAGAGTTTACTCAAACTCATGTCCATTGAGTCAGTGATGCCATCCAACCATCTCATCCTGTCGTCTCCTTTTCATTCTGCTTTCAATCTTTCCTAGCATCAGGGTCTTTTCCAGTGAGTCAGTTCTTTGTATCAGGTGGCCAAAATACTGGAGTTTCAGCTTCAGCATCAGTCCTTCCAATGAATACCCAGGACTGATCTCTTTAGGATGGACTGGTTGGGTCTCCTTGCAGTCCAAAGGACTCTCAAGAGTCTTCTCCAACACCACAGTTCAAAAGCACCACTTCTTCAGTGCTCAGCTTTCTTTACTCTCACATCCATACATGACTACTGGAAAAACCATAGCCTTGACTAGATGAACATTTGTTGGCAAAGTAATGTCTCTGCTTTTTAATATCAGTCTAGGTTGGTCACAGCTTTTCTTCCCGGGAGCAAGTGTATTTTAACTTCATGGCTGCTGTCACCATCTGCAGTGATTTTGAAGCCCAAGAAATAAAGTCTCTCACTGTTTCCATTGTTTCCCATCTATTTCCCATGAAGTGATGGGACCAGATGCCATGATCTTAGTTTTAAGAATGTGGAGTTTTAAGCCAAGTTTTTACTCCTCTCTTTCACTTTCATCAGGAAGCTCTTAAGTTTTTCTTCACTTTCTGCCATAAGGGAGATGTCATCTGCATATCTAAGGTTATTATATTTCTCCTGGCAATCTTGATTCCAGCTTGTGCTTCATCCAGCCTGGCATTTCACATGATGTAGTCTGCATATAAGTTAAATAAGCAAGGTGACAATATGCAGCCTTGACTTGTATTGTCAATATGCAGCCTCAACTAAGCCATACCTTAACTTCAGTTCAGATCAGTTCAGTCACTCAGTCATGTCTGACTCTTTGCACCCCATGAATCACAGCACGTCAGGCCTCCCTGTTCATCACCAACTCCCAGAGTTCACTCAGACTCATGTCCATCGAGTCCATGATGCCATCCAGCCATCTCATCCTCAGTCATCCCCTTCTCCTCCTGCCTCCAATCCCTCCCAGCATCACAGTCTTTTCCAATGAGTCAACTCTTCTCATGAGGTGGCCAAAGCACTGGAGTTTCAGCTTTAGCATCATTCCTTCCAAAGAAATCCCAGGGTTGATCTCCTTCAGAATGGACTGGTTGGATCTCTTTGCAGTCCAAGGGACTCTCAAGAGTCTTCTCCAATACCACAGTTCAAAAGCATCAATTCTTCGGTGCTCAGCCTTCTTCACAGTCCAACTCTCACATCCATACATGACCACAGGAAAAACCATAGCCTTGACTAGACGGACCTTAGTTGGCAAAGTATTGTCTCTGCTTTTGAATATGCTATCTAGGTTGGTCATAACTTTTCTTCCAAGGTGTAAGCGTCTTTTAATTCATGGCTGCAATCACCATCTGCAGTGATTTTGGAGCCCCCCAAAATAAAGTCTGACACTGTTTCCACTGTTTCCCCATCTATTTCCCATGAACTGATGGGACCGGATGCCATGATCTTCGGTTTCTGGATTTTGAGCTTTAGGCCAAATTTTTCGCTCTCCTCTTTCACTTTCATCAAGAGGGTTTTTAACTCCTCTTCACTTTCTGCCATAAGGGTGGTGTCATCTGCATATCTGTGGTTATTGATATTTCTCCCGGCAATCTTGATTCCAGCTTGTGTTTATTCCAGTCCAGCGTTTCTCACGATGTACTCTGCATAAAAGTTAAATAAGCAGGCTGACAATATACAGCCTTGACGTACTCCTTTTCCTATTTGGAACCAGTCTGTTGTTCCATGTCCAGTTCTAACTGTTGCTTCCTGACCTGCATACAGGTTTCTCAAGAGGCAGGTCAGGTGGTCTGGTATTCCCATCTCTGTCAGAATTTTCCACAGTTTATTGTGATCCACACAGTCAAAGGCTTTGGCATAGTCAATAAAGCAGAAATAGATGTTTCTCTGGAACTCTCTTGCTTTTTCCATGATCCAGCGGATGTTGGCAATTGGATCTCTGGTTCCTCTGCCTTTTCTAAAACCAGCTTGAACATCAGGGAGTTCACGGTTCACGTATTGCTGAAGTCTGGCTTGGAGAATTTTGAGCATTACTTTACTAGCATGTGAGATGAGTGCAATTATGTGGTAGTCTGAACATTCTTGGCATTGTCTTTCTTTGGGATTGGAATGAAAACTGACCTTTTCCAGTCCTGTGGCCACTGCTGAGTTTTCCAAATTTGCTGGCATGTGGAGTGCAGCACTTTCACAGCATCATCTTTCAAGAGTTGAAACAGCTCAATTGGAATTCCATCACCTCCACTAGCTTTGTTCGTAGTGATGCTTTCTAAGGCCCACTTGACTTCACATTCCAAGATGTCTCGTTCTAGATTAGTGATCACATCATCATGACTATCTGGGTCATGAAGATCTTTTTTGTACAGTTCTTCTGTGTATTCTTGCCACCTGTTCTTAATATCTTCTGCTTCTGTTAAGTCCATACCATTTCTGTCCTTTATCGAGCCCATCTTTGCATGAAATGTTCCCTTGATATCTCTAATTTTCTTGAAGAGATCTCTAGTCTTTCCCAATCTGTTGTTTTCCTCTATTTCTTTACATTGATTGCTGAAGAAGGCTTTCTTATCTCTTCTTGCTATTCTTGGGAACTCTGCATTCAGATGCCTATATCTTTCCTTTTCTCCTTTGCTTTTCACCTCTCTTCTCTTCACAGCTATTTGTAAGGCCTCCCCAGACAGCCATTTTGCTTTTTTGCATTTCTTTTCCATGGGGATGTTCTTGATCCCTGTCTCCTGTACAATGTCACGAACTTCATTCCATAGTTCACCAGGCACTGTATCTATCAGATCTAGGCCCTTAAATCTATTTCTCACTTTCATTGTGTAATCATAAGTGATTTGATTTAGGTAATACCTGAATGGTCTAGCGGTTTTCCCTGTTTTCTTCAATTTGAGTCTGAATTTGGTGATAAGGAGTTCATGATCTGAGCCACAGTCAGCTCCTGGTCTTACTTTTGTTGACTGTATAGATCTTCTCCATCTTTGGCTGCAAAGAATATAATCAATCTGATTTTGGTGTTGACCATCTGGTGATGTCCATGTGTAGTCTTCTCTTGTGTTGTTGGAAAAGGGTGTTTGCTATGACCAGTGCATTTTCTTGGCAAAATCTATTAGTCTTTGCCCTGCTTCATTCCACATTCCAAGGCCAAATTTGCCTGTTACCCCAGGTGTTTCTTGACTTCCTACTTTTGCATTCCAGTACCCTGTAATGAAAATGACATCTTTTTTGGGTGTTAGTTCTAAAAGGTCATGTATGTCTTCATAAAGCCATTCAACTTCAGCTTCTTCTGCATTACTGGTTGGAGCATAGACTTGGATAACTCTGATATTGAATGGTTTACCTTGGAGACGAACAGAGATCATTCTGTCATTTTTGAGGCTGCATCCAAGTACTGCATTTCGGACTCTTTTGTTGACCATGATGGCTACTCCATTTCTTCTGAGGGACTCCTGTCCGCAGTAGTAGATATAATGGTCATCTGAGTTAAATTCACCCATTCCAGTCCATTTAAGTTCGCTGATTCTTAGAATGTCGACGTTCACCCTTGCCATCTCCTGTTTGACCACTTCCAACTTGCCTTGATTCATGGACCTGACATTCCAGGTTCCTATGCAATATTGCTCTTTACAGCATCGGACCTTGCTTCTATCACCAGTCACATCCACAACTGGGTATTGTTTTTGCTTTGGCTCCATCCCTTTGTTCTTTCTGGAGTTATTTCTCCACTGATCTCCAGTAGCACATTGGGCACCTAATGACCTGGGGAGTTCTTCTTTGGTATCCTATCATTTTGCCTTTTCATACTGTTCATGGAGTTCTCAAGGCAAGAAAAATGAAGTGGCTTGCCATTCCCTTCTCCAGTGGGCCAAACTTCAGTACCATAGATACTGTGAGAAAGTAAATGTAGTTTGTTAAGTCTCTAAATTTGCACTTGGTATTCAGGTAGGCAATGTTAGATAAATGATAGAGCATCTGTGCACGTGGGTCTGGAGGGGCATCTCCTCCACGGGTTCAGTTAGTGGTCTACAATGGCAATTACCTCCCATTGAAGGAGAACCTGTGCTCCTGGACCGTGGCAGACACGGCGGCTCAGATCACGAAGTGCAAGTTTGAGCAAGGTTGTGTGGCGGAGTTCTTCAAGAACTACCTGGAGGGCAGGTGCATGGAGTGGCTCTGCAGATACCTGGAGAACGCGAAGGACATGCAGCATCATGCAAACCCTCCAGTCCATGGGATTGCAAAGAGTCAGACACGACTGAGCAACTAACACTACTACCATGCACTATTAATAAATCGTTTGATCCATTACTTAAATAATTTATGTCTCAGTTTTAACATATATATATATATATATATATATATATATCTCCAAAGGTACATATACAAAAATAATCCATTATAGCAAGTTTTAATAATAACAGAGGAATGGAAAAAAAATCTACAAGCCTGTCAATAAATGTCTAATCAAAAACTGGCAGATTATGGTATAATCACTAAAGAACATTTTAGCCAAGGGAGAGAGAATATATATATTAAAAAAAAAAAAAGCAAGATGATTCTTCAGTGTAAATCAGGCTTCAGAATATTGTATATAAGTATGTTAGCATTTGTAAATTGGCAAAAGAACATACCAAACTAAATTTGTAAATGTATAGATTATCTCTAGGGAATACAGTGAGTTGGAAAAATTGGTTGCTGTTTTAGATTGACATAAAGACTGGAGGGGGCTTCTCAGGTGGCATTAGTGGCAAAGAACTGGCCTGCCAATGCAGAAGATGTAAGAGACTCAAGTTTGATCCCTGGGTCAGGAAGATCCCCTGGAGGGAGGCATGGCAATACTCCAGTATCTTGTGGGGAGAATTCCATGGACAGAGGAACCTGGTGGGCTACAGTCCATAGGATTGCAAAGAGTTGTACAGGACTGAAGCACCTTAGGACAGCATAGCACCAAGACTGGAATAGAGGGTTGAGAAAATATTTTATTATCCATTTTATTTCATATCTTTTGGGTTTTTAATTATGTGTATGTATTCATGCAGCCAGAATCTATGATTACAGGAATAGTAAAATTCTCTGATGGTTAAAACATATTTGAGAGTTTTGATGTTGTTTTCTTCACTTTTTATGTTCTTGCTGCATTATTCATTTATTCAAAAAATGAATATTTGAGTGCTTGCAAGACATTCTGCTACTTACTAGAGCTTTAGGTTCTGAGAGGAATTCATAGATGAATAATATAAGGTCCCTGGTCTCAATACTTTATCATCTAGCAAAGGAGATCAAAGAAGGAAAACTCCAGCTAACAAGGTACTATGTGGTCAGAAACATAAATGAAGCCCATGGGAAGGTTTGTATACTCTTACAGAAGGTTTTGTCCTTTGGGGGATGTTTAGGATAAAGGAGAATGCATTTAATCTAATGCTGAAATGTAGATAAAATTTTAGGTGTGTCTAAATGAAACAGGAGGGAAGAGAGCAGGGTACAACCCTTAAAGGAATGACATAATCATAGGACATGATAAAGACTGGTTAGTGCCAACTGGGACTAAGATGGTGGAAGATTCAACTTCTAGTAGACCTTGAGCTTCATAATATGTTTATTATAATACATTAGCATGAGAAATGACACACTCACAAACCCCATGGCAGTTCTGAGGCTGACTAAAAAAGTAAAAGAGTGGGTGCTGCTCCAGTTCCTAGAAATCTCTGCCCCTTCTCCAAAATAATTGGAATAATCCTCCAACTCAATAGCTTATGAAAGTACCCAGCCCATAAAAACTAACCACCCCATATTTCAAAGCCTCTTGTCTTCTGATATAGCCTACACTCTGTCTGTGGATTGTGTTTCTTCCAAGTACTCTTGACTTCTGAGATGGCCAGGGTGTTTCTCTCTAAATAACATTTTCCAGCACCACATGTTAAACAGATTGTCTTTCCTCCATTGTATATTCTTGCCTCCTTTGTCAAAGATACGGTGTCCATAGGTGCGTGGATTTATCTCTGGGCTTTCTATTTTGTTCCATTGATCTATATTTCTGTCTTTGTGCCAGTACCATACTGTCTTGATGACTGTGGCATTGTAGTAGAGCCTGAAGTCAGGCAGGTTGATTCCTCCAGTTTCATTCTTCTTTCTCAAGATTGCTTTGGCTATTCGAGTTTCTTTGTATTTCCATACAAATTATGAAATTATTTGTTCTACCTCTGTGAAAAATACTGTTGGTAGCTTGATAGGGATTGCATTGAATCTATAGACTGCTTTGAGTAGTATACTCATCTTCACTATATTGATTCTTCCAATCCCTGAATGTGGTATATTTCTCCATCTATTAGTGTTCTTTTTAATTTCTTTCACCAGTGTTTTATAGTTTTATATATATAGGTTTTTAGTTTCTTTAGGTAGATATATTCCTAAATATTTTATTCTTTTCATTGTAATGGTGAATGGAATTGTTCCCCTAATTTCTCTTTCTATTTTCTCATTATTAGTGCATAGGAATGCAAGGGATTTCTCTGTGTTGATTTTATATCTTGCAACTTTACTATATTCATTGATCAGCTCTAGTAATTTTCTGGTGGAGTCTTTAGGGTTTTCTATGTAGAGGATCATGTCATCTGCAAACCACTTGTGAAAGAATGAAACTAGAACACTTTCTAACACCATACACAAAAATAAACTCAAAATGGATTAAAGATCTAAATGTAATACCAGAAACTATAAAACTCCTAGAGGAGAACATAGGCAAAACACTCTCCGACATAAATCACAGCAGAATCCTCCATGACCCATCTCCCAGAATATTGGAAATAAAAGCAAAATTAAACAAATAGGACCTAATTAAAATTAAAAGCTTCTGCACAACAAAGGAAACTATAAGCAAGGTGAAAAGACAGCCTTCAGAATGGAAGAAAATAATAGCAAATGAAGCAACTGACAAAGAACTAATCTCAAAAATATTCAAGCAACTCCTGTAGCTCAATTCCAGAAAAATAAATCACACAATCAAAAAATAGGCCAAAGAACTAAATAGACATTTCTCCAAAGAAGACATATGGATGGCTAACAAGCACATGAAAAGATGCTCAACATCACTCATTATCAGAGAAATATAAATCAAAACCACAATGAGGTACCATTTCACACCAGTCGGAATGGCTGCGATCCAAAAGTCTACAAGCAATAAATACTGGAGAGGGCGTGGAGAAAATGCAACCCTCTTATACTGTTGGTGGGAATGCAAACTAGTATAGCCACTATGGAGGACAGTATGGAGATTCCTTAAAAAATTGGAAATAGAACTGCCTTATGACCCAGCAATCCCACTGCTGGTCATATACGCCGAGGAAACCAGAATTGAAAGAGACACGTGTACCCCAATGTTCATCACAGCACTGTTTATAACAGCCAGGACATAGAAGCAACCTAGATGTCCATCAGCAGATGAATGGATAAGAAAGCTGTGGTACATATGCACAATGGAGTATTACTCAGCCTTTAAAAAGAATACATTTGAGTCAGTTCTAATGAGATAGATGAAACTGGAGCCTATTATAGAGAGTGAAGTAAGCCAGAAAGAAAAACACCAATACAATATACTAATGCGTATATATGGAATTTAGAAAGATGGTAACGATAACCCTGTATGCGAGACAGCAAAAGAGACACAGATGTATAAAACAGTCTTTTGGACTCTGAGGGAGAGGGAGAGGGTGGGATGATTAGGGAGAATGGCACTGAAACATGTATAATATCATATAAGAAATGAATCACCATTCCAGGTTCGATGCAGGACACAGGATGCTTGGGGCTGGTGCACTGGGATGAACCAGAGGGATGGTATGGGGAGGGAGGTGGGAGGGGGGTTCAGGATGGGGAACATGTGTATACCTGTGGTGGATTCATGTTGATATATGGCAAAACTAATACAATATTGTAAAGTAATTAGCCTCCAATTAAAATAAATGAATTTAAATTAAAAAAAATGAGACCTAAAAAAATAAATAAAAATAAATAACATTTCTTACCTAATACTTTATCTCTGAATTCTTTCTCTATGAAGCAAGAACCTCAAATTCACCAGAAACATAAGAAGGCATTTCAAACATATGGCACAGGTGAGTCAAACCATGGATCTGTGGAAAACTGTTAGATGTTTCCAGAAAGAAGGCACATATGCTTTCTGTTAGAAGGCAGCGTTCTTGAAGGAATATAGTGAAAGAGTAGTATAAGTACAAATAGGAGAGTTTTAGTAATGCATGTGGAGTTCCTTGAAAGTAAGAAACTTTATTTAATAATAAATTATGAGCATTGTAAAATTTCTGCAGAGTAATAGAACCATCATCATTGTGATTCAGGGATATTATTCTGACAGTGATATAGAGATGGTTTAAGGGTGAGATCAATTTTGGTTGCCCTGAATTGGGGATTTTGCTGTTAAGTTTGAGTTACATTTGCAGCAGTTGTGCAGAAACATAAGTGAAAGTGAAAATCACTCAGTCGTGTCCAACTCTTTTCTACCCCATGGACTATATAGTCCCTGGAATTCTCCAGGCCAGAATACTGGAGTGGGTAGCCTTTCCCTTATCCAAGGGATCTTCCCAACCCAGGAATCAAACCCAGGTCTCCCGCATTGCAGGCAGATTCTCTACCAGCTGAGCCACCAGGGAAGCCCAAGAATACTAGAGTGGGTAGCCTATCCCTTCTCCAGCTGCTGCTGCTTCTGCTAAGTCGCTTCAGTCGTGTTTGACTCTGTGTGACCCCATAGACGGAAGCCCACCACTCCTCTGTCCCTGGGATTCTCCAGGCAAGAACACGGGAGTGGGTTGCCATTTCCTTCTCCAATACATGAAAGTGAAAAGTGAAAGTGAATTCGCTCAGTCGTGTTCGACTCTTCACGACCCCACGGACTGCAGTCTACCAGGCTCCTCCATCCGTGGGATTTTCCAGGCAAGAGTACTGGAGTGGAGGCCATTGCCTTCAGTTCTTCCCAACCCAGGAATCAAACTGGGGTCTCTTGCATTGCAGGTGAATTCTTAACCATCTGAGCTATGAGGGAAACATCAAGGGGAAACTTAACAGAATATTAGATTACTACAGCAGAAGGTTTTGGCCCGAGGGAAAAAAAAGGATTGAAAAAGAAAAAAACGATGGAGGCATATTTGTGAAAACTCATTTGAGGAACAAAATGAGTCATAAAGTCATATTTCTTTGGGGAGAAATTCCCTGGTGGCTCAGGTGGTAAATAATCTGCCTGCAATGCAAGAAACCCATGTTTGATTCCTGGATCAGGAAGATCCCTTGGAGATAGACTTGGCAAAACACTCCATCATTCTTGCCTGGAGAATCCTATGGACAAGAGGAGCCTGGTTGGCTATAGTCTATAGTCCATAGGGTTACAAAGAGTTGGACATGACTGAGCAACTTACACTACTATAGCATTAAAAGGGTATGAAAATTTCACAAAGAAACAAGTACATATCATAAAGAATTACTATTTTGTGGTCTGTTTAAATTTTAATTTAAAACTGAAATACATATGTGAACACATAAATAATTTCACTTATTTTTAATGAGTTATAATGAACTAGTAAGGTAATTACACTCATTTAATTTTTAAAAAAACAAACAATTTTTCATAGAACAATGAAAATATCTAATATGTACCTCAAATTTTCTTATTTGAAAATTATTGTTTTGACACAAAGTTTACAATGTGTAAATTGATTTCTCTTTAGGGGTCTGTAAACAAAATTATTTTTTAATTCAAATCTCAAGAATACATGGTGGCCCCACAGAAATTTTCTCACACCATTGATTTTTCTAATTTTTGCTTAAAACACAAGTATGATATAAATTACTTGAATATTTATTAATTATATAAGGGGAAAATGAACTAAAGGAATATCAGTTGTTAGCAATTTTAGAGCTTCTTTTAATAGTGAAGATAAAAAAAAGAGAAGATTAAAAAAAAATTCCTCAGCCATCTGGGTTAACATTCAAAAGAGATTAAGGTTGAACTTTCAATGAATTTGGTACATTCATTTGCATGTCAAGTTTTCACAGTATGCAGTGAGTTTCTTTTCAACAAAAGATAAGCTGTACTTCAACCTCTATTACTATTATCAATGTGTCCTATCACACTTACCAAGGCTTTCTTTCAAGGGAAAATGCCACTGTACTTCAGTTTCTCTTTAGAAGTTATTTCTGGCTTCCCTGTTAGCTCAGCTGGTAAAGAATCCACTTGCAATGCAGGAGACCCTGGGTTGACTCCTGGCATGGAAGATCTCCTGGAGGAGGGAAAGGCTACCCACTCCAGTATCCTGGCCTGAAGAATTCCATGGACTAAGTCCATGGGGTCACAGAGGGTCAGACATGACTGAGCAACTTTCACTTTCTGGTCCAGTCAGCTCTGCACACTGTATGAATTATTATTATGTGAAAGAAATTCTAGGAAGCTTTTATTTAGCAAAAGGGAGTATGCTGCTGCTGCTGCTGAGTCGCTTCAGTCATGTCCGACTCTGTGCGACCCCATGGACTGCAGCCCACCAGGCTCTGCCGTCCCTGGGATTCTCCAGGCAAGAACACTGGAGTGGGGTGCCATTGCCTTCTCCAATGAATGAAAGTGAAAAGTGAAAGTGAAGTCGCTCAGTCGTATCCAACTCCTAGCGACCCTATGGACTGCAGCCCACCAGGCTCCTCCATCCATGGGATTTGCCAGGCAAGAGCACTGGAGTAGGGTGCCATTGCCTTCTCCTAAAAGAGAGTATAGACAGCATCTATTAGTACCAGACACTCTAATGGATGTTAGAAATACAGTATTGGGAAGAAAGACAGTTCCTTCCTCAAATAATTCACTGTGTCCTTCGATGGTGGTGGTGGTTTCATTGCTAAGTCGTGGTCAACTCTTGTGACAACATTGACTGTAGGCCACCAGGCTCCTCTGTTTATGGGATTCTCCAGGCAAGAATACTGGAGTGGGTTGTCATTTCTTTCTCCATGTGTACTTTGGTAGACAGACTTTTTTTTTCAGATCGGTACTAATAAGTTAAGGGCTATGAGAATTAAAAAGCAATCTGTCTCAGTCAAGAATACCAGGAATGAATTGAGGAATGCTAAAGGAGGAGAAGGGGATGGATGACAGAGGATGAGATGGTTGGATGGCATCACTGACTCAATGGACATGAATCTGAGCAACCTCCAAGAGTTGGTGATGGACAAGGAAGCCTGGCATGCTGCAGTCCATGGGGTTGCAAAGAGTTGGACACAACTGAGCAACTGAACTGAACTGAACTGAAAGAAAGACAAACCCTGACCTCAACAATAACATCCACTGTTAGAAAGACTTCTGAAATGAGTTGTTTATATAAATGTTAGTGTCATTTAGGGAGATAGAAAATACATGAGACAAAATTTATGGGAAATTGTTGCATGGAAAATTAGCTCAGTAGTCTCCCAAGTATACTATTAAGCAAGCTATTCTAGAGATCATGAAACAGCAATGTTAGTAGACTAGATTAAGATGCTAACATTACATGCTTTATTTAATTCCCAGGAAGAAAATATACAGAGATCAAATAGCCCATAACAAATTTTTGATGAATGCCAAGTTTTACTGTCAAATGAAGAAAAAAAAAAAAGGTTACAGAATCAATAGGAAAACAAGGTAACTTGTACCAACATTAAAAGAAGAAACAGAGAAGGCGGCCAACCTGAACACAAAGAAAGTGGGCAAAGAAACTGGATGATGAAGAGGCTTGAACAGTGTCCACTGGTTTCATTGTCATTAGGCCCATATTTACGTTTAGTTAGAACTAGTTTAGCAAAATGACAAGGGAGAGGAGACATAATTAATACATTTGATAAATAAATGGATGGTGACAAAATGGATCACCTCTCCGACTCAACGGACATGAGTTTGAGCAAACTCCAGCCGGTGGTGAAGTACAGGGAAGCCTGGCATACTGAAGTTCATGGGATCGCCAAAGTCAGACAAGACTTAGCTACTGAACAACAGCAGTACACAATAACGAAATATGTTCAAAACAGAAGTACCTAGAGGAGTGTGCAGGATTCATAAAGCTGTTTTCTGTGTGGGTGGTTTTTTGTTTTGTTTTTTGACATGAGACATGAGACACTAGGACAGATTTAAATTTGCTGTTGTTACTCAGTCATGTCTGACACTTTGTAATTGCGCAGACTGTGGCACACCAGGCTTCCCAGTCCTTCACTATCTCCCTGAGTGTGCTCAAACTCATGCCCATTGAGTTGGTGATGCCATCCAACCATCTCATCCTCTGTTGCCCCCTTCTCCTCTTGCCCTCAATCTTTCCCAGCACCAAGGACTTTTCAAAGGAGTCAGTTCTTTGCATCAGGTGGCCAAAGTATTGGAGTTTCAGCTTCAGCATCAGTCCTTCCAATGAATATTCAAGGTTGATTTCATTTGGGATTGACTGGTTTGATCTCCCTGGTGTCCAAGGGACTCTCAAGAGTCTTCTCCAGCACTACAATTCACAAGCATTAATTCTTCAAAGATCAACCTTCTTCATGGTCCAACTCTCACATTCATACCTGGCTACTGGGAAAAAAAACAGTTTTGACTATGGACCTTTGTCAACAAAGTGATATCTCTGCTTTTTAACATGTTGTTTGAGTTTGTCATAGTTTTCCTTCCAAGGAGCAAGCATCTTTTAATTTCATGACTGTAGTTACCATTTGCAGTGATTTTGGAGTGCAAGAAAATAAAATTTGTCATTTTCCACTTTTCCCCCTCCTATTTGCCATGCAATTATGGGACCAGATGTTATGATCTTAATTTCTTTAATGTTGAGTTTTAGGCCACCTCTTTTACTCTACTCTTTCATCCTCATCATGAGGCTTCTTAGTCCTTCTTCATTTTCTGCCATTAGAGTGGTATTATCTGTATATCTTAGGTTGTTGATATTTCTCTCAGCAATCTTGATTCCCTGACGGCTCAGCAGGTAAAGAATCTGCCTGCTCTACAGGAGACACAGGTTCAATCCCTGGGTCAGGAACATGCCCTGGAGAAGGAAATGGCAACCCACTCCAGTATTCTTGCCTGGGAAGTCTCATGGAAGGCTACAGTCCAAAGTATAGCAAGCAGTCAGACACGATTGAGCCACTGAGCACAATCACTCAAGGTATGGGCACAATCACTCAGGAAACATAGGGCACAGTTGTTGTCGTTTTAATATATGCACATAATCCTATTCTATTATCATAGGGAATGAGGAATGGAGGGAGGAAGAAATAGTGGAGGGCTAGCGTATTTCAGGGTTTTTTATATTTAGTGATGGGAAGGTGAGAGAGTCTGGTGACATACGATTTTTTGGGGAGTAGAATACCAAAGGTTTTGTGTACTTGCCTATGAATGTGGGTATTGGTGGTGAGGGTCTCACTCAGGATAGTGATCACACATTTAGATATTATTACTCATTCTGTGATTGCCTGTTTTTTTTTTTTTTTCTTCATTATCATAGAAAAACTGGTTAGGTGTAAGCCCATACTAGATTTCCGGCTTTCCTATAATAGGAATATAGTCAGAAAACATGAATGAAGACATATGAGTGAAATTTAGATTATCCGCAACAGAATGATTTAAATGCCAGCTTTGGAATCTAAATTAGATAGAGGCTGAAATAAGATTCGGGTTGATAGATTTGGAAAAATTGAATTGATTAATTGGCTGGTGATCTTAAAAATTTCAAATCCAAAATAGCTTCAGACAATGACAAATTGCAGAAAGTAATTTTAAAATAGGCACTGAATTTTAAAGTAGAAAGTCTTTAGAGACTAGGATGATACAAAACTGAGAAGGCAGGGTGCTCATGGGTTATTCAGGACTGCATACAAGACTTGGTAAGCTTTGTGGTAGAGATTGATATTTTGAGAGTGAAGAAAACAATGTTGATTTTTTTGGAATAGCTTATGAGGTCAGTATGTACTATACTTTTAAAATGTCATTCTTTTTGATATACTGATATTGTGCTATTTCATACTTAGATGTTGGTTTGTAATTGGTCTATAATTTGTTTTTTGTTTATTTTTGGAATTATTAGATTTATATTTTGCTTCACAAAATATATTGAGGAGTTTCCCTCCTCTTTCTAATGATTTTGCGTAAATTCGTCTTATTCCTACTGCCATCTAAGGAATGTTGCTCTCCACTTGGCTCTACAGGGGATGTGTCATCAATTACTGTCATTTTTGACCTTGAACACATCCTGAAAGGAGTTCAAGGTGGAGATCAGGAATGAGACACTCTGTTCTCTGGGAAAAGTGGCAAATAAGCCTTTGGATAATTAGATATTTTCAGTAGAAAATTTTATGAATCTGATTTCTTACATCTTTTCATACTTGGAAAAGCACTAAAAATCAATAACAGAGATATCTCTTTCTCATGACTGGCAGCAACCTTCTACAGAGAAGTGTGCTTGATTGCTTCAGTGAAATTTCACATATACTGACCCCACTCCAACCTCTTTGGAACAGTTCCTCAGAGCTATCTGAGAGACTGTCTATGGCACTAAAGTCCTCAGGAAGCCCCAAATAAAACTGACAAAGTTCTCATGTTGTGCGTTTTTATTTTATTCTACATTTCCTTGAATGGCTGATGGAACTCACAACTGAAATTAATTACATGTGTCTGGAGTTTCATTTGTAAGAAGGTTTTAAAAAAATAAAATTCAGTTAAAAATGTAAACCTATTTTGATTTTCTGTTCCATCTTCTGTCCACTGTAGTTCGCTGTATTTTTAAGCATGCTTGTCCATTTCATCCAACTTGTTCAATTTATTATGATAAAGTCATTTATTGTTATCCTTCCCATGTCTATAGTGATAACCTTTTTTATTCCTAATAATTCTCTTTCTCTCTTGATTAGTCCAGCTAGAAATTTTATAGATTTTGATGGTTTTTTCAAAGGATCTGTTTTGTTTTTTAGAATTTCTCTAATTTTTGTTTTCTATTTTGTTGATTCCTGACCTTATTATTATTATGTTCAATTTTGTTTTGTTTTGCTTTCCTTTTCTGCCTTCTTAAGATGAGAATTTAGGTCACTTATTCTAGACTTTCAATTCTACGTACTTACAGAGATCAATTTCCTAATAATAATAATAATTTTAGTTGAATTCAACAACTTCAACTATATGTTGCATTTGAATTTTTATTCAATTTGCAACTTTTCTAATCCTCCTTGTTATGTGTCCTCAGAATAATATATTATTTAGAAGTAGATTTTTGAATTTCCAAATATTTGAGACTTTTCTAAATTGTCTAATTTGAGACCTTTCCAAATGTACATAAGAAAAGAAAGCATATTCTAATTTTGGAACGTACAGTATTCCATAAATATTTCTCCCACATTCCTTTTTTAACATTCAAAAAGATTAACACATGCACAGTGATAACTCACAGTAAGTTTTTTTCCACCCCTCCCCCCTCCCGCCAGGAGTAGACATCAAGATTTTATTCAGAGATTGTGAAAGAATTATCAGAGATTATTTTAGCTTAGCACATATGTATCTAAATTTTACCACTGAAACTGAACAATTTTACCACTGAAACTGAACAAACTCTCTTTTAATAGGTATAATTTCTTCTTTTTTGTGTGTGTGTGTCAGAAAAGTGTATAGTTAAAACTGCTATTAAAGTCCTAAAAATACCAAAGTTCAAGTTAACTCCCTTGGTCATTCTTGTCTTCCATTTGTCTTTCTTGTAACCACAACACATTCACCAAGGAGAACACACCAAGAATGAAAAAGGAGCATATCATGAACAAAGTCTGCTAAACTCCATGAGATTGATATTCATGACATGTTCAAAGAGTTGTTTTCTTTATTTTACTGTCAAATCTCAATTTTACAAAGTGTATTTTTATTTCCCATCATCATGATATTGTGTGTATCCTGAAGCTTTCTAGGAATTTTTTTTCTGTTAAATAAAGGTAAAATATAATCTATTTTATATTCACACTGAGTCAAATAATATAATTCAAATCATACACTGAATTTAGATGATGAAAATAATTTAGTCATTCTAATCTCTATAAGATAGAAGTTTTCACTCTGAGTTGGGCTCTGTATGTATTATAGAGGAAAAAGGTTATCAGATAACCACAAATTAAAATCACATTCTGGCAGAGCATTCTAATCTTTGAATAGCATCATGTTTCTTTCTGAAATGGTTTTTAGTGTTGTCATTGAATTTGCATGTCTATACTATTGAAATAGCCTCCTTATGATTTAGAGGAATAATAGCTTGCTCTGGATAAAATTTTTACTTAATGTTTCATTTGAATCTTTTAGCTTATCATAACACTCAATAAAATGTATTTTTTTCTGATTTGAAACTGATAGAAAAATATAGTAAGCACAAGCATCTCACATACAGATATGGAAAAACTTGAATCTCACAGAGAATGTCCTATACATACTGATAAGTAGGAAATTATGAAAACTCCTTGGAAATTTCAGCCCTAACTGTTCATGCAATCAGAAAATTCTAGATAAGAATGCCCTATGAGCAAATTATTTATATTTATTTTCAGGTGAAGTTAATTTAAAAATACATTTACAAAAGGAGTAACTATTTTAACAGAATTTTTGTCTTGAAAAAGAGACACATTCAAACTCACCAATAAAATGTAGATTTAAAATCTGTATAATAAATAGTGTATCTAGATGGAAAATCATGTATTTAAGCCCATAGATTAAATAGAAATCAAGTAAATGATGAAACAAAAACTAGAGCACATCCCAGTTGATATTTTCTAGAATTTTTGTTTTGGCTTAATTTAACCCCTGTCTTGGTTACCACTGGTCATGCAAGACATGGTTACCTTCATATCCTCAGTTTATGAGTCATCAGCAGACTTACCGGGATCCAGTCTGTCCTCAGAAGTTAATTCACTTCAATCAAAATCTGTCCAAATTCACTTTAGTGGGATAACCTTCTCTGATAACTCTTTCTAAAATATCAACCCGCCCCTTACTTATTTCACTTTATGTTTCACGAGAGCACTTGTCACCACCTTGGATGGTAGGTATGGGTTTGCCCATTTAGTCCTCCTTGTCTCCCCACACTGGAGTGTAAGCACAGGTTTTTGCTTGGTTCTGTTCTGTCTCAGCACCTCAGGACCTGGCTAGATGCTCAATAAATATTGGTTTTATGAATGAATTCATTTGCGGTTGAGGGAAGGATGCAATTCTATTCTCACCCAGAGTGTAGCTTCATTCAACTAGAGGGTGACCTACAATTCAACTTTTCCGAATTAGTAATGCATTCTCCACTTCCTGGCAGCGCTCTCCAGCTTCCATCCTCCCACCCCTCCTGCTCTAGCAGGATTCCTACATTCAGGTCTGGCTCTTAGCTGCCCTAGGCTCTTATTTCTGGTGACCCCATAAGGAGCAGCATCTTCTTTTCCTTGATAAGATTCTTCTGTTTCAAAGCCATTTCTACTGCAGATCCACTGGGATTTCACTGTGTCGTCTAGTCGCATCTCTCCAGTGAGTTCAGACTTCCCTCCTCCCAACATTTCTGCAAGTTGTTACAAGGGCCTTGTGGCCTTGCCATTTTTCAACTTGGACTTCCTTGCCAGCGTCTCCTCCATGGTTCACTGTTTACTCTGCTCTTGTGTCAAATTTTTAGAGTACTTCCGGCTTGTGTCTATGCCTCTCCACTGAAGTAATTATCTGTAACTTATGCCTTACTTTGGGATAATGGGCCATAGTTTCAAAGTATTTGTATGTATGTTTTTCTATTTAGTTAAAAATAATACATTTCATTAACTGGAAAGTGACTCTTGTTATTTTTAATGACAATCCCCTTTGCAGTTATGTTTTCAGAAAATGCATCTATCGATGCTTTCAAATTGTGGTGCTGATGAAGACCCTTCAGAATCCCTGGACTGTGAGGAGATCAAATCAGTTAATTCTAATGGAAATCAATCCTAAATATTCATTGGAAGGCCTGATACTGAAGCTGAATGTTCAATAATTTGGGTACCTAATGCCAAGAACAGACTCATCGGAAAGAGCCTGATGCTAGGAAAGATGGAAGGCAACAGGAGAAGGGTGCAGCAGAGAATGAGATGGTTAGATAGCATAACTGACTCAAGGGACATGAATCTGAGCAAATTCCAAGAGACAGCAGAGGACAGAACAGAATGGCATGCTGCAGTCCATGGGGCTGCAAAGATTTGGACATGACTAAGCAACTGAACAACAACAATAATATAATCTATTTTTGAATCTAATAGAAAACATTTTTCCTCTTTCTGTGATCTCAGGGAAAAATCTCTTCTCAAAGGTGATAGATGTACTTTGCTTGCATGCATGTTCAGTCACTTCAGTTGTGTCTGACTCTTTGTGACACCATGGACTATAGCCTGCCAGGCTCCTCTGTTCATGGAATTCTCCAGGCAAGAATACTGGCATGGATTGTCATGCCCTCCTCCAGGGGATCTTCCTGATGCAGGGTTTGAACCTGAGTCTCCCATGTCTCCTGCACTGCAGTGGGATTCTTTGCCCCTGAGCCACCAGGGAAGACCTGATAAAATCACCTTAAATTCCCCCAAACCTCCCAAAGATTATCTTCCCGAATACCACAAGCAAGTCTCCCCAGTTATGGTTCCTATAGCTCCTGAAATGGTCAATCATATTCTATCCCTAATTTAATTTAACCTACATCACTTATGCGGCATAATGAATGGGCAAATTCTAATAATTAGAGAATGGAAAAAAAAATGTGGGCTTCCCTGGTAGCTCAGAGGTTAAAGCGTCTGCCTGCAATGCGGGAGACCTGGGTTCGATCCCTGGGTCAGGAAGATCCCCTGGAGAAGGAAATGGCAACCCACTCTAGTATTCTTGCCTGGAGAATCCCATGGACAGAGGAGCTTGGTGGGCTGCAGTCAATGGTGTCAATTAAACACATACTGTATCCTCAATAAATTACGTGCTTTTTGCGTCCATAAAGAACTTTACAAAGGTGTTTTACTCTCATTAAAATATGTGAGCAATAATAATTTCACTGATGAGATAACTAGGTATAAAGGCATTAAGAAATTTCAAAGGGCAAGCAGTCCTTAAGTGGTTAATTGAATCTAATTGCTCTTCTCCACTATGTTAATGAAACTTCTTTGCCCTACTCCTGAAGTTCATTTAATCAGAGCAGATCTGAATGCCTTGCCCTTGTGTGCTCTCATTCTAATGAGTTGCCCTAAGAAAGTCAGAAGAGAGGATGTATGTAAACAGGCCTTTGATCTGTTTCTCCACTGGAAAAAGAAAAGGTGTTGAAACACTTGCTTAAGTTTACCTTGCCCTTTGTGAAAGATTTAGGTGGATCAAAGTAGGTCTTCCCATGTGGTGCTGTTGGTAAAGAATCTCCCTGCCAATGCAGAAGTTGCATGAAACATGGGTGTGAGCCCTGGGTCAGGAAGATCCCCTAGAGAAGGCGATAGCAACCCACTCCAGTGTTCTTGCCTGGGAAATCCCATGGGCAGAGAAGCCTGTTGGGCTACAGTCCATGGATTCCCAAAGAGACAGACACAACTAAGCACATGCACGCACGTGTGTGCGCACGCACGCGTACACACGCACACACACAGACACACACATATACACACACACATACACATGTGGGGAGTAAAGCTAGTCTAACCACTTTTCTTGTAAGTATTGGTTCCACTCATCTCCAAGTGTTCTAAATGGATACCCTTGTCATCTAGATTCAGTTGGAACATCATTAAATGCTCTGCATAAATCTAAAGAACATGAAAACTTCAAACTGAACTTGTGAGAAAGGAAAGCACTCATTCTGAATGTTTGCTACCCGAGAGCAGACTTTCTGCAAATTCTTGCTTTTCTTTTTTGTCTTGGCTAAACATCATTGTACCACAGCAAGAAAAGTATTCGCTAAGTCAATATTTGAATGCTATTACGGGGAAAAGTTTATCAGTAAATATATGTACTTGTTTTCTTTCTCAGATACCATAAATTTGGATTCAGTTCAGTTCAGTCAGTCAGTTGGGTCTGACTCTGCGATCCCATGGACTGCAGCATGCCAGGTTTGCCTGTCCATCACCAACTCACGAGGCTTGTTCAAATTCATGTCCATAGAGACCATGATGCCATCCAGCCATCTCATCCTCTGTTGCCCCCTTCTCCTTCTGCCTTCAATCTTTCCCTGCATCAGGGTCTTTTCCAAGGAGTCAGTTCTTCGCCTCAGGTGGCCAAAGTATTGGAGTTTCAGCTTGACCATCAGTCCTTTCAATGAATATTCAGGACTGATTCCCTTTAGGGTAGACTGGTTTGATCTACTTTCAGTCCAAGGGACTCTCAAAAGTTTTCTCCAACACCACAGTTCAAAAGCATCAATTCTTTGGCCCTCAGCTTTCTTTATGGTCCAACTCTCCCATCCATACATGACTACTGGAAAACCATATCTTTGACTAGATGGACCCTTTTCAGCAAAGTAATTTCTCTGCTTTTTAGTATGCTGTATAGGTAGGTCATAGCTTTTCTTCCAAGGAGCAAGAATCCCCTAATTTCATGGCTGCAGTCACCATCTGCAGTGACTGTCTGTCATATTAGTCTCACTATTTCCATTGTTTCCCCATCTATTTGCCATGAAGTGATGGGACAGGAAGGCACTAAAATTGATCATTTATAAACAGAATCATCAATGAGACACTAATACAACAAAATATTTTAAATACAGTAAGGTCCAAAAATAAGGGCTGCTACCTTATGAATAGGTTAAACTAGCAGTTTGTTTAAAATGAAAGCGAAAAATCTCTACTTGAGATTTTTTGTTTGTTTGTTTACTCTACAGGTTTTAAGCTACTCTCCAACAACTCCAGCAATCATTTTTCAGGAGTCTGACTAATTTACTTCTTTATAACCTACATATTAATAATTATTTTATTAATGCAATTAGTCTGTTAAATTAACTCTTATTTGTTCTGTTTTTAGACTATTTTATATAAGTTTACACAAGAATCATTTTACTTCATTTGATTTGTAATTAAAGAGTTTGCTCATAAATTCATCAGATAATTGTTAATTATTGCAATGTGCCTAGTTTTATATCTAATTCTTAGAATGCAAAGAATAGTAAGAAAATATGCATAAACTCAAAAGGGTTGAATTGTAGTGGGGGAGAGAGATGAAAATGAACATGAAAAATAAACTGTCAAGGGTGCATATTGAATTGATCATGAAGGGATAGGTTGCCCACTCCAGTATTCTTGGGCTTTCCTGGTGGCTCAGTTGGTAAAGAATTGGACACGATTCAGCAACTCAGCACATGGTAAACTCTCTTTTAAGTTGAATGTATTTGACTTACATTTATTTGTGTCCTCATTAAATCAATCCATTAGAAAAGGAATACACTTGGGTCTTGCATAATTGTAACTGGAGGAACTGACTGTCTTTACTTGAGGGCTATTCTTCAGTATTTTATTGTAGAGTCTCAGCTTGTGTAACTATCCAGAGATTTGTTTCAGTTGTGTACCAGCTGTTTGCATATGACATGAAACAAACTTGTCCCCCAAAGACTGAAGCACTCTGTATGGGAGGATAATGGGTTATTTTACCTTTGTTTGTACGCATTTTCTCATGCTTTTACAATGAACATTTACGAGATAGACCAGAAGAAAAAAAAATGAGGACAATGAATTGAATCAGTTCTCTGTGCCTGTTTTTTTTGTATTTTGATTTAGTGTCTTCCAGGAGATGGGTTACAGCCATTCTATTTATTTATTTATATTAATTTTTTGGCAATATTTTTAATTTAGGGGCTTCGTTGGTGACTCAGATAGTAAAAGAGTTTGCCTGCAATGCAGGAGACCCAGTTTGATCCCTGGGTTGGGAAGATCCCCTGGAGATGGGAATGGCTACCCACTCCAGTATTCTTGCCTGAAGAAGTCCATGGACAGAGGATCCTGGTGGGCTACAGTTCACAGGATTGCAAAGAGTTGGACACAACTAAGTGATTAACACTTTCACTTTTATAATTGATTTAAAATGTTTCAGAGGTACAGCAAAGTGATTCAGTTATATACATATGTATATATTGTTATTATTCTTTTTCAGATTCTTTTCCATTATAAGTTGTTACAAGATAGTGAATATAGTTCCCTGAGCTATATAGTAGGTCTTTGTTGTTTTATCTCTTTTACGTGTAGTACTGTGTATCTGTTAATCATCCTCTTTTTAACACAAAGTGGTATTAAAATCAGTAGCCAAGCTAATGCATGGGAATAGCAGTCTTCCCCTCCACCCTTATTCTCTTTGACCCCGGAGACTACTCACATTCTCCTGGACCTTGCCTCCCCCAGGCACCCCCCAGCAACCTTATACCCAATCACATAAACCAATCCAGGATGTTAAGTGTCATCAGCAGCCACCACACTAGAGGCACTGAGGAAAAGCAATGATTAGGGAGCACTTTCCTACCCTTCCCTGGGTGCTGTCACATTCTGGACGAACGCTCATGCAGAGTAGTGATCTGACCTCTCTATGACTCTGGGTGTGCTATGCAGGCCCTGGCATATTAAAAAGGAATCAAGCATTTTAAATGATACTAAAGATAGAATATTTTAAGAGTTTGCTCATCTATAGAAATATTTAATTGCTCTTACAAGAAGGCAAGTGAAATTAGAAGCCAACTGAAAGTGAAATAAAAGTGAGAATCCCTGTGGGGTAAAAACTAATGTAGATGTCAAGTTAATGCATTTGGTTTTCCTTTTGGTTTTAATTATATTCATCTAGTCTTTATCCTCTATGGGGACCCAACATTTCTTTTCAAGTGAGGATAAAATCCCAGGTTTAAAAAGAAACATTGGTTTTATTAGATATTAAAGTTTTGCATTTCGTTAGTGACACTGTGATTTTTTTTTTTCCTGAAAAATAGTAAGCCATTTTTTGGTAAGGCACATGAAATGCTTTTTAACTACATTCATTAGGAACCTCTTTCTAGAGAGACAAATTATGTCTTTTTTCCTAAGCCTAGTCTTATTTAAAGATTTGCTTTCATCACTTTGTGTTCATGGATGGTTTTCTGGGAATAAAATCTCAACTAAGTGCTGATGTCATTTGAAGTATCTCAAGGATCCTATCTGAGATTTTAGTAAATGCTGAGCAGGAAGTTCCCAGATTGGGGGAAAATGGCAAGATCATTATCTGTAGCAAGCATTTGGTCCTCTGGTTCTTCCTATTTCACTATTAAATTAAATATGGGTTCATGGATGTTATGCTTTTACATTAAAGCGTTACATGCTTTCTCGTCTCTTACCCATATGAGGTTCATATGTTCTTAATTCAAATTTTACTTTCAAATTTATATCATTACTATATTAGCTAATGAAAGCATACAGATAATATGGAACAATGGATAATCCCCTTAATATAATCTGGGCTACCCCATGTGATAAATTTTCTCTGGTATATTATTTCATTCTCTTTATGCCCGTTTATGGGCTTTCCTGGTGGCTCGGATGACGCAGGATCTCCCTGCAGTGTGGGAGACCTGGGTTCGATTCCTGTGTTGGAAAGATCCTTTGGAGAAGGACATGGCAACCCACTCCAGTATTCTTGCCTGGAGAATCTCCATGGACAGTGGCGCCGAGAGGGCTAGAGTCCACTGGGTTGCAAAGAATCGGACTGAGCGACTAAGAGAATAGCACATGCCCATGTATAGGTGAAAGAAGTGGGATCTAGTGAAATTAATTAATTTGCAATCTTGCATAGCTAGTTTATGGGAGAGATAAAACTACAGTTCACATAAGTCTGAATTTGAGCATATTTATTTCACCTTCACTCTGTAGGAGCTATTTAAATGATAAACCAAACTCAAATTTTATCCACATAATATTCTTGGAGTATAAAACATTTCAAAGACAACAATGAACTCTGAGTTAAAAAAGGAAAGAAATATTTGGGGATTTGAAATCAGTAATAGACATTAAAAGAAAATGCATTTCCACATTCTAAATCTTTGCCTCCCTTTTTTTTATGCCCTGTATGGAGTGTTATTTGTTTTCTGTGTGAAAATGAACAACTCCCATAGCCCTTAATAAAAGAAAAACTACATGCATACATATCTATATATACGTGTGTGTGTATATGTGTGTATGTGTGTGTGTGTGTGTGTGTGTGTATGGGTGTGTTTGCAAGCAGACACAGCATGAACACACATATAAGCATACACCACACAAATCCACATATTATCTCTACAAACTTGGTGGGCCGGACCTCTACTTCTGCCTAGCAAACCAATGATAGTGAGGATAGAGGGTTGAGTATAGTAGCTTTTTCTTAAACACAAAGTTTATTAATTTTGCTTATGAATCTTCATCTGTCCAGGGCTCAGTAGAGCTGGCTTACTTCTGCTCTGTATGACATTGGTCGGGGTGGCTCTGCTGGGGATAGGTGGCTTTCTAGACAGCTGGTGATTCACTGTTGAACTGGGACAACCAGGTCAGTCATGGCTGGAGACTGAAGGGTGCAGCTTCTTTCCTTGTGGATCTCTCCACATGAGCATCTTCTTGGTTGCTTGTGCTTCTTCGCAGCCTAGTGACTTAGGTCCAAGTGTGTACATCTTGGGCCTCACAGGTAGCCCTAGTGGTTAAGAACTCACCTGCCAATAAAGGAGACTTAGGAGACCTGGGTTCAATCTGTGGGTTGGGAAGATCCCCTGGAGAAGGGAATGGCAACCCATGCCATTATTCTTGCCTGGAGAATCCCATGGACAGAGGAGTCTGACTGGCTACAGTCCATGGGATCCCATAGTGTTGGGCATGACTGAAGTGTCTTAGCATGCATGTATGTGTACATCCCAGGAAAGTTAGACAGAAAATTTTTTATCAAGCTTAAGAACCATCCTCAGATGGGCTAGATTACACTGTAGATTTTGGAAAACTCAGATTCTAAAGGAGAACATACAGGCCCCACTTCTCAATAGGATGAGGGACACTGGTTGGGTGGTAGCAGGCATATGCAAGTAAAATTAAATAAGAGCTTTTGCCACTCATTCTGACTGAGCTTTAAATAAGGAAATAAAAGCAGTTGTTGCCACAGACAATCTAAAAGCGACTTTACGTTCAACTCTAGCCCTCTGCTGTAAAATCATGCTCTCCTTGAATGCACATCTAGAGGGTATATATTTTAATGCATCTAGTTGTAAGTTGCAAGTCTTTATGTTCCCAACAGCACACATGTTACTTTTTTAAAGGAATATGGATGGTGGATGGCAAGAATTTTATTTCTCCAAATGTTACTTAAAATTATCATTTTTTTTCTCTTCAAGACAGCACTGAACTGATTTCATACTGATTTCATTATGTTCTCCTCAGCACCCGACACACTGCTTTGCACACCTGGACAGTTAATAATGTGATTTGATGATGAATTCTTATTATAAACCCTTCATGGGATTCAAAACTATTTCACTGTATGATTTAGGTTACGGCATTTGACCAAAGTCTTTTTTTCCCTTTTTATTCATTTAATAAATATTTATAGAGGATTCTCAAGGTCACAGTTTTTAATTATAGGCTTTGAGAATAGAATAGAAGGAATCTAATAAATACCTAATCTTTTTTTTTTTTTTCCTTTTGGAAATTATATAAGGTCCAGGTCAGATGATACAATTTAAATCTATTTATTCAACCTAGGTATATACAAGGCTGTGCATAAAGGCCATACCCTTGTCCTTTGAGAGAGGGGGCAGTGTTTTTAGGTCACTTTGGAATGTAAGACAATTACCCAAATGGTCAATTCAGCAAGCACTCTGCACAAATAGCCAGAGGCCTCCAATGAAGATACTTTCCCTCCATCTCAGGGAGTCTCTTGTATTTCTCTGATCATAGTTATGTTTTATGTCTGCATTTTAAAATTCTGAAATATCTATTAAGCAAATAAAGTTATTGTGATCCTCTGGACAATTTTAATTGTTCGTTCCTTTAAATTGCGTCTATTTAAAATGGATTTGGGCAGCAAACTGAAACTAAGATACTTATGAGAGACGTTTATATGTATTTAAAAAAAATGCTTTTGTCACTCTTTTAAATTTATGTTTCTAATACCACTTAGAGACCAGCCCTTATGAGGCCATTCATAGCGGTGTTGATGGATTAAATTATTCACTCTTTGGGGACTTCCCTGGGGGCCAGTGGTTAAGACTTTGAATCGTCTACGTTACCATCGTAGACTTTGTGCCTACACTGCAAGGGTGCATCAGTTCCGTCCCTGGTCGGGGAACTAAAATCCCATATGCCACTCAGCCTAAATGAATAAATAAACTCTTTTAAACTTTCTTTTTTCATTGAGTGCGTTTCTGGGCCCCATCTTTGATTCTACATAAAGTGTGAACCTGAAAGCAATCAGGTTGCATTTCTTTGGCTATAGATTGAATATTTTCAGTTCACGGTCTCACTCAGACACTCTCTTTTTCTCCTCCTGAAGTCATTGATACATTTTAAATTCCTAATGAAACTGAAGTGTTGACCTTAGTCTTTCTCCTCATCTTCTTTCATTTCCAAGAAGAAGGGTTTGTCACAGGTCTACCCAAAGTTGTGGTCCCATCAGAGCTGGACACATACACCCTCTCCTCCTTGTAGGCAGAGGCTTGTTCTCTAGGCCTCAGGTGGTTGCTATGGAAAGGGCTTTCAGACTCAGTGCTACTAAGTGGATGGCCATTTATTTTTACCTCAGCTGATATGCTAATATGTCTATTCTCCCTGTGTATGTGTGCCTTGTCACTCAGTCGTATCTGATTGTTACCAACCCTGTGGACTGTAGCTGGCCAGGCTCCTCTGTCCGTGGGATTCTCCAGGCAAGAATGCTGGAGCAGATCGTCATTTCCTCCTCCAGGGGATCTTCCCCACCCAGGGATCAAACCCACAGCTCCTGTGTCTCCTGCATCTGCAGGCAATTCTTTACCGCTAGTACCACCAGGGAAGCCCATTCTTCTAGTAAGCCTATTCTTTTTCTTCAGCAACTAAAGAGTGTTACTAAACTATATTTTTTTGCTTGTTTTAATTTTGTATTCATGTATTGCTCTAAAAGGATTTTATTGTGTGTATCAGAGCAGAACAGGGGCTGTTTTGGTGCAATTCTGTATCCTCTGTTACATGTGCAATTGCTTTTTTATGGGCTCTATGTCTTTTCGTGGGAGAGCATTTATACAACTTGAGATTAATATTCCTTTTCCTGGGTTGAAATGAGTTTTTTCCTTAATTCAAATATACTTCTTCTTATTGCAACTCACTTGAATTGCTCTTCAGACACAAGAAAGTTTCAAATTTGTTTGATTTTGTAAAGATCCACTTCAACCTGAAATGATAGGATGAGAGCCTGGATTTTATAGTTTAATTAATTTGTTCATAAACTGTGTTAGTTACTGAAACTTGTGTTGCTGTTCTATGTTGAACTGTGTACTGCTATAGTAAACAACTTACACGGATTGGCAATGTCTCCTGCCTTTGATGGAAACACAAGGTCATTGGAGAAATCAACCAGGTGAGTGAAGTGAATTTGCTCAGTCGTGCCCTACTCTTTGTGACCCCATGGATAGTAGCCTGCACCAAGCTCCTCCATCCGTGGGATTTTCAATGCAAGAGTACTGGAGTGGGTTGCCATTTCTTCTCCAGGGGATCTTCCCGACCCAGGGATTGAACCTGCGTCTCCCACATCGTAGACAGATGCTTAACCGTCTCAGCCACCAGCTCAGACCTAGACGGTCAACCAGGTTAAAGTGATTAGAGTCATAATTAAATTTGGGGAAAATCAGTGTACTGACATTTAATACATGAATAATACAGCTCCTTGCAATGTTTATCCATTGTACTTAATAAATTATCATAATACTAAAAGTCACCTGTGGAGCAAAATTTGTTCATCTCTTTCTTCCTTTTCTGGGTCCATCTGTCCCTGTACTTTCCCTAACCATTACAATGGATTCCAGGTTTCGGCCTTTCTTACTGTCTGGCAGCAATCACACAGTGTGAACATCCACATGCATTTCTTACAGTCAACACTGCCTGGTTTGAAATAATTGGCAATAAATATACCAGATATCTAAATTACTTCTTAATGGTTTAGAATTGAAAAGGAAGCTCTATTGACTCACTGACCTTGTATAACTCCTGGAGATCTTCAGAATAAGATATTTGAAAACCATTAATTCACTGTTACCAGGTAACATCAGACAAAGCAAGCCAGGTATCCCTTGAGGATCTGACCTAAAATTAAAGATTATATTTAGAATCCTATTCTTCAAAGAGTAATTAATGTGTCAGAGTGTAAACTGATATTTGTTTTCACACATGCTGTTTTTCTTAAACTGTTTAATGCTTCCTTATAAATAGTTATAACGGAGATTATGCTAAGTAGTTTTTGTGCCTGTATAAACTCTGTGTAAATACTTACTGGATTAATTTTTCAATTTCTAACTTTTATACAACATTACATTTTTTACTATGTTTTTGAAGGTATACACTAGTGGATTGTATCAGGGTTATCATGAGGTGTGAATTTGGAGGAACTGTTCTAATTTTCTCTTAAAGAGTGATTAGTCAATCAAACAATGTTTTAGCATTTTATGGTTTCATCATTTATCTTTAACTTAAAATTAGAATAGAAACTGCAAAAACAGAAAAATTATGTTTGATAGTTTTTTTTTTCTTATGACATTTTTTAACATTGTAAGTTTTTCTAAGAACATTTATTTGATAGAATAAGACCACATTATAATGACTGAATAACAGATTTTATGCTTTCTATATATTTTTTTTGCATTAACATCTCAAATCACAGTATGAGACTACGTATTAAAATGAGTTGTAAAAAGAAGTGGCACTTGTTTTAGGGGAGATGTTGCAACATCTTAGAAGTCATGCCAGTCTTTATCCTGATTTGGGAGTTGTCTTTTCAATTGGGGTTGGTTCGTACTCAAAATGATGACAAATACTAGCGTGATATATAATATTTGCCTTTTGACTAAGTAATTAAGTAATTTGCCTTAAAGTAATTAAGTTAGTTTTATTTAGAGTTGTAAACATTGGACATAATAATAATATATATTTCAATTTAATATTCTGAAGTAAATGCAATGGATCTAAGCTAAAGGAAATAGTTCTGATAAGAGATTTTCTGGCTACAAAGCAGGAAACAAAAGAAATTGCTAGAATACTTCATTTCACTTCCTGAGACACCCCCAGATCATTGTTTGTTCCAATCAAAGTTGGATATGAGTCAAAAATGTCCTAACACTTACTCATTGCTTCTCTGAAAAATGCCCAAATTAAAGACAATGAAAAGTGAGAAAAAGGAGTGTAAGCAAGGCAGACAAAATATTCCCAAGAGGAAGATTTTACTAAGACAGGCATAAGGAACTGAGAGAAATGTTTCTCTGTCATCTTAGTGAAATGACAAACAGCATATTTGTTCCTAAAACAAAAACACAAAGGATATGATTCAGATGTAAAAGTTTAAAAATATTATTACAGGAGATAGAAATTGGGAGATAAAAATTGGGCACCAATTTAAAAGGGAAGGGAGTAGTAAAATCTTGATGGAATGAAACAACTTTAGAAACAACAACATAACCAGGACAGAGGACAGAATCAGAGATATGGCAACAAAGGAGATCAAACTGTGTCTTCAGAGAGAGCCAGGCTATGACACAGTTGTGGAGAGCATCATGAATGAACCAATGGTGATACTAAACTCCAGAGCATTAAAAAGAGAGAAAAAAAGTTATCAAGTAGAAGTTGTTGTTTAGTTGCTAGGTCATTTCCGACCCGTCTGCAACCCCATGGATTGCAGCCCACCAGGCTCCTCTGTCCATGGGATTCTCAAGGCAAAACTACTGGAGTGAGTTGTGATTTCCTTCTGTGGTATGTTTTCCTGACCCAAGGATCCAACCTGTGTCTCCTGTGTCGGCAGTTGGGTTCTTTACTGCTGAGCCCCCAGGGAAGCCCCATCAAGTAAATATTCAAACCAATTATGGACAGAAACTTTCTTGAAGTAAAGAAAGCCTGGCATCTGAAGATGAAAAGTCACATCATGGGGTGTGCGTGGGTGAGTGGGGGAAAGAAAGATGAAAATTCTGAAACAGACCTATCAACAAAAAGCCAGATGCTGCTTAGATTAGAAGGAACCAAATATTGAGGGAAACATGAACATGGCTCAGAGTTTTCTGAAATAGCTTTTAACTATAAAAGAGTAGAGAAGTTTCTACAAATGTCTGAGGAAAATATGTCCAAAGAGTTTTTTGCTTAATGCAAGTATTCTTCAAATATAAAGTCAATTTTACAAGATTTCAGAGGACGCTTGACAATGAATATTGAATCTAGAAATAAAATAATGTAAATGACTAGAAATATTTAAATATTTTAAAGTAGAGAATTAAGAGAAATAATTGTAAGATGCATTTTATATAATAACAGGTAAGTGCTATATGTAATGACAGTAAAAAAAAAGATAAAGTTTTGAAATTAGGAAACAGCAAAAGAAATATAAATGCAAACGTTTCTCCATTTATCACAACAAGGGGATGATCACCAAATAGTGCTTAAAATTAAAGTCAGAAAAGATTGTGACCTCAGTGTTTTTCATAATAATACTTTTTCTTAGCTCCAGAAAAATCTCCTGATAATTGATGTTAGATTTCATTTGCATTCAGTTCAGTTCAGTCACTCAACTGTATCTGACTCTTTGTGACCCCATGGACTGTATCTCACCAGGCTTCCCTGACCATCACCAACACCTGGAACTTGCTCAAACTCATGTCCATTGAGTTGGTGATTCCATCCAACCATCGTATCCTCTGTTGTCCACTTTTTCTTCCGTCTTCTGTTAGGTAAAGACAACCAGGACACCAAAAGAGTGTCTAACAGGCTTTTTAATGGTGAAGCGCTTCCGGGAGGGGTTCTGGACCCGAACGAGGCAGGTCGAGGAAGTCCGTGCCCAGACCGTGTTGGGGGTGGTTTTTATACATTCATTGCAAAGGATGGCCAGGCTAGATGGACAGGGGTTCAGATAGGTCACCAGGCCGAGGTGTCGTGGGCTGACAGGTCCTTCTACCTGGCTGGGGTGGGGCGACTTTAGGTGGTGAAGTGTGCTGTCATTGGTCCCCGGGATCTGGGAGGCTCCTACTGTTAGGGACTTCCCCTCTGCCAGCGGGAGAGAGAGGAGGGGCGGCCCATCATAGCCCCTGGGGTCTGGCCTTACACCTTCAATCTTTCCCAGCATCAGGGTTTTTTCCAAAGGGTCAGTTCTTTGCACCAGGTGGCCAAAGTATTGGAGTTTCAGCTTCAGCATCAGTTCTTCCAATGAATATTCAGGACTGATTTCCTTTGGGATAGACTGGTTGGATCTTCTTGCAGTCCAAAGGACTCTCAAGAGTCTTCGCCAACACCGCAGTTCAGAAACATCAATTCTTCGGTGCTAAGCTTTCTTTATAGTCCAACTCTCACATCCATACATGACTACTGGAAAAACCATATCTTTTACTAGATGGGCCTTCGTTGGCAAAGCAGTATCTCTGCTTTTTAGTATGCTGTCTAGCTTGGTCATAGCTTTTCTTCCAAGGAGCAAGCATCTTTTAATTTCATGGCTGCAGTCACCATCTGCAATGATTTTGGAGCCTAAGAAAATAGAATCTGCTACTGTTTCCATTGCTTTCCCATCTATCTGCCATGAAGTCATGGGACCAGATGTCATGATCTTAGTTTTTTGAATGTTGAGTTTTAAGCCAATTTTTTCACAATCTTCTTTCACTTTGATCAAGAGGCTCTTTAGTTCTTCTTCGGTTTCTGCCATAAGGGTAGTGTCATCTGCATATCTGTGGTTATTGATATTTCTCTTGGCAATCTTGATTGCAGCTTGTGTTTCATCCAGCCCAGCATTTCTCATGATGTACTCTACATATAAGTTAAATAATCAGTGTAACAATATACATCCTTGACATACACCTTTCCCAATTTGGAACCAGTCCATTGTTCCATGTCTGGTACAAACTGCTGCTTTTCTCAGGAGTCAGGTAATGTGGTCTGGTATTCTCATCTCTTGAAGTATTTTTCACAGTTTTTGTGATCCACACAATCAAAGGCTTTGGCATAGTCAATAAAGCAAAAGCAGATTTTTTTTCTGGAACTTTCTTGCCTCTCTTATGATCCAATGGATGTCGGCACTTTGATCTCTGTTTTCTCTGCCTTTTCTGAATCCATCTTGAACATCTGGAATTTCTCAGTTCACGTACTGTTGAATCCTGGCTTGGAGAATTTTAAGCATTACTTTGCTAGCGTGTGAGATGGGTGCAATTGTGTGGTAGTTTGAACATTCATTGGTGTTACCTTTCTTTGGGATTGGAAACAAAACTGACCTTTTCCAGTCCTGTTAACACTACCGAGTTTTTCAACTTTGCTGACATACTGAATGCAGCACTTTCACAGCATCATCTTTTAAGATTCGAGATAGCTCAACTGGAATTCCATCACTTCTACTAGCTTTGTTCGTAGTGATGCTTCTTAAGGCCCACTTGACTTCACGTTCCAACATGTCTGGTTCTAAGTGATTGATCATACACACCATCATGGTTATCTGGGTCATGAAGATCATTTTTGTATAATTCTTCTGTGTATTCTTGCCACCTCTTCTTAATATCTTCTGCTTCTGTTAGATTCATACAATTTCTGTTCTTTATTGTGTCCATATTTGCATGAAATGTTCCCCTGGTATCTCTAATTTTCCTGAGGAGATCTCTAGTCTTTCCTATTCTATTGTTCTCCTCTATTTCTTTGCATTGATCACTAAGGAAGGCTTTCTTCTCTCTCCTTGCTACTCTTTGGAACTCTGCATTCAGGTGGGTATATTTTTCCTTTTCTCCTTTATTAGCTTCTCTTCTTTTCTCAGCTATTTGTAAAGCCTTGTCAGACAACCATTTTGCATCTTTGCATTTGTTTTTCTTGGGGATGGTCTTGATTCCTGTACAATGTCATGAACCTCCTTCCATAGTTCTTCAGGTACTCTGTCTATCAGATCTAGTCCTTTGAATCTATTTGTCATTTCCATTGTATAATTGTCATGGATTTGACTTAGGTCGCTGTCATGGGCTTCCCTGGTGGCTCAGACAGTAAAGCGTCTGTCTGCAATGTGGGAGACCCAAGTTCGAGCCCTGGGTTGGGAAGATCCCCCAGAGAAGGAAATGGCAATCCACTCCAGTACTATTGCCTGGAAAATCCCATGGGCAGAGGAGGCTGGTAGGCTACAGTCCATGGGGTCGCCGAGTCAGACACAACTGAGCAACTTCACTCACTGAATTAGGTCATACCTGAACAGTCTAGTGGTTTTCCCTACTTTCTTCAATTGAAGTCTGAATTTTGCAGTAAGGCATTCATGATCTGAGCCACAGTCAGCTCCTGGTCTTGTTTTTTATCTGACTGTATAGAGCTTCTCCATCTTCAGCTGCAAGGAATATAATCAATCTGATTTCGCTGTTGACTATCTGGTGATGTCCATGTGTAGAGTTGTCTCTTCTGTTGAAAGTGTGCTTTTGCTGTGACCAGTGTTATAGCAAATGACCAGTGTTATATACTAATGTTAATTGCAAGGTGTACCCCTGTTTTATGCAGTCCTAATGAAGAAAAATAAATGATACAAATACACTATGCATGCATGCTCAGTCACTCAATTGTATCCAACTCTTTGCAACCCCATGGACTATAACCTTCCAGGTTCCTCTAGCCATGAGATTTTCCAGGAAAGAATATTGGAGTGAGTTGCCATTTCTTTTTCTATGGTATCTTCCTGACCCAGGGATCAAATCCCCATCTCCAGTGCTTTCTGCATTGGCAGGTGGATTCTTTACCACTGAGTCACTGGGGAAGCCCCAGAGAAACTATGCATAGTATTAAAACTTCCTCAACTGTAAGAGTCATTGTGATTTCAGAGTTTAGAATGTGGAAACAAGTATCTTTAGCTGAAACAACATGGTGTGTCCTCTGGTGAAGAGGCGTTTATCTGAACTTCAAAAATTCGTGTTAGTTTTAATATCTGCTTTTTATATTTCAGTAATTTTAAGTTTAAGATCTTTATTAAAAATGACATTATATAATGCTATTTTGCATTTCTTCATATATTCCTACATGTTAAAAGTGTGCATATATTTTCTCTCTCCTTCTCCTTCTATCTCTATATCTACCCAGACATTCATCCACTCATTTCCTTATATATATTTTCATCCATAGAATCACTTATCTAAATGTCTCCATCACATAGTAACTAAGGTTAATTCACGTGGTTGAATTTAATGCATATATATGTATGCTTATGCATATAAGAATTCATTTCTTGGTTAGTCTCTCCTTTGAAATTTTTGTAATAGACATCTATCAAATTTTCAAAGAAATCATTATTCTTAGAAAACTTGCTTTCTGTCCAGGAATAACCATAAAAAAGTGTCTTGCAATTTTTCTTAGGAGACCTTGTTGTATTACCAGCCAAAAGAAGAGATTTGTTCTGATTTGAGTAGGTGTGACTCTGCATATCTAGTTTGGTGTCTGGGCAATTGCCTTATGATTTTTTGTTGTTGTTGTTTTTTGCCTCATGACATCTTTGAGAATTCAAATACATACATACATATATATACACACAATTTTTTCTTTCACTGTCCTACATTTGGAAAATTACTGTGAAACAATTTTTAGAAAGCTGCAAAGAAGTAGCTGAATGTAAAGTATAGAGATTGGGGCTGCAAAGTGCTGGTGGATATTTCTCCTGGTTTATTTCTTGCTAATAGATTGCATTGCTCAGTCATATGGAAGATTGTCAGGGTCTCTGTCTCAGGCTAATCAGTTTACTGCTGCAGAGGAATACTTGTCATATGATTGTTATCACTGATAGTTGACTTATGGTGTATTTCTTCTACAAGTAATAATTAAATTTTGATTACACTTTAATATGCTAATGTGCTGACTTGTTGGAAAAGACCCCTGATGCTGGGAAAGATTGAGGGCATGAGGAGAAGTAGGTAACAGAGGATGAGATGGTTGGATGGCATCACAAATTCAATGGACATGAGTTTGTGGAAACTTTGGGAGATAGTGAAAGACAGGTAAGCCTGGAGTCCTGCAGTCCTTGGAGTCACAAAGAGTTGGACACAACTTAGTGACTGAAAGTGAAAAAGAATATAAATAATCCTTTTTCCCATTTAATTGCCTTATAATTTGAGCCAAACCAAGAAAGTCATGAAGGAGAAGCGTAAAATTCTAGTATTGCCCCTTATTCAAAGGGTGTTACTAGGGAATTTATTTAATATCTCAAGACCTTAATTATTTTCATCTACAAAGAATTATTTTTTTGTGACAAATAAATGATAAAATGTATGGAAACATTACCAACATGTAACTTCAAATATATACATATTTAACAAGTACTATTTATATTATAGGGTTTCCGCTGGTGGCTCAGATGGTAATGAATATGCTTACCATGCAGGAGAAACAGATTCGATCTCTGGGTCAGAAAGATCCCCTGGAGAAGGAAATGGCAACGCACTGCAGTATTCTTGCCTGGAGAATTCCAAGGGCAGAGGAGACTGTGGGGCCATAGTCCATGTGGTCACAAAGTCATGACTGAGTAACACATACACACACACACATACACACATATGTCATCTATATATTTATTATATATAATATATATATATATTTCTATCTAAATGTGTCAAGAGCAAGATAATCTTCATTAACCACAGTAGCTCTAACCTCAAGTAAAGAGGGAAGAACCATAAAATTACCCCAGGACCATTGATAGAAGCAATGGACTACAATGGAGTTCCCACCTTGAAAAAGATGGAGTTGTGGAAAGTGCAGGGATTGCCCCCAGCTGGGAACTAGACCACATACCCACTGTCTTTGGGACATAGTTCCATCAGCCCTGTGGTGTCTGTAGCCTCCAAGCTGCCAATCTGGAACTTGCTCAGAACTGTGGGAATTTAGGTGATATGGGAAATGTAATTATAAAACAACCAGAGGATAAATAGCATCTTCAAAGTTATCTTCAAATACAAATGCAAAATTTCTCCTTCATATTTGTTGGTACACAGAAAACTAATAATATGTAACACAGACAATAAGCACAACAAATTTAATCCAGAAATGAATGTAAACAACTGAAAGGATCAGAGAAAATTGAAATTAGTATATTATCATTTACAAAGAGATAATGGAAAAATTATCTAAAACTAAACAATATCTATGCAGCTAAACCAGAGTAATTGCATAGTAAATCTAGGCAATAATAAATGGCAAGAAAAATGAAACAAAACCGATAAGTACAGCTCTGAAACATCATTTTTGTTCGCAAATCTGCCCACGAGTAATAAAAACAAAGTTCTTTGCTCCTGTTGTTTAGTTACTGTTGTGTCCAACTCTTTTGTGTCCCCATGGACTGTAGTCCACCAGACTCCTCTGGCTATGGGATTCCCCAGCCAAGAACACTGGAGCGGGTTGCCATTTCCTTCTCCAGCGCATGTATGCATGCTAAGTTGCTTCAGTCATGTCCGACTCTATGCAACCCCATGGACAGCAGCCCACCAGGCTCCTCTGTCCACAGGATTCTCCAGGCAAGAATACTGGAGCGGGTTGCCATTTCCTTCTCCAGCGTACCTATTGACTATGGTATTATTATATTAACATGGTAATCTCATGGCGGGTGATAGAGAGGAGATCTGGCAGCAAATTCTGGATCTTCATTTAAATAACATATGAGTTTGGGAAATTTAGTTAATCCCTACTACTTCAATTTCTTCATTTAAAAACTATTTAGAAATAGCAACTCAGTAGTGAACACTGAAGACTAATCAACTGATGAAGATAGTTTCATACTGAGTACATAACGTTAATTTTAATTACTGATTACATGTTTAGCCTTGAAAAAAGCTTCCTAAATTAGTTATTTAGTGAGTATTAATTATTTTGATGAACAATGAACTCAATGTGCTGTGGCTTTGTTGGTTTGTTTTACCCATAACTAAGACATTCTTTTCCCTCATGAAAGAAAATAAAATAATTTAATGCCAGACTGAAGGTCCTTGACTCACTATTCCAGGTAAACTAGTATATCTCAAGGGTTTCACAGATCATTCTTGACTACCCAACAAAATTATGGAGGCTGAAGCTTGCTTAAGCAATTGTACAGTGTTTTTTCTTTTTTTTTTTTAAATTTTTGTAGTTGTTGCTTTGTTTTCACATTGTACTCCTAACTCCTAGCAGAGCTATTGATGAAAAAGTTGTGTAATCATGTTTATTTAATTAACAAATAAAAGCCAAAGGAATTATTGTATAAAATCCTTTCATAATCTTTAAAATGCTGATTTCTTTTTATTATTTCCAGCTGCATTTGAATTTCACATATTTCTTGGGCATAAAAATAGATAGAATGCTGTTTTTGGAAACCTCTACTCTCTAGACCATTCTTGTGACATTCTAAAATTTGCAGAATATTTTTTTTTCATTGTTAGCTGATTTGGCTAGTTCTTTATATGAAGTTTTTCAAAATTGAAATGAATATTTTTGTGGAATATTCAAGCCATGCATTTCTGGAGAATGTATTACTGTTTATTTGCTTCAAATAATTTTTTATATAAAATAATTTGCATCATTCATACTTTAAAGGACTGTTATACAGTGGTCATGTATGGATGTTAAGAGTTGGACTGTGAAGAAAGCTGAGCACTGAAAAATTGATGCTTTTGAACTGTGGTGTTGGAGAAGACTCTTGAGAGTCCCTTGGACTACAAGGAGATCCAGCCAGTCCATTCTGAAGGTGATCAGCCCTGGGATTTCTTTGGAGGGAATGATGCTGAAGGTGAAATTCCAGTACTTTGGCCACCTCATGTGAAGAGTTGACTCATTGGAAAAGACTGTGATGCTGGGAGGGGTTGGGGGAAGGAGGAGAAGGGGACGACTGAGGATGAGATGGCTGGATGGCATCACTGACTCGATGGACGTGAGTCTAAGTGAACTCCGGGAGTTGGTGATGGACAGGGAGTCCTGGCGTGCTGCAATTCATGGGGTCGCAAAGAGTCGGACACGACTGAATGACTGAAATAACTAACTAACTAACTAAATACTGTAGCTTTAGTTTTTTCACATATAAATATTCAAGTTACTGAACCTATTAATACAAAGATATTTAAAACCAAGTGGGAAGCTTTAATTTTCATCTTTACAACATTTTTCTGTAACTGACTGCCAAAGGGCTGCTTTGGATTTATTTTGAATTGTGAATTACCATTTTTATCTCAATGGTCTTTAAAATCATGATTAGCAAGAAGATAAGTGTTAGAAATTTTACATGCATATATAAATATTACAATGTTAGAAGTATAAATATATATATATACACACATGTATGTGGTTCATTTTTATTTTATGCTTGTGTATGTACATTAGTTTGGTAGAGCTGATGTAACAAAGTAAGGTACAGTTGGTAGCTTAAAACAAGAGACATTTATTTTCTCATAGTTCTGAAGCCTAGACCTCTGAAATCAAGGTGTCAGTAGGGCCATGCTTTCTCTGAAGTTTCCAGGTGAGGAGCTTCCTTGCCTCTTCCAGCATTTGGTGTTTGCAAACTTTCCTTGACTTTCCTTGGGTTGTAGATATTGGGTTGGCCACAAAATTTATTCATGTTTTTCTGTAATAGCTGAAAAATCCAGATGAACTTTATGGCCAGCCTAATACATCACTCCAGTCACATGTTCATCTTCTCCCTATGTGTCTTCCTATCATTTTCCCTCCGTGCCTCTCTATCTGTTTGTCTCAAACTTTCTTTTTTATTATATAAGGGCACCATATTGGATTAGAGCCTGCAGTAAAGGCCTCCTAGTAACTAGATGACCTATGCAAGGAGCCTAATTACAAATAATGTCACAGCTTGAGGTCCTGGAGCTTTTCCCTTCAAGATAAGTTTGTGGGGTGACATAATTAAACCAAAATAGTGTGTTTATTGAATGAATTTACTTTTGAGTGGCTCTAGTTTTCTCCCTTTTCTAAATGAAATAAGGAATCAAGATAATTATCATCGTCTAAGCAAATTTAATGGTCAAGGAAATTTTCAAGTGGACTAAAATCTTGAAAACATGGCTTCATTCACATTTCTTTTAAAGATAGGCCATAGTATTGCTCTCATGAGATTCCTCTTTAAAATACAAACTGAGCACAAAATTTATTTTAGATCACATTCTGGTGATTGGTTCAGCAGATCAAATTATGCAGACTCTGTAGAGAAGAAAAATTTTTATGCTTAAATTTTTATCACAAGTTGAAAAGAGTTGATTCCTTAGGGTGACATTGACATTATGTTAATGCAGGCAACTACAAACTTCTCAGAATAGTATATTCAAAGGACAACATCTGGCATCTAGAGGTCTTAATCCCAAGGGAGGAACAACGCTGCAGGGGACACAGCATAGCACTATTTATATTAAAATGGAAAGAATGGAAAGACAAAATTGTCTTTGTCACAAAAACATATATCTTCAATCTAATCATGATAAAAGCATCAGACAAATGCATTTTGAGGAACATTCCACAAAGCACCTGACCAGTCCTCATAAATATCTTTAAATGACTCCTTGACGTCATTGGAACAAAGCCTTTGAGAAAACACCGTCTTCAAGAGGGGCTTGGGAGACATGAAAATCAATGCAATGTAGCTGGATGGGATCCTAGGACAGAAAAAGAACATGAAGGAAAACACTAAGGACATTTTAAAACTTTGTTGGTAATAACAGATCGGTATTGTGACAAATACGCCACATTAGTGCAAGCTGCTAATACAGAGGAAACCAAGTGGTATAAACTCTCTAAATGATCTATATAGCTTTTCCACAAGTGTAAGAGAATTCCAAGATAAAAAGCTTATTTTACTAAAAACTGGAAGTTGAAACTAACATTTGGCACACTTGGTCTCCTGTTCAAGAAGGGGTTACTGTATTGGGTGAAGGAATCAATACTATCTTATCAAGAAAAAGTGGGGCTGCCTACTCCACAGTGAAAGGAGGGAGGCATATGTCCAGAACATAAACTATCGTTTGGGATAGCCCCATGTCTTAGATGACAATCAATGGGAAACTGCAGAAATATATAAGAGCCAGGACTGAACTGTTAACAGCTCAGAACCTTCAGAAGGCAAGATGATTTGGGATCACCCCATCAGACAAAGAACTACACCAAGATGCTGGCAAATGGGGAAGAAACTAATGTGTAGATAGTGAAGGAGTTCATCTTCTGCCATCATGTATTTTTGCCTTTTCATACTGTCCGTGGTGTTCTCCATGCACTGGTCCTTCTCCAGCTGACCACCTTTGTGAGAACTCTTCACTATGACCCAGCTGTCTTGCGTGGCCCTTCATGGCATGGTTCATAGATTCCTTGAGTTATGCAAGCCTTTCGCTATGACAAGACTTATCCCATGATGCTGGGAAAGATTGAAGGCAAAATGAGAAGGGGGCAGCAGAGAATAAGATGGTTAGATAGCATCATCAACTCAATGGACATGAATTTGAACAAACTCCAGGAAAGAGCAGAGGACAGAAGAGCCTGGCATGGTACAGTCCTCCGGGTCTCAAAGAGTTGGACACAACTTAGTGACTGAACAACAGCAACAATAACAGCAATGAATGAGTAAAGTTGTAAAAGTATGACCATAAGATCAACTGTGGAAAAGAGGATTGTAATGAATGAAATGAAGTTGCTCAGTCGTGTCCGACTCTTTGCGACCCCGTGGACTGTGGCCTACCAGGCTCCTCTGTCCATGGGATTCTCCAGGCAAGAATACTGGAGTGGGTTGCCATTTCCTTCTCCAGGGGGGATCTTCCCAATCCAGCGATCCAGGGATCGAACCTGGGTCTCCCGTATTTCAGGCAGACGCTTTAACCTCTCAGCCACCAGGGAAGCTGTAATAGTTAGGAGTATTTCTTTCTTATTTTGGTGTTTACTTACTACTGTATAATTACAGTACTACTGTACAATTTTGCCCCTTCTTCCATTTTTTTAATGTCATCTCACCTAGAAGTATTAGTAGCTATTTTTATATTTTAGTATTTAGGCTGAAGTGTATTAAGGAGGGCTCTGACTCAGCTAAAGAGGAGTGAACTTCACCCAAATGTGGATAATGTAACTGTGTATCCTCTTGGGGAGCAATTAGAATGTTCTCAGTGTATGAGAAAAAGCAGAAACATTACGGGTGAAATGAAATATTTACCTTAAAATTTAGGATGGTTAAAAGAGACATGCATGCAAGCTAAGTCTCTTCAGCCGTGTCCGACTCTGTGCCACCCCATGGACTATAACCCTCTAGGTTCCTCTGTCCATGGGATTCTCCAGGAAAGAATACTGGAGTGGGCTGCCATGCCCTTCTCCAAAAGAGATATAGATGCCAAGATAAATATAAGTGGCAAGATAAGAGGCTGACTGGTGCCACTGGACTGTGTGACTTAGCTATGAGATGCACTGGGTTAGAGAAAGGTATGCAGGATATTGAAGGCAAGATCCGAAGATGTGTCTTTAGATCTTACAGACCTTCTGGCCTTTTTGGGCCCATTTTGCCTTCAGATAGTTAAGTCCTCATGTGTTAAGATCACCATGGGAGGTGGAAGCACTGTTCCCTCCCAGGCTTCCTCTCTGATCTTCTGGCTCAGGACCTCAGCCAGCTGTTTTCCTTCAGGTTCTACCCACCCTGGGCCAGATACACTTAGGAAGGTCATCAGAATCTTCTATAGGTCATTTCACAGTCCAGATGGGAGGCAGTGAGATTGACACTGTTTCTCATTTGCTCTTGAGGGTTTTAGTTTGTCCTCATGGGTTTAAATTTGTTTCTGTGTATATGTCTGCTGCATTTCCAGCTCTTTTTCTGGATTCATGACACTGCTCCCAGGCTCATCATCATAGCTAGATGCTTTCCAAAGACTTTGTGAGCTCTCACAAAGGACTGTGTAAGGATTGATCACCACAGTCAGTGACCTACCTCATGTCATTCCTGGTGCGTGCATGTGTGCTAAGTCACTTCAGTCATGTCTGACTCTTTGCAGCTCTATGCACTGCAGCCCGCCAGGCGCCTCTGTCCATGGGATTCTCTAGGCAAGAATACTGGAATGGGTTGCCATGCCCTTCTCCAGGGGATCTTCTGACCCTGGGATTGAACGCATGTCTCTTACATCTCCTGTACTGGTAGGTGGGTTCTCATTCATGGTAGTTCTGCTTATCTGGTCAAACCCTTAGTAATGTGAAACACACAAAGAAAGCTGTGGAGGTAGATGAACATGAATGGGAAGCCAGAGGGCAAACATTAGTGTCACAAATCAGACAGAGAATTTGGAGAAGCAGCTGGATTCTCCTTCCCCACCCCCAACACTGCTTGAAGAAGCAAAGAATAGCATGTGTATCTGCACAAGAAATAAAACAACCAGCAGCCACTATAAAGGCAAGAGGTGTCCTAGGAAGACAGTAGCACCTTATGGACACAAGGAACCCAAGAAGCGGATCAAGGTGCCAACTCAGCCCAGTAGGCAGCATGGCCTTCCCCAATTAGCCTGCTCAATTACAAGAAACAAGGTTCTGTAATCAATCACATCTGTACGCAAAGACAAATGAACACAGATTATCAAATTAAAGGAAAAGCAGAAAAATCAACCCTTACTAATTACTTGAAGGAAAGCAGGAACATGAATGAGCCATCAACCTTAACCAACAGAATAATTCATTAACACTGGACTATGCAGGAGCAAGCCTTAAGCATTTAAACATTGAAAACAAAGGCGTTTAGATACACTGGACATAGTTTAATTCCCACAAAGGATACTGTTATAAACTAGGGAAAAACACACTTTAAAACTTAAAGCCTTAATATAACAAATGAAAAATGAGAAAACATAGTAAGAGGATGAGAAGCAGAAGGAAGAGAGCTCAGTTATTTACAAGGGAATATGAGTCAGATGAATAATGAAATTTTCAACATATACATTGAATGTGGGGTGGCAATACAATATCTTAAATATACTGGGGGACAGTTAACTTGAAATTTGATTCCTCTCTTCAGGTATACTAGAATTTGTGGGAAAAGACAAATGAAACCATTTTTTTTTGGTGCTCAAAGTCTCAAATTTTTATCAACTAGAGGATATCTCTGAAATAATTATTTAGGAATAAATAGTTTTAAGGAGATCTAGGCTAAAAGAAGTCACAATTCAAAATATAGCAGTAAATTTTAAGTATTTGTCTAAATAATTCTTGCCATAATTGAAAAAAATCTGAATACAGAATCCAGAAGATCTTAAAACCGAAATCTTGATCAGGGAGAAAAGTAAAAATATGCTAAAGGATCTCTTCTTATTCATAGATAAGATGGAGATACTGTTTAGCTCCAGTCTGTAGTGGAGAAATTTGAGATGAGTGAAACCAAAAGAATTGTTCAAATCATCAAAAGAAATGAGGAAAAGGTAAAATAGCAAGTGGGGAACTAGAAAACATGAAATACAATGAGTGAGATGCAACCAGGAAAATGAGTCTAATGAAGGATGAAGTGGAGAGCATCTCAGTGGTTCAAACAATTCAGCAAACAGCCTGTGCAACAGGCTATTTACAAGAAATGGTATTCAAAGTAGAAAAAATAGAAAGTCTTAAAATACTGGGAATGAAATGCTTTTTGCACAAAAAAATTAAATCACGTATTGTAACACTGATATCAGGTGAAATTCAAAGAAAAAGGTTTGCAAGCGTTCAGAGGATGCATCTTTATCCTCTTCATTCATTACAGTGCCAAAGCTCTGATGAATTAGGGAGACATTCATTAGGTCTGTGAAGTGTGTCTGAAGTATGGATGGTACTGTTGTTATTATTAGAAGGTGGCCAAGAACAAGACCGACCCAGTGCATAGTGAAAACAGGAACTTTCAACTCAAATGATTCTGGGGAAACCTGTCTTCAGAGAAGAGTCCCATTTCAGTCAAGGTAAGAGTGGAACAACTGTTTACAAATCCCATGATGATAGAGGTGAGTATGCAGATTATCAAGGAACAGACGATTTTGAAGTTAAGCACTCCAGAGTGTGGGAAGAAACGAAGATAAAGAATATAAAGCAGAATGGGGCATGAATCATGGGGGGGACAGTCATCTGAGGGGTATGCCCTGGGCTGTGGGTGTGCTTGCCCCAGAGAAATCAGCTGTGATAAGCCCAGGCTTCCCTTTTCCTCCCAGTAGTTAAGCATCTGTCTCAGAGGTGGCAGTTGACAGACTGTCTTTAGGGAAGGCCATCAAGACAAGATGGCCCTTTCTTAGGGTTTTGAGTTGACCTTCTAGTTTTGGCGGCTGGCACTCACAAAAGGAGGAGCCTCTGCCACTAAGGCTGCCCCCCTCTCAAAATTTACTTCAACCGTGTTCTTGTTACTTGTCATTTTGTAGCAGCATCCTTTCTCTGCACAAATGCTCGGAAATGTAAAGAATTATGAGATTCCACTATGAAACATAAATCTTGGTGAAATAAACGTTCAAAAGGAAGAAATGAAAATGCAAAAAGTTGGAGATGTATTCCTTATGGAAGGAAGTAAGTCATGTATGTACCTACAGACACTCATACACACTTATCTATGCTGATACGCTTGGAAGTATCCTTACAGCATCTTCTGAGAGTGCAGAAGTGGCTAGAAACAAGCATGGCTATGTGCATGGAGTGGAAAGAGGGAGTTGAGAGATGTGAGGGTTCCCCTTCAGGGCCATCCTAACAGCTTCTCCTCTGGTATTTCAGACTCTGGATACAGACTGCAGGATGGGAATCCTGGGTCTAGCACTGACTAACTTTGTGATACTTGTATGCAAAATGAGCATAATTCACACAGTCACAGTGAGAATTAGCTGAGCCAATCTAAGCTGTGTGTCTAGCTTTGCATTTGGTTTAGTGAATGTTCAATAATGTATTATTCTAATCAGTCTTCTTTTTTCCCTATTGGATTGTTTGGCAGAAGAGGAAAGTAAAAGGAAAAAAAATATATATGTACAAAATATGAAACCTGGCAAAACTGAACTTTAGTAGGAACTTAAACAAATGGTGATATATATTTAAGGGGTCGGGTAGAGGCACAGGTAGACCTATACACAGACATGTCTGCTAGCTGGATTGGGCATATAGAGTCTCATGGAAAGCTTTTCATCAGAGGAACATCTTTATTTATAACTTCTCCTCTTGTCAGGTATTAAAATATAGATTATTATACCATCTGGAATATATCTGTTTAACTCCTCCTTCTCTTTCTCCTCCGACTACTAAAGATTTCAAAAGAAATCAAAGTCTCAAAAATTTTATTTTATGTGGAGAAAAATCAACCTTCAAAAAGTCTATCTTGTACCACAATAAAGGTGTTTTTAAAAAGTCTAGTTTGGGAAGCAACGATTTAAATATTTTGCTTATAAAGATGCTACTGAATAGCCAGATTTCTTTTTCTTACTAGAGGCAAAATAATACACTTGGTTATTTTTCTATTGGAGGTTGTGGCAGTATGCATTTGCGCCAGCAGTGGAGGGAGCTTCATTGTTCTACAGCCTTGCCAGGTCTAGGCATAGTGAACCCATTTTCCCTTCAATCATTCTGGAGGGTGTGTAATGATAACACATGTATAGATTACCTTTATACCTTTTTGTTTTTGTTTAGTTGCCCAGTCATGTCCGACTCTTGCATGCCATGGACTGCAGCCCATCAGGCTCCTGTGTCTATGGGATTCTCCAGGCAAGAATGCTGTTCAGTTCAGTCACTCAGTCGTATCTGACTCTTTGCAACCCCATGGACAGCAGCATGCCAGGCTTCCCTGTTTATCACCAACTCCCGGAGCCTACTCAAACTCATGTCCATCACATCAGCGATGCCATCCAAACATCTCATCCTCTGTCATCCCCTTCTTATTTTGGCTTCAATCTTTCCCAGCATCAGGGTCTTTTCCAATGAGTCGGCTCTTCGCATCAGGTGGCCAAAGAATTGGAGTTTCAGCTTCAGCATCAATCCTTCCAGTGAATATTCAGGACTGATTTCCTTTAGGACTGGCTGGTTGGATCTCCTTGCAGTTCAAAGGACTGTCAAGTGTCTTCTCCAACACCACAGTTCAAAAGCATCCATTTTTCAGTGCTCAGCTTTCTTTATAGTCCAACTCTCACATCCATACATGACCCCTGGAAAAACCATAGCTTTGACTAGACAGACCTTTGTTGGTAAAGTAATGTCTCTGCTTTTTAATACGCTGTCTAGGTTGGTCATAGCTTTTCTTCCAAGGAGCAAGAGTCTTTCAATTTCTTGGCTGCAGTCACCATCTGCAGTGAATTTGGAGCCACACCACCCACCCCACCCCCCCAAAAAAAAGAAGTCTCTCACTGTTTCCCCATCTATTTGCCATGAAGTGATGGGACCGGATGCCATAATCTTAGTTTTCTGAATGCTGAGCTTTAAGCCAAGTTTTTCACTCTCCTCTTTCACTTTCATCAAGAGGCTCTTTAACTCTTCTTCACTTTCTGCCATAGAGGTGGTGTCATCTGCATATCTGAGGTTATTGATATTTCTCCCGGCTGTTTTGATTCCTGCTTGTCATTCATCCAGCCCGGCATTGTTGCCATTTCCTTCTCCATTTCAACTTTACCTATACTCACTTTAGGACATTTCGTTGACTTAGTGATCTTTGGTCCATTGTCTGTACAAGTTTCTTGCTGTTCTCAGTTTTCATTATGATTTCTTCTTGGAAAAAAAATGGATTATTATGACCTGTATTTCTGAATTCTTCAACCTATGAGATTTTTTTCTAACTACTCTTATTATTACTTATTTCTAGCTTAACTGATGGTGATATGCATATGAACATAGTTAATCTGATTCCAATCTTTGAAATTTGGTGACATTTTAGTGGAAAATCTAATAAAAATGATAATTATTTAACAACTGTTTTTTATGCACTGACTAGAAATTCCAGTGGATAAGCTGAACTTACTGTTTTTATAAAGATCCTTTAACCATGTTCATGTGTTTCTTTCTGAGCCTTATATTATGTCCCATTGACTTATTTGTCTATCCTCTTTCTAATATCATTCTGGCTTAATTAATGCAACCTTGTATTATGTCTTGAATTTGATAAGTGTGAATACTCTGGATTTTTTCTTCTTCAGTATTATGTTGATAACTCTGGGCTTACTATTTTCCTACATAAAATTTAGGATTTTTTATTGATATCTACAAAATAGCTTGCAAGGATTTTTACTGAGATACATTTATTATTTTGTAATGACATGTATTAGCCCTGATAATTTTCTTTATTCTAAGCCAACTTTGTAATTAATATAGCTACTCTAGTTTCTTTTGCTTAGTGTTGGCATGGGACATCTTTCTCCACTACTTTTGCTTTATCTATCTGTTTCTTTACATATAAAGTCTGTTTCTTGAGACTTGATAGAGTTGAGTCTTGATTTTATATCCACTTCTACAATTTCTGTGTTTTAACTGATATATCTAGTCATTAATTTAAAGTACTTATTGATATCATTGGATTTAGTGCCTCTATGTTTATAACTGTTTCTATTCACTACATTGATTCTATTTTCTTTTTAAATATGTTCCAGCTTTCTTACTTTTTTGGTATTATTTGGGTATTTTGTTTGATTCTATATTCTTTCCTCTCTTACCACATCAACTATACTTCTTCTAATTTTTTAAGTAGTTACTCTAGATTTTGCAAAATACATGTACAACTAAGTTAAGTCAACTTTTAAGTACTGACAGTACAATATCAGTTCATGAGTAGTGCAGGTAACAAAATATTTCCATTTCATTACTCCTGTCCCTCATAATATGATTGTTATTCATTTCACTCATTTATCTATAGATCAATTAAGATAATAAAATATAATATTTCATTTTACTTATTTTCCCCTTTCCTGATATTCTTTATGTAGGTTGAGTTTCTGACTATATCATTTTACTTCTCTCTGAAGAACTTCCTTCAACACTCTTGCAAGGGAGGTCTATTGGTGACAAATTCCCTCTGTTTTGAATAGATTGATGAATGATTAGACAAGATATAAGTAGGATGATAGAAACTACTATGTTTTTTGAAGCTAAGTAAATATAATGCAAATTATCTTAACAGAGGTAATGGAACACTTGGGCTTCCCAGGTGGCTCAGTGGCAAAGGATCTGCTTGCCAGTGCAGGAAATGCAGGAGACTTGCGTCCTATCTCTGGGTGAGGAAGATTCCATGGAGAAGGACATGGCAACCTACTCCAATATTCCTTTCCGGAAAGTACCATAGACAGAAGAACCTGACGGGCTGCAGTCCATGGGACCCCAAAGAGTTGGGCACAATTGAGTGAGCCTGCACACACACAATGGAGCACTTAGAAGCCAGATGAAGGCTTGTGGTTTCAACAGAGCAGGAAAAAAAGAAAAACAGGGGCTCTCTAGAACCCCTGGGCTGGAGGGATGAAAATAATCAGCCAACTGAGTGTAGAATCTGGAGCCAGAGCAGCCTGTCAAGCAGGAGTTGAATCCAAGGAGCAGATATTGCCAACGAGAGAGACAAGGTTTGGGGTGGAGAACAAGGGGAAGAGATGTGCTGCTTTCTTCCTCTGCCTACTCTGCTGTCTTCCCTGGTCCACCTTCAGTGGAAGAGATTGACAAAAGACCAGGATAACATGCCCCTTCAGCAGCCAGACACCTGTTTTGCAAAGCAGTATAGGCAAAGAATGAAGAATACATCTAAGGACAAAAGACTCAGAGGCATTTATGTATTATATTTGTTAATATCTTAGAAACACTCATTCAAGAAAAAAAAAATTTGTCATCATACTGTGCCAAATACTAAAATGACAGGTAAAAGCACTAGGAAAATTAGGTAAATGATTCTAAGGGTCAGTTCAGTACAGTCGCTCAGTCCTCTCTGACTCTGTGACCCATGGTCTGCAGCATGCCAGGCCCCTCTGCCCATGCAATTTTCCAGGCAAGAAGACTGGAGTGGGTTGCCATTTCCTTCTCCAGAAACACTGCCCCTTCCTTATCTCTTCTGTTTCTGTTAGCATTCACATCACAACTACTAGCCAAACGAGACAATCTTCTTCCCAAATTATATCTGGACTATCTTCATTTATCACTTTTCCTGCTAAAAAAACTTGAATGCAAACCGTTGTTATCTTTTGCCTTTAATATTATGGGAGCTTCCTATTCTTCTGTTGGGCCTCTCACTCTAAAATCCTCAAAATAACAAGAGTAAACTTTTGAAAATATAAGGTAGGTCAGGAACATGACTATTCAATAGATTTCCCAAATTTAAGTAAAATTCAGGTGATATTGTAAGACATTCACAAATGTGTATAACTCAGTCCCTGATTTCTTTTGCAAACTCATTTCATACCACCTGGGAATCCCCACTGAACTAGTGGTAAAAAATCTGCTTGCAGTGCAGGAGACAGAGGTTTGATCCCTGGATGAGGAAGACACCCTGAAGGAAGTGGCAACCTGCTCCAGTATTCTTGCCTGGGAAATCCCATGGACAGAGGAGCCTGGTAGGCTACAGTCCATGGAGTCGCAAAGAGTCGGAGACCACTGAGCGTGTGCATACACACACACACACACACACCATTCTTTGTCTCAGGTCTGTTTATTTACTTATCGTTTCATAGTTATTAGTTTATTTGCTTGTCAAAAATATGTCATCTCTACTAGACTGACTGCAAGAAAGAGGAGAAAAAGAACTAGCATCACTTTGCTGATTTTTGGATATCCTTGTCTATTCAGACTCTAGTAGTAGGCTTGCAATACATATCTGTGTGTGTATAGATGAACTTATATAGAAAAATACGTTATGCTTTGAAACTATTCTTCATATAGTTCCTTTATGTTAAACTCCCAAGAATTACCAAGAGATATTTAATTCTGATGTAGTTGATTGAACCATGGATGGTTGCAGCTTGATATCAGGAGATTCTCAAAGGATTTTCAAGCATGGCATATGCTTGAAAAAAAAAAAAAAAAGACTATCAAGACATTTTCCCTAGCAAAACACAGTTCCCCAACAAAAATGATCAGGCATTGTCTGATGAGATATTTTGAAATTTAGCATGAAATCATCTATCAAGTATTCTGATTAGATAGCTGACCACTGCAGGACCAAGGAAAGAAAATAGTAGTCTACAGAGAGATAGTGTCATACCACTGAATCCTTTCATAGATAGTAAGGTTGGACACAAAAGTAAAGCCTAGAAAATAGCTCAGAGAAATGTCACAGGCTGTAGGACTCCAAAGCTTGATGCAATCTTGGATGTGCTATTTGGCTGGCCTTGACAGGAAAGCCTTCTTTCAGTGTTTCTGTTCTGATCACGTCAGCAAACTTCATTCTCCGCAATGCATTGTCTGTTGGTGGCCAGCACATTAAGACCCTTATCAGCAAATACACCAAGGGCTCTTGATGTTTTTTTAATTGAAGTATATTTTATTTACACTAATATGTTAGTTACAGTCTGACACAAAATTGCAGATCATATCATACAATATACAATATAAATTTTCTAAGTAGTTTATAAGCAAACACAAAGAGATATAGGATATATAACAGATTATCAGCTATAGGGTTCTTTAAATGTAGATATTTATTGGAATTTCAAGGCAAGTTTAGTTATGGAAAATTAATGATTTACAACCTGGTCTTTTTTGGATTTTCCTGTACTTTCACACTTAAAATTCAATAAATTCCAGCATTTCTCTGCCTCCAAATCTAGTTTCCTGACTACACTCATCTGCATGAAATAATTGTGCCAGTACTCTTAACAGCTACTCTGTACTAGTGATACAGGGCTACTTTTTTTTTTCCTCCTGTACCTTTTTCCTCCTGTACCTCCTATGTCAGAACTCAAGGAGGGTGACCACTTTTCAGGGTATGTTCTGTAAAATTCTTTTTTTTTTTTTTTTTAAGAGACACAGATGTATAGAACAGTTTTTTGGACTCTGTGGGAGAAGGCGAGGGTGGGATGATTTGGGAGAATGGCATTGAAACATGTATAATATCATATGAAACGAATAGCCAGTCCAAAAAAAATAAAAAAATAAAATGAAATAATAAACCCTTTCCTAGGGAAAAAAATGAATTAACAGCCAAAAGAATTGGAGCTAAATATTTGTAAATTATATGTGAAATGAATCTTATAGCTGCTCACAAGAGTAGTAGATGACCCAAGAGTGCTTAGTGCCAAAAAAATGGCTCCATTTTTATAGTGTAACCAATAGTTAATTCTCATGTATGTTTGTAGTCTACTAAATATGTATAATGCACAGAATATATCTATTAAAATGCATATATATACATATACATTACACATGTACCCATTTTTATAAACACAAATTATTACCTTATATAAAAAAGCTTTTGAATGTTAAGATGTTCTCAAAACTTAAAAAATTATGGACAACTTTTAAGAATATTCCAAATAATAAGTTGATATTTATATTATAATTATGTATTTATATATAATATATTCATACTAATAAAAATCATACCTTTAATACAGTTTAAGCCATATCTTCAAATATAAACATTGAGTGATTGGAGTCATGGAATAAATATATATGAATTTACAATTCTAAGTTCATTGGAGTTTATCTTCAATTCTCATAAAATATAGTATATGAATCTTAGAGTCACAATGATGAACTAAACCCAGACAATGTTCTTGCAGATTTCAAGGAATTCACTTGATGTATTAAGTGTATTTCAAGGAAATACACTTAATGTAGGAACATGCATTAGGCCTTCAACAAAATGCACTGTGATTTTTACACATCAAGAAAAATCTCTTAATATCATGGACATGTGACACATGACTCCACAGTTGCTACATATACAAGTTGTTGCTGTTATTTAGTCTCTCAGCCATGTCTGACTCTTTTGTGGTCCCATGGTCTATATAGCCCTCCAGGCTTCTCTGTCCATGGGATTTCCCATGCAAGAATACTGGAGTAGGTTGCCATTTCCTTCTCCAATGCACACAAGAGATACATACAATTTTTACTGATTTTATGGACCGTGTATGTGTTTACTGAACTTTAATTTTGGAGACTCTGTGAAAATATTTATTGCATTGAGTTTGATGGTGAGAAGTCAAGAGAAATTCTTGGCTCTGTAGTATCAAGATTAAAGTTTTAAGTACTCAATGTGTAACCAAACAAACAAGTGAAAACCGAGTGTTTAGGCTGTGTGCCGTAGTATGGGCTCTAGAAAAGATGAAACTTCAACCTTTTTTGTATCTTTCATCTTCAACCCTATGCAGACTAATTATCACATAAATTTTGAAAGAAATCCCTATGGTCCTCCTAAACATAGTTCTGGGTTTTCAATAGAGAAGCATTTGTGAATGTTCTCAACTCTAAATATGCCTAATTAGCTTTCCTTGTGCATTGAGACAAATTTCTTTCAAGATTCAAAGCTAAAGTTGGAAACAATTTTAAATGATATCAGAATCTGGTCTGATAGCACTTCGATTTTAAATATAAAATGAAATGTTTGAGAAACTATAGGCAAATTGTCATGTTAAATTATAGGCATTTGTCAATGTTTCAGCCCTTTTAAAACACTTTATTGCAAGTTATTGAAATGAAAACAGATCACTCTGAATTTTCATATCTTTTAAATTTTATATTACTTTTAAATTTTATATTACTGACATTAAAATATTACATTATTTCAGCATTTTAATTTGATATACATGAATAAATACATATATATTATAGTTGAGACCATATATAGAGCAATAGCTACAAAAAAATTTATTTTTGATTTTGCTTTAAAATCAAACATGGGACTTCCCCAGGGTCCAGCAGTTAAGACTCTGTACTCCCAATGCAAGGTTTGATCTCTGGTCGGGGAACTAGGATCCTGTATGCCACACTGGGTAGTCAGAAAAAAAATTAAGAAAAATAAAAATAAAATTAAACTTTACTCTTGATGTTGAAAGAATGCTGTTTCTGTACTTAGTATCATTTATTCAAACCAGAAAAATCTCCTTAACATATTTTAAACTTCTGGTAATTTTACAAAAAATTTTTTACTGGGGATATAGTTTCATAAAAAATTCTTCTTTCTCTGAAGTCCTAACTTAACTGGACCACATGCAATTTTCTTTACTAACAGCTCTATGATAAAGAAACTTTGGAAACAACTTCAGTTCAGTTCAGTTGCTCAACGGTGTTCGACTCTTTGTGACCCCATGAATCACAACACGCCAGGCCTCCTTGTCCATCACCAACTCCCAGAGTTCCCTTAAACTCACATCTATAGAGTCAATGATGCCATCCAGCCATCTCATCTTCTGTCATCCCCTTCTCCTCCTGCCCCAAATCCCTCCCAGCATCAGGGTCTTTTCCAATGAGTCAACTCTTCTCATGAGGTGGCCAAAGTATTGGAGTTTCAGCTTCAGCATCAGTACTTCCAATGAACACCCAGGACTGATCTCCTTTAGGATGGACCGGTTGGATCTCCTTTCAGTCCAAGGGACTCTCAAGAGTCTTCTCCAACACCACACTTCAAAAGCATCAGTTCTTCAGTGCTCAGCTTTCTTCACAGTCCAACTCTCACATCCATACATGACCACTGGAAAAACCATAGCCTTGACTAGACGGAACTTTGACTTCACATTCCAGGATGTCTGGCTCTAGGTGAGTGAGCACATCATCATGCTTATCTGGGTCGTGAATCTCTTTTTTGTATGGTTCTTCTGTGTATTCTTGCCACCTCTTCTTAATATCTTCTGCTTCTGTTAGGTCCAGACCATTTCTGTCCTTTATCGAGCCCATCTTTGCATGAAATGTTCCCTTGGTATCTCTAATTTTCTTGATGAGATCTGTAGTCTTTCCCATTCTGTTGTTTACCTCTATTTCTTTTCATTGATTGCTGAGGAAGGCTTTCTTATCTCTTCTTGCCATTCTATGGAACTCTGCATTCAGATGCTTATATCTTTCCTTTTCTCCTTTGCTTTTTGCTTCTCTTCTTTCACAGCTATTTGTAAGGCCTCCTCCAACAGCCATTTTGCTTTTTTGCATTTCTTTTCCATGGGGATGGTCTTGATCCCTGTCTACTGTACAATGTCATGAACCTCCATCCATAGTTCATCAGGCACTCTATCAGATCTAGGCCCTTAAATCTATTTCTCACTTCCACTGTATAGTCATAAGGGATTTGACTTAGGTCATATTTGAATGGTCTACCGGTTTTCCCCACTTTCTTCAATTTAAGTCTGAATTTGGCAATAAGGTGTTCATGATCTGAGCCACAGTCAGGTCCCCGTCTTGTTTTTGCTGGAATATTCATCAATGGCTTATTTTAATCTAGCCAATAATTATATAACTCATGTCAGGCACTGTGCCAATTACTTTCTAAATTTCTCTGATAAGTTTCTTGTACATTTAACCCAATTTTGGTTCTGATTTTTGTCTGATCCAAACAAACAGAGACAGTATACAGATCCAGGTGGCCCAGAATGTTACCGATGACTGATGTGATGTTAGTGGGGCTTCCTTCTTAAGCTTCCTTCTTAAGCTATGAAATGTCTATGGCTGTATACCCATGTTTTGGATATCTTGAACAAGATAAACCATTCTTTAAAATGAGTGGTATTTTTCATCCTTTCTCCCTGTGGTAACGATTTCTTCACTGGGGAAATAAACTGTAATTAGCAGAGCGCATTTCCACACGACTTGGGCATTCTACCAGTGATTTATAAATTATACATCATATGCCTTGAGATTTATGTTGTGATACTTTATGCTTGTCATCTCAGATGTAAAACAAAGAAGCAGGAAGCCAGAATATATGGCAAAGGTAAAAACAGCCTCCAGGTTTTCTGCAGTTAGTTTGTGAAGACTTCCAACACTAGGGGGCAGCAGGCTGCTGCGACCGGTGCACTAAGCGCAGGCGGCTGCGACTTGCACAGTAAGCGCCGCCAAGAGGAGCTGTCCCACGTCTGAGGTCAGGGGCGGTGGCTGAGAGCGCCAGAATGCAATGGCCGAGAGGAGCTGCCCTGTGTCCGAGGCCAGGGGCGGCGGCTGGGAGGAGCCACCCCACTTCCAGTGAGCAGTGGTTGCGTGGTGCAGGAGGGCGTACAGGAGCCATCTCACATTGAAGGTCACGAAGGGCGGCAGTGAGGAGATACCCCTCATCCAAGGTAAGGAGCAGAGGCTGAGCTTTACTAGAGCAGCCGTGAAGAGATACCCCACGCCCAAGGTAAGAAAAACCCATGTAAGATGGTAGGTGTTGCAAGAGGGTATCAGAGGGCAGACACACTGAAACCATACTCACAGAAAACTAGTCAGTCTAATCACACTAGGACCCAGTCTTGTCTAACTCAATGAAACTAAGCCATGCCCACGGGGCAACTGAAGACGGGCAGGTCATGGTGGAGAGGTCTGACAGAATGTGGTCCACTGGAGAAGGAAATGGCAAACCACTTCAGTATTCTGGCCTTGAGAACCCCGTGAACAGTATGAAAAGGCAAAATGATAGGATACTGAAAGAGATACTCCCCAGGTCAGTAGGTGCCCAATATGCTACTGGAGATCAGTGGAGAAATAACTCCAGAAAGAATGAAGGGATGGAGCCAAAGCAAAAACAATACCCAGCTGCGGATGTGACTGGTGATAGAAGCAAGATCCGATGCTGTAAAGAGTAATATTACATAGGAACCTGGAATGTCAGGTCCATGAATCAAGGCAAATTAGAAGTGGTCAAACAGGAGATGGCAAGAGTGAATGTCGACATCGTAGGAATAGGGAACTTAAATGGACTGGAATGGGTGAATTCAACTCAGATGACCATTATATTTATTACTGTGGCAGGAATCCCTCAGAAGAAATGGAGTAGCCATCATGGTTGACAAAGAGTCAGAAATGCAGTACTTGGATGCAATCTCAGAAACGACAGAATGATCTCTGTTCATCTCCAAGGCAAACCATTCAATATCACGGTAATCCAAGTCTATGCCCCAACCAGTAATGCTGAAGAAGCTGAAGTTGAATGGTTCTATGAAGACCTACAAGACCTTTTAGAACTAACATCCAAAAAAGATGTGCTTTTCATTATAGGGGACTGGAATGCAAAAGTAGGAAGTCAAGAAACACCTGGAGTAACAGGCAAATTTGGCCTTGGAATGTGGAATGAAGCAGGGCAAAGACTAATAGAGTTTTGCCAAGAAAATACACTGGTCGTAGCAAACACCCTCTTCCAACAATACAAGAGAAGACTCAATACATAGACATCACCAGATGGTCAACACCGAAATCAGACTGATTATATTCTTTGCAGCCAAAGATGGAGAAGCTCTATACAGTCAACAAAAACAAGACCAGGCGCTTACTGTGGCTCAGATCATGAACTCCTTATTACCAAATTCAGACTTAAGTTGAAGAAAGTAGGGAAAACTGCTAGACCATTCAGGTATGACCTAAATCAAATCCTTTATGATTATACAGTGGAAGTGAGAAATAGATTTAAGGGCCTAGATCTGATAGATATAGTGCCTGATGAAATATGGATTAAGTTCGTGACATCGTACAGGAGACAGGAATCAAGAGCATCCCCAAGAAAAAGAAATGCAAACAAGCAAAATGGCTGTCTGGGGAGGCCTTACAAAGAGCTGTGAAAAGAAGAGAAGCAAAAAGCAAAGGAGAAAAGGAAAGATATAAGCATCTGAATGCAGAGTTCCAAAGAATAGCAAGGAGAGATAAGAAAGGCTTCTTCAGCGATCAATGCAAAGAAATAGAGGAAAACAACAGAATGGGAAAGACTAGAGATCTCTTCAAGAAAATTAGAGATACCAAGGGAACATTTCATGCAAAGATGGTCTTGACAAGTTCAGCTCAGTTCAGTCACTCAGTCGTGTCCGACTTTTTGTGATCCCATGAATCGTAGCACGCCAGGCCTCCCTATCCATCACCAACTCCTGGAGTTCACTCAAATCATTGTCCATCGAGTCAGTGATGCCATCCAGCCAGTGATGCCATCCAGCCATCTCATCCTCTGCTGTCCCCTTCTCCTCCTGCCCCCATTCCCTCCCAGCATCAGAGTCTTTTCCAATGAGTCAACTCTTGACATAAGGTGGCCAAAGTACTGGAGTTTCACCTTCAGCATCATTCCCTCCAAAGAAATCCCAGGGCTGATCTCCTTCAGAATGGACTGGTTGGATCTCCTTGCAGTCCAAGGGACTCTCAAGAGTCTTCTCCAATACCACAGTTCAAAAGCTTCAATTCTTCGGTGCTCAGCTTTCTTCACAGTCCAACTCTCACATCCATACATGACCCTTGGAAAAACCATAGCCTTGGCTAGACGGACCTTTGTTGGCAAAGTAATGTCTCTGGTTTTCAATATGCTATCTAGATTGGTCATAAGTTTCCTTCCAAGGAGTAAGCATCTTTTTTTTTTTTTTAATATAAACTTATTTATTGTAATTGGATGTTAATTAGTTTACAATATTGTATTGGTTTTTGCCATACATCAACATGAATCCACCATAGGTATACACGTGTTCCCCATCCTGAACCCCCCTCCCTCCTCCCTCCCCTTACTATCGATTTCATGGCTGCAGTCACCATCTGCAGTAATTTTGGAGTCCCCCAAAATAAAGTCTGACACTGTTTCCACTGTTTCCCCATCTATTTCCCATGAAGTGATGGGACCAGATGTCATGATCTTCTTTTCTGAATGTGAGCTTTAAGCCAACTTTTTCACTCTCCTCTGGCGGTGTTATCTGTTTTAAATAGTTTGGCTTACCTCAAGCTAATGGCTTCCCTGATGGCTCAGAGTTTAAAGCGTCTGCCCACAATGCAGGAGACCTGGGTTCGATCCCTGGATGGGGAAGATCTCCTGGTGAAGAAAATGGCAACCCACTCCAGCATTCTTGCCTGGAGAATTTCATGGACAAGGGAGCCTGGTGGGCTACAGAGGAACCTGGTGGGCTACAGTCCACAGGTTCACAAAGAGTCAGACACGACTGAGCGACTTCACTTTCACCTTCAAGCTAAGGACAGAATTTTGCCATTTCTAGCAAGAGATGATCGAGTGGATATTATGCTAAGGGAAATAACTCGGAGAGAGCAAGATAAACACCATATGATCTCAAACAAACAAAAGAAACAAAATGAAAGTAGACTCATAAATACATACAACAAATGGAAGTTTGCCAGAGGAGAGGAAAGAGCGTGTGAAATAGGTGAATGGGCTCAAGTAGTACAAACCTCCAACTATGAAATAAGTAAGTCATGGAGATGAAACATACAGCATAAGGGATATGGACGATAATATATAATAATATATAACTTTATATGGGAGCAGATAGTTATTAGACTTATCATGTTGATCATTTTATAATGCATACAAATGTCAAATCCCTATGTTGTACACCTGGAACTAATATAATATTGTATTTTAACTATATTTCAATCAAAGAAAAAGGGATTTCACCAACAGATGACCCAAAAAACTATTTTATAATATTTAGTTTAATTATTATTAAATTCTGTTTTCCAAAACTTTTTAAAAGTTTGAAAAAATTAAAAGTACTCTTGTGAATAGTTCTATCATTTTAAATTATGGTGTTTTAGTTGTTAATTTAAAAATAATTTATTAATTGATTTGAAATTTTGAAAGAGGGAATTTTCTTCTAACTTTGACAGATTTCTTTTTTTTTAATCACCTTTTCTTTAATTGTGATTACAAAATTCAGTTATATGACATTTAAAAAGGGCAAAAAGGTTAGGATGGAGGGCAAATCTTATTTCATGGGATGAAAGGATGGGAAACTTTGTAAATATTTAAAATGTTCGGTATTTTAACTGTGATAGTAAATGCATACTATGAGTTTTCAAAATCTTTCAAATGAACACTAGAATAACATGGATTTTATTGTTACTGTTGTTTGGTATCTCAGCCGCGTTTGACTCTGTGTGACCCCATGGACTACAGCATGCCATGTTTTCATGTCCTTCACTTATTTCCATCAATTTGGAGATTCCATCCAACTATCTCATCCTCTGTCTTTCCTTTCTCCTCCCACCTTCAATCTTTCCCAGCATTGGGTTCTTTTCCAGTGAGTCAGTTCTTCTTATCAGGTGGCCAAAGGATTGGAGTTTTAGCTTCAGCATCAGTCCTTCCAATAAATATTCAGTGTTGATTTCCTTTAGGATTGATTGGTTTGATCTCCTTGCAGTCCAAAGGACTCTCAAGAGTCTTCTCCAACACCACAGTTCAAAAGCAGCTATGCTTCAGCACTCAACTTTCTATATAATGTCCAGAGTTTTTAACTATATTTGAATGAATAGAAGCATATGTCTATTGAATCCTCCTAGAACTGTTCTAAACTTTCATTTTATACAATAAGTAAACATACAATTAAAAAAAAAGTATATTGAGAAAGAGAAACAAATTAGGCAAAAATAATATTTTTAAAGTAATACAAACAAATCCTCAGGCATTCCAGATATTGGAGTTTTCATATATGTACTTTTAATATAATTATAAAGTATTATACATAAAAGTAAAAAGACTATAGAAGAATACTTGAACAAATGGATATCTATAAAAAAGAAAAAAACTGAATACATGGGGACTGGCAAATAACCAATATTTATTTAAATATAAAAAAGTAGAATTAATATAAAAAAGGAGAGATAAAAGTATCTGAATAAAATTCAGTCAAGAGTGAAACAAATACAGATACCCATGTGCACACACAAACATATTGATAAGTTAATGCTATGAAGAACTATATCCAAAAAATGAATTAGGAAAATGGAAAATTTTATGGAATATTATATTTAAAAATTACTCATGTTATCCAAATTAAAGACTAAAAATGATTAGATCACTAAACATTATGCAAATTTGATTGCTTTCAGTCTCATCATTTTTAAGACATAAGTGAAGTAGCTCAGTTGTGTCTGACTCTGCAACCCCATGAACTGTAGGCCTACCAGGCTCAAGGTACTGGAGTGGGTTGCCATTTAACTGAAACTTTAAAAATATATTTATCACTGTATCAAAGAAACTCTTCTGGAAATTAGGAAAAGCAATAAGTCTAATTCAGTCCCTAAGCTAGTTATGTCAAAAATTTTAAAATTCAATTAAATTTAAATTAATTAAAATTCAATTCAATTCAATTGAACTAAAATTCAATTAAAATAAATACTATGAGGTAACATCATTTTTCCTCATATATCAAACATTTTTCAGTAAAATTTGAGCAAACCAAATAAGGCACTTGTAAAACATTATGAATATTATGGCTTATTTTACCCTTGCAAGTATGCTAAATGTTAGTTGATAATAACGTTATTAGACTAAAGAAGCAAAATCAAATGATCAATTCTATTGATCCAAAATAGACATTTCCTGAATTAATGTTAAAAAAAAATAGCCAAGTAGTAACAGAATTAAACTTCATTAAATTGGTAAATGTTATCTGTCAAAATCTTACAACAAATAATGATGTGTTGTTGTTGTTCAGTTGTCAAGTCGTGTCTTTCTCTTTATGACCTCGTGGACTGTAGCACACCAGGCTTCTCTGTCCTCCACAGTCTCCCAGAGCTTGCTCAAATTTATGTCCATTGAGACAGTGTTGCCATCTAATTATCTCATCCTCTGTCGCGCCCTTCTTCTGCCTTCAGTCTTTTCCAGCATGAGGGGCTTTTCCAATGAGTTGGCCCTTTGCATTAGATGGCCAAAGTATTGGAGCCTCAGCTTCAGCATCAGTCCTTCCAATGAATATTCAGGACTGATTTCCTTTAGGATTGACTAGTTTGATCATGCAGTCCAAGAAACTCTACAGCACCACAGTTTGAAAGCATTAGTTCTTTGGTTCTCAGCCTTCTTTATGGTACAATCTTCACATCCATACGTGACTACTGGAAAAACCATAGCTTTGGCTATAAAGATTTTTGTTGGCAAAGCGATGTCTCTGCTTTTTAATACTCTGTTTAGGTTTGTCATAGCTTTCCTTCCAAGGAGCAAGTGTCTTTGAATTTCATGGATGCAGTCACCATCTGCAGTGATTTTGGAGCCCAAGAAAATAAAGTCTGTCACTGTGTTCACTTTTTCCCCATCTAATAACCATGAAGTGATGCGACCAGATGCCATGATCTTTATTTCTTTGAATGTTGAGTTTCACGTCAGCTTTTTCACTCTCCTCTTTCATCCTCATCATGAAGCTCTTTAGTTCCTCTTCACTTTCTGCTATTAGAGTGGTATCATCTGCATATTTGAGGTTATTGATATTTCTCTCAGCAATCTTGATTCCAGCTTGAGCTTCATCCAGTCTGGCATTTCACATGATGTACTCTGCATATAAGTTAAATAAGCAAGGTGACAATATGCAGCCTTGACATACTCCTTTCCCAATTTGGAACCAGTCTGTTGTTCCATGTCCAGTTCTAACTGTTGCTTCCTGACCTGCATACAGGTTTCTCAGGAGGCAGGTAAGGTGGTCTGGTATTCCCATGTCTTTAAGAATTTTCCACAATTTGTAGTGATCCACAGAGTCAAATACTTTAGTGTAGTCAATGAAACAGAAGTAGATGTTTTTTTTGGATTAAACTGTAAGTTTGCAGTTTTCTTTGTTGACAATTTTATATATATATGTATGTCAACAAACAAATATACAAGTAGGGAAAGAGGATATATAAGTGTTCATTTTGAAATATACTGCCGTCTGAGCACACATGAAAAAATACATTAATTCAACAGGTAATTATTATGCCTTATATTACATAAGACACCACCATAAGGTTTCATCCAAAAGCACTGCTCCGTGAACTGTGACGTCAAAAATATGGAATAGCTTAATGTGTTTCTTAATATGTTTCGAAACTTGTGATGATGTAAGTTGACAAATTTCATTTAGCCTTTTTAGTAAAAAGGAACCTTTTGTATGAGTGTTTTCATCATCCCTGAATTCATGCTACAGGTCAGTCAACACTCTCTGCACCACTTAGTGTCAATATTGGGGTCGACTGTAGATAGCTTATCTAAGAAGACTATGGATTATTTCTGGTCCTCAAAATATTTGTTTATAGTTTAAAATAGACAGGCAAATAGAAATTAGAAGTGAAATATTACAAATTATAGAGCAATTTGGTATTACAATAAGAATCTATTTTATTTTACCAAAGTATCTTGCTGTACAGATTAGAAAAAGTTAAAAAAGAAAGTGTTTCACCAACAGTATCTTATGCAGCATCATCTAGCTAATAGAACTACTAAAATTAAGCTAGAATATATGAAAAATTGCCAGTTTAGTACTTTAATATGCTTTATAAGCTAGGTATTCAATAAATACTCTTTATGACTGACAGTCTCATATCACATGTGGCAAAATTAAGTGCTTTGAGCATCCCATTTTTGCAAATAAAGAAAAACTAGATAACCACTAGTTAAGTAAGAATTCCTAAAGGGTATTGTAGATAGGCTTATGTAATATCTAAACATCCTTTCAATTCATTCTATACACCAAAATATCCAATCTAGGCAATATTTTCATTGTTTTTCTCACTTTTCTTTTCAAATGATAAAATTTCCTTTTCTTATTGCTTAGATTCATGTACATGGTGACTGCATATTTAAGCTTTAGTGATTGCATTCAGGCTTTTTTTTTCCTCCCCCCAAGTAAGGGTATTTGTGGTTTGACAACATTTCTGTGATTTCTCAATGTAGTGACCCAACTGTTTTCGCTTTTTCACTGAGAATGCTCTCCAGTAAAATTGTGAGGTTAGCTTGATTTGTAATAGATGCTTGTTCACTGGGAATAATAGGCCTGGTCAGGGAACCAATTATTTCACCCTTTCCTCTTTCTAATTGCCAGACAGCAGAAATTCTTAACCTCTAATAAGAAAGTGTGCATTCAACCAGTGTTTGTTGGGAATAATTTACAATAGATTTGACTTCTGGTTTATTGTTTTCCAGAGGCTTATATCTTCTCATTGCATTCATCTAATTTTATTCTAAATTATTATTGCTGCTTCAAGCTTGAATGTATTCGTGTTTGTCATACTGTTTTGTAGATGCATACGGCTCTTGCCCTCCATACCAGGAACAAGAATGAAACACATAATCGGTATAGTGCTCTGTATTGCCCCAATGGGATTTCTTTCCTGATTAAAAATTAAAGGTGGCAATAAGATTTTTAAATTTTATTCTAAGTGAAAATGTATTTCTGTATTGGATCCCTGTCATAGTGAATAAGTATGGTCATTAATGATTATAAATGAACTATTTTATAGTAATTGAAATAGCAGTAAGGTTTAGAGGACTAAGCTCATGTCATATGTTCTAGGGGAGTCATGTATTACATGCAAAGCTTCTTGATGTGGACTTATAATGATATGTTTGTGTATCTGTGAGTTAGTCAAGGTAAGTTTATGGGCTTCCAGGGTGTTCACAGAACTGTGGAAGGTACACGAGAGACAATGAATTATGAAAGGTATCACCTAACACTCTTAATTTGTAAAATGAAAACTGTGCTGTGTTGTGCTAAGTTGCTTTAGTCGTGTCAGATTCTTTATGAATCTATGGACTGTAACCCACCAGGCTCCTCTGTCCATGGGATTCTCCAGGCTAGAATACTGCAATGGATTGCCATGTCCTTCTCCAGGGGATCTTCCTGACCCACGGATGGAACCTGGGTCCCTTATGTCTCCAGCATTGGTAGGCAGGTTCTTTATCACTAGCACCAACTGGGAAGTCCCAAAATGAAAACTATTTGTATGCAAATGAAAATGAATTTTGCAGGGAGTTGACTATCTCTGTGCAAAGAAAATGCGTATCAGAATTTGTAGAAGAGAGAAATCATGATGAAGATGGTTGGCAGTTTTGTAGATGACAAGGCTTGAAAGAGAGAGAGAAAAGTTTATAAAGTTAGGAGTTTTTAGTTAAATAAAACTTTGGGGATAATTCTATCAAAAAAAGAAAGCCTAACTTATAATGGATAATTAAGTAGACTTGGTGGTATGTTTATATAATAAAGATGCCTGAAGATTCCATTTTTGATTAATACCTACATCACCTAAATAGACTCATTCTGTTTCTGTATGTGTACACTGTCTCTCAGTCATCCCTGACTCTTTGTGACCCTATGGACAGTAGCCTGTCAGGCTCCTCTATCCATAGAATTTTCCAGGCAATAATACCAGAATGAATTGCCATTTCCTACTCCAGGGAATCTTCCTAACCCAGGGATCTAACTCACTTCTGTTGATATGTACAAATAAAATATGACAGTGAAAGGTGTCAAATTTAGCCTTGTTGTTTAATAATTTGACTTCTACTTTTGCTTGTAAAATTAATCAGGATATTAAAAGCAACTGTAATTTATTAAGCTTTTACCTGAATCTTGCAGCAATGTCTTATTTATTCCTCACCAAATTTTCAAGTTTGACATATTTCTATTACACTCTTTCCTTTCTCCTGGATATTTTGTTTAGGTGGGAAAGTAATCAGTTCTGTTACATGTATGAAAAAGGTCATTGGAAGTAAGTTTTAAATCTTTTTTTAAAACGTTATTTTTTAAACACCATATATGGGGTTGAAGGAGATTGTCAAAGAAAAGTCTGACCAGAATATCTCTGGACAAATCCAGACAAATTTTCTCCCATGTATCTTTGATGTGGAGAATCTCAGCATCATTGAGACATAATGGTTTATAGAAAGTAGTTTAGAAAATCCATTAACATCTATCATTAGAAAACCCATTATTATCTATCATTAGATCTTAGGTCACTTTTTAGAAGTTTGTTTTTCATCTAGAATAATGTTATAATGTTCCTCTCAGCAGAGGAAAAGTTACTCACCAATTTAGTATGGACTTCCCAGCCAGAGCTAGTGGTAAAGAACCCATCTGCCAAAGCTGGAGACGTAAGAAAGGTGGGTTTGATCCTTTGGTCAGGAAGATCCCCTGGAGGAGGGGTGGCAATCCACTCCAGTATTCTTGCCGCTGAGAATCCCATGGACAGAGGCGCCTGGTGGGCCACAGTTCTTAGGGTCTCGAAGAGTCAGACACGACTGAAGTGATTTAGCACACACACATTATATGTTGTATTATTATATCCCCAAAATCATTGTGAATGATGACTGCCACTTTGAAGTTAAAGATGCTTGCTCCTTGGAAGTAAAGCTATGACAAACCTAGACAGTGTATTAAAAAGCAGAGACATCACTTTGCCAACAAAAGTCCATATAGTCTAAGCTATGGTTTTCCTAGTAGTCGTGTATGGATGTGAGAGTTGGACCAAAAGGAAGGTGAGCACTGAACAACTGATGCTTTTGAACTGTGGTGGTGGAGGAGATTCTCGAGAGTCCCTTGGACAGCCATGAGATCTAACCAGTCAATCCTAAAGGAAATTAACCCTGAGTATTCATTAGAAGGACTGATGCTGAAGTTGAAGAACCAATCCTTTGGTCACCTGATGCGAAGAACTGACTCATTGAAACAGATCCTGATGCTGGGAAAGATTGAGGGCATGTGGAGAAAGGAGGGGGACAGAGGATGAGATGGTTGGGTGTCATCACTGACACAATGGACATGAGTTTGAGCAAATTCTGGGAGATAGTGAAGAACAAGGAAGCCTGCAGTCCATTGTGTTACAAAAAAGTAGGATATGACTTAGCAGCTAAACAACAGCAACGTCATGTGTTGATAAATAGGTATGGCAGAATCTCTTTTCCTTTAAAGTTAGCAGAATAGTACTACTTTAAAAAAGTTTGGTCATAAATTACATAATGAACAGTATCTTGATGATTATATAATATGAACTTATGAACTTACATTCGTAAAAAATTGTTAAATTCCTAGATTTCCTATGCTTTTGTTCTATTTTTAAAGTATAAGAATATTTGTTTGGAATCTTTTCAAGAATAAAACCAGATAAGAAATGTATGAGTTTTCAAATGTGTGGAATATATTGAAACATGCACATACATATAAAATGAAAAATAGCACTACTTCTAAAGAAGGGCTCTCATAATTTTGGTTTATTGAGTCAAGTGCAATGAACTGGCCAAGTCTCTTGAATTATGATGTTGACACTTTTACCACAAAGAGCTGTTATTTGCTCTGAAATCACAAATTATATTTTAATTTCCTAATTGAAAACATCTTATTTTGCAAAGGCTTAGCTATTTTCTGGATTTCTTCTGTAAATTTCTATAATACAAAGCCATATAGCCCATGTCTAAATGTTATAACTAGATGGAGTATGCCTAGTACTTTTATATACATTGTATGGTATTTAATTTAATTATTTAAAAATTCAGCAATGTAATTTTCCTTTGATTCTATTTTCAAGTTTTTACATGAGATATATTGTTAAAATAAATACAGCATGTGCAGATTTTATTGCATGCCATCTTTTGAATGGCTTTAGGGTGACTGTTTGTACAAAACTGAAGTCTTGTGTTTCCAGTTTGCAACTCAGACAGACAAGTCAGGAATCAAAGAATGAGCACCACTTGTAGGCTGTGATTATATGCTGTAAATAGCACAATAATCAGGCTAATGAAAGTAAATAAGGGCATGGAGAAGGCAAATGTTTTCATTTGTTTTGGAAGTCTTTATATGGGCTTTTGACAGCAGAATAGCCTACCATGTAATTCTTTGGTAGTATTTACCATGTTTTACTTTTCTTCTCTATATATTCACTTAATGAAATCAAGGAATTCTCTAAGTATAATTCTGAAAGGCTAAGAGAATCCAAACTTGGATTCAAAGCTTGCTACAGATCCCAGAAAGGAAGAGAAATGTAAATGAGTAATCGTACAAGTGAGAATTTCCCATATCTGTATAATATAATGCATGATTTGCCAAGCATTTATTTTCTAGTTTTGTAGAAGAGCCAAGAATACTTGTTGAATTCTCATCTACTCCTCCACCTTGTGCCCTTCTTGAATTTTCTCCCTGAAAATAATTGAAGAATTTAGTTTTTAGTATGTTTTGAAAATGGTCACATTGGAATTCTGATTGATGTGGGCAAGGTATCAAAGTGAATCATATTTTTCCAAAGAGCAACTTCTGCTGTTAGGAATTTAGTTCCTCTGAAAACTATCATTTCATTTTGTGATAATAATTTAGAAATACAGCATTTTAAATGTGTCTTCCTTACTGACAGACACATATAGCTCCAAGAACATTTATTTATCAGGGACATGACCACAATTTAATTAATAGAATTGCGGTTCTCTCTCTCTCTCTCTCTTTTTTTTTTCCCCCACAAATTTAGTAGTATTTCTTTGGATATTTACAGGCTTAACCTTACTCTGCAATATTTTAAATTCATTTTGGCCTATGGTAAACTTAGGGAAAAATAAACAGAGGCCAAGCATCAAGTTTCTACCACCTATTAACTGTATAACTTTCAGAAAGCCATTTACCTTCTCAAAGTAAATGTGAAGCCCTTTATCAAATGAAATTAAAATAACTTTTCACTGGCTCTCATGACTGTAAACTGGGTCATAATACCTGATAATTTCTGTACAATTCTGCTCAAGCCTGTAAGCTATATTGCAAATTTAAGATAATTTTAGTTCCAGGGAGTACATATGAAGTTACAGGATGCATGAGAAGAGAAATATCACCAGTCTGCTCCTTGCCTGCTGATTTCCAAGCTCTCCATTCCAAGGTTACTGTTGCCTGGAGCATCTTGTCATTCAGTTGCTAAGTCATGTCTGACTCTTTGTGATCCACAGACTGCAGCATGCCAGGCTCCTCTGTCCTTCACTATCTCCCAGACTTTGCTCAAATTCACGTCCACTGAGTCAGTGGTGCTATCTAATGATCTCATCCTCTGCCTTCAATCTTTCCCAGCACCGGGGGCTTTTCCAGTGAGTTGTCTCTTTGGATCAGGTGGCCAAAGTTCTGGAGTTTCAACTTCAGCATCAGTCCTTCCAATGAATATTCAGGTTTAATTTCCTTTAGAACATTCTGGCTTGACCTCCTTGCTGTCCAGGGACTACCACAATTTGAAAGCTTCAATTCTTTGGCATTGGAGCATTTCTTTCTGCCTAAAATACTCTTTCTCAAGAAGGCTTCTTGACTCACTTCCTTGCTTAAGTCAGGCCTCCTTTCATGTGTCCCTCGTGCATAGGGATGCTCTCAACTTTCCTGCAAGAAACAGCTGTCTGTCCTGAGACAACCTACTGTCTGCCCTTCCCCACTCTTTGATTTCATAGCACTGATCTCTCATTTACTATGAACCGTGCAGTTTTGCAAAGGATTTGCAATGTAGGTGATATGATCTGCCCACCCAGGTACTGAGAAATAGAGATGTCAAGTAAATTGTCAGCAAGGCATAGCTGTTTTTGGAACCAGGATTGGAGCCCTTTAAGACATATTCCTGAATTTTGTACTTTATCCACCTTTCCTGGCTGAAATCAATGAGTACGTAGGCCTGACTTGACCTACTTTCATACACATGCAGGCATTTCTAATTGCATGTGATATTTAAGTGAGAAAAATCACTTCTGAACTAATATTTGTAATTCTTTAAAACTCATGTTTGGGAAGAGCAGTTCAGATTTTTATCTCACATTTTCTGTTCCTCCTTATACTGACTGGCTTCTGTGTGGCTCAGCAGTAAAGTATCTGCCTGCAATACAGGAGGCACAAGAGATGTGAGTTTGATCCCTGGGTCAGGAAGATCCACTGGAGAAGGAAATGGCAACCCATTCCAGTATTCCTGACTAGGAAATCCCATGCACAGAGGAGCCTGGCAGGCTACAGTCCACATGGTTGCAAGAGCAGGACACGACTTAAGTGACTTCACCACCACAACCATATTGACCTGCTGAAATCTCATTTATCATAGTCAGTAGAAAAGTGCAGTGGTTAAAAGATGGACTGCGGAGTCACAAGCCAGGATATAAAGCCCTGATGTTCTTCTTGGGGAGCACCTTGGGGAATTCACTTACTCCCTGGATCTGTTTCATCTGTAGGAGAATAGCAATTTACTTAATGTTTGTGAAGATATGGTAAGTTAACATATGTAAACACTTAGAACAGGTCGGATAGTGCAAGGACAATATATGCGTTAATTTAACAAGACAATTGTATTGTTTTGTACCATATGTATTTGAAGTACTTTTAAATTATTTTTGTTTTATAATAATTTTAGATTTACATAAAAGTGGCAAAGATAGTGAAGAGATCTTCTGTATACCAATTACTGTGTGCCTTTAGCATTCAGTTCAGTTCAGTCACTCAGTCACGTCTGACTCTGTGACCCCATGGGCTGCAGCACGCCAGGCTTCCCTGTCCATCACCAACTCCTGAAGTTTACTCAAACTCATGTCCATCGAGTCAGTGATACCATCCAACTATTTCATCCTCTGTCATCCCCTTCTCCTCCTGCCTTTAATCTTTCCCAGCATCAGGGCCTTTTCCAATGAGTCAGCTTTTTGCATCAGGTGGCCAAAGTATTGGTGTTAATATCTAAGTGTTAATACCTCACATAACCTTGGTCCTTAAAAAAGTAGGTTCCTGATTGCTAGGGAGTAGGGGCTATCTGAAGGTTTATGGGGCTTCCCTGGTGGCTCAGTTGGCAAAGAATCCACATGCAATACAGGACATCAGAGTTCGATTCCTGGGTCAGGTGTGATTCCTGGTTGGGTTTGACCCCTGGGTCAGGAAAATCCCCTAGAGAAGAGAATGGTTTACCCATTATAGCTTTCTCGCCTGGAGAATTCCATGGGCAGAGGAGTCTGGTTGGCTATATTCCATGTGGTCATAAAGAGGTGGACATAACTGAGTGACTTAACACTTTCACGTCACTTCAAGGGGTTGATAACTTCAATATTTATTTTGAGATAATGAAAATAGTCTAATATTGACTATGAGGTTGCTTGCCCATATATGTGAATATACTAAAATTTTTAAATTAAATTCAATAGGTGAATTGCATCTCAATAACAGTTTAAAAAGTAAAAATTTCCTCAAAAAATAACTTTAAGTATTGACATATATAATCAGAACAGGTTAATCCTATCTTGGAATTAGATAAGCCACAGAATTATTGCATCAGAGAAACTGAACACACAGATGTAAAGTAAGTAACAGAGGAAATATCTCAAAAATAAGGATACTTGTAGCTGTTTACAGTTTAGGAAAGTGATTTAAGTAACATCCCCCAACAGTATGACACAGTATCACAACATGAGCAAAAGGGAATATGAGATGGTGGGCTTTCTGAACCTCAGCCACCAGACAGGTGATGTCAGCCATATGCCTGTCATAGCCTGGGGTTCAGGGAGCAAACCGTCTCCAGGCAAGCAAGGAGAAGAAAAGGGGAAGAAAGAGGGGTCTATTCTAAAGGAAAGATTTTGTTTAGCAGTGGATTAGAATGAAAAATGAAAAGCTGATCCTCAGGCTAAAATGGAGTTAAATATACAGGTTTTCTTCAGGTAAGAAGAGCCCTAACATTTACTGTGAACTTACTTTGTTTAGACATGGGCTCACAGAAGAAAAGAGAAGAGAAAGGTCAAGCATAGCTATTTTGGGTTTCAGAAAATTGCCATCACAAATCTGGTATTGAAAAAGGAAGGAAGTCAATGAATTAACAATGTGAAATCCTCTTGTTATAATTAGATGTAAACTAGTTAAGATTTACTGGCGGTTAGGAGAAGGGTCAATGGGGACAAAGAGAGCAGTCAGACTGACTTGCTTACACGCCCGCTTGAAATATTCAGAATGTATTACTTTACCACGTTACTTTCAAGTCATTCAAAAAATCATTTATTTCTGGTTATGTTCTTTTTTAGGTTCCTGAATCCAACTCCAGTGTGTGTGTATGTGTGAGTGTGCATGCTTCCCCACATCACCAACACTTCTCACCCACCAGCTTGGCATCCTATAATCCAATTCAATTCTGATTCTCTACCCAGAGATGGTCTCAGATTCAACTTAAGGGTTCAGAGCAAAAGATTGGTTGAAGTTTAGTCCTACAAGACTTCGCCCATCCCCTCTCCACTTCAAATGCCAATTTCAAGCTTAGGTTGTTACCTATACTTCTGACCAATTGTCTGTGAGTCAGAATTTCTGCTAATCACCTCCTTGGGTTTGATTAATTTGCTAGAGCAGCTCATAGAACTCAGAGAAACATTCTTCTGTTGACTAAAATAAGATGCATAAAGTAAGAGTTGTGAGTTAAGTTTTAGTTGGGGCAAAGTGAAGACCGCAGCCTGGGAGACAGCACCTCAGAGAGTTCCAAGAAATTGCTCCAAAGAGATAGTGGGGGAAGGCCAATACATGCGATTTTGATGAAGGGGGAGTTCAATGCAATCAAGCACTTACTTTACAAGAGGTTTTCTTTTAGTCACAAGGAGCTGAGTCCCTTGGACTTCAAGGAGATCAAATAAGTCAAACTTTAAGGAAATCGATCTTGAATATTCATTGGAAGGACTGTTGCTGAAGCTGATGCTCTAATACATTAGCTACCTGATGTGAAGCGAAAAGACCCTGATGCTGGGAAATACTGAAGGCAGAAGGAGAAGGGGACAGCAGAGGATGAAATGGTTGCATGGCATCACTGACTCAATGGACATGAGTTTGAGCATGCTCAGGGAGATGGTGAGGGACAAGGAAGCCTGGTGTCTGTAGTCCAGTCCATGGGGTCACAAAGAGTTGGACACAGCTGAGTGACTGAACAACAACAACAATGGAGAGTTGACATCAAACACCATGAAGGGATTTAGTGTTTTTCTAGGCGTAAACAGGTGGTGCTAGTAGTAAAGAACATGCCTGCTAATGCAGGAAACATGAGACATGGGTTTGATTGCTAGGTTGGGGAGATCCCCTGGAGTTGGAAATGACAACCCACTCCGTTATTCTTGCCTGGAGAATCCCATGGACTGAGGAACGTGGCCAGTTACAAGATCATAGCATGCAAAGAGTCAGACACAGCTGCAGCGACTTAGCACACAGGCGCACACCAGATTTAAGTAGATGCAAGGATTGGGTTCATGAAATCAGTTTCTAAAAATATCTAACTACCTGAAGACCTGTTCTACCAGTTGTCCTGGAGCACAGAGTGCCTCACTCTCCACCCTGAACTTATTCATGGCAACTTGAAGGTCAACACCTGCAGTAGAACAGGATTCAGTCTCCACAGAAAGAACGAAAGAAAGTGAAGTGGCTCCGTCACGTCCGACTGTTTGTGCCCCATGGTCTGTAGCCTGCCAGGCTCCTCCGCCAATGGGATTTTCCAGGCAAGAATACTGGAGCAGGTTGCCATTTCCTTCTCCAGGGAATGATCCTGACCCAGGGATTGAACCTGGGTCTCCCATGCTGCAACCAGACTCTTTACCAACTGAGCTACCAGGGAAAAACTAATCTCCACAGAGGCAGATGACAAATATCCTTGGCTGATCATGTTCAGTCCTTTTGGGCTTTTATGAAGGCTTCATTGCAGAAACATAATTTAGTAAATCATTGACCACTGGCAATTGATTCACCCTCCAGTCCCTCTGCCTTCCCTGGAGGGCAAGGTGTGGTACTTACTTCTGGTCTCAAGATTGGATCTCTTGGCAACCAGTTCCCATCCTTAAGTGTGGTCCCAAAGTTACCTCATTAACTTGAGAAAAGAAAATTTTATGGCTCTCCTCACCTAGGAAATTTCAAGAGTTTTAAAAGCTCTGTGCTAGAAGCAGGGATGAAAATCAAATAGGTATTTCTTACTATAAATTATATAGCAAATAATCTCATTATTAAAGTGGTATTTTTAAAGCAGTTATAGCTATGTCATTTTTATACCATTAACATTTTATTGATGACAGTTCAGTTCAGTTCAGTCACTCAGTAATGTCCAGTTCTTTGCAACCCCATGGACTGCAACACTCCAGGCTTCCCTGTCTATCACCAACTAGTCCATTGAGTTAGTGATGCCATCCAACCATCTCATCCTCTGTTGTCCTTTTCTCCTCCTGTCTTCAGTCTTTCTCAGCATCAGGGTCTTTTCCAATGAGTCAGTTCTACACATCAGGTGGTCAAAGTTTTGGAGCTTCAGCTTTAGCATCAGTTCTTCCAATGAATATTCAGGACTGATTTCCTTTAGGATTGACTGGCTTTTTATCTCATTGCTGTCCAAGAGACTCTCAAGAGTCTTCTCCAACACCATAGTTCAAAAACATCAATTTTTCAATGCTCAGCCTTCTTCATGGTCCAAATCTCACATCAATTCATGATTACTGGGACAAAGCGTAGTTTTGAATATATGAATCTTTATGGGTACAGTAACGTCTCTGCTTTTTAATAGGCTGTCGATGTTTGTCATATATGTTCTTCCAAGGAGCAAGTGATACTAATGATAATAGTAGTTATCATCAAACATGCAAAAATGGTTAAATAATTCTGAAAACTAAATTTCTGAGTCACATCTTTGCTAGAAGGAACATACTTCATATAATTGGTGGATCTTCTTATAGAAAAATAGGAAAACATTAGTGATAGGATAAAATTTGATATAGAATTAAAAGAGCAATTCTGATATATTTTATTTTTTATTGAAGTATCATTGATTTGCAATATTATTGATATAGTAGCTTCAGGTGTACAACATTGTGATTCAAAATTTCTATAGGCTATATTCCAATTATAGTTATTAAATATTACACATATTCCCTGTGCTGTGCAATATATCATTATAGCTTATTTATTTTATACAGACTAGTTTGTACCTCTAAACTCCTATCCCGATCTTGCTCCTCCCACCTTTCCTTTCTTCACTGGTAACCATTAGTTTGTTCTTTATATCAGTGAGTTTGTTTCTTTTTTGTTATAGTCACTAGTTTGTTTTATTTTTTAGATTTCACTTATAAGTGATAACATACAATATATGTCATTCTCTGATTTATTTCACTTAGCATAACACCATCCAGGGTATATATTGTTATAAATGGCAAAATTTAATTCTTTTTCAAGTTGGAATATATATATATGTATATATATGTATGTATATATATATATACACACACATATATATAAAATGATATATAGGCATGGAATATATAGGTGGATTGTATATACTGTGATATATATGCATGGAATATACGTGTGGATGATATATATATATGTATCTCCCAGCTTCTTTATCCATCCATTTGTTGATGGACACTGAGTTTGCTTCCATATCTTGGCTATTGCAAATAACACTGCTATAAACACTGAAGTGCAAATATCTCTTTGAATTCATGTTTTTGTTTTCTTTGGATATATACCCAGGACCATTTGGTAATTATATTTTTATTTTTTCAAGAAAATTCCATACAGTTTTCCACAGTGACTGCACCAACTTACATCCCCACCAACAATGTGTTAGAGTTCCCTTTTATCCACATCTTGTAAACATTTGTTTTTTTGTGTGTGCTTTTAAATGATAGCCATTCTGATAGGTGTGAGGTGATATCTCATTTTTTAAAATTTGAGTTTTCCTTGTGATTAGTGATGTTTATCTTTTCATGTGTTTTTTGGCCATCTGTATGTCTTCTTTGGAAAAGAAGTCTTCAGGTCTTCTACCCATTCATTAATTGAGTGTTTGTTTTTGTTATCGAGTTGTATAAGCTGATGATATATTTTACATATTAACACCTTACTTATAGTTCATATCATTTGAAGACATTCTCTCTCATTCAGTAGGTCAATAATAATACAACATTGCTTCAGCACCTGATAATGTCCAGCACCCGATGAGTGCTGGACACAAGTCTTTAAACGTAGCATTTTTCACAGAAAGAGAGAAAAACAAATGGATCCTCAGGAATGAAATACGACCGCTTTAATAGCTACTTAGCAGGGCACTTTTGTATCTTCCAAGGACCAGTTTATATACAAGCAAACCTATGAATTTGCCATCTGATTCTTAGTATTCCCCTCCCTCATTTGAGGGGTTCCCAGGTGGCTCAGTGGTAAAGAATCTGTTTGCTAATGCAGGAGATGCAGGAGACGTGGGTTCAGTCCCTGGGTGGGGAAGATTCCCTGGACTAGGCAATGGCTGCTGCTGCTGCTGCTGAGTCTCTTCAGTCGTGTCCGACTCTGTGCGATACCCCATAGACGGCAGCCCACCAGGCTCCCCCGTCCCTGGGATTCTCCAGGCAAGAACACTGGAGTGGTCTTCTTCCTGGAGAAGGAAATGGCAACCCACTCCAGTGTTCTTGCCTGGAGAATCCTATGGATAGAGGAGCCTGGCGGACTATAGTCCATAGGATCTCAAAGAGTTGGACACGACTGATTGACTGAGCGTGCATGCCTGCCTCATTTGAGGCAATTTTCTCTTGAGAAATTTCATTTTTAGTGTTAGAATTCTTATCTAAACTCAATAATATGATAAAAATTAATAGGAAGATCTAAAATATCAAAGTTTGTTTCATTTCAACAGCTTTCATATCCCAGAGTGTCATATATATAAAACATACACTACTTTCTGTGTACACAGTAAGATGATAATGCTTGTATTCTGATATAGTAAAAGATTTTTTAGACATTTTACTTTTTGATACCTAAACTATCTTGGCTGTTTCACTAATTTGCTGGGTGACATAAGATAACTAACTTAATGTTAATTATGGGTTAAGGCTTTCTTTCTATGCTTCTCAGCTGTGAACAGTGTAATTATAAAATGTCTAGGTATAGTGAAAAGGAAAAACAGAAACTCATTGGTATAATTTGAGGAAAGTAAATTCTTCAAGGTTACTTTAAGTTGCAGTGTGAAAATAGAGAAATATACAGACACAGGACACATGATACATATGTGAAATATGTACATCTAAAATATTATTGTGTTGTATAAATGTATTTGAAACCCGTGTTCTGTAAATAAAAACAATGATTGTTTTTACCATATATCCTACAGTACATGGTATAGGCTACTTAAGTGAAAAATGATACATCTGAAGCCAGTTATGGTTCTATCCTGTAAAATTAACTTTTGCTTACAGGGCTTTCCTAGTGGTTCAGTGGTAAAGAATTGCTTGTCAATGAAGGAGACATGGGTTTGATTCCTGATTTAGGAAAATTCTCTGGAAAAGGAAATGGCAACCCACTCCAGTATTCTTGCCTGAGAAATCCCATGGACAGAGCAGTCTGGTGGGCTACAGTCCCTGGGGTTGCAAAGAGTCAGACGTGACTTAGTGACTACACAACAAGATATTTTACATATGGCGAGTTTGAAAATAACATAAGATGATTTGAGTTTTATCCTTTCTTGTATTGTTTATGATACTTACTTTACTTTATCTCGCTCAGTCGTGTCCGACTCTTTGTGACCTGTGGACTGTAGCCCGCCAAGCTCCTCCGTCCATGGGATTCTTGGGGCATTGGTGATATAGTATTATTTGTCATGCTTCTAATTTTAAAGAGAAAAAAATTATTTTGATTCTTTAAAACCTGGCTTCATACTAATAGTTATATTTGATAAAATTTTTCTGGTGACAATTGTGCCAGAGTATTAGACTTGTTCTCTGTTATCAGTCCCATCTCCATTTACATATGTTCCTTTACAGATATTAATACAATGTTTGCAGCAGCATTTTCCACGGTTCAGATGCTCAAAGGAGCCCAGAGGGAATAACCGTGTTGTGGACACAACCGCACTTCTACTCAGGTTGTGTAAGTCTGGACTTCCTGGAAGCAGAGAGGGGTGCAGGAATTTGAGTGCTCATGGTGAGTGAGGAAGTACTCTTCAGGAAAATCTGTGAGAAAGGGGGTGAAACATGATGAGGACTTAATCAAGGACATACTCTTAGGAAAAGTCAAGTCATGGCTTTATCAATAGGAAAAGGCTTTGGATCATATACCTCATCATCATGTTTTCCCTTTGAAGTCGGGTGCCTGGCTGTGACTAAAGGGGTGAGATTGCTTTCTGAGTAGGATGGCTTATTTCATGTGAAGGCAGGTTTCTATGTAGTGTCAAGGAATAAGAGTCTAGTATTTCGAGCAAGGGACTTCCCTGAGACCTCAGCTTTTAAAGAATCTGCCTGCAATGCAGGAGACCCCAATTCGATTCCTGGGTTGGGAAGATCCTCTGGAGAAGGGATAGGCTACCCGCTCCAGTATTCTTGGGCTTCCCTGGTGGCTCAGCAGGTGATGAATAAGTGGGCCGAGATCTGGGTGAGACATCACAGTGTCCTCTCCAGAGGTTAATAAGAGAATTATTGATGGAAGCAATATTGATCTTCTTCACAACACGATGATCTCTGGGTAGTTGCAGCTGGCTTCTTTTAAGGGAAATAGAAGTTCCATAGCTCTTAAGTTTAGGTCTTCTATTGATAGTGTTTATTAATCAAATAAAGTCACAAGACCAGGCTTGATGTGAGATAAGTGGCTTTCTTATCAGAGGCAGGAGAGATAATTGACTGCAACTATTTAGTATACTATCTGAAATGTTAAGCATAGTCTTTATTGCAACATTTTGGTGGAGAAGGCAATGGTAATCCACTCCAGTAATCTTGCCTGGAAAATCCCATGGAAGGAGGGGCCTGGTAGGCTACAGTCCATGGGGTCACTGAGTTGGACAGGACTGAGCGGCTTCACTTTCACTTTTCACTTTCATGCATTGGAGAAGGAAATGGAACACCCACTCCAGTGTTCTTGCCTGGAGAATCCCAGGAATGGGGGAGCCTGGTGGGCTGCCGTCTATGGGGCTGCACAGAGTCAGACACAACTGAAGCGACTTAGCAGCAGCAGCGGCAGCAACATTTTGACCGGTAACCTTTTCCTTCATTTTTTTCCAGGTGAAAAAGCAACCACACAATAGACTGAATTGTCCCAGAGAGTTTTACCCACAAATGATATTAGCTTCTTTTCCAATTGTGAATACTGGGCAGATCCCATTGAGGCAGGAAGTAGATGGGTCCCCCAAGGGTAAAGCAGTTGGAAATTCATCCACTGTGAACTATTCTCCAAGTCAAGAATAGCAAGACAACTGAGAACGGAGGCTAGGCCCTAACCAGACTAGTTATTTCTCCTTCTCGAAGTCAGGAGACCTCTCTGACTACACAAGTGTAGAAGGGCTCCTTGGAGATCAAAACAGGAGTAATGCTAAGACACCTTCAGTGAAAGCCATACCCATAGACATCTTCAGTGAAAGCCATCTAGGCTAAGAGATGTGTGCATGCCCATGGGAGGATCCTTCGATATACCAAAGATGGATTCTGAGCCAGGCAAATCAGAATGATTGGCTAAATGAAAATGGAAAGAAATGTCTCATAAAAGTAATTCAAACTGCCACAAGGGCGCGACCCAGCAAGTTTGTCTCTGAGTCTGCTGGTGTGTCTATCCCCATATACTGTACTCTTTGTTCCTCATAATAAATACTTTACTGTTATCACTACTTTCCTTATTTGTGGAAATTCTCCTTCTGCAAAGCTGAAAGGCCAGGTCCTGGTCACTGACCATTGGCCTAGTGGCTAGGATTTGGTGCTCTTACAGCGGCGACCTGACCTCACTCTCTTGTGGGGGATCTGAAACCCTGCTTCAAGTCACTGCAGTCCAAGGCCTCCTGACATCTCCATCAGCTGAATCAAAGGGATTCCCCACCTCCCTCCATAGGGCTGGGTAGGATAATTCCTCATGCAGAAGAGGCATGATCGCTTGATTCTTCAACATACTATACAGATTCTTATAACGTTTAGTTTCCTTTTGGGACAAAGAGACTTCACTCCTCCCCCTGACTGTTTTTTTCCTTAAGAAAACATGTCAGGGTAAAGAGCTGGACATATTGGGGGTGTGTCAGTAATCAAACACTTTTAGACATGAATGGAATGGAGGCTGAACATGGCTAGGCTAGAATAAATGAACACCCATTTAACCTATGAAAACTATCACGTGAGAAGATCAACATTACTGTTTCTATTTCAGCTTTGGGGATCCTTTTCTTCAATGGCCACATCACATTACTTTCTAGTTGGGATTTGGGGTATACTTTTTACTAACTCAAGCTCATTTCATATAACAGGAACATTTTTTAAAAGAAGTACGCCTTAATTGGAGTCTTTTCCATTCAATTTTCATAATAACATCTCTTGTATTTTCCCCATTTTCATATAAGAATGAAAGGTTTTTTTTTTAATTAAGCAGTAAATCTGACTGTTAAGTATTTATATAGGTAGCTTGACTCAATTTCTCATTTTCCAGTAGATATTCTTCTTTTAAAAAATTTTATTTATTTATTTGGCTGTACCAAGTCTTAGTTTTGGCATGTGGAATCTTTTTGTTGCAAAAGGTAGGATCTAGTTCTCTGACTAGTAGTAGAACCCAGGTTCCCTGCATTGGGTATGCGAAGTCTCAGCCACTGGACCAGCAGGGAAGTCCCATTTAGTAGATGACCTTTGTTAGCATTGTATTAATAATCCTAATCTGAACCCATAGGATCAAACTATTAGTCAATGCCTCATTTGTTGTTTCTCACAGTAGTCTGTCAATCCTTGGGAAATCTCCCTGAGTAGGTCATAATAAATAGGAGAATTTAAAAAATATATATATTTTAAATATATATATATAAGAGCTTAAATATATATATATATATATATATAAGAGCTTTCATTTTGTCTGTGAATAGATCTAAGTTTAACCTGTGGACTGAAGAAGAGGTGAGGATTATACTAGCCTGTTTCCATTCTTTCTTAACAAGCATTACATTCCTTGACCTATGGCCTCCGGGCTCACCAGCTGATATTCTAATGATTCATAAGGGGAAGACTGTAGCTGCCATGAAAAAAAAAAAAAGTTGCTCAAATTCCCATCGTAGAAAGCATGATCACTTAATAATCCCAGCTGCTGCTTCTGTGAATTAACTACTGCATTCTGACCATTGCCATGCTTCCAGTACAGCTCTAGGTAATGCTTGATTACGGTCATGGTACAGAACTAGGCAGGGACCACAGGAGACGTGGGCTTGATACCTGGGTCAGGAAGATCCCTCTGGAGGAGGAAACAGCAGCCCATTCCAGTATTCTTGCCTGGAAAGTTCCATGGACAGAGCAGTCTGGCGGGCTGCAGTTAGGGGGTTGCATGAGGAGTTTGACATGCCTGAGCACTCATGCACATGACACTGTAATGGAGCAAGGAGTGGTCTTCTCCCTACGGGCGTGCTTGGCTCAAGGTCTCACCAACAGCCTGCGCAAATCTTTCTCGCTGTTGTTCTGCAACCATACACTCTTCTACCCAAGTCTCCTCCGTCCCCTTTATTTTTCCTAGGTGTTAACTTTCATTGCAGTCTGAAGGCTCTCCTCACCTCTTCGTACTCTAACATTTCTCTTGCACATTTAATACTACCTTGGAGAAAAGTTCTCAGCCCCAAAATAAAGCTATGAGATGGAGTTGTTTCTTTTTTTAATGATGTAGAATGAAAGTAAGAAACCAGAATCAATATTTTGAAAGTGTTGAATCTAGAACCAAACCCAATGAACCCACACATCTCAGTGCCTTAACAAAATCAGCATTTTCTTGTCTAATAAGGGACTTTTTGGTTGGGTCAATAACCTCAGATATGCAGATGACACCACCCTTATGGCAGAAAGTGAAGAGGAGCCTCTTGATGAAAGTGAAAGAAGGAGTAAAAAAGTTGCCTTAAAGCTCAACATTCAGAAAACAAAGATCATGGCATCTGGTCCCATCACTTCATGGGAAATAGATGGGGAAACAGTAGAAACAGGGTCAGACTTTATTTTTTGGGGCTCCAAAATCACTGCAGATGGTGATTGCAGCCATGAAATTACAAGACGCTTACTCCTTGGAAGAAAAGTTATGACCAACCTAGATAGTATATTCAATAGCAGAGACATTACTTTGCTGACTAAGGTCCGTCTAGTCAAGGATATGGTTTTTCCTGTGGTCATGTATGGCTGTGAGAGTTGGACTGTGAAGAAGGCTGAGGGCTGAAGAACTGATGCTTTTGAACTGTGGTGTTGGAGAAGACTCTTGAGAGTCCCTGGGACTGCAAGGAGATCCAAGCAGTCCATTCTGAAGGAGATCAGCCCTGGGATTTCTTTGGAAGCAATGATGCTAAAGCTGAAGCTCCAGTACTTTGGACACCTCATGTGAAGAGTTGACTCACTGGAAAAGACTTTGATGCTGGGAGAGATTGGGGGCAGGAGGAGAAGGGGACGACTGAGGATGAGATGGCTGGATGGCATCACTGACTCGGTGGACATGAGTCTGAGTGAACTCTGGGAGATGGTGATGGACAGGGAGGCCTGGCGTACTGCGATTCATGGGGTCGCAAAGAGTCAGACACGACTGAGCGACTGAACTGAACTGATATGTTCAGAATATTGATCCAGAAATCAAGCCTCCTCTGTCTGGTGGGTCAGTCAGTAAAGAATCCACCTGCAATCCAGGAGACCTGGATTCGATCCCTGGGTTGGGAAGATCCCCTGAAGAAGGGAACAGCTGCCCACTCCAGTTTTCTTGCCTTGAGAATTCTATAGACAGAGGAGCCTGACAGGCTACAGTCCCCGGGGTCACAAAGAGTTGGACACTACTGAGCGACTCTTACTCATTCACTCACTCTATCTTTGTATTTCTTCATATTATTTAATGGAACCATCAGTTCAGTTCAGTTATTCAGTTCTGTCCAACTCTTTGTGACCACATGGACTGAAGCACACTAGGCTTCCCTGTCCATCACCAATTCCTGGAGCTTGCTTAAACTCATGTCCATTGAGTCAGTGATGCCATCCAACCATCTCCTCTGTTGTTCTCTTCTCTTCTCACCTTCAATCTTTCCCAGCATCAGGACCTTTTCCAGTGAATCAGTTCTTCACATCAGGTGGCCAAAGTATTGGAACTTCAGCCTTGACACTTCTATTTTGTTACATCAAGCAACTGTCCCTATTTTCGTGTCTGTTCTTGGACATCATATCTATTCCTAAGAATGATAAACATGGCAGATTTTACGTGGGAGATTCTCATGTGATAAGCGTGCCTGTAGTTCACATAGTTTCTATCTTTGTTTATTGGCCTGGGATCAATTATTTACCCAATTATAGCTACAAAGGAAGTTAAGAAATATAGTATATTTCATAGGAAGGATAAGAAAGTTTGGTTGATTAGGCATCAGCTGTGATAGTCAGTATAGTACCAAGACTATTCCATTCTTTTCCCCCTCCAAGCGGTTATACCTAATTCCTCTATCTAATCACGGATCAAACACTGTGAAGGATGCAAGTCCTCTGCATCAGTTGGAGATACAGTACATCCAAGTCTGTGTGTGCGTATGTGTGTGTGTGTGTGTGTGTGTGTGTGTGTGTGTGTGTGTGCTCAGTTGTGTTCGACTCTTTGTGACCCCATGAACTGTAGCTGCCAGGCCACTGTCCATGTGATTTTCCAGTCAAGATTACTGGAGTGGGTTGCCATTTTTTTCCCCCAGGGGGGTCTTCCCAATCCAGGGATTGAAGCCTCGTCTCTTGTATTTCCATTGGCACACAGTTTCTTTACCAATGAGCCACCTTGGAAGCCCACGCTCAAGTCTAGTGACCTACAAACTAAAGAGTTAAGTTCTGTGACCTTTCCCATCTTTATCCATCCTTATTAACCCAACATGGAATGCTAAACCAGAGACAGTGAAATAGAACTAAAAATTTTTATTTCTTGTATTCCTGGGCCAAACTGTTTTTCTCGCAACTTAATGGCAGCTACCTTGAGGCTATTAGAAATAATGGCAGTAAGTGAGAAGGCCACACTCATAAATATGCCACAAGTTGAATATTAATAAGACTTTATCACTCAAAGTTGCTTGTATCTTATTCTATACTTTTGAAATATACAGGCAATCAATTTTTCCAACACTCCAAAGCCCTAACTTACTATTTTTTTAAAATATAAATTTATTTATTCTAATTGGAGGTTAATTACTTTACTATATTGTATTGGTTTTGCCATACATCAACATGAATCTGCCACAGGTATACACTGTTCCCCACCCTGAACGCCTCTCCCTCCTCCCTCCCTGCCATCCGTCTGGGTCTTCTCAGTGCACCAGCCCCAAGCATCCAGTATCATGCATCGAACCTGGACTGGTGATTCGTTTCATATATGATCTTATACATGCTTCAGTGCCATTCTCCCAAATTATCCCACCTTCTCCCTCTCCTAAATGACTATTTTTTTCATTTTCATACCTTCATACAAATAGACTGATTCTTTTCTGAGTGTACCTTTTCTTGGAACCCCTTGCTAAAAGCAGACAGTGAAAGCTGAAACACATTATTATTTTGAATCTCTGCAGCCCTTTCACCTATATTTAGACATAAGGGTCTGCCTTCCATAGTCACTTATTTTAATAAAAATTTTTATGCTTCTGCATAACATTCTCCCTCATATTTCCATCTATCCATATCTTTTAAATTACCCTTCTAGTGTAATTTGATAAAGTCTCTTAAGCAGGGACCAAGAGATTTGTTAGAAATTTCAGCATATTGCCAGTCTTATAAATTTCCCTGTAAAAACATGATTTATTATTGTTGTTGTTTAATTACTAAGTTGTGTCAAACTCTTTTGCTACTCTGTGAACTGTAGCCCATCAGGCTCCTCTGCCCATGGAATTCTCCAGGCAAGAATTCTGGAGTGGGTAGCCATTCCCTTCTCCAGGGGATCTTCTCAACCCAAGAATCAAACTGAGGTCTCCTGCATTGCAGGAAGATTCTTTACCACTGAGCCACCTGAGAAGCCCTGAAATATGATTTACCATCACCTTTTCTGAATACCTGATTCATTCCCATTCCAATAATCACTGGGAGGATACAGAGGAGCCTGCAACTTTACAAAGGGGAGCCATAGCTTTCTAAATGGGGATTTGTTTTCCAGTCCTTACAGTCTGAGAATCAAGTATAGGCAGTGTCCTTTGGACATCTGAGAGAGGCCTAAACATCTCTGCTCACTGCCCTGCAGGATGTCAGGAAATGTTGGCATCCCATTTTGTGCTGGTCTCAGCCTACTGATAGTGATAAGCCTGGGGCCTGGAAATGCATTCCCCTGAGGCCCACTCCCCTGCTTAGAACAGATATTATGGCTAGACTGGCCTTTGTGGCTCCTGTTGTGAAAGCAAAATGCCCTCCACCATAATAGATGAGCCTTATTTATATAATCGTAACATGAACTTAAGAGAAACAGAGGATGTTGAATTTTGTCAAAGGCCTTCTCTGCATCTATTGACATAATCATATGGTTTTAATTTTTCAATTTGTTAATGTGGTGAATTACATTGATTGATTTGCAGATATTGAAGAATCCTTGCATCCCTGGGATAAAGCCCACTTGGTCATGGTGTATGATCTTTTTAATGTGTTGTTGGATTCTGATGGTTAGAATTTTGTTTATGATAAAAACTCTCCAGAAAGCAGGAATAGAAGGAACATACCTCAACATAATAAAAGCTATATATGACAAACCCACAGCAAACATTATCCTCAATGGTGAAAAATTGAAAGCATTTCCCCTAAAGTCAGGAACAAGACAAGGGTGCCCACTTTCACCGCTACTATTCAACATAGTTCTGGAAGTTTTGGCCACAGCAATCAGAGCAGAAAAAGAAATAAAAGGAATCCAAATTGGAGAAGAAGAAGTAAAACTCTCACTGTTTGCAGATGACATGATCCTCTACATGGAAAACCCTAAAGACTCCACCAGAAAATTACTAGAGCTCATCAATGAATATAGTAAAGTTGCAGGATATAAAATCAACACACAGAAATCCCTTGCATTCCTATACACTAATAATGAGAAAGTAGAAAAAGAAATTAAGGAAAAAATTCCATTCACCATTGCAATGAAAAGAATAAAATACTTAGAAATATATCTACCTAAAGAAACTAAAGACCTATATATAGAAAACTATAAATCACTGATGAAAGAAATCAAAGAGGACACTAATAGATGGAGAAATATACCATGTTCATGGATTGGAAGAATCAATATAGTGAAAATGAGTATACTACCCAAAGCAATTTACAAATTCAATGCAATCCCTATCAAGCTACCAGCCATATTTTTCACAGAACTAGAACAAATAATTTCAAGATTTGTTTGGAAATACAAAAAGCCTAGAATAGCCAAAGCAATCTTGAGAAAGAAGAATGGAACTGGAGGAATCAACTTGCCTGACTTCAGGCTCTACTACGAAGCCACAGTCATGAAAACAGTATGGTACTGGCACAAAGACACACATATAGATCAATGGAACAAAACAGAAAGCCCAGAGATAAATCCACACACATATGGACACCTTATCTTTGACAAAGGAGGCAAGAATATGCAATGGAGTAAAGACAATCTCTTTAACAAGTGGTGCTGGGAAAACTGGTCAACCACTTGTAAAAGAATGAAACTAGATCACTTTCTAACACCGCACACAAAAATAAACTCAAAATGGATTAAAGATCTAAATGTAAGACCAGAAACTATAAAACTCCTAGAGGAGAACATAGGCAAAACACTCTCAGACATAAATCACAGCAGGATCCTCTATGATCCACCTCCCAGAATTCTGGAAATAAAAGCAAAAATAAACAAATGGATCTAATTAAAATTAAAAGCTTCTGCACAACAAAGGAAATTATAAGCAAGGTGAAAAGACAGCCTTCTGAATGGGAGAAAATAATAGCAAATGAAGCAACTGACAAACAACTAATCTCAAAAATATACAAGCAACTTATGCAGCTCAATTCCAAAAAAATAAATGACCCAATCAAAAAATGGGCCAAAGAACTAAATAGACATTTCTCCAAAGAAGACATACGGATGGCTAACAAACACATGAAAAGATGCTCAACATCACTCATTATTAGAGAAATGCAAATCAAAACCACAATGAGATACCACTTCACACCAGTCAGAATGGCTGCTATCCAAAAATCTGCAAGCAATAAATGCTGGAGAGGGTGTGGAGAAAAGGGAACCCTCCTACACTGTTGGTGGGAATGCAAACTAGTACAGCCACTATGGAGAACAGTGTGGAGATTCCTTAAAAAATTGCAAATAGAACTACCTTATGACCTAGCAATCCCACTGCTGGGCATACACACTGAGGAAACCAGAATTGAAAGAGACACGTGTACCCCAATGTTCATCGCAGCACTGTTTATAATAGCTAGGACATGGAAACAACCTAGATGTCCATCAGCAGATGAGTGGATAAGAAAGCTGTGGTACATATACACAATGGAGTACTACTCAGCCGTTAAAACGAATTCATTTGAATCAGTTCTGATGAGATGGATGAAACTGGAGCTGATTATACAGAGTGAAGTAAGCCAGAAAGAAAAATACCAATACAGTATACTAGCACATATATATGGAATTTAGAAAGATGGCAATGACGACCCTGTATGCAAGACAGCAAAACAGACAGAGATGTGTATAACGGACTTTTGGACTCAGAGGGAGAGGGAGAGGGTGGGATGATTTGGGAGAATGGAATTGAAACATGTATACTATCATGTAAGAATCGAATCGCCAGTCTATGTCTGACGCAGGATACAGGATGCTTGGGGCTGGTGCATGGGGATGACCCAGAGAGATGTTATGGGGAGGGAGGTGGGAGGGGGGTTCATGTTTGGGAAAGCATGTAAGAATTAAAGATTTTAAAATTTAAAAAAATTAAAAAGAGAAACAGAGGATAAAAAAGTGAATTTCTTTATTTTTTCTCTAATATATGCCCTCCCCACCCCACATCTTGCCTATACAAGAGTGCAATGTAATATATAGGCTGTTTTCTTCTGTCACTGGGGTGGTAGTAGTTTAGTCGCTCAGTTGTGTCTGGCTCTTTATGACCCCATGGACTGTTGCCCTTTAGGCTTCTCTGTACGTGAGATTCTCCAGGCAAGAATACTGGAGTGGGTTGCTGTTTCCTTTTCAAGGAACCTTCCTGACCCAGGGATCAAACCTGAGCCTCTTGCATTGCAGGTCGATTCTTTACTGCTGAGCCACCAGGGAAGTCCAGGCAAGAAAGTTAGTGTGAAATAATAGTAATTTCCCTGTCTTCTTCTAACTGGATCCAGACACTCCTACAGATCTCTGACCTCATGGAGTCTCCCAGTAAAAGCATAGAGAGAAAGACTTCTGCCCTTTCTGGGAGTTCTCCCGTGGCAAGTGGTGCTGCTCCATAGACTCCCTGACCATTGGGTCTCTGGGCATAAATTGCTTGTTTTGAACTACATTATCTATTTTTCTCTTTAAACATATCCAAAACATTCATATTTTCATTGCATGGTTAGGGAATAAGTAAGCAATGTGTACTCAGTGTCCAAATTAAATCCCCAAACATAAGGCAATTTTCAAGTACAGGGAAAACAAGAGGTCGTACAAGAAAGGAGATGTTATTTATGATACATTCCTCAGCTGTGCAATCAGTCAGTTCAGTTCAATCACTCAGTCGTGTCCAACTCTCTGCGACCCCATTGACTGCAGCACACCAGGCTTCACTGTCCATCACCAACTCCCAGAGCATTCTCAAATTCATGTTCATCAAGTAGGCGATGCCATCCAACCATCTCATCCTCTGTCATCCCCTTCTCCTCCTACCTTCAATCTTTGCCAGCATCACTTTTCCAGTGAGCCAGTTCTTTGCATCAGATGGCCAACATCATTGTTTTCACTTTGGCTCAGCCTCTTCATTCTTTCTGGAGCTATTTCTCCACCCTTCTCCAAAAGTATATTGGGCACCTACTGACCTGGAGAGTTCATCTTTCAGTGTCATATCTTTTTGCCTTTTCATACTGCTTATGGGGTTCTCAGGGCAAGAACACTGAAGTGGTTTGCCATTCCCTTCTCCAGTGGACCATGTTTTGTCAGAACTCTCCACTATGACATGTCCATCTTGGGTGACCCTACACGGCATGGCATAGTATGCACTCACACACACACACACACACACACACACACACACACACAATAGCATAGATTCTGAAATCTGAGTCAATGAAAATGAGCAGAAGGAAAATGTCTCTCTGTGTGTGAGTATGTGTGAGGGAGCAAACTCTCTACCCACAAATTGGAAAGTAAGGCTTCTGAAATTCCTAGCCCTTTGGGTATTCATTGATATAAAACCTTAAATCCTACAAGTAAACTATGAAGGGTTATCATCAAAGAACATATAGTCAAAAGCAAGTCAATAGAATTTAAATAGTCAAAAAATAATATTGTCACTCTTATTTGTTAAAGTTGATGCAAGATAAAGGCCTTAAGTTGTCGCTATAATAAAAAAAAATTTTTTTTTTCATTGATAAACATTACGAGTAGTTTTTGTGTTACAGAAAAAGACAAATATGAGCCAAGTTAGAAGTTAGACTTTCATTACTGTAAACAGATGATCATCCATGCTGTTCCAGAGAAGACAATGGCAGCCCACTGCAGTGTTCTTGCCTGGAGAATCCCAGGGACAGAGGAGCCTGGTGGGCTGCCGTCTATGAGGTCGCACAGAATCGGACACGACTGAAGCGACTTAGTAGCAGCAGCAGCAGCAGTCCATGCTGTTCAGTCTCTGATCTGAATGAACTATAAATATGACATTTATGAAAGCTAAAATCTGCATTTAAGCTTGAAATATTATAGCTTTCTTGTCTACATATTTTAATAGTTTTGGATATTAGGTTTTTCTCTGCCCCCTTTCCACATAAACTCTAGAGTCATTTACTTTGTTTATCTATAATCAAGAGGGAAAACCTTACAATTCAAATAGGAATTAAATCCATTTTTTAGCATCTTTACTCAGAAAGAGCTGATTAGTTTTTAAAGAAAAGAATTCAGAAACTATTTCTAGGAATTTTAATTTATGATAAAATGATGCTGAAGAAGGTACACATGACTGGAATAAGTTTCTTTTTGGAAAGTAGAAAAGTGATAATCTGAGTAATCAGTGGAGGAAAAGCAACACTAATGGAGAACAGGCTGTATTTTACAAAATGTGAGACTAAGAGACTGTAAAATGAAATTACACTATGTATTTTATTCCCAGTTTATATTGAACATTAAACACATAAAGTAGAAAATCATTCTGGCATACTGATTTTTTGCTTCCTCTGGGGGGTCCTGTGTACCTGTGTGCTCAATCGTGTCCAACTCTTTGCGATCTCATGGCTGTAGCCAGCCAGGCCCCTCTGTCCATGGAATTTCCTAATCCAGGGACTCTTCACAGCTCAGGGATCACAGCTGCATCTCTTGTATCTCCTGCATTGGCAGGCGGATTCTTTACTACTGGCACCACCCAGGAGGGCTCCATTGGTGGTTCAGATGATAAAGAATCTGCCTTCAATGAGGGAGACCCAGATTCGATCGCTGGGTTGGGAAGATTTCCTGGAGAAGGGAATGGCTACCTACTCCTATATTCTTGTCTGGAGAACTCCATGGACAGAGAAGCCTGGCAGTCTAGTCAGTGGGGATGAAAAGAGTCATACACAACTGAATGAATCTCTCTCCACTCAGAAAGTCAATATTGGGCATTGAAATCATAAAGTAGAAAATTATCCTAACATACTATTTATTGTTTCTTATGGAGCTTTGGGATTTTGTTTATTTAATACATCAGGTAGAACTAATTGAATTTCCAATCTGAATTGAAAAGTATGAAAAAAGATTATTTCTTAGTATTTGAAACAACTTTATTCTCCATTTGTCTAGCAAGTGTTAAGAAAGGAAAAAAATAAATGAATTTTTCCTCTTATTAAATCCCTGAAGATTCATTATAATTGATTATTTCTATGTACCAAACCATCTTATTTCTGCCATTGAAGATGCTATTTTAATGTAGTGTGAAAGTGACCTGGATTATTAAATTACACAGTTTAAATAATTCTAGGTTTTTAAGACTTGTGACATTATACTGATTTTCCTATGCCTCATTTTATCTTTCTGCTCCATCTTCAACTAAACTCACATCCACATACACACACAGGTGGACGTGTACACACACAGTCCTCAGATAAATTCACATCCACTTACACACATGCATGCATATGCACATACCCAAACCAGTCTGTTGTTCCATGTCCAGTTCTAACCGTTGCTTCCTGACCTGCATACAAATCTCTCAAGAGGCAGGTCAGGTGGTCTGGTATTCCCATCTCTTTCAGAATTTTCCACCGTTTATTGTGATCCACACAATCAAAGGCTTTGTCATAGTCAATAAAGCAGAAATAGATGTTTTTCTGGAACTCTCTTGCTTTTTTGATGATCCAGTGAATGTTGGCAATTTGATCTCTGGTTCCTCTGCCTTTTCTAAAACCAGCTTGAACATCAGGAAGTTCATGGTTCACATATTGCTGAAGGCTGTATATTGTCACCCTGTTCATTTAACTTGTACGCAGAGTACATCATGATAAATGCTGGACTGGAAGAAACACAAGCTGGAATCAAGATTGCCGGGAGAAATATCAATAACCTCAGATATGCAGATGACACCACCCTTATGGCAGATAGTGCAGAGGAACTAAAAAGCCTCTTGATGAAAGTGAAAGTGGAGAGTGAAAAGTTGGCTTAAAGGTCAACATTCAGAAAACAAAGATCATGGCATCTAGTCCCATCACTTCATGGGAAATAGATGAGGAAACAGTGGAAACAGTGTCAGACTTTATTTTTTTGGGCTCCAAAATCACTGCAGATGGTGACTGCAGCCATGAAATTAAAAGATGCTTACTCTTTGGAAGAAAAGTTATGACCAACCTAGATAGCATATTCAAAAGCAGAGACATTTCTTTGCCGACTAAGGTCTGTATAGTCGAGGCTATGGTTTTTCCTGTGGTCATGTATGGCTGTGAGAGTTGGACTGTGAAGAAGGTTGAGGGCTGAAGAACTGATGCTTTTGAACTGTGGTGTTGGAGAAGACTCTTGAGAGTCCCTTGGACTGCAAGGAGATCCAAGCAGTCCATTCTGAAGGAGATCAGCCCTGGGATTTCTTTGGAAGGAATGATGCTAAAGCTGAAGCTCCAGTACTTTGGCCACCTCATGCAAAGAGTTGACTCATTGGAAAAGACTCTGATGTTGGGAGGGATTGGGGGCAGGAAGAGAAGGGGACGACAGAGGATGAGATGGCTGGATGATATCACTGACTCGATGGACATGAGTCTGAGTGAACTCCGGGAGTTGGTGATGGACAGGAAGGCCTGGTGTGCTGAGATTCATGGGGTTCGCAAAGAGTTGGACACGACTGAGCAACTGAACTGAACTGAACTGAACTGAAACACTTTGTTGAGCTGGGGAAAAACAACAACAACACTGGATTCATTAGATAGTTTTGAGAATATAATACCTTGTTCTTTGCTATTGTTTTAAGTCTATTCAAGTTTAGATATTATCTTCTGGGTCAGAATAATAATCAATAACTTCATTGTAATGACATAAGAGAAATTCAATTCTTATAAAGTATATCTACTACCTTTAAAATTTTTAAACGTACTACTCTTGTTTTAAAATAAGCTGATTAAGAAAATATATTAAAATTGACATTCCTTTTTATTGTTAATGACAAAAATGTAAATAAAGCCCATATGTACTGAGAGAGAGGGGTGGGCAGATTAGCATCCTTGCTGCTGCTACATCGCTTCAGTTGTGTCTGACTCTGCGACCCCAGAGACGGCAGCCCATCAGGCTCCCTTGTCCCTGGGATTCTCCAAGCCCACATTGGAGTGGGCTGCCATTTCCTTCTCCAATACATGAAAGTGAAAAGTGAAATTGAAGTCGCTCAGTCGTGTCCGACTCTTAGCGACCCCATGGACTGCAGCCTATCAGGCTCCTCCGTCCATGGGATTTTCCAGGCAAGAATACTGGAGTGGGTTGCCATTGCCTTCTCTGTAGCATCCTTGACACTGTGTCTATTATATGGTTAATATTTTCAATAAACTAATCAGATGTAAAAATATTTTGAAAGAGCTTTAGCTGTAGATGCCCGCATAATAGGTCAGCTTCTTCAGAAGAAGACTTTTCATGAAAGCAAAGTGCTGCAAAGGTTCAAGATGACAGCTGTAAACACTATGAAAGACCAAGATGTCTTCATCTATGTAAGAGCCTCTGTTGTCTGATTTTAGTTCTAAATTGTGCACAGATGATAAAAACTCATATTTTTCTCAACCAGTATAATGAGTTATTTTTCTTTAGAAATTACATGTTTGAAAAAGGAGAAATAAGAGACACTTGTTTTATTTTTTAAAAATCAAACATCATAGAGGATAGTATCATATATGCTAGCATTTCTTAGATTTTATAATGAACATAATAGGATCCAAGGTACCAATAATGAAAAAGACATATGGCAAATTGAGAAATCATTGCTCTCCTCACAAGTATTAAATAGGTTTTTTAAAATCTCCATTATGATAATTATTAGTGTTGTAAACATTGCTTAAGACAAATCTTTTTCTTTTTCTAAATTTAGATTCATAGATGAAAATAATCTTCAGCTGTTATTTTAATTCTTAATATCTAGACCTGTGACATGTAATTGATTAAGTTATTTATGTTTTATTGGTTTTAGCTTTCTTACTCTTAATTTATGAAAGAACACAAAATAGATTGAACAGTTAAGCTATTGCCTTTTTGTAGATCTAAACATTTGATAAGAAAGTCACTAATATTCAAACCAATACAGCTTAAAATCAGGATGGAGTGATGATATTTACATACTTCAATATTGATACTCTTATCAATTTAAAATAAAATGTTTGATTTCTTATGGAATATCTGTTTCATTAAAACCAATGGGCCAACATCCACAGTGTTTGACCAGTAAAATAAAATATATAGAAAAATATATTGTCTTCAAAATATTATATAGAGATTTTAATATATGGTCAGCCTGTTTTAAAAGTCTTCTTCAATAGTCACATGAATCCAAACAAAAATTATGGAATGACTTCTGTCAACAAGTCATTATTCTCAGTCTTACATTCCTTGTGTTATTTTATAACATAGTTCAATAATGATGTACAGTGAGAGCAATATTGATATGGAATTGCATATAGCTCACTTTGCAAGAGTACATTACGCCCTCCTTGTTTTTTTAATAATCAATGAAATGCTGCTGAAATTCTTCAATGAAATGGAATTTGAAAGACTTTAAAGAATAGCCTAATGACTCAAAATGACTATTCTAATAATCCTACTTTTTAGATTTATGCTGCTAATGAGATGTTTTAAAATGTAGAGCATTTTTATAGATTTCTTTTTAAATTCTATACGTTTTCTATATTTGTATGTATATCAATATTTATGTTCATATCTACCTACATGTCTAATTTGAACATTATGTGTGGAAGCTCTATGTATCATTAGCTATGATAACTGCTGATACTGATAAGTCAATGCACTTATCCTTGAGGAATTATATCATTCACTCATATGCTTTATCTCCTTATCTTTTCCTTTTCAGTATTTTGTTTTCATATTTCCTTGCAAGGTCTTAACTATAAAAGTAAGAGAAAGGAAAGTAAGAATTTAACTTATCAGTGACTGTGTACCTCTTTTGTCATAATTTGAAGTGGAGAGAACAGTATATTATCACTCTAATTTTTGGACATATTGAAAATATTTTTATCTGTTTTTTAAAATTTAAATGTATTTATTTTAATTGGAGGCTAATTACTTCACAATATTGTATTGGTTTTGCCATACATCAACATGAATCCTCCATGGGTATACACGTGTTCCCCATCCTGAACCCCCCTCCCACCTCCCTCCCCGTATCATCCTTCTGGGAATTCTATTTGATTAGCTTGATAGTCCATATCCTCTTGCTACATGTCACATAACACGGCATGAACTATCAGATTGTTGGGATTTTGCCTCCAAGAACTGTAGCATGATTTCTCACTTTTTGAACTGAGAAGCTATGGAGACACCTGTGTTACTTGATACTGTTCTCTCCCAAGATTTGTATTTTTTAGTGGCATTGGAAGTGCCTCCTATTTTCCAATAAGACAAAGCTATTGCCATCATGGCATACAACATGGTAATATCCCTGAAATTTACTGACAACTGGATATTGAAATGTATGTCCCCTGCCTTCTCTTGATGAACATTTTCTTAATTATTCATTTTCCATTTTACTTGTTTTAACTTTCTCTTTGTTGTCTAAATCAAATATTATTTATGAAGTTCATTATCTATACTTTCACTTGAAGACAGTCATATCTCCTTTATAAGAGAAATATCTCTTCTTTTACAGAGCTCAATGAAGAAGTCCATTTATTCAAGCAGTTGTGAATTATCTAGCCCAGAAAGGACTTTTACTTTGTCTGTGACTCCTTCCTTCAGGTTTGCTACCCAATCCTGATCTTCTTCTAGTAATCTAAAGGGAGACGGGACACATTTACAGGGTAATTTCGCAAAAATTATGGGGAGTGGTGACCCAATTCAGGCATAAAATGTCAAAGCATTCTTTTCTTTACTATGACCCAGTTACACTTCTGACCTTGGAAAAGATGGTCCCGATTTTACCTTTGGAGAACAGAGTAAAATTTCAGTCAGAGTTTTTAGTTTCTTATAGAAATAGATCTGCTGCCAACAATAGTGTCATATCAGAAAATGGCTGTGCTAGGCATCATAGCCTATATTTACTAATGAAAGAAGAGAGAAGATATGAAATTAGGTGTCCTACTCTGGTTATATGATTACGTGTTTGAAAATGTCTTCTTTACGTCTAATCTTAAATCGTCTAATCATTTATTTGAGCAAAGACTAGCTTCATCTCTGGGTTTATTTACTGAAAACTCAAACAGATTTCGGTTTTATCAAAATAATGTTTTTATGTCTATGACAGTTAAAGTTATCTATTCAAATGATGATAGCAATTTTCCTCCAATGTGGTAATGAGATGAGTTATCGACTTTGAATAGATTCTTCAGGATAATAAAGTAGAATGATATTCCAGAGACTAAACTAATACTTTGAAGTTTGATTTTTACTGCTTAACCATGAAAACAAGGGTGATATAAGGCATTAGGATGTGCAAACATATTGGAAGTGAAATTTGCCTTGTTAACAATGAGCAAGCATCTCCATGTAACTATTAGACCCTTCTTTGTGTGATTCATCTGTTTTACTGTACAAGAGATTGTCTAAAATTTTTCTTCTGACTTGCTTTTTAGTTTACCTGTTCTCTTTAGTTTTTCTACTCTAAGTTTCAAACCTATCAATTTCTTGAGCTTCTAATTTTAGACTTTGCATTAATCACTTTGAGAGTTCCCATTTTATTCTGTATGGCATCAAATTTTCCATGGAAATTCTTCCTGTTATCTAATTTCTCAAAAGTATTAAGCCCTGTTTTTTAAGGTCCTTTCTGAGAATTCCAGTACTTGAACCTCCTCTTAGTCTGTTTACATTGCCTCTTTTCCCCGTCATTTCTCAACCCATTTAGTCTGCTATTTCTTCCTTATGCATTGACCATTATGATGAAAAATTTCAGAAGTGATTTGATGCTTTGTATGATGTTCCATTCTGAAGAAATAATTTATATTTGCTTAATTATGCTATTACACAGAGGCATATCTCCTAATCCAATCAAAGATTTGGCAGGTCCAGGAAGAATAATTTAATTTTGCTTTCTCTACTTTTAGTATATGGCCCTTTGCTGTTTCCAAATAATACCATGAAATATGAACTGATTCACCATTCTAAACTTATCCCCTTGTCCCTGTGAGACTGCCAAAAACTTGAGGTGACAATTAGTTAGTTGGTGTTAGTTGCTTAGTCATGTCCGACTCTCTGTGACCCCATGAACAGGAGCCCACCAGGCTTCTCTGTCCATGGAATTCTCCAGGCAAGAATACTGGAGGGGATAGCCATACTCCAGGGGATCTTCTAGATCCAGGGATAGTACCAGGGTCTCCTGCATTGCAGGTGGATTCTTTACCATCTGAGCCACCAGGGGAAGCCTTTTGAGGTGAGTAAGTTATATCGAATACTAGGCTTACTCTGCTGGACTCCTCTCTTTTCTGAGATCTTGGCCTTTCAAGCACTTTGTGTCTTGCAAGCTTATCAATGTCTTCAAACAGGTGTGTGTGATCTCATTGTGTGTGTGTGTGTGTACATTTGCACATGTATGTGTATTTTCTGTATTTTGGCCACCTTTTCTACTCTTTCTGTTTCATAAGTTTGGTTTGAAATAAACTAGCCTACATATTTAGGAAGAATATATTCCTTATGAGAAATTAAGCTGCATTAAAGCCAGTATGCCTGGAATTGAGGATAAACCTCAGAGAATTGATATGCAGCTATACAGGATAATTGTCTATAACATCCTCAAATCAGGCTATTTTTCTCCACATTAAGGATATGAACAGAGACTATTTTCTCCTTGTCACAGATACTGAAGCAGAGTTTCTGAAATAATGCAACAAATTTTCATGTACAATATCTGAGAGGGGGAAAAAACACAGTTTTCTCATCTATCTTGTGATTTCACCAGTATTATTACTTAGTGCTCTATTAAAGTAGAGAATGACCCTATGTGGTGTGACATAAAACTACATTTCTCTAAATACACTTTATGGCTAGGTAGGAATTTCTGAAGACTTTAGGTTGAAGACTAAACTTTGTGATAGGGACTCTGTTTTCTCCACTGCTAAATATTGGAACTTTGGTTAACTCTTCTTCAATGTATATTGATTTTCAAAAGAGATTAGATGGGAGGAAAAAAGCACAGGGATGTAATTAGGAGCAGCTTTGTGAGTGGGGAAGATTATTGGATGCTACACAGAGATACTTGGCCCCAGTTTCTAAGACAGAGGTTCAGGAACCTGGTTTCTGGAAGTCCCTGGAAATGAACTCAGGGCAGGAGCTGAGAGAGGGCAATATCTAAGCACAGTAGTAATGATAGCTTAAAATCCCTGCCAGCTTTAATTGCAGTCTTCTCCACCTGCAATGTAGGAGACACAGGAGAGGTGTGTTCCATCCCTGGGTCTCAGGAAGATTCCTTGGAGAAGGAAACAGCAACTTGCTGCAGTGTTCTTGTCTGAGAAATTCCATGGAGAGAGGAGCCTGGCAGGCTACACTCCATGGGATCGCAAAGAGTCAGACACAACTAAGCGACTAACACACAGAAAATCAGGATCTCACATCCCCTGCAAGTATGTGCATCCCATGTGTTGGGAGAAATACCTGCTGCTTCTGACCTGGGGTCTCAGCAGTGGACAGTCCTGGGGAGAAGCGGCTGGCTGCTCTAGGAGACATGACTCTCCCTGCCGTACAACCTTGTGTAGAGACGTTTCTCTGATGTGTTGAGGCCCTAGTATGTCCCAAGAATCATCTGGAGCCGCCACAAGTGACGTGTCTTGAGCTGAGCAAGCTGAGGATCTCTATGAATATCCACATTCAATTCCACACTGATGAATTCATAAGGAAAATGCTAGGATATAGGCAGAAACCAACATGGGCAGTACATAGACATACACATTGGCTATCAGTATATTCTCTATTTCCACATGTGATCCAATACTTACTAAAATAAAACTAAAAAGAGACAAAATGGACGAACTGATGATTGTGCATGCATGCTAAGTTGTTTCAGTCGTGTCCGCCTCTTTGCGACCCCATGGACTGTAGCCCACTAGGCTCCTCTGTTCATGGAATTCTCCAAGAAAGAATACAGGAGTAGGTTGTCATTTTCTCCTCTAGGGATTGATGTTAATAGTAATACTAAAATATACATATTTTTATTTTGTCATTAAACAATAAATCAATTTAAGTTATTTATCAATTAATATCAATAACATCACAGTAGAGAGGTGTTCTGAAATAAAACAATAATAATTTATGAAGCTATAGCTGACTGTTCAATAAAAAATGACTAGGTTTAATAAAAAAATCAAATTTAATTATTATATCAGCATTGCTAATAAAAAGAAAAAAATGCATTGCAGTAAGTGCATATAACAATTTTAAAAACTACTCAGTTGATATAAAATCAGGTTTTCCATTTGTATTTTTTAAATCTTCAAATGTATCATTAAAATATGTTAGAAATATTATTGTATGACTTCCTTTAATAAATATTTATTTACAGAGTACCTATTTTGTATGCTAAGCACAAAGGATATAGGAGAGAATAAAACTGATAAAAACCTGCCTGAATTAAATTTGTGAAGCTTACATTCTCATGTGAGGAGGCTGTAAACACACACACACACACTTTATAGAATTAACAATCTTTTTTTCTAAAAGTGCTCAGTAGGTTACATGAAGTTGTATGTCCATTTAAATGAAGCAAGGATAGACAAAGAAAGGAGATGGATAGAAGGGATGCACTGCAATTGACAAGGGAATGAACTTAGTTATGTTGCCTGAACTCTTTAAATTCATGGTCATGAGCCTCATGCTACTCAGCAAACATGCCTCTTTTCTTCATGGTCCCATTTTCTGTTTCTATTTCATTCCTTCTCTTTTCAAAAATCTCCAATATCTTTTTACCCTACTCACACTTTTTTGCTCTTTAATGATTGCTTATTCACTAAGTAAATTAATCAGAAAATAAAATTTATAGACTCAGACAATCCCTTTGCAATCACATCTGCATCCACATATGACATCTTCCTGCTTGATACCCCAAGTCTGTGTTTTCCAGTCCAATAGCCACAAGCCGCACATGGCCATAGAGCATATAAGAAGAGAGGCTAGTTCAAATTGTGAAATACTGTGAATGCAAAATCCACACTGGATTTCAAATAGAGTAGGAAAGATTTAGAGTAGAATATCACACTTAATTTGTTATACTGATTAAATGTTGAAATAATATTTTGGATATATTGGGCTGCTACTGCTAAGTCTGCTAAGTTGCTTCAGTCGTGTCCGACTCTGTGTGACCACATAGACGGCAGCCCACCAGGCTCCTCCGTCCCTGGGATTCTCCAGGCAAGAACACTGGAGTGGGTTGCCATGTCTTTCTATATTGGGTTAAATAATATTTAAAGAATTTCACCTGCCTTTTTAAACTTTTTAAAGTGTGATTATTGGCAAATCGAAAATCCCTTATACTGCTAACATAATTCTGTTAGGAAGACCTGCTCTAGAAGAACTTGGCCTTCTGTCTGAAGCAGATCGCTCTCCTTTCACAGAGAACATGTATACGTGAGATCATCACACCAGCTTGTCTCCCATACCTTCCAGTCTATATTGCCAGTTAATTTTCCCTGATCTCCAGAATCTTTTTTTTTTAATTAAGTTTTACTAGAATATAGTTGACTTACAATGTTGTGTTAGTTGCAGATGTACTGCAAACTGAATCAGTTTTATATACATATGTTATATATACTTATATATCAGTTATATATACGTATATATCAATTATATATCAGTATATACATATTTATATATATATGTAAAGAATGATACATTTATCCTTTCTTTATTCTATAATATATAGCATCATTTTCAGTAGCATGGGCCTATGGTGCTACTCTCCCATCTTTTAAAAGATGCTCACAGAACCCCTCTTCCCCTGACAATTACTGTCCCATTTCTCACGTCTCCTTCTCAATAAAGTTTTTCCATAAGGTCCTATAGGCTCAGTTTTCGTCTTCTCCTTTGTGCGTGCTCTATTACCACTTCCATTTTCCAACAACAGCAACAAACATCAAGGACAACAAGCTGCTTTTCTGATATGGCCGTGATCGGCTTCCTTACAGTAAAAATCCAGTGATTAATTTCAAGCCCGCGTCTTCCTTATCCAGGCAGAGCTGATTCTCTCTCCTTCTCTACAGAATTCCTTCCCTAGTTTGCGGAACACTCGAGTCACCCAACTTCCCTCCATCCTCTCACTTTACTTCTTCTCAGTCTGCTCTGGAGTATCTTTTTCCTTAAAGTACTTTTGTTGATGGGCACTGACTTAGTCTTCCTTTTACATTTATTTTCTTGGTGATCTTATACAGCCTTAGGAACTTTCAGTTTTGATCTCCCACCAAATCTTTATAGGAACTGGGGATTGATATATACGATAGCGTATTAGCTTCTTCTTTTTTGTTTCCAGTTAGCCTATCAAATTTGACATTTCCAAACCTGATATTCTGACCTCCTCAACTCCAAACCTGTTCCAGTTGCTGCTTTCCTCACCTCAGCTCTCTTCCTGCTGTTCAGACTTAAAGCAATGGAAGAGGAGGCATTTTTTAAAAATCGTCTTTCTTTCTCATTCCTTACCTTCAGTCAGTCTACCGACCTGGTTGTCTTCAATTTCAAACCACCATAAACCCTCCAGCCACTGCTCACCACCTGCCCTGCCGTCACCAGAAATGTACCATTCTTCTCTCCACCCCCCGCCCCCACGTGCACATGTGCTCAGTAGCTTCAGTCTTGTCTGACTCTCTGCGACCCTGAGGCTCCTCTGTTTACGGGATTCTCCAGGCAAGAATGGGTTACCCTCCTCCAGGGTATCTTCTCCACCCAGAGATCGAACCCACGACTCATATCTCTTGCATTGGCAGGAGGGTTCTTTACCACTAGCGCCACCTCTGAACTGTACTCACTGGTAAAACCTCTGCTCATGCTGTGTGTTCTCCACCGGGAGGCAGGAGTCATTCTTTTTATTTATTTATTTTATTTTTTACTTTACAATATTGTATTGGTTTTTGAACACAGATTAGATTGTGTTGTTCTTCTACTTGAAACCCTGCAGTGGTTGTTCGTTACATTGACATGAATCCAGTGAGCTTGCAATGATATGCCTCCAAAACCCTATCTAATTCTCTTCCCCACCATCAGCCCTCTCCTATCATTTTGCCCTGTACTAATTTTCTACTAACCACTAATTTTCTACTAACAGTCTGCTGAAGCCACACTGGTCTCTTTTCTGATCCTTGAAAAGAAATCAGGCACATCCCTGCTTTAAAAGTTGGCACTGTTTATTAGCTCTGTTTGCAATTGTTCTCCAGGTTATAATGTAAGATAGTGTTTTTACCTACTTCACATCTTTGTTCAAATGCCACCTTCCTGATGTGGCCACCGGGCAAACGAGTGAGTCCCCTTGCCCATGTCTATGTCCATACGTTTCTGATCAACTGTTGTCTCACTGAGATATGGAAAACCTGATCTTTCTAAATCCGGTCATGTGCATTGAAGCATTTAGGTTAAGTGATCATTAGCTCATCCCCGACTCCTCTGCTTCCAGCAACAAGATTTCTTTTTGCTTGATGGCCAACTTTCTCCCAGAAAGCTAGAGCAGATAATGAATATTTACAGTCATGAAGCTTCTTTGAACTTTTCAGGGAATAACCTGAGGAGCAGAAGAAAAGAGGAAAAGAAAAATTGGGGATTTCATTGGTAATGACATATGAAGAGAAAATGAAGTTTGATTACACTATAGGGAGGCTTCTATTGGATTTTGAATTTTCTTCCTTGCCTGAAATGCCCAGAGCAAAGTTTGTGTTTTCCTGGTGGACAGCTCACTATTCAGGGAGGTACAGGCACTCCTAGATGGAGACTCTGGCTGAAATCAGCAAGGTTTTAATTTCCTGCTTTTTTAAAGGAAAGAGCATAGTGGTGAATATACAGATTCTCACTGTTCAGCATTTTGCTATTTAAAAAAAATCAATTTCATTCCCCACAGGTTAAAGTGACTTTAAAAAAATGAAGAGAAAGCCCAGATTAGAAAGCATCATTCACTGCGTTAGCAAAAGGAGCATTAAAGCATTTTGTGTTTCACGAGTGGAGATGTCCAGAACCTGTAAATAACACTCACAGCCTGCTTTGTCCCTTTCTTTCTATTGCTTTGGTGTTAATGAAAATATTCTGCCTCTTGTACCTTATATTGTAGGTTTTTTTCAGGTCATATTCCATCTCTTTCTAAGTCTATAGTTAGAGTGAATTAAGAAACATGCAGTGATTTTCTTGAACCAATGCCAAGGTGAGAGTAACTTTTATATAATACCTTTAAATTCAACTGGACTATAATGGCATGTTCTGGGGTCCAAAATATCTTATCATCAAAGACTGAATCAAAAGGCATGTTTTTCAAAATTCTCTAAATCTAAATACAGTAAGCTGACTTTTGTGGAGGTGGGGGGGTATTTACTATTAATATTTTTAAATGTTTGCTATATCAATTCATCCTATACTGGAAAGATTTTTAAAAGCAATAAAATGGTAAAATTAGCTTCATCTATGTAATTTGACCATACTTACTGGTGATCTGAACTTTTTCAAAGTGGTGCATTCTCCACCTTCAATCTCATTTGTGCATTCTTTATATATCTTCTATATTTAAAAATGATGTTTTGAAGATCAATGTGAATGTGGAGAATAAGATTTGGGACAAACCAGCAATAGTATGCATTTTTTTTTCTTGTATTGTTAAATGGAGTAGGGCTTAACCATAATAATTTATATTGCTGGGTTATTTCAGTTGATAGCTGTAGCATCTTTGCCATGAGTTGTCTTTAAATCTATATTACAATGCTTCTGTTACAGATAATTGTAATGAAAATAAATTGCAATCCAAAACCATTTTTTAAAAAAATAATAGTCTACATTAGGAATGCCTTTGTAGTGTGAAACCAAAAATAATTTACTTAATTGCATTTACTTCAGTCTAAATGGTGTTGTTTGTTATTAAGGGGAACACATTTATCTATATTTACCCAAGTTCTCAGAACAAGTAGTAGAAGCTTATTCCACATTATTGAAAAAAAAATAAGCAGGCATTTATTATTCTGTATTTTTATTACATTCATTCTTTTAGCAGGTTGCAGGTACTTTGTAAACAAGAGTAGACAATTTAAAAAAGATAAAATGAAAAAAAAAAGTATTTGTAGGAAAGAGTCTCAGCAGCATCTGCTTATATAGGTCTCAGGATGGGCATGAGGTACTACAGTTTCTCAGGTACCTTATGGTATCTTCCTACAAATGTTGTAGATTAAAACAGGTTTGACATACAGTGAAATATTGGATATTTAGTAAGAAATGCATAGCTTAATGATAGAAACCTATTCTAGACAGTTTTATCTTTTTATAATGATATTATTTAAAATAGAAAGTTAATAACAGTCATTTAGAAATTACAGGATATATAATTTAAGGTTTATGAATTTCATCACTCACATTTCATCTATTTGAAAATGCAGTGTATTTTATGTAAATATATATTATGGTGGGGTAATTTAAGTGGTTTTAGAACACTGATGCAGAGAACATTATGCAAAATGCTGGTCTGGATGAATCACAAGCTGGAATCAAGACTGCCAGGAGAAATATCAACTGATGATGCCACTTTAATGGTAGCAAGTGAAGAGGAACTAAATTGCCTCTTGATGACAGTGAAAGAGGAGAATGAAAAAGTTGGCTTAAAACTCAACATTCAAATAACTAAGATAATGGCTTCCAATTCTATTAATTCATGGCAAATAGAAGAGGAAAAAGTGGAAGCAGTGACAGACTTTATCTTCTTGGGCTTCAAAATCGCTGAGGATGGTGTTTATAGCCATGGAATTAAAAGGCACTTGCTCCTTGGAAGGAAAGCTGTGACAAACCTAGACAGCATATTAAAAACCAGAGATATCACTTTGTCGACAAAGGTCTGTATAGTCAAAGCTATTTCCGGTAGTCATGTATAGAAGTGAGAGTTGGACCATAAAGACGGCTGAAGCATTGATGCTTTTGAACTGTGGTGTTGGAGAAGACTCTTGAAATACCTTGGACTGCAAGGAGATCAATCCAGTCAATACTAAAGGAAATTAACCTTGAAAATTCATTGGAAGGACTGATGCTGATGCTGAAGCTGAAGCTCTAATACTTTGGCCATCTGATGCGAAGAGCTGACTCATTGGAAAAGACCTTGATGCTGGGAAAGATTGAAGGCAGGAGAAGGGAATGACAGAGGATGAGATGGTGTATGGCATCACTGACTCAGTGGACATGACTTTAAGCAAGCTCTGGGAGATGTTGAAGGACCAGGAAGCCTGGTGTTCTGTGGTCCATGGTATAACAAAGAGTTGGACAGGACTGAGCAACTGAACAAACAAAAAATTGCAGACATCAATAAAATTTCCCTGAATATGTTGGCTTGTATATTATTAGCTAGAGTTCAGCATATATAAAAGGTCACATGCAGTGACATGTACAAGTAAATACTGAATGTACTTTGAATTATAGCTATTTTAATATTCCTGAATGATAGTTATATCTCTGGGTCTGGTGATGCTGCTAGCTTTATCTTTTGAAAACAGATTGGTTTTCTCTTGCTTTTTTTGCTTATTCCATGGTTTTTGGTTGAAAGCCAGACACTATCTGTAAAAGAATAATGAAGGAAGTGAAAATAACACCCTGAAACTGGTTTACCTCTTCATCTGTTAAGGAAGTAGTGTGAGAAATTGAGTTGATCTCATTAGTAGCTGAACTGGGTTTGAATTTTGTTTTTGTCTTAGTCACTGACAGTGCTCCACAGATTTCAAAGTTCCCCTGGGACAGGTTGCTGCTCCCTTGAACTTAGTGTCAAGTCTGAGTGTTTAGATCCTTTTTTTTTTGGTCCTGAGTTCCTGCTTCATCCCCAAACTTCATCAGTTCCTGAACACTTGTACCAACATGATAACATTCTTGCTGCTTCCTCAGCAGGAGGCTGCCCATGATCTCTACTGAATGGGTCCTTGATTGGAGGTAGGGAATCCAGTTCTATTGTCTGAGCCTAAAAGTCTATACCTGGGCCTGAGAATGGCACTTTCTCAGCATTCCCCCTCTCGACCCCATTCCTCTGTGTGGCATATAGATTATACCCTGTACCTATGAGAGCTCTTTGGAATGAGTTTTTTTACCACTTCTCCAGCAGAAGGAGAATTTTGTTTTGCATTATCTCAGTATGCTGTGCCCAAGAGTTCTCTACCTTCCATCAGAAGCAATGAATTTGTTGAAAATAACAATATGAGTTTTACATATAACCAAAGGAAAGTTTTAAAAGCTGAACAGAGATGATTAAAATCTTTGTTTCTTAAGAACATATTTAAACACTATAATTATAATTTGTGACATTGGCTCTTAAATTATGGGAAATATAACACTGAATTAAAGATGTGTTTTGCTGTGCTTAGTCACTCAGTAGTGTCCGACTCTGTAGCCCACCAGGCTCCTCTGTCCATGGGGGTTCTCCAGCCTAGACTACTGGAGTGGGTTGCTATGCCCTCCTCCAGGGGATCTTCCCAACTCAGCGATTGAACCCAGGTCTTCTGCATTGCAGGCTGGTTCTTTACTGTCTGAGCCACAAGGGATATGTAATAAATGTGTCCAGAGTCCAACAAGGGCTGTAAATATTTATTTTAACAGTCTTCTGGAATCAAAAATTCCTGTACTAACTGCGATTTTTGAATACATTTGACCCTTCATATTTTCAGGTTCTGTATCTGCAGATTCAACCAACCCCAGATCAAAAATATTTGGAAAAATGTTTAACGTTTCAAAAAACAAAACTTGAATTTGTCACACACCAGCAACTCATTACATAGCACTTACAATGTATAGCAACTCCATGGCTCTGATGGTAAAGAATCCACCTGCAATGTGGGAGACCTGGGTTCGATCCCTGCAGTAAAGAATCCACCTGCAATGTGGGAGACCTGGGTTCGATCCCTGCATTGGGAAGATCACCTGGAGAAGAGCATGGTAACCCACTCCAGCATTCTTGCCTGGAAAACCCCCATGGACAGAGGAGCATGGTGAGCTACAGTCCATGGGGTTGCAAAGTCAGACATGACTCAGTGACTAAGCACACACACGTAGCATTTACTCATAGTAGGCATTATATATATTCTAGAGATTAGGCATGTGGGAGGGTATGTATACGTTGCACACAAATACTATGCATTTTGTATATGAGACTTGGGCACCCACTGATTTTGGTATCTGTGGGATGGAGTCTTGGAACCAGTCCCTCTCAAATACTGAGAGATGACTATAATATTAAGAAAATATTTGCAGTGATGACTTACTTCCCCAAGCAGGTGGTTGTGATAGCTGCCAAAACTAACAGGTCTTCTAGTTGTCCATTGCTTTCAGTCTTCAGAATTTATGGGGAGAAAAAAGGTGACTTTATCTCACTAACTGATCTGTAGAGGCATACTTTCCTCTGAGATCTTGTAGATTTGGTTCCAGACCACTACAACAAAGTAAATATCAAAACAAAGGAAGTCACAGATTTTTTTTTTTCATTACCAGGGTATATAAAACTATAATGCTGCTGCTGCTAAGTCGCTTCAGTTGTGTCCGACTATACTGTAGTCTGTCAAACGTGCAATATCATTTTGGCTAAACAAAGATACATCACTTGTTTAATATTATTTCATTGCTAAAAATTCTAATCATTATCTAGGACTTCAGCAAGTCATAGTAGAAACATCAAAGATCACTGATCACAGATTACCATAACAAATATAATGACAATGAAACAGTTTGAACATTGAGAGAATCATTGAAATAAGGCACAGAGACAAAAAATGAACAAATGTTGGGTAAAAGGCAGCAACGGACTTTGCCACAAGTCTTTAATTTGTAAAAACTGCAGCATCTGCAAAGAGCAAAAAGAGAAGTTCTATAAAGCAAGGTATGCCTCTGTAAGATAAATACATATACACACGCACACTTGTGTTTAGAAAGGCAATAACAGTGACCCTATGTGCACGATAGCAAAAGAGACACATAAGTAAAGAACAGACTTTTGGGCTATGGGGGATAAGATGAGCAGAATGATATGAGAAAATAGCAGAGAAACATGTACATTACCATATTAAAATAGATGACCAGTGCAAACAGGGCACTCGAAGATCGTGCTCTGGGACAACCCAGAGGGATGGAGTGGGGAGGGACGCGGACGGGGTTTTCAAGATGGGGGACACATATACACCATGGCTGATTCATGTCAATGTATGCCAAAAACCACCACAACATTGTAAAGCAATTAGCCTCCAATTAAAATAAATAAGTTAATTTTTTTTAGAAAAGAAATCAATTTTAGGAAATTTTAAAGGTATAAACGGATCCAGCCAACCTGATAATGCTGGTATACATCTTTTTTTTTCCATATTCAAGTAAAATAAATTGTGGACATTAGTAACTCATCAAATGAATCATGACATTATGAAATGTAATTGTGCTTGACTGTCTGAAGTGCAGTCTTCATTGACTCACTTTGGCACTTTCTTCACTAATTGGTATCTGCCAAGTTCTTCCCAAATTCTATAGCAAAGTAGTTTCATCAGCATCATAGAATAGGAAACAGTGAATTTCCCATTCTGTGTCCAGTACTGTGCCAAGATTCAGAATCTATGTATTTTTTACACCAAACACCAGGAAGTTTTTCTCTGATGTTCCTCCAGGTGGATGACTTAAAAAAGGTAGAAAAGATATAGAAAGTCTTTTTCAATGATTTTGTAGTTAGAAATTTAAATACAGAATTGTCTGTAGTTCAAGCTGTAGTCTATCTTACTATAATTATTTTATTTTTAAAAAAACAGACTCATCTTAAAAATAAAGACTTTTTTTTTTTTTTGCAGAGCAGTTTTAGGGTCAGCAAAATTGAGGGGAAGATCAAGATTTCCATATATCAACCTCTACACCTACAGCCTCTCCCATTATCAATAATCCCAAGAGGTACATTTGCTAAAATCAATGAACCTACTTTATAAACATGCAAAGTCCATAATTTGCTTTGTGGTTCACTCTTGGCACTGTCTATAACTCCTTTTTGAATAACATGACATCAATTATGCTTCTGGTTTTATTTGTGTGTGTTCAGAATGGCAATCTGAGTTGAGAAACAGCCTCCAGCTTGAGAGTAGGGGTCTTGGCCACCTGATTGACAGGTGGCGAATACCTGAGCAGACTCTCTGAGTCAGGAGACCCCAAATGGGGAGGGGCTTCTTGTCCCATTTCAAGTAACTGTCAGGCACACGGCCATCCTGAATACTGAAAGGCTCTCAGGGTTATTAACTGCCAAGCCTCTGAATCATGTGAAAGGAGAGCTCAGTTTAAAGCAGTGTCCAGAAGCTAAACTAAGAGCCAGGTTTCCAGGAAGCTAAAATGTTCTCAGCCACATTCCAGCTCTTTCCATAAGACAAGCCACTCTGATTACTGACATCTCTGTAGAAGTGTCTTGTCAGTAATAGCTAGGAGAAACCCTTCAGTGTTGGGAATTTTGCTTACTTAATTCACATGCCGTTAAGAATTCCACAACACTGAAAACAGTTTATCTCAAAAAGTTTCAAAACCATTTTTAAAAATGAGGATTTGCTAATGTTTTATGTTGCTTAAAAGAAATAATTTCTCAGTGTTAACAATGTAGTGTTCACATCTGAGATTGTGTAAAACCTCAGTGCCACCCAGATCTTTGCTGTCTCTTGGGCACCTTACCCAACCTTTTGGAACCATAATTAGTTTCAAAATTGTTGTTTGTTCTAATGGCACTGTAAATGGTTAAACCAAAGTTATTTCAGTTATAAATGCATAAAACCGAACAAAGCAAGCAATAACTTAGATTCTTGTAAAACATCCACTATTTGTAAAGCAACTACTAAACAGGTAAAATCTGGGGAAAAAATAATACAACAGACATATCAGGTTCTTCAACTGCTTTCTATAAATAGAAACATTATGTTCAAACTTCAGAAATATATATACCAAAAGTCATTGGGTGTATTATTTTATTGTTGGATGTTAACTTGCATGTGGATATTATGCATTTATTTCCTGCTAGACACAACTGATATCTCAGTGAAGGCAAGTTACTTCTCACTTACTTCCACAAGCTAGCTAGATTTTCACTGAACTTTCAGCTTAACTGTCAGATATGGTTGCTGCTGCTGCTGCTAAGTCGCTTCAGTCGTGTCAGACTCTGTGCGACCCCATAGACGGCAGCCCACCAGGCTCCCCCGTCCCTGGGACTCTCCAGGCAAGAATACTGGAGTGGGTTGCCATTTCCTTCTCCAATGCATGAAAGTGAAAAGTGAAAGTGAAAAGTAAAATGAAGTCTCTCAGTCGTGTCCAACTCTTCGTGACCCCATGGACTGCAGCCTACCAGGCTCCTCCATCCATGGGATTTTCCAGGACCATAAAAAAGCAATGAAATCTATAAATATCGTATGCAAAAAGGGACTTATATTTTCCCTTTGTAAAATTAACTAAGCCCTTTTTACTATGTGTTACCTCTGCTTACAGGAAATGTGTCCTGATTAAGAAGCTCCAAAATAAAAACTTTACCTTGTCATGTTTAATGCAAGAGCCAGGTATTAATTTTATATGTAAACGATTTATGGCTTAAAGTTATGCAAGTATAGTGATTAGTCAATTCTTCACAACCGAGGTTGTTTCTGCCCATGAAAGTTAGGCTGTGGGGTGGGGATACTGGCAGCGATGGGATGAATTGGGAGATTGGGACTGACATATATACACTATGATGTAAAATAGATAGCTGGTGGGAACCTGCTATATAGCACAGGCTGCTGAGCGCTGCGCTCTATGGTGACCTAGAGGAATAGAATGGGGAGAGGGGAGCTCTGAGAGAAGGGATATATGTATATTTACAGATGACTTGCTTCCTTGATTATGTACAGATGTTCCTTGGTTATGTTCATTAATATGTACAGATGATTTGCTTCCTTGGGCTTCCCTCATAGCTCAAATAGTAAAGAATCTGCCTGCAATGCAGGAGACCTGGATTTGAGTCCTGGGTCAGGAAGATGCCCTGGAGAAGGAAATGACAACCCATTCCAGTATTCTTGCCTGAAGAATCCCATGGAAAGAGGAGCCTGGCAGGCTACAGACCATGAGATCACAAGAGTCGGACATGACTTAGTGACTAAACCACCATCACAGCAGAAACTAACACAACTTTGCAACTATAGCCCAATTAAAAAAAAAAAAAGTTTCTCTACACAATAACGTTATCAGTTGAAGCTATAAAAAAAATCTGTTTCATTCATACAAGAAAGAAAGTTCTCTTTTTTTCTTGAGAAGCTAAGATTTCAAGTCTTTCTTTTTTCTTTTTTTCTTTTTTTTCAATTGCATCATTGGAAATTGGCTGATTGTATTCTAGAGTAAAAACAGTTTGAGACAACAGTAACTGAAAAAAATCTTCAGTTAACTCTACAGGATAACCCAGATTTCAAAATCAAGTTCAGTTCTTTGGGTGAGATGGGCTGAGAAATGGAAGAAAAAATTGGTTAAACTGAATTTTGTTTATATATGTTGTCCAAGGCTCTATTTTTAAAGCTAAATGAGTACTTTCAGTAAATTTAAAAGTTAAGTCAAAGTTATGTCTACTAAGAAGATACTTCTAATTCTAAACATAAACAATCTTTTCAACTTGCAACAGCTTGTTTAAATGGTGTCTTTAGATGAGTAGTGTTGATTTAATTGTCAACAGCCTTTCCTACTTTTGCTCTAGGATATTGGTTCCTACGGACAAGAACTGTGCAAAATAACTATTCCCATATTCCCCAAATAATTATTCCTAGATCAGGGCCAGTTTTTGTCCTAAATGTCATCAGGATAGAAACTTTTTTCTTTTATTCACTAGGTAATTCTTTACAAAATTTTCCAGTTGGAAGTTAAATATATTTCTATGCCATGTGTATATGTACTAAGAAAACATAAATAATGTAAATTGGTAAATAATTAAGTAATTATACTCGGGTAAGGAAAGATGAAAAAAGCCTCAACGATTACATTTTTGTTGTCGTTGTTGTTGTTGCTTCCTTATTATATCACAGCTGATCAGAACTATCTGTTGTTTTTTTTTTTTCTAGTTGTAAGGCATTAGGTTTTAATCCACTACCTAAATCAATTTAAAAGTGAATCCTTCATGGCTGTCAGTCAAGGATCATTCTCAATTCCTTGAGGCCACCTGTGTTCCTTTCAGTGTTCTCCCACGTCCCCGTCTCTCATCCATCTTCAAATCAGCAATGTAGTCTAGTACTTCTCATAATTTGAAATACTCTGACTTTACTTTCTCTAACTTCTCTTGCCAACTGGAGAAAGCTTTACAATTTTTCTTCCTGTTTTGTTATTTAAATATAGTTGCCCTAAAAACGTATGTTATTTCAAGTGTAGAGCAGTGATTCACTGTTTCAATGTTTATAAATTATACTCCATTTAAACATATTACATAATAACACAACCCCTACCCATCTCTGGACTGGTGACCACTAGTTTGTTCTCTATATCTATATGTCTAAGAGTGGAACTGCAGGCTTATTTATAGAATTTGCCAATTTTTGCTTTTACTGTTTTCAAAGTGACTGTACTAATTTTCAATACCACTGCTAAGTATCTGAGTTCTCATAGTTCTTAATACTAACTTACAAAATTTTGCCTGTCAGAGAGTTAAAATATCTTCAGTTCAGTCAGTTCAGTCACTCAGTCGTGTCCGACTCTTTGTGACTCCATGGACTGCAGCATGCCAGGCCTCCCTGTCCGTCACCAGCTCCCAGAGTTTACCCAAACTCATGTCCATTGAGTCGGTGATGCCATCCAACCATCTCATCCTCTGTCATCTCCTTCTCCCCCTGCCCACAATCTTTCCCAGCATCAGGGTGTTTTCAAATGAGTCAGCTCTTCACATCAGTGGCCAAAGTATTGGAGTTTCAGCTTCAGCATCAGTACTTCCAATGAACACCCAGGACTGATCTTCTTTGGGATGGACTGGTTGGAACTTCTTGCAGCCTAAGGAACTCTCAAGAGTCTTCTCCAATACCACAGTTCAAAAGCATCAGTTCTTCGGACGTCAGCTTTCTTTATATTCCAACTCTCACAATCACACATGAATACTGGAAAAACCTTAGCTTTGACTAGACAGACATTTGTTGGCAAAGTAATGTCTTAACTTTTTAGTATGTTGTCTAGGTTGGTTATAACTTTCCTTCCAAGGAGTAAGTGTCTTTTTATATTATGACTTCAGTCACCATCTGCAGTGATTTTGGAGCCCAAAACATAAAGGCTCTCACTGTCTCCACATTTTCCCACTCTATTTGCCATGCAGCAATGGGACCAGTGATGAATTTAACTCAGATGACCATTATATCTACTACTGTGGGCAGGAATCCCTTAGAAGAAATGGAATAGCCATCATGGTCAACAAAAGAGTCTGAAATGCAGTACTTGGATGTAATCTCAAAAACAACAGAATGATCTGTGTTCATTTCCAAGGCAAATCATTCAATATCACAGTAATCCAAGTCTATGCCCGAACCAGTAATGCTGAAGAAGCTGAAGTTGAGCAGTTCTATGAAGACCTACAAGACCTTTTAGAACTAACATCCAAAAAAGGTGTCCTTTTCATTATAGGGGACTGGAATGCAAAGTAGGAAGTCAAGGAACACCTGGAGTAACCAGCAACTTTGGCCTGGAAATACAGAATGAAGCAGGGAAAAGGCTAATATAGTTTTGCCAAGAGAACACACAGGTCATAGCGAACACCCTCTTCCAACAACACAAGAGAAGACTCTACACATGGACATCATCAGATGGTCAACACCAAAATCAGATTGATTATATTCTTTGCAGCCAAAGATGGAGAAGCTCTATACAGTCAGCAAAAACAAGACCAGGAGCTGACTGTGGCTCAGATTATGAACTCCTTATTGCCAAATTCAGACTTGAAGAAAGTAGGGAAAACCACTAGACCATTCAGGTATGACCTAAATCATATCCCTTATGATTATGCAGTGGAAGTGAGAAATAGATTTAAGGGACTAGATCTGATAGATAGAGTGTCTGATGAACTATGGACTGAAGTTCCTGACATTGTACAGAAGACAGGGATCAAGACCATCTCCATGGAAAAGAAATGCAAAAAAGCAAAATGGCTGTCGGAGGAGGCCTTACAAATAGCTGTGAAAAGAAGACAAGCAAAAAGCAAAGGAGAAAAGGAAAGATATAAACATCTGAATGCAGAATTCCAAACAATAGCAAGAAGAGATAAAAAAGCCTTCCTCAGTGATCAATGCAAAGAAATAGAGGAAAACAACAGAATGGGAAAGACTAGAGATCTCTTCAAGAAAATTAGAGATACTAGGGAACATGTCATGCAAACATGGGCTTGATAAAGGACAGAAATGGTCTGGACCTAACAGAAGCAGAAGATATTAAGAAGAGGTGTCAAGAATACACAGAAGAACAGTACAAAAAAGATCTTCACGACCCAGATAAGCACAAAGGTGTGATCACTCCCACTCACAAAAAAGCCAGACCTCCTGGAATGTGAAGTCAGGTGGGTTTCACAAGAAGCATCACTACAAACAAAGCTAGTGAAGGCGATGGAATTCCAGTTGAGCTGTTTCAAATTCTCAAAGATGATGCTGTAAAAATGCTGCACTCAATGTGTCAGTAAATTTGGAAAACTCAGCAGTGGCTACAGGACTGGAAAAGGTCAGTTTTCATTCCAATCCCAAAGAAAGGCAATTCCAAAGAATGCACAAACTACCGCACAATTGCACTCATCTCACACACTAGTAAAGTAATGCTCAAAATTCTCCAAGCCAGGCTTCAGCAACACGTGAACTCTGAACTTCCAGATGCTCAAGCTGGTTTTAGAAAAGGCAGAGGAACCAGAGATCAAGTTGCCAACATCCGCTGGATCATGGAAAAAGCAAGAGAGTTCCAGAAAAACATCTATTTCTGCTTTATTGACTATGCCAAAGCCTTTGACTGTGTGGATCACAATAAACTGTGGAAAATTCTGAGAGAGATGGGAGTACCAGACCACCTGACCTGCCTCTTGAGAAACCTGTATGCAGGTCAAGAAGCAACAGTTAGAACTGGATATGAAACAACAGACTGGTTCCAAATAGGGAAAGGAGTACGTCAAGGCTGTATATTGTCACCCTGCTAATTTAACTTCTATGCAGAGTACATCATGAGAAATGCTGGGCTGGATGAAGCACAAGCTGGAATCAAGATTGCTGGGAGAATTATCAATAAATTCAGATATGCAGATGACATCACCCTTATGGCAGAAAATGAAGAGGAACTCAAAAGCCTCTTGATGAATTTGAAAGAGAAGAATGAAAAAGTTGGCTTAAAGATCAACAGTCAGAAAACTAAGATCATGGAACCTGGTCCAATCAGTTCATGGCAGATACATGGAGAAACAGTGGAAACAGTGACTGACTTTATTTTTCTGGGCTCCAAAATCACTGCAGATGTTGATTGCAGCCATGAAATTAAAAGACGCTTACTCCTTGGAAGGAAAGTTATGACCAACCTGGATAGCATATTGAAAAGCAGAGATTTTTACTTGCAAACAAAGGTCTGTCTAATCAAGGCTATGGTTTTCCCAGTGGTCACGTATGGATCTGAGATTTGGACTGTGAAGAAAGCTGAATGCCGAAGAATTAATGGTTTTGAACCGTGGTTTTGGGGAAGAATCTTGAGAATCCCTTGGACTGTAAGGAGATCCAACCAGTCCATTCTAAAGGAGATCAGTCCTGGGTGTTCGTTGGAAGGACTGATTATAAAGCTGAAACTCCGGTACTTTGGACACCTCATGCGAAGAGTTGACTCATTGGAAAAGACTCTGATGCTGGGGGGGATTGGGGGCAGGAGGAAAAAGGGACGACAGAGGATGAGATGGCTGGATGGAATCAAGGACTCGACGGACGTGAGTTTGAGTGAACTCTGGGAGTTGGTGATGGACAGGGAGGCCTGGCGTGCTGTGATTCATGGGGTCCCAAAGAGTCTGACACGTCTGAGCGACTGAACTGAACTGAACTGAACTGATGGGACCATATGCCATGATCTTCATTTTCTGAATATTGAGCTTTAAGCCAACTTTTTCACTCTCCTCTTTCATCAAGAGGCTCTTTAGTTCCTTTTCACTTTCTGCCCTAAGGGTGGTGTCATCTGCATATCTGAGGTTATTGATATTTCTCCCGGCAATGTTGATTCCAGCTTGGGCTTCATCCAGCCCAGTGTTTCTCACTTCCACTGTATAATCATAAGTGATTTGATTTAGGTCATACCTGAATGGTCTAGCAGTTTTCCCTACTTTCTTCAGTTTGAGTCTGAATTTGGTAAAAAGGAGTTCATGATCTGAGCCACAGTCAGCTCCTGGTCTTGTTTTTGTTGACTGTATAGAGCTTCTCCATCTTTGGCTGCAAAGAATATAATGAATCTGATTTCGGTGTTGACGATCTGGTGATGTCCATGTGTAGAGTCTTCTCTTGTGTTGTTGGAAGAGGGTGTTTGCTATGACCAGTGCATTTTCTTGGCAAAACTCTATTAGTCTTTGCCCTGCTTCATTCTGCATTCCAAGGCCAAATTTGCCTGTTACTCCAGGTGTTTCTTGACTTCCTACTTTTGCATTCCAGTCCCCTATAATGAAAAGCACATCTTTTGGGGTGTTAGTTTTAAAGGGTCTTGTAGGTCTTCATAAAACCATTCAACTTCAGTTTCTTCAGCGTTACTGATTGGGGAATAGACTTGGATAACTGTGATATTGAATGGTTTGCCTTGGAGACAAACAGAGATCATTCTGTCGTTTCTGAGATTGCATCCAAGTACTGCATTTCAGACTCTTTTGTTGACCATGATGGCTACTCCATTTCTTCTGAGGGATTCCTGCCCACAGTAGTAGATATAATGGTCATCTGAGTTAAATTCACCCGTTCCAGTCCATTTTAGTTCACTGATTCCTAGAATGTCGATGTTCACCTTGCCATCTCTTGTTTGACCACTTCCAGTTTGCCTTGATTCATGGACCTAACATTCCAGGTTCCTACACAATATTGCTCTTTACAGCATCAGATCTTGCTTCTATCACCAGGCACATCCACAGCTGGGTATTGTTTTTGCTTTGGCTCCATCCCTTCATTCTTTCTGGAGTTATTTCTCCACTGATCTCCAGTAGCATATTGGGCACCTAATGACCTGGGGAGTTCTTTTGGTATCCTATCATATTGCCTTTTCATACTGTTCATGGGGTTCTCAAGTCAAGAATACTGAAGTGGCTTGCCATTCCCTTCTCCAGTGGACCACTTTCTGTCAGACCTCTCCACCATGACCCGCCCATCTTTGAGATATAAGCATCTGAATGGAGAGTTCCAAAGAATAGCAAGAAGAAATAAGAAAGCCTTCTTCAGTGATCAGTGCAAAGAAATAGATGAAAACGACAGAATGGGAAAGACTAGAGATCTCTTCAAGAAAATTAGAGATACCAAGGGAACATTTCATGCAAACATGGGCTCGATAAAGGACATAAATGGTATGGACCTAACTGAAGCAGAAGATATTAAGAAGAGGTGGCAAGAATACATGGAAAACTGTACAAAAAAGATCTTCATGACCCAGACAATCATGATGATGTGATCACTAATCTAGAGCCAGACATCTTAGAATGTGAAGTCAAGTGGGCCTTAGAAAGCATCACTATGAACAAAGCTAGTGGAGGTGATGGAATTCCAGCTGAGCTGTTTCAAATCCTGAAAGATGATGCTGTGAAGGTGCTGCACTCAATATGTCAGCAAATTTGGGAAACTCAGCAGTGGCCACATGACTGGAAAATGTCAGTTTTCATTCCAATTCCAAAGAAAGACAATGCAAAAGAATGCTCAAACTACCGCAGAACTGCACTTATCTCACATGCTAGCAAAGTAATGCTCCAAATTCTCCAAGCCAGACTTCAGCAATACGTGAACCGTGAACTCCCTCATGTTCAAGCTGGTTTTAGAAAAGGCAGAGGAACCAGAGATCAAATTGCCAACATCCGCTGGATCATGGAAAAAGCAAGAGAGTTCCAGGAAAACATCTATTTCTGCTTTATTGACTATGCCAAAGCCTTTGACTGTGTGGATCACAATAAACTGTAGAAAATTCTGAAAGAGATGGGAATACCAGACCACCTGACCTGCCTCTTGAGAAATCTGTATGCAGGCCAGGTAGCAACAGTTAGAACTGGACATGGAACAACAGATTGGTTCCAAATAGGGAAAGGAGTACGTCAATGCTGTATATTGTCACCCTGCTTATTTAACTTATATGCAGAGCACATCATGTGAAATGCTGGACTGGAAGAAACACAAGCTGGAATCAAGATTGCCGGGAGAAATATCAATAACCTCAGATATGCAGATGACACCACGTTTATGGCAGAAAGTGAAGAGGAGCTAAAAAGCCTCTTGATGAAAGTGAAAGAGGAGAGTGAAAAAGTTGGCTTAAAGCTCAACATTCAGAAAATGAAGATCGTGGCATCTGGTCCCATCACTTCATAGGAAATAGATGGGGAAATAGTGGAAACAGTGTCAGATTTTATTTTTTTGGGCTCCAGAATCACTGCAGATGGTGACTGCAGCCATGAAATTAAAAGACGCTTACTCCTTGGAAGAAAAGTTATGACCAACCTAGACAGTATATTCAAAAGCAGAAACACTATTTTGCTGACTAAGGTCTGTCTAGTCAAGGCTTAGGTTTTTCCAGTAGTCATGTATGGATGTGAGAGTTGGACTGTGAAATAGGCTGAGTGCCGAAGAATTGATGCTTTTGAACTGTGGTATTGGAGAAGACACTTGAGAGTCCCTTGGACTGCAAGGAGATCCAACCAGTCCATTCTGAAGGAGATCAACCCTGGGATTTCTTTGGAAGGAATGATGCTAAAGCTGAAACTCCAGTACTTTGGCCACCTCATGTGAAGAGCTGACTCATTGGAAAAGACTCTGATGCTGGGAGGGATTGGGGGCAGGAGAAGAAGGGGACGACTGAGGATGAGATGGCTGGATGGCATCACAGACTCTATGGATGTGAGTCTGAGTGAGCTCCAGGAGATGCTGATGGACAGGGAGGCCTGGCGTCCTGCAATTCATGGGGTCACAAAAAGTCAGACTCGACTGAGTGACTGAACTGAACTGAAGTGAGTGTTTTTCATGATGTACTCTGCAGATGTTAAATAAACAGGGTGATAATATACAGCCTTGACGCACTCCTTTCCCTATTTGGAACCAGTCTGTTGTTCCATGTCCAGTTCTAACTGTTGCTTCCTGGCCTGCATATAGGTTTCTCAAGAGGCAGGTCAGGTGGTCTAGTATTCCCATCTCTTTCAGAATTTTCCACAATTTATTGTGATCCACACAGTCAAAGGCTTTGGCACAGTGAATAAAGCAGAAATAGATGTTTTTCTGGAACTCTCTTGCTTTTTCCATGATCCAGTGGGTATTGGCAATTTGATCTGTGGTTCCTCTGCCTTTTCTAAAACCGGGTTGAACATCTGGAAGTTCATGGCTCACGTGCAGCTGAAGCCTGGCTTGGAGAATTTTGAGCATTGCTTTACTAGTGTGTGAGATGAGTGCAATTGTGTGGTAGTTTGAGGATTCTTTGGCATTGTCTTTCTTTGGGATTGGAATGAAAACTGACCTTTTCCAGTCCTGTGGCCACTGCTGAGTTTTCTAAATTTTCTGACATATTGAGTGCAGCACTTTCACAGCATCATTTTTCAGGATTTGAAATAGCTTAGCTGAAATTCCATCACCTCCACTAGCTTTGTTCATAGTGATGCTTTCTAACCACACTTGGCTTCACATTCTAGGATCTGGCTCTAGGTTAGTGATCACACCATCATGATTATCTGCGTTGTGCAGATCTTTTTTGTACAGTTCTTCTGTGCATTCTTGCCACCTCTTCTTAATATCTTCTGCTTTTGTTAGGTCCATACCATTTATGTCCTTTTTTTTTTTAAATTTTTATTTATTTATTTATTTATTTTTTATTTATTTATTTTAAATTTTAAAATCTTTAATTCTTACATGCATTCCCAAACATGAACCCCCCTCCCACCTCCCTCCCCACAACATCTCTCTGGGTCATCCCCATGCACCAGCCCCAAGCAAGCTGCACCCTACGTCAGACATGGACTGGCGATTCAATTCTTACATGACAGTATACATGTTAGAATTCCCATTCTCCCAAATCATCCCACCCTCTCCCTCTCCCTCTGAGTCCAAAAGTCCGGTATACACATCTGTGTCTTTTTTCCTGTCTCGCATACAGGGTCGTCATTGCCATCTTCCTAAATTCCATATATATGTGTTAGTATACTGTATTGGTGTTTTTCTTTCTGGCTTACTTCACTCTGTATAATTGGCTCCAGTTTCATCCATCTCATCAGAACTGATTCAAATGAATTCTTTTTAACAGCTGAGTAATACTCCATTGTGTATATGTACCACAGCTTTCTCATCCATTCATCTGCTGATGGACATCTAGGTTGTTTCCATGTCCTGGCTATTATAAACAGTGCTGTGATGAACATTGGGGTACATATGTCCTTTATCAAGTCCGTCTTGCATGAAATGTTCCCTTGGTATCTCTAATTTTCTTGAAGAGATCTCTAGTCTTTCCCATTCTGTTGTTTCCTCTACACCAGTGTTACCCTCTTATTTCCATGCATCTGTGGTAAGGAACGCTCTTCCTGCTTGATTCTGAGGAACAAACTGTTTATTCTGAGGAATAAATTGTGAGATATTTAGCCTCTTTTTAAAAGCATTAAATATAGCTTTCTGTCGACTCTTGTCACCTTTCTCGTCTTGAGTATCGATCAATTTCATGTGATAGATACTGTTTGTTTTTTAACTGAACTGTATGTTTTTTAACTGTATGTTTTTAACTAAACATTTTTTTTTTGTTTAATTTGAGGCTAAAGTATTGATACTTTTGTAGGATTGTTAAGTAACATATTACCCCCAGATTAGTCAGCTGCTATCTAATAGGAAAAAGGAAGGAAGGTACAACAAATTCAAACAAATAATAAATACCTGACAATTTATGCTCAAATTTTCTTTCATAATTGAGATGTTCCTGTAAGGTAGATATCAAATTCCATTTAAAGATGATACTTATATCAACTTTATGAGATTAACACGTGAAGTCATTTAAACCAAATACAATGTTTTTTGATCAAGAGATTATATTTATAAAGCATTATGGTTTTTCAGACTTCCCTGGTCGCTCAGACGGTGAAGCATCTGCTGATAGTGCAGGAGACCTGAGTTCAATCTCCTAGGTCAAGAAGATCTCCTGAGAAGGCAATGGCAAACCACTCCAGTATACTTGCCTGGAAAATCCCATGGATGGAGGAGCCTGGTAGGCTACAGTCCCTGGGGTCGCTAAGAGTCGGACACGACTGAGCGATTTCACTTTCACTTTCATGCTTTTTCAATCCTTTGACGAAAATTAATGAAAAGTTAGGTTTTGTATTAGTAAACTAATTTACTTGGGACATATGTGGGTGTAAACATTTGTCAGCAAAAACGCGAACAGTAACTGTATTTAATAGAAGATTAAAATCTATGTTTTTGTGACTTTCAAAAGAGAGCAATCATTTCTTTTTGAATCAATAATCAGTTATGAAGAAAGATTCAATTAATATTTTAGCCCACTTTAGACTGATCTGGACAGAGAGAATAAAGGGATAGTGAAAGTAAACAGAAATAAATAAGAGAGAATAGGAGCAAGGAAGATTAGAATGGAGAATGGTAAAAGAAACAGATGAGAGGATATGTGGAGTACTTGCTAAGAGCAGGGATTTGGGGCTGGACTTCCCAGCTTCATACACCAGGCTTGCTACCACCTTCTGTATCCCTTTTGTTTAGTAAATTAATTTGCACATACCCCATACATAAAATGGGAATAATATTTAACTGATATTTCATAGTTGTGAGATTTTAAGATAATATAGTAAATGCTGTGCAAATATTATTAACATAGTGCTATTCTCTATATATTTGCTGTTGGGAAGATTACATAAGTTAACATGTATCAGACACCTAGGTAGGGTCACCACTAGCATGTAGCACCTTACGTATAAAGTAGAGGAAGATGCCCTTCCAAGATGCCCTTTCTTAGTTGAGGCACCAGGTATAGCACTTGGCTGGCAAAGAAGCAGCTGGATTTATAGTGACTAAATGCTACTCACAAGGCACTTTATGATGGGTCCGAACTATGTAACCTCATGCTGCTACTGCTGCTAATAAGTCATTTCTGTTGTGTCCAACTCTGTGCGACCCCAGAGATAGCAGTCCACCAGGCTCCCCTGTTCCTGGGATTCTCCAGGGAAGAACACTGGAGTGGGTTGCCATTTCCTTCTCCAATGTGTGAAAGTGAAGTCTCTCAGTCCTGTCTGACTCTTTGCGACCCCATGAATTGCAGCACCCCAGGCCTCCCTGTCCATCACCAACTCCCGGAGTCCACTCAGACCCATGTCCACTGTGTCCGTGATGCAATCCAACCATCTCATGCTCTGTCGTTCCCTTTTCCTCCTGCCCTCAATATTTCCCAACATCAGGGTCTTTTGAAATGAGTCACTTCTCCACATCAGGTGGCCAAAGTGTTGGAGTTTCAGCTTCAACATCAGTCCTTCCAATGAACATCCAGGACTGATTTCCTTTAGGATGGACTGGTTGGATCTTCTTGCAGGCCAAGGGACTTTCACGAGTCATCTCCAACACAACAGTTCAAAAGCACCAATTCTTTGGTGCTTAGCTTTCTTTATAGTCCAACTCTCACAACCATACATGACCACTGAAAAACCATGGCCTTGATTAGATGGACCTTTGTTGACAAGTAATGTCTCTGCTTTTGAATATGCTGTCTAGGTTGGTCATAACTTGCCTTCCAAGGAGCAAGCATCTTTTAATTTCATGGCTGAAATCAACATCTGCAGTGATTTTGGAGCCAAGAAAAATGAAATCAGCCACTGTTTCCACTGTTTCTCCAACTATCTGCCATGAACTGATGGGACCAGATGCCATGATCTTCATTTTCTAAACGTTGAGCTTTAAGCCAACTTTTTCATTCTCTTCTTTCGCTTTCATCAAGAGGCTTTTGAGTTCCTCTTCACTTTCTGCCATAAGGGTGGTGTCATCTGCATAACTGAGATTATTGATATTTCTCCCAGCAATCTTGATTCTATGTGCTTCATCCAGCTCAGCATTTCTCATGATGTACTCTGCAGATAAGTTAAAAAAGTAAGGTGACAATATATAGCCTTGACGTACTCATTTTCAAATTTGGAAGCAGTCTGTTGTTCCATAGCACTGGTCATAGCAAACACCCTCTTCAAACAACACAGGAGAAGCCTCTACACATGGACATTACCAGATGGTCAACACCGAAATCAGATTGATTATATCCTTTGTAGCCAAAGATGGAGAAGCTCTATACTGTCAGCAAAAACAAGACCAGGAGCTGACTGTGGCTCAGATTATGAACTCCTTATTGCCAAATTCAGACTTAAATTGAAGAAAGTAGGGAAAACCACTAGACCATTCAGGTGTGACCTAAATCAAATCCCTTATGATTATACAGTGGAAGTGAGAAATAGATTTAAGGGACTAGGTCTGGTAGACAGAGTGCCCAATGAACTATGGACAGAGGTTGTGACATTGTTCAGGATACAGGGAGCAAGACCATCCCCAAGAAAAAGAAATGCAAAAAAGCAAAATGGCTGTCTGGGGAGGCCTTACAAATAGCTGTGAAAAGAAGACAAGCAAAAAGCAAAGGAGAAAAGGAAAGTTATACCCATTTGAATGCAGTTCCAAAGAATAGCAAGGAGAGATAAGAAAGCCTTCCTCAGCGATCAATGCAAAGAAATAGAGGAAAACAATAGATTGTGAAAGACTAGAGACCTCTTCAAGAAAACTAGAAATACCAAGGGAACATTTCATGCAAAGATAGGTTCAATAAAGGACAGAAATGGTATTGACCTAACAGAAGCAGATGATATTAAGAAGAGGTGGCAAGAATACACAGAAGAACTGTACAAAAAAGATCTGCGTGACCCAGATAATCACAAAGGTGTGATCACTCCCACTCCCCTAGAGCTGGACATCCTGGAATGTGAAGTCAGGTGGGCTTCACAAGAAGATTCACTACAAACAAAGCTAGTGGAGGTGATGGAATTCCAGTTGAGCTATTTCAAATTCTCAAAGATGATGGTGTGAAAGTGATGCACTCAATATGTCAACAAATTTGGAAAACTCAGCAGTGGGCACAGGACGGGAAAAGGTCAGTTTTCATTCAATCCCAAAGAAATGCAATGTCACAGAATGCTCAAACTACTGCACAATTGCACTCATCTCACACACTAGTAAAGTAATGCTCAAAATTCTCCAAGCCAGTGTTCCGCAATATGTGGACCGTGAACTTCCTGATGTTCAAGATGGTTTTAGAAAAGGCAGAGGAACTAGAGATCAAATTGCCAACATCCACTGGATCATCGAAAAAGCAAGAGAGTTCCAGACAAACATCTATTTCTGCTTTATTGACTATGCCAAAGCCTTTGACTGTGTGAATCAAATAAACTGTGGAAAATTCTGAAAGAGATGGGAATACCAGACTACCTGACCTGTCTCTTGAGAAATCTGTATGCATGTCAGTTATCGGTAGAGACAAGCTGAACTACAGATCAGAAAATCTCCAATCCTATCTATTTAATAATGTCAGTTCAGTTCAGTTCAGTGGCTCAGTCATGTCCAACTCTTTGTGACCCCATGGACTGCAGCACGCCAGTCTTCCATGTCTATCACCAACTACTGTGGCCTGCTGAAACTCTTTCCCATTGAGTTGGTGATGCCATCCAACCATTTCATCCTCTGTCATCCCTTTCTCTTCCTGCCTTCATTTCCCAGCATCAGGGTATTTTTCAATGAATCAGTTCTTCTCATGAACTGTCCAAAGTATTGGAGTTTCAGCTTTAGCATCAGTCCTTCCAATGAATATTCAGGACTGATTTCCTTAGGATTGACTGGTTTGATCTCCTTATAGTCCAGGGAACTCAAGAGTCTTCTCTAACACTGCAGTTCAAAAGCATTGATTCTTCAGCACTCAGGTTTCTTATGGTCAAACTCTCACATTCATACATGACTACTGGAAAAACCATAGCTTTTGCTAGATGGACATTGTAGGAAAAGTAATGTCTCTGCTTTTTAATATGCTGTCTAGGTTGGTCATTGATTTTCTTCCAAGGAGCACGCCCCTTTTAATTTCATGGCTGCCGTCATCATATGCAGTGATTTTGAAGCCCAAGGAAATAAATTATCTCACTGTTTTCATTGTTCCCCCATCTATTTGTCATGAAGTGATGGGATTCAATGCCAATGTCTTAATTTTCTGAATGCTGAGTTTTAAGCCAGCTTTTTCACTCTCCTCTTTCAATTTCATCAAGTGACTTTAGTTCCTCTTTGCTTTCTTCCATAAGTCTGATGTCATCTGCATATCTGAGGTTATTGATATTTTTCTTGGTAATCTCGACTCCAGATTGTGCTTTATCCAGCAGGCATTTCGCATGATTCATTCTGCATATAAGTTAAATAAGCAGGGTGACAATATACAGCCTTGATGTACACCTTTGCCAATTTGGAACCAGTCCACTGTACTATATCTGGTTCTAACTGTTGCTTCTTGACCTGCATACAGATTTCTCAGGAGGCAGGTAGGATGGTCTGGTATTCCCACCTCTTTAAGAATTTTCACAGATTTTCTTGATCCACACAAAGCCTTTGGCATATTCCATAAAGAAGAAGTAGATGTTTTTCTGGAACTCTCTTGCTTTTCTGATGATCCAGTGGTTGTTGGCAATTTGATCTCTTGCTCCTCTGCCTTTTCTAAACCCAGCTTGAACATCTGGAAGTTCTTGGTTCACTTACTGTTGAAACCTCGCTTGGAGAATTTTCAACATTACCTTGCTAGTGTGTGAGATGAGTGCAATTGTGTGGTAGTTTGATCATTCTTTGACATTGGTTTTCTTTGGATTCGAATGAGAACTGACATTTTCCAGTCCTGTGGCCACTACTAAGATTTCCAGATTTGCTGGCATATTGAGTGCAGCACTTTCACAGCATCATCTGTTAGGATTTGAAATAGTTCTACTGGAATCCATCACTTCCACTAGCTTTGTCTGCAGTGATGCTTCCTAAGGCCCACCTGACTTTGCACTCCAGGACGTCTGGTTCTAGGTGAGTGAGCACACCTTCGTTGTTACCTGGCTCATTATGATCTTTTAAATATAGGTCTTCTGTGTATTCTTGCCATGTCTTCTTAATTTCTTCTGCTTCTGTTAGGTCCATACCATTTCCCTTCTTTATTGGGCCCATCTTTCCATGAAAATTTCCCTTGCACTGGAGAAAAGAATGCTTACCTTGACAAAGTTATTTTACTTTGGCAGTAGAAGAAATGCTGTCATATCAGAAAGATGTAGTCGTTTTTTAATACTGAAGAGTGACTTTAGCACAACTCTTAAATTTTTTCTAGTGTTGCCAAGCTCAGAATTTAGATTATTCATTTATATCTTGATTAAAATACATAAGAAGAAATAGGGAACAAATGAAGACTTTGGAATTTATCTCAGTGAAGAATTTATCTCAGTGAAGAATTTATCTGAAAATAAAATCTATTGCCAGAAAGATAAAGAGTGACTTTGCTGCTAGCTTCATTCATTTGTTATTATGTACCAAACATTGCATTTAACAAAATTGTTTTATTGAATTATTTGGAAGCCTAGTATAACATTAGCTTCTAGAGGCAAGTCCCATAGCTTCTGTCATGAACCTCTCAGGGACACTAATAGTATGTGGCTGTCCAGTGTCAATTTCAGAGAGTGAGATTTGAGTTGCAGGAAAGTTTGTTTATCCTTATTGCTGGGGTTCAGTTTTTCACAGCTTCCCTGGTAGCTCAGGTGGTAAAGAATTTGCCTGAAATGCGAGAGACCTGGGTTCAATCCCTGGGTTAGGAAGATCCCCTGGAGAAGAACATGGCAACCCACTCCAGTATTCTTGCCTGGAGAATCCCCATGGACCGAGGAGCCTGGTGGACTACAGCCCTTGGGGTCACAGAGTTGGACAGACTGAGCCTCTAAGCACACACACACACACACACACACACACACACACACACACACCCCTAAAGTGTAAGCTGTTTAGCAGGGCTCCCATGTGGATGGGTCTGAATTCCAACTTAGATCCTTCTCATCCTACAAGACCTTCAAGAATGCTGCTCATAATCATTGTGTCTCAGATACCTATTCCAAAATTAAAAATCAATTCTCTTTGGATTGCCATTCACCAGATGTTGGCCTGGAAATGCTTCATAGCACTTTTTATACATTATCTCTTTATACATTATCTCTGGTGCTCAGTGTGAGAGCAGTTCTAAAATTTCTAGATCATTCTACTAAAGGAAGATGTTCCACATTTTTAAGGTTTCTGCTTCTTAGACAGAATATCTTCTTCTTGGAATTTTAAAGTTTGTGGATAAGGGTCAGACCCTGATGCAAGTTTCGAATCCAGGTCTTTCATACTGCGGCAGATTCTTTACCTTTACCTTCTGGGCCACCAGGGAAGCCATGTCAAGCTTACTCACATCAAATCAGGAAAGAAAACTAAACTACTGGTGAAATTTTTACTCATTATACTTGGACAGCCAACATTCTGATAATAATGACAAAATTAGAGTGATGTTAAAACGTGAAGAAAAATGACTAGTCCAGATAGTTTCACAACAAGAAAAAGATGGTCACCAGGAGAAAATGTTCATTCACTGATTCAGTTGGTCATTTACTCCGCAACTTTTTATTGAGTGGCTCACCTCTGCTGTGTTCAGTTTCGAGGTGGGCCTTGAGATTCAGCAGATAACAAGGGTAATATGGACCCTTGCTTCTTAGGTGGTTTAAACTCCCAGCATGTACAGAAATGTGTGTAGTTCATTTTCGTGAGTATTAAAGAGTCAGCAATGATGGAGCTTCAACTTTTAAATTTAAATAGGCCTTAGAGATCATTTAGTCAAATTTCCTCATCTTTCTGAATAGGAAAAAGTTACAGAATGAGCTCTGTTCACTTTCCCAAGGTCTCGTAGGTTGTTAGTGGATGAACAGAGAGCACATTGGTTTCTTCCAGCTCTCAAAAGGGTTGTTTTTGTTATATCGCAACGGCCTCTTTAATCAACTGCGTACATTGGACATCTTTATGAATACAGTTTAGACTTTGAAACTTGTGATGCAGGCTCTGAGTTCATAGATATAATGTCTTGAAATGCCATTTTTATCCATGTAACTTAAAGTGTCATTTTTGTTCATGTGACTTCCCTGGTGGCTCAGACAGTAAAGAATCTGCCTGCAATGTGAGAGACCCAGGTTTGATCCCTGGGTCAGGAAGATCCCCTGGAGGAAGGCATGGCAACCCAATCCAATATTCTTGCCTGGAAAATTCCATAGATAGAAGAGCCTGGCAGGCTACAGTGCATGGTGTCACAAAGAGTCAGACATGACTAACACACACACAACTTAAAAAACTAACAAAACTTTAAAAAAGTTTAGCCAAGTTGGTCCACGATGTTCAATGTAGTGTGAAGTGTAAGTCACTCAGTTGTGTCTTTGTGACCCCATGGACTATACAGTCCATCTCCAGGCCAGAATACTGAAGTGGGTAGCTGTTTTCTTCTCCAGAAGATCTTCCCAACCCAGGGATTGAACCCAGGTCTTCCATATTGCAGGCAGATTCTTTACCAGCTGAGCCACCAGGGAAGCCCAGGAATACTGGAGTGGGTAGCCTATCCCTTCTCCAGGGGATCTTCCTGACTCAGGAATCCAACAGGGTCTCCCACATTGCAGGTGATTCTTTACCAGCTGAGTTACCAATGTAGTGTACTTATACACAATTAAACTTGAAAGCAACTATGTTAGGCATAAGTGAGTACCTGAATCGTAATATATATTAAATATTACCTTTCAATCTATAGTAGTTTTTTTTCCCCAAAATTTATTTGATTGGTTCTGCTAGCACTTTCCATTGTTCTTTGTGTTTTATTTATTCAAACAAAATGTTAGCTTTATATGCATTTCCATAATTTTTTAGCAATTTATATTATTAAAAGAAAATTAAATAATTACCATAAACAACATGAAATTAAAATGTCATATATATGTATAGCATTAATCATAAATCGATGACACTTTTCTCAACATTTTTTTTTTAATAGAAGCACTAAATTCTGTTAGTACCTTCCTAGCTAAATTCTTGGGTTTCCCTGGTTGCTCAGTTGTAAAGAATCTGACTGCCAGTGCAGGAAATGCTGGTTTGATTCCTGGGTCAGGAAGATCCCCTGGAGGAAGAAATGGCAACTAACTCCAGCTTTCTTGCCTGGAGAATCCCATGGACAGAGAAGCCTGGTGGGCTACAGTCTATAGGGTCTCAAAAGAGTTATATAGCACTTAGTGACTAAATAAAAACAGTTAAATTCTTATTATTTTTGCTTTTCTAAAAGTAAACAGCACATTTTTACGATCATTTTACAATATTTAAGTGCAACAAATTAGAAGTACCTTATCTATAATATCAAAAGCCATTGCTTACCCTAATAACATTTGCAAAAGGTTAACATGTCAAACTGCCTTTTCATGCTACTCATGGGGTTCTCAAGGCAAGAATACTGAAGTGGTTTGCCATTCTCTTCCCCAGTGGACCACGTTTTGTGAGAGGTCTTCACCATAACCTATCTGTCTTGGTTGGCCCTACATGGCATGGCGGCATGGCTCATAGTTTCATTGAGGTAGACAAGGCTGTGGTCCATGTAATCAGTTTGAAATTCCCATAAACCAGTTTTCCAATCCTTAATTGCTGTGAAGAAATTCCTAGTATTTTGATAGAAATTAACAGTAACTCAGAAGTCAGAGAAGAAACAATGTCTTACAATGACCAGAAGAGATATGTTAAATTGTTGGAACTGTAATAACTCTAGCTATTCAGCAGTGGAATTATCTTCCTAGTACATATTTAAATGAGGAGTTCGAATGACCCGTGCATTTTTTTTTCAAGAAAACGTTCACAGTTTGCTGAAATACAGGAAATATAATGGTCCACCTTCATTTCTATCAAGAGAATGTATAATTGCAGTATTTGGCCTGTATTCATATTCTAAGCAGCATAGTTTAAAAGGTAAGTGTCCAAAATTAGCTGGAAGAATTGGAGAAAGTCTAAATTTAACTACCTTTTGTACCAGGGCTATAGCTGCTAAGGACATTTTAAATAGTGAGAGAGGTAAATGTTCTTTGTATTGCAATCCCTAGTGAATTGAGTAAGTGACATTATTATAATAATAAAAATAAAGGAAAGTCTATGTTTCCCCTAATACAACTGACAGGCAGAGCAAAATGAAATAAATAAAAATTAGGATTTTAGCTCAAAATATAAAATTTACGTGGGCAGAAATAACAAATTATTTATATTTTGGTTTTGTAAACATCAATGAATAATCCATTCTTTGCTTATATCCTCATGACCTTCACTTATTTTGGAAAAAAAGATTTGTTTTTTCTAATGATTTTACTATTGAAACAATAAAGGAAAATATTGCAATGTCATCAAGTTTGATGAAAAGAAATTTGAACAATGCATTATTGAGAATTCTCACTTTCTAAATCTTTCACAAACCCCTTGAGACTTCTAGCATCTTCATCTCTTTCTGTTTGTTCTCTTTTGGCAGATCCAGAAACCTGTGAGCAATTCTTACAGAAACTTTTTTTTTCCCCGTAGACACATCAAAGTGACAAATTTTTAATGATCCCTTAGCTAGAAAGAGCCAGATAGTTACTTCTGCCAGTTGTGAAACTATAAAAAGAAAGCAGGGGATATTTTATTTCTTTCCTTAATTGCCATCCCAAGTTCCCAAGGTAAGCAAAAGAAATTACATACCAAAAAAAAAAAAAAAAGAAAAGAGAGAGAGAGAGAGAGAACTGTTGAAAGTCGTTTGCTGTGGTACAGAGATTTTTCATTTTCTAAATATATTTGTAGATGACACCACCCTTATGGCAGAAAGTGAAGAGGAGCTAAAAAGCCTCTTGATGAAAGTGAAAGAGGAGAGCAAAAAAGTTGGCTTAAAGCTCAACATTCAGAAAATGAAGATCATGGCATCTGGTCCCATCACTCCATGGGAAATAGATGGGGAAACAGTAGAAACAGTGTCCGACTTTATTTTTCGGGCTCCAAAATCACTGCAGATGGTGACTGCAGCCATGGAATTAAAAGACGCTTACTCCTTGGAAGAAAAGTTATGTCCAATCTAGATAGCATATTCAAAAGCAGAGACATTACTTTGCCGACTAAGGTCCATCTAGTCAAGGCTATGGTTTTTCCTGTGGTCATGTATGGATGTGAGAGTTGGACTGTGAAAAAGGCTGAGGGCTGGAGAATTGATGCTTTTGAACTGTGGTGTTGAAGAAGACTCTTGAGAGTCCCTTGGACTGCAAGGAGATCCAACCAGTCCATTCTGAAGGAGATCAGCCCTGGGATTTCTTTGGAGGGAATGATGCTAAAGCTGAAGCTCCAGTACTTTGGCCACCTCATGCGAAGAGTTGACTCATTGGAAAAGACTCTGATGCTGGGAGGGATTGGGGGCAGGAAGAGAAGGGGACGACTGAGGATGAGATGGCTGGATGGCATCATGGACTCTATGGACGTGAGTCTGAGTGAGCTCCGGGAGATGGTGATGGACAGGGAGGCCTGGCGTGCTGCGACTCATGGGGTTGCAAAGAGTTGGACATGACTGAGCAACTGAACTGAACTGAAATATATTTGTAAAAATATTATACCACATATAATATGGTATATAATATAATGTGGTAACAAGGAATACAGCAATGAAAAAAATTTTAACTACATTAAGTGGAAGATAGTATGGTAGAGTTGAAAAAGCATGATGATTTCCTGAATCCTGAGGGATTCTTAGCTTTTGGAATGTTTGCTTTTCTTCTTTTCAGAGGAACATTGTAAAGTCAGTCAAGCTAGTTTGTGTAAGGGTTCTGCTAGTTTCCATTGGGCATTTTCTTTTTCCTTTGTTTTTGACAAAGCCAGGCCATTTTGACTGATTTTCTTCCTTAACTGTTTATAATACTAATTTCTTGACACTAAAAAAAAAAAAAAAAAAAAAAAGTGGGTGTGTGTTTTTAAGCAGAGCTAAAAATAATATCTTTTATATTCTATTTCCTGTAGACTATGGCCTTTTTGTATCCTTCAGTGTAATGGAGGCTGGAGCTGTACTCAGTTCACTCTCCCAGCTGTAATGGAATTTCACCATTCTTCTTGTTGCTTTTCTTCCCCTGGCAAATCAGGCCATTTGCTCCACAAGGGAAAGCTTTCTGTGTATTTACTCATTCTCTCCCTGGGCACTTGCTACATCATGGCCGGTGGACACTTTCTTCAGGGCCAAGTTTTGAGAGATTTCTGGCGTTTCTGCAGGAAACGTCTGCAGAAATGTTATTGTGTCTATTGCATCTACTTGCTTCTCATTCTTATGCTAGCCCATATTTCAGCTTCCAGCAATTTGGCAGAATTTCCAGTCTAATCCTCCTATTGGCTTACATGGGATCCTGTGGCTTCTGCCCAGGAAATAAGTTCTTGGCTCCAATATCTCACTGCAGGTGCTAGAGTGAAGGTGGTTTGTTCCAAGACCTTGGGGTTTATGAAAAATCATTATTTTTCAGTTTGTTCATGTTTTTCTTATTGTTTTGGTGAAATGATGACTATCTCTACATATCTAAGCTGCAACTGGAATTCTGAAAATTTTTTACCTTTTAATTTATTAAATCACTTGCTAGGTAAGTTCCTTGATATGTTATATACTATAATTCACAAAACAGACACAATCCATGCCTTCATGTGGCATAGGGAAAAGAAAAATAGATTGAATAGATTCAGAGATCTGTACTTATACACATATAACATAGTACATATATTAAAGATACATTGTATATTTCAAATATTAAAATATTTTAGAGTCTTTTAAATTTTTGAATAATAGAAAGTAGATGTGAAACTTTGCAGCCCTGAATCCTTAAATAAAAAGTTCTAAAACAAAAAGTATAGCTTAGTTCAGAATGCTTGAAGAAAAAATTAGATTGTTGATGACAACATAGGCAGACAATTTTTTTAGCATTAATCAGCATTTCTATAAAACCCTGTCATCAAAGAAAATAATTGCATCTAATTTTCGCTTAAAATTCACTAAACAATATTTTCTTTAGAAGCTTTGGCAACTTTTCAAAAGTCATTGATGACTCAGAGATTATTTAAAAGCTCACTAATTTTCACTGTGCTATTTTGGTTATCTCTGAATTATAAATGATTCTAGAAACTACTATCTTTCTTTATATATATTTAAATTTACCAAGAAAAAAGCATTTCCTAAATAGATCTGTTTTTTCCTTGAAAATAATTTTACACAGATTTATCAGTTCAAATGGTGAGTTCTGGCTATTTGAGTCACATTACATACCCTAGTCTTGTGCCTCCATAATTTTATTAACATACTTTGGTACTGTCAATAATCTACTCCTGCCAAAGGTCAGGAATCACTTTAACAAAAAGTGCACATCACATGCACTCACAAATGAATCAAAACATAATACTTTTCCATGAGGGAGAAAATAGTTTCTTTAAAGTCAAGTGCAATAAAACAGTGCTTAAAATTTAAATCTCCAGTGAAATGCATGATGATTCTCTACCTTGGGTGATGTTATGGGGTGAACTGTGCCCCTACCTCATTCATATGTTGAAATATTAATCCCTAGGCAACCACTCCAGTACTCTTGCCTGGAAAATCCCATGGATGGAGGAGCCTAGGTGGCTGCAGTCAGTGGGGTCACTAAGAGTCGGACACGACTGAGCGACTTCATTTTCGCTTTTCACATTCATGCATTGGAGAAGGAAATGGCAACCCACTCCAGTGTTCTTGCCTGGAGAATCCCAGGGACGAGGGAGCCTGGTGGGCTGCCGTCTATGGGGTCGCACAGAGTCGGACATGGCTGAAGTGACTTAGCAGCAGCAGCAGCAGCAGCAGCAGCAGCAGCTTTCTATATGACTCTGTTTGGAGTTCTGGCCTTTAAAATGGTAATTAAAGTCATAAGATGGGCTTCCTTGGAGGCTCAGAGTTAAAGAATCCACCTGCAATTCAGGAGCCGTGGGTTTGATCCCTGGGTCAGGAAGAGCCCCTGGAGAAGGAAATGGCAACCAATTCCAGTATTCTTGCCCGGGAAATCCCATGGACAGAGGAATCTGGCAGGCTACAGTCCAGGGATCTCAAAGAGTCAGACATGACTTAGTGACTACATCACTACCACAAAGATCATTAGGGTGGGCCCTAATCCAGTGTGATTTGTCTCCTTATAAAAGAGATTAGGACACAAATACATGTAGTGGAAAGACCATGTGAAGACAGATAAAAGATGCCATGAAGAGAGACACCAGAATGCACCGGCCCCACCTATGTCTTAATCTTGGATTTTTAGCCTTCCGGAACAGTGAGAGAATGAAGTTCTGTTCTTTAAGCCATCAAGTCTATAGTACTCTATAATGGCAGCCTTAGTGAACTAACAGAGATATTTGCAGATAACTAGTCTTGAATTATAACGCAGACTATGAATGAGGTCCATCTAAATCCCATAGGAAACAACCATCAGTTCCATTAATTTTATGAAGGTAGTTAGGCACAAACCAAAGAACAGGAATAATAAAGCGTCCTTACAAATCCATAAACAGGAAATCTGAACGAAACGAAGGAAATCATACCTTGTTGATCAGTGAAGCTCAAAAGCTATCATCTTTTTCTTTCACTTCCTTTTTTTGGTAATGTAATTAATTGATTTCTTTTTGCCTATGCTCGGTCTTCCTTGTTGAAAGAGCTTTTCTCTAGCGGTGGCGAGCGGGTACTGCATTCTAGTTGCCATGCGTGGGTTTCTCTTTTATTTATTTAGTTATTTATTTATTTTTAAATGTTAAAATCTTTAATTCTTACATGCATTCCCATGGCTTCTCTTGTCGTGGAGCACAGGCTCTAGGGCACGCAGGCTTCAGCAGTTGTGGCTGACAGGCTCTAGGGCACAAGTTTGTGGGGCTCAGGCTTTGTTGCTCTGCTGTATGTGGGATCTTTCCAAACCAGGAATCTAAGCTGTGTCTCCTGCTTTGGGAGGTGGATTCTTGACCCCGCCCCTACCAGGAAAACCCTTTCTTTCACTTTCAAAATTTGTATATTCTTGGTGTTGACATTTAGGGTGCTAAGTCAGTTTGGTTGATTATTACTTATCAGGGAGACTAGTCTGTTTAGAAGGGCAGTGGAGATAAGTGTGTGGACAATGAAATTTCACAGTTCTCCTGTATGTTTATATGTTGCCACCTAAGGATGTTACACTATTTCACTGGAGTCTAGATATGGTCCCCAGTTTCCTTCTAAACATAGTATTCCACATTGCCAACAGCTATTGGTCAGATTCACTTCATTCAGTCACCAAGGAGATGATTATTTGCATACTACGTGAACAACAATGCTATAGGCACCAGGGAAGTAGCAGGTGGAAAGGAGACAAGCAGGTGGCTTGCAAGCCATTCATTTCTCTGTGCCATGAGGATGCTCGGAGAGAAGGTAGCTGGCACTTTGATGTCATTATAAGCACACTGATAATTGATCTTAGGGTTAATAGACCATCAGTATTTGCTAGGAGGAGCAGGTTTATGTAAAACTATTCTCAGTATGTTGTTTTTGGTTTAGCATTGCTGTAGCAAACCAACAGAATCTGTGGGACGTGGATTCCTGGGAAATTTGCTGGCAAGTCTCAGTTCAGTTCAGTTCAGTTGCTCAGTCGTGCCCGACTCTTTGCGACCCCATGAATTGCAGCACGCCAGGCCTCCCTGTCCATCACCATCCCCCGGAGTTCACTCAGACTCACATCCATCGAGTCCGTGATGCCATCCAGCCATCTCATCCTCGGTCATCCCCTTCTCCTCCTGCCCCCAATCCCTCCCAGCCTCAGAGTCTTTTCCAATGAGTCAACTCTTCGCATGAGGTGGAGATAGTACTGGAGCTTCAGCTTTAGCATCATTCCTTCCAAAGAAATGCCAGGGTTGATCTCCTTCAGAATGGACTGGTTGGATCTCCTTGCAGTCCAAGGGACTCTCAAGAGTCTTCTTCAACACCACAGTCCAAAAGCATCAATTCTTCGGCATTCAGCCTTTTTCACAGTCCAGCTCTCACACCCATTTATGACCACAGGAAAAACCATAGCCTTGACTAGACGGGCCTTAGTCGGCAAAGTAATGTCTCTGCTTTTGAATATGCTATCTAGGTTGATCATCACTTTTCTTCCAAGTAGTAAGCGTCTTTTAATTTCTTGGCTGCAATCACCATCTGCAGTGATTTTGGAGCCCCCAAAAATAAAGTCTGACACTGTTTCTACTGTTTCCCCATCTATTTGCCATGAAGTGATGGGACCGGATGCCATGATCTTTGTTTTCTGAATGTTGAGCTTTAAGCCAGCTTTTTCGCTCTCCTCTTTTGCTTTCATCAAGAGGCTTTTTAGGTCCTCTTCACTTTCTGCCATAAGGGTGGCAGGTCTAACTAAGTATAAAACAAAGACAGTAGTTTTGGTAGTGTTTTCATTTTTGTTTGTTTGTTTGTTTGCTTGCTTTTTTGGCCCACCCCATGGCATGTGGGGATATTTCCCTGACCAGGGATTGAACCCATGTCCCCTACGCCCCTGCACTGGAAGCACAGAGTCTTAACCACTGGGCCACCAGGGAAATTCCACAGACATGTTTTATAACCTAACATGCTGTCCAGTGTGTCAAGTGGGACAGGGAGCCCACGTCCAACAGCAAAATCCTGGAGAATCGCACTCTGTGTCCCAGGTTTCTAAACTTTGCTTGTATTTCTTGATTTTGTATCTTTGAAATGATGAGTGTGTCTTGAGACTGGACACAGCTTCCAATGTATAAGTATGATTTGATAGCCTATGCTTTGTGTTAGCGCAGTGGTGTACAAAACAATAACTCCTACACTGATAGAGAATATACTTTGGTGATAAATCAAGCAAGTTGGTCATTTCTGAGTAATAGTGTGGGGCTGATGAATGGTCACCTTCATGGACATGCATGTGAAATGCGTAACAGTTATTTCTTACTGTATAATTCTGCAAATCTGAATGCTGTCTTTTGAGGTATAATTATCATTTGTGTTCAAGCTCAGTCACTCAGTCATGCCCAACTCTTTGTGACACCGTGGACTATAGCCTGCTAGGCTGCTTTATCCATAGAATTTCCTAGGCAAGAATACTGAAGTGGGTTGCCATTTTCTTCTTCAGAGTATCTTCCCAACCTAAGGATGGAACCTGTGTCTCCTACACTGGTGAGCGGTTTCTTTACTGCTGAGTCACAGAGGAACTCTCTCCAGGGGTTTAGGTCTCAATAATTCCTTGTCAAAGCCAGAATTTTAGTGGAGGATATTATGTTTTTATTGTTTCAAGCAAGTTACCACACATTTATCAGTTGAAGATAATGCTTATTCATTAAAACTATAGGTCAGAAACTTGGGCAGGCTTTATTCCATTCTCTGCTCAGGTTTTCACAAGGTTAAAATCAAGGTCTTGACCAGGCTGTGCTATCATCTGAAGATAACTTTCCTTTTCCAGGCACATGTGGTTGTGGAAGAATGCGGTTCCTTGATATTGTGGCTTGAAGTATTGCTTCCTTGCTGGATGGCAGCTAGTGGCAGAGCTCAGCTCAAAAAGGTTTACCACATTTCTTACAGTATATGGACTGTCTATCTTCAGAGATAGCAATGGCCAACCTCCCTTGTGTTGAATACCTCTCTTGCTGTAAATATCTTTTACCAGGAAGAACTGACTTCCTGGTAAATGATCACCTGATTAGGCCAGACTCACCAAGAATAATCTCTTTTAAAATTCAGTTTGCTTAGAACTTTAAACAAATCTGCAAAATGCCTTTATAGCAGTACCTGGGTTAGTGTTTGATTGAACACCTGGAGGAATGCCTATCCCAGGAACTGAAATCTTGGGAGCCATCTCAGAATTTTGTCTATCAAAAAGAGACTTGCCAAGGAAGTGGATTCAGTTTTCTTTGTGATTTACTTCCCTCAAAATCCAATCTTGAAGTTGATTTCCACCATAGTCACTCTTCCAGACATAAGAAAGGGACTTCATTTAATACAGTTTGTAATAACTATACTGGGTTGAGTAGTGTCTGTCCAAAGTTCATGTTCACCTAGAACCTCAGAACATGACCTAATTTGGAAAGAGGGTCTTTGAAGATATAATTAATTAAGATGAAATAATTTTGGAATAAAATGGATCTTTATTCATTCAAATATTGATGAATACATGAATATGCATCCTTATTTATGTATCCTTATGTGAAGAGAAAAACAGAGAATCTAGGGAAATGCAATACAAAATCTATGTTGAGTTTTGAAAGAGAGTGTGGTTTCAAACCTACAGCATCTAGAACTGCAAGAAAATTAATTTTTATTATTTTAAGCCATTCAGTTTGTGGCACTTAGGAAAGTAAGACAGAGGTTTTCCTATTTTTATAATATGCCCTGAGTTTATAGTTATTTGACCAACACAGCTATTTTCTTCCATTAGCACTTCAAAGGTAGTAAGCACCAACAAACCAATAGGACAGTCCTCATAATTAGCATTGTCCTTAGGGAAATATTGAATAAACCAGCATATCCTCGTCTCCCTATACTGCATCCCACGTCACCATGGTAGAAAAATGTTAACTGTATGCTACAGCAAATCAGGGGATATCAACACTCCCTGGAAATCTAGGGAGGAGTTGATTGTTTCAGCTTGAGTTCCAAAGACAGGCTGGGGCAGAATCCCTTCTTCCCCTGGAGATTTCAGTCTTTTTCTCTTAAAACCTCCCTTCGATGGATTTGATGAGGCCCATCCACTTTATGAGGGTTAATCTGCTTTACTCAGAGTCCATTGATTTAAATTTGAATTTCATCTAAAATACAAATATCTGGGTATCATGCCCTATCCATGTTGACAACCAACAAAAACAGTTCTTTTTGCTACAAACTAGCAATTCATCCAATTCCAGAAACACGTCTTTCTAGGCACCAAGTGTGTCACTGAAATAATAATAAATATAAATATTGTATTCCAGTCACATTTAATAATTAATTATTAAAAGTTTCATATAAGATTTTTAGCATTTCTTTTCAACTTTTAACCTATATGTGATGAATCAGGAAAACAAAAAAAAATATTAGTAATCTTGGAAGAGCTTTCATAGCTATTTATTTTAGTCCTCATTTTACAGATGAGGAAACTCTAGCAAAGAAAAAGATAACTACAATAGTAATCAGTTATTAAAAGCTGTTCAGCAAGACGTTCTTCCTATGAAATCATTTTGTAACCTGACAATGAGCATAATGAGTATCAGTGACTCATTATGAGGTGAAATCGCTAGATGCGCTTGGTTGTACACTTGTGTTGCATTTGTTATGATTCTTATTGCTGCTGCTGTGAGTGTGGAATGTAATTATGTATGGGTCATAAGAGATGTGTTAAACACTTTTTGATTGATTCTAATACATTGTTTAGGGAACTTTTCTTCTGTCAATTAAAAATCATGGAATTATAAAGTTTTCACAAATATTGCAAATCATAATTGATGGGCAGATTTTCTGATTCTGTCATATTAATTAAATCTAACTGCCTTCTATCTATTTTTATTGATTTCTATAACACCAAATTATCAACAAAAGTGTATTGAACCCTTAATTCATATTTAGCAAAAAGAGGGATATGAATTATTTAAAGTATTGAACTTGTAAAAATGTAAAGTGAAAAGACATTGTTGCTTATAATAATAACAAAATAGGTATCGTTTAAATATTAATTCTTATACTGGTACTAATAATTATGAGTAAAAATGTAAATTTTATATGGGAAAATGATCAGATTCAACATTAAAGAAATCATTTCAAATGAAGTCCACAAACTTAACTTTTTTCTTTGATCAGACCTATAAAAGAAATCTTTAATATTCAAATGATAGCTAGAATGCATTTTTACAGAATTTGAAGTAATATTTTATTATGTTGTTTAAAATTTCACAAAAATAATTTATTTCAGTTTACTCTTATCAAAGTGACTATATTCATATATGCTTATTTCAAAACTTTATGCCTTAAAATCTTGGACAAGGATTATTTTAATGTTTATAAGATGAATGCATGTCAAGTTAAGCCAACTTTTTCACTCTCCTCTTTCACTTTCATCTAGAGGCTTTTAAGCTCCTCTTCACTTTCTGTCATAAGGATAGTGTCATCTGCATATCTGAGGTTATTGATATTTCTCCCGGCAATCTTGATTCCAGCTTGGGCTTCTTCCAGCCCAGTGTTTTTCATGATGTACTCTGCATATATGAGTTGGACTGTGAAGAAGGCTGAGCGCCAAAGAAGTGATGCTTTTGAACTGTGGTGTTGGAGAAGACTCTTGAGAGTCCCTTGGACTGCAAGGAGATCTAACCGGTCCATTCTGAAGCAGATCAACCCTGGGATTTCTTTGGAAGGAATGATGCTAAAGCTGAAACTCTAGTACTTTGGCCACCTCATGCGAAGAGTTGACTCATTGGAAAAGACTCTGATGCTGGGAGGGATTGGGGGCAGGAGGAGAAGGGGATGACCGAGGATGAGATGGCTGGATGGCATCATGGACTCGATGGACGTGAGTCTGAGTGAACTCCGGGAGATGGTGATGGACAGGGAGGCCTGGAGTGCTGCGATTCATGGGGTCGCAAATAGTAGGACACAACTGAGCGACTAAAATGAACTGAACTGAACTGATATGTCGTTTAATCTTTTATGTATATTGGTTTTAATGGTATTTAATTTGGAGTATCAAACGATTATTTTATTTTGAATGAACTATAATGACTAGCATACTAAGAAGAAAACATAAGCATAGCACATATTGGTTTAAAGACATCTTGTTACACATGTTACATGGTAGAGAAAGTAAAAAAAAAAAAGGCTTTAAGACAGCCTCAGATATGTTACTGAATTCTTTTAAGCAAAAAATGCTATATCTGAATGAAACCCTAAAAGATGTAATTATGAAAAATAATTGCCTGTGAAAGATTAATAAGGGGATAAGGATCTAAACTGTATTTCAGGCAGGATTAGCCTTTAAAAAATATATATTTATTTTTGTTTGTATTGGGTCTTTGTTGCTGTGCAGGAGCTTGCTCTGGTTGAGGTGAGTGGGGGCTGGGGCTCCTCTCTAGTTGCAGTGCTCAGGTTCCTCATTTCAGTGGCTTCTCTTGTTTCAGAGCATGGGCTTTAGGGCACACGGGCTTCAGTAGTCACTTTCATGTGCTCTAGAGCACAGGCTCCATAACTGTGGTGAATGGACCCAGCCTGTCCAGCAGCACGTGAGATCTTTCCAGACCAGGGATTGAACTCAGGTCCCCTGCATTGGCAGGTGAATTCTTAACCACTAGACCACCAGGGAAGTCCTAAGATTAGCATCTTAATTCACATTTTTAAAGTAGCCAAATACCTGAATTAATTAAGGAAATGATTTCTTTTTTTAATTATAGAGGATTATAAAAATATTAATATATCATTGATAATAGATCTGAAGGATTTGGAGATGAAAATAAAATAGGTGGACTTTTAGGTCAATATTTAGAAATCATAATCCATTATGTTAGCAGCTAAGAGAAGAAAACACAATTTTTTGAATTTATGGAGAAAATGCATTTGAAAAATAATACACACTTTTAAAAAATAATATGTACTTTGATTAACATTCTGAACAAACTAGTATTTGAAGGGAACTTCAACTTGATAAAAAAAATAAAAGAGCATCTATAAAAGACCTCACAGTTAACATCATACTTAGCAGTGAAAAGCTGAATGCTAGCCTTCTAAGACTGAGAAAAAGGCAAGAATGGCCACCCTAATCACTCCTGTTCAAGACAGTTAGTAAGATGAGGCAAGATAAGAAAAATAAAATGAATGCAGATTGGAAAGAAAGAGCTAAAGCCGCCCCTGTATGCATACAACAGTACTGCTTGTGTAGAAAATACTAAGGTATCTACACAAACTTCTAGAACTAATTAGTGATTTTTGCAAGATTGTAGGATGGAACATCAACATATTAAAAAAAAATCACTGCTACATATATATCTTCATTGAATATAAGGATCAAACCCAGGTCTTCCACATTGCAGGTGAATTCTTTATTCTGAGCCACCAGGGAAGCCTGGATATTTTAAAACAAAGCTTAAAAAATTAATATAATTTACAATAGTTTCCAATAGTCACATAAGGATGTGAGAGCTGGACCATAAAGAAGACTTCATGCCAAAGAATTGATACTTTTGAACTGTGATACTGGAGAAGATTCTTGAGAGTCCCTTGGACCACAAGATCAAACCAGTCAATCCTGAAAGAAATCAACTCAATATTCATTGGAAGGACAGATGCTGAAGCTGAAGCTCGAATCCTTTGGCCACCTGTTGTGAAGAGCCAATTCATTGGAAAAGACCCTGATGCCGAGAAAAATTATGGGCAGGAGGAGAAGGGGTTGACAGAGGATGAGATGGTTGATGACACTGTTGACTCAATGAACATGAATTTGAGAAAACCCCAAGAGATGGTGAAGGACAGGGAAGTGTGGTGTCCTGCAGTCCATGAGGTTAAAAAGAGTTGGAGCTGGACATGACTGAGCAGCTGAACAATGAACAATAGTTTCAGATAAATCTAACAAAACATGTATGAGATCTCACATGCTGAAAACTATAAAACCCTAATGAAAGAAATTGGCAGACCTGAATATATGAAATACTAAAGAATATTCAGTTTAATTTATTTCCTGACAAAACTCCAGAAGAATTTTTGTACATATAGTTAATTCTGCTGCTGCTGCTATTAAGTCTCTTCAGTTGTGTCCAACTCTGTGTGACCTCAGAGATGGCAGCCCACTAGGCTCCTCTGTCCTTGGGATTCTCCAAGCAAGAACACTAGAGTGGGTTGCCATTTCCTTCTCCAATGCATGAAAGTGAAGTTGCTCTGCTGCTGCTGCTAAGTCGCATCAGTCGTGTCCAACTCTGTGCGACCCCATAGACGCAGCCCACCAGACTCCCCCGTCCCTGGGATTCTCCAGGCAAGAATACTGGAGTGGGTTTCCATTCCCTTCTCCAATACATGAAAGTGAAAAGTGAAAGTGAAGTTGCTCAGTCATGTCCGACTCTTCGTGATCCCATGGACTGCAGCCCACCAGGCTCCTCCACCCATGGGATTTTCCAGGCAAGAGTACTGAAGTTGCCATTGCCTTCTCTGATAGTTAATCCTAAATTTATATAAAAAGGAAAAATAAGTTGAACAACAAAAATAATTTTAAACAAAAAGAAAAATAATTGGGGGATCACAGAATCTGATTTTAAGACAATACATGCTACTGTGGTTAAAAAAAAGAGAGAGAGAAAGAATGTGATCTTACATAGCAATACACACACGTAATTACAAAACGGATCTTCAAAAGCGTACATAACTAAATTTTAATGTAGGTATAAAGAAAGAGAGATATTTTTTCAAAAGTAGGATTGCTCATCCTTAGGCAAAATGATAATTCATGACATAAGCTTCAGGTCTTACACCAAATACACTAGAAATTGCTTATTAGTGGTAATTTAAAACATAAAACTGTAAAAAAAACCATAAGAGGAAATCTTTGTGGCCTATGATTGTTTTTAAATCCACAGGAAGAAAAGCATTAATAAATTAGACCTATCTTGGAAAAAAGATACTATTAAGTCCCATATGGGTGAAAATACTAACCAATTACATATCCAGCAATGGATTTCTATTTCAAATATTAAAATTTTTCTCTAGCCTCATCAGTAAGGAAACAATCCAAATAGGAAATTGAATACACTTAACAAAAGAGGATGTTTTGGTGGCAAACTAGTACATGAAAAGCTATTCAAAACTGTTACTCATTAGGGGAATGCAAATCAAAGCAAAAGTTATATATTGCCACACCCCTATAGGAAAAGCTAACATAAATAAAAAGAAAAAGGTACTCTACCGCATGAAAGTGAAGCTATGAGGTAATGAAACCTCTCATATAAAGTTGTTCAAAGTACAAACGTGCAGTCAGTCTGAAGAAGAGGTTGATAGTTTCTTAGAAAACTAAGTGTAGAATTATCATGTGCCCCGAGTCTCACTTCAGCCCCCTTGTTGTTGTTCAGTTACTTAACTCTGTCTGACTCTTTGCGACCCCATGGGCTGCAGCACACCATCTTCCCTGTCCATCACCAACTCCCGGAGCTTGCTCAAATTCCTGCCCATTGAGTTGATGATGGTGTCACCATCATAATAAAGAATAAAGAAACTGGTTCATTTATTTAGTAGCATACCACTTCAGTTCAGTCTTTCAGTCGTGTCGGACTCTTTACGACCCCATGAACCGCAGCATGTCAGGCCTCCCTGTCCATCACCAACTCCTGGAGTCCACCCAAACCCATGTCCATTGTGTCGGTGATGCCATCCAACCATCTCATCCTCTGTCGTCCCCTTCTCCTCCTGCCCTCAGTCTTTCCCAGCATCAGGGTCTTTTCACTATTCAGCAATAAATGAAGTAATCTATAGATGTACCCAGTAATTTGAATGACTACAAAAGACAGTATCCTGAATGAAAACAGTCAGTCTCTAAGAGCTAAGCAACACATGTTTTCACTTGAATAACATTCCTGAAATGACAGATAGTGTTGCCAGTGTTTGAACATGGAGAGATGATATGGTTATAGTGAGTTAACACAAAGGAGTTCTTTGAGGTTATGCAATATTGTGTATCCTGATTATGGTGGTAGTTGCAGGAATCTGTCCCTGATATAAAACATTACAGAATCACACACACACACACACACACACACACACACACACACACACACACTAATGGGGGCAGGTAAAAAATTGTCCAATGTCAGTTTTATGGTTTTGATAATTGTGCTGTGGTTATATAAGACATTGCCATGTGAGGAAGCTGAATAAAGGGACCCCAATAACTCCAATGTCTGTGACTTCTGAGTCTAAATTATTTCAAAGTGAAAAAAATTAAATAATGCAGTCAACTGTAATACATATGAATATGGTAGCATTATGAATTGGGGGGTTAAAAAAGATTGGAGGGTAAATAATTGTATACACTTCAAAGATTTCTGTATGTTGCCTAAACAAACATCATACATTGTTGTAATATAGCTTTTTTCTTAATTGTCTTGAATTAATTTTGAGTCTCTGATTAGAGGCTCAGCTGATTAAATTCACACTCCAACCAATGCCCTTAAATAGGTTTTCATATGCAGGACATTAGACACCTGTTCTAACTGCTGCAGGACCAAGAATCAGGCATGCACGTGTGAGATAAACCCTTTGCCATGCAGCCCATACAATTATTCAAGTTAACTAAAGGTCATGGGCTAATGGCACCCAACTCCAGTACTCTTGCCTGGAAAATCCCATGGACGGAGGAGCCTGGTGGGCTGCAGTCCATGGGGTCACTCAGAGTTGGACACGACTGAGTGACTTCACTTTCACTTTTCACTTTCATGCATTGGAGAAGGAAATGGCAACCCACTCCAGTGTTCTTGCCTGGAGAATCCCAGGGACGGGGGAGCCTGGTGGGCTGCCATCTATGGGGTCGCACAGAGTCGGACACGACTGAAGCGACTTAGCAGCAGCAGCATGGGCTATACTGTACTCCCTCCAAGTTCATATGCTGAGGTTCTAGTCCCCAGTGCCTCAGAAAGTCACTGTATTTGGAGATAAGTTCTTTAAAGAAATAATTATACTAAAATGAAGTTGTTAATGTGAGCCCCAATCCAATATGGCTATGGTCCTTATAGAAAGTGGAAATTAGGATGCATACATAAAGAAGGAAGACAAGGTGAAGACACAGAGGGGAGAAGACAGTCATGACAAGCCAAGGAGAGTGGCCTCAGGAGAAACAAGCCCTGTCAACACCTTAATCTCAGACTTCTAGCTTCTGGAATTCTAAGAGAAGAACTTTTTCTTGTTTAATGCACCCAATTTGTGATACTCTGTCAATGCACAGGGAGCTCATTAAACCTTGCTAATCCAAGTCCACTGCCATAAAAGAAGATTCCCCTACAGTGGGGGTTTCTGGAAGACAACATGTATTTGTACCTTTGTTTATTTGTTTTAATCTACTCTGACAATGTCTGTCTTTTAACTGGTACCCTTAGAGGAATCGCCTTTAAAGTGATTATCAGTTGAGCTGGATTAACATACCATATTTGTAAATGTTTTCCATTGATTCCATTTGTTCTTTGTTTTCCTTTATTCTTCATCTTTTTTCTGTCCTCTCTGGTTTCATGTGAGCATTTCATCTCCTCTCTTAGCATCTGAAAACATACTTCTTATTTTAATATTATGATGGTGTCTTTGGAATTTCCAAAGTACGTTTTTACCTAACAGAAATTGACCTTCAAATAACTGTAGCTGCCTCACTTGTACTGTAGTAAATCAGTACAGAATATTCACAGTTCTTCCTTTTTGCCACTTACAGTGGTGTTGCCATGCTCTTCACTTATTCAATATGCGATGTTATCTAATAGTTTCAACTTGTATCACTTTAAACAGACAACTGTTATTTTTAAAGTAGTTGAGATTAGGCAAAATCAAGATTTTATTTCACATTCATTTATCCCTTCTGTAGCACTCTTTTTGTACAGAGACCTGAGATTTTTAAAAGAAAATTGCAACAGGACATTCAATAAAAACAAGGAAGAATTTAAGACTATTGCCATGGGGGTGGGAGGTTGAGATCAACTCAACACAAAAGAGAGGGACTTTAAATGTTGGACTGAGCTAGTGGAGAATGTTGCAAAGGAGTTTGGTCAGTGTGGTTGGTCAACGTGTGTGTGTGTGTGTGTGCGTGTGCGCGTGTGTGCGTGTGCGCACGCACACGCTGACTGCTGCTCCTTGGTTAGGCTTCTACCTGCCCTCTGAGACTGGAGACAGTGGCAAGGTCTTTCTACATGATTACATTTCAAAGGGTCCTTACTAGGTCTTCAAGAAAGACATTCTTCCTTTGCAGATATTTTACATCTTAAAAGGGTCAGAGGAAGAACTTACAATTGCAAGTATATTTAAGTAACTGCTCAGAAAAGAGAGAGCCCATGAATTTATACTCATATAGACATCTATCTGGGACTTCCCCATTGGCTCAGAGAGTAAAGAATTTGCCCACAATGCGGGAGACCAGGGTTCAATCCCTGGGTAGGGAAGACCCTCTGGAGAGGTGAATGGCAACCCACTCCAGTATTCTTGCCTGGAGAATTCCATGGACAGAGGAGTAGGCAAACTACAGTTCACAGGGTCCCGAATAGTTGGACATGATTATCAAGCCAAGAGGAGTTTTGAGGGGTTCTAACTGTATTCATTTTCTTTTTCTTAAAGAAGATATTTTAGCATTTCTTGCAGGGAAGCTCTGCTGTAAATGGGGTCCTTTCATTTTATCCATTTGAAAAAATCTTCCTTTCTTCTTGACTTTTGAAATACAATTTCACTGGATATAAATTCTAGGTTATTGTTGTTGGTTTTTTATTTTGACTATTTAAATATTTAATTATACTTTCCTTTTAAAACTTTTTATGATGTTTACATTTTTATGAAAATTGTATATATTGAAGGTAAAAATGTGATGTTTTGTTATAAGTAAATAGAAATATTACTATAACTGCCTAATTAACATATCAGTATCCTTACTGTAGTTACCATTTTTGTGTCTATGCATCTTTTGAGAACTTTTGAAAATGATTCTTGTAGTCCATTTCTTTTGAGGGTATGTTTTAGACAGGAGATTCCCTGAATTTCTCATGATTATTGCTCTCTAAGTGTGATGTTTTCTTCTCACCCTCCTTTGGATTATCTCAAGTTTTGTCTTTGTCTCTGGTATTCTGTAATTTGAATATGACAGGCTGCTGTGTAATCCCCTGCTATACTCCACTTACCCCTCTCTCAACTTCCTGGATTCATGGTTTGGTGTATAATACAGTGATTGTACACTCAAGGTGTGTGCATTTTCTTTTATGTATGTAAACTTTACATGAAGGCAAACATTTCTAATAAATATTGAGCTCTAATTAATAATAGGCTATTTTAGAGCTTTAGGGGAAATGAATTTTTTTCTATTTATTGTGTAATTCATTGAAAAATTAGGATAATGATGGATTGACTGAATGGCACATGGATGGTGAGATATGCACTAAAACAGAGTAGAATGTTAGCTGTAGAATTTGCATGGAGAATATATGTGTTCATTATATAATTATTGAAGGTTTTCTGTATGCTTGAAATTTCCCTAATACAGAAACAAATGCTCAAAATATTGAATAGTCCATTGAAAATTGTGGTTATAGTATAATGAAGAGAATGTGGAACAGGGAACACATATCAAGCCAGCTCCTAGATGGGTCAGATTTGTTTTTGTAACAGATTATAGAAAAAGATATTATTTGCTATTGACTTTAACACCAATATAGGATCATGCTAACCAAAGCCTCTCACATTTGAAACAAAATCATTTTAACTCATTAGGGTAATAGGGTAATTAAAATGAATCATTTTAATTCATCAGGGTAAATCATGAATGAGTAGAGTCAATACATATTCTGTCATATATATCAATGGGAATGATAAAAATCAACTGGTTACGTTTTTAAAAAGAACTTAATTGTGTGACAACTGAACTAATGACTTCATACCAGAGAGAACTGAAAACAGTTTCAGTTCAACAGCCTGTTTTGTATTCTTTATCATTAACCAATGACATATTTCAAAGGAAAATATTCTCTTATTTTTTTTCTTTTCTATGTCATAAAAATGTGTTCTAATAGATTAATATTCTTCTTTTGCTAAGGTGGCAAAGGAAGGTATTGAGTTTAGTCTCCAGATGAAGCAGCATGTACTGATGAACTACTCCCACCCCAGGCTGCGTTATCCTTCCATTATGGTCCAGAGAAGACAGACTGACACTTCTTTGGCTGCCCTTGATTCTCTACTGTTCAGGGTTTTTTTTTTTTTTTTTTCTTCCTGCTGTTTAGACCCCTTAAGCCTTGGGTGCACCTAATCACAGAGTTGCTTATGGCTATTTTTGGTTCCCATCTTTTTCTTCATTTTGAGCACTCCTTTGTTGTTTAATATTCTGTTTACCTAGACATCCACCCTGAGTGTCACAAGGTGAAGAGCAATTCAGCGTTTTTACACCATCTTTTCTGCACAACCTCTTCATCATCCTGTAAATCTGTGAGACTAGAAATCATACAGCTTTTTTCAGTATTCCCTCTCTCTCTTGTTTATTCTCTCAGTGACCTATTCTTTTCTTCCTCTTCAAGCTGTCTCTTATATGTGAACTCATTATTATGGTCGCCGTAAAGTTGATTCCATCCATGAACCTGGGAAGAAACAACTCTTTGCATTCTTGATCTAGCACTTCAAACTTGTATAGCTTTGAAAGTATATTCCCTGAGGTTCTCTAAGATAAAGGACTAGTCTATATGAAGCAGAAAGATTGCTATTATCAATGAAAACAATACTGTACATGGATGACTATGTAGCCCATAATGTGGGTCATAAGGTCATAAATAGCTTTACTAGAAATCTTCTGTGGTGAGCTTTAAGTAAGTACTTACTCCAGATGACAAGAATGTTTCCATAACTCTCATTCTGGCTAATTGGAATGGGTACTATTTACACATGAACCTCATCAAATTTTTCTGGAATTAAACCATATACTTCACTATAGAAGAGACACATGGGGATGTATTCTCATGTGGTGAATCCTGGGAGAAAAGTTAGAGCCAAAAGGCAGCATATTTTTTCCATGTAAAAGGAAACAATATCTGTATTAAAATTTTAACTAAAGAAACTAAAAAGTCTCTTGATGAGGGTAAAAGAAAAAAGTGAAAAAGCTGGCTTAAAACTCAACATTCAAGAAACTAAGATCATGGGATCCAGTCCCATCATTTTATGTCAAATAGATGGGAAAAACACAGAAACAGTGACAGATTTTATTTTCTTGTGCTCCGAAATCCATGCAGACAGTGACTGCAGCCATGATATTAAAAGACACTTTCTCCTTGGAAGGAAAGCTATAACAAACATAGACAGCATATTAAAAAGCAGAGTCATCACTTTACCGACAAAGGTCTGTATAGTCAAAGCTATGTTTTTCCCAGTAGTCATATACCCATGTGAGAGTTGGACCATAAAGAAGACTGAGTGCTGAAAAATTGATGCTTTTGAATTGTGGTGCTGAAAAAGACCTTCGAGAGTCCCTTGGACAGCAAGGGGATCAAACCAGTCAATCTTAAAGGAAATCAATCCTGAATATTCACTGGAAGGACTGAAGCTGAAGCTGAAGCTGAAACTCCAATACCTTGGTGATCTGATGTGAAGAATTGACTCACTGGAAAAGACCCTAATGTTGGGAAAGATTGAAGGTAGGAGGAGAAGTGGGCAACAGAGGATGAGATGGTTAGATAGCATCACTGACTCAATGGATGTGAATTTGAGCACAGTCCAGGAGATAGTGAAGGACAGGGAGGCCTGCAGTGCTTCAGTCCATAGAGCTGCAAAGAGTCAGACACAACTAGAGACTGAACAACAAACAACAAATCATTGGAAGAACTGATCCTGAAGCTGAAACTCCAATACTGTGGCGACCTGATGCAAAGAACTGACTCATTGGAAAAGACTTGTTGCTGTGAGAGATTGAAGGCAAAAGGACAAGGGGGTGACCAAGGATGAGATGGTTAGATAGCATCACTGACTCAATGGACATGAATTTGAGCAAGCGCCAGTAGATTATGGACAGTAGGAAAGCCTGGTGTGCTATGGTCCATGGGATTGCAGAGTCGGATATGAGTTAGTAACTGAACAACCACAACAACAGTAGAAACTATGAGTAATGCTGAAAAGCATTAAAAAATGAAAAGGAAATCCAGTCTTAGTTCCATTGTAGATGAAGTTTCTTTGTATACATTTGCATTAACAAAATGGGCACATAATTGAATAACTTGGCATCTTAATTCTTTCAAATTTAATATAACATAAGCATTTCTCACCCATTAGCCGATCCTAATAAACAGACTTAAATGCATACCATATGATAATTGTGTTCCATAGTTAAATTTATCTTGCTAATCTTTTTATATTTGAGTTGTTTTCAAGTTTGCAATGTTATTTAAAATGTTTGCATGTATTATTACATCTTATATCTGACAAAGTCTTAGACTAAACGCATAAAGGGACTCTATGTAATAATTCTTGGGGTAGTGCTTTTTCACTCAGGTCTTTTGGAAAATGATTCAAGCCTTTATTGACAATACATAGACCCATTTCATGACATGAATAGTAAACCTTAAAATTTTTGTACAAATTTCCAATTATTGCTACACCAATACACTAGTGAAAATAGTTAGATATTATATGTGGCAGGCAAAATAATAGACTACCAAACATATCACTCTCTAATTCTTGGAGCCTGTGAATGTATTCCCTTACAGGGTAAAAAAGGAGCTTTGCAGAAGTGATTAAGGATAAGCATGAAATGTGAGACTTTTCTGGAGTATTTAGGTGGGTCCAATCCAATTTAAATATCCAGTGTACTGGCCTGGAGAATTCCATGGACTGTATAGCCCATGGGGTCAGGAAGAGTTGGACACGACTGAGCGACTTTCACGTTCACTTTTTCAAAATAGAAAGACAAAGGCAGAATCTCGGGTAGTCTTCCAGAAGGAAAAATAAAAGGAGGGGAGGATATTCAAAGTGTGAGTGAGATTCAACTGCTATTGCTGGCTTGAAGATGGAGCAAGCAGATTATAAAGCAGGGAGTTTAATGGTATCCAGAAGCTGGAAGTAACTTTCAGCTGACATGCAGTGAGAAAGTAAGGATATCAGTCCTGCAATGACAAGGAATTAAATGTCAGCAAGCTAAATAAGCATAGGAAGTAGATTCTCCATTAAAGCCTCCATATTGGAATGAAGCCCTGTCAGTTCTGTGATCGTAATCTGTTCAGATTTATATTAAAATTCTGAACTATGGAGCTGTTGATAATAAATTCATGCTGTGTTAAACTACTTCCAAACTGGTAATTTGTTATAAAAACTGTATAAAAAGTGTTTTACAAAACTATGTTAATAATAATGTACTTACAATAATTTTATATGGCTTAATATTTTTAATTAGCACAGGCTATGTCCCAGAATGTGTATGATACTTTTATTAACTCATTACATATCTGCACTCTATGACTTAAAGTTTCCTGGAAGAAGGCATGGCAACCCATTCCCGTTTTCTTGCCTGGAGAATCCCCATGGACAGAGGAGCTTGGTGGGCTACAGTCCACAAGATTGCAAAGAGTCGGACATGACTGAAGCGACTTAGCATACACACATGACTTAGAGTTTATTGTTGCCCACATCTTAGATAGAAGGAAATTGAGGTACTAAATGGTTAAGTACCTATTGCAAACACATTTTGTTAAAAGCATCAGTGACAGGATTTGTTTTTAATTTTCTTCTGGCTTTGGCTAACATTATTATTTTGTAAACAACTAATAATACAGTATAATATGTTTTAAGCTTTGAAGTAAGACTATTAAAAATTAAACTGAGTTATCAAAATGCATTATTAATTGAGGTAGATGGAGCTTTTAAAATTCAATTCATATATCCATTTCTAATTTTAATTTACTTATTTGTAAAATCAGGCTAAATTTAGCATCTATTCTATTTCTTTCTATGTTCATTTCCTATTTAATTTTAAAATATATGCAGGAAAATAATTGAAACATAATAGATTAAAACAGAGAGAAGAAAGGATTTGTTCTGGCAATGTTTCTCAATTCGTTGAGTTTCTTTGAGAGCTGCATGCCCTAAATCACACAGCTATAGATCACTAAAAAACAACAACAACAAAAAATTATAGATACATTCATTAACTACTGAATAATGTCTTCTTCCAATTTATTGAGATCAAATAGTCTTGCAAACAATTTGTCTATTCATTGTGGCATGTACAGACTTACTTTTTTGAACTGTGGTAAAGAATCCCCTCAGAAGCCCATTGGCTGAAGCCACTGTGCTCAAAACAAAAGCAAAACCATATATTTGTTGTTGCTGTTAGTCACTCCATCATGTGTGACACTTTGAGAGCCCATGACTGTAGCCTCTGTCCCTGGGATTCTCCTGGCAAGAATATTGGACCTGGGTAACCATTTCCTCCTCCAGGGTATCTTCCTGACCCAGGGATTAAACCCACTTCTACACTGCAGGTGGATTGTTTACTGCTGAGCCACTGGAAAAGACCCAGACCAACTGGAGATTCAGACAGGTCCCCTATTAACTTTCTTTAGTGTATGAGGAAACTATGATTCAGAGAAACCATATGAAAAAAGTGAAAGTGTGTGTTAGCCATTCAGCACTGTCCAGCTCTTTGAGATCCCATGACTGTAGCCTGTCAGTTCCTCTGTCCATGGAATTCTCCAAGTGATAATACTGGAGTGGGTAGCCATTTCCTTCTCCAGGGGATCTTCCTGACCCAGGAATTGAACCCATGTCTTCTGCATTGCAGGTAGATTCTGTACCATCTGAGCCACCAGGGCATGCATACGTATATGCATGGATGCTAAGCTGTTTCAGTCATGTCTGACTCTTGGTGACCCCATGGACTGTAGCCCAGGAGGCTCCTCTGTGCAAAGAATTCTCCAGGCAAGAAAATCCTGCTGTAGGGTGCCATTTCCTTGTCCAGGGGGGTCTTCCCAAACCAGGGACTGAACCTATATGCGCTGTATTACCATTGTGCCACCAGGGAAGCCCCACATGGAAATACACGCTTAAAACCAACTTGGATATTTGTTTCTTTTCTAATATGTAGGTGTCAGCTCAGATGAAAAATCACATGAGTCAGAGATAAGATAGGGTAGCTCCTAGTTTTTAGACACCTGATTTGTGCTGCAAGTTAAAATTGCAATTCTCTCTTATATAACAACAAGAAGTTTGCTTTTCATCAACTTATGCTTTTGTGTACATACAGTGATGCTTGCTCTATGTTTGTGGAGGCAAATGCTCACATTAAAAAAGCAATTATAATGTGCCACAGACTATTTAAGGTACGTGCATTGTTTCTTCAGGTTCTTACAACCCTCAAAATTGGGAATCATACTGTTCTTTAACTGTTCAGTTCAGTTCAGTTCAGTTCAGTTGCTCAGTCATGTCCGACTCTTTGTGACCACATGAACCACAGCACACCAGGCCTCCCTTTGTATCACCAACACCCAGAGCCCACACAAACTCATGTCCATTGAGTTGGTGATGCCATCCAACCATTTCATCTTCTGTCATCCCCTTCTCCTCCTGCCCTCAATCTTTGCCAGCATCAGGGTCTTTTCAAATGAGTCAGCTCTTTGCATAAAGTGGCCAAAGTATTGGAGTTTAGCTTCAACATCAGTCCTTCCAATGAACACACAGGACTGATCTCTTTTAGAATGGACTGGTTGGATCACCTTACAGTCCAAGGGACTCTAAAGAGCCTTTTCCAACACCACAGTTCAGAAGCATCAATTTTTTGACGCTCAGCTTTCTTCACAGTCCAACTCTCACATCCTTACATGATTACTGAAAAAAACATAGCCTTGACTAGCAGAAGCTTTGTTGGTAAAGTAATGCCTCTGCTTTTTAATATGCTGTCTAGATTGGTCATAACTTTCCTTCCAAAGAGTAAGTGTCTTTTAATTTCATGGCTGAAATCCCCATCTGCAGTGATTTTGGAGTCCAGAAATATAGTCAGCCACTGTTTCCACTGTTTCCCCACCTATTTCCTATGAAGTGATGGGACCAGATGCCATGATCTTAGTTTTTTGAATGTTGAGTTTTAGGCCAACTTTTTCACTCTCCTGTTTCACTTTCATCAAGAGGCTTTTTAATTCTTCTTCACTTTCTGACATAAGGGTGGTGTCATCTGCATATCTGAGGTTATTGATATTTCTCCTGACAGTCTTGATTCCAGCTTGTGCTTCATCCAGCCCAGCGTTTCTTATGATGTACTCTCCATATAAACAAGGAAATGGAAGCCCAGAGGATATGAATAAACTTATGAGGACCACCCTTTTGATAGAAGCTTGAATCAGGATTTCAAATAAGGGGTTGTGAATCTAGAGGATGAGTTCTTATAAGTTATGCCAATGTCTCAGGGTGTAAATCTGGATAGTTCTGTTGTGGGTAGAAATTTTGGAAATAAGACAATGTTTAAAAGTAATTCTCACTTTTATACTGCTTTTGGAAAAAGAAAGAAGGCTATCAATTGATTGATTCCCTTTCCCACTCATGGCACTTTATCAAAATAGCTCAGCTGGCTAGATATGTGGAAGTCAGTTCCAAACTATGTTATATTCCCCCTTTTCACATGAAGCTACTTATACTGGTTTACTGCTAACAAATCAAAAATTCGTCTCAGATAGCCAGTCAGCCAGAAAATACTCACTTTCCTTTTTTAGCCAGAGACTAAAAATATGGGATATCAATTGTTCCATGCAATCCAGCAAAATCTTATGTTATGCAATGTAACAAAATGTAAAGGTATTTGTCTTGTGTACAAGCATATGGCTCCTCTGGTGACATCAGATTCATTTTGATCAGTCGTTATGGGAAAATGATATTATAGCAGTATTAGAATAGTAGTTTGTTTGCAGAATACTTGTCAGTGTGGACCAGACCCTTTTTTTTTTTTTTTTTTGCTCCACAGCAATTAATGGCCTGTGATACTAGCAGCAAAGACTAGCCACAGCTGAATTCAGGAATTGAGCATTTTCCTAAAATATCCAGAGAGGAATAGGGAGATGTGTGGGAGGGGAGTGAGAGAAAGAAAAAGAAAAAGAAAAAAAAAGAGGAAAATAAGAAAGCATGCGATATTCTTTCCCCCAAATCATCAATTATATAATCATAGTCTGTGCTTAGTCTGGGGCTTTTGGCTGACTCTGTTCTGATAACTTGTTCACTCAGGGTAGATTCAGGTCTCCAAGAACCATGATGAGTTTCAGAATTAAATTCAGGTGGTTCAGTTCGACCACACTGAAAATACCCTGCAGTGAGAATGTCTTATTCTCTGATATCCACATTCTTTTTTAAGGAGCACTTTTTCAAGGTCTGTTGTACATCTAAAAGATGTGTTGTTATTGTTAGAACGACAGTCTCCTGTTGTTTTGAGTTTAAACATAAAATTAAAAACATTATAATAAAGTACCAGAAGCACGATCAAATTCCTACTAAAATAAATTATTAGATGAAGATTACTGTCCATCTTTTAACTTTATTATTGATCATTACATTTAATGCTATGTTTTAAATATTTACTTTGTGGTGGATAAAACCATCAAATAAATGCAGCAGTGTTTTAAAACTTCAGTTACTAGATAAATTAATTCTGGGTTACTGCCTCTCATTAATTAAACTATGGCAATTAAGTAGGAGATAAGGTTTCTAATAGAGAAAATAAATCAATTGTAAAAAGGCCAGGTGTCTGTAGTTTTATTCACGACAGAGTTTATGTTCTCTCTTTATAACTTATTAGAAAAATTTATAAGATGCAGAAAGTTTATCCTCTGAGACATACAAAATGATCACAGCCTTGAAAAGTTGGGGCCAAATGTGAGATCCACATGGAGAATGACCTTTCCTGACCATGCATCCCAAGTCACACTAAGGCTAGAAGTACAAGTTATAAACACTTTACAGAGGCTGCTATTCTTATCTGAGGTAACATAGGGATTTCAGATCCCCAGACAGTTATAATATTGTACCAACCCTAACACAAGTGTTAAAATGTGTGGACAATCACTCCTGCCTGCTACCTTCTCCAGATCTTAACTCCATCACTTGTAAAATGGAGATTCGAAAAAGTTGAAAGATCTTATTTGGGATTTAACTGATAGCACAATATGGATACTGCAGGGGTAACTGAACGTAAAATGAACAATGAAAAAGGACAGCAAAGAACTGAACAAGTTAAGAGCTAAAATGTTCAAGAAGTGACTCATGTAGTCACTGTCCCAGTGTTCAGGGATTCTAATGTCCCAAGCCTCTCAACATCTGAGTATTCCGTCAGTGCACTAGTCCTATAGCCCTAAAAACCAAGGTCATCATTAATAACTGGACACTCTTTTGCAGGAGTAGCCAGAGAGAACTTAGGTCAACTCCTCCCATCACATCTTCCCACCATCAGGATTGGTGTTTGAGCTCACTAGCCATCTGGACAGAGAAGGCAATGGCACCCCACTCCAGTACTCTTGCCTGGAAAGTCCCATGGATGGAGGAGCCTGGAAGGCTGCAGTCCATGGGGTCGCTGAGGGTCAGACACAACTGAGAGAATTCACTTTCACTTTTCACTTTCATGCATTGGAGAAGGGAATGGCAACCCACTTCAGTGTTCTTGCCTGGATAATCCCAGGGACGGGGAAGCCTGGTGGGCTGCCGTCTATGCGGTTGCACAGAGTTGGACACGACTGAAGCGACTTAGCAGTAGCAGTAGCAGCAGCCATCTGGATGGACAACCTGCTTAGGAAGCTCCTATCACAGACCAGCACTTCTGTTCCAACTTTCAAACTGCTGTCCACCCTTCCTGCCAAAACCTAGTCAAGCACATGGCACCAGCAGCATCAGTTTTTTTCTTCTCTACTAGATAATGTCCACCAGTATACAAACCACTGTTATTTTCCAATCTTAAAAAGCATACCCATCATTATATATTTTTATAGTTCATAAGTCTTATCAGTGTCAAATTACCAACCTGATGTTTTAAAGAGCCAAGTGGAAAAGCTCCAGTTGTACCAAAGGGAAAGATAAATTCACCTCTGAATATCCATTATCTCCGTTATTCCTGAGGTCCCTTTCTATTTATTGCTTATCATACTCTTACATTTTGCTAGCAAGAGGCCCCAAGGTTTAAGTCAGGACCAAGGGAAGTGACCTGATCAATAAAACAGTAAAACTTGATCGGTAACAACCATAAGTAACCCAAAACATTTAAAGGAAAAAAAGAAGTATTATAATGAAATATCTGAATGTCCGCTTGGTTAGTTGCAAGTTGATATGCTTCAAATTGGGCTCCCCAGGGGGTGCAGGTTGTAAAGAATCCACATACCAGTACAGGTGACATATGAGAGGCGGGTTTGATCCCTGGATTGGGAAGATTCCCTGGAGAAGAAAATGGCAACCCACTCCAGTATTCTCGCCTGGAGAAACCCACGGACAGTGGAACCTGGTGGGCTACAGTCCATGGGGTAGCAAAGAGAAAGACATGACTGAAACAACTTAGCATGCATGCAGTCTCCTGCTGTAGATTGACTAACTCCAGTTTTTGATATAATGTGCCTCTGTAACAACCAGGTTGCCAGCTTATAAGTAAAATTGATACTGAAGCAGAGAAAAATCTTGGTCATCTCTGGGCCTTCTGCTTAATTTCACTTTCTCTAATTTGAATTTAATCTGTAAATAGCATTTGCTCTATTTATAAAATAAGGGTGACTCTCAAAAGAATTATTTTGAGGAAAGTACCTTAACAGACACAAAGTTTGCATATTATGTAATTACACTTATATAAAATTCAAGAAAAAGCCAAACTGCAGTTGCTGCTTTTTCAGTCCTAAGTCATGACTGACTCTTTGTGACCCATGAACTGCAGCAAGCCAGGCTTCCATGTCCTTCATCATCTCCCAGAGTTTGCTCAAACTCACGTTCATTGAGACAGTGATGTCATCCAACAATCTCATCCTCTGTCACTCACTTCTCCTCCTGCCCTCAGTATTTCCCAGCATCAAGGTATTTTGCAATGAGTTGACTCAGCATCAGGTGACCGAAGGGACAACAAACAAATCAGTGATTTCCAGGAGTTCTGTGTGAAGAAGGAGATTGTCTGCAAAGTGTTAGAAGCAGACTTTCTGGATGAAATAAATTATTTTGGTGGTTGTTATATCAGTCAGTTCAGTTCTCAGTCACGTCCAGCTCTTTGTGACCCCATGGACTGCAGCATGCCAGGCCTCCCTGTCCATCACCAACTCCCGGAGTTTACCCAAACTCAAGTCCAGGGAATTGGTGATACGATCCTACCATCTCACCCTCTGTTGTCCCCATCTCCTGCCTTCAGTTTTCCCAGGATCAGGGTCTTTTCAAATGAGTCAGCTTTTCACATAAGGTGGCCAAACTATTGGAACTTCAGCTTCATCAGTTCTTCCAATCAACACCCAGGACTGATCTCCTTTAGGATGGACAGTTTGGATCTCCTTGCAGTCCAAGGGACTCCCAAGTGTCTTCTCCAACACCACAGTTTAAAAGCACCGTTTCTTCAACATTCATCTTTCTTTATAGTCCCACTCTAACATCCATACATGACTACTGGAAAAACCATAGCCTTGACTAGACGGACCTTTGTTGACAAAGTAATGTCTCTGCTTTTTAATATGCTGTCAGGTTGGTCAGAACTTTCCCTCCAAGGAGTAAATGTCTTTTAATTTCATGGCTGCAGTCACCATCTGCAGTGAATTTGGAGCCCAGAAAAATAAAGTCAGCTACTGTTTCCACTGCTCCCCCATCTATTTGCCATGAAGTGATAGAACTGGATGACATGATCTTAGTTTTCTGAATGTTGAGCTTTAAGCCAACTTTTTCACTCTCCTCTTTCACTTTCATCAAGAGGCTCTTTAGTTCTTCTTTACTTTCTGCCATAAGGGTAGTGTCATCTGTATATCTGAAGTTATTGATATTTCTCCCAGCAATCTTGATTCCAGTTTGTGCTTCATCCAGCCCAGTGTTTCTGATTATATACTCTGCATATAAGCTAAATAAGCATGATGTCAATATACAGCCTTGACGTACTCCTTTTCCTATTTGGAGCCAGTCTGCTGTTCCATGTCCAGTTCTAACTGTTGCTTCCTGACCTGCATACAGGTTTCTCAAGAGGCAGGTCAGGTGGTCTGGTATTCCCATCTCTTTCAGAATTTTCCAGTTTATTGTGATCCACACAGTCAAAAGTTTTGCCATAGTCAATAAAGCAGAAATAGATGTTTTTCTGGAACTCTCTCACTTTTTTGATGTTCCAATGGATATTGGCAATTTGACCTCCTCAGCAAAATCTGTCCAATCAAAGCTATGGTTTTTCCAGTAATCATGTATAGATGTGAGAGTTGGACTATAAAGAAAGCTGAGCACCAAAGAGTTGATGCTTTTGAACTGTGGTGTTGGAGAAGACTCTTGAGAGTCCTTAGGACTTCAAGGAGATCCAACCAGTCCATCCTAAAGGAAATTGGTCCTGAATATTCATTGGAAGGATAGATGTTGAAGCTGAAGCTCCAATACTTTGGCCACTTGATGTGAAGAACTGACTCATTGGAAAAGACTCTGTTGCTGGGAATGATAGAAGGCAGGAAGAGAAAGGGATGACAGAGGATGAGATGGTTGGATGGCATCACCAACTCAATTAACATGAGTTTCAGTAGGCTCTGGAAGTTGGTGATGGACAGGCGAGCCTGGTATGCTGTAGTCCATGGGGTTGCATGACTGAAGGACTGAACTGAACTGATACAGCTACTACTTATTTAAAAAGTCATTGATACAATTAAAATAGGTTCATCTTTTTGTGTATTGATTAGAACTCAATAAAAAGACCAAAATAAGTGTTTTATTGGTCAATTATATGATTTCTGTATAGAGTTTATCTTAAAGAGATTAATTATACTCCCATGTTAGAAGTTTCCAAGGACACATGTTTCACTAAAACACAAAAATAAAACACTCAACTCTTGGTCAAACATCAGATATATGTCCCAGCTCAGTTCAGTTCAGTCACTCAGTCATGTCTGACTCTTTGCGACCCCATCGACTGCAGCATGTCAGGCTTCCCTCTCCATCACCAACTCCTGGAGTTTGCTCACATTCATGTCCATTGAGTTGGTGATGTTATCCAACCATCTCATCCACTGTCATCCCTGTCTCCTCCTGCCTTCAGTCTTTCCCAGCATCAGGATGTCTATTTCACTTCAAAGAACAGGTTACAATTAGTTTATATTTTACAATTAAAAAGTCTAGTTATAATTATGACTAGGGAAAATGCTGCATATAAAATAAACATTTAGAATTTTATTTGTTATTATATTTAGTAAAAATATTTTACGAGTTATAAAGTATTTTAGGGACAATCAGATTCACCCTTGTATTTCTCAAATATTTATGATAAAATATTCATACAATTAATATCCACCCAAATATCTAAAATGCAGCTCCACTTGGTAATAGAAGAAAAGCATTTGACAGCATCCAATTTGCAATTATGACAAAATCTCTCAGCAAACCAGAAATAGAGTAAAACTTCTTCAGTTACATAAGGAGGATCTATATACACTGGCAAATAACATCACACTTAATGCTATGCTTTTTCCTTAAGACTGAGAATAAGATAAGGATGTTCCCTTTCACTATTTCTATTCAACATGCTAAGAAAAGTCCTAGTTAATGCAATAAGAAAAGAAAAAGGATATTAAATGTATACAGATGACAAAGGAAGAGATAAAACAATGTTTATTTACAGATTATATAATTGACAAAAATAACTTCTGAAACTCGTAAACAATTACAGCAAGACTTCAGGACAGAAGCTTAATGTATAAAGTGAAGTGAAGTGAAGTGAATTCGCTCAGTCATGTCAGACTATTTGCGACCCCATGGACTGTAGCCTATCAGGCTCGTCTGTCCATGCAGTTTTCCAGGCAAGAGTGCTGCAGTGGATTGCGTTTCCTTCTCCAGAGGATCTTCCTGGCCCAGGGATCAAACCTGGGTCTCCCGCATTGCAAGCAGATGCTTTACCGTCTGAGCCACCAGGGAAGCCCTAATGTATAAAAGCCTATTACTTTCTTGTATACTGGCAATGAGTAATTGCTATCTAAAATTAATAATATGATACCATTCATATTAGCAACAAAAGAAATAAATACTTTGGTAAAAATCTAGCAAAAATATACAGGATCTATGTTAGTGAAAATGGAAGTGTTAGCCTCTCAGTCATGTTCAACTCTTGTGACCCCATGGACTGTAGCCCGCCAAGCTCCTCTGTCCATGGAATTCTCCAGGCAAGAATAATGGAGTGGGTTGCCTTTCCCTTCTCCATAGGCTCTTCTCTACCTGGGGATTGAACCTGGGTCTCCTGCATTGCAGGCAGATTTCTTACCATCTGAGCGACCAGGTAAGTCTTATCTATGTTAGGAAAACAACAAAACTCTAATAAAAAAATTTAAAAAAATATCTCAATATATCCCTTGATCATGGAATGGAAGGCTCAGTATTTTTAAGATGTCAGTTTTTCTTGTGTTTTAATGTAGATTCTCTCCAGTTACAGTCAAAATCCCAGAAAGCTATTTTATCATACCGACTTCACTGAATCTAAAATTTATATGGAAAGGCAAAATACCAAAAATAACAACACAGTATTGAAGAACAACAAAACTGAAACATTATCACTACTCAGTTTCTTATTCCCTGGCCTTGGAATCTGATCATCCTGTCATGCCTTCAGAAAGAATGCCATCAAGTTGATTTAACCAGAATCCTGTCCTGTCCTTGATTTTTCCTCTTATAATTTTTCATTCTTTGACCAGTCCTCCCCTTCCCTGGAGGCTTAGACAATAAGCAATCTGCCTTCAATTTGGGAGACCCAAGTTTGATCCCTGGGTCAGGAAGATCACCTGGAGGAGGAAATGGCAACCCAGAATTCTTGCAGTATTCTTGCTTGGAAAATCCCATGAACAGAGGAGCCTGGTGAGGGTACAGTCCACGGGGTTGCCAAGAATCAGACACGATAAGCAACTGATACTTACCCCTACTCTTTGGCCATAAATCCCATTTATCCATGCTATATTCAAAATTAAACCAAGTTTTATACTGTCTGTCTTTCCTATTGCAAATGTTTATGAATAAAATGTTTTTGACCTCTTGTTACTGGATGACTTCTTTCTTTTTTTTAATAGTTGGTGAAATTATTCTGTATGATAGTGTGGTGGTGCATATAAAACATTACATATTCCATTAACTGTACAACACAAAGAGTGAAATTTAATGTAAATGATTGGCTATAGTTAATAATGTATAAATATTGGTTCATTGAGTATAATAAATGTACCACCTTAAAGTTAGGTGTTAATAACAGAAAAATGTGTGTGTGTGTGTATTTGAGGGAGGTATATAATAAATATCTGTACTATTTGCACAAATTTTCTGTGAATTTAAAACTATTTTAAGACACAGTAATGCCATTGACGCATATGAGCAAGACTGTAGAAAGAGCCAAGATTGTTTCAAGCAAAAGCTAAACTGTGGACATACATGCCCCTGGTATGTGAATGTTTCATGAGTAGTTGTAGTTGGATTTCAGAAGAAAGTGCTTAGTTACAGGTGGATACAGAAGGGTTATTTAGAACAATGGCAATAAATAAAATCTGTAAGGGTGAGATTACAGTAATAAAAAATGGAGGCTAATTCCCAAGTAACCCCAAATTTGGAAATTGTGGGCATGAGTAGAAGCAAGGAAAATATTAATATAAATACATTGACTTGAGAATTAAGAAGAAAGTAAGGAAATAGCAACCTACTCTTGTATCCCTACTTGGAGAATCCCATGGACAAAGGGCCCTGGGTGGGGCAGGGGTGCTATGGTTCATGGGATCACAAAGAGTCAGGCAGAAATGAAGCAATTTAGCACTCAAGAAGAATGGGATATAAGAGTAAAGAACTGTTTATACTAGAGTTGGACTCAGATATTCTTTCCATTGAAACACAAAGATCCACATTACCCTAAGTAGCCTGGAAAAGCTCCACTAATGTGCAAAGTTGTAGTGAACCTATTATCTGTGCCAAATGTACTTGAAAGACAACCAGAAACATTTCTCTTTTCAAAAAAGTTGGCCCCAATAGGTAATTTTATCCTAAAGGAACATACAGGAATGAAAGTCTATCTTAAACTTTTCTCCTTCTGCTCTCAAATCCTCACTGTTCCTTGAAATCCTTCAAATCTCTGCCTGAAGGAAACGTTAGCAGCTGACTCCTTTCCTTAGGCATGCTCTGAATTATGAGCTTATTGTTAACTCTATAATGTGATTTTAGCCCTTTTGACAAGAGCAAGCAGAAGGAGTGTGTAAATTCTGAAGTGTGAGCATTGTGTTTTTTAAAGTAATCTTGTGGGTTCACTTACTAGCTGATGAATTGGTAAATTTACAAAAACAGTAACCTTAGATACATTCCCAATTTTAAGATGTATGTTATGTATTCTATGGGAGTTATCTGTACTTAGTTCTCTCAACTCATATTTGCAGGTCAGTTATGGAAAGGAGAGTATATAAAGTATTCATCTCCTGTAAGCTATGTGGTAATAACATTAAGTGAAAAAACTCACAATTAAATATTCCAGTGAACAAGTAATTTAAAACAAACACTAGTAATTTAACATTTAAAATGACCCCTTTGAATTGTTAAAAAAAATAATGAATATTTTGATATTATGGAAGTTTTCTCAATTAAAAAGCTTATACAAGAAGTAAACTTCATCACACCCCAAAACATAGTAGAGATTGTGCTTCATTTGGGGGAAAAGAAATGGTATCCAAAGATACAACTTATTCCTTATCTTTTCTCTCTAAACAATGCAAAATATTGAATATGATGTATAGTATAATATTTCCAAATGTAACTGCAGTGATATTTTCAAATCCTCATAACTTCCTGAAAACAAACAAACAAACAAACAAAGAAACCATGCATTCTCTGAATTCAACTATATTTTTCATTAAACTTAAGTCAAAGAAAATTTGAATTTAGGAGAAATTATTTCCATTTAACTGAGAAGGCTTTGAATTATCTTTCAACATGATGGTATTTGATTGCTATTTTCAACATATACTGGAATGAAATGGGAGAAATAAAAATAAGACTGACATAGGAAGAGGACTGAGTTGAAAGTGAGCAATTGAAGACTTCATGTTATTTTTTTATTTGCAAATGTTTCTGCTTCAGAGTTGAATAATAGGCTATGTTGTAACAGGAAAGAATGTAATATTATATATGAGTAGTGTTAGAGATAGAAGCTAGGTGAGCAGTGTGAGTAATGATTTAGTAGAAAAGTGGCCAGGGAATGTTACCAGTCCATTATGGGTAACATAGTTAACCATATAGTCCATAGGGTAGCATAATTTTTGAGATATCAAATCAGACCTACTGAAGGCTTTTCCCAGAATAATTCAGCTTCCCAAGGGACATCCAATTGGATGTGTTTGGGTAAGACTGGGTACAGAATGGGCAAATAATGGAAGAAGAAAGAGAAAATGTTGGAGGTATGCATTAGTTTTCTGTGGCTGCTGTAACAAATTATTACATGCTTGGTGGTTTAAAACCACACACATTTACTCTATTACAGCCCTAGGTTCAGAAGTCCAAATCAGTTTAGCTGGACTGAAATCAAGGTATTGGTAGGCCCGCTACCTGAGATTCAGTGGAGGAGTAGAAGGACATGTGCTCATCTTCTCCTGTGAGAACTCCAAAATTACAACTCGTTGCTGAATAGCCATCAACAGGAAAAAATTGGATCACACCAAAAGATACCCCACGTCCAGCGGCAAAGGAGAAGTCCCAGTAAGATGGTAGAAGGGGCAAGATTGCTTTTGGAACCAAACCGCATAGCCACCAGAGATGCTTGGAGGGCTCAAACAAAACGTTGTGTGCACCAGGACCCAGAGAACCTACAGAGAGTGAGCCAGACCTGTGCATGAGTCTCCTGCAGAGGTATGAGTCAGCAGTGGCCTGCTGTAGGGGCAGGGGCGCTGGGTGCAGCAGACCTGGGTCACACAGTGTGTGGTATAAGCCCTTGTGGAGAGGTCACCATTAACCCCACCATAGAGCTAACCAGCACATGACCCACAAACTGCAGAAGAATTATACCAAAGAAATTCTCAAAATGTTAAAGTTCTAGGACCCACAACAGATTTCCCAACCTGGGAACCTGGCAAAGGGAATGAGAACTCCCAGAGAATTTGACTTGGCAAGCCAGTGGGATTTGACTACAGAACTTACACAGGACTGGGGAAACAGACTCTTGGAGGGCACAAACAAAACCTTGTGTGCACCAGGACCCAGGAGAAAGGAGCAGTGATCCCATAAAAGACTGACCCAGACTTGCCTGTGAGTGTCCAGGAGTCGCTAGCAAAGGCATGGGTCAGCAGGGGTCTGCTGCAGAGTCGGGGGCACTGAGTGCAGCAGTGCCTGCATGGGATCTTCTGAAGGAGGGCAGCATTATCTTCATTACCTCCACCACAGTTTTGTCTCAGGTCAAACAGAAGGGAGGGAGCAGAGCCCCATCCGTCAGCAGAAAATTGGATTAAAGATTTACTGAGCATGGCTCTGCCCATCAGAACAAGACCCAGTTTCCCCCACAGTCAGTCTCCCATCAGGAAACTTCCATAAGCCTCTTATACTTATCCATCAGACAGAATGAAAACCACAATCACAGAAAACTAATCAAACTGATCACATGGACCACAGCCTTGACTAACTCAATGAAACTATAAGCCATGCCATGTAGGGCCACCCAAGAGAGACGGGTCATAGTGGAGATGTCAGACAAAATGTGGTCCGCTGGAGAATGGAATGGTAAAACCACTTCAGTATTCTTGCCTTGAGAACCCCATGAACAGCATGAAAAGGCAAAAAGATAGGACACTGAAACAGGAACTCCCAAGGTTGGTAGGTGCCCAATATACTACAGGAGAAGAGTGGAGAAATAACGCCAGAAAGAATGAAGAGACAGAGCCAAAGAGAAAACAATGCCCAGTATTGATTGACGCCAGAAGTAAAGTCCTTTGTTGTACAGAGCAATATTGTGTAGGAACCTGGAATGTTAGGTCCATGGATCAAGGTAAATTGGAAGTGGTCAAACAGGAAATGGCAAGAGTGAACATCAACATTTTGGAATCAGCGAACTAAAATGGACAGGAACGGGTGAACTTAATTCCAATTGACTGATATATCTACTACTGTGGGCAAGATTTAGGTCATACCTGAATGGTCTAGCAGTTTTCCCTACTTCAATTTCAGTCTGAATTTGGTAATAAGGAGTTCATGATCTGAGCCACAGTCAGCTCCTGGTCTTGATTTTGTTGACTATATAGAGCTTCTCCATCTTTGGCTGCAGAGAATATAATCAATCTGATTTTGGTGTTGACCATCTGGTGAAGTCCATGTGTAGAGTCTTCTCTTGTGTTGTTGGAAGACGGTATTTGCTATGACCAGTGCATTTTCTTGGCAAAACTCTATTAGTCTTTGCCCTGCTTCATTCCATATTCCAAGGCCAAATTTGCCTGTTACCCCAGGTGTTTCTTGACTTCCTACTTTTGCATTCCAGTCCCCTATAATGAAAAGCACATCTTTTGGGGGTGTTAGCTCTAAAAGGTCTTGTAGGTCTTCATAGAACTATTCAACTTCAACTTCTTCAGTGTTACTGGTTGGGGCATAGACTTGGATTACTGTGATATTGAATGGTTTGCCTTAGAGACGAACAGAGATGATTCTGTCGTTTTTGAGATTGCATCCAAGTACTGCATTTTGGATGATTCTGTCGACCATGATGGCTACTCCATTTCTTCTGAGGGATTCTTGCCCGCAGTAGTAGATATAATGGTCATCTGAGTTAAATTCACCCATTCCAGTCCATTTTAGTTCACTGTTTCCTAGAATGTCGACGTTCACTCTTGCCATCTCCTATTTGACCACTACCAATTTGCCTTGATTCATGGACCTGACATTCCAGATTCCTATGCAATATTGCTTTTTACATAATTGGACCTTGCTTCTATCACCAGTCACATCCACAGCTGGGTATTGTTTTTGCTTTGGCTCCATCCCTTCATTATTTCTGGAGTTATTTCTCCACTGATCTCCAGTAGCATATTGGGCACCTACTGACCTGGGGAGCATCTCTTTCAGTATCCTATCATTTTGCCTTTTCATACTGTTCACGGGGTTCTCAAGGCAAGAATACTGAAGTGGTTTGCCATTCCCTTCTCCAGTGACCACATTCTGTCAGACCTCTCCACCATGACCCGCCTGTCTTGGGTGGCCCCGTGGGCATGGCTTAGTTTCATTGGAAGTGAGAAATATATTTAAGGGCCTAGATCTCATAAATAGAGTGCCTGATGAACTATGGAATGAGGTTCGTGACACTGTACAGGAGACAGGGATCAAGACCATCCCCATGGGAAAGAAATGCAAAAAAGCAAAATGGCTGTCTGGGGAAGCCTTACAAATAGCTGTGAAAAGAAGAGAAGTGAAAAGCCAAGGAGAAAAGGTAAGATATAAGCATCTGAATGCAGAGTTCCAAAGAATAGCAAGAAGAGATAAGAAAGCCTTCTTCAGTGATCAATGAAAATAGAGGAAAACAACAGAATGGGAAAGACTAGAGATCTCTTCAAGAAAATTAGAGATACCAAGGGAACATTTCATGCAAAGAAAGGCTCGATAAAGGACAGAAATGGTATGGACCTAACAGAAGCAGAAGATATTAAGAAGCGATAGCAAGAATACACAGAAGAACTGTACAAAAAGGATCTTCATGACCTGGATAATCACAATGGTGTGATCACTCACCTAGAGCCAGACATCCTGGAATGTGAAGTCAAGTGGGCGTTGTTAGAAAGCATCACTATGAACAAAGCTAGTGGAGGTGATGGAATTCCAGTAGAGCTATTTCAAATCCTGAAAGATGATGCTGTGAAAGTGCTGCACTCAATATGCCAACAAATTTGGAAAACTCAGCAGTGGTCACAGGACTGGAAAAGGTCAGTTTTCATTCCAATCGCTAAGAAAGGCAAGGTCACAGAATGCTCAAACTACTGCACAATTGTACACATCTCACATGCTAGTAAAGTAATGCTCAAAATTCTCCAAGCCAGGCTTCAGCAGTACGTGAACCGTGAACTTCCTGATGTTCAAGCTAGCTTTAGAAAAGGCAGAGGAACAAGAGATCAAATTGCCAACATCCGCTGGATCATGGAAAAAGCAAGAGAGTTCCAGAAAAACATCTATTTCTGGTTTATTGACTATGCCAAAGCAGTTGACTGTTGGATCACAATAAATGGTGGAAAATTCTTCAAGAGATGGGACTATCAGACCACCTTACCTGCATCCTGAGAAATTTGTATGCAGGTCAAGATGCAACAGATAGTAACAGACATGGAACAACAAACCGGTTCCAAATTGGGAAAGAAGTATGTTTAGGCTGTATATTGTCACCCTGCTTATTTAACTTACATGCAGAATACATCATGTGAAATGCCAGGCTGGATGAAGCACAAGCTGGAATCAAGATTGTTGGGAGAAATGTCAATAACCTCAGATATGTAGTTGACACCACCCTTACGGCATAAAGTGAAGAGGAACTAAAGAATTTTTTCATGAAAGTAATAGAGGAGAGTTAAAAACTGGTTTAAAACTCAAGATTCAAAAAACTAAGATCATGGCATCCAATCCTATCACTCCATTGCAAATAGATGGGAAAATAATGGAAACAGTGAAAGACTTTATTTTCTTGGGCTCCAAAATCACTGAAGATGATGATTGCAGGCATGAAATTAAAAGATGTTTGCTCCTTGGAAGAAAAGGTATGAGCAACCTAGATAGCATATTGAAAAGCAGAGACATTACTTTGCCAACAAAGGTCCATTTAGTCAAATCTAAGGTTTTTTCAGTAGTCATGTGTGGATGTGACAGTTGGACTATAAAGAAAGCTGAGCACCAAAGAAATGATGCTTTTGAACTGTAGTGTTGGAGAAGACTCTTGAGAGTCCCTTGGACTGCAAGGACATTCAACCAGTCAATCCTAAAGGAAATCAGTCCTTAATATTCATTGGAAGGACTGATGCTGAAGCTGAAACTCCAATATTATGGCCATCTGATGTGAAGAACTAACTCATTGGAAAAGAGCCTGATGCTGGGAAAGATTGCAGGCAGGAGGAGAAGGGGACAGCAGAGAGTAAGATGGTTGCATGACATCACTCACTTGATGGACATGAGTTTGAGTAAACTTCGGGAGTTGCTGATGGACAGGGAAGCCTGGCGTGTTGCAGTCCATGGGGTCACAAAGAGTTGGACACAACCGAGCGACTGAACTGAACGCCCCTTGGAGGCTCTGGTGATAACCAACCCTTGCTTATTCCAGCTTCTGATGGCATCAGACACTTCTTGGCTTGTGGTGCATCACTCTGATCTCTGTCTCTCTTCACATCCTCTCTCTGTGTGTCAAATCTCTTTCTTCATTTCTCTTATAAAAATATACATCATCTCATTTAAGGCACACCTGTATAATTCAGTATAAATTTCTTATCTCAGGATAATGAGCTTAATTTTCTTGGCAAAAATCCCCTTTTCCAAATAAGCTTACATTTACGTTAATTGGGACTTTAGACCTTGGGGCTGTTTATTGGCCTATACAGGGTACTTGAAAGAAAGTTTGTTTTAATGATTAATATTTAATGGAGTCCAGGGAAAACAAGAAAAGAAGAAAGAAGAGGGTTGATACATGGAGAAGAAGTAAACCATTAACACTATAATATTTATATTTTTTGGCCAGAAGATTTGGGTTTTTCCATAAAATGAACAACCCAAGTGAACTTTTTGGACAATCCGATATTAAGGGAATTGAAAACCAGTTTCAGAACCACAGATTATTTTAATTTATGTTTAAAAATGTACACATATTAATGTGTGCAGATGCATTTATAGTATATCCCACAAATATATTAGCAGTAATTATTTCTACTTGGGGGTGTTAGGTTGATTTTTATATTTATTTAGTTTGCATTATCTCCATATTTAGCAGAAACAAAATTAAATTTTAAAGAAGCATGCCTTATTTTATTTCATATACGAAGTCTTTTTGACTTCCTTTGGAATCAAATCATATTTATTTAAAATATTTAGACTACAATATGGCATTGCAGATTAAGCAATAGCAGAGGGATTTTCAAGTTGAAACAATACTAGCTTCTTACATGTGATTCTGTCGTTTTGGAATAAAACGCCATGTAGTCCTGACTACCTGTGGGCTTGAACATCAATAATCAGATAGTAGTGGAAGTGAGTGTCAACACTGCCAAAACCTTGGCAGCATGTTTTTCGTAAGTGAAATCTCCTTTAGTTGCTGAGAGATAATATTTCTCAGGTCTCTCTTGATCTTAGACAGTATTTCTCAACTCTCCCTTTATCTCAGTGGGAGTCTCTGACCTGAGGTTTACATGGCATTATAAAATACCTAAAACTCTCCAGATGAAAGGGATATTAGTGCAAAACACTGATAAGCATTTTAATTATAAAATGAATTCAGCACTAAGATATTTGTTAGTATCAGAAGCTGGGAACAGGCAATTTAAATATAAAACTGTCAGAAGCATTTAGTTTGGGAAGCATTTTAGGAACATTGGTGAAAATGCATTGGCTTCAAGTGTAACTAGTCTAATTCTTTTTTAAAATCATGAAAGAAATTAAGCAACGACCCAATGCAAGCAAACAGATAAAAATGTTGATTTGGAGCTTTATTGATCGGAGGGAATGAAATTGAATGACAAAAGTCTCTGTCAGGTAAAAGACAACATAATTAAATTGATTTCCATGGAGACATAAGAAGATGGATTTTAGTGAGGCCTGTTATTGACATGCCGTATTTGGAAAAAAGACAATTGTGTTAGTGTGTTCCTCCATCATGATTACATATTGATGACATTAATCTGTCCGCTTTTCAAAGACGGTTCATGGATGCATAATGTCTGCCATTTAGTTTTCTCATAACTACAAAAATATTTGCACTACTGACTTTTATGATTATTATGTAGTCTTAATACAGTTATATACCATGAGATAAAACTGTCAATGCTCACATCAATTTTTTAGTGTATTATTGCCCTTAAAGATTCTTACTTGCTGTTTTACAAAATGTTAACCTCAAAGTAACAGTATTCCCATTGCTTTTAAATAAAATGAAGGGCAAGTTCTGATGGCTGGCAGGCTCTTGTCTCTGCATTTATTGACATTTCAAATTCAAATGTCAAACTTAATGGTGATACAAGCGAATGTTTTCATAATGAATGGAACAGATGAACTTTTGAAAGTAGATTGTGGTCAGTGGGTTAATAAAATTCAAGAACTTGGGTATGAATTAATTCAAAAATTAATCTCACCCAAATAGATTGTCTCTAAAGTGTTGTGGCCACGTGAGATCATTGTAACTTATTGCTTGCTGAGGTATAAAAATGGCAACACAGCAAATATTTCAAGGAGGAACAGGATTTTTATCTACATTTGTGCCTGTGGCCATACTTCTGAAACTTGAACATGTATAGTAATGGCCTTGGGATCCTGTATCTGATTGAATAAGTCTGGCTTGGTCCCAAAGATTCTGCAATTCTAAGCACCACTACTGATTCACACATCACAATTTTGAGTAGCAAGGCACCAGAGTGGAACAAAGTCAGCCGTCTTTGCTGAACAGAGTCATTATCAGTCGTGAAAAGCCCGATGGTGAAAGTGCGTGACCACAGAGAGTAAGTTAGAGAGTGGCTTGTTGTCAGTGTGTAGATCTTGCAGATGACATTTCCAAAAGCGACCCACATAATTGTCATATTAGCATTTTCACTAATTTTGGCCATAATTTTTGACCATTGATGTCGTCTCTAAATCTTTTTAAAACAATGTCTCTGGTAGTAAAAAACAGAACTCAAACATTTTAAAGGAATCAATATTGTCTGTTGCTTCTAAAGTGCACATATTTAGGTGTAAAAAAATACAAGGTTGCCATTTTTTTTAATATAAATTTATAGGCCAGTCCCTGGTGGCTCAGAGGTTAAAACATCTGCCTGCAATGCAGGAGACCTGGGTTCAGTCCCTGGGTCAGGAAGATGCCCTGGAGAAGGAAATGGCAACCCACTCCAGTATTCTTGCCTGGAGAATCCCACTGACAGAGGAGCCTGGTGGGCTACAGTCCATGGGGTCGCAAAGAGTCGGACACGATTGAGCGACTTCACTTTATTTTAATTAGAGGTTAATTACTTTACAATATTGTATTGGTTTTGCCATACATCTACATGAATCCGCCACAGGTATACACGTGTTCCCCATCCTGAGCCTCCCTCCCCCCTCCCTCCCCTTACCATCACTCTGGGTCATCTCAGTGCACCAGTCCCAGTGGCACTGAAACATCTATAATATCATATATGAAATGAATCGCCAGTCCAAGTTCAATGCAGGTTGCCATTCCATACCTGCCAGTTGTAAGGTAGGTGATGCTAGACATAAATGTAACTTTCTTTTTCCTTTTGGAAATTAGAAAAAAGCAGATTGTATGTAAGTTTTTTTTAAAAAACTTTTAAAATTGTACCATTGAAGATAAATGTGAACATTTTGGGTATTTTAAAATGTGTGGAGATCTCACTGAAACCAATTAAAAAATGTCTCTGAATTTATAGAAAATATACTACAGTGGTAGCATTTCAAGTGCTATCAAACAAAAACTATGATATCTATATCTATACACACACACATATATATGAAAATAGATTGTTTTGAAATAAAGGAGGAAAAATAAATCATTCACAAAGAGACAACATGATAAAATTGTTAATGGGTGAGTTATTTAACTTCCGTACCTCAAATTCCTCATCTGTAAAGCAGGGATATTTTTATCTGCCTCGAAGCATTGTCATGAATATTAGTACATGTAAAAAACTAAGGACTGTGCCTCACAGATAATAATTTCCTAGTAATAGTTATTATCATCTGAATTTTTGTCACAGTTAAAATTATCTTTGTGAAGGATTAGTATTTCTAAGTGATATTTGGGAATGTCAACTGAAATATTTTACAGGCTGATCAAAATCAAAGTGTTCAAACCTGTATTTATTAGGTTCAGCATTAATATTCTTCTCTATGTACTGACTGTCAACCCTTCTCACATAATAAACAACCAATAAAACCTTTGACCAAGCAAAGCTGAGTTTATTAAGTCTAATGCAGTAATGGAGAACACGACATTGCCGGAAATCTCAGTATAATCTCAGAATGGAGAGTTTGGGAAAAGCTACTGATAATGACTGAAAGGTGGGAAACTGAGCGGTATTGGACAATTAATGCCATGGCCATCCAGAATTGATGGGGCTTTTCTGGTTCTTCAACACTAAAGAATCTGCCTGAAATGTAGGCGACTTGCAGGAGACATGGGTTCGATCCATGAGTCAGGAACATCCCTTTGAGGAAGAAATGGCAATCTACTCCAGTATTGTTGCCTGGAAAATCCTATGGACAGAGAAGCCTGGTGGGCTACAATCCTTGGGGTCACAAAAAGTAGGGCACAACTCAGGACTTTTGCAGGCCAAGAGCAGAAGGAGAGGAAGTGGATAAAGTGAACCATGGTACAAAAACTGCTGCCTGATAAGTAAGCTCCTTGCCAAGGTAAACAATCTATTGTCCAAAAAAGAGAGCTGATGACTAAGACAAAAATCCGTCTCAATTAATTTCCTGAAAGTTTATGAAGGAAGCAGGGAAAATATTTATGGATTATGGTGTTACATGCTTCCCAGGTGGTACTAGTGGTAAAGAATCCACCTGCCATGCAGTAGTTGCAAGAAACATGGGTTTGACTTCTGGGTTGGGAAGATTTCCCTGGAGTAGGAAATGGCCCTCCATTCCAGTATTCTTGCCTGGAAAGTTTCATGGACAGAGGAGCCTGGCGGGTTATAGTTCATGGGGTCGTAAAGAGTCAGATACAACTGAGCACACACAGAGCCAAGGGTGATTTGGAACAAGTCATTTTGACAGAGCTAGTGATCTTAACTCCGCATGCCTCAGAGTCTATTCTGAATTAACAATATGTTCAGATACCAGGTTACAAAAACAGAGGTAGATTATTGTCCCAATTTTTTTCCTTGTTCTCATTCACATGTTTAAATTTATCATCAGTTATCTCAAAGCTATTTCTTGAATGAAATCCTGAGCATGTTTTCAGATATGATGTCTGAACTACCACAATGCCATTTTTAAAATTTATTTATTTTAATTACTTTACAATATTTCCTTAGTTTCAAAACTAACTTACCTTCAATGTCTATAATATATTTAGAATATAGCTGTAGCATTATCACTCTTTTTCTTAATATCCTCCTGTCTATGGAGTAAAACACACTCTGTTCAAAAAAGGGACAAAGGCTTTTTATAATGCATGTGATGGCTAGATTTAAAGTCTTAATTTCTTCATAATTGTATGTGTACCCAGTACTCTTCAATATATCTTCAATATATCATATATATATATATATTTTCTTTTTTTTTTTCTTTTTGAACCTCTATTCCTAGTCAGTCAGTCAGTTCAGTCGTTCAGTCGTGTCTGACTCTTTGTGACCCCATGGACTACAGCACAACAGGCTTCCCTGTTCGTCATCAACTCCCAGAGATTGTTCAAATTCATGACCATCAGCTTGGTAATACCATCCAACCATCACATCCTCTGTCATCTCCTTCTCCTCCTGCCTTTGATCTTTCCCAGGAACAGGATCTTTTCCAATGAGTCAGCTCTTCACATCAGGTTGCCAAAGTATTGCAGCTTCAGCTTCAGCATCAGTCCTTCCAATGAACATTCAGGACTGATCTCCTTTAGATTTGACTGATTGGATCTCCTTGCAGTCCAAGGGACTCTCAAGAGTCTTCTCCAACACCACATTTCAAAGCATCAATACTTTGGCAATCAGCCTTTTTTATGGTCCAACTCTCAGATCTATACATGACTACTGGAAAAACCATAGCTTTGATTAGACAGACCTTTGCTGGCAAAGTAATATCTCTGCTTTTTAATATGTTATCTAGGTTGGTCATAGCTTTTCTTCCAAAGAGCAAGCATCTTTCAGTTGCATGGCTGCAGTCACCATCTGCAGTGATTTTGGAGCCCCCCCGCCCCCCCCACCGCACCCGGCCCCCAAAAATAAAGTCTCTCACTGTTTTGATTGTTTCTCCATCTGTTTTCCATGGAGTGATGGGACCGGATGCCAAAATCTTATCTTTTTAAATGTTGAGTTTTAAGCCAGCTTTCTCACTCTCCTCTATCACTTTCACCAAGAGGCTCTTTAGTTCCTCTTCACTTTCTGCCATAGGTGTGGTGTCATCTGCATATCTGAGGTTATTGACATTTCTCCCAGCAATCTTAATTCCAGCTTGTGCTTCATCCACCCCAGAATTTCACATGATGTACTCTACATAGAAGTTAAATAGATAGGGTGACAATATACAATCTTGACGTACTCCTTTCCCAATTTGGAGCCAGTCTGATATTCCATGTCCAGTTCTAACTGTTTCTTCTTGACCTGCATACAGATTTCTCAGGAGGCAAGTAATGTGGTCTGGTATTCCCATCTCTTGAAGAATTTTCTACAGTCTGTTGGATTCTACACAGTCAACATATTTCAAAAAACAGACTTCCCTGGTGGCTCAGAGGCTTAAGTGTCTGCCTGCAATGTGGGAGACGCAGGTTCGATCTCTGGATCAGGAAGATTCCCCTGGAGAAGGAAAGGGAAGCCCATTCAGGTACTCTTGCTTGGAAAATCCCATGGACAGAGAAGCCTGGTAGGCTATAGTCCATGTGGTTACAAAGAGTCGAACATGACTCAGAGACTTCACTTTCACTTTCACCAGTCAAAGGCTTTGGCATATCAATAAAGTAGAAATAGATGTGTTTCTGCAAGTCTCTTGCTTTTTTCTATGATCCAGTGGATGATTAAAATTTGATACCTGGTTCATCTGCCTTTTCTAAATCCAGCTTGAGCAGCTGCAAGTTGACGGTTCATGTACTGTTGAAGCCTGGCTTGGAGAATTTTGAGCATTACTTTGCTAGCACGTGAGATGAGTGCAATCATGTGGTAGTTTGAACTGTCTTTAGCATTGCTCTTCTTTGGGATTGGAATGAGAATTGACCTTTTCTAGTCTTGCGGCACTGCTGCATATTCCAGATTTTCTGGCATATTGAGTGCAACATTTTCACAGCGTCATCTTTTAGAATTTGAAATAGCTCAACTGGAATTCCATCACCTCTGCTAGCTGTGTTCGTAGTTCACTGTTCCTAGGGAACTAAGCTATTCCTCTAATGTGCTTAGTAACTGGTATCATGACAAATAGCCATGCTACAGGAAACCATGCAATCTTAGCTGAGTTGAAGTGGAGACTTAGCTGATACAGGTGAGAAGAATCAGATGTTACTTTAACCTCAAGTATCCATTCGTGTAACTAGCTTTAAAAGAAGTTAGCGGGGTAAAGGCAAATTCAATCGACCACTGGTGCCATATATGATGGACTTACATCACACAACAGAGGCTAAACTTAGAGGGCAATGGGGGACCATAAACATGAGTGGCCTTAAGGGAATAAATGCTTCCTTAGTGGCTCAGATAGTAAAGAATCTGCCTGTAATGCAGGAGACCTGGGTTCGATCCCTGGGTTGGGAAGATACGCTGGAGAAGGGAATACCTACCCACTCCAGTATTCTGGCCTGGAGAATTCCATGGACTTTATAGTCCATGGGGTCACAAAGGGTTGGACATGACTGAGTGACTTTCACTTCACTAAGGGAATAAATAATCTAGCAGGTCAATAACATCATGAAGTGTTGAGATGAATTCATGGAATTTCATTGTCTTCATGTAAGTACTGATGTCCTGAGGCACTGTTACAAGTAAGGGTATGTGAAAGTGAAAATATTAGTTGCTCAGTCATGTCCAACTCTTTGCAACTCCATGGATTGTAGCCCGTCAGGCTCCTCTGTCCTTGGAATTCTCCAGGCAAGAATACCGGGATAGGTTGCCATTTCCTTCTCCAGTAAGGGCAATTACAAGAACAATGGGGAAAAAAATGTCATATTTTCAGATTCAGAGGTATATTTCAGCAAATACATTCCTGATAATATAATTTTGTCTCCAGAGTTGATCTAAAGTAGACACAGATGTTTAATTGAATAATAGTCTAAAAGTACCAGCTGATGAAGCCTGATAAAATCTCCATTAGTAAATTTAGTCCCATTAAGAAGGTCTAACTGGTGTCACAACTTTACTCTTTAATGCAGTCCTTAGGGATAGGACTTAGTAGATGCTTGATACAGATTTACTACAGAAGGGAAGGAAAAAAGGAGGAAAGAGAGAGGGGGGGTAGAGATAAAGGAAGGGATGAAGGAATAAAGGATGAAATGACTTATTTCAGACTAGAAGAGGAAAGCTAAATTGAGAACAAAAGCTGAAAGGGAGATGGCATATTTAAAAGAATTTGCATTTCTGTATTTTACATATAAAAATTCCTGCTCATCAGATAACAGAAATTAGAGATTTAAAATTTTCACTATGTGAATTGGCTCAAGATAGGTGAAAGCCGCTTTTGTTGAGAAAAATTTGAGACATACTATAATTTCTGATTTGCCCTGGTTCAAAATTGGGAAAGGCATATGACAAGCTGTATATATTGTCACCCTGCTTATTTACCTTATATGCAGAGTATATCATGTGAAATGCTGGGCTGGATGAGTCACAAGCTAGAATTAAGACTTCCAGAAGAAATATCAGCAACCTCAGGTATTCAGATGATACCACTCTAATGGCAGAAAGCAAAGAGAAACTAAAGATCCCCTTGAGAGTGAAAGGGGAGAGTGAAAAAGCTGGTTTAAAACTCAATATTCAAAAACCCAAGATCATGGCATCCAGTCCCATCACTTCATGGCAAATATATGGAGAAAAACTGGAAGCTGTGACAGATTTTATATTCTTGGTTTCCAAAATCACTACGGACAGAGACTGCAGCCATGAAAAAAAAAAAAAAAAAAGATGCTTGCTCCTTGGAAGGAAGGCAATGACAAACCAGAACAGCATATTAAAAAGCAGAGACACCACTTTGCCAACAAAGGTCCGTATACTCAAAGCTATGGTCTTTCCAGTAGTCATGTATGGATGTGAGAGTTGGGCCATAACAATGGCTGATTACCAAAGAATTGATGCTTTTGAACTATGGTGTTGGAGAGGACTCTTGAGAGTCTCTTGGACTGCAAGGAGATCAAACCAGTCAATCCTAAAAGAAATCAGTCCTGAATATTTATTGGAAGGACTGATGCTGAAGCTGAAGCTGCAATACTTTAGTCACCTGATGTGAGCAGCTGACTCATTGGAAAGAACCTGATGCTGGGAAAGATTGAAGGCAAATGAGAAGAGGGCAGTAGAGAATGAGATGATTACACAGTATCAAAGCACAATGGACATGAAAATTGAGCAAACTCCGGGAGATAGTGAAGGATGGAGAATCCCGGTATGCTTCAGTCCATGAGATTATATAGAGTTGGACATAGCTTTGGAATAACAGCAACATCTTTTAAAATATTATTTATAATATCTAGGTGAGAACACTGTGGACATGAATAGCTAAATAAGAAAATATTAACTTTACTTCAGTGTAAATTGACATTAAGAGAATATTTAAAACTTAGATTTTTAAAATCAGTTAAGAAACTTTACTGGCCTTCTTTTTTATTGCTTGTTACCCTGATTCATTTCCATGATAATCATAGGAACATCTATTATAGTCCTTGTCCTTTTATATTGAGAAAACAAAGCACATATTATTGCAAAAAACTCAGAGTGGTGTTCAGTCGCTCAGTCATGTCCAACTCTTTGTGACCCCATGAACTGCAGCACACTAGGCTTCTCTGTACTTCACTATCTCCAGGAATTTGCTCAAACTCTTGTCCACTGAGGTGGTGAGGCCATCCAATCATTTCATCCTCTGTAGCCCCCTTTTCTTCCTGCCCTCAATCTTTCCCAGCATCAGGGTCTGTTCCAATGAGCTGGCTTTTCCCATTAGGTGGTCAAAGACTGGAGCTTCAGCTTCAGCATCAGTTCTTCTGATGAATATTCAGGGTTGATTTATTTATGATTAACTGGTTTGATTTCCTTGCAATCCAGGGACTCTCAAGAGTCTTCTCCAGCACTATAATTTGGAGGCATTAATACTTGGTGCTTAGCCTTCTTTATGGTCCAACTTCATACATGACTACTGGACAAACCTTAGCTTTGACTATATGCACCTTTGTTGTGCAAAGGATATCTCTGCTTTTTAATATGCTGTCCAGGTTTGTCATAGATTTCCTTCCAAGGAGCATGTGTCTTTTAACTTCACGCCTGCAGTCCCTGGTCCCAGTGATTTTGGAGCCCAAGAAAATAAAATCTTCCACTCTTTCAATTTTTCTGCCTTTTATTTGCCATTAAGAGATTGGACCAGATGACATAATCTTGTACTTTAGAATGTTGAGTTTTAAGCCAGCTCTTTCACTCTCTTCTTTCACCCTCTTCAAGAAACTTTTTAGTTTCTCTTTGCTTTCTACCATTAGGTTGGTAACATCTGCATATCGGAGGTTGTTTATATTTCTCCTGGCAATCTTGATTGCAGCTTGTGATTCATCCAGCCTGGCATTTCACATGATGTACCCTACATCACTTCAGGGCAAATAGATGTGGAAACAATGGAAACAGTGACAAACTTAGTTTTCTTGGGCTCCAAAATCACTGAAGATGGTGATGGCAGCCATGAAATTAAAAGACACTTGCTCCTTTGAAGAAAAGCAATGACAAACCTAGACAGTGTATTAAAAGCAGAGACGTTATTTTGCTGATAAATGTCCGCATAGTCAAAGCTATGTTTTTCTTTTTTTCCTAGTAGTCATGTCTGGATGTGAGTTGAACCATAAAGAAGGCTAATTGTCAAGGAATTGATGCTTTTGAATTATGATATTGGAGAAGACTTTTAAGAGTCCCTTGGACTGCAAGGAAGTCAAACCAGTCAATTCTAAAGGAAATCAGTCCTGAATATTCATTGGAGGGACTGATGTTGAGGCTGAAGCTCTAAAACTTTGGCCACCTGATGCAAAGAGCTATCTCATTGGGAAAGACCCTGATGCTGGGAAGGCAGGAGAAGGGGACAACAGAGGATGAGATGGTTGGATGGCATCACTGACTCAATGGACATGAGTTTGAGCAAACTTCGGGAGATGGTGAAGGACTGGGAAGCCTGGTATGCTACATACAGTCCATGGGGTCACAAAGAATCAGACATGACTGAGTGAGTAAACAACAAAAACAAATCTGCATAGTAGCTACATAATCAGGGTGACAATATACAGCCTTGACATACTTCTTTCCCAGTTTTGAATCAGTCCCCTGATCCATGTCTGGTTCTAACTGTTGCTTCTTGACCTGCATATAGGTTTCTCAGGAGGCAGGAAAGGTGATCTGGTATTCCCATCTCTTTAAGAATTTTCCAGTTTGTTGTGATCCACACAAAGACTTTAGCACAGTCAATGAAGCAGAAGTAGATGCTTTCCTATGTTGGCAAGGGATGTTGACAATTTGATATCTGGTTCCTCAGCATTTTCTAAATCCAGCTTATACATTTGAAAGTTCTCAGTTCATGTGCTGTTGTGCTGGGGGCACTCCACAGAAAGAGAGAGGCAGTGGAACTTCCCTCAGCAAAGCCGAGGGGTCCCGAGAAGAGGTGAGCCTGCTGTCCGCCAACCCAGCCCCTCGGCGAGTGAGAGACAATCAGATGAGACAGGGGTTCCATTTAGGCAGTTTCGCTTTATTGCCCCAAGCTCCTGGCTTATAAAGGCAAGCGGCGAGGTGGGGGATGGTTGCAAGGGACTTTCCATAGTTGCACCAATCATGTTAAAGGTCAAATCGTCATGTGCCATCATTATAACAGGAGTCTATGGTGATCACGGGCTGTCCACATGCACAGAAATCAAGAGAGCCAATCAAAAGTTTTGACAAACAACATAGACCATGCCCCTATCTCTTCCACCAGGCGCCATCTTAGTTTCTGACCACAAAGCTAGCCCTTCTCTTTAAGGTTTCCATTTAGGGCCCCACACTGTTGAAGCCTAGCTCGAAGGATTTTGAGCATTACCTTGCTAGCATGTGAAATGAGTGCGATTGTAAGGTAGTTTGAACATTCTTGGGCTTCTCTTATGCTTCAGATAGTGAAGAATCTGCCTGCAAATGCAGGAGAATCGTGCATCAACCCCTGTGTTGGGAAGATCCCCTGCAGAAGGGAATGACAAGAAATCCCTGGACAGAGGAGGCTGGGGGGCTACAGTTCATGGGATCACAGAGTCAGACATGACTGAGCAACTAACACTTTCATTTTCACTTTGAACATTCTTTGACATTGCCTTTCTTTGGGGTGGGAATGAAACCTGACCATTTCCAGTCCTGTGGACACTGCAAAGTTTTCCAAAATGGTTGGCATATTTGTCAGCATTGTCTTTTAGGATTTTAAATAGTTCAGTTGGAATTCCATCACCTCCACTAGCTTTGTCTGTAGTAATGCTTCCAAAGGTCCAATTGACTTCACTCTCCAGGGTATCTGGCAGTAGGTGAGTGACCACACCATCATTTTTATCTGGGTCATTAAGGTTTTTTTTTTTTTCCCAATTTTTCTGTGTATTCTTGCCACCTATTCTTAATCTATTCTGCTTCTGTTAGGTCCTTGCCGTTTCTGTCTTTTGTTGTGCCAATCTTTGTATGAAATGTTCCCTTGGTATCTCTAATTTTCTTGAAGAGATCTCTAGTCTTTCCCATCTGATTGTTTTCCTCTATATCTTTGGATTGTTCACTTAAGATTTCTTGTCTCTCCTCTCTATTCTTTATAACTCTGCATTCAGCTGTGTCTGTCTTTCCCTTTCTTCTTTCCCTTCACTTTTCTTTTTCTCAGCTATTTGTAAGGCCTCCTCAGACAACCAGTTTTCCTTCTTGCATCTCTTTTTCTTTGGTATAGTTTTGATCACTACCTCCTATACAGTGTTACAAATCTTCATCCATATTTCTTCAGACACTCTATATTTCAGACCTAATCCCTTCAATCTTTTTGTCACTTCCACTGTATAATCATAAAGGATTTGATTTAGGTCATACCTGAATGACTCAGTGGTCTTCCTTTCATTCTTCAATTTAAGTCTGAATTTTGCAGTAAGGATCTCAGCATATAATAGAATAATTCTTAACCTTTTATTAATTTTTCTAACGTTAATATATTTGGTCAACAGATGCTCTTGACCTTTGGTATACAAGTTCCATTGAACATTAAATGGAATATTTTTGAAAACTATAAAGCTTTCACCTCTTTCTCTTTTACATATGCTATGTTTATAACCATTTACCCAAGAAGAGTTCATTTTACAGCCATTGTTTACAGTTTGATTTTTTTAATATAGACATCCTTGTTTGTGGATTATGTCATAGAAGTGAAAGAGAAAATGACCTGAAACTCAGTGATTTAAGTATCTCAGTGATTTAAGTATCTCAATGCTTTAGCCTGAATAAATAATTCTTTGGTATGGGGGACTAATCTGTGCTTTTTACAAGATTTAAAAGCATCCCTGGTCTCTACTTTTAACACCTCCCCCTAGCTGTGATAATCCAAAGCATTCCCAGAGGCTTCAAATGCTCCTTGAAAGTAAAAACATCTCTAGTTGAAAATTCCTAATACAACAACTGAAAGGCTTCATGAATATATATTAGTATATCAGTGGCATACTTTTGCACATGGATACTCAGTGAGGAGACCAAATGTATATTGTTTAAAAAGATGGTTTTGTTTTGTCTTGTTGCACTGATGCATTACAGTGTATTTATAATTATACATTCTGTTGGTGCATTTAGATCATATTAGGTTTTGATAATAAAAGAGACATGTTGGTAATAAAATAATTTGACTAAGAAAAAAATATCGCTCTAGGCACTAACTGAAATTTATAATCTAATTTTATTAAGTTGTATTGGCAAGAAGCTATTAAGTTTGTATAATGGAATAATTGTGCACTTAATACACAGTGTGGTGATAATAAGTATCTGGCTCCTCAATATCGTATCTTACGATGGACACTTGAGGCAGATGATTTCCCAGCTTCTGGTAAGGAAGTTAGAATGGTGCAACCACTCTCATAAATGAAAGCCTAGATGAAGATCTTCAGTTTCTCATTCAAATAGCTCGTGTGAAATGACAATCAGTTCAATTCAAAGTCTCCATGTCAGCTCTAAAAATGTAAAGTGATTTAGTGATATTTTATTGTTCCTTAAAATGGCAACCTACTCCAGTATTCTTGCATTCAAAATCTCATACTGAGCCAGCGCTCTAGAGCCGCAACTACTGAATCCCATGTGTCTAGAGCTTGTGCTTTGCAACAGGAGAAGCCGTTATAACAAGATGCCCATGTATCGCATCGCAACAAAGAGTAGCCTATGCAGAAATGAAGACCTGGCATAGTCAAAAATAAATAAATACATAAATCTGTAAAAAAAAAAAATGCTTTTCTTCTCTCCTAGGAAGCACCACATGTATGGTTGTGTTACATTTGAGCTCACGTGTAATCTGAAACAACAACTAAATGGAATGCTTACCATGGATTTCTTCTTGCCAAGGTAAATATAGAAGTTGGCTCTATACAGGAATTTGAGGTTGGAACCAAAATAAAGAGACTCCTGTAATGGAAATTGTAAAATAGGTTAACCAGGGATTCTCAAAATGTGGTTTCCCACCAGTAATGCTAACTGCTAATGTGTGTTAGAAATGAAAAGGTTTCAGCTCCACTCCAGACTTACTGAATCCAACTCTGATGGTGGGATCAGCAGTGTGCTTTATTCAGCCATCCAGGTGGTAGTGATAATTATCCACACTTGAGAACCACTGGACTCATATATTTGTATCAGCATGATAGAGTGGCTTCAGTGCTTGCCAAAAGGTGTTCCCTGCATCATCTCCCGGGGAAATGGCATAGAGTACTGCTTAAGTGCCAGCCCATACAGGACACCATTTGATAAAATTCATGAAGATTCTTCTACTAACCTCTCACCTAAGTAATTCTATATCTTTACACCAGATCTCCCTTTCTCTTTCCTGTCCTACAGGTGACACTGGGTTCCTTACAAGTATATCCTCAGGACTGAAATGTTAGCTTATCAGAGTATTTATCTAGTTCAGTTCAGTTGCTCAGTTGTGTCCAACCATTCGCGACACATGGACTGCAGCACACCAGGCTTCCCTGTCCAACACCAACTGCCAGAGCTGACTCAAACTAATGTCTATTGAGTAAACTCAATACTTTCCTCAAAAGAGGTTGGGTCCAAGAATTTCATGGCAGCTTCTGAAATAATTAGACTTTTCTCCAGATAGTTTCACAGCCATGCCAAATCAGCCTCAATAAAACGTTTGAAGGATTTCTCAGTAATATCACAAAGTAGAAGTGATGGTGAAAGAAGATAAGAAACGTGTATGTTAATAGGGTGGGAAGAGAGAAATTTAGGAGACTGCACTGACTTTTGTAGAAAAAAAAATTAAGACAAAGCTGGAGTTGGGACCTGTTGGAAAAATTGTCCTTGCAAGTTACCTTTTATTTATTTGCCTACAAGAATACCCTCAGCCCATTACCAGAGACCAGATAGTTTTCCCTAGAATGTCAGGAAGTGTTCAGAAGGTAAAGAATATAACCAGTTTGAACAATGAAAGGAAACAGATAATCTAATGAATAGAGGCCCAGTAAAACTTGCTACTCCTAGTGAAAAGGCTGTGATGTTTAATACCCTCATAGTTCTTTGTAGGAATTTGCATTATCTATTCTCATTACCTGTATGAACAGGGGTATATTTCCTTGTGTGTGACACTTGGTGATAAAACTACGTGTGTGTAGATAAAGGAGAGTGAGAAAGTTGGCTTAAAGCTCAACATTCAGAAAACTAAGATCATGGCATCCGGTCCCATCACTTCCTGGGAAATGCATGGGGAAACAGTGGAAACAGTGGCTGACTTTACTTTGAGGGGCTCCAAAATCACTGCAGATGGTGATTGAAGCCATGAAATTGAAAGACGCTTACTCCTTGGAAGGAAAGTTATGACCAACCTAGACAGCATATTAAGAAACAGAGACGTTACTTTGCCAACAAAGGTCCATCTAGTCAAGGCTATGGTTTTTCCAGTGGTCATGTATGGATGTGAGAGTTGGACTGTGAAGAAAGCTGAGCGCACGAAGGAATTGATGGCTTTTGAACTGTGGTGCTGGAAGAGCTCCTTGAGAGTCCCTTGGACTGTAAGGAGATCCAACTAGTCCATTCTAAAGGAGATCAGTCCTGGGTGTTCATTGGAAGGACTGATGTTGAAGCTGAAACTCCAGTGCTTTGGCCACCTGATGCGAAAAACTGAGTCGTTTGAAAAGACCCTGATGCTGGGAAAGATTGAGGGCAGGAGGAGAAGGGAAGGACAGAGGATGAGATGGTTGAATGGCATCACCGACTTGATGGACATCGGTTTGGGTGGACTCTGGGACTTGGTGATGGACAGGGAGGCCTGGCGTGCTGTGGTTCATGGGGTCATGAAGAGTTGGACACGACTGAGTGACTGAACTGAACTGATGTATCTTTGTGTCTGTATGTGTAGTTGTATGCATGTGTGGTTGGTAAATAGGATAGAAAAGGGAAATGGAGTAAATGTTGAACCCCTAGGATTTGTCTTGGAAAGCTGGATGATAAGCCAAAGCATTTACATGATGATATGAAAATAAGGGGGTCTGATCTAGTCCTGTCTATCTTAGACTTAGAAATTGTGGACAATACTGCAATTACAGAACCAGCCAGCACTGGCCCTATCCTGTTACTAACAATACACTGAAATCCTTTTCAGAGACAACAAAATAAAACCATGAGTCATGCAGCTGAAGCTTGCTCAGAGGAGAAAAATTGTTACCTCAGATAATCAAAGTTTCTCCCCACCATGCAAGCAAAGGTCTGGTTTGACCAGAACCTGAGTTCTGGAACCCTTTCAGAAGATAAAAGTCCATTGTTCAGGGAGCTCCAGTACTGAAACCCCATCACTATAATTTACCATAAATGACTAAGTTCCAAAGACCTTTTTTTGGAATATACCCCTTCAACACTTTCACATACCAGCCCTCCTCCCTTACGTCATAAAATCTCTCCAGAACCACTGGTCAGAGAGACAGATTTGAGCTTTGCCTTCTATCTTCTTTCTTGGCCACCCTGCAATAAAACCATTTATTTTTACAAAAGACCTTTGGTTCTGTATCTGGTCTTTCCTTTGTGCAGCAGACAAAGAATATTTGCCAGGTAATGATATAAAATCAGATGATGCTGGTTATTAAAGCTCATATCTTTCAAAATTAGGTTGCATGTGAAATTTATCCCCTGTGTAAGTAATTTTTAAATATCTTCAAATTGCCACTAAATTCTATATGAAAATACATGATTAATAGATCTTTATTATTTTTCTTTTTTCTAATAAGATTTTTCGTACGTGTACAATCATAGGGAAAAGTAGGCCATTCGTTTGACTTCTGAAAACCACCTTAGAGAAAGATCTACAGAATTTGGGTTTCACAGTTTGTAATAGGACCAGGTTCATGATCTATAGTGGTTTGAAATTTGTACTGTAATCAGTACTATTTGGATGTATTCATATCTTCCTTGTCTGTTAGTTTCCAAGCAGCTCATCCAGTAAAATTTAGAGTCATATCAGAGAAGCTATTCTGAAGCATGAACATAAGAAGAATCATTCAGAGTTTGGGTCATTGCATCTTTAGAGTCAGGCAATGCTTTTAATAATATAGGTAGACTAGAGCACTCCCAGTGCAATCATAAACTCGATGCCACTGCACATGGAGCAAATGGATATGATTTAGCAAACTGACTGGTTATGGCATAACCTACATAAATTGTTACTAGAGAGTTTTTAATGGGAATTATAACTCTAAGATTTGTCACTTGGGGACATATACGTTCTTAACAACAATGTTTTTGTTAATTTTTCTGTTTATATTCATTAAAAAGAGAAAACATTTCCCCCACCTCAATGAAATCCTCCAAATTATCAGATTCTACATTTAATATAAAGATATAAATTAAGGGTGGACGTTTCACATTTAAGGATTTTAATAATGGAATCAGAGGCCAAGAGCCAACTGAAGCAGCAAAAATACAAAATACATTATTTACACTGACCTTCCATAGAACCACTTTAAATATTTTGAACTGCAGAAATGTGAAATTTTATACTGATTACTGATGCAACTATTTATGTAGGAAAAATATGAATTTTTCCAAGATGTGTGGAAATAAAATAGTAGCAAGTTGCTTTAAAACTGATAACAAAAATATACACCAAGAAGTGTTAATAAGGACACAAGGCTCTGTCTTCCACTATGCTGTATTTCGTATCCACAACTACAAATGCAACTGTTTTGATTTGGCAGTAGAGCCTCTTTACCTTTTTTGTATTCAACACTTTCAATTCATTAAAATAGTATATCCTGATTTTAGGAAATCTAGAATATCTAGAGAAGCATAAGGAACTAATTAAAGACTATCCATACAATGTGTTTTGATAGATGGAGACAATAGCTGTCAGCATATTTGCATTCTATCTACAAATATTGTTTGCTAATTACTTTTATTAAAATGACTCATATATAATATTTCATATATTTTTGTGTATGTGCACGTGCTGTGCTTTGCTTAGCTGCTCAGTTGTGTCTGCCTCTTTGTGATCCTATGGACTGCAGCCTGCAAGGCTCCTCTCTCCATGGTATTCTCCAGGCAGGAGTGCTGGAGTGGATTGCTATTCCCTTCTCTAGAGGATCTTCGTGATCCAGGGATCAAATCCACTTCTCTTGCATCTCTTATATTGGCAGAGAAATACTTTATCACTGGTGTCACCTGGGAAGCCCAAGAGTATAGGTACCCTGCTGCTAAGTCGCTTCGGTCGCATCCGATTCTGTGCGACCCCATAGACAGCAGCCTACTAGGCTCCTCTGTCCCTGGGATTCTCCAGGCAGGAATACTGGAGTGGGTTGCCATTTCTTTCTCCAATATATATATATATACCCTACTCATTTAATATTTTATATATCTCTTAAAATGACTGTATAATCCAGTATAAAGCTCTTCATAACTAGACTCATAAGTTGATTTTCAGAATATTTAGGGTAAAACCTGATACATATACCTAAATATTCTTCTTTTTACATGTTTCTTCTTATTTCCTTATCTGAGGGAAGTTTAAGAGCGAGATAGAAAGACTTTTTTGCAGGTCTCCTAAAATATAATACCACGTTGCACTTTGAAGGTTGCAATAAACTCTGCTGAGTCATAACCCAAGATCTGTTCTCAACCATTTTATATTAAACCAGGATATAGCATTTAAAGATATAATAGCAAACAAATGACCATAAAGGAAAATCTAGGTGAATCACAATTTGGATGACAACATGACCGACATAGCTTTAACAAAATTGTTCTCAGACACACTATGTGAGACAAATCAACCCTAACATCTTTCAAGTTTCTTTTAGGATCCTCTTTTTCTTGCCCTTTGTCTTTATATTTATCATTGAACTGACTATTTATAACTCATATAAAGATGCTAAGTAGAGGCAAAATGCTTTTCATTATTTGATATGAAATAGTAAACCTTATTTGGAGAAGGCAATGGCAACCCACTCCAGTACTCTTGCCTGGAAAATCCCATGGACGGAGGAGCCTGGTAGGCTGCAGTCCATGGGGTCGCTAAGAGTCGGGCATGACTGAGCGACTTTACTTTCACTTTTCACTTTAATGCATTGGAGAAGGAAATGGCAACCCACTCCAGTGTTCTTGCCTGGAGAATCCCAGGGACGGGGGAGCCTGGTGAGCTGACATCTATGGGGTCACACAGAGTCAGACACGACTGAAGCGACTTAGCAGCAGCAGCAGTAAACCTTATTTGGCATTAAGTCTAATATATAATTATCAGCTTTCATGTTAGAGAAAAAAAAAGTTTGTTTAGAAGGTAATTGTGCTTTTTCAATGGAAAAATAATTGTTCTCCAATATCTTATAACACATTTAACAGTATTTTTGAGATAGAAGTTCCAGAAGTATTTTGGTTAGATTAGATATGTAAGTTCATAAAGTTAGTCGCTTTTTAGATAACCTTTATCATTTAAATTTCAGTATGTATTGAGTGAGAGAAATGCAGAAAGACAGATATAGAAATAGAGAGAGAGAGAGAAACTGAAGCTGAAAGAGTGAAATCCATATATAGACAGAGAAACTGAAATTAAAGGATCATGATTGCAGTGATGCTGAAAACGTTTTTGAAAAATAGAGCGTCAGGTTTAGTTTGCCCATTTCATAATACACAATGACCTTTAAACCTGCAAACAATTTTCAAACCCATATAACATTTCCTGTGGAAATAAAATCCTTTCTTATCTTGAAGGCCCATTAACATAAGTAGGCAGAGTAAATCTTTGACTCCAACAAGTTACAAATGTACTGAGACAAAATATTTTCAAATTTAAAGAAAGGGAAAATTTGCTGTCATTTTTGCTATTGAAATGTGCTACATTAGAAATAATTTCTTGTTTTAAATTCTAGCCACCATAAGACACTGATACCAGACACCTGGAAAATCCAAAGAAGCATGTAACTGAGTGACAAGGAAGATGAGCTGATGTGAAAACAAACAATTCACAAATATGTGCATCATCGCTTTTCCATATTTGGTTAGAAAACATCGATCGTGACAGATAGTCAATAATGTGTAATGTCTTTCTCTGAGCAATAGTGCCTTCCATATACTTTAATGTTATCAATAACACCAATTCATATGAATTCCCTTCATCAAATTCTTACACGTTTATGCCAGGATCTAGTTCAACTTCCATAGTTCTAAATATATCTACAAAATGTAACAAAGTGTAACTGAGTTTAGGTTTTTATTAGTCTAGATTCTTCTGAAATTCTAAATGCTGCTATCGTAGTGAAGTGAAGTGAAAGTGAAGTCGCTCAGTCGTGCCCGACTCTTTGCGACCCCAGGGATAGTAGCCTGCACCAAGCTCCTCAGTCCGTGGGATTTTCAAGACAAGAGTCCTGGAGTGGGTTGCCATTTCCTTCTCCAGGGGATCTTCCCGACCCAGGGATTGAACCTGGGTCTCCCGCATCCTAGACAGATGCTTAACCATCTGAGCCACCAGCTCAGAGTTGTTGGGCTTCTTCAAAAACCAGCATGAGTTCTGAAATCATTATTTTCTTTTGCTCTGTCTTTTCATTTCCTATTTTGGAGTTTAGCTTTTTTTCCCCAAAACATCTTAGTTTCATGAAAACAATAGTTAAGTCAGTTATATTCAGCATTTTGTCTCCTCTTTCAGCTATAGAGAAATCATTTAATAAATATTTTCTAAATCTATCTCTATTTAATTAATTTAGAAATTGACTAACACTTGGTGATAATTCTGAGTCATATATATGTTTTAATAGCAAATGGTAGTTTTCTCCTAAATTATACTCTAATTTAAATCTCTAGCAATTTTATTCATTGTTGTTGTTCAATCGCTCAGTCATATCCAACTCTGCTATCCCATGGACTGCAGCATGCCAGGCTTCCCTGTCCTTCACTATCTCCTAGAGCTTGCTCAAACTCATGCCTATTGAGTTGGTGATGTCATCCAACTGTTTCGTCCTTTGTTGTCCCCTTCTCCTCCTGTCTTCAATCTTTTCCGGCATCAGGGTCTTTTCCAGTGAGTCAGCACTTTGCATCAGGTGGCCGGTGTATTGGAGCTCCAGCTCCAGCAACAGTACTTTCAATGAATATTCAGGGTTAATTTCCTTTAGGATTGTCTGGTTTGATCTCTTTGCTGTCCAAGGAACTCTCAGTTCAAATTTTCATGAACCTAGATGTCCCATAGCAGATGAATGATTAAAGTGTGGTACAGACACACAGTAGAGTACTACCAAAGAATGAAAAAGGATGGGCAAATCCAACAATTTAGATGAAACTCTGGGAATGCTACTGAGGAAGAAAAATACAAAATTTTATATTCTATATGGGTCCAATTATGTAAAACATTATAGAAATGTGTAACAGATTCACAGTCACCAGAGATTAAGGACAGAGTGAGGGAATAAGTAGTCATGGAAGGGTAATATGAGTCATCCTCATGCATTTATGTTACTCCATGGGAATGTATATGATAAACATGCATAATAATGATTTGTATTCTTTCTTCTCAACTTTACTTCAATAAAAACACAGTGTAACCTGGACTTCATTTTCAGTTTTGCTAAGAATTATATTGGCTACATTCATACATTTATTTGTATGATATTCAGTTACATTAATTCAGTTAAAAGGATACACAGTTGAGATACACATTGAGTTTGTTGTCGAATTCTTCAATATTACAAAAAATATAATAAAAGCCTGGATTTTACTTATGCAGAGATCAGGTCCTCCCAAAGTGTGAAAAAATTGCATTTAGGAGGTTTTAGTTGATTTTACATATGATCATGATTATTTAGCCCCAGCATATTCAATGTAAATCAAATACTTGTGATTATAATCCTCGAGCATCATTATCTACTATACTGCAGAATGCTGATATCTTACAAATTTATTCAACAGAAAAGTAGAGACTCATGCCTGTATGTCAACATCTAAAATGGAATTTCATTTAAAAGCATGAGAGTATGATACTTTGATTTCAGAGTCAGTCAGGGTAGAGCCAGAACTGCTAAATTGCCAGCATTTAATATTGCAGTTGTTGAAACCCCCGTTACAGAAGAGCAGATTTAATCATTTCTGGTGAGTTCAGTCTTTTTGGAGAGAAGAGGATGCAGAAAACATCCACTCACTCAAGGCAAGAGATAGCTACAGAGGTACAGCACCTAGAGAATGTCTTATGAAAGTATATATCACATCAACTACAGCTCTGGCTTTAAACTGTCCCAAAATTGGGAAGAAGAGGGACGGAGTCACAATCTTGGCTACATTCTCTTGCATTCTGAGTTAATGCCATTTAATAGCAGCCCTTATAAATAATGTCTAATATATGGGAGGGGGAATCCTTGTTTCTGTGACTTTCATCTCACCCAGTTAGGAAAACTAAAGGCCAGGAAGAGAAATTCCACTGTTATGAAAAACCTGATGTCAGCTTCAGAGGAAGTGAATCTGCACTAGTATCCTGCTCTCTATAAGTGGATACTTGGTTTCTCAAGGAAAGTATACATTTATCCCTTGGGTAACAAACTTTTCTTTGCATATTAAGGTTGTACAATTATACATCATGAGAAATCAAATCGAGTTTTGGATATGCAAACTAAATTTAGCCAGATATATATATTTTTTCTCTCAATCCTGGAAACCATGAGCTATCATTTTCTCAATGCATAATACCTGTTAAATAGTATCCTCAGGTATTTAATGTCTGGGAACAAAATGATACAAAATAAAGCAAGCTTACCAAATATTCATAACTCCTTTCATGTAGTAACTGAAAAACTCAAGCTCTTTCACATCTAATAAACTCATTTCCATAAGTAAAATTAAAGTTTTAAACTAGTTTTCATAGAATGTCTAAGAGAATTTGGTAGCCATATCTAGTTAAAATATATTTTAGAAATGGTTTTTCATTAGACAGGTCAGGGTTTTATATACTGTCATCAACAACCCCAGACACTTACTTACTTAACATCTATGAGCTCAGAATCATATGGATAAATTTCCCACTGGGTACACAGTTCCCTCCCATATGCTGAATCAGGCTGATTCTGCCTTGACTCCATCTTTCAAAGACGTGGCCTTCAGGTTCAGAGAAGATTGGAAGGATGAGCACAGAACTTTAAATTCTTCAGCCTAGAAGTTTCACATGGCGCTGCCCTCTATGGTATGTCACAGTTGGACATGCGGTATTTCTAAATTCAATGGAGCTTAGACACGTGGTTTTCCTATGCACTTATGAAGGAGAGAGGGGCTGGATATTGATAAGGCAATAACAAACAACATCAACTATTTGTCTCACTTTCCCACAACTACACACAGAATACATACTCATATACAGAATATATTCCTCCTGAAGGAGAACACCCTAAACCCTCATTCACTCCACCATGTCCTACATAGTTTCATTTCCCTGTGTCTCTTGCTGGATACTGTCATTAAATTTGAAGGCTAGCAACTCTAAGTGTTAAATTAGAAAGACAAGGCATGTCCTTCACACACACACACACACACACACACACACACACACATACACACACACACACAAGAATGTGGTATAACCAATTAAATTATTGTTATTATTTTGCACAGATGAAATAAAGAAAAGACATAAGTTGCTTACCTACAGTAATTTTGCAGTCTCACAAGGCAGAGAATGAGAAAGCTCTCTACCCTGAGTGTTCTGTTTTTCGTTTAGTCGCTAAGTCCTGGCTGACTGTTTTACAAGCTCTTGGACTAGAGTCCATTAGGCTTGTCTATCCAGGCAAGAATACTGGAGTGGGTTACCATTTCCTTCTCCAGGAGATCTTCCCAATCCAGGGATCCATCCATGTCTCTTATGTCTCCTGCTTTGGCAGGCAGATTCTTTACAACTAGCCACCGGGGAAGCTCATCCTTCGTGCAGTTAGCCCTATTTCTAATTTGTCGTGGAAATTGTTTTGTTTTCTCCTCTGGGAGGGCATTTTGCTCTGGGAGATACTTTTGCCCCTTCATTATTTTTCTTGGTCAAAAGTGTCTTGGATGTTGGTGAATATGCACAGGTTTCTTGGTCCTCTTCCTACTTGAGTGAGTAGGGTTGCATGATTATTTTGATTCTTGAGCAGTGAAAGTAGTCTCGAGGTTTCATGGGTAACACATTTCTATCAAATAAATTGCAGACCTCTTATCTATTTGGCTCCAGTAAAGTCTGTGTACCAGTAAATAAATAAAAACATCTTTTCAGATAAAATTATCTTATTTCCTTGTTTTGTCATTCCTCTGCATCCCACCCCCCATATCTTTGTGTTGTTTATTTTCTAACTGTATGTAGCAAGAAATGGGAAGAAGATCTATCTTTAATCTGATCCTTACTCTGAGTTATTTTATCTGCCAGTGAGGTTCTGATAAACAACACATTCTTAATCTGACTTTCTGCTCCATTTCAATCCCATGTCAATCAAAAGTAATGTTTTACTGTTCTTTTTTTTTAAATCACTGTAAATATTTAAAAATCCCATCCATAGTTCTTTAGGGACAAAAGCAGTCAGTGTCTGCTCCTTAAAAAAAAAAAACAAAACTAAAATTCTAGTTTATGTTTAATACACTACATATCTTGTACATCTTTTTAAGTTAGCTATGATAATGGCTAATCTATTAATACAGAACCAATCAACAACTACTGTGGATGTAATAAAAAGGTCTGTGCCCGTTTACAAATACGTTCAACAAACAAATAAGTTTTTTAGAAAATATTTATGCAATTAAAATTCAGAATTTTAGTTTTCTGATTAAATATACAATTTAAAATTTTAAATAATTATTTTAAAGCTAGAACTTTTAGTTGAGGAATTGACTCACAGGTGAAAGAAACTCTTCTCTTTTGATTTTAGCTCAGTTACTATTTTTGTGGTTATTATAACTTAAATTGCCTAAATTATGCAGCCTTCAGAAGAAAAATACTTTTGCTTTATCTTACTCATAGAAACTGATGTGTTCAGTCTCCTCAGTTCTAAACTTCCTCACTGGTATTGCTATACAAAAACTTGTTAAGCAACACCTGGAATTCTTACTTTTTAATATATTACTGAATTGAAACCATCAATAAAACCAATATATTTTTGTTCCAAAAATTATATAAAAATTCAAACTGAGTTACATTCATCAACATCACTTGGTTTAATATCTCAAATGTATACACTTTAAAATAAACCAAGTTGTCAAGAGTCATTCTTTCCTATATGTATTAGACTTCCTATTTCTTAGACAACTTATCAACAATTATATTGCCAATTACCATTGTTTTTGACTAAAGATTTTTAACGGATAAATTATATAAGTAATGTAAATAAATAATTGCCAGTAAAAATACTTTTAATATACTTTCTAAAAACTTGGGGATAAGTAATCAACTGAGGAATAATCAGCTTGTGTGTGTTTGTGTGTGTGCTTGTGTGTAAGCACAGTCTGGTACGACTCATTACGATCCCATGGACTGTAACCCACCAGACTCCTCCTCTCCATGGGATTTCCCAGGCAAGAATACTGGAATGGGTAGCTATTTCCTTCTTCAGGGGATTCTTCCTGACCCAGAGATCAAACTCACATCTCTTGCATCTCCTGTGTTGGCTGGTGGATTCTTTACCAGTAGCACCATCTGTGAAGCCCTGATAATCAACTTGATTTTCACTTAAATTTGGCAAAGGGAATTATTGCTGTCCCTAGGGTTTTCTCCAGCTGGACTTTCCTGTGCTGGATACACACTGGAATGGAAAAGGGACCAGATAATGCTTCAATTACTTAAAGATTTTTGTTACTAATTGACCTCTCTAAACAAGCTGAGTAAATAGTCAATAAACTGTGAATTTGGAAAATACTAGTTCAGTAGCAGCAGACCTTTGAATATGCTTTTGATCAATAGAGTTTATTGCTTGTATTTAAAGCATTAGTGATTGACTTATTAACATGTATACAAATCTCCTCTGGCAGAGAGGGTGATGAATTGAAACAGATTGGTGGGGATTAGATGACACAATTGAGCAAAGTTTGAGCAACACCAAAATGTGAAATCATAGCAACATGACTGTAAAATTTCTTCTTTGCATTTAAAAATATTTTAGCATAAAAACAATTTGAGATGCTTTTGGAAGAGAGAATTTATAGATCAGGGAATATGGTGGAGTTAAGCTCTATTTTAAATAACAGTGCATAAAAAGAAACATTTTAAAACTGTGTTGATAATTTGATAAATTCTCTGATTTTTTGAGGAGTTTCAGAGATGTTTTGAACCAATTTATGTTCCTACCAAAACTCATATGTTGAAGTCCTAACTCCCAGTATCTTAGAATGTGACTGTGATTGAAAATAGAGTCTTTAGAGTTATGTAAGGTTAAGTAGGTTATAGGGTATGTGCATCCTAAGTTGGTTGGTCCTGTCCAACCCCTTGTAACATCATGAACTGTAGCCTGCCAGACTCCTCTGTCCATGGGCTTCTCCAGGCAAGAATACTAGAGTGGGTTGCCAGTTCCTCCTCCAGGTACTGACCCAGGAATTGAACCTGCATCTCTTAAGCCTTCTGCATTGGAAAGTGGGTTCTTTACCTCCGGCACCACTGAGGAAGCTCTTTAGGGTCCTAATACATTATAACTAGTATCCTTGTAAGAAGAGAAAGAGACTCTGTGGTGAGGTGAGTGCAGAAGAAAAGCCTTGAGAGAGCACAGCAAGGAGGTAGGTATCTGAAAACCAAAAGAGACCTCAGAAGAAACCAATCCTATGAGCTATAGATCTTGGGCTTCTAAGCTCCAGAATTGTGAAAAACTAAATTCTGTTCCCAAACTTACCCATTCTGTAGTATTTTTTTATGGCAGTCCCAGAAAACTAATATAAGAGGTCTTATGTTTCTTTAAAAGTTCTATCAATTGGCCTTACTTTAAATTTCATTTCTTTTATTTGTACATGTTTTTAGAATGTCAAGGTTCTATGAACTTTTAATTATTTTCATGAAATATGTGACTTTAAATTATAGTATGTTTTTCTTTACTAAATGAGACAATGATTTTTCATCATATCGAATGCAATTTCCACTCTCCAACGCAGGTTATATAGAGCAAGTCATACTTTTATGTATGAAAAATATTTTGTCATTACCCTTCTCCAAGGTTACCTTCAGGTTTCTTAATGAAGGGGAGGATTTCAATTTTTTTCTCTGTTGTGCTTCATAGATTTCAATTAGATAGAATAGTGGCTTTGACAGAAATACTGGCATTTATTTAGTTTTTCATGAACATGAAAGTAATTTTTAATAAATATCTTTTGAATGAGTTAATGTAAGATCTCCTTGCCAGCATCATTACAAGGAAGAGAATTGTGATGAAAACACTCAAATGTAGAAGTAGCTTATATTTTGCATCCCTTCCTGAAGAGAATATAAAGAAAGATGGTACAGTTGCAAGGTGTTAATAGAGAGAATTGATTTTTTAAAAGGTTCATGTTTGGTAGGCTGCAAACTATCTCCTTGTCATACTGTGAAATCAGTTAAGGTTTGTTATGGTAGTTTTAATTATAAACATTCCTAATGTTCAATATCTAGAAATTATTTAAAATAAAATTTATTTTTCTCTTTGAAAATGACATTAAAATGCTCTGATATATTTATGTAATAATTACACAATAAAATGTTCTTTACGTCTATAACAATTGAACTGATTTTGTACAGTTTACATATATAATTCTTGTCTATGTTGTTTATTCACTGTACATTATGAATGACAAAAATAATAGGAAATATTTTTTACTTCCTTTAATATATAAAACTAATTTATTAACAATTTTTCTCTATAGAAATTATTCACTGATTTGTCCATGACATCTGTAATAATGCAGAAATAAAACTAATTAAGAAAGTTTTAACCAAAATTTATTAATATCACATTTTGTACATTTAAAATAACTTTCTTTTAACCATAAATCAACATGAATGATATTCCTTCATTAGTATTCCAAATATTGTTTCATTTTTTCATACCAAGTCTTTATTTTCCTTTCAGCTACATGTAGCATTAATAAAAAAAAAAAAAATGAAGTGCCAATCATTTGAAAGCCAACATCAGAGGAGCATTTGGTGATGACAGTATATTTTGTTGGTTGCACTTATTAATGTGAATCAGATGTCAGTTCAGACATGTCTGTTGCTTAATATATGGCTATGTTGACATTTTTGTGTTCTATATAATGTTTAATACCATCAAAATTTGACAGTTTCCTTGAGGCTTATAGTTTCATTGCCTTGGTGGCCTCAACTTCATGGCCCCATGATTTTTCTAGTTTTTATAGCCCTTTTCTGGCTGTCTTGACTTAAAAAAAAAAATATACACTTTCAACATCCCACCTTTTTGGTTTGTCAGGTTATTTATTTAGGAAAAGACTATTTCCACCCTAAGAGAATTTCTTAATTTGCTTTTAAGACACAGTGGTTTGTTACTCAATTGCATTCAATTTAATACTTCATTTTCAGCCTAATTTAATAGGTTTTCTGCCCTTTTCCCTTTTCAGACATCTTTATATGTCCTTTTCTATTATAAACATGATTGTTTTTTTTCTGTGTTCCTCAACCTTATCCTAGCCCTGTAACCACAACCTCATATTCTAGCTGCTACCAATGAATTTGCTGTACATTTTTTTCTGTTCATAATTAAAATTTTCAGAGTTTCTGAGGATTAAAAAAGATTAGAGTAAGAAAAAACAGAAGTTCAGGAAAATTATAGCAAGCTTGTTTTGATATAATAATACCAATAATTATGGTAACAACTTTGGTACATATGAATAAGTATTTTCTTACAGAAATTACTGAAATAATTTTAGTGATAATTCATATTACCTTTGTCAGAGGTTTAAATAATGCTATACAGGGATTACTGTGGAAACGATAGTTTTAGTTATTTTTTGCATTGTTAAAATACTAACACCAAAAAAAAAGATGTCTTTTATCATAGGGGACTGGAATGTAAAATCAAAAGTCAAGAGATACCTGGAATAACAGGCAAATTTGGCCTTGGAATACAAAATGAAGCAGGCCAAAGGCTAATAGAGTTTTGTCAAGAGAACACACTGGTCATAGCAAACAACGTCTTCCAACAATACAAGAGGCGACTCTACACATGGACATTACCAGATGGTCAACACTGAAATCAGATTGATTACGTTCTTTGCCACCAAAGATGGAGAAACTCTATATGGGCAACAAAAACAAGACTGGGAGCTGACTGTGGCTCAGATCATGAACTTCTTATTGCCAAATTCAAACTTAAATTGAAGAAAGTAGGGAAAACCACTAGACCATTCAGTATGACCTAAATCAAATCCCATGGTGAGGTGAGTGCAGATGGTTAGATGGCATCACCAACCCAAGGGACATCAATTTAAACAAACACTGGGAGACAGTGAAGGGCAGGAGAGCTTGGCCTGCTATAGTCCATGGGGTCACAAAAAGTTGCACATGACTTAGCAGTTGAGCAACAACAATCCCATGCTTATGATTAGGAACATCTATCTGTTTTTCACAAGGACTAGCCTAAGCTGTAAAATAAGAATATATTTTTTAAATCCAAATATGGTGGACAGAATATATTTTTTAAATCCAAATATGGTGGACAGAAAATGTTAAAATGTGAAAATTTTTTGTTGTTATTGATGAATGTAGGAAACACAAAACAGTGAATAGATGCTTTCTCTATTTCCATGTTAGAAATACAGTAGACAGAATAAATTATTTTTCATCAGAAAGCTTTATTAGAAAATTCTTAATTGTATGTCAGTATAAGGTTCTTTCTTTGAGTATGCTACATGGTTATTTTTGCTTTTGTTATGTGTTTTTATTTGCCTCACAAGCACACGGGTTTATAGACATGTAGAACTGATAGCACTGGTAAAATCCAACATTAGAAATGATTTTTTGTTTGAAATATCAGTGAACCTCATAGCTTGTTTGTGTTACTATAAGTGAAGTCGCTCAGTTGTGTCCAACTCTTTGCGACCCCATGGACTGTAGACTACCAGGCTCCTTGGTCCATGGGATTTTCCAGGCATGAATACTGGAGTAGGTTGCCATTTCCTTCTCCAGCGAATCGTCCCTACCCAGGGATCGAGCCCAGGTCTCCCTCATTGCAGGCAGACGCTTTACTGTCTGAGCTACCAGGGAAGCCCCTATCTACTCTAAATCAGTAACATTTTTGCCTATCATGAAAGATTTGGCAGCTTATGAAAATGTCAGATGTCAGTAAAATGTCTTTGCTAAACAAAAGTCTGACTATAGTGAAGAAAGGTTTACATTGTGGAAGGATTGAGACACTTGAGTCTCATGTTGAGTCTCATATAGTTCGGCTTTGGTCTGTTGATAAGAAGGAAAGAGTATTCCATGGTAACATGACATGACTTCTTATCAGCATGAATTGGCCTCAGCTATGTTTTCTGAGATAACTAACCTCAAAGAGAGAAAAATGTAGTTAATATAAAATTCATCAGGTTGCTCACTTCTCAAGATTTGGGAGCAGTGAAGGGGACCCAAGTACTTTAAACACTTGACAAAACTCTAAATGAGATACTTTGTGTTTGAATATATTTTGTTTAGAAAAAAGAGAAAATACTATCAGAACAATTTGACAGGATGGAGTTTATTCATGACATTTCTTACTTGTTGGATATTTTTAGCTACATAAATGAGAAATAAAACTGAGGTTCATCAGGCACCATTAGGTATTTAATGGAGGAGAAAACAACAACAACAACAACAACAATGAAACAAACCAGAAAAGGCTCTAAATGATAGTTTGTTCGAACCGCCACTGTTGAAAATATTGAAGCCAGAAAATCATGTGAAGTTTCTAATAGTTGAGGATTTGCTGCTGCAGGCTGGAGTCAATAGTGATAAATCCCTGTGAATTTCTAGGGCAGGTGGAAGATTTCTTATTTTGGAAATCATCGTAGGATGTGTTCTGAATGTCATTTTTATCAAATGTTTAGTGTTAAGTCTTTAATGCTTCATTTTATTCAGCCATTCATTTATATGAACTATGATTTATTTATTTTTTCATCCTGTGTGTGCATTTTTCACTCCTGATAAGAAAGCCACAGTGTCTCATGTCTCTCGTATCTCAGCTGTGTCTCTTCTTAGAGATGATCAATCCCCTGCTTCAGCTGCTCATCCTTTGTTTAATGTTTGTCTCTATCATGAGAATTTAACAGCACAATGGATAGTGCTTTTTTGTTCATTTTTCTTAGACTAGTAAAATGTACAAAATCATTGGTCATATATTATCAGTTGAATGAATAAAACCTGTCTTCCTTGATTTAACAAATTTAGAAAATATTTTTCATCCATCATGTGACCTTTGAAACCTTAGATTATTGTTCCTTACTTATTCCTCCCAACATCTTCTCAATTTTGTTTTAGTACCTTTAGTTTTTGTAGATGCAAAATTTTTTATCTCACAATTATCCTAAATTTAATTTTAAGATCAGAAAAATTTGATAAATTAATGTCAAGACTTTGCAGGGATAAAAAGCTTTGATAACAATGATTCAGCTCACCCATCCCACCAAATCACACTGTGCCTTTAGATTGATAACCATTGTTATCTTCTGCTGTACAGGTTTTCAGATAATTATGTATTCATTTGTATGATACTCTATTGATCATGGTAAATGACTACTAGTTCTAGAGCAAGCATGCCTGAAGTATCAGGAACTTGAGATAGTAAAGTTTTATTTTTCATTAAGTCAAAGTCTAATTGACACTGGCTGGTCTCCAGAAACCCCCTTTGTGGAAATACATCAGTAATCCAGTTTCCTATCATATTGTGCTCCTTTGCCTAGTTGCTGGGGGCCAGTGTGAGGAACTCCACCCATGGCAAAGGTCATGAGGAAGGAGGCTTGGCATACGCAAAGGCATGATCAAGCCTCAGGAAACCCCCGGTTCTCGAGCATCCAACCCCAAAACCAGAGTCTGTTTCATGCTCTCACCTACACCTCTGACTTTACGGGGGGCTCTCCCCCATAACCATTTCTCTCGGAGAAGGAGTTAACTTGAAGCTCCGGTTAATAAAAATTCCTGGGCGTGACAAGGGTGTTTCAACTTAGAAATTCCTCTGGAGGTCCTCTAGCCTCCCTGATCAGGTTCAGCTGGCCACATGTGATTGTTTAGAGCCTCCCAACCTTGAGAGGCACGAGATGCTTTAAAACTTTCTAAATGCAGGCTCTTTTGAGAAATTAGAAAATTATTGGTATAGTATAGTGGGCTGATTAGAAATTATATCGGTGAAGGGTTTTTTCATTTGTCCTGCCAATAATCACTGCTAATTCCCTGCCCTGGGTGTGACAAGGGTGTCTCAGGTCAAACCACTCTACTGACAGACTAGCTTGTGTGACAACCTCTCAACCATAAACAGCACAGAGAGTTTGGAGTATTAGCATAGGGCTTTTCTCATTGTTGAGTCAGTGATTGCCACCAGGCCTCCATATCCTTAGGCACCTGGGAATATATTAATCAATGTATTTGGAATATAGAAAAGGAAATATAGTAGTTTTTGATGTTAGCAATACTAGACTTTTTGAGTTAATGAATTTTCTCTTTTGTTATAGATCACTGTACTTTGTTATAAATCACTGTGTCCTTGCTATGTAAAAATGTAACTTTATCACTATCTTAAGACTAAACAGATCTTAAGGGGAACATTGGTGAAGGGTTTACATTTGTTGAGCCAATATTTGCTGCTAAATCTCCATATTCCTTGCCCTTATAATGAATATAACTTAGCATATAGGAAAAATAAGTATTAACCTTTAAGATTAATCATGTTAAACCTTAGGCTAAGTAAATTCCTTTCCTAGTTGTAACTCACTACACCCTCACCCTATAGGAATGCAACTTTATTTGGAGGGTGGCGCCTGATTTAAGAAAAAATCACCCCTGGAAAAATAAGTTTTCTGGTTAACTGACCGGTATCAGAAAGGGCCATAAAATGTCAGCAGGCCTCATGGCCAGAAGATGATGTAAAACCCATAAGACCTTTGTATAATTTTATATGAAGCACCTGATTGTGACAAGGTTCAGATCTGCTGACCCCTGCGTGACTCTGTATTCATCCCTATGTATACCAAAAGGTATATAAACAAACCTGAAAAATAAAGAAATCGGATCAGTTTCTAGAAAGACTGATTCCCCCGTGTCGTTTCTTGCTCCCTGTTTTTCTGGCTGAATTCCCATCTGGAGCATGGATGCTATTCCACGTAAACCAAGTTATTCAGCCTTTTTCTGCACTAATTTTCCTACTACACTATCCGTTTCTAATCTCTCTCTGTATCTGTAATTAAGATTTTTCCTAGGACGCCGATTCCGTCCCTACCTGTGAATCACCCTGGATCCACCAGGGCTGGACCCCGGCATCTAGTCATGTCTAACTCTTTGTGACCCCATGAACTGTAGCCCTCTCGGCTCCTCAGTCCATAGAATTTTCCAGGCAAGAATACTGAAGCCAGTTGCCATTTCCTACTCCAAGGGATCTTCCCAAACCCAGGAACTGAACCCCTATCTTCTGCCCTGGCAGGCAGGTTCTTTACCACTGCACCCCCGGGAAGCCCCTTCCTATCATATTAGGCAATGACAAATTCAATACCATGTGGCTCCCAAGGTATGTGCACAAGGAGAAGAGAAATCATAAATGAGCATGACATATGTCCAGGCCCATAAGTGATGCACACCAACGTGTGGATATTTTATATATGGTTTAATTAAAGGAACACAAAACTGGTATCAAAGAAAGCTGGGAAATACAAGTTGTTGCTATTAGGCAAACAAAATAAGCAGGTGAAGGATGTTATAGAAGTAGTCTCCTGCCCAAATCAATGAAATCATAATTATCTTTTGGGGAAAAAAAGTAATGATATTGAAAAACAAAACAAAACTTCTAGCTATATTGATCTCTCATATTGGAAGAAAAGTAGATACCAGAGCAGAGTTTAAGTGTATTAGAAGGAAAATGCTAAGTCATTTCAGTCGTGTCCGACTCTGTGCGACCCCATAGACGGCAGCCCACCAGGCTCCCCCATCCCTGGGATTCTCCAGGCAAGAACACTGGAGTGGGTTGCCATTTCCTTCTCCAATGCATGAAAGTGAAAAGTGAAAGGGAAGTCGCTCAGTCGTGTCTGACCCTTAGTGTGGACTGCGGCCTTCCAGGCTCCTCTGTCCATAGGATTTTCCAGGCAAGAGTACTGGAGTGGGGTGCCATTGCCTTCTCCAGAAGGAAAATAAGATATTATTAATAAATCTACACCAATACATTTAACAACTTAGCTGAAGCTGATAAAGTCTAAAAACTGACACATGAGAAATAGAAAATCAGAATTACTGAACATATGGAAAAGAAAGAATTTTATGTTAAAAGTCAAGTTTTAAAAACTTCAATGTTGAAGGCTTGCTCAAAGTATTTGTATGTTATTTGAAATAGTATTTTCCATTTTCCTATTGTCTTTTGGTTTATAGAAATACATTTTGCTTGTTTATTGATCTTGCATTCTACAACTTTTAAGAAACTTCTTTTATTCTAACATTTTTTGGGGGGTAAATTTGCAAAGATTTTGTGTGCACATGCTCATTTATCTTTGGAAAAAGAGAGTTTATATTTTTCTCTTCAAAATGTTTGACTTAGTTTATTTCCTTGTCCATGACTTGGAACTCTTGGCCAAATCTCTAATCAATCTTGATGATTTATTTCACACATGCTTTTGGATTATTGGCTAATATTTTGTCAAATATTTTTCACATTGATATGCCAAATAGTTCTGCAGTTTTATTTTCTTTTATTATATTGTTATCATTTTTGTACCAGAGTAAGTCAGGCCTCTTAGGGGAGTAAAATGTATTATTTCTGCCTTTTTTTTAAGGAGTTACTTTACTAAATTTCCTTTACCAGTGGATAGTTCACTTAAGTCATGTAGACAATTCATAAAAGTAATTAAAATAGCTCCCTTAACCACCCTAATATAAAAGAGTTACCCATATCTGTGTGGGTTCTCATATCAGACATATATTTATATATGCTATTTTGCTGTGTCTTATTTCTCCCTTTAAAATTCATGAGAACAGAGATGTGTGTGTGTGTGATGTTTTCATCACCAAATGTGCCTAGAACAATACCTGGCATGAACTAATGATTTAATAATGTTCATTGAATAGATCAATGGACAGTTAATTTCTTCTTTTGGCAATATATCCTAAAGAAGTGATCTGAAACATAGCTAAATACTTTTGGAAAAACAGTATTCATTGAAATGTTGTTGGCCATATTATTAATTGGCCATTAATAATTTGCTTAATAATAAGCAAATTGATCTTATTAAGAAAATTATTAATATGAATTTTAGTAAATTTTAGCCTAGACACATATTATACATATTGAAGTGTTTTAATGATATTATGAAATACGTATACAATGTTATCTGGTTTTTATCTAAGGTATATTGAAACTGCAGAAGTACATTGGAATGGACATGGAGTTGAAATACATCAAAAATATCTCCAGGGTTATGGAGAAATAGATGATACATTTTTCCTTTAAACTTTCTGATATAAAATTACCATATTTTCAAATAATTGCTAAGCAAGAAAATATCATTAATTAAAATGGCCTGAGGATAATGGCACCCCACTCCAGTACTCTTGCCTGAAAATCCCATGGAGGGAGGAGCCTGGTGGGCTGCAGTCCATGGGGTCGCTAAGAGTGGGTCATGACTGAGCGAATTCAGTTTCACTTTTCATTTTCACACATTGGAGAAGGAAATGGCAATCCACTCCAGTGTTCTTGCCTGAAGAATCGCAGGGACGGCGGAGCCTGGTGGGCTGCTATCTATGGGGTCGCACAGAGTCAGACACGACTGAAGCGACTTAGCAGCAGCAGCAGCAGCAGAGGATAATGTTTTGTTTTGATTTTTAGAAAGTGATAAAGTCAAAGTGATAAAATCACAGATATAATCCTCTCAAGGTTTTAATTTTTATGCTCCTTGGAATTATTTTATGACCATGGACTCTATTTTTGTGCTTAATTACACACCTCACACATTGTTCTTTTAGCTATGAGAAAAATTAAATTATAAACTATGGATGGAGCAGCTTAATCCTATCATCCCAGTTATGTCAAAATTTGTTGTAAAAATTAAATAAAGATCTTGGCTTTAGGTCTCCAAGTGTTTTCAGTAGAAATCTAATTCCCGAAATAATTTACTGTAAATACATCTGAAATATATCAAATGCTGCTCACAGAGTCACAATTAACTTGCATTTTGATAGTTCTGTATCTGAAGCGAAGAAATTAATTTCATCTTCTTTAAAACATCATTTCTTGAATTTTTTTCACCATTTAACCATATTTAAATTTATGCCTGCTGATCAAATGCTACTTGAAAGCACACCGTTTTCTTGCCCAGCCACGTAAAAAAGGCAGCGCACTGGTTTGACACTTGAGCTGTGAAGATACACTGCTTGGGATTGGAGCTTAGCACCACTGGGGCCACTTATGGTACTTCCTTGTGCTGCACTTTTAAAATAGGTGATTAAAAAGTAAATAGTGACTCTAATCACCTATAGTTTTATGACATTTAGAAGTGCAAATTGTGTGTAAAGACCTTAGAGCAATGTCTAACATAGTACTATGTAGACTTTGTCACTTTGTTTGTATTTAACCCAATCTGTTGGTCTAATCAGTCTTTCAGATTTTCCTCTTGCAGTGTTCAGTTGCCAATTCATGTCCAATTCTTTGTGACCCCACGGACTACAGCATGCCAGGCTTCCCTGTCCTCCATGGTTTCCTGGAGTTAGCTCAAATTCGTGTTCATTGAGTCAGTGACGCCATCCACCTATCTCATCGTCCTCTGCCCTCTTCTCCTGTTGCCTTCAATCCTTCCCAGCATCAGAATCTTTTCCAGTGAGTTGGCTCTTCACATCAGGTGGCCAAAGTTTCGGAGCTTCTAATTCTACTTCTATGGCATTCTACTCCCATATTGGGGTGACTTCTGCAGTTAGTGTCCTGCTGGCTTGATGTTTCTCTAAGTCATATCCTCTGTGTGACACTTGCTTAGGCTAGCTTCTTCACCTTGTCACCACCCAATTCTCATCATCTGTTGTGGAGTGAATATTTTTTCATCTCCCCAACACAAATTCACATGTTAAAATCCTAATCCTTGATGTGATCATACTAGGGGGTAGGGAATTTAGCATTGACTAGGTCATGAGGGTGGCATCCCCATGAATAGGATCAATGCCCCTAAAGAGTCCACAGAGAAATCCCTCAACCATCAGTCCCATGAGAACAGTAAGAAGATGTTCATTTATGAACCAAGAAGAGGGTCCTCATCAGACACTGAAACTACAAGGGCCTTGATCTTGGACTTCCCAGCCTCCAGAAATGTTAGACATAATCACTTGTTGTTTAGGCTGCCCAGCCTGTAGTAATTTGCTACAGTGACATGACCAGAGCAATATGCCAATACGAGAGGGGAATATAAGTTACTTTTGACTTGATATTTCTTTCTTCCTCACAAGGCAACAGCCCCGCACGCCCATTCAATGCATCCTGGAGCAGGTAGATGCCTCCACCAGCCTTCCTGAGCATCCCCATACCATATCGGTATAGAAGGAAGGTTTTCTTTTAACCTCCACTCTGTGATCTCTTGACCATTCCTGAAAGTTTAACTACATGATGGTGTGAGAGATGTGAGACAGAAGCTGTCACCGCAGTAAAACAGATACATAAGAATGTACTATAGATACAGCATGTCTGTTAAACACACTTTCATATCACATGGACAATCACTCTTCTCTTCTCCTTTATCCTACCCAGATAAATCTGATATGTATCAGCCCTCTCCACATACGTTAAATAAAATCACGAGACCAATATCTTTGTGAGTTGTTTCAGTTAATCCCTTTAATCGATGGAAAATTGATTTAAAAGTAATAAGTAAATTTGTCTATGGTAAAGGAACTGTCAGTTATCAATGTTCCAAACAAACGATAGCTATTCTCAGTGAAGATCCCCAAGTTTACATGGATCTATTTACACTTCTAGAGAAATAGCAAAGTTCACACGTACTTGATGTGATCAAGAGCACAGATCACAGTTCGCATGATCTGTATTTTAGTGTTGCTCTCATTAGCTGGTCATTTCCTATACAGCAAGCATTTTCACCTTAAGACAGGTATTTGCAGTTGGCCCCATAGTCACTGACACATTGCATGTACTCTAAAAATCTCCGGAGGATAGAAGCTAGTGCCTATTGTTAAACTGGTAGGAACCCCTTTTCCCCCACCAAATAATTTTTGCATGAATGGATTTTTTTAAATACTTTCAGAAGAATTGGCAGTGCATTAGAAAAATAAATACTATTTTGGAGGTCATAATGCTGAACACACAGTAGAAATTTGAAATCAATAATACCCCAATGCTTGTCTGGACATAAGCATGTAAATATATCCTTTCTGCGTTTAGATGGTCTCTAGAGGTTTAGTACCAGGAACATAAAAATATCAAGCACTGAGCCCCCTTTTCTGTGGGCTTTACCTGTTGCAGAACAGTTCCCATTGCAAATGACACTGACATACCAGTTCTGTTTGTGATGAGATTTATTTCTTCATGCTTGGCAATTATGAATAACCTTTGAAGGAAAAGGAAAACAGCTATAGCTTGGCAAAGCCTGTGTGCCATTACAGAAATTTCCTCTAAGTTCAAAGAACAAGTAAATATCACTTATGCCTACAGATATAAAACTCTCTGCTGGAAAAAAGTAATCACAAGAGTTTTCTCTTGTTTTCATATCACAGATTGTTTTATATGGTGTTTCTTTAATAGGTGGATTTATGACCTCCAAATTGCCTGAACTTTTTAGATCCTTGAGAAATCTCTGCTTCAACCATCATTTTCATTTCCTGAAGCACTAGTAGTTCAAATTTTTTATTAATATAAATTTATTAATTTTAATTGGAGGTTAATTACCTTACAATATTGTATTGGTTTTGCCATACATCAACATGAATCCGCCAAAGGTATACATGTGTTCCCAAATTTTTTAAATTGATCAAATCATTTTGAAAAAGACAAACTATCCTTCTTCCTGTGTGGCAGAAGTCCACAGTGATACTCTACATAGCTGTGAATTTGAAAAATGCAATTCAGAAAGAGAATACAATGTCAAAAAGACTACTCTAGCCTCTCTGGGGTATTAGGCTGAAGGACATTGATGGGAAACATAGTCCATTGTGATTTTTAAATAAGCTCATTATTTTTAAATTTTAGAATAGGTACACATAACAACAGTTTATTTTTTGAAGCACAATGTAGAGAAGAAAAGACACATTTGAAAGATAAGGTACAGAAAAAACTATCTGATATGTCAGAAACACAAATATTTTTAGAAAATTGACAAGAGTACCAAAATAAAGACTCAGAATAAAATTGCATCCATCAAACATAAAATATATAGAGAAATCCATTCCACAGACTCCAATTTTATTCTTTACTGGCTTATCCTAAGGCTTACTCAGGTACAATACAGTGTATCTTTCTTAGGAGCTCCTGTACCACCCAGAGTTAAGAATACAAAGAGGTGAATCAGAAGCTGTAAAAATGTACTTTATGGTACAAAAGAAGAGAGAACTCATTTTTTTTCAGCTCCAGAGAACATAACTTGCTTAAATCCTGATGGAAGATAGATATTTAGGTGACCAGTATTGTCAATTTCAAATCATTAGCCCTGAAGCCAGTTTAGTTATAAACTTTGTGCTTGTTACTATGGTTAGAATAGCACACCCAGTGTAGCATGCATTCTGGCATGATTCAGGAAATAAAGGAGAGAAAAATGATCCATTAGCAAAATTATATTGCCATATATGCAGGAAATTTTGCATAAGTACGATGCATATACCATGCTTTTATGTGTTTGCCTAAGCAACTTATTCTATTCTTAATATTTTAAAATTTATTTGGCCACACCAGGTCTTAGGTGCAGCACATGGGATCAGCAATGTTTGTTGAAACATGCAGGGACTTGGGAGTGTCATGTGAACTCATGGATGCAGCATTTGGAATCCAGTTCCTTGACCAGGGATTGAATCCAGGCTCCTTGCATTGGAGCATGCAGTCTTAGCTACTGGATCACCAGGGAAGTCCCCAGGCACTTATTCTTGACTTTCCTGTCTCTTTGGGTTTCTCCCTTCAAATATCTTAGCTAATATATCACCAGAGCCTGACAATGGAAGCTATAATCTCTGTAACTAATTAAAAAGATAAAGATCATTTACAGTAGGTTGGTCAGAACATTTTAACCTACCTCCATAAAATACAATTCAAATACATCATTAAAGAATGTGCTAATAGCACATACTGGAAAAATGAGTTTTACGCATCTTTGTGTTTACATATGCATGCACATACATTTGTGTGTGTGTGTGTGTGTGTGTGTGTGTGGTGTGTGTGTGTGAGAGAGAGAGAAAGACAGAGATGTGTGTTAATATCTCTATGTATTAATGGTTTATAGCATACTATGTTATATTCAGGTAATTGCAACAGAAAAATGAATCACTAAAGAAGTGTATAATATTACCAGTATAATATTTTATAAAATAACAGTTTCTTTAAACAATTTCTTTAATTACTTCCATAAATATTATTCATGTTCACATATTTATACGTGTATTATAAACACAGAAATAAGGTAATACTGAATACAAGAAAAATGAAGATGGATCAGACCATTATTCACCACTTATTTCCTTGAATATGCACTCACTAACGTCATACTAATGTTAGGATAGAGAAGACAGGTTATGCAGCCAGACAACTGAGCTTAAATGTGAGCTTTGCCACATACTAGCAGTGTGAGCAGATTCATCAGATCCCTCTGTGCCACAGTTTCCTCCTGTGCGGAGTGGGATCACTACCAGTGTACTTTATCAAGCTGCTGTGAGAAACAAGTCGATAATTAAAAGTGCTTAAAATATTGGTTCTGTTGGCTGTAATAACCACCACACTAATAATAACTATATAACGTATTTATTTCTGACGTGATTATTATTATTATTGACTCTAAGAGTTTTTACACAGATTGATTTTTAGTCATATTAAGTATATGATCAATGTGGAAGAAGTAACACTATTGAAAGTTTTCTAATACTCAATACATATTGAATTGTATAATAGTTTGTTTGTTTTTACTATAATGCCATATGAATTCATAAACTCATTTGCCATTTGCTTTTCTCGCTAAAAGTTTTAACATGAAATTATGTCCAATTCACCAAACTTGGCAGTAAACATGCAACATTTGTTTACCTGGTTCCTTTTTGTGGGGCTTTCTGCTTGAAAAAGATGATCTCCTCTGATCTATCTGATCAGTTCCAGATCTACATATCCAAGTAAGAATGTGACTGAATTAGATATAAAGACAGAGATAGATAGATAGATAGAAGAGAGGGAGGGAGGGAGAATGATAGACGAATAAATTACTCAGAAACACTTTAAAAATAATGCTTTCAAAATTCAATTTCTCCCCTTTTTCCACCCTTGCTTTACTTCTCCAGCCATCCCTCATGGGTTAATGGCTCTACACTTCTGCTCAGACGTGGATCTCAGCCAGTATTTTTGACCTCTCTTCTATCTCTTGGTCCAGGTTCTTTACTGGGACCTCTTGATTTCATCACCTAAAGAATTTTCAATCTCCCCCTTCCCTCAACTACTCCAATTCTTCTGTGAATTAAGGGATGGTCAAATCTGAGCTGGTCTACTAAAGAGACTTTCTGACTGTTCTCTCTACAATCCCCACATCAACAGAAAGGGGGAAAAAATCACAATGTGAGAGCTGTGAGTTGTTTTATTTTTGGGCAAAATGAGAACTGTAGTTTTATTTGGGGCAAAATGAGAACTGTAGCCTGGGAGACAGCATCCCAGAGAGGTCTGAGAAACTATTTCAAACTGCTCCAAAGAGATAGGGGAAAAGGTCAGTATACATGTGATTTTGGTGAAGGGGGAGTACATTCAGTCAGGTACACATTCTTGCAGAAGTTTTCTGCTGGTCTTGTGAAGGTTACTGCTAGTTATGAAGAGCGTATGTCAACATTAATGTTTTTAGTGCTTTTCTAGATATGAGGAGATGCCAGAATTGGGGTCATAAAATCTCTTGAACATCTGTGTCTCTATTTCTCCCAGAAAATACTCTTAATGTTTCTCATCACAAGAAAAATAAAAGAAGTCTTGTAACTATGCATGGTGACAAATGTTAACTAGACTTTCTGTGTTGAACATATTGCAGTGCATACAAATATCAAATTATTATGTTTTACACCTGAAAGCAATATAAATTTTATGTAATTTGTACCTTGAAATAAAAAAGGAAAATATCACAAAAAAATGTCTTAGAAGAAAGATATTATTGTTATAACATTTTAAAACTGAGGAGACTGAGAAATGGGAACCTTAAATAACAGTCCTAGGTTATACAGTTAGAAGTGGACTTCCCAGATGTCTCAATGATAAAGAATATACTTGCCAAGTCAGGAGACTTGGGTTCAATCCCTGGCTCAGGAAGATCCCCTGGAAAAGGAAATGGCAATCCACTCCAATATTCTTGTTGGGAAATTCTGTGGATGAGAGAGCCTGGTAGGCTACAGTCCATGGGGTCACAAAGAGTTGGACACAACTGAGCGACTTCACTTTGCTTCTTTCTCTAGTTCCTTTTGGAGAAGGAAATGGCAACCCACTCCAGGGTTCTTGTCTGGAGAATCCCATGGACGGAGGGGCCTGGTGGGCTACAGTCTATGGGATCGCAAAGAGTAGGACACAACTAAGCAACTAACACAAACACACACACACACACACACACACACACACAAAGTGCAAAAGATTAGGAAGACATAAGGCCAGACGCTGTAACAAAATTGTGACACCAGACACAGATTTGGATAAAAAGATTGGCCTTGGAATCAGAATAAAGGGACAGAAGTGGCAATAGATAAGTGAGAAATAGGGCAGCTCTGTAGGCTCACAGGAGTGATGCCAAATTCTGACTCTTCCCTTAAATCCTGGCAAGTGTGGACTTGTTATTTAAACTTGTGCATTAATGATTTATTCATTTGCTAAATAGCTATGGCACTATCTACCTTCAAGGTGTTTGGGGAATTAATATTATTTGTAAAACACTTGGCACAGTTTCTGATATGTGAGAGATGACATGATTTTGCCTTTAGCTTGGTTGCTATTTCTAGTGTTAGTACAACAAATTCTGCTGTTATACACAATGCAAAATATATACTGAAGATGAATTCCTAGTTTTGATGGCTGAATTGGTACCAGAAAAATGAGAAAGACAAGGCTGAAACAGTTCTTGAAGATTTTAAACCAAGGTTATTGCATATCAAGCAAATGATTTTAAGAATGAAGAAACCCAAAAATGAACAGAGGGTATTATTCCTACATGGTAAAACATGATGCAGCTTTAAAAATACCATTTCAGCTTTATAGTTACTGGGATGTTTTATTGACATGCAAAGGAGAAAATGTGTTTCTGGTATTTTTTGTTCATTTTATTATTAGTTCTAAGAATTCTTTGGTTAACTAGTAGCTTCTGAATAATCAGTGTTGAAGAATTAACAAGTGCTAGGAAGTAAGTGTTTCCCTAGTGGCTCAGACAGTAAAGAATCCGCCTGCAATATGGGAGACCTGAGTTTGATCCCTGGGTTTGAAATATCCCTGGAGGAGGTTATGGCAACTCACTCCAGTATTCTTGACTGGAAAATCCCCATGGACAGAGGAACCTAGTTGGCTACAACCTGTAAGTTCATAAAGAGTCGGACACGACTGAGTGATAAAGCACACAAGAAGTGAATAATCAGTGCGATTAGGAACATGAAATCATGTTATGATATAAAATATACTACTACATTAAAGAATACACCTTCAGTGCAGAAGACTCAGATTTGATCCCTAGGTAGAGAAAATCCCCTGAGAAGGAAATGGCAACCCACTTCAATATTCTTGCCTGGAAAATCCCATGGACAGAGGAGCCTGGCAAGCTATAGTCCATAGGTTGCAAAGAGTCTGACATGACTTAGTGACTGAACAAGAACTACTATTACTAATATTGCTGTTGAAATTACATTTTAATATTATTGAAATCATATAAGCAAATGTTGAAGACACTAGGAAATTTACCTTTGAGCATGTAAGTCTAGAACAGAGTTTTTCAAGTTTAGCACTATTAACATTTTGGGTTGGATAATTCCTCATTGGAAAGGGGTGGTCAGTATCAGTTCAGTCACTCAGTTGTCTCTGACTCTTTGTGACCCCATGAACCGCAGCATGCCAGGAATCCCTGTCCATCACCAACTACTGGAGTCCACCCAAACCCATGTCCATTGAGTCAGTGATGCCATCCAACCATCTCATCCTCTGTCATCCCCTTTGCCTCTTGCCCTCAATCTTTCCCAACATCAGGGTCTTTTCAAATGAGTCAGCGCTTCACATCAGGTAGCCAAAGTATTGGAGCTTCAACATCAGTCCTTCTAATGAACACCCAGGACTGATCTCCTTTAGGATGGACTGGTTGGATCTTCTTGCAGTCCAAGGGACTCTCAAGAGTCTACCCCAACACCACAGTTCAAAAATATCAATTCTTTGGCACTCAGGTTTCTTCACAGTCCAACTCTCACATCCATACATGACCACAGGAAAAACTTTAGCCTTGACTAGATGGACCTTTGTTGACAAAGTCATGTTTCTGCTTTCCAACATGCTGTCTAGATTGGTCATAGCTTTCCTTCCAAGGAGCAAGCATCTTTTAATTTCATGGCTGCAATCACTATCTATAGTGATTTTGGAGCCCAGAAAAATAAAGTCAGCCACTGTTTCCACTGTTTCCCCATCCATTTGCCATGAAGTGAATAGCTGTTTTATGCATGATATGATGCTTAAGATTCTACCTGCCCTTTGCCTATTAAATGCTGCAGCCAACACTTTCTCACTTACAAAATGCTAGACTTTAGTAATTGCTCCCACTTTAGAATCAGTGATGTAGCCAAAATTGTAATGCCTTTTTTGATAAAATATCTTTTTTTTCCCTTGCCAAGAAATCATGTGTGCTAGAAGTAGATATTTTTTCTTCTGAAAACTATTCCTTGTCTTCCCTGTTGAATCTCTATCACCTACTCCAGCAAGGGATTTCTGAGTTGAGATGCTTATCACACCATGTCTTCTTCACATACAGTTGGTCCAAGAATCAACACTTGACACAAGATGAACCAGTAATAATTCTTTATCCTTCTGTGTCCTATTGACTTTTCCAAGCATTAGCACTTAATCTTAGTTGGACTGGTAAGAAATCCTTAGACAACAGTTTTAAGCTAGACATAAAAAATGGAAAAAATATTCATTTTCTTAAGTGGTAAGAGTACTATGATGCCCCTTGCCATAAACTCATATTCTTATTAAGCTCTTATTTTCTTGATCTCATTGTAATTAAACATTTCTATTACTGTGTCGTAAAATACCCTTTCTAAATTATCAGTGCAGGTATCTGTTAGAACACTAAAATCTCATTCTATGAATAGGGTATTTAATTGTGAATCATCACTGTAGAAAGGGAAATTTGACTGCTTCTGTAACTGGGAAGATAATGTAATATGTAATGTAATATAATTATAGAAAAAGGGGCATCTGGACATGCCAACCAATGGCAGCCAGGAATTCTCACCAACATCTTGTGGCTGGTACTGTGTTGTGGAGCCAACAAGATTAATAACAAATACAGCTACTGCAATTCTGTAGTAGACCTAGAGAAAAGTTCATCCAGATAATTATAATTTCAGTATTACAAGGAATGCCACTTTTCTTAAACAAGTGATTTCTGATGCTCAATGACTTTCAAAGTAAAATGGTATACTGGATAAAGTTAAATAGATAAGGAAGACTTTATTCAAGACCATTGCAATAGGAGAGAAAGACTAAACTTATCTCTGTTGAAACTGAAGGCAGAAGGGTTTCTAAGCACTGTACTGGAGGATTTTGGAGGAATGGATGAGCAGTTAATATATCCAGGAGTCAAGTCACTATTGGGTTTGTAAATGGTTTTCTCTGCTATTACTATGTCACCTGTGTTGGCCATTAAAGTGAAGTTGTGACCCTCTCACAGACTGGAAAATGGGAATGTTCACTTCCTGGATGGTTACATTTCAAAAAGATGGCAACCAGGTCTTTGAGAAAAAGATAACTAGCTTATAAAACTGTCAAGAAGCTTTTTACAAGATTTAAATCTCTTAAAGGGCACAGAGGTGGCTCAGTTGGAAAGAATCCACCTGCCAATGCAGGACAATGTGGGTTCAATCCCTGGGTCAGGAATATCCTCTGGACAAAGAAATGGCAACCAACTCCAGTATTCTTGCCTGGAAAATTCCATGGATAGAGGAGCCTGGTGGACCACAATACATAGAGTCACAAAGAACTGGACAAGACTGAGTGACTGAGCATGCAAACAACAAAGAAAGAATTTGCAATTATAAGTTTTCTAAATACTCTAAAAAAAGGAAAGTCAGGAGCCAAAAGTCCATGGGATCACATATTTAGAGTTTTCAAAATACTCTAAAAAGGAAAGTCAGGAGCCAAGTGTCTGGAAATCTGTCCAACTTCAGCAATGTCAAAGGAAATATTAACGCTCTCTTTGTTATGACTTTGGGAAAGAAAATAATCCTCAGTTCTTCTTTGTTATGTCCTTTTCTAAATTTTTAAATTATTATTTTATCCTAAAATAGCACAATTTTATTTGATATTAAGGGTACACAATAAAAATCATGACTATATCAGAAATTAATTTTTAAAAATAAAGATTTATCTCTTTTGTGGATTATGGCTGTATCCTTGATTATCATTCCTAGACAGGACATAAAAATTCCATACTCAAGATATAATTCTAAGGCTCAACAAGGTCTTATATTTTCAAATGTGTTAACATGAAAGTTTATAAATGGGTTTATTAAAACATATATTTATATAATTAATTTTGAAAACATTTTATCATAAAGAATTATATATGTTGGTATAGTAACTTATTTGCCATAATATCAATTACTTTATTTTATTTTTTTGCATAAATATGTGTTTCTTTATTCTCATTTCCAAAGAATTTCGCATGATGTCTTAAAACAGAAGGTGGGGCAGGGGGAGGGGAACAACTCTCTGGTTGGTTGTGAGACTTGGCAAACACAGTTCTTCTCTGTGCCACGATGCGAACCCACATTCACATCTCAGTCTTGATTCTTGCAAACTAATACTGTAGGGAGGCAGGCGGCCTCAGCAACACAAGGCCCCTGTCCAGCTCTGGCTGCCCAGACAGCATGTCCAGCAAGCCCATCAGGCTAACAAACCCCAGGGCTTCCACACAGCCAACGGCCATGGAAAAATCTCCCCATGTGACAAAGCCAAGGAGAACTCTGGAGCAGTGAGAAGTCACAATGGGGAGGGGGCCTGACCACAAGCCCGGGGTCAGGGGCTGGGGCCTGGCTGCAGGGCTGCCCTCTGCCAGGCCCCCGGACACGGCACGCCCTCGGTTCAGTCTCTTCTCTAGCTTCTTCTTCTCCTTCTGTTCCCGGATCTGGCTCTTGAATGGGTCACTGTGCTTGGGCTCCTGGGGCCCATAGTACAGCCGATCACGGCCGAGCTGCAGGAGATCCTCCTCGGCCAAGACACAGATCAGGGTGTGTGGGCCAGGGCTGCCCTTCCCCAGCAGGGCCAGCCTGACCGACACCAGGGCCCTGGGGAAGCCATCCAGCACAGCCAGGCAGGCCTCTCCGGTTAGTCCTTGCTGCCCTCTGCCAGCTTGCCGGGTCGCCTGACGGCCCCCAGGCCTGGGCCCGCACCAGGCTGACAGCTGCCTCAGTAATCTACTCCTGAGAACTCAAAGGGGGCTGCTGGCGGCACTCTGGCTGGCCGCCTCCTCAGTCCCGACCCCAGCTGGACAATCTGTGTCCATGACTCCCTCAGGCTCACTGGAGTCACGCAGGGGTGCGCCCTGGTCGTCAGACAGCTGAGCAGTCCTCCCAGGCTCGGGAACACGAGGCACCGCATCTCTGCTCGAGCCACTCTGCCCACCACTTGGAGAGGAAGCTGCAGATGATTCCTCTGGAGCCTGGACTCTTGACTCATAGTCTCGAGTTAACTGTTCCCAGGGACAGTAAAAAGGTGCCAGGGTGCCCAACGTAGTTGGGCTGTTTTGCAGGAGGACGTCTCTGGTGCTTCTCAAGAAGATGTTTCGCTTGCTCTTCAGCAAAGAGAACCCCAGCAGGGCAGTCTGGGAAATCGTCTGGGAGATTAGGTGACCTTTTACACTGAGAATGCACTAAGGTTTCTTTCAACCCTCCGACTCTTGCACCTCGATAGATAAATGGAATCCAGAACGCCATGCCCCAGGCCTTTGGGAGCAGCACATCCCAGCCTCTTCCCCAGCCTCACTGGTCATCACCCGTCACTTTTCCTGGTTGTTGAATCAAAAGTATAACAATCTTGGATTCATGGAGACCTAAAAAATAGTTGTGACCCAGGCACCAGCAATTCACTCCTCTTCCGATTTAACTCCTGATCCGAGATTTTATTCTCTGTGACACTCTTACAGATACCTTGGTTCCAGAGAAAGCTATGTGAACACTCCACAGGCACACCCTCCAGAAGCAGCTGTCTAACTTTCTCATTATCTTGCCATTTTTCTGGATTGGGCAAAACTTTGGACCTCTTTTGAGGCAGATTTATTCGTGGGTCACCAACCGTCAGTCCCAGAATAGTACCTGTTGGAATTTCTGCTGGTGATGTTATTCCTCCCAACAATTCAAAAATGGCTTCTTGTCTGCGATGAAGGGAAACACTATTAGGATTCTTGCAGGTTTCAATCCACCAACGGTGAGGTGTCTTCTCTGTGTCCTCTCCCTCAGTGTGGACGGAAGCAGCTTTGAGCGCCTCAGTTAAGATGGAGTGAGAGAGAGGACCGATCAGCCGGAATCTGTTCATCTCCACAGTCAAATCACAGATCACGATGCCTGTTGGAGAGAACCAAGAATATGGTTGAAGTGGATCTCTAGTTCCATCAACGATGACTTTTTTAACTGGTTGAGCGTTTTCCCCATTTTCTTTTTCCATTTTCTTTTCTTGCTGACTTTTTCTTCAGGCAGGTCATCCTGGCTTTTCTCTTGAGACAGTGTCAGAAGGGGATCTGGGATCCAGACAGTTGCCTTGGTAGGCTCCATACACTGGCACACTGCTTTTATCTCCTCTAAGATATCCTGTTTAAGAGCTGGATGAAGTCAGATCCACAATGCCTGCTCTCAGAACTGTCACCAGAGGTCCCCTGGGCCTTCCACATAAATGTCACAGGGCCCAGCATTTCTAGGGGATACTTATTTTCCTGGTAAAGCATGACACTCCCTTGGCACTTTCCAGACAAACAGTGGATTGCGGCAAAAGTCAATCCTGTGTCTATGGTACACATTGAAGAAATTGCTTTGAGTATTTCTTCCTCTTCACCCTCCAACTCCAAACAACAGTAGTAGGATAAATCCTGAAGGAGGCAGCAGCTCGTCATGGCCCAGAAGCAGGCTCTGTGGCTCTTGACTGTCGGCCTCTCCCCCAGGCAGTAGACCCACCTCTTGACCATGTGAAACCGCTTCGCGTGCCAGATGTGAGTTTCCAGCCATTTGTTCTTCTTTTGTCTCCGCTTAAATCCCAGTATGCTGTTTATGTCACATTGCCGAGCTTTATGGCACTTATTTTTTGAGTGTTCTCTTTTCTTATGAACTGCTTTCTCTGCCTCTTTCTGGGCAATCTCCTGTAACCACCGAGGAAGGCGTTTGACATTGTGGCTCATGGCTCTTCGTCTCATGTGCCCAGGCAGAGTCTGGAAAACCAGTGAATTAGATTTCTGGGTTACTGTTTTCAACATGGCACTGATTTCAGCAGCTCGCGCTTGAGCAAAAGTAGAAGCGGTTATATACTTGGGAATCTCCTGAGAAGTGCCCTCAGGACCCGCTTTCCATCCTCCCTTTTTTCTAAAGGTTACCCTGGAGGAAGGCTCCTCCTTTGCATCAGATTCGGCCAGCGGACGGTGCGTCGTTCTGGTCTGCTGATGTCGGGAAGTTCCAGGATGAGACTCTTTTTGAGACTGGAAAGGTTTTCTACCTCCATTATGGTGCTTTACACCACTGTCAGCCACAAAGCCAGAGGATAAAGTCACATTGGTGGGCTGGTTTCTCATTTTCTTCGCATGTTTTCTTTCTTTTGCATTAGACATTTCTGCCAGACGCCCGATGGGAAGAAACCAGGACTCCCCGCCCCGAGTCCAGATGACAAAGTTCTGCCACAGTCACTGACGCGCCGGGCGCGGAGAGTCTATCAATTACTTTAGTATCTTTTAAAAGCTTGTATTGACCATTTTGGATTTCCTTTATGGCTCAGCAGCAAAGAATCTGCCTGCCAAATCAGGAGATGCAGGTTTGATCCCTGAGTAGGGAAGATACCCTAGGGACAGAAATGGAAACCGACTCTACTATTCTTGCCTGGGAAATCCCATGGACAGAGGAACCTGGCAAGCTACAGTCCATGGGACTCACAAAAGAGTCAGACATGACTTAGCAACCAAACAGCAATTGATTATATTAACAACTCCTGTCACATACTTGGGTCAATCCATAGTTATTAGGTGCTTCACATTCCTAAAACCTTATACAATTAACTTTTATAAGGTAAAGCAGGAAAATGTTGAATTAAACATTCAGTTCAGTTCAGTTCAGTTCAGTTCATTCTCTCAGTCGTGTCTCACTCTTTGTGACCCCATGAATAAGAGCACGCCAGGCCTCCCTGTCCATCACCAATTCCTGGAGTTCACTCAAACTCACATCTGACGAGTCGGTGATGCCATCCAGCCATCTCATCCCCTGTCATCCCCTTCTCCTCCTGTCCCCAATCCCTCCCAGCATCAGGGTCTTTTACAATGAGTCAACTCTTCGCATGAGGTGGCCAAAGTTTTGGAGTTTCAGCTTCAGCATCAGTCCTTCCAATGAACACCCAGGACTGATCTCCTTTAGAATGGACTGGTTGGATGTCCTTGCAGTCCAAGGGACTCTCAAGAGTCTTCTCCAACACCACAGGTCAAAAGCCTCAATCCTTCGGCGCTCAGGTTTCTTCACAGTCCAACTCTCACATCCATACATGACCAGTGGAAAAACCATAGCCTTGGCTAGACGGACCTTTGTTTAATATCTCTGCTTTTCAATATACTATCTAAGTTGGTCATAACTTTCCTTTGAAGGAGTAAGTGTCTTTTAATTTCATGGCTGCAATCACCATCTGCAGTGAGTTTTGAGCCCCCCAAAATAAAGTCTGACACTGTTTCCACTCTTTCACCATCTATTTCCCATGGAGTGATGAGACCAGATGCCATGATCTTAGTTTTCTGAATGTTGAGCTTTAAGCCAACTTTTTCACTCTCTTCTTTCACTTTTATCAAGAGGCTTTTTAGTTCCTCTTCACTTTCTGCCATAAGGGTGGTGTCATCTGCATATCTGAGGTTATTGATATTACTCCTGGCAATCTTGATTCCAACTTCTGCTTCTTCCAGTCCAGCATTTCTCATGATGTACTCTGCATATAAGTTAAATAAGCAGGGTGACAATATACAGCCTTGACGTACTCCGTTTCCTATTTGGAACCAGTCTGTTGTTTCACGTCCAGTTCTAACTGTTGCTTCTTAACTTGTCTATAGGTTTCTCAAGAGGCAGGTAAGGTGGTCTGGTATTCCCATCTCTTTCAGAATTTTCTACAGTTTATTGTGATCCACACAGTCAAAGGCTTTGGCATAGTCAATAAGGTAGAAATAGATGTTTTTCTGGAACTCTCTTGTTTTTTCTGTGATCCAGTAGATGTTGGCAATTTGATCTCTGGTTCCTCTGCCTTTTCTAAAACCAGCTTGAACATCTGGAAGTTCACGGTTCATGTATTGCTGAAGCCTGGCTTGGAGAATTTCGAGCATTACTTTACTAGCATGTGAGATGAGTGCAGTAGTTTGAACATTCTTTGGCATTGCCTTTCTTTGGGATTGGAATGAAAACTGACCTTTTCCAGTCCTGTGGCCACTGCTGAGTTTTCCAAATTTGCTGGCGTATTGAGTGCAGCACTTTCACAGCATCATCTTTCAGGATTTGAAATAGCCCAACTGGAATTCCATCACCTCCACTAGCTTTGTTCATAGTGATGCTTTTAAGGCCCACTTGACTTCACATTCCAGGATGTCTGGCTCTAGGTGAGTGATCACACCATCATGATTATCTGGGTCATGAAGCTTTTTTTTGTGAAGTTCTTCTGTGTATTCTTGCCATCTCTTCTTAATATCTTCTGCTTCTGTTAGGTCCATACCATTTCTGTCCTTGATCTCTCTTCGTTTCCAAGGCAAACCATTCAATATCATAGTAATCCAAGCCTATGCCCTAACCAGTAATGCTGAAGAAGCTGAAGTTGAATGTTTCTATGAAGAACTACAAGACCTTTTAGAACTAACACCCAAAAGAGATGTCATTTTCATTATAAGGGACTGGAATGCAAAAGTATGAAGTCAAGAAACACCTGGAGTAATAGGCAAGATTGGCCTTGGAGTATGGAATGAAGCAGGGCAAAGGCTAATAGAGTTTTGCCGAGAGAACGCACTGGTCATAACAAATACTCTCTTCCAACAACACAAGAGAAGATCTACACGTGGACATTACCAGATGGTCAACACCAAAATCAGATTGACTGTATTCTTTGCAGCCAAATATGGAGAAGCTCTATGCAGTCAGCAAAATCAAGACCGCAAGCTGACTGTGGCTCATATTATAAACTCCTTATTGCCAAATGCAGACTTAAATTGAAGAAAGTGGATAAAACTACTAGACCATTCAGGTATGACCTAAATCAAATCCATTATGATTATACAGTAGTAGTGAGAAATAAATTTAAGGGACTAGATCTGATAGACAGAGTGCCTGACTAACTATGAATGGAGGTTCGTGAAACTGTAGAGGAGACAGGGATCAAGACCATCCCCATGGAAAAGAAATGCATAAAAGCAAAATGGCTGTCTGAGGAGGCCTTACAAATAGCTGTGAAAAAGAAGAGAAGTGAAAAGCAAAGGAGAAAAGGAAAGATATAAGCATGCAGAGTTCCAAAGAATAGCAAGGAGAAATAAGAAAGCCTTCTTCAGCAATTAATGCAAAGAAATAGAGGAAAACAACAGAATTAGAAAGACTAGACATCTCTTCAAGAAAATTAGAGATACCAAGGGAACATTTCATGCAAAGATGGGCTTGATAAAGGACAGAAATGGTATGGACCTAACAGAATTAAACATTAAATCAACATTATTTGTTAAGATATTGTAAAATGGCTTAAAAGATACATATTTAATTTCATGTTATTTGATGCTTGTTTGTCCATCATTATTCCTGGGTTGAGAAGATCCCCTGGAGAAGGGAAAGGCTACCCACTCCAGTACTCTGGCCTGGTGAATACTGTGGCCTGTATAGTCCATGTGGTTGCAAAGAGACAGACATGGTAGAGCGACTTTCACTTTCACTTTTCCTTGATAGTGTTATATTTTTTTCACCTCTCCTCTTTGTGCTAATTCCAATGAAATTCAAAGGCATGTTCCTGCTACTAATATTTAGACATTTAGTTCAACACCTTGATGCAAAACCAAAGGAGTTATTTTTGTTACACATAATTGGTATACCTGAGTAATTTTTTTTTTTTTTTTTACTACATCGTAGGTAATTCAGTTCAGTTCAGTTCAGTTGCTCAGTCATGTCTGACTCTTTGTGACCCCCATGAATCGCAGCTCGCCAGGCCTCCCTGTCCATCACCATCTCCCGGAGTTCACTCAAACTCATGTCCATCGAGTCCGTGATGCCATCCAGCCATCTCATCCTCTGTCGTCCCCTTTTCCTCCTGCCCTCAATCCCTCCCAGCATCAGAGTCTTTTCCAATGAGTCAACTCTTCGCATGAGGTGGCCAAAATACTGGAGTTTCAGCTTTAGCATCATTCTTTCAACTAGCCACTAAAAGGCTACAACTCAAAAATTATCCAGCAAATATTCATAAGGCAATAAACATTCATTGAATTTTATAACTTTTTTTATTGAAAGAAACATTCTATTTTTTTCTTTATACAACAATGGAAAAGAAATTATGTTAGATAATGTGTCCCAGGCTACAACAGAATGACTAGCATTTTGATTTGATGGTGACCTTTAAATCTCCAGGTTTAATGAACAGAAAATACCTTTATCAGAGAATAAGCCTCATTAAGAGGCTTTGACAAACAGGCTGTATTTGTTGCAAACTGGCTTTTCACATCTGGATGAAAGTGTTCCTATTTCATGTTTAATTACTTGTGCAGTCTCCAAAATGCAGCAAAATGAGTAAAGGAAATTTTCATGGGAGCAAACTCTCCTAAAGAATTTTTTAATAATATTTATGCTCCTGCATATGTAGCTCAGTTTGATACAAAACATGCAGAAGTTACTCAGTTACTGCTGAATAAATTATGTGGAATTAATGACGATTCGTTTTATTTCTTCCTTCACATACTTGCATGAGTTTTCCCAAAGTGGTCTAAAATTCATAGTAAGCAACTCATACATCTATGACTGACAATTATAAGCTTCAGCATGAAGAGAAACTTTTTTAAAATTTTTATTTATTCATTTTAATTGGAGGATATTTACTTTACAACATGGTGATGGGTTTTGTTATACATCAATGTGAATCGGCCATAGGCATATGTGTGTCACTTCTCTACTGAACTCCCCTCCCTCTCTACCCTATCCCTCCAAGTGGTCACAGAGCGCTCACTCTAGGTGCCCTGAATCTAACTCCCACTGGCTATCTGTTTTACATTTGGTAATGTATGTTTCAATGCTATTGTGAAGAAACTATTGATGATCGATTTTTAGATTTTTCAATTTTCAAAGAGAACAGTGAAACAAAATATACTGATCACTGTCTTCAATTAAAGTTAAAAAAAAAAAGACCAAATACCTATACAGCAGCAAAAAAGAAATGACTCAATGAGATCTGTTCTTGAACAAGGCCATTCTATCATCTATATTACAGTTCAACCATTATAGAAATGCACTTATGGAAAGAGGAATAATTTTGGAGACTAACATGATAACACATATGGCAACTCTGTAGTATCACATCTATTGAATCATCCAATCAGCTCAACTTCCAAAACATATTTAATTCCATCCATCTATTTCTATATCACTGAGAGAGAAACTATTTTCAGTGAGGCTAAGGAAGTTCAGCCAGTTGTTTTATTTTGAGGTGTTCAGGGGGAGATGCCAACTGGATATGTAGGTGTGTGTTAGTCACTCAGTTGTGTCTGCCTTTTTGCGACCTGTAACCCACCAGGTTCCTCTATCCATAGGATTTCCCAGGCAAGGATACTGCATTGGGTAGCCATTCCCTTCTCGAGGTAATCTTCCCCACCCAGGGATCAAACTTGGGTCTCCTGATTGCAGGCAGATACTTTACTGTCTGAGCCACTAGGGAAGTTAAAAAGGGATTCTGACTCATGTGCTTGGACTTCAGAAGAGAGTCAGAGCTGGTGACTGAGAGCTGGGTTCTTTAAGGAAGATATGCACCAAAGCCTTAGCATTAAATGAGGGCAGATATAACACATAGATACAGAAAAGGAAGATCAGACACAGGCCCTGGAAACTTCTGAAATCTAGAGATGTTGGGAAAAAAAATAGAAGAACCACTAGAAGACTAAGAAAGGCAATGGCACCCCACTCCAGTACTCTTGCCTGGAAAATCCCATGGGCGGTGGAGCCTGGTAGGCTGCAGTCCATGGGGTCGAGAAGAGTTGGACACGACTGAGCGACTTCACTTTCACTTTTCACTTTCATGCATTGGAGAAGGAAATGGCAACCCACTCCAGTGTTCTTGCCTGGAGAATCCCAGGGACGGGGAGGCTGATGGGCTGCCATCTATGGGGTCGCACAGAGTCAGACACAACTGAAGTGACTTAGCAGCAGCAGTAGGAGCAGCAGAAGACTAAGAAAGGATGTCCGATGAAAGAAGAAGTAATCCAGGCCTATGAAAGTAATCCTTCTTTCTTTAGAGGTAAACTTTCTTTCCTTAGAAGCATAAGAAAAAAGGAATTTCAAGAAGGAGAATTAGATTAATGAATTGATTAGCTTCTGGATATTCAGGTAACAGAAAGTAACCACTGGATTTGGCAAGACAGAGGTCACTGTCTACTTTGAAAGAGCATGTTCAGTGGATTACAGAGAATAGAACTAACTAATGTGTACAGAGGGGATAATAAGAGGGGAGAAAGTGGAAACAATGCATAAAGTGGGCCATATTGATATAGAAACAGGAAAGTGATTTTGACTCCATCTTGGGCTTTCCTTATATAATATAGCTTCACTTTGCTGTATGTATTGAGTATATTGACATATTTTTAACACTGCTGCTAAGCTGCTAAGTCACTTCAGTCATGTCCAACTCTGTGTGACCCCATAGACGGCAGCCCACCAGGCTCTGCTGTCCCTGGGATTCTCCAGGCAAGAAGACTAGATAACTCCCAATCACCTTTGTGATAATAGACCATACTTTAAGGTAATCTCTGTTTAGAGATAAGGTGTTAACTTTACTTTAAATGCTTTTATTCTTTCATGAAATATTTTACCATGTTTATTTATCCTTTCATTCAGTTAAGTGAAAAAGTGGAAGCCGCTCCGTTGTGTCTGACTTTTTGCTATTGCACGGACTGTAGCCTGTTAGGCTCCTCTGTCCATGGAATTCTCCAGGCCAGAATACTGGAGTGGATTCCTGTGCTCTTATCCAGGGGATCATCCCAACCCAGGGATTGAACCCAGGTATCCTGCATTGTAGGCAAATTCTTTACCATCTGAGCCACCAGGAAGCCAGTCACTCAGTTAAATGACACTCATTTATGAAACCTGTATGCAAACCTTTGGAGTAAACACTTTGAGAAAGACCAAGCTAAGGAGAAAATGAAAACACCTGTCAAATAGCTAATCCTGGTAGATGTGTAGCAACTAAACTCATATTTATGCCACTACCATAAGATTTAATACAAATAACATGAAGAAAACAACAAAAATGAGCTTTTTGAAACTAAAGGTTGTCTAAAGAGGCAGATTATATATATATATATGGTGGCGAATCAGAAAAGAAGATGTATATACAGTTGAATTCCAAAGTATTTTTCAGATATAAAGAAAGTTAGAACCAAAATAAAAAGAAAGAAAAATGAAACAAAGCAGCAGTAAGAATTATTGATTGTACTTAGAAGATGATTCTCACTTGTGAGAGTGGAGTGAGTGCCTCACAGGAAACAGGAAAGTTGTCTGTGTGATTGAGTGGACTGGGTAGAGTGTCAAGCTTTTCTACTGTATGTCTCATCTTACTCTTTCTGTGTTGTACAAAAATATTTTTATTAATCTTTTCAAATAATTCATGCTATAAAATTATATATTTTACATAAAACAATTCTCATTTTATCACATTTTGACAATTCTTTTTGATTTTGTTGCAATATATTTATTTTGGAATTGTACTTTGAAAAAGCATCTTGCATGGTAAACTCTCTCAATTGTAATATGTCCTCCTACGTAAATGTTAATTTTGACCTTCCTAAATGGGAAGTTCAATATTGTCTTATTTGAGAAATTTTAAGATATTTCTTTGCTAATTTTCTAAAAATACACTTCATCTAACAGGATTTTAAGGTTTACAAAAGAATTGCAAATATAATGCCAAGAGTTGTCAAATATTCAGATCAAATAACACACTCTTCTGTGTATAGTACATTTATTACAATAAATATGCCATTACTGGTACATTATTATTAATCAAACTTATTTTATTCATATTTCCTCAGTTGTTCCCTAATGCCTCTTTTCTGTTTCCAGGCACTTCCATCAGAATACCTCATCACAATTAAGTCATCACATTTCTTTAGTCTCCTCGTTTTTTTGACAATTCCTTAAACATTTCTTGTTTTGATTGGCATGGGTTAGACATTTTATAGAATGTCTTTCAATTGGGTTATATCTGATAACTGTTTCTCATAATTACATCATGTTTATTTGTTTGGGGAGAGGCATAGCAAAAAGGTAAAGGGCAATTGTCATCCAACTATATCAAGAGTACAAATTATCAACATGGCTTATGACTGCTGATGCTGACCTTAACCATCTGACTGAGGAAGTGTTTGAGATTCTCCACTATAAAGTATTGTTGACAATTTCCAGTAAGTCAGATTGTCTGCATCTCAGGAGTGGTCGAGGACAGCTCTTGGCAGATAGAGGATTCCATATTGACCAGTCTTACAAGCTGGCCCCTTCTGGAAAATTGGAAGGTGCTCAAGAGTGATTCAAGGCCTCCAGAGGTAGGAGTGGCATCAGCAGGCCCCTGGGGAGGTTCCCACAGGTACTATTCCTGGACCAGCAGAGGTTTTCTCTGCAGGGCAGGACCTGTTGAGTCTCTGTTCATTCCCTGAGGTCTCTCTTAACTTCAGCTGCCGAATTTTGGCTGAAGTGAGTTAATCCGCAATGGAGAAAACTAAAATCTGTTCCACTGAAGAAAGAAAAGATAGGAATCAAACAAATTCATAAACTTTATTGGTGGCTTGAGCTCTGAAACCACAGAAGAAAGTCTGAGGATGCTCCCAGTAATGGGGAGAACTCATAGACTGTGGTCATAAGGGACCTTGCAAGTCAAAAATCAAGAGGGTTTAGCTTTGTAACTTTCTCCTCCATGGCTGAGGCGGCTGCTGCCGTGGCTGCCAGACCTCATTCCACTGACGGGAGAGTGGTTGACCCCAGACATGCTGTTGCAAGAGAGGACTCTGAAAACCAGAGGTCTCTTGTCACTTGAAGAAGCTCTTCGCTGGTGGAATTACAGAAGACACCATGGAGCATAGTCTTAAGCCTGAATTTGAGAAATATGGAAAATATAGAAAAATCGATGCCATTGAGAAAATTACTGACAGGGAGTCTGGGAAATAAAAAAAAAGAGGCTTTGGATTTGTTAGTCTTATTGATCATGATTTTGTGGATAAGATTGTGTTGCAGAAATACCATGCCATCAATGGTCATTATGGAGAAGTCAAAAGGCTTTGTTGAGACAGGAAATGCAGGAAGTCCAACATTCTTAAAGTAGAAGAAGAGACCACTTTGGTTTTGGGGATTATTTTGGTGGGCTAAAAATTTTGGAGCCTGGACCAGAAAGAAAATTTAGAGGAGGAGCTGATGGATATGGAAGTGGTCCTGGAGAAAAATAAACAAATAATAGTGATTATCTTTTCCTCTTTTCTTCCTGGACTCTTTAGAAGAAAGTCACTATGTGCCGCTCCCATTAAGGAGTAGGGTGTTAAGCTCTACCATCTTGAAAGGGGAGCATTTACATAAATTATCTGGATCGTCTTCAGTTTTATTGAGGTACAACTGACAAAATTATAAGATAGTTAAAGAGCATGATGTGCATTTTTCCCACTAAGTAGTTTAAATATCTACCATCTCACTTATTTACATTTTTTTGAGGGGATGAGAATATTTCAGTTCTACTTTTCAGCACATTTAAGTATTTAATGCATTATTTTCAACTATATTCACTATGATCTATTAATATATTAGACCGCAGACTTTATTATTACTGAAATTTTGTGCTTTGTTACCAACCTCTCTCATTTCCCCCAGCCCAACTCCCCAACCCATGGCAATCACCATTCCACTCTCTGTTTATATGAGCTAAATACTTCTTTTAAGTTTCACAAATAAGTGATAGCATGTAGTATTGTTTTTCTCAATCTGACGTTTCACTTAGCATAAGGCCCTGCAATTTCATCTGCATTGTCACAAATGACAAGATTTCTCCTTTTTCAAGGCCAATAATACTCCATGTATACATAAACCACATTTTCTTTATTCATTCACCCATTGAGAGACTGTTTTTGTATCTTGGCTATTATGAAGAATGCTGCTGTGAACAGAGGGATACAACTATCTTTCTGAGATAGCAATTTCATGTCCTTTGGAAAAATATGCAGAAGTGGGATTGCAGGATTATATAAGTGTTCTATTTTTAATTTCCCAAGGAATCTTCATGCTGTTTCCAATAGTGGCTGCACATATTTACATCCCCATCACCAAAGTACAAGTGTTCTCTTTTCTTTACATTCCAACCAGCACTTGTTTCCTCTTGTCTTTTTGATTATAGACAAGTGTGAAGTGATATTTCATTGTTCTTTTGACATATGTTTCCCTATTGATCAGTGATGTTGAGAATGTTCCTTCTCTCCCTCCCTTCCTGCTTCCTCCTTTCTCTTTTTCTCTTTCCCCAAATATTTTGATATTTTTATATACACCAGTAACCACATTTGCTATGTGCTGTGCGTGCTCAGTCACTCATTCATGTCAGATTCTTTGCAACCATGGACTGCAGCCCACCAGGCTTCTCAGATTGTTCAATGACCTAAGAGTGGAATTGTGTGAAAGAAGTTCCTAGATTGACCTGCCCGCTACTGCTGTGGGGGGCCGGGGTGGGGGGTGTAGATGTTGGTGGTGGGAGGGAGGCATTCCCAAATCCATATGGTTGTTTCTGTGTGCAGAAAATTGATATAAACATGCATCTCCCTTCTGGCTCTTTTATTCACTCTACCCTAGTTTAAGTCTAATAAATTTTCTTATCTGATTGGAAAACCAAAAAGGAAAGAAAAATTAGATGTTGCTGTTTTGTCCTTCTTCCTCTTAGGAGAAAACACCACACTTGGAGGGGCAAGCAGCTCAGGTATTATGGCAATTGCAGTCTCATGATGAGAAGAAGTCAGGCATGTCTAAGAATATGCATGGGATTCTGCATAATTTTGAAGTTCAGGTAGCGTATCCATTTGTCTCCCATACCGAGTCATGTGCTTCAAATCGACTTCTATTAAAAATAAAAGTTATCCTTCTTCTGCCATTCTTTATATTATTTTATAATTTCTTTAGTCAATGGGTAAGGAAGAGTGGTGTTATTAATTGTTTTCCTTGGAATTTCCCCAAACAAAGCCTCATGGCCACCAGCCAACAAAAAACCTGAAACTAAAATATGTACCTTTCAATAACTTAAAAACTTCAGCCAATGATTATGTAATAGTGAGTGGGAGAAAGAAAGAAGTGGGGGAGTTACAGATAGAAGTGGCTGATGAATATTAGTAATTATGGGAACAGATAGGTGAAAAATACTTTATTATCACGAGAAAAATTACTGTAAGAGGCTTTAAAAATTTTCTCTATAAAGAAAGTGAAGTCGTTCAGTCTGTGTCGACTCTTTGCGACCCCATAGACTGTAGCCTACCAGGCTCCTCTGCCCATGGGATTTTCCAGGCAAGGGTAATGGAGTGGGTTGCCACTTCCTTCTCGAGGGAATCTTCCTGACCCAGGAATTAAACCTGGGTCTCCCACATTGTAGGCAGATGCTTTATCTTTTGAACCACTAGGGAAGACCAAAGAGAAGAGTACGTTTTATGGTACAAAGTTTTGAAAAATTACAGATATTCAACAAAATATAAGCATAACATAAAATGACATTTAGAATATGTTGAAGCAATACTTGTTAAAATAGAGAAAACAAAGTAGGGAGGTGGCAATAAGATTGAGGAATTTAATATTACTTACAGTTCAGTTCAGTTGCTCAGTCGTGTCCAACTCTTTGCGATCCCATTAATTGCAGCACGCCAGGCCTCCCTGTCCATCACCAACTCCAGGAGTTCACTCAAACTCACGTCCATAGAGTCGGTGATGCCATCCAGCCATCTCATCCTCTGTCGTTCCCTTCTCCTCTTGCCCCCAATCCCTCCCAGCATCAGAGTCTTTTCCAATGAGTCAGCTCTTTGCATGAAGTGGCCAAAGTACTGGAGTTTCAGCTTTAGCATCATTCCTTCCAAAGAACACCCAAGACTGATCTCCTTCAGAATGGACTGGTTGGATCTCCTTGCAGTCCATATTACTTACAGGGGAAAATGAAATCCTGCAAAATGTATTCTTTAGACAAAGCAGCAACCAGAACAACTATGAAGACAGAGGTTAGACTAACACAGAGTAGGGAAAATAGTAAATAGATAAAGATGACTTTCAAGAAGATTAGTTTTCTGGATAGATGCACTGAAGATATAAATTGCACATAATAGATGTATTTGAAAATGTATGTATAGACCAAGAAAATGATACAAGAAATAGCCGGAATAAATCGAAAAATATCTCCTAAAATAAAAGAAAAAATGAATAGGCAGTTCAAAACACTCACTGTATGCCAGTGACTTAACACAAAACAAAACAAAAGACAGCATTAACAAAGATAAAAAGGACTAAGACATTTTTTGGAAAACTCACTGATCTTCAAGTTTAAAGAAGAAAACCTGCAAGCATCTAGGGAAAAGAAACAGGAGGTCATTTTAGAGAGAAAATCAGATGATCTTCGATTTCTCAGCAATTTTAGGTGACAGATGACAGCAGAGAAATCTCTACAATGTATGAAAAAGAAATGAATATAACTCAACAATTCTATGGCCAGTTGGCATGCCATCCACTGTGTAACACAAAATGAAGATGAGTTTGACAAACCCAAGGTTTCAGGAAGTAAAAGCATCCATCTACTCAAAGTTAAAAAATATACCACTGAAAAATGTCCATTTCAGTAGAATTGCAGGTAAAGAACCAAAGAAGAGATAAATATAGGACGGAATGCAAAAGCTGCATTTTTAAAAATAAAGACAGTTAGTGTGAATAATAACTCCAATACATTCATTCAAAGTGTATCTAGATATTTTACCCAGTCTGTTTCAGAACAGAAAATGATTAAATAGTTAGGACAAAATATTCATTCAAGCATTCTTAGTATTTTAGAAAAGAATGATGACAATGTGCCAGGCACCTCTCTAGATACAGGTCTACTTCAGAGAAGAAAAACAAGAATTCCTCCCTACGTATCTTACATTCCAGAGTGATAGACAAAATTCAAAAATGATTAGGTATGGGAGGGGGGTTCATGTTTGGGAACGCATGTAAGAATTAAAGAGTTTAAAATTTAAAAACAAAAACAAAAACAAAAATGATTAGGTAAATACTTAGAATATTAAAAGATAATCAACCCTGTGCAGAAAAAAAAAGGGGGGGGGGAAAGAAAGGGCATAGGGATTGGTAAATAAATTTGAGACTGCAATTTTAAATGGAGTGATCAATGGAAATCTAAATAAAGTATTATTTGAGCAAATAGATGTATGACTTTCAGAACTCCTTGTAATCAGAACATCTAGATTCTACCATTTATTTTTTAAAATTGTTATTGGAGTATAGTTACTTTTTGTTTCCCTAGGTGGTGTAGTTGATAAGAATTTGCCTGCCAATGCAGGAGACACAGGTTTGACCCCTGGGTCAGGAAGATCCCCTGGAATAGGAAATGGCACATCACTCCAGTGTTCCTTCTTGGAAAATTCCATGGACAGAGAAGCCTTGCGGGCTACAGTCCCTGGGGTCACAAAGAGTTGCTTTGCGATGTTGCATTGGCTTCTGTTGTTGTTGTTCTTGTTTAGTCACCAAGTCATGTCCAAATCTTGGTGATCCCATGAACTGCAGCACACCAGGCTTCCCTGGCTTGTTGTGGTGAAGTTGAAGTTTCTGCTGTACAGCAAAATGAATCAGCTATATGTATACATATATACCATTTTTTTAAAAAAATTTCCTTCCTCTTTAGGTCACCACAGATCACTGGGTAGAGTGTCCTGTACTATACAGTTGTTGTTGTTGATGATCAGTTGTGTCCAACTCTTTGTGACTCCATAGACTGCAGCACGCCAGGCTTTCCTGTCCTTCATCATCCCCCAGAGCTTGTTCAAACTCATGTCCATTGAGTCAATGATGCCATCCAACCATCTCATCCTCTGCTGTCTCCTTCTCCTCCTGCCTTCAATCTTTCCCAGCATCAGGGCTTTTCCTATTGAGTCCACATTTCACATCAGGTGGCCAAATTTTGGAGCTTCAGCTTCCGCATCAGTCCTTCCAATGAATATTCAGGACTGATATCCTTTAGGATGGACTGGTTGTATCTCCTTGCAGTTCAAGGCATTCTCAAGAGTCTTCTCCAACACCACAGTTCAAAAGCATCAACTCTTCAGTGCTCAGCCTTCTTTATGGTCCAACTCTCACATCCATAAATGACTATTAGAAAAACCATAGCTTTGACTATATGGACCTTTGTTGGCAAAGTAATGTTTCTGCTTTTTAATATATTGTCTAAGTTGAACATAACTTTTCTTCTAAGGAGAAAGCATCTTTTAAATTCATGACTGCAGTCACCATTTGCAGTACTTTTGGATCCAAGAAAATAAACTCTTTCACTGTTTCCATTGTTTCCCCATCGATTTACCATGAAGTGATAGGATCAGATGCCATAATCTTCATTTTTTGATCGTTGAGTTTTAGGCCAGGTTTACATTGGTTGTCTATTTTATGCATAGTAACAATAGTGTGTGTATGTCAATCGCAATCTTCCAATTCATCCCATCCCGCCTTGGTATCCATGTTTGTTCTCTAGGTCTGTGTCTCTATTTCTGCTTTGTAAATAAGATAATTATTCTTAAAATAGCTGGGATGGGGTGGAGAGGAAGAGGAAGAATCGGGAGAGTAGAGGGAGAGAGTAGCACCATGCTAGGAAACAAAGCTTGGAATTTATTATCAGTTTGGAATAGCTCCCTACTTGGGCAAAATTTTATTAACTCTGGACAAACTTAGGTATTATAACACAAAGAGTATCCACCTCATCATCACCCCTACACAATTTACCTCCCAAACTAGAGCCTTGTTGTGAACCCTGAGGCAGCAGAAGCCACAGGACTGACAGCTCTCTCATGCCTCACAGGGCAAAATCTAAATAAATACAAGAACTGGTGAATATATTTTTCTTTCTTCCTCCTCTCAGCAGGCTACACTGACAGTCATTTACATGGCTTCTTAGAAGAAGATTCTGCAAGATTGAGCAGTCCTTAGTGGTTAATGCCAGGTGATGGCTCCTTGTATTACTTTTTATCCTTTTTTGTCTTGCTCCTTCTTTCCTTGTCTGTGCTGTCTCAGTTTGGACTCCCTAAAATATAGCAGAAGGTAATGTATGCCATGGGATCTGCTTTACCCAGGGTAAAATATTCATTGATAACTTTACAGATTGCAACAAATATAAATTCAAAATTCACTGTCACCTTTCAGTCCCTATGTTTATCAAGCATAGATTTCCCATAATGTCATCATAAATTTTTTAAAAATATAAATTTATTTATTTTAATTGGAGGTTAATTACTTTACAATATTGTATTGGCTTTGCCATACATCAACATGAATCCATCACAGGTATACACGTGTTCCCCATCCTGAACCCCCCTCCCTCTCCTTCCCTGTACCATCCCTCTGGGTCGTCCCAGTGCACCAGCCCCAAGCATCCAGTATCCTGCATCGAACCTGGACTGGCGATTCGTTTCATATATGATATTATACATGTTTCAATGCCATTCTCCCAAATCATAAATTTTTAATGGATCAAAATTGCCCCCATTTTTTTTTCTGGGAGACTAAATGCATACACATACATTGAAAAATAGATTATCCCATAAAAAAATGTCCTGGAGTTAGGGTTTTGGCAGAACTTGTAGGACAGTAATCAGTATTTCACAAAGTCAGATGATCTGTGAGTAACAGCCTATCTCTCTTTGCAACTTCACTACACTTTCCACAGAGTGCTTTTTATTTTCCCTCTCAGGATTAAGATGATTTCTGTTACAAACAGATGCATAATAATATAATTACTTGGTAGCGATGTCATGGCATGGATGAGATCAATGTTATATATCCCATCATGTCAGGACTCCTCTGAGTTCAGCTGTTGCCATAATGGACAATTTCATGCAAGATTAGCCTGTGTTGACAGCATCTTATCTCATGCCTAGACTATAAGTCTTACAACTTTTTACTTCAAGGCCTTGTAAAGTCTTTTCCAATAACACATAAGTGTGACCCTGAAATGCAGGATAGCTGAGACATTCAGGGTCGACCGTTGTGATGGAAATGCGTGCTTGGTTGTGTCCGACTCTTTGTGACCCCACAGACTGTAGCCTGCCTAGCTTCTTTTTCCAAGGAATTTTCAAGACAAGAATACTGGAGTGGATTGACATTGTTGGGGTCTTCCCAACCCAGAGATAGAATGCGCATCTTCTTCATTGGCAGGTGGGTTCTTTACTCCTGAGCCACCCCAGAAGCCGGGTCAACTTTTAGGGATATGGATAAATTCCCCAGTTTCTCTGAATATCACAAGGAAAATTCTGAAAAAAAAAATTATAAATTGCTTGGGAAGTGTCAACAAAATCAATCCTGTATTCTATGACTGTCTTTTGCAGAAAGCACTCCCTTCATTGGCTTCTCCACCATCTTCTCCACCCTCCTCCTTTCTGCAGGCATTTCCACCACGTCATGGCTTCAAGACCTGCTCTGGGGAAGAAGGTTCTGAAGATATGAGCTTTTATTGCATAGAAAAAGCACCTATTTTACAACTAATTACATTTACATTGTAGGAAAAAGAAAGTCTGGTAGAAAGTAAGAAGCCATTAGGAGAGAACAAAATGTTTTGCAAGAGTAGGCAATACAGGGGAAACCACTAAGACAAATGAGTGTTTATATAGTTTTTTTGCAAGCCTGCATAACAGATCAAGAGTTTTCATACATATTTCAAATTATTTTTCTAATTAAACAGTAGTTTTCATGAAAAAAGTGATCAAGCTTTCTATATACTAAATAAAGGCCTCTCTTTGGGGTAAATTTATACAAGTTTAGATAGTATGATATAAACAGACAGTTTAAGAGACACATACTTGGAGAAAAGGTAACTGTCCTGCACCATTGGTGGGAATATAAATTGGTACAGCCACTGTGGAGAACAATATGGAGGTTCCTTAAAAAGCTAAAAATAGAAATACTATATGGCCCAGCTATCCCTCTACTGGGCATATTCCCAGAGAAAATAATAATTCAGAAGACACATACACTCCAGTATTCAAGACAGCACTATTTACAATAGCCAGGATGTTTAGGGAGCAACCTAAATGTCCATCAGCAGAAAAATGTATAAAGAAACTGTGGTACATGTATACAATGGAACATTACTCAGTCATAGCAAGGGATGAAATTGGATCATTCGTAGAGACATGGAAAGACCTAGTGACTGTCATACAGGGCGAAGTAAGTCAGAAAAGAAAAAATATACATAGTATATTAGCACATATATGTAGAATCTAGAAAAACGATGCAGATGCTATTATTTACAAAGCAGAAATAGAGCAATGGATGAAGTGAAAAAATGTATGGATACTAAGGGGTAAAGGGGGGAGAGGGAGGAAACGGGCAATTAGGACCAACGTATAAACACTGTTGATGCTGCTGCTGCTGCTGCTGCTAAGTCGCTTCAGTCCTATCCGACTCTGTGTGACCCCATAGATGGCAGCCCACCAGGCTCCCCTGTCCCTGGGATTCTCCAGGCAAGAACACTGGAGTGGGTTGCCATTTCCTTCTCCAATGCATGAAAGTGAAAAGTGAAAGGGAAGTCGCTCAGTCGTCTGAGTCTGCGTGAACCCATGGATTGCAGCCTACCAGGCTTCTCCCTCCATGGGATTTTCCAGGCAAGAGTACTGGAGTGGGGTGCCATCTCCTTCTTCGAACACTAATGATACTATGTATAAAATAGAAAACAAATGAGAACCTATTGTCTAGCTCAGGGAATTCTACTCAGTGCTCTGTGGTGACCTAAATGGGAAAGAAGTCCAAAAAAGAGGGAATATAAGTATACATATAGTGGATTTATTTTGCTGTACTGCGGAAACTAATACAGCATTGTAGAGCAACTATACTCCAATAAAATTAATTAAAAAAGAGACTCCCCCTTTACCCCCTAAAGACTGGAAACCAGAACAATAAAAGTTTACTAAAATTGGCTTCAAATGTTGGGAATAAGAGGTAACACAATTCTTTTTTAAAAATTCTTTTAATATGTAATGACACTCAGAGGAGTAAGATTGTAATATAGCCATATTGAAAGCATTGCACGGAAAGAAAAGCAACTCATTGAAGTTCATGCAGGAAGGAAAGACAGAAAGAATCCCTGGGGCAAAAAACCCAAGTCTCGTATGTATTTTATTTTATTTTTTTAATATAAATTTATTTATTTTAATTGGAAGTTAATTGCTTTACAATATTGTATTGGTTTTGCCATACATCAACATGAATCCACCACAGGTATACAATTATTGTTTTAATCACGTTGTGGGAATGCACACATCAGATTATTTTCTAACACTTTGTTTTGACACCATGATCAAAATATAGATATAGTTTTGGGATTTAAGTGTTAGAATTGAGAAAAGAATAGATTTTTTTCCCATAAATTAGCAGACAAAAAATATTGTGACTATATTGAAATATGCTAACTTTAAAAATATTCATAAAATAAACTATAGCTTTGTCAGATGTAAGTGACAGTTTCATTAACTCTGAAAAAAGATATAATTTTTTATCCATTTAGATACCAATGTGAGATAGCTAACATCAAGGAGCAAAACAATTGTAGGCTTAAGAATTTCTTACTTTTAAAAGAATCATAGTTTGTGAAGATTACAGATGTAAGAACCTGATTTTCCTTTAACCTTTAATTTCAAGTTAAAAGTAAAGTAAGTTTCATATAAAGTCAATTACTTTAATGCTTACATGTATTCATTTCTTATAAGTATATTAGTTCCCTAATTAAAATTAATTCATTGCTTGCTTTTAAGCATTTACTCTGCATGTACTGATTTGTTAAGCTTGACTTTTTTTAAAACGATTGCTGTCTGATTGAACAAAATTATTTAAACAACATATGCAAATCTAGTAAATTAAACCATAAATATAGTAAAAAGGGGGCTTCCCAGGTGGCTCAGTGGTTATGAATCTGTCTGCCAATGAAGGAGACATAGGAGATGTAGATTTGATCCCTGGGTCAGGAAGACCACCTGGAGGAGGAAACAGCAACACACTCCAGTATTCCTGCCTGGGAAATCCCACGACAGAGGAGCCTGGTGGGCTATAGTCCATGAGGTCACAAAGAGTTGGACTCGATTGAGCAACTGGGCATGCATAGTAAAAAGTAGTTTGCTAAAAGATTCAAAAGCTATATTGTATTAAAATATATTTTATATATTTCAAATTAAAATCATAAACCTGAAGCCAACTTTATATTTTTAGACTGATAGATCATAGGTCTGATCTATCAGATTCTCTAACAAGTCAAATATTTCAAGCATAACAGGTTATTCAAATAATAGATTATTCCTAAGTTAAAAAATGACTAGTGTGATATGTTTGATCTTTACCTTTATATTTATCTCCCTTTTTAAACAAATCTAAAAAATCATGTATCCTCTACGAAAGCAGCTTTTCCATATCAAAGAGTTAGCATTACGAGTTTAACTATTTAGGACCATGTGATGGCTAAGATCTCAAGTGCACGAAGGTTTCAATAAGGTCCTAGAGGTTGCATTTCTTCAGTTGACTCATGCTACATACAAATGAGCATTCTGAAGGATTTTATTTATTTGGATGATACAAGGCATCTCCATTGCTAAATCTTCCACCACTACATTGAGATTGATTTCAAACATTTATTTTCCCTTCAAGTTACTTCCATGGGTAATGTGTTCATCTCATTAGAATAGATTTAAATCTCTACACTCACTCTTGCAGATAAATAATTCTATAACTTACTTGAATTTCACATTATGTTAAAATTTAATATATTTTTCAATATTTAAAAATATTTTAATGGCATTCTCATGAATTCTAAGTACCTCTAACAACTTTATCTGCCTTTTAACAATTATAATGAAATAGAAAATAGAAATAGATTTTAAAAATAAAATGATCTCTTCAGGTTCAGGTATGCTGTACCAAGCCTTCTCTCAATCATTGTAGATGTAATATATCTATACTTCCAAAGCAAAATTAGAATAATAATTTGTATTCTTTTTTCTTTTTTTAATATAAATTTATTTATTTTAATTGGAGGTTAATTACTTTACAATATTGTATTGGTTTTGCCATACATCAACATGAATCTGCCACAGGTATACACTTGTTCCCCATCCTGAACCCCCCTCCCTCCTCCCTCCCTGTACCATCCCTCTGGGTCTTCCCAGTGCACCAGCCCCAAGCATCCAGTATCATGCATCAAACTTGGACTGGTGATTCATTTCATATTTGTATTCTTATACAGCCTTCAGGGAGAAAAGAATATCAATATTATAACTGCCAAAAATAAATTTAATAAGTCATTCCACTGTATATACCTTAAACTCTTGTGTCTTAAATAGAGTCTCCAATGATTTCAAACAAGTGAATTATATGATCATAGTTGCATATCTGGAAGAAAAAATCCTTGGAACAATGTAGGGGTAAATGGAAAGTGTGATGGCCTTGGAGGCAAGAAGTTCCTTAGGAGGCTCCTGCAGAGGAGTAGGCATGAACCTTGCCCTTAAGTGTGTTTGGAAGAATGGGACTTGGTAGGGATTTAGGAGAAATAATTGTTGGGAAACATTGATTTAATAGAAAGTATGGAAAGTAGGAGACTGTATAATAAAACTGTGGGATTCTTGGCTTGATTTGATGAGGAGGTTGTCAAAGAGTCATCTTAATTTTGTGTCTTTTTTTAATGACAAATATTGATACAATTTCTGGCTCTCAAAAGTGCCTGCTGCTGCTGCTGCTGCTGCTAAGTCGCTTCAGTCGTGTCCGACTCTGTGTGGCCTTATAGACAGAAACCCACCAGGCTCCCCTGTCCCTGGAATTCTCCAGGCAAGAACACTGGAGTGGGTTGCCATTTCCTTCTCCAATGCATGAAAATAAAAAGTGAAAGGGAGGTAGCTCAGTTGTAGCCGACTCTTAGCGATCCCATGGACTGCAGCCCACAAGGCTCCTCCGTCCATGAGATTTTCCAGGCAAGAGTACTGGAGTGGGTAGTGACAAGAATTAGGAGAGAAAGAAGAGAAGGAAGGAAAGGAGAGAGAGGAAAATGGAAGGAAGGGAGGAAGAAGAGTCAAACTCTCGATAGATTGCATTGGTTATTCTGTTACCCATTGAAGAACCTGTAACTAGGTGTCTAGGTGTCTTTGGAGCTCAGAAATAAGACTAAAGAAGATAATTCAGTAATCAAGAGCTATGGATAAAGGTGACTGTTTCAGAAATAGTACATGGATTGTTAAGAGAATACAGAAAAGTGAAGATAAATATTTAATGGAAGGGGATGAAAGACAGCACTTTAAAGAAACTAAACAAAGCTTAGGCGGGGGAGGGGGAAATATATGATTTGGCAGAAGCAGAGAGTGAAACAATATTGTTACCAGCTCTGTTGTGCTATTAGACTTTCTTTCTCATTCCACAAGACAACTGTTGAGACTGTTGAGTAAATGTCTTCTTTCAAAATGACCATAATCTGTCTATATGCATCATGCATCAGCCATTAATTGCAATTGCTGTATCATATTTCACAAAGAAAATATAGCGTGTGTGTGTGTGTGTGTGTGTGTGTGTGTGTGCATTCCTCTCATCAACAAATCTTCTTGTCACTGTTTTTGCTCCTCTTCCTTTCTCCCACCTCTTTTTGTAATGAATGAATAAATGATCATCTACCTCACCCTTTGTTTAGTGACCCTGTGTTATCCAGATTGGGCTTCCCTGGTGGCTCAGACAGTAAAGCGTCTGCCTGTAATGTGGGAGACCCATGTTCGATCCCTGGGTCGGGAAGATCCCCTGGAGAAGGAAATGGCAACCCACTCCAGTATTCTTGCCTGGAGAATTCTGTGGATTGAGGAGCCTCAGCTCAGTTCAGTTCAGTTGCTCAGTCGTGTCTGACTCTTTGCGACCTCATAAATTGCAGCACGCCAGGCCTACCTGTCCATCATCAACTCCCAGGGTTCACTCAGACTCGCGTCCATCGAGTCAGTGATGCCATCCAGCCATCTCATCCTTGGTCTTCCCCTTCTCCCCCTGCCCCCAATCCCTCCCAGCATCAAAGTCTTTTCCAATGAGTCAACTCTTCGCATGAGGTGGCCAAAGTACTGGAGTTTCAGCTTTAGCATCATTCCTTCTAAAGAAATCCCAGGGTTGATCTCTTTCAGAATGGAATGGTTGATTCTCCTTGCAGTCCAAGGGCCTCTCAAGAGGAGCCTAGTAGGCTATAATCCACAGGGTCGCAGAGTCAGACATGACTGATCGACCTCGCTTTGCTTTGCTTTACTTTACTTCACTTCACTTTATTAACCAGATTATTTGATCCTCTTGGAACTTTATCTGTTCTAAATCATTCTCTCTCTTTCTGCTTGTTGGGTGTATATCCCATCACTTACAAAAAAAAAAAATCTCAACATGTAATCTATCTTAACAGTTACCAAAAAATTTTTAGTTACCAAAACAAAAGTCTAGACTCAGAGTAGTTTAAATAATGGTGTGTTTTTCTTAGAAATCAAGAGTTCTGAAAATGAACTGTTGCTAGCATGGTTCCATGGTTGCACCAATGCCTTCAGTGAGTTTCTGAAATTCTTTCGAACACTCCTTAATTCTTATATCTCTGGGATCACAAGATACATCACACAGTTCAGGAATCATTTTTATGTACTCCAAAGCATGAAGAAGAGTAAAGAGTGGATCCAGAATAATAACCTCTCTATTGGAGTTGCTATAGAGATTTGATGATTAAAATTTTTAAAGCCCTTGAAACACCATATAGAATAGCAAACAAAACCAGCAAGTATAGAATAGCAATCTGTACTCCCCTCAGCTTTTAGAGTTATTTCTACGATGCCCTTTTCTATTTTCTTTCATGGATTAACTTCAAAAATAATTTCATAATAATTTTCTCTGCATTTTATTACATCCCCTTTCTCTGTTTATCTAATTCTAATTGACATTATGTTCTAATCTAATCAGTCAATCAAAATTGCCTTTATCAAGGTTTCTGGTCCACATATATTTGTTTTCTTTTTAAAAATATCTATTTTTACTTATTTTTGTGACTGCATGGATCTTGTGGCAGCATGCCAGACCTAGTTACCTGACCTGGGATTGAATTCAGGCCCACTGCATTGAGAGCATGGCGTCCTAACTGCTGGATTTCCAGGAAGTCTCTAGATGGACATATTTCCCTCTTCATTTTTCTCAGTCCCGCATTATTAGTGTTTTCCCTAGGTGACTGTGTGTCCTTAACCACACACTTCCTGGCTTCCTTAAGACCACATAAGGCACTTCCTTCTGCCTCAGAAGACACTCTCCTTCAGTCTTCTATGTGTCTGTGTTTGACCTCTAATTATAGATACTTTTTGGACTTGGTCCAATGCTGTTTCTCTTTTCTTTCTCCAGTTTCATAGTTATCTCCAAGATAAGCCTCAGACTTGGGCAATTCTCTATTTCTCTACTCAATATTCAAACTAATAATAACCAGAATTTGAACTCACCACTCGGTCCACTTAGCTCATGATATATGTTTTAGATTCTATGGCCTCTTTTAGGTTCCCTTAACATGGTTAGGTCCTTATAATTCACAGCCTCTTTTGCTCTTTATAGTGCAACTTACTGTTTGACATTAAAGTGCTTTATAAAACACTACCATGTGAGAAATAGCCAGCTAGTGGGAAAGGGCTGTATCACACACGAACTCAGCTTGATGCTCTGTGATGACCTACAGGGATGGATGCGGAGATAAGAAGCTCAAGAGGAAAGGGGTATATGTACACTTAGAGCTGATTCACACTGTTGTACTGCAGAAACTAGCACAACGTTGTAAAGCAATTATCTTAAAATTAAAATAAACCTTCTCCTATGATAAACCAGAATTTAAAAGAGAATATATATATGTATAATTTGTGTGTGCATGTAATTGAATCACTTTGCTGTACAACAAGAATTAATAACACTATAAATCAACTATACTTCAATATAAATAAATAAAAAGACAAAACTGCTTTATAAAACATCCATCTTTCATTAATTTCTAGGTTAATATATTATTTTTAATGCGTATTCTAAGTCACAATTGAGTCTTTCCCTTGTTTCTAAGTGACTTCCCTGGTGGTTCATTTGGTAAACAACCCACCTGCCAATACAAGAGGCACAAGAGACAGAGATTCTATCTCTGGATTGGAAAGATCCCCTGGAGAAGGAAATGGCAAAGCGTTCCAGTATTGCTGCCTAGAGAATCCTATGGACAGAGGACACGGATGGGCTAGAGTTCATGGGGTTGCCAAGAATCAGATACAGCTGAGTGCACATGAACCCATGTTCCTAACTCTAGACCATAATTCCGTGGGTAATTATTGCCTAAGTTCTAATTTGACCTTAGACAATAAGTTGAGATGTTTTTTGCCCAGAACACTAGTTAGTGGAAGAGGACAGCTAAGGGAAAGTTTCCTAACACTCAATTAGCCTTTCTCTGTATTCTTCAGGGGAGTGGGCACTGCAGAGTTTAATAATGGATTGTTCCAACTCCTTCAAATTTGGCATCTGAATATTTGGATTCCTATGGGAAGACTGTTTGCAACTCCAACATATTGGGAATGAGGAAGCTGTAGATGACATTATATTTGAAAAACACATAACTGCTTATTTTTATCCACCAGTATCATTCTTTACTTTGTTGCATTTCATGTTTTATTTATGTGTGTGCAACCTCTCAAAACAACCATATAACTCAGAGTCCTGATCATATTTTGAATATTATTTCATGGACTGTAAGAAAAATACACACTGTAAGAGCTGTGAGTTGAATTTTACTGGGTGTTCTTTGCTTAATCATGTCTGATTCTTTGGGATCCCATGGACTGTAGCCTGTCAGGGTCCTCTGTCCATGGAATTCTCCAGGCAAGAATACTGGAGTTGATAGCCGTTCCCTTCTCTAGGGTATCTTAACAAACCAGGGATCAAACCCTGGTATCCTACATTGTAGGTAGATTCTTTACCATCTGACTCTAGTTGAATAATATTCAATTAACACAGGATTGAGGGCAGAGGGGGCAAAAAAGGAAATAAAATTTTGTATATGGAAATTAATAATAAACTCATAAAGTGGTGGACTAGGTTTCAGGGATGGTGTGATTGTTTCATTTTTTTAAGTTTCTTTCTTTCTTTTTTTTTTTTTTTTAACAGTTCACCCTGTGGAGTCCTATCCAAAGGTTACAGGTGCAAGGTCTTGTACCAAGTTCACAGAAGTGGAGCCCAGAACCAACGTCATTTCCAGAACTGAGTGAGTCACATTGTAACCATTTTCAAAAGCCCTGTGATCCTTACTGGTTAGCTTCTTGACCCCAAATTAGGCAAAAATGCCCACCTTTGTACTCACCCTATAGCATCCTAACCAATCACCTAAAGCCACCCTTCCAGCAGGAATTTTCTTTGTCTTAAGCCTATAAAGGTGGCTGCTGCTACTGCTAAGTCACTTCAGTCGTGTCCGACTCTGTGCAACCCCATAGACGGCAGCCCACCAGGCTTCCCCTGTCCCTGGGATTCTCCAGGCAAGAACACTGGAGTGGGTTGCCATTTCCTTCTCCAATGCATGAAAGTGAAAAGTGAAAGGGAAGGTGTTTAGTCATGTCCAACTCTTAGCGACCCCATGGACTGCAGCCTACCAGGCTCCTCCGTCCATGGGATTGTCTAACCCACAAAAAGCATCAACTCTCCCTGGCCTGTCAGGATGTCAACCTGCTGTGCTCACTGTGCCCGCATTATCTTTACTCTTAACTCAATCTTTTCTGCAATACTCTGTGTCTCGAAATTCTTTTCCAACCCACGGTCATACGGCCACAATACATCCTTCATTACATCTTTTGAAATCTCAAGTCTCTACAAATAGGAGAATTTAAAAAACAATTTGTTAAGGGCAAGCAAAGCTCTCACCCTACATATGGTATATTCATAGATATTCTTTGTGATTTACAACTCTGTTTAGATTGTGCAAGAAAAAGAAAAGCTATTGTAAATATTTAAGGGTGCAATACAGAGAAATACAGAAGCTACTACCTTGTAATTTTACACTTGTATAATTTTGTATGTTGACTTAGGAAAATGAAACAGTGTTGTTTAAATATGTGAGTGCAATTTAGGTGATATGACCACAGAGGAAGTGAACCAAGGAATTATGTAAATATCTGGTTTTCCAAGAAAATATATTTTCTTTTACTGCTTTATTATTTTGGTTATAAAGTTTCATTTTGTGACTCTCATAGTTATAATGTTAGATTTTCTGTATTCTTTAGAGACAAGCATTGAATTTCCAGATTATTAAATGGGCCATTTAATTTTTTATATTAAACACTTTTTTAATATAGACAGAAAAAAAGTGATATAAATTTTTTTAATAGATATTTGTCCTGAGTTAATGACAGTGCTCAGCCATCACATGGCTGAGCGACTGAACTGAGTGATAGTGCTTGGGGCTTCTCAGGTGGTGCAGTGGTAAAGAATCTGCTTCCAGTGCAGGAAACATGAAAGACATGGGTTCAATCACTGGATCAGAAAGATCCCATGGGGGAGGAAGTGGCAACCCACTCCAATATTCTTGCCCAGAAAATTTCATAGACAGTGGAGTCTGATGGGTTGCAGTTCATGGCTTTGCAAGGAGCTGGACCCAACTCAGCACACATGCACAATGACAGGGCTTATTTGGAACTAAACTCATCATGTGGTCATGCAGCTTTGTCCACATGGAATGTTAATTCTGAGAAATGAAGACTTGACCTCTAACACAATGCTAGCACTGCAATCCACCATTTCAGTTCAGTTCAGTTCAGTCTCTCAGTCATGTCCAACTCTTTGTGACCTCATAGATTGCAGCATGCCAGTCTTCCCTGTCCATCATCAACTCCTGCAGCTTGCTCAAACTCGTGTCCATCAAAAAACTTAATAATTCTTCATTATGAACTTTGTGTTTTGGATATATTATGTATCATTTCAAAGATACTAGGTCAAAGTTGAACAAAATGAAACACAAGATTGTTTGCAGTACTAAATAGACAATGTAGTCTTAGCAGTGACAATTTGAAACTGTTTCTTGTCTTTATCATGGGTATTATATATGCCATTTTCTTTTGTTGTTATCTAACTCTGATTTAGTTTAGTTTGAGGATCTGTAGCATGCAAAGCTGGAATCGAGATAGGCAGGAGAAAGATCAACAACCTCATATATGCAGATACCACTCTAATGGCAGAAAGCAAAGAGGAACTAAAGAGCCTCTTGATGAGGGTGAAGGAGGACAGTGAAAGAGCTGGCTTAAAATTAAATATTAAAAAAACAACAACAACAACCTAGGATCATGGCATTTGGCCCCACTCAGTTCAGTTCAGTTCAGTTCAGTCGCTCAGTCGTGTCCGACTCTTTGCAACTCCATGAATCACAGCACATCAGGCCTCCCTGTGCATCACCATCTCCTGGAGTTCACTCAAACTCACGTCCATTGAGTCAGTGATGCCATCCAACCATCTCATCCTCTTTTGTCTCCTTCTCCTCCTGCCCCCAATGCCTCCCAGCATCAGAGTCTTTTCCAATGAGTCAACTCTTTGCATGAGGTGGCCAAAGTACTGGAGTTTCAGCTTTAGCATCAGTTCAGTTCAGTCGCTCAGTCGTGTATGACTCTTTGTAACCCCATGAATTTCAGCACGCCAGGCCTCCCTGTCCATCACCAACTCTCGGAGTTGACTCAGACTCGCGTCCATCGAGTCAGTGATGCTATCCAGCCATCTCATCCTCTGTCGTCCCCTTCTTCTCCTGCCCCCAATCTCTCCCAGCATCAGAGTCTTTTCCAATGAGTCAACTCTTCGCATGAGGTGGCCAAACTACTGGAGTTTCAGCTTTAGCATCATTCCTTCCAAAGAAATCCCCGGGTTGATCTCCTTTAGAATGGACTGGTTGGATCTCCTTGCAGTCCAAGGGACTCTCAAGAGTCTTCTCCAACACCACAGTCAAAAGAATCAATTCTTTGGTTCTTAGCCTTCTTCACAGTCCAACTCTCACATCCATACATGACTACTGGAAAAAACATAGCCTTGACTAGATGGACCTTAGTCGGCAAAGTAACGTCTCTGCTTTTGAATATGCTATCTAGGTTGCTCATAACTTTTCTTCGAGGAGTAAGCATCTTTTAATTTCATGGCTGCAATCACCATCTGCAGTGATTTTGGAGCCCCAAAAAGTAAAGTCTGACACTGTTTCCACTGTTTTCCCATCTATTTCTCATGAAGCGATGGGACCAGATGCCATGATCTCCGTTTTCTGAATATTGAGCTTTAAGCCAACCTTTTCACTCTCCTCTTTCACTTTCATCAAGAGGCTCTTTAGTTCTTCTTCACTCTCTGCTGTAAGGGTGGTGTCATCTGCATATCTGATATTACTGATATTTCTCCCGGCAATCTTGATTCCAGCTTGTGTTTCTTCCAGTCCAGTGTTTCTCATGATGTACTCTGCATATCAGTTAAATAAGCAGGGTGACAAAATACAGCCTTGACGTACTCCTTTTCCTATTTGGAACCAGTCTGTTGTTCCATGTCCAGTTCTAACTGTTGCTTTCTGGCCTGCATACAGATTTCTCAAGAGGAAGGTCAGGTGGTCTGGTGTTCCCATCTCTTTCAGAATTTTCCACAGTTTATTGTGATCCACACAGTCAAAGGCTTTGGCATAGTCAATAAAGCAGAAGTAGATGTTTTTCTGGAACTCTCTTGCTTTTTCTATGATCCAGCGGATGTTGGCAATTTGATCTCTGGTTCCTCTGCCTTTTCTAAAACCAGTTTGAACATCAGGAAGTTCACGGTTCACGTATTGCTGAAGCCTGGCTTGGAGAATTTTGAACATCACTTTACTAGCGTGTGACATGAGTGCAAGCTTTAGCATAATTCCTTCTAAAGAACACCCAGGGCTGATCTCCTCTAGAATGGACTGGTTGGATTGCTACTTCATGACAAATAGAAGGGGAAAAGGTGGAAGTAGTGACAGATTTCCTCTTCTTGGGCTCTAAAATCACTACAGATGGTGACTGCAGCTATGAAATCAGAAGACATTTGCTTCTTGGCAGGAAAGGTATGACAAACATAGTGTGTTGAAAAGCAGAGCCATTACTCTGCCGACAAAGGTCCCTATTGTCAAGGCTATGGTCTTCCCAGTGATCATGTATGATTGTGAGAGCTGGACTGTAAAGAAAGTATAGCGTTGAAGAATTGATGCCTTTGAACCATGGTGCTGGAGAAGACTCCTGAGAGTCCCTTGGACAGCAAGGAGATCAAACCAGTCAATCTTAAGGGAAATTAACCCTGTATACTCATTGGAAGGACTGATGCTGAAGTTGAAACTTCAGTATTTTGGATATCTGTGAACAGCTAACTCATTGGAAAAGTCCCTGATGCTGGGAAAGATTGAGGAGAAGGAGAAGAGGGCTTTGGAGGATGAGATGTTTGAATGGCATCACCGATACAATGGACCTGAACTTGGGCAAACTTCAGGAGACAGTGAGGGACAGAGGGGCCTGGGTGCTGCAGTCTATGGGTTCACCAAGAGTCAGACATGGCTGGGCAACTGAAAAACAACAACAATGTGTAAACAACAACACACAAAAAACCATATAGGACATTTGATTCACTAGGCAAGAGGCTTTTCCTTCACTGTATGCACAGGAAGGGAAATGTATATACTGGACAGTTAATATATAAGAATCAGCACAAACTAAGAAAAGGTACCCAAAAAGTGCTCTAGTATCTCAACCCAGCACAGAAGTGTCAATGATATACCTTCTCAAAGTGTTGAGATGAATTCTCTTTGATCATTTACATTTATTGTTGTTCTTATTCAGTTGCTAGGTCCTGTCTGACTCTTTTTGACCCCATGGATTACAATGCTCCAGGCTCTTCTGTCCTCCACTATCTCCCAGAGTTTACACAAATTCAGGTCCATTAAGTCAGTGTTTCTATCTATCTCATCCTCTGCCGCCCTCTTCTCTTTTTGCCTTGGTTCTTTTTCATCGGGGTCTTTTCCAATGAATTGGCTCTTCTCATCAGGTGGCCAAAGTATTGGAACTTTAGCTTCAGCATCAGTTCTTCCAATGAATTTTTAGGGTTGATTTCTTTAGGGTTGGCTGTTTTGATATCTTTGCTGTCCAAGGGACTCTCAAGACTCTTCTCCAGAATCACAAATTAAAAACACCAATTCCTCAGCACTCAGCCTTGTTTATGGTCCAACTCTCACATCCGTATGTGACTACTGGAAAAACCACAGCTTTTACTATAGGGACTTTGTTGGCAAAATGACGGCTCTGCTTCTTAATATGCTGCATAGTTTTGTCATAGTTTTCCTTCCAAGGAGGAAGCATCTTTTAATTTCATGGCTGCAGTCACTGTCTGCATTGATTTTGGAGCCAAATAAAATAAAATATGTCACTGGTTCCACTTTTTCTCCTAACTTATTACTACATGCAAAAATTTCCTTTTAGCTAAGTTAATGTTGAATTTCTGTTCTTAGCAATCAAATTGTTCAGTCATGAAGTTGTGTCTGACTATGATCCTATGGTGGAGAAGGAAATGGCAACCCACACCAGTACTCTTGCCTGGAAAATCTCATGGATGGAGAAGCCTGATAGGCTATAGTCCATGGTGTGGTGTCGCAAAGAGTCAGACATGACTGAGCAGCTTCACTTCACTTCACATGATTCTATGGACTGCTGCACACCAGGCTTCCCCCTGTCCTTCACTGTCTCCTGGAGTTTGCTCAAACTTATGTTCACTGAGTAAGTGAAGCTATCTCTGGAGAGGGAAATGGCAAACCACATCAGTATTTTTTGCTCGAGAACCCCATGGACAGCATGAAAAGGCAATCATATGAGCCCAGACAAATGCAAATATGTTGGTAAGTATTTTGCTGGGTCTCTTTGCCTGTCTCAGCCTGTCGATAATCAGTGTTGTGACTGGATTGGCTCTTGCAGCCCTTGTTAGAGTTGCAGATGCCCTCAGCAATGACCACCAGGAAACGTTGAAAGAGACAAAGCTTATTACTTACAAGTTTTGAAAATTACACGGCACACCTGGGCGACACAGTGAGGTCATGGATAGGTAGCATCTACTGAAAGAAAAACACATACTGTGCAATGGAAGCTGTGAGTTAATGTTTTTTGGAGGCCTTGGTGAAGACTACAGGAGAGAGCCTGTCAGATTGCTGTGAGAAACTGCCTCTAAGTGTTGAAGAGGAGCAGATATATGCAAATTTGAGGGGAAAACATATTGTCAAGCATAAAAAGATTACTGCTCAATCCAAGGAAAAGAAATTTCAAGTTAATGATTTTAATGTTTTCCATTGCATGGGAAGATGAAAGAATGCAGATTCATTGAAATTTGTCCTTAGACAGGTGTCTTAACTGGGCTTCCCAGCTGGTGCAGGGGTAAAGAATCTGCTTGCTAACACAGGAGAGGCAGGAGAAACGGATTTGCTTCCTGGGCCAGGAAGATCCTCTGGAGTAGGAAATGGCAAGCTGCTCCAGTATTCTTGACTGGAAAATTTCATGCACAGAGGAGCCTGGAGCCTGGTGGGTGATGAGGCTGCTAAAGAGTCAGATGCACCTGATGGACTAAGCACCATGAAAGTATCTGGGGGCCTGTACATCCAAAGCATAGCATACTCGCTGTTTTTCTCCATCTTGAAGTCCCCTGTTCCTGGATGACTAGCATGGTTAATGGCATGATCCTTGTAGAACTGAAGGGCAGACGACACTTTTTTTTTTTTCTTTTCCTTTACAAGTGTTTGACAGGTTTGGTAGGGTTGAGGGTGGGGGGCCTAAGGTTTCACAACTTACTCTTTGTTGGTGAATTTAAAGTATAAAATCGAGGAATTTAAACCGTGAGAAGAGAAAACAAAAATGAAAACGGCGCAAAAACACAGCGGGCCCAAATTGCCAGTCACCCGCATTAGCCAAGATCTCTACAATAAGGGAATCTGGCAGCGTGGTGGTGGGGAGGCTGTGGGGAAGGGGTTCTGGTGGCTGAGGTGGCCTAGCTTTTTATCTAGTGCATTTCTTTGGCTGCAAAATTATTTAGTCTCGATAGCCATCTTAGAAGTGGATGCCTCCACAATCAAACCTTAATTTGGGCATTTGCACTAGCATTGAAACATACATATTACCATATGTAAAATAAAAAAAAAACAGTGGGAATTTGCTGCATGGTGCAGGGTGCCCAAGCCTGGTACTCTGACTACCTACAGGAGTGGGGTGGGGTGGGAGGTGAGAAGGACGTTCAAGAGGGAAGGGACATGTGTACAGCTATGGTTGATTCTTGTTGATGTATGACAGAAGCTAACACAATATTATAAAACAATTATCCTTCAATTAAAAATACAATATTGAAAAGTAATTAGCCTCCAATTAAAATAAATACATTTGTATTTAAAAAACCAATACAATAGTGTAATGAGCACTCTGATACCCCCCCAAAAAATTAAAAAACAATTTAAAAAAATTTTAAAAGAAAGAAAAAGAAGCAACATTTTAGGGCTTATGTACTACCAGGAAATTTTTTCAACATTCATGGAAATAAATTACATATAGGTAAGTGGCTTCAGAGAGAAACTGATAAAAGTAGCAAATTGGGAAAATTATGACTATAAAGTAAAACAATGAAACATGATGTGTGAAACATATTCTTAATTTCATCATATCAGAAAAATCAGTAATTATATTATGATATAAGCTAAAAAAAAAATCTGTGATAAATTTAAGTTGAAATGTAGACCAAGCATAAAAGACCAAGGGTTTTAGACACTTTAGTATAAAAGTCGATTGTAATCTCATGGCATGGGCCAACATTTTGGAATAATACTGTTTTAGGGCTATACCTGCTAATATAATCTACCCTGCTTACTTGACAAACAGTAAAATTAAAATTCTACAATATATGACCATACTAATATCACAATTATTATAGATAAATCAATATTTAGTGTTAAATATTGAACTTCAAAAATGCAAATTCTTTTGGAGTAAACCCAATTAGTCCTTTCACTGTTGCAATGACCGCCAAAGTCCTCTCTGATAATAAATTTAGTATGCGGAGTAAACATACATATGGCAAAAAGATGTCTAACAGAGACATTTCCAGATGAGTGTTAAATTATTTAAAAACTGAAGGTCATATAAACCTGAAGTTTTTTCAAGTCATTCTGGCTACAAGTATTAAGAAAATTATTGAGCAAGTACTTAATATGTAATAACATACAGCTGTAAGATCTACAGGGTCACCTTTTAGATTGGAAATGAAAAACACACATAGATGCTAATTTCATTTCTTTGGCTTTGTTTTGTCATAATACAGAAGAGATTCCCCTTAAATATTAATGATAGTTTCTCCTCAGAACTATTTTGATATGATCTTGAGAGACCATAATACTTTAACATTCATTTAGATAGTAGATAATATTTCAATTATTCATATACCTATTATATCCAGATGAATGTAAAGGGCACACTGTCACTTTTAATAATGCCAACTGGAAGTATATTTCTGGTAATGGAACGCTTATATAAAAATATTTAGTAAGGAGCTGATACTTTTATGATATTAAGTAAAGGATTTTTGTTTAAACTTCTGATTTCTAGTCTATATTTGAATGCTGCTGTTTAATTATGAATTTAAAATACATTGTCAAAATTTCTTAGAACTCCAATAGAGCCTGTGTTTTAGTCAGTGTATAAAGCAAAATTTCAGTATGAAATCGTTTTATTTCAAGTTAATATTTATTATGTTGTTATTTGGAAATCTCAAGGGCTATGGAGTATTTTAAAGATATGTTAAGTAACACAACAGAAAATTATCTCGATCAAGAGAACTACTTGTCAATATTGCTAAGACGTTCAACATATTTTCAGACATTAAAATGTGGATTGTTGAACCATATTCGGTTAAGGAAGATAGTGATGTGTTCCTTAAAAAGAATCTTCTCATTTGAAGGATTAAGTAACTGTGGGCTCTCCTGGTGGCTCAAAGGTAAATAATCCATCAGAAATTTAGGAGATGTGGGTTCAATCTCTGGGTCAGGAAGATTCACTGGAAAGCAAATGGCAACCCATTCCAATATTCTTTCCTAGAGAATCCCATGGACCTAAGGAGGCTGGCAGGCTACATCCCATGGGGTCAAAAAAGAGTCGGACATGATGACTATAGAACAACAAACGACAAAGATAAGCTAAGCATGTTTCCATTTAACAAGTATGATTAAATTTTATCATCACCTGATGCAAAGAGCTGACTCATTTGAAAAGACCATGATGCTGGGAAAGATTGAGGGCAGGAGGAGAAGGGGACGACAGAGGATGAGATGGTTGGATGGCATCACCGACTCGATGGACATGGGTTTGGGTGAACTCCAGGAGTTGGTAATGGACAGAGAGGCCTGTAGTGCTGCGATTCATGGGGTCTCAAAGAGTCAGACACGACTGAGCAACGAACTGAACTGAACTGAAAAGGCATTGATGATGGTAATTTATTTAAGGACAGTGTTCTACCCACTGGTGGCTAAATTCAGATTCCTTTATTATTGTTGTTCTCTTCTCTCTGGTTTCAGTTCCTGGTTTTGTCACTGAGCTAAAAGGATGTGGGATAAATTGTTTCAACTTATTTCTCTTTTCTGAAATGGTGACCACTGTCTATTACAGTATTACATATTAATATATGAGCTAATATGTATTAGTAACAGTAACATTTCACTATGGAAGATATTTAATATGATGTTTCCTTTATTTTCATAGTCAGAGATGTGTCTTTTGTATTTCAGTTTAATTTTATTTATATTATGTCTTCTCTATATTGGTTATTCTTGATTCATCTGACTTTTTGTCAAAGATAGCATCTTGCCTTGTTATGTTTGAGTATTTATTTTAAAATATAGTTATTTGAGTAGATCAGGGCATACATAGGACACCAAAATTGTTTAAATTTTACTCTTTTAAAGGAATTGCTGATTTTTTCTCTGTTGTATATTCTTGATTATCAGCCACAAAAAAGAACAAATTTGAGTTAGTTCTAAGGAGGTGGATGACTCTAGAGCCTGTTATACAGATATAAGTAAGTCAGGAAGAGAAAAACAAACGTCATGTATTAATGTATATATGTATATAAAATCTAGAAAAATGGTACTGATAAACCTACTTGCAGGGCAGCAATAGAGATGCAAACATAGTGAACAGAATTGTGGATACAGTAGAGGAAGGAGAGGGTGGGATTAATTGAGAGAGTAGCATTGAAAATATACACTACCATATGTAAAATGAATAGCTTGTGGGAAGCTACTGTATAACACAAGGAGCTCAAGCCAGTGTCCTGTGACAGCCGAAAAGGGTGGGATGCAGTGGGGTTGGAGGGAGGTTCAAGAAGGAGGGAATGTATACCTATGACTGATTCATGTTGATGCGTGGCAGAAACCAAAACAACACTGTAAAGCAATAATCTTCCCATTAAAAGTAAGGTTTAAAATGATTGCTGATCTTTCTATCATCACTTATATCATGCCTGATTGTCTAGTTACTTAAATTATGCTGTATAAAAGATAGTTATTTCATATCCTCAGTTCTGAAATCAATGCCGTTAGGAGCCTATTAACTCAGAGGTGACAGTGATGATGACTGTTGGGGGGTGTAATTTGCATGCAAGAAAAAGCCATTTTTTTTTATTATTTGAAATTATAAATACAACTTGATCCACTTCATTTTTATTTGGTTTAATAATTAAGTGCCAAAATCCACTGGATCATAGAAAAATCAAGGGAATTCCAGAAAAATATCTACTTGTGCTTCATTGACTATACTAAAATCTTTGATTGTGTGGATCACAACAAACTGGAAAATTCTTAAAGAAAAAGGAATACCAGACCACTTTACCTGCCTTCAGAGAAACCTGTATGCAAGACAAGAAGCAACAGTTAGAAGTGGACACAGAAAAACTGGTTGAAAATTGGGAAATGAGTATGATAAAGCTGTATGTTGTCACTATTTATTTAACTTAAATGCAGAGTATATAATGCAAAATGCTGGGCTGGATGACTCACAAGCTGGATCAAGACTGCCAGGAGAAATATCAATAACTTCAGATATACATATGACACCACCCTAATGGCAGAAAGCAAAGAGGAACTAAAAAGCCTCTTGATGAAGGTGAAGTGTTGTTGTTCAGTCATGTCAGACTCTTTGACGTGATGACTGTAGCCTGCCAGACACTTCTCTCCAAGGGATTTTCCAGGCAAGATAACTGGAGTGGGTTGCCATTTCCTCCTCTAGGGGATCTTCCCAATCCAGGGATCAAACCCAGGTATCCCACATGACAGGTAGATTCTTTACCATCTGAGCCACCAGGGAGGCCAATTATGAACTATTAAATGTGATGGTTTCAAGTTTATGTACAGTCCAAATCTTGATAATTACCCCTTTTAAAAACATAACAGATTCATTGAGGCATTGTTCACATAACATATAATTCACTAATTTGAAGTTTACAATTCAATGCTTTTTAGTATATTCACGTTTGTCCAACGATCACTGCAGTAGATATTAGAACTTTTTTTTAACATCCTATAAAGAAATTCTAAACCCTAGAAATATCCTCTACAGCTTTTCAGTATGCTATCTAGGTTGGTCATAACTTTCCTTCCAAGGAGTAAGTGTCTTTTAATCTCATGGCTGCAATCACCATCTGCAGTGATTTTGGAAGCCAAAAAAATAAAGTCTGACACTGTTTCCACTGTTTCCCCATCTATTTCCCATGAAGTGATGAGACCATATGCCATGATCTTAGTTTTCTGAATGTTGAGCTTTAAGCTGAACTGTGGTGTTGGAAAAGACTCTTGAGAGTCCCTTGGACTGCAAGGAGATCCAACCAGTCCATTCTAAAGGAGATCAACCCCGGGGAATTTTTGGAAGGAATGATGCTAAAGCTGAAATTCCAGTACTTTGGCCACCTCATGCGAAGAGTTGACTCATTGGAAAATACTTCGATGCTGGGAGGGATTGGGGGCAGGAGGAGAAGGGGATGACCGAGGATGAGATGGCGGGATGGTATCACTGACTCAATGGACGTGATTCTGAGTGAACTCCGAGTATTGGTGATGGACAGGGAGGTCTGGCGTGCTGCGATTCATGGGGTCACAAAGAGTTGGACATGACTGAGTGACTGAACTGAACTGAACTGAACTTTAAGCCAACTTTTTCACTCTCTTCTTTCACTTTCATCAAGAGGCTTTCTAGTTCCTCTTCACTTTCTGCCATAAGGGTGGTATCATCTGCATATCTGAGGTTATTGATATTTCTCCCAGCAATCTTGATTCCAGCTTGTGCTTCTTCCAGTCCAGCATTTCTCATGATGTACTCTGCATATAAGTTAAATAAGCAGGGTGACAATATACAGCCTTGACGTACTCCTTTTCCTATTTGGAACCAGTCTGTTGTTCCATGTCCAGTTCTAACTGTTGCTTCCTGACCTGCATATAGGTTTCTAAAGAGGCAGGTCAGGTGGTCTGGTATTCCCATCTCTTTCAGAATTTTCCACAGTTTATTGTGATCCACACAGTCAAAGGCTTTGGCATTGTCAATAAAGCAGAAGTAGATGTTTTTCTGGAACTCTCTTGCTTTTTCAATGATCCAGCAGATGTCAGCAATTTGATCTCTGGTTCCTCTTTCTTGGAAGGAAAGTTATGACCAACCTAGATAGCATATTGAAAAGCAGAGACATTACTTTGCCAACAAAGATCTGTCTAGTCAAGGCTATGGTTTTTCCAGAGGTCATGTATGGATGTGAGAGTTGGACTGTGAAGAAAGCTGAGCACCGAAGAATTGATGCTTTTGAACTGTGGTGCTGGAGAAGGCTCCTGAGAGTCCCTTGGGCTTCTGGGAGATCCAACCAGTCCATTCTAAAGGAAATCAGTTCTGGGTGTTCATTGGAAGAACTGACACTGAAGCTGAAACTCCAATACTTTGTCCACCTCATGCGAAGAGTTGACTCACTGGAAAAGTCCCTGATGCTGGCAGGGATTGAGGGCAGGAGGAGAAGGGGATGAGAGAGGATGAGATGGCTGGATGGATCACTGATTCGATGGACATGAGTTTGAGTAACTCCGGGCATTAGTGATGGACAGGGAAGCCTGGCATGCTGTGAGTCATGGGATCGTGAAGAGTCGGACATGACTGAGCAACTGAACTGAACTGAACTGATCCTCTACTGGGATCCCTATGCCCCTAGCCATATGGAACCGTGAACTTGTAGTCTATTGCCATGGATTTTCCTATTCTGGACTTTTTATCAAAAATGAAGCATGTACTATGCAGTCTTTTGTGAGTAACTACTTTCATGTAATATAAGATTTTTAAATTTCATCTACATTGTAGCTCATTCAGTAACTCATTCATTTTTATGGTCAAATGATAGTGTTTATCCATTTATGTCACATTTTGTTTTTCTGTTCATCATTGAGTTGTTTTCACATTTTGACTATTGAATATAATTCTGCTATAAACAATAAAACATAAATATTCTACAAGGTTTTTCACACATTTAGTTCTCATTTCTCTTGGAAATATATCTAGGAATGAAATTGTCATATCATATAGTAAGTCTATGTTTGGTCTTTGCACGTGGCCCATTGGTAAAGAATCCACCTGCCAATGCAGGAGACACCGGTACCATCCCTGGATCCAGAAGATCCCCTGGAGAGGAATATGGCCACCCATTCCACTATTCTTGCCTGGAAAGTCTCACGGACAGAGTCTGGTGGGCTACAGTCTATGGGGTCAGAAAGACTGGAACATGACTTTGTGACTGAACATGCACCCACAAGTCTATGTTTAACTACCTGAAGAACTGCCTGATTGTTCTCCAAGCTGGCTGCATTATTTTACATTCCTATCAGCAGTGCATGAGAGTTCCAAATTGTCCACATCTTGGAAAATCAGTATTTGTTACCTTGCTTTTATAATGATAAAATATAATTTTATAATTATAGCTACCATAGAAAACCATCCTATACATATACATGAAGTGGATGCAAAGAAATATTTTATTGTAGCTTTGATTTGTATTACTCTGACAAGTAATGATGTGGAACACTTTCAGTTCAGTTCGGTCACTCAGTCGTGTCCGACTCTTTGCGACCCCATGAATTGCAGCACGCCAGGCCTCCCTGTCCATCACCATCTCCCAGAGTTCACTCAGACTTACGTCCATCGAATCAGTCATGCCATCCAGCCATCTCATCCTCAGTTGTCCCCTTCTCCTCCTGCCCCCAATCCCTCCCAGCATCACAGTCTTTTCCAATGAGTCAACTCTTCGCATGAGGTGGCCAAAGTACTGGAGCTTCAGCTTTAGCATCATTCCTTCCAAAGAAATCCCAGGGCTGATCTCCTTCAGAATGGACTGGTTGGATCTCCTTGCAGTCCCAGGGACTCTCAAGAGCCTTCTCCAACACCACAGTTCAAAAGCATCAATTCTTCGGTGCTCAGCTTTCTTCACAGTCCAACTCTCACATCCATACATGACCACAGGAAAAACCATAGCCTTGACTAGATGGACATTTGTTGGCAAAGTAATGTCTCTGCTTTTGAATATGCTATCTAGGTTGGTCATAACTTTTCTTCCAAGTAGTAAGCATCTATTAATTTCATGGCTGCAGTCACCATCTGCAGTGATTTTGGAGCCCCAAAAAATAAAGTCTGACACTGTTTCTACTGTTTCCCCATCTATTTCCCATGAAGTGATGGGACCGGATGCCATGATCTTCGTTTTCTGAATGTTGAGCTTTAAGCCAACTTTTTCACTCTCCTCTTTCACTTTCATCAAGAGGCTTTTTAGTTCCTCTTCACTTTCTGCCATAAGGGTAGTGTCATCTGCATATCTGAGGTTATTGATATTTCTCCTGGCAATCTTGATTCCAGCTTGTGCTTCTTCCAGTCCAGCGTTTCTCATGATGTACTCTGCATATAAGTTAAATAAGCAGGGTGACAATATACAGCCTTGACATACTCCTTTTCCTATTTGGAACCAGTCTGTTGTTCCATGTCCAGTTCTAACTGTTGGTTCCTGACCTGCATACAGATTTCTCAAGAGGCTGGTTAGGACTTTACCATTTTATATTTAATAAGATCTTTTGCTCATTAGAAATTGATTTATTTTTATTTATTATTACTTAGTTGTAAAAACTATTTTGCAGTCTAGGAACAAATACTTATAAGATTGTGATTTGCAAATATTTTCTACCATTCTGTGGGTTGTTTTTTCACTTTAGTGATAGTGTCCTTTTCATATTTTTCATGTATTTCATACTGTTTATATATTCTTTGCAGACAAAGATGGACAAGCTCTATTCAGTCAGCAAAAACAAGATAGGGAGCTGACTGTGACTCAGATCATGAACTCCTTATTGCCAAATTGAGACTTAAATTGAAAAAAAGTGGGGAAAACCGCTCACTATTCAGATATGACCTAAATCAAATCCCTTATGATTATACATTGGATGTGAGAAATAGATTTAAGGGACTAGATCTTATAGAGTGTTTGATGAACTATGGACAGAGGTTCGTGACATTGTACAGGAGACAGAAATCAAGACCATCCCCCAAAAAAAAGAAATGCAAAAAAGAAAATTGGCTGTCTGAGGAGGCCTTACAAATAGCTGTGAAAAGAGGAGAAGTGAAAAGTAAAGGAGAAAAGGAAATATATATTCATTTGAATGCAGAGTTCCAAAGAATAGCAAGGAGAGATAAGAAAGCCTTCCTCAGGGATCAGTGCAAAGAAATAGAGGAAAACAATAGATTAGGAAAAACTAGAGATCTCTTCAAGAAAATTAGAGACACCAAGGGAACATTTCATGCAAACATGGGCTCGATAAAGGACATAAATGGTATGGACCTAACAGAAGTAGAACATATTAAGAAGAGGTGGCAAGAATACACGGAAGAACTGTACAAAAAAGATCTTCATGACCCAGATAATCACGATGGTGTGATCACTCACTTACAGTCAGACATCCTGGAATGTGAAGTCAGGTGGGCCTTAGGAAGCATCACTATGAACAAAGCTAGTGGAGGTGATGGAATTCCAATTGAGCTATTTCAAATCCTAAAAGATGATGCTGTGATAATGCTGCACTCAATATGTCAGCAAATTTGGAAAACTCAGCAGTGGCCACAGGACTGGAAAATGTCAGTTTTCATTTCAATCCCAGAGAAAGGTAATACCAAAGACTCAAACTACCACACAAGTGCACTTATCTCACACACTATTAGAGTAATGCTCAAACTTCTCCAAGTCAGACTTCAGCAGTACATGAACTGTAAACTTCTAGATGTTCAAGCTGGTTTTAGAAAAGGCAGAGGAACCAGAGATCAAATTACCAACATCCACTGGATCAAGCACAGACTGGAACCAAGATTGCTGGGAGAAATAGCAATAACCTCAGATATCATATGACACCACCCTAATGGCAGAAAGTAAAGAGCCTCTTGCTGAAAGTGAAAGAGGAGACTGAAAAAGTTGGCTTAAAGCTCAACATTCAGAAAACTAAAATCATGGCATCTGATCCCATCACTTCATGGGAAATAGATGGGGAATCAGTGGAAACAGTGGCTGACTTTATTTTTCTGGGCTCCAAAATCACTGCAGATGTTGATTGTAGCCATGAAATTAAAAGACGTTTACTCCTTGAAAGGAAAGTTATGACCAACCTAGATAGCATATTCAAAAGCAGAGACATTACTTTGCCAACAAAGTTCCGTCTAGTTAAGGCTATGGTTTTTCCAGTGATCATGCATGAATGTGAGAGCTGGACTATAAATAAAGCTGATCACCGAAGAATTGTTGCTTTTGAACTGTCGTGTTGGAGAAGACTCTTTGAGAGTCCCTTGGACTGCAAGGAGATCCAACCAGTCCATCCTAAAGGAGATCAGTCCTGGGTGTTCATTGGAAGGACTGATATTGAAGCTGAAACTCCAATACTTTGGCCACCTGATGCGAAGAGCTGACTCATTAGAAAAGACCCTGATGCTGGGAAAGATTGAGTGCAGGATGATAAGGGGACATGGAGGATGAGATGGTTGCATGACATCACTGATTTAATGGACTTGAATTTGGGTGAACTCCGGGAGTTGGACAGGGAGACCTGGCGTGTGGCGGTTCATGGGGTTGCAAAGAATTGGACATGGCTGAGCGACTTAACTGAACTGAACGGGTAGTGTCCTATAGAGTTTCATATGAACATTAGGATTAGCTATCAGTTGAGACTGTGATAGGGATTGTGTGTAATCTATAGATTAATTGGGAGGTTATTTCACCATTTTAACTATATTAAGTAATCTGATCCATAAATACAAGATTTTTTCCATTTATTTAGCTCTTCTTTGACCAATATTTTATGTTTTCAAACCATAAATTTCACACACACATTTCATTTTGTTATTCTTTTCCATTCACACTTCATTTTTGTTAATAATCATCTTATTCTTTTTGATATAATTTTACGTGAAGTAGAAATTTTATTTTGTATTGATTATTCCAAGTGATAATCATGCAATGGATTATTTTATATCCATATTGTATCTTGCAATCTTACTGAAGTTTTTCACGAGTGATAATATTTTTAGTGAGTTCTTATAAGCTTTTTTAATGTCCAATATCATGTCATCTGTGAACAGATGAAGTTTTACTACTTCTTTTCCCCTTTGCATGTCTTTTGTTCTCTTGCTGATCACCCTTGACCAAACTTCTAATATTAATACAATGTTGTGCAGAAGGGGCAATGGCACCCCACTCCAGTACTCTTGCCTGGAAAATCCCATGGACAGAGGAGCCTGGTGGGCTGCAGTCCATGGGGTCGCTAAGAGTCGGACACGACAGAGCGATTTCACTTTCACTTTTCACTTTCATGCATTGGAGAAGGAAATGGCAACCCACTCCAGTATTCTTGCCTGGAGAATCCCAGGGATGGGAGAGCCCGGTGGGCTGCCATCTATGGGATCGCACAGAGTTGCACATGACTGATGCGACTTAGCAGCAGCAGCAGCAGAAGGGGCAAGAATGAATGCCCCTCTTTTGTTGCAGATCTCAGAGGGATAGCATCTAGTCTTTCACCATTAAGTATAGTGTGGGTTTTTCAAAGATGCCTTTTCTTATGAAGACTTCTTTGAACAAAATATGCTTCTATAATTTTGTGATAACACTAGGGACATGAAGGAGAAGGCAATGGCACCCCACTCCAGTACTCTTGCCTGGAAAATCCCATGGATGGAGGAACCTGGTAGGCTGCAGTCCATGGGGTCCGTAAGAGTCAGACACCAACTGAGCGACTTCACTTTCTCTTTTCACCTTCATGTATTGGAGAAGGAAATGGCAACCCACTCTAGTATTCTTGCCTGGAGAATCCCAGGGATGGGGGAGCCTGGTGGGCTGCCGTCTATGGGGTCGCACAGAGTCGGACACGACTGAAGCGACTTAGCAGCAGCAGCAGGGACATGAAATTGCCTAGTTTCAAAGGTTAGGTTTTCTTTGTTTATTTGTTTGTTTCCACCTTCTCTGAGCCTGCTATTGGGTAAATAATTCAGATCAAGATTTGTGCTTCTAAACTGGTCACTTTGGAGGAAGAGAAAGGCAAAAAAAGCACATCAAATACTCTCAGACCTATTCCAGTTTCTCCACTACAGCACTTATTAGAGCTGTTCATGAGAGTGGAGGAGAGGGCTTCGTGTATTTCTAAGTCATGAACTAAATAGTAAACTGATCCCTTTTGAGTCCTCTTTTACTGGGGCATTGTTTCTTTTAGTTAAGAGCTTCAAGAGGGAAACAGGAGTAGCAGGATTTATCATAATAGTGACACAAAATGTACAAACAAATAAGAAGAGTAAATTTAAAACTTCACAACCACCAAACAGTAAGTATTTTAAATGGTTTTCTTGTTTAGAAAGCTACAGGATTTGATTGAATGTGCTTCAGATTTCACCTGCATTCATCAAAGTAGCCTGATCATCTTAAGCTCCACATTTTTACATGAGGTTAGCATAAACTGATTTGCACATATTTTGTTCAATAGTATTATAAAATGAATTATGCACTAAGCAGAGCAATGATTTACAATCTTTATGGCCATTTTCCATTCTTTAAAATTTTTATAAGGATTTTATCACTTAAAAAATTTACATTTGAGTAGTTTCATCAAAAATAATTTGGGGTTCTAATTTTTGAAAATAATAGGGCACATATGAAAAGATCAAACATTAAGATAGATTCAGTTTTGCTATCTAAGAACTTTTTACACTGCTACTGTCTACAGAGTCGAAGAGAATTATAATCTTAAGGGGAGGTGAAAGTCTTCTTAGAAATTTTAACTGAAATATTTGAAGGAGGACATGATGTCTGAATAAATATTTTACCGTATTTCTCATTAAAGCACAGTCTATGCATTGGTTACTCCAGTTAGATTTCTGTTTCCATTTGGGTATACAAAATGCTAGTATCAGCACTGTGCATAGTCTCTGGAGATAGATGAAAAATAAAAGATAATGACTAACTATCATCAGATGAATCATTGCATTGTAGCAACTAGATTACTTACGTGAAAGGCACATTTCCTTGTGAGAAATGACCTATTTCTCATAGCAATAATATTTATTCTTTCCCTTCTTTTGTACCCAGTTTATTCTCACCTTCCTAAATCCAATTTTAATTTTAATATTGTATGTTCAACTCAGTAGAAAAAATACTTTAAAAGGCACTCTTATTCCTAAACTTTCATGTTAGTGAAATAATCCGATTTCTGTTATGTATACATCGAACAATAATGTAAAATTATTTTGAGCATTAAAGTCTATTTTTAAAAATTGCATTCCCATTTAAGCTCAGTTGTCACAAGTGTCACTGATGAATTGCCATGTCACCAGGCTTAAGTAGTTGTTCTTTAATATGCTAGCTGAAGACCATGTATATACTGCTGTTGTCATTCAGTCCCCAGGTCGTATTCGACAGTTCACGACCCCATGGACTGCAGCACAGCAGACTTCCCTGTTGCTCACCATCTCTTGGAGTTTCCCCAAGTTCATGTGCATTGAATCAGTGATGCCATCCAACCATCTCATCCTCTGTACATGCTGCCATATTAAAATTTATTAAATTAAAAATATGTATCATCCATTAGAAATTATTGAAATTATGTATCATCCATTAGAAATCATATATCATCCACTAGGTATCATCCATTAGAATGAAAATTGCTTAGGAGGTAAAAATCATGTGTAATTAATTATCAACCTTATTAAGTGGAGCTGTTTTGATACTGTACAGGTATTCAATAATATTTTATTAAATGTCATTAAATAGGACTACACCAAAGGATTATTTCCTATTTCCTCATGAATCTTAATTTTTATTATTTTCCCTGAAGGAAATTTGGTGTAGTAAAAAACTTAATAAAAGCAAGAGTTAATGATAAAATAATTGTTAACAATTTTCTAATTTATCCACCCTTGTCAATTTCTCTGAAACCAAACTGGTAATATCAATTCAACACTGATTATAAGTAAGTAATTAGGGATATAAATTGATTCCTGGTTATAATTAAGTGGAGTCTGGATAAAGGAAAAGTGGTTGTAGGCCTATATGACCTATTTATTTTAAGGGAGAAGTGTTCACATAATGCTCCACTTTCCTCAATGTGGCATCATAGATGTTGCTTGGTTTTTAATTTTAAGCTAATGCAATCATAGGCATTCTGACATTCTTTTGTCTGTTTCTTTCTAATTAATATGCCTATAAAATTTATCTATGTTCTTGCATACATAATTTGTACTTGCATAAATGCTATGTAATATCAAATCATCTGAATATGCTGCATTACATTTATTCATTTCAATGAGGATCAGCATTGACACTGTTCCCAGGTTTAGGCCTTTATGAATATAGCTGCATCTTCCTTTGATGTGGTAGACAAGAAGGCATCTCATGTAGATGGCTCTTCAAGGAAGGGTTTTTTGTCCTCCGTCAAGGAGTGCAGCCAAAGGAAGTCCTCCAGCTGTCAGCTCCTTCCGGCCCAGCCTCTGAAGCAGAGCCACCCTGCCCAAAGCTATAAAAAGCTTGTCTAATTTAGTCTGATGTGAAACAAAGGGCAGCTTTATGCCAAATTATCTTCAGTGGTTGGCAGAGGCTTTCTTAGTCCTGCTCTGCAGAGTGTCATTGCTCCATTCTATTTCCCTTTACTCAGGTTGATTAAAACACAAACAAACTCACAGGCCAAGCTCTGACTCACTGACTTCCACAAACAAACCATTTGTTTAAGAGGAGGGAGGGCTTCCTTTCCCTGAAGGGAAGCTAATCCACTGAATAAATATGCCTCTGGCACTTGTTTTATCCATGAGAGAATTAGAAGATGATTAGAATTGATGATTCCCATTTCACATATTAGCAAGGTAATGTTCAAAACCCTTCAAACTTCACTGCAGTATGTGAACCAAGAACTTCCAGATGTACAATGTGGATTTAAAAAGGCAAAGGAAACAGAGATCAAAATGCAAACCTCTGGTGGGTCATAGAAAGAGCAAGAGAATTCCAGAAAACATCTACTTGTGCTTCAGTGACTATGCAAAATCCTTTGACTGTGTGGATCACAAAAAACTGTGGGAAATTCTAGTTGGTAATACCGGACCACCTTACCGATCTACTGAAAAACCTGTATGTAGGTCAAGAAAAAACAGAATCAGACATGGAACAATGAACTAACTGCAAATTGGGAAAGGAGGATGTCAAGGCTGTATGTTGTCACTCTGCTTATTTAACTTATATGCAGAGTACATCATGCAAAATGCTGAGATGGATGAAGCACAAGCTGGAATCAGGATTGCTGGGAGAATATTAGCAACCTCAAATATGCAGATGATACCTCTGTAATGCAGAAAGTGACAAGGAACTAAAGAGCCTCTTGATGAGGGTGAAAGAGGACAGTGAAATGGTTGGCTTAAAACTGGACATTCAAAAAAAACGAAGATTATGGCATCTGGCCCCATCACTTTAGGGCAAATATAAGGGGTAAAATTGGAACCAGTAACAGATTTTATTTTCTTGGACTCCGAAATCACTGCAGATGGTAACTGCAACCATGAAATTAAAAGATGCTTAGTCCTTGGAAGGAAAGCTGTAACAAAATTAGACAGCATAGCCTCCAATTAAAATAAATTTAAATTTAAAAAATAAATAAAATAAAAGATCAAATAGAAAAAAAAAAGGGGCAGAGACATCACTTTGCAGACAAAGGTCCATATAGTCAAAGCTATGGCTTTTCCAATAACCAGGTACAGATGGGAGAGTTGGAATATAAAGAAAATTGACCACTGAAGAATTGATGCTTTTGAAATGTGGTGCTGGAGAAGACACTTAAGAGTCCATTGGAGAGCAAGATCAAACCAGTCAATCTTAAATGAAATCAATAATGAATAGACATGGGAAGGACTGTGACTGAAGCTGAAACTCCAATACTTTGGCCAGCTGATGTGAAGAGCAGACTCATTGGGAAAGATCCTGATGCTAGGAAAGACTGAACGCAGGAAGAGAAAAAGGTGACAGAGGATGAAATGGTTGGCTGCCATCATCAACTCAATGGATGAGTTTGAGCAAGCTCAGCGAGATAGTGAAGGACAGGGAGGCCTGATGTGTTGTAGTTCATGGGATCTCAAAGAATCAGACCTGACTTAGAAACTGAAAAGCAACAATAATTTCCACTTCAATTTTATTAGTAAAGATCATATGTTGTCACCCTGGTTATTTAACTTATATGCAGAGTACATCATACGAAATACTGGGATGGATGAAGCACAAGCTGGAATCAGGATTGCTGGGAGAATATTAGCAACCTCAGATATGCAGACGATACTTCTGTAATGCAGAAAGTAATAAGGAACTAAAGAGCCTCTTGATGAGGGTGAAAGAAGACAGTAAAAAAGTTGGCTTAAAACTGGACATTCAAAAAACTAAGATTATGGCATCTGGTCCCATCACTTTAGGGCAAATATAAGGGGTAAAATTGGAACCAACAAAATAATTTAACATGTGTTGATTTTTCCACTTTTACTTTTTAGAAGTGTGTGCTCTTGTGTTCTTCTTTTTCCAAGTTTGCTTTCTTAAAGTAGTCTGTACAACAAATACAATTCGTTTTTTTAAATCTTTGACCATAAACAATAAAGAAAATAAAATAGGTGAAAAGACTATGGTTAGTTTAGAGTCAAGTAAGACTCCCATGCTTTGAATAAAATACTTCTTTGGAATAACTCCTCTATTATTAGAAATGTATTTATTTTGTATCACTTTCCTTTTATATCTAGGTGTTAAATAGCCCACCAGTATCTCTATTGCATGAATGTTCAAGAATAGCACAAACACTTCCATAAAATAACTGGGTTTCCAGTTTTCTTCAAATAAGCTTTGAAAACAGATTGTCATATGTCTATGCTTAGTGACTTTTATTTTGAAACCATATTATTGACTGGTTTTTCATACATTTTAACTTGGAGGAGTTTCTTTTCAGTACTTTGGAGTCACTCAATAAAAATTAATCAACCTTGATTAACTGAATGATAATGACAGTCTCCGAGACATCCTGCTTTGTGATTGCGAGATGAATTTGTAATTAATGAGGACAAACTTTCAACAGTCATCACCAAGATAAGCAGTATATCCTGAAGTGTAGAGGCCACGACACCAGTTTTGGATTTCCCTTAGATTCTCTCCTGGGATCTCTTCTTCTTTCCTTTCTCCCTATCAAGCATCTTATCAGTCTCCCATTCTGCTCATCATTCTTTTCTAAGTTTTCTAAAATTCTGTTTAAGTTATTTATTGTTGGCAGCAACTCAAGAGGTCTACTAGACTTGATTTGGGTCCCTATGAATCCCTGTTTATTTTCATTTGCATTAGGAAAGAAATTTACCTTTACATTATTGAATAAAAAAATAAATGGTTGAGAGTTATTTGAGTGAACGTATGATATTTGCAATACATTTTCTTCTGAATTTGTAGAAAAGAATGGATTTAAAAACAGGGTAAGCATAGGTATTCTATTGAAATATAATGCTGGTAAGTAACCATTTACTTACCATCTGTTAATACACTTGTAACTATAAGTGATTCAAAATATAACATTTAATCTTTCCTTAAAATACTAGTTTTCTAGGTAGGAAGATAAAATATACCTATGCATAGGCATATCTTTTTGGTGTCTTACACTGTCATGGGGTTCTCAAGGCAAGACTACTGGAGTGGTCCTAGTGTGATTAGATTGACTAGTTTTCTGTAATTATGGTTTCAGTGTGTCTGCCCTCTTGCAACACCTACCGCCTTACTTCTACCCTCTACGCAAAGAAATAGAGGAAAAGAACAGAATGGGAAAGACTAAAGATCTCTTCAAGAAAATTAGAGACACCAGGGAACATTTCATGCAAACATGGGCTCAGTAAAGGACAGAAATGGTATGGACCTAACAGAAGCAGAAGATATTAAGAAGAGGTGGCAAGAATACATAGAAGAACTGTACAAAAAAGATCTTCACTACCCAGATAATCACGATGGTGTGATCACTCACCTAGAGCCAGACATCGTGGAATGTGAAGTCAAGTGGGCCTTAGAAAGCATCACTATGAACAAAGCTAGTGGAGGTGATGGAATTCCAGTTGAGCTATTTCAAATCCTGAAAGATGATGCTGTGAAAGTGCTGCACTCAATATGCCAGCAAATTTGGAAAACTCAGCAGTGGCCACAGGACTGGAAAAGGTCAGTTTGCATTCCAATCGCTAAGAAATGCTCAAACTACCGCACAATTGCACTCATCTCACACTCTAGTAAAGTAATGCTCAAAATTCTTCAAGCCAGGCTTCAGCAATACATGAACTGTGAAATTCCAGATGTTCAAGCTGTTTTTAGAAAAGGCAGAGGAACCAGAGATCAACTTGCCATCATCTGCTGGATCATCAAAAAAGCAAGAGAGTTCCAGAAAAACATCTATTTCTGCTTTATTGACTATGCCAAAGCCTTTTACTGTGTGGATCACAATAAACTGTGGAAAATTCTGAAAGAGATAGCAATACCAGACCACCTGACCTGCCTCTTGAGAGACTTATAAGAAGGTCAGGAAGCAACAGTTAGAACTGGACATGGAACAACAGACTGGTTTCAAATAGGAAAAGGAGTACGTCAAGGCTGTATATTGTCACCCTGCTTATTTAACTTATATGCAGAATACATCATGAGAAACACTGGGCTGGAAGAAGCACAAGCTGGAATCAAGATTGCTGGGAGAAATATCAATAACTCAGATATACAGATGACACCACCCTTATGGCAGAAAGTGAAGAGGAACTAAAAAGCCTCTTGATGAAAGTGAAAGAGGAGAGTGAAAAAGTTGGCTGAAGACTCAACATTCAGAAAACAAAGATCATGGCATCTGGTCCCATCACTTCATGGGAAACAGATGGGGAAACTGTGGAAACAGTGTCAGAGTTTATTTTTTGGGGGGGCTCCAAAATCACTGCAGATGGTGATTGCAGCCATGAAATTAAAAGACTCTTACTCCTTGGAAGAAAAATTATGACCAACCTAGATATCATATAGAAAAGCAGAGACATTACTTTGCCAACAAATGTCCATCTAGTCAAGGCTATGGTTTTTCTTGTGGACATGTATGGATGTGAGAGTTGGACTGTGAAGAAGGCTGAGCACCAAAGAATTGATGCTTTTGAACTGTGGTGTTGGAGAAGACTCTTGAGAGTCCCTTGGACTGCAAGGAGATCCAATCAGTCCATTCTGAAGGAGATCAACCCTGGGATTTCTTTGGAGGGAATGATGCTAAAGCTGAAACTCCAGTAGTTTGGCCACCTCATGTGAAGAGTTAACTCATTGGAAAAGACTGTGATGTTGGGAGGGATTGGGGGCAGGAGGAGAAGGGGACGACAGAGGATGAGATGGCTGGATGGCATCACTGACTCGATGGATGTGAGTTTGAGTGAACTCCGGGAGTTGGTGATGGACAGGGAGGCCTGGCGTGCTGTGATTCATGGGGTCGTAAAGAGTCGGACACGACTGAGCGACTGAACTGAACTGACTACTATATTTCATACTCACATACATTTCTCGCTTTCTCAGTTTATGTGTACATTTTAAATGTATGTTAAATATCACGAATCTTCATTTTTATGTGTAATTCAAAAATGTTATTTGTTTTGTTAATAGTTAACAGGATATCTGTGTATTCTTGTTTTGCTCAGGTCAATGAGAGGTTTTTTTTTTTTTTTTTCATGGCTTATGGTTTTTATTTTTTTATTTTTTTTTGTTTTTTTTTTAAATTTTTAATTTTTTTTTTATTTTTTAAATTTTAAAATCTTTAATTCTTACATGCATTCCCAAACATGAACCCCCCTCCCACCTCCCTCCCCATGTTTGGAAAAAAACTGTATTTCAAATAGAAACATTTACAATAAGTGGCTAATGTCTAAAGAGAATATATATTAAATTATATACATGCTTTAATGCACCAGCAATTTAAATTTAAATATATATATATATGAACATTTAAAAATTTATTGGTGTATGATTGATTTACAATGATAGGTATACAGCAAAGTGAATTAGCTACACGTATACATATATCCACTCTTTGTAAATATTCCTTTCCTATTTAGGTCACCAAAGATCCTTCAGTGGATTCCCCTGCACTGTATGGTAGGTTCTTATTGGTTTATTTTACATAGAGTAGTGTGTATACATCAATCCCAGTCTTCCAATTTATATCTCCCTGTCCCCTTTTCCTCTAGTAATCACAAATTTATTTTTTACCTCTGTGATTCTGCTTCTGTTTTTTAAATAAGTTCACTTATACTCTTTTTTTAGATTTCATATATTAGTGTTATTATATGATATTTGTCTTTCAGTTCACTCAGTATGATAATCTCTAGGTTTATCCATGTCCCCGAAAATGGCATTATTTCATTCTTTTTATGGCTGAGTAATATTCCATTGTATGTATGTACTACATCATTCATTTATTCCTCTGCTGATGGATTGATTCTATCTCCTGATTACTGTAAATGAATACTCACTGTTACAACAAATATTTGTTGTTATTGTTGTTCAGTTGTGTCCGACTCTTTGTGACCCCATGGACTGCAGCATGCCAGGCTTCCCTGACCATCACCATCCCCTGGAGCTTGCTCAAACTCATGCCCATTGAGTTGGTGATGGCACCCAATCATCTCATCCTCTGTTGTCCCCTTCTCCTCCTGCCTTTAGTCTTTCCCAGCATCAGGGCCTTTTCCAATGAGTTGGCTCTTCATATCAGGTGGCCAAAGTATTGGAGATTCAGCTTCAGGACCAGTCCTTCTAATGCATATTCATGATTGATTTCCTTTAGGATGGACTGGTTGGATCCTTGCAGTCCAAGAGATTCTCAAGAGCTTTCTCCAACACCGTAGTTCAAACACAGCAATTCTTCAGTGCTCAGCCTTCCTTATAGTCCAACTCTCACATCCATCTATGACTACTGGAAACACCATAGCGTTGACTATAGTGAAGTGAAGTTGCTCAGTCGTGTCCGACTCATTGCGACCCCCATGGACTGTAGCCTATCAGGCTCCTCCATCCATGAGATTTTCCAGGCAAGAGTGCTGGAGTGGATTGCCATTTCCTTCTCCAGGGGATCTTCGCGACCCAGGAATCGAACCCGGGTCTCCCGCATTGCAGGCAGAGGCTTTACCATCTGAGCCACCTCTGCTTGGACCTTTGTTGGAAAAGTAATGTCTCTGCTTTTTAATATGCTGTCTAGGTTGGTCATAACTTTCCTTCCAAGGAGTAAGGGTCTTTTAATTTCATGGCTGCAGTCACCATCTGCAGTGATTTTGGAGCCCCCAAAAGTATAATCTGCCACTGTTTCCACTGTTTACTTATTGATTTATAATTGTTTTCTGTATTCTCATCTGCTTTATGTGTTGTGTGGTATTATTTTTCCTACTGCAATATGCGATTTAATATCCCCTTTTGAAGGTAATGTATATGATTTATATATTTTCTCTATTAAAACATATGTAGAAAGCATTCAACAATTATTTATTCTAGTGATATGGTTCTGGAACTGAAATTGTTGTTCTTGGAATATATGTATTCCATTGTACTGGATGATATGAAAATAACATTCAAAGTGGTTGTAACTGACGGCGTGTTTGTCAGTGAGTAAATATCACTTCCTTTTTCATTTTCAGATAAACAAAGAAAACATAAAATAGAAACAACTAATTTGAATTTTAAAAGAATCAATGGGAGTTGTGAAAAAAAAAAAAAAAGTGTTCTATTTTCCTTTTGCTCCATTACAAGTGAGGATGAACAGCTTTTCCTATGCTTCTTGTAGTAATGAGGTCCCCTTTCTTTTTATGTAACTGCCCATTTCTCTTTTATCATGTTGCCTAAATTTACTTATGTATCTAAAGTAATTTACTTATATACTTTAATATTTTGAAATACCAGAACTTGTTCCTTAGAAGCTTGCAAATATGTATTTATATACTCTCACTTACTTTCAACTCTGAGTAGCGTTGTTTTGTAAGACATATTTTTTTAAAAGCATTCTTTTGATATGAATCTATCATGATTTTCAACTTCAGTGATTTGGGTTGTTTATAACTTGTGTTTTTATTCTATTGCACTCGAATAACTAGATTATCCTTTATTCACTCTAAAAAATCGGTCTTTAGGTCTTTTTATCCATCAGGAATACATTCTTTGTGCATGCTGTGTGGTAGAAATATAGTGATAACACTTATATGTAACTATATAACTATACACATATTTTCAATATGGAGAGATTTTGTCTAGAACCATATATTGACTAACTCGTTATTTCATCCACTGATTTTCAATACTTCTCTCACATAGCAATATTCACATAATCATATGCTTACAGCTTGGATCACTAGTTTGTTCCAACTTCCCCATGCCATCTTTGGGTTCAAGAGGGATTAAATGGTTAACATCAAACTTCATTGCATTAAACTGTACTCGTAACAAAGTACAATTTCATATGCGAATCTTAAAAGATAGATGGTTCAAATAGGTATAATAGACTTGAAGAATCAATTACCAAAACAGTTCAATGAAATCCTTCTGATTGATTAATTAGATCAAGTCAAACAAGCGAGTTTACATTATTGAAAAATTATTAACATGGAACTGAATTTTATTTTTCACTCTTGTGAATCAGAATACACCAAAGCTTTGTTTGCCCGATACCAGTTTTTGCCGTTATACACAGTTAACACCTTGGGAATATGTCCCGAATGTTCGTCTCTAAGTTCAGGTGGTCTGTGCAGGTGGCTGTGACCACGTCACTCAGGTGTAAACTGCGGATTGCAGTCCTCCAAGGACTCTCCTCAATATGCCTCTTTAAATTCTATTTAGGAATGTCCTATATGACCTATGCAACTTAGATTCCCTCGCTGTCAGGTAAATATGTAAAAAGTGTTAACTGCATTACCACCAGCACCAGGCTGGGCATGAGGATAACTGTGGGAAATCAAATAGGGAGAAGGAATATCTAGATATGGCTTCCAATGCCAAGTTTCCATCTTTAAGTGATGCATATGTTCCTTATATTTTTGTTTGTTTTTCCAATCTTGAAGCCTATCTGGTTGAAATATTTTTATCAGACTATATGAAGTTACAATTAGCAATTTATCCATGATTTCTCTGAATGATAACTAGACCAGGAGTGCATTAGGTCTTCAAAGGACTGAGTATGAAGAACAGAAGGGCTGTGATAAAAGACAGACAGGAAATACTCAAAAGAGAAAAACTTGAGAAAAACTCCTATTAGTATACTTAAAAAGTGGGGTGCTATGTTTCAAAATTAAAGAAATAAAGTTATAAATTCATTAACTCTTTCTCTCAGTATACTCATTGGCTTAGACCCTTCAATTCAATACATTGATCCACTGTTAACTAACCGGATACCAATGGCAATAGGATAAAATTATTTCACCCTCTTTATCATTGGAAGCAATGTAGCCAATATGCTGCTAGGATCTTCATCACCACCTTAATTGAAAAGATGATCTTAGTTTTGATACAGGTATATGACAGCAGCATGAGTGTATGGAGAAAGGGGTTAGAACAGGTTTTCTTTGGAGATACCTGAAAATTCCATGCTTTATGCTTTGTTTAATATTTTTATTTGATTATTTTTAGTTCTGGCTGTTATTTTAAATTATTAATTAAATTAATACTGTTAATTTTTAGAATTATAATGAATATATTTTTATATTATATATCATAATTATGATTAATTTTTAAATTATTAATTAAATTAATACTGTTACTTTTAATTATTTTTAGTTCAGGTTTTAGTTGTAGCACACAAGATCATCTCTTCAGTTGTGATGTGGGCTCCAAGAACATGTGGGCTCAGTAGTCGTGGTGAAAGGACTTAGTTGCCCCATGGCATATGGGATCTTGGTTCTCTGAGCAGGGATAGAGCCTTCATTCCCTGCATTGGTACGTAGATGCTTGACCACCAGATTGCCGAGGAAGTTCCCTATAGCTTATTGTTCATCCAACAAGTAGTATATTTTCATGGAGATGATTAGATTTGGTCAGATTTTTATTAGGTACTAGAAGCACTAATTTATAAAGGGGGAAAAAAAAGAAAAGCAAGCTATTGAGGTAAAAAAAAAACTTCTCATGATCAATGTCATAGGTTTTAATTTGAATGACACAGTTTAAATTGTATTTGCCTCAAATATTGATAAAAATAATCACATCATGCAGAGTAACTAGATGCCTCCTACCAATTTAATCCCATTAAATTGGGAAGGTGAGGAATTGGCTTATATAATATTGTAGAGCAACAACATTTCAATTAAAGCATGACTTGATTTGCACACAAAAAAGAGAAATTGGTTTTATTTCAAAGATTGCTTCCAATAAGTTTGCAGTAATATTAAATTAATAAAAATGATTTTACAAATTCATATTAAATTACTTAAGGTCAAGTAATCCAATTCATTTGTTATCACTTATTTGTATTAACAATTACATTTGGGGGCAAACATTACATTGCAGGGCTTCCCTGGTGTCTCAGTGGAAAAGAATCTACCTACAATGCAGGAGTCACAGGAGATTTTGTTCTATCCTTGGGTCAGGAAGATCCCCTGAAGGAGGGCAAGGCAACCCACTCTAGTATTCCTGCCTGGAGAATCCTATGAACAAAGGACCCTGGCAGGCTACAGTCCATGGGGTCACAAATAGTAGGACACGCCTGAAGTGACTTAGCATGCATGCTCACATTACATCCCATTAGCAAACGTTTTTCTTAGAGTGTTCCTAAAATCTTATTTTTCTATTGTTGTTCAGTAGCCCAGTTGTATCTGATGCCTTGTATCCCCTTGGGTTGCAGCAAACCAGGCCTCTCTGTCCCTCACCATCTCCCGAAGTTTGCCCAAGTTCATGTCCATTTCATTGGTGATGCCACCTACCCATCTCATCCTCTGACACTCTCTTCCTCTCCTGGCTTCAATCTTTCCCAACATCAGGGACTTTTCCAAATGAGTCATCTGTTCATATCATATGAACAAAGTACTGAAGTTTCAGCTTCAGCATCCATCTTTCCAACAAGACTCAGGGTTGATTTTCCTTGAGATTGACTGGTTTGATCTTCTTGCTGTCCAAGAGGCTATCAGGAGTCTTCTCCAGCACCTTAGTTCAAAGGTATCAATTCTTCAGTGCTCTGCCTTCTTTATGGTCCAGCTCTCATTATCTTCAGTGGTTTTGGAGTCCAAGAAGAGGAAATCTGTCACTACTTCCACCTTCTCCCCTTCAATTTGCCATGAAGTGATGGGATCAGAAGACTCGATCTTAGTGAGTGAAAATTGCTCAGTCGTGTCTGACTCTTTGTGATCCCATGTATTATACAGTCCATGGAATTCTCCAGGCCAGAATACTGGAGTGGGCAGCCTTTCCTTTCTACAGGCTATCTTCCCAACCCAGGGATTGAACCCAGGTCTCCCGCATTGCAGGCGGATTCTTTACCAGCTGGGCCACAAGTGAAGCCAAATAATACTGGAGTGGGTAGCCTATCCCTTCTCCAGCGGATCTTCCAGACCCAGAAATCGAACCAGGGTCTCCTGCATTGCAGGCGGATTCTTTACCAACTGAACTATCATGGAAGACAAAACTAAGACTCAATATTAGTTATTTTTTTATATATATTTAGTCTTAGTCTCTCTTTCACTCTCTGCCTTCACCCTCATGAAGAAGTACTTTAGTTCCTCTTTGATTTCTGCCATTAGAGTGGTATCATCTGCATATCTGAGGTTGTTGATGCTTCTCCTGCCTATCATGATTCCAGCTTGTTACTCATCCAGTCCATCATTTCTCATGTGGCTCTCAGCATATAGATTAAAGAAACAGGGGAACAGCAGACAGCCCTGTCATACTCTTTTCTCAATCTTGAACCAATCAGTTGTTCCATACAGAGTTCTAACTGTTGTTTCTTGACCTGCATACAGGTTTCTCAGAAAATAGGTAAGATGGTCTTGTATTCCCATCTCTTTAAGAGCTTTCCACAGTTTATTATGATTCACACAAAGGCTTTGACATAGTCAATGAAGCAGAGATAGATGCTTTACTGGAATTCCCTAGCTTTCTCTATGATCCACTGAATGTTGGCAATTTGACCTCTGGTTCCTCTTCCTTTTCTAAATCCAGCTTGGACATCTGGAAATTCTTGGTTTGCATAATGCATAAAGCCTAGCATGCAAGATTTTAAGCATGACCTTACTAGCAACCCTTAATAGATCATGAAATAAAAGGAATATATTTCATGTGTAAAATGTTTAGCTTTTATTAATTTTCTTTAAATAATTATATATAGATGGATATACATCCTTGGTGGCTTGGGCAGTAAAGAATCTGCCAGCAGTGCAGGAGACCTGGTTTTGGTTCCTAGGTTGGGAAGAACCCCTGGAGAAGGGAATGGCAGCCCAGTCCAGTATTCTTGCCTAGAGAATTTCATGGACAGAGGAGCCTGGGGGGCTGCAGTCCACGGAGTCACAAAGAGTCACATACTACTGAGCAACTGAGCACAGCAGAGATGCATATAGGTTCTTTATGAAAATAAATATTATACTTTTCTAGGTTGGGAATTTAAATGCTGAGTTTTTTATAACCATATTAAGTGAGGTTAATTTATTTGAACTCAAAGATACAGTAATTTCTTTGGAAATAAAATTAAATTGATAACCTGGAGTGAATCCTTCCTTAGACTGATTCCCCTGAAATGTAGTAATCACAATTTGATATTTGTTAACCTTTTCAAAAGGATGCAACAGGAGTCCAATAGAAAAAGATATCTTTTCTTGGGCAGTTCTTTGTGAATTAAGAGATTTAATGATCCCCAAAGTTCTTGAAGAAAAGCAAATATACATGTCTGAGCAAAACCTGCTTTCAAAGCCTTCAAGGCAACACCAGTACATATTCACAGTTGTACCATGAAGACCTGTCAGAGGCTGTTTAATGAACAGTTTAAAAGGCTTTGTGTTTTGGTCAAAGGGCAAAGATTCTTCTTTTTTTTTTAAGATTATGATATCTTGCGCTGTGTATTTATTTAGCTTTTGTAGATTCTCATTATAGAAAGTTGAATCATTGATGTTTTATTCTGGAGTCAGAGTATTACAAGTCATAGAGACTCCAACAGGAAGAAATGAGGATCCAAAAAAACCTAAAAAATTACAGTATGTCTAAAAACTCTTCCTACAAATTAAGGTATCTAGCTGTTGTCCAGAAAAGGGTGAATATTTATGTATAAAAGGAGTCATGCTTTCAAGTATTAAAAACACCTTCTGGATTTAGTAGACAAAACCTTGATTTTCCCCAAACTTTTTTTCTATTTTTATTTGATATTTTCCTCTTTTGAACACCCTTGATGATACCATAGGGCCAGATGGATGGGTGAGTAGTGGTATGACCCAAGAAAGCAGACAAAGGGAAGTTACAGCCCACAGGGTGAGCTAAGAGCTTCAGATGTGTAAGAGGAGTCAGGTCTAGTCCAGAAGGTGGGGCAGGGAGATGATGAGCAAAGAAACACTTAGTTTCAGGGGCTGCTTGGAGATGGGCAGAATCAGACTGGAAGCTGGGCCTTGTGAGATATACAAAAGGGTAAAATTTGCCTCTGACTTTTTGAAGGAAACCATGATCTTAGTAACACAATCTAATTGCCCTTTCTCCTGTGTGGTTAACAAGAATAAGTGAATGGAAGGAAATTAAAACTAAGAAGTCATTGCTAAAGTACAATGGATGAGGAAATACGATGGTATGCATTAGAGTAGTGGCAGTGGGAACGGAATAAGGCAAACAGATGGATTCAGAATATATCCTTGAGTTTAAAATGGCATGCTTTGCTCATTACTTGGATGGGAAGGAAAAAATAATACAGAGAAATTAAAATTTCTCCTGTATCTTAGACTGGAAAACAGTTGAACTATAACCACAAAAGTTGAATCTACACATATACCCAAGCATGTACTAAAAATAAGCATGAACTAATCCTAAAACTACAGTGGTTTTCTTTCAGCAGCCATAAAGTTGGTTCTCGTTTTATTCAGCTACTCTGTATTTTTGATGAGAAACTTGATCCATTTATATTTAGAGTAATTATTGATTGGGAAAGAATTACTGTTCCTTTTGTTCCCTTTTGGTGGTCAGGGTAGTTGGACAAATATTCAACCCCTCTCTTTTCCTCCCATTTCAAGAAGACTCTTTGCTGTGATCATCTGGGGTACTGAAACTTCTTTACTAGCAACTAGACCTCTCACAAAGATATTTTGGTCCATAATTCATTATTAAATTAATATTTCTGTGAGGTATGAGTACTGGGACTTCCTATTCCACTATCTTGAAAATTTACCTGTGTTCCTAACGTTATAGGCTGAGCACCGAAGAATTGATGCTTTCAAACTATGGTGCTAGAGAGCACTCTTGAGAGTCCCTTGGCCTGCAAGGAGATAAGACCAGTCAATCCTAAAGTGAATCAACCTTGAATATTCATTGGAAGGACTGATGCTGAAGCTGGAGCTCCTATACTTTGGCCACCTAATGAGAAGAGCCAACTCACAGAAAAGACCTAGATGCTGGAAAAAATTGAGGGCAAGCCAAGAAGAGGGTGACAGAGGATGAGATGGTTAGACTACATCACTGACTACATGGACATGCTGCTGCTGCTGCTGCTAAGTTGCTTCAGTCGTGTCTGACTCTGTGCGACCCCTTAGATGGCAGCCCACCAGGTTCTCCCGTTCCTGGGATTCCCCAGGCAAGAACACTGGAGTGGGGTGCCATTGCCTTCTCCGGCACGGACATGAGTTTGAGCAAACTCAGGGAGACAGTGAAGGACAAGGAATCCTGGCTCGCTGTAGTCCATGGGGTCACAAAGAGTTGGACAGGACTTAGTGACTGAACAACAATAATACCAAATGGTACTTAAAAAGATCTTTCATACTTAATCCAAAATTATCTTTGCCAAGATATATGTTTAATATGTTTTGTATGTTCACGATTACCATATTCATGATTTATGTTATAAATAGGATTATAAAGTTTGAATATATTTTCAAAATTTCTTTTTTTAATATAAATTTATTTATTTTAATTGAAGGTGAATTACTTTACAATACTGTATTGGTTTTGTCATACATCAACATGAATCCGCCACAGGTATACACATGTTCCCCATCCTGAACCCCCCTTCCTCCTCCCTCCCTGTACCATCCCTCTGGGTTGTCTCAGTGCACCAGCCCCAAGCATCCAGTATCATGGATCGAACCACTGTGTACAACTGAATATTAACATATCACGGCCAATGACAAATTGAATGATTTTTAGTATATTTTAAAATAATTTCTTAAGTAAAGCTGAATTAATTCAAGGATGAATGTTTTTAGTTTGGGGTCTGTTTTCATTTGTTTAACTCTCAGTTTAAATCTCTTTATGATGAAATGAAATTTCTATACAAAGTTAACCACAATTCCACCTGGATTCATGCTTTGCCACACATAATGAGTTTACAAGTCATGTGGGAATCTTGTCAAAATAAAGACACTGATTTATTAGGTCTGGGAATGGGCCCCAAATTCTGCACTTCTTATTAGCACCTATGTACCAATGCTGTTGGTTCATGAGCAATACTCTGAGTAGTAAGGTTCTAGATAGAGATTCTTCTGAAATCTAAGTATGTACTTGGAGACTTACTATTAATATATTTAGTTCTAAAACAACAACACTTGAAGACTGAGAGATAAATTTGTACAACTTATATCAAACACCCATCTGGTAAGCTGAAATTAGCCTAAATTTATCCACAATTTTATGCCCAGGATATAGCTGATATCCATATGTACTGGAGACCTTTTCTCCATCACTTCTAAATAATTGGCCTCACTTTTGTTTCTTAATCTAGGCATCCCTGCAATGACGAGTTTTGCACAGCTTCCTTCCATCCTCACACAAGTGGATATTGACAGTACTTTGACACAGGACAGCATTGAACTTTGCCTCCTATTTTGAAGAGTTCTCTACTATCACTGTGATATGTACTTATGAGAAAACCTACTCAGCACTACAACCTCAGATACGCAGATGATACCACTTTAATGGCAGAAAAGTAAGAGGAACTAAAGAGCCTCTTGATGAAGGTGAAAGAGGAGAGTGAAAAATTTGGCTGGAAGCTCAACATTCAGAAAACTAAGATCACGGCATCTTGTCCCATCACTTCATAGCAAATAGATGGAGAAACAATGGAAACTTTCTGATGAGTCAGTTCTTCATATCAGGTGGCCAAAGTACTGGAGTTTCAGCTTCAGCATTAGTCCTTCCAATGAATATTCAGGACTGATTGGATCTCCTTACAGTCCAAAGAACTCTCAAGAGTCTTCTCCAACACTACAGTTCAAAAGCATCAATTCTTCGGTGTTCAGCTTTATTTATAGTCCAACTATCATATTCATACATGGCTACTGGAAAAACCATAGCTTTGACTAGAAGGGCCTTTGTTGTCTAAGTAATGTCTCTGTTATTTAATATGCTGCCTAAGTTGGTCATAGCTTTCCTTCCCTTCTCACAACTCTCCTTCATCTTTTGGGATCAAATTCTTCAATAAAAGGAATTATAAGCAAGCCTTTGCCTCAGTACTGCTTTCTGTTAATCCTAGACTGAGAGGTTAAATGATTTACTTTTTTTCCCCTGGATAAAAATGTCGCTTACCTAGATTACTTCCACATATGAACAAGGGAAATCAATATTTCTAAGGAAATTATGTTCAAGCAAAAAGGTATTGCAATCTACAGTAAATGCTTTTAAACACAAGCCACTGTTATCTAATCACAAAATAAATAATTAATTACAATTACACTGTATTTCCCTATACTTTTAGCTTTGGCAGTGCTTTCAAATTAATCTTCCTTGTTATTTTGTGATTTTTAACTACTCATGTGGAGTAAAACTGTCCTACATAATATTTTAAGCATTTTATATTACAGAAATTTGGGAGTTTTTTTTTTAAATTTTCTGATATTAAATTTTTCCTTTTCCTCTTAATACTGAGTGCCTTTCAAAATTCACTGTAGTTTATCTCTATTAATAGCATGAATATTGCCATTTCTTTCATCAATTTTATTGATTTACTGTGATTGAAACTCAGAGTGTATACCTAGAAACAAACCAATGAAGTTAAATAACCTAGAAACAAACAAAGTTAAATAACAACAACTAAATAGCGGTTATGTCCCATTAAAGTTCATTAATAAGCAACTTCTATAACTTAATGACTTTGGGGAGATAGCTCAACTGGTAAAGAATCAGCTTGCAATGCAGGAGATCCTGTTTCAGTTCATGGGTGGGGAAGAACCGCTGCAGAAGGGATCGGCTACCTACTCCCGTCTTCATGGGCTTCCCTTGTGGCTCAGATGGTAGAAAATCCACCTTCAATGAAGGAGACCAGGGTTCGATCCCTGGGTTGGAAAAATCCCCTGGAAGAGACCAGGGCAACTCACTCCAGTATTCTTGTCTGGAGAATCCCAATGGACAGAGGAGACTGGCGGGCTATCGTCCATGGGGTTGGAAAGAGGCGGATATGACTGAGCCGACTAAGCACACATAAACTGATGCCTGTTCAATGAACTCATTTATCTAACCTTTGAAGAGTCAGAATTTTCTTCTAAAGCTATTTGTTTGGCTTGAGTGTTGTTTCTATATGTTTCCATTATCTTTGTATGTATATTCTGTCCTGGATTTTCAGTTCATTGTTAGTAATTTTCAAGGTGACTAAGAACTTTAGACAGAGTTAAAGTTGCATCAGCATTTTCATGCCACTGCATCTACTATCTAAAGATTTCCATGTTCTTCTGCTGACACAAGGTATTTCTTGCCGTTAGTCTGCTTTTCCCCTTCAGCTGTATATCAGACTTTGCATAGATCATCTGTTTAAGTCCATCAAATAGAATGTAAAATGTAGCAACTCAATAACTTTTCCGGCTTTCCTAAAATGGCACCATCCATCATATATAATAACATCCTCTCAAGCACTCACACACAACATATTTAAACAATAAACACATGAATCAAAACAAGAAATGACTTGAAAATACTCTCCACTAAATGAGCATAGTTAAAATGTTTAGCACTATTGCATAACTATAAACTTTTGCTAAAATAAATAATCAGAAATACCAAAATTAATTGTTTTCACAGTTATACTCATTTGTGGATTTCTAAATATTATACTAGACTTCACTTATATATTTTGTCTTTAATCTTGACAATGACATTGACTATCAGCACCAAAAACTATCTTTTGCTACCCAATGTCCTTCTAGGATATTTTAAGTACAGGTTTCCCTCACTAACCAAAGGTAGAGAAATCCTGAAATGGCATGAACTGAAGAAGCAATTACCCTAGAACACATCTTGCTGATGGATGCACAAAATAAACCTAGGTAAAACACAGATGTTCACACACACAGTTCAAAGATATGGCATCTTGATTCTGAGATGGTGAGTGTAGCTCCCAGGGAAGGAGCTTGGAGGTGCCACTCTTGCTGCATGGGGTGCACTCTACTATAATAGTTTCCTGCAAAACAAATGCTTTCTGGATATTTTTGATTTTTGACTAGTTTTAGTAAAATTGAAAATCTTCTTTGGATTTCTTTTGGTTAGTTAAGTATAGGTATTAACATAGGTCTTTTGTAAAAGTGAAGTGGTATAAAGAGAACTTTCAAAAAGCAGGAGATAGCTGTACATTCAAGGGTTTACTTTCAATTGGCTGCATTTGGGATCAGAGGTTGGCTGTCTGTTGACTTAAAGACTGAATTTCTTATGCCTTTAATGCAATTATAGAATGAAGGGAGCTGAATCACAAGAGCTGAAACAGTCACATAAAAATAAGTCTGTAAACAAAATTCTCAATACAAACAAAGTGGTCAAGACAATCAAACAGAAAATTAGGGCATATGTTTCAAATATGTCAAAAAAAAAAGAGAGATTATTAAATAAAAAATAACGAAATGGAAAACATATAAGTATAAATTTTAAAAAACCAGTAGATAAGAAAAGGATAAAATAGATGACATAATTTAAAATATATTTATTTCAATAAATGAAAATACTGATATACACAAAAAACTCTAGTGTGGAAAAATCTAAGAGTGTTAAAATTCTTCTGTGACTTCTCTAGGAACACAGCTCAGATGTCAAAATTTTAAAAATATATAAAGAAGTAAGTTAAATGAAAGGCTCATTTAACAGCTTGAGAAAGCATATAATACGATTCCTAAAATGAGACACAAGGGGAAAGAGCGAAGCAGTTAAATTTGAAAGGATAATTGCTGAGAATTACTCAGGTGTGAAGAAAAATCATGAATCCAAGGGAAAAAATGAGTTCTGAATACAAAATAAAATTTTAAAAAATCCATGTCTCAATGCAAAAAATAAAACAACAGAGCATTAAGTTTAAAGATGTTAAAGATATCAAAGAAAAATACCAGATTATTAAAAAGTTGCCACTAGGTTGGTAATTGACTGGGAGTGTCAGAGACAAAACAACATACAATAAAAGTATATCTTCAAAGTGATGAAAGGAAACCCTGCCATGCTACAAATTCTTACTCAGCTAAGCTAGTATTCAGTACTGACAAATGCAGATTTATTTCAGTACCTGGAAAACTGAGAGTTAAAAACTCCAGCATCCTCATTAAAATTTTATCCACAGCTTTATTTCACCAAGAATTACACAAACACATGCACATACATGCAAGGAAAGACTGCACAAAATTGTGATCTAAGGAGTGTGCATGCTTCTGTACGTGTAGGTACATGCATATTAATTTAGTTAATTAAGTTAATTATGCAGATTACCTTTAAAGTGATACATGAATTTTTGAATTTGGTTTCTGAAGATACAGTTTGGCTTTTGGTGAAAATAAAATGTAATATATGCATGGATAATTATAGATTTTAAATTTGATTTATTGCTTTAAATGGTTACATGTTTTAAAACCTTAAATATAATAAAATATATAAAATAAAGTAAAATAATGATCCTATAGACAAATAAAATTATATTTAAGATTAAAGGATACTATTAATCTTGAATAAAGTAGCAAAAAAAATAATTAAATTCAGTTTTAATTCACAAATGGCAACAAAAAATGACTTCCTAGAAAAGTAGAAAGAGTAGAACTGTTTAAACTGGTTTTATATATATATATATATATATCAGAAAATTAAAACTAGCTTTTTCCTCTAGAGAAATTTCTCAGTTAGGTCAAGAGCAAAATAAGTATGCTGTTTGTGATTGCTTCAGTTCAGCACAGTGATTAATTCAATGCCATAACATAAAGAAATAAAATAAAATTATTGAGATTGAAGAAAAGAAATAACATCTTTTTATTTAGTGATAATGCAATTGTACACTGAAAAAACTAGACACTATATAAATCAACTAGCAATTTGTACTATGATTACCACATTCTAGATCAATGCTTAAGAAATGTATAACTCATATACAAATCTGAATTATAAATGAGTGTATAATCTACTCATAATACCAGAGAACAAAGATGGTATAGATGAATCCACGTACATATTTATGTAATGTATTCACTGAGTAAGAGATTATTTTAAATTTCATGGGCTTCTTGAATAAATATAGATGTATACAATGATTAAGGATATGGAGATAAAGTTTATAAAGGATATCAGTCATCTCCAAATTAATCTTTAATGTTTTGCTATAGCGGCAGAATTTCACAAAAAACTTGGCATGCTGTCCCCAAACTTCACATAGAAAAGTAAAGAGTAAATAAATATCAATGCATATTTTGTAGGATATCTATTTTAAAGAGCTATAAAAATGCAATATCTTATACAACATAGAAGGATATGTTACAAATTAAAGCATAGAAAAAGGCCAAGGAATAGATATTAAACAAACAGACTTGAGACTGTATATAATCACATTATTGTAATGGCATCTTAAGAGGATATTTAGATGGACTTTCAAAAAAATGTTACAGACGCAGTTGTTTATCATATACAAAAGAAAACAACCTAAAATCCCCAAACTTACCTTATAATGTACACTCAAAGAGTAACTCAATATAAAGTTTAAATTTTTTGTTTTAATATTTTTCAGTTTTTGCAAAACAGTGTCCATTCAAGAAAACAAAATCCATGCCATATATGTTAATCAATGGAATTTAATGTGACGATGGGTTATAAAACTAACAGAAAACTTAAAAGGCCATATTCATGAGACAACCTTGATATTATCAACAAGATAAAATTAAATGGGAAAATGGAGTAGTGGATGAAACCAGATATGACAGTTTGGAGTTGCTCAAGAGAGAAAGGAGTCACAGTGGGTCCGCCCAGTGGAAACTCAGGCCATAAAGGGAGGAGCTACATGAGGGACTTGAACAAGCAGCTGTTGGAGAGGTCACCATCATTGGCCAATTTTCTCTCTAGTTATGGAAAAAATCTACCTGGCTGGGCCTGACCAAAAGGTAGAGAATTCAGAGGAAAGTGTCAACCTTCTGCAAAATGAAATAGCATAGGAGAAAGGTAGTAAGAAATTTAACAGCAATATGACACAAAAGTGAAAAGACAGAATGTAAGTAAAGATCTAAATAAAAGGCTAAATAAAATATTTTATAACTTAGCACATTTATGTTTTGGAAAATTAAGTTTCATTGAGGTATAATATGCATAAAGCAAAAAAAATTATTAAATATGCAACTCATTTCAAGATACACAGCATTTCTAGCACCATAAAAATTCAATTCAGTATATTTACTAATGCAACAAAATTATACTGTGTATTCACTTACTTCATTTAACAACAAAAAAAATAATATGAAACACACAGTAGTCCATTTTAGGTGACTGTTTTCACTAAAGTATGGGGAAATCAATTTGGTGATCTCTCTCCTGCTCAAAAACATCCTCACTTGCTGAAATGAAACAATAGAACAGTGCAGTTTAAAATTCATAAATATAGGGAACTTTGGCAGAAAGAGAGGTGTACACACCTGTGACAACTGAGGTGTGTGGAAGTTTCATTTCCTGATATAAAATTCTAAAATGCTTGGGTTTTGTTCAAGCACAATTCAAACAGCAACAGTAGCCAAGGTTTGCATAAACAGCTTTAACTTTCGCAGAGCTTCACATCAGGCAATCCGCATAGCTTTTTGAGTTTTCTGGTTAAGTTTGTAGTAAAATATTTTTATAATGCTTTTAGTAGGGGGCTTCCCTGGTGCTCAGACAGTAAAGAATATTTTTAGTGTATCTTCCTGCAAATTTTAAATGATAATACACTCAAATCTGAAAATTTTTATCATTACTATTAATCCTTGAATTTCAGAAAGATTTATGTTTATAAAAATTATGAGGTTTATAAAATACTCCCCCTAAGCAGTATTGTGTGAAATTCAAAGAGTAACTTTTCTATGATTATTTATCAGGTCCCATCACTTCATAGGAAATAGGTGGGGAAACAGTGGAAACAGTGTCAGACTTTATTTTTGTGGGCTCCAAAATCACTGCAGATGGTGATTGCAGCCATGAAATTAAAAGACACTTGCTCCTTGGAAGAAAAGTTATGACCAACCTAGATAGCATATTCAAAAGCAGAGACATTACTTTGCTGACTAAGGTCCATCTAGTCAAGGCTATGGTTTTTCCAGTGGTCATGTATGGATGTGAGAGTTGGACTGTGAAGAAGGCTGAGCGCCAAAGAATTGATGCGTTTGAACTGTGGTGTTGGAGAAGACTCTTGAGAGTCCCTTGGACTGCAAGGAGATCCAACCAGTCCATTCTGAAGGAGATCAACCCTGGGATTTCTTTGGAGGGAATGATGCTGAAGCTGAAACTCCAGTACTTTGGCCACCTCATGAGAAGAGTTGACTAGTCGGAGAAGACTGTGATGCTGGGAGGGATTGGGGGCAGGAGGAGAAGGGGACAACAGAGGATGAGATGGCTGGATGGCATCACTGACTTGATGGACATGAGTCTGAGTGAACTCCAGGAGTTGGTGATGGACAGGGAGGCCTGGTATGCTGCAACGACTGAGCGAATGAACTGAACTGAACTGAACTGAACTGAACTGAACTGAACTGAAAATATGCAATTAGGAGTTCAAAGTGTGACATGTTATTCTGTATATATATATATAGTTATTGAAGCCCAAGTGGTAAAGAATCTACCTATCAACATAAGAGATTCAGGAGATATGGGTCTGATCCCTATGTGGGAAAGATTTTCTGGAGAAGGGAATGATAACCCAATCCAGTATTCGATCCAGGGACAGAGGAGGCTTGCAGGCTACACTCCAGAGAGGTTGCAAAGAATCAGACACAGCTGAATGATAGTTCACATATGCACACGCAATATAGAACAGTGGGTTTGTGTTACAATCATAGCATCAAACCAGTAGTCACTCTGATAAGTGGCACAAAATTGTGTCTGGTGACTGGTCATCAAACTAGCTCCTTTATGTGTTAGTTGCTCAGTCATGTCTGACTTTTTGGAACTCCAAGGACTGTAGCCTATGTCCATAGAATTCTCCAGGCCAGAATACTGGAGTGGGTTGCCATTCCCTTCTCCAGGGGATCTTTATGACCCAGAGATCAAACTCATGTCTCCCACATTGCAGGGCAGATTCTTTACCCTCTGATCCAACAGGGAAGCCTCTAGCTCCTATTATAGATACCAATAGATACATTACATTTCTCTTTATTTGAAGAAATTTTAGTTCCCTGAAAAGAGCTAAAGAAGGACAAAAGGAGAAAGGAGATCCAAAAATGATTTACTGTTGTCATTGTTACTCATTTCAGTGATGATTACATGGTTATTATGATTTTGCAAAAAAGGTCTTACAGCAGTATACTTGTGATTTGTGTTTTGTTTTTCTTTATGATTTTGTCTGTCAATAAATGTTTATATAAAAGTATCATCCAATCATATATTTCACAGAATTAACCACAAAAGACTATGATGCTGGAGTGGGGAGAACCACAGAGAGCTTGAATGATTTGAAGCTTCTTTTTCTTTGGGATTTTGCCAATTCTGAGACATTGACACTTGGGATTGTATCAAGGTAGGTGGTCAATACTGGTATAGAGAAATCAGGTGTTTGGCTCTCATGGATCCAGAGATTAATTCATATTTCCTCTCAGACATGAAATCACTTTATTTTTACATATTTTTGGAATTATTATTATAGTTTTGATATATCATTCTTTATATTTCAGTGATATTTTCTGATAATCACTATTGCTGGATATCCACAAAGCTTTATTTTCCTCTAGATTCAATTGCATTTTGTCCCAGGAAATTTTATTTTAGGGCTATATATTTTACTTTTAGGAATGTTTTATGGAAAGTACTCTTCATTTTTAGAACTTTTTATCTTTCAAAGTGTTTTTATTTTATCCACTAGTCAATTCCTGTGCTTATTTTCTTTGTTGGTTATTTTAGCATTTTCAACAAAATTAAATTTCACAAAAGGGACACTAATATTTTATTTTAAACAACCTGAACACTTCTTCACTACAAAATTTACTTTATTTTATGGTGTACAATTTGTCTAGCAAATGATGTAACATAATAACAAACAATCTCCTAAGTCCTTCAGGTATTTCAATTTTAAAATGATTCTTCCACATAAATGTCATATCACTATAGAAAATATGATATACAATTCCTTCAAAATGCTCAAATCTCTTTTGATATAATTTTTTTAAAAATCATTTTTGTATTTGATTCTACATGAGTTGTTTATATTTTTACCAAGAGAAAGGGCATAGGACTATCAAATATTTTATATACTAATAATTTCATCATATATGATTAGAAATATGCTTTGGGGTTATACACACTGGTTCCAAGGACTCATCTATGTGTGTCTATGTGTGTGTGTGTGTGTGTGTGTGTGTGTTTAACAATCATTTACTTCTGTGATTTATTATAGACAGTTTTTCTTTTTGTAATCAGGAGCTGAAAGGACTCTCTGCATGTAATACAAAACAGTTTTTTCCTTATATGATAATTTGCAATATTATGGATATGTCTAACAGAATAATGAGGAATATACATAGAGTTATGATTGAGCACCGCATGACTGTACTACTGGTATATCTTAGAAAAATAGTAAACAGATAAATGTTGCCTCCAGTTCTGAGTATGCAATAGGGTTAAGAACCATACTTCTAAACACCGTCAAAATTACAGAAAATATCAGAAACTTTCTTTCTGAAATCAGACAAGAGGCAGTGCGCTGCTAGGAATCTTAAGATTTGGGAAATTAACAAAATGAGTTCCATGTTTCCCCAGAGTCTTAGGCTGTGGAAATATCTACATAGTGGCTGACAGAGGAGGGACCCAAATAAAACCGAACAATCAAGAGTTCCAATAATCTACATCAGCCTGGCCTTGAGCCTTTGGCATGCATAAAGTGAAATCCTGTAAGGGAAGGCTAAGCATATCCTGAACAAGAATTATGAAGCAACCATAACCCAAACAACTCCTAAAGCTCACAAATGCCAGCCAAATTCCAAATCCCCACTAGCTAAGGTAGCCGTATTAAATAGAAAACACTTAATAGGGACCACTATGTTTGCAAAAAGAAACTTAAGCAAAATATTACTATCCCATCAAAAATAAGATTTACTTATAATTGATTCTCTTTCATATGATCTTTGGGGCATCCTAGATGGCAGGGTGGTAAAAGAATCTGCCTACCAATGCAGGAGACGTGAGATGCAGGTTCAATCTCTTAAGTTGAGAAGATCCCCTGGAATTGGAAACGGCAATCCACTCCAGTATTCTTGCCTAGAAAGTTTCGTGGACAGAGGACACGGTCAGGCTACAGTCCATGGGGTTGCAAAGAGTTGGACACAACAGGAGCAAACATGCTTCATATGATCTTTACTAGCAATTCCGAAGGGACAAGCTAAATGGAATCATGCAGACTTTTTAGCTGAGGAAATTGAGCTGAGATTGCAGGAAGATGAAGGCAGCTGGGTAAAATAGAGTGCCGGAGGACTGTTGAGATATGCAGCATCTCCACTCCTATCAGTATTTAGTGGGTTACTGACTGATACATTCATATGTGAGGAAACGTTTGAAAGCATTAGAGAAAACCACGGGCTTGGAGGTGCATAATAATTAAGAACTAGACTAAAAATTATCCACGTCTCACCTAAAATTTATAGAAGCAAGGTAAGAAGTGATGAAGTGCCTTAAATGTATCTCAGAGAAAAGCTAAAGCAATATATTTGCACATATGGATATGTCAGTTCAGTTCAGTTGCTCAGTCATGTCTGACTCTTTGAAACCCATGGACTGCAGCACTCCAGGCTTCCCTGTCTATCAGCTCCTGGAGCTTGCTCAAACTCATGTCCATTAAGTCGGTGATGCCAGCCAACCATCTCATCCTCTGTCATCCCCTTTTGCTCTTGCCTTCAATCTTTCCCAGCATCAGGGTCTTTTCCAATGAGTCAGTTCTTTGCATCAGGGGGCCAAAGTATTGGAGCTTCAGGTTCAACATCAGTCCTTCCAGTGAGTATAAAGGACTGATATCCTTTAGGGTGGACTGGTTGGATCTCCTTGCAATCCAAAGGACTCTCAATAGTCTTCTCCAACACCACAATTCAAAAGCATCAATTCTTCAGTGCTCAGCTTTCTTTATAGTCCAACTCTCACATCCGTACATGACTGCTGGGATAACCGTACCTTTGACTAGCCAGACCTTTGTTGTTAAAGTAATATCTTTGCTTTTTAATATGCTGTCTAGGCTGGTGATAGCTTTTCTTCCAAGGAGCAAGTATCTTTTAATTTCATGGCTGCAGCCACCATATGCAGTGATTTGGGAGGCCCCTCAAATAAAGTCTATCAGTTTCCATTGTTTCCTATCTATTCGCCATGATGTGATGGGTCCAGATGCCATGATCTTAGTTTTTTGAATCTTAAGTTTTAAGCCAGCCTTTTCACTATCCTCTTTCACTTTCATCAGTTCATTTCAGATCAGCTCAGTTGCTCAGTCATGTCTGACTCTTTGCAACCCCATGAGTCACAGCACGCCAGGCCTCCCTGTTCATCACCAACACCTGGAGTTTACACGAACTCATGTCCATCGAGTCAATGATGCCATCCAGCCATCTCATCCTCTGTCATCCTCTTCTCCCCCTGCCCCTAATCCCTCCCAGCATCAGGGTCTTTTCCAATGAGTCAACTCTTCATATGAGGTGGCCAAAGTATTGGAGTTTCAGCTTCAACATCAGTCCTTCCAAAGAACACCCAGGACTGATCTCTTTTAGGATGGACTGGCTGGATCTCCTTGCAGTTCAAGGGACTCTCAAGAGTCTTCTCCAACACCACACTTCAAAAGCATCAATTCTTCAGCTTTCTTAACAGTCCAACTCTCACATCCATACATGACCACAGGAAAAACCATAGCCTTGACTAGACGGACCTTCGCTGGCAAAGTAATGTCTCTGCTTTTGAATATGCTATCTAGGTTGGTCATAACTTTCCTTCCAAGGAGTAAGTGTTTTTTAATTTCATGGCTGCAATCACCATTTGCAGTGAGTTTGGAGCCCCTCAAAATAAAGTCAGCCACTGTCTCCCCATCTATTTCCCATGAAGTGATGGGACCAGATGCCATGATCTTCATTTTCTGAATGTTGAGCTTTAAACCAACTTTTTCACTCTCCTCTTTCACTTTTATCAAGAGGCTTTTTAGTTCCTCTTCACTTTCTGACATAGAGTAGTGTCACCTGCATATCTGAGGTCATTGATATTTCTCCTGGCAATCTCGTTTCCAGCTTGTGCTTCATCCAGCCCAGCGTTTCTCATGATGTACTCTGCATATAAGTTAAATAAGCAGGATGACAATATACAGCCTTGATGTACTCCTTTCCCAACTAGGAATCAGTCTGTTGTTCCATGTCTGATTCTAATTGTTGCTTCTTGACCTCAATACGGATTTCTTAGGAGGCAGATCAGGTGGTCTGGTGTTCCCATCTCTCGAAGAATTTTCCACAATTTATTGGATTCTACACAGTCAACAGCTTTGGTGTAATCAATAAAGCAGAAATAGATGTTTTTCTGATATTTTCTTGCTTTTTCTATGATACAACACATGTTGTCAGTTTGATCTCAGGTGCCTCTGCCTCCAGCTTGAACATCTGGAAGTTCACAGTTCATGTACTGTTGAAGCCTGGCTTGGAGAATTTTGAGCATTACTTCGCTAGCATGTGAGATGACTTGAATTGTGAAGTAGTTTGAATTTTCTTTGGCATTGTCCTTCTTTGGGATTGGAATGAAAACTGATCTGCAATATATGTAAGCTTATTCAAAACTAAGATCATAGCATCTAGTCCCAACACTTCATGGCAAATAGAATTAAAATAGTGGAAGCAGTGACAGATTTTATTTTCCTGGGCTCCAATATCTCCTTGGATGGTAACTGTTGCAATGAAATTAAGACACTTGCTCCTTGGAAGAAAAGCTATGACAAACCTAGACAATTTATTCAAAAAGCAGTGATATCACTTTGCCAACAAAGATCTGTCTAGTCAAAGCTATGATTTTTCTAGTAGTCATGTACAGATGTGAGAGTTGGACCATAAAGAAGGCTGAGCACAAAAGATGCTTTCAAATTGTGGTGCTGAACAAGAAGCTTAAGAGTCCCTTGGACTGCAAGGAGAACAAACCAGTCAATAGTAAAGCAAATCAACACTGAACATTCTTTGAAAGGTCTTCTGATGAATCTGAAGCTCTGATATTTGGCCATTTGATGTGAAGAGCTGACTTACTGGAAAAGACTCTGGTGCTGGGAAAGATTGAAGGCAAAAAGAGAAGAGGGGAGCAGAGGACGAGAGGGTTAGATAGCATCACTGACTCAATGGATATGAATTTGAGCATCCATGGGCGACAGTGGGGGACAGAGATGTCTGGTGTGCTACAGTCCATGGAATTGCAAAGAGTAGGACCTGAATGAGCAACTGAAAACAACAATAAACTTACTGAGCATTCAAGAAAATAAAATTTGTAACATGTGACAACTAATAAAGATTAAAAAAAACAGACAAAGAAACAGGAAAATATGACCAGGATAATGAAAAAAATCAATCAGTTGAAGCAGTCCTGGAAATGGCTGATATTAGAAACCAAAGGAAACGGAAAGGTATTATTCTGCATTCCTTATGCTCAAGTGTTAAATATAGACACGTTCATTATAAATAAACTTGAATCAAGCTTCTAGAAATTAAAATCTCAGTGTTTGGGATGAAAAATAAACTGGATAGGATTAACGGTAGATTTAACATTGCAGAAGACAGTGAAGACGTCACATCTGGAACCCATATAATCAGACATAAAGAAAAATAGAAAGTACAAAGTCAGTGAATATGGAAAAACCTCATTAAGTGTAATGAAAAATAACTGGCAGACCCAAGAGAAAGGGGAGAATACTAACTGGAGAAATAACAGCTGAAAGTTTCCCTCATTTGAGTGAAAATTATAAACTCTTTGAGCCAAGCAGTAAAATGATTCTTGGGTACAAGAAGCAGGAGGAGATGGAGGAAGTAAAGGAAGAGAGAAAGAGGAAGAAAATAATACTAAGGGGAAAATAGTAAGATTTTTCAAAACCACTGATAAAAATAAAATCTTAACATAAGTCAAAAGACACATAATGTACTGAGAAACAAAAATAAATATCAGCAGATTACTCTTCAAAAACAATGCAAGTAAAAAGAGAAAGGGGAGCAAAGTCTTTAACACACTGGAAGAAAATGAAATCTTTCATCTTAGACTTCTACATCCAGCAGGAATAAAATAGTTTAAAATGAGGATAAAATAAAAGACGTTTTTAGACTTGGAAAAAAAACAAAAAAATGAGGGATTCATCTCCAGCAGATCTGCCTGCAGGACAAAAAATCTTCTGCTTATTGAATGTAGCTCTTCAGACAGAAGGAAGAGATACCAGATGAATATAGACTTTCACAAAAAAAAAAAGTATAGGAAAAGAGATGTACATGGATAAATATATATTTTAAAGTTTTATATTTTACATATTTCCAATTATTTTGATATCTTTAAAATTCAATTTTTAAACAAAAATAATAATATATATTGTTCCATTTATTTGCTAATCATACTCATTACAGCCTTATGAAAATAGGACTCAAAAATTTAAATTATAGAGAAACACAACAACACTATTAACTTACATAGCAACATCATTAAAGATATATTTCAATCTGCAAAAAATGCAAAATTTTTCCTTAAATAGAAATTCATATTTTAAATCACCTTTAAATATTCTTTTACAAACAAGAATGCTTAAAGATTAGAATATCAAAATACTGATCTCTCAGTGATAAGCAATATATGCAGCCTCTGGAATTATTCTCAAAGTCAAAATTAAAACTGTGATTTTCATAAATATTTGATAAACATTTTACTGTTTGGAGATTTAACTCAATTACCAAAGAAATACATCTTTGATTTTTACCATAGGGCATTTTAGTTTCCAGCTACTTCTCTTTTTATCTCTATAATTTTGATAGTCATTCTTACCTTCACTGATTGTGCTATGAAAGTGAAAGATGCTCAGTCATGTCTGATTCTTTGTGACCCTATGGACTACAGTTCATGGGTTTCTCCAGGCAGGAATACTGGAGTAGGTAGCCCTTCCCTTCTCCAGGGGATCTTTCCAACTGAGGGACTGCACCCAGGTCTCTTGCATGCAGGCAGATTCTTTATCATTTGAGCCGTCTCATTATTAACTATGTTTGCAGTGATTTGCAATTTTGTTTTCCTTCGAGACACCTGTTATGCCACATGCATGTCTGTGTGTTCAGTCATGTCCAACTCTCTGAGACCCCATGGACTGGAGCCTGTCAAGTTCCTCTGTCCATGAGCATTTTCAGGCAAGAATCCTGGAGTGGGTGCCATTTCTTAATCCAGAGGGTCTCCCTGACCCAGGGACCAAACTTGCATCTTCTGTGTCTCCTGCATTGGCAAGCAGATTCTTTTCCACTGAGCCACCAGGAAAGCCCTATTCCACATGGTGACTCTTTTCTCATCATTGTTCCAGCACATATTTTTCTTAAAATAAATCTTATTGCATCACTTCTTTTCTCAAAATTCTTGTGGATTTCCTTTTCCAGTAATGCATTATGGTCTGGTCCCAATTCAATGAGTTGTCATATACAAATTACACTGGGCAGCAGGTGTTCAAAACACATCAGTTGCTTGTGTAATTTTTACCCTGGGACTCTTCACTTCATATGTTATTTACTCTGCCCTTAGTGAATCCCTCCCAGTTAAGTGAATATTATTCCAAGGGCAACCCTTTCTATTGCTCTATGCCTTTGTAGTCCCTCTGCTTCAAACACAGTTTCTCATACTTGACCCCTGTAATAGTTTCAAAGGGAAGATCCACTGTTGTCCTGATCTGGAGTAGTTACTGCCTCCTCTCCATTCTTGTCATTCACTTGAATGATGCTTGAAACAGTGGTTTATGGGTCTTGTCATTTGTACATTTGTACAACATTTTCAACACCCATAAAAACATCGCATGCGTTAAGGTCTATAAACGATTTCTGAAATCTTGATGTGGAAATAACAGAAATTTTTTTATGGAGCTGAATAAATCCTGATTAGCCTTTAGAAGTAGTTCCAAGAGGTTCATTTATAAAATATATATTTACCTTTCAAATATTGACATCCCTACAACTGGCATGACAAACAATTCAACTGGAAAGAGAAGCATAGCCCTAGGGGGGAAATGAGTTTAAGATGTAATTTTGATTGTTTATGGTCGACTATGATGACATGCGGCAGGTATTTAGAAAGTCTTTGCACTGACATTTTACAAACATTTACATATCTATAAATGACTTTTGATAATGTTCTTCCAAGAAATTGTGAGTGGATAATCCTCCACCCAGGTGACACACAGGACCTGGGAAATCTCAAGAGTTCTAGGACAGCAGGAGATTAAGAGATGTCTCAGGTTGTTTAAATTGTAGACACTTCAGTGGTCTTAGGAACACTTTAATCCATCCTTCTTAGAGAATTGCTACACACGTAGGTTAGCCCTGTGTCCTATTTTTAGCTCATTGAGAAATGTAACTTCCAGATGTGCTTTTGGTTATGCCAAAATTCTCCAGCCAACAAGTTTACAGCCTGTAAAAATTGCAGAAATGTCACTAGCAATTTAAATGTCAAACTAAGAGTTTTAGCATAATATGTACATTGAACTTTAAAAAGCCATATAATACTAAAAGTATTATTTGGAAAACGTGCTTGCATGTGCTAAGTTGCTTCAGTTGAGTTCAACTCTTTGTGACCCTATGGACGTAGCCCACAAAGTCTTTCTGTCCCTGGGATTTACCAGGCAAGAATACTGGAGTCGGTTGCCATGCCCTCCTCCAGGGCATCTTCCTGGCCCAGGGATAGAACTCAGGTCTCCTGCTTTGGTAGGCAGATCCTTTAACACTGAGCCACCTGGGAAGCTGGATGTGGAAAATATCAGTTCTTTATTGTAATTCACATGCCCATGCCCAAACCCAACCTGTTCCCTGGAAATAGTGATTTCACTTTTTTATTCTAATCCCTCTATTTTAGGCTATATGTTCATGATTTATTCTTACATTACCAGTTTTAGACAGTGTATGTCTTTTGTTTTTTTGTCTATCTGCTAAAGGATTTCTCTCATTTACAAAAGCATTCTCATCTGTGTTTTCTTTATTCACATAAAATTTGGCTCCATTGTTTTATATTGTCCTTTTACCAGTTTGCAATACTTTCATCCTGAATACCACAGTCTATGTTGGCACAAATGGTCTAGAATCATTGTTTTCTTTTTGGTATAACTTTGTTTTGCCTTTAATTAACAATAACTTTGCCTTAATTTCTTTTTTCTTTTGTATATAACTGTTGCTAAAGAATCTGCTTGCAGTGCAAGAGACCCAGGTTCGGTCCCTGGCTTGGGAAGATCCTCTGGAGAAGGGACTGGCAACTGATTACAGTATTCTTGCCTAGAGATTCCCACGAACAGAGGAGCCTGGTGAGCTATAGTTCGTGGGGTCACAAAGAGTCAGATACAACTGAGCAACTCTCACTAAATACTTTGAGATAATTGTCAGTCACCTATAAATTACTGTCCATGTATTTAAACATTTAAAAAGATTTGTCAGTGTTGTTTTGAAGAAATTCCCTCACCATAGATGCCACCCTTTTAATATGACTTGGTCTTGACCTGGTACTCTCTCCCATGCTCTTCAGTTGGATCTCCTGTTTTGGAGGTCACAGATCTTTATTTTTTATTTACTGTCTCTTTTTAGTGGTGCACACTTTCTAGAAATTCTTGCATAAGAGGAGGATGTATGTGAGCTCAATCGCTAAGTTGGGTCTGACTCTTTGTGGCCCCATGGACTGTAGCCTGCCAGACTCCTCTGTCCATGAGATATTCCACGTAAGAAAAGTGGAGCGGGTTGCCATTTCTTCCTCCAGGGGATCTTCCTGACCCAGGGATGGAACCTGTGTCCCTGCATTGGCAGGCAGATCCTTTCCCACTGAATAACCCTAGGCCAATTGAGATGGGCTATATTTTGCAGACCCGGTAGCCCATTGAGATTGGGCTACATTAGGATGTGACCTCCAAATTTCAAACGAGTGACTCTTTTAACTTGGGCACCCTCTCTAACATGGGCAGCAGGGGATGCTGTTTATTGTGGTCAGCCAGGGACCCACATAGCTCCAGGCGTCTCCACAAGCTTTCACTTTTCCCCACCAGTGGGGGCGGGGGAATCTCGTACTCACTGTTAGAGTTCTGGAAAAAAATAGCACGCTTTATTTTCACTCACATTCCCTCAGTCAAGGTAAGGCACATGGTCAACATACAGACATAAAGTATGGAAAAAAGTCCTACTCTGTGCTTGGGAAGTATTATAACTATTCAGGGAAACATAAATAATGAAAGTATATAATGGAAACATAAATAATGGCCAGCCTATATGAAGTTCTATAAGTGAGCACAGCCCCACTGGGCCTTCCTGGGCCCAGACCCACCCCATATCCTCTGCTTTAGGGCCTCTCTGAGGTACCTAGATAATGGAATTTGATGCACATTTCCTGAGTTATTTTGCAGATGTAAAAAACTTCTCAAATGGAGATGTTTACTGCCTGATGAGCACATAGCCACAGGCCTTCTGGAGCCTGAGGATTGATAATGTTAACCCCTGTGACTCCATCCAGCTGCTTCATCTTCACCCCATCAGAGAATTGTATAGGAGAACTGATCACATACCCTGCTTCCCCGCTCCCTCACCTGGCTTTTAAAAATGCTTTGCCAAAACCTTTCTAGGAGTTCAGGGTTTTTAGAGCATGAATCACCAGTCTAGTGTCCGACTCTTTAAGACCCCCATGGACTGTACAGCCCATCAGGCTCTTCTGACTATGGAATTCTCCAGGCAAAAATACCGGAGCAGACTTTGTTCCCTTCTCCAGGGGCTCTTCCAATCCCAGGAATCAAATCTGGGTTTCCCACATTGCAGGCAGATTCTTCACTGTTTGAGCCACCAGGGAAGCCTACTTTGGCTGCTACCTGAACCCTTATCACCCAAGGTGTGTGTTCTCCTGTCAGCCTGAAGGTCTCTGCTTTCTTCGGTCTGCATATGGGCCCCCACTCTTTATAAGATGTGTGATTTCCTGCCACTTGGCCCCTACCCCTACTTCTCTGCTCATACCTAGTTATCTACCTGCTGGAACATAACTAGTGTCAAGATGCAGGTTGGTCTCAAAAGGTCACAAAGAGACAAGACTGAACAACTGAACAACAACAGAACCAGACGAAGAAAGGTGGTGAAAGGTGGGAATCTCCTGTGTGTGAGTGTAACCTTTTGCTCACTGAGCTCTCATTATAATAAGATTAGCCTTGCAGATTAGAAGTACTTATCATGCGCTGATGCCATGACACTTCTGATCTAAGCTTAATAGGGACAAAATCCCTCTTCCCTTCAGGAAAATGGAGCTAGAAAGAAGATGACCCTCCAAAGTCTTCCTTCCCAAGTGAATATTCCACCCCTTTATTTGTACTCTCCTCATATCCTGCTTGTCTGGGCTGCAGCTCCTTACCTGTCTGCCCCCTCTCCAGAGAATGTACGTGCATGCTCAGTCATTTCAGTCCTGTCCAACTCTTTGAAACCCCATGGACTGTAGCCTGCCAGACTCATCTGTCCATGAGATTCTCCAGGCAAGAATATTGGAGTGAGTTTCCAATTCCTCCTCCAGGGGATCTTCGTGGCCCAGGGATTGAATCCATGTCTCCAGTGTCTCCGGCATTGGCAGGCGGATTCTTTATCACTGTGCCACCTGGAAAAACTTCTGAGAGTGTATCCTTGCTTAAATAAATTTTCACTTTACTTTCCTGGACTTCTCGTGTAGTTCAGATGGTAAAGAATCTGCCTGCAGTGTGGGAGACCCCTCCTCTCTACATTGTCTCTGAATTCTTTCTTGATGAAGAAAGAACCTTAAATTCACTGGCAACAGTTAGACTGTCTGGATTCTACCCATCAAGTCAAAGACACAATTAGCTTCCTCTCCAATGTTTTCACTTCCCCAATTTCTTTCATATTTAGCAACCATTCCTTCAGTGCTTTGTGCAGATAAGGACATTATGTCCCCAGCTACACTGCTGGTCATATTGGATCTTTATTATATAAGACATGGCAACACTTACTCATACTCAATCTGATTCATTTATCTTCTTTTTAAAATTAAATTTTCTTGGAGTATAGTTGATTTACAGTATTGTATTAGTTTCTGCTGAATAGCAAAGTGAGTCAGTTATACATACAGCCACGCTTTTTAGATTCTATTCCCATATAGGACATTACATAGTGTTGAATATAGTTTCCAGTGCTATACAGTAGGTTCTGTTTAGCTATTGATTTTATATATAATACAACTTCACTTTCACTTTTCACTTTCATGCCTTGGAGAAGGAAATGGCAACCCACTCCAGTGTTCTTGCCTGGAGAATCCCAGGGACAGGGGAGCCTGGTGGGCTGCCGTCTCTGGGGTCGCACAGAGTCGGACACGACTGAAGCGACTTAGCAGCAGCAGCAGCAGCAGCAGTGGGTATATGTCAACCCTGATCTCTCAATTTATCCTCCTCCCCTCTCCTTTCCTCCTTGATAACTATAAGTTTGTTTTCCATGTCTGTGACTCTGCTTCTGTTAAATAATTTCCTTTGTACCATTTTTTTTAAAATCCCACATATAAGCAATATCATATAATATTTGTCTTGTCTGATTGGCTTCACTCAGTATGACAATCTCTGGGTCTATCCATGTTGCTCCAATCAGCTTTACTTTGTTCTTTTTTATGGATGAGTAATATTCTATTGCATATTTGTGCCACATCTTTGTCCATTTCTTGGTAGAAATTGGATTCACCTCTTCGTCTCTCTTTCCAAACAATATTGCTTACAACCGAGGATGCCTTTTTCCTGTACATACTCTACTGATGATGTTCTGTTTGTCACTCTCCCCTATACTCATGATATATAATATCAACCACAATAATGACCAAGTTAAAAGATTACTGAGAAGCAGTTATAATAAGAGAGCATGTGGGTGTATGTTAGTCTCTCAGTCATGTCTGCCTCTTTACAACACCATGGACTGTAGTCACCAGGCTTGTCTGTCCATGGAGTTCTCCAGGCAAGAATAGTAGAATGGATAGTTGTTCTCTTCTCCAAGGGATCTTCTCAATCCAGGGATGGAACTTGGGTCTCCTGCAGTGCAAATTCTAAATTGTCTGAGCCATCTTACATTTAACTAGACCTTGCCTTTAATGTCCCATGTGTCTCCAGATGATCAAAATCACAAAGTTAATGTGATTCCTTGCTACACTGCAGTATTTTGTCTGGGATCTGAACTGGAATGAGGATGAGCTTCAGTTCCTTCTGTGCACAGGTCCACTACCTCTTAACAGCCTAGCTTGAAGACTCAGTCACAATTATTTCAGCTACAGAAACTTGAAATGCTACAGAACCCTCCCAAACTAGTGATAGCTGTGTCCTTATTGAAAAAAAAATCCCATTATCAAGTTATTGATAAAAATGACAAAATGCTATTGTAATTACTGTTTCTATTTTAGATTGACATTGAGCTCCTCTTTAGCATAATCTTTCCATCATTTGGAAATCCACAAAGTTGTATCAAAGCCTAAATGATTTTTAACTTGATTGCTGAGTAGATCATTTTTGACAGAATCAAAAGCTTTTTTTGCAGTTAATTTCACTGCCATCTATTGATTTTTCACAATCATGTGGAACTAGAGGAAAATATTCACAATGTAATGCCATGAATAATGCAGCTGTGCATAATGATTGATGATCCATTTATCCAAAGTTAGATATTTTGAAATAGGCCCTCAGTAGTATGTTGAAAAAAAAATCTACTGGTGTATATAAGGAAACAAGGATATCCTTTTATTTAATATTTAATAAATTTGAAATATGTTCAAAATTCCAAAGCAAAAAACGACCAGTTTCTCATCTCACTAAAGATCAGATGTAAAGTAATGTGTGATTATTTAATAATGCAATTTTGGTATAATATTAAAACATCGAGAAAAATGATAACATGCAAACATTTGTGTACTTTGAAAGCATAGGGACAAGGTTTTGGTTGCTATTGGGAAGTTGCATGTGTAGTATTATTGAAACCTGCAGTTTATTCCATTTTAATCCTTGTCTCTTTAGTTAAAGCTACTTTTGGTTACTGATGGTTGAGACTTTTAGATTTATTTAAAAATATTTTCTTTAACTAGATCTTAGCACCTAATAAAGTCACAAAGAGACAAACTATGAGTCCAGAAGCTAATACACTGTCACTAATTAATAAAACAACAACAACAACAACAACAAACTTTCCAGAACATATCAGATTTTGAGGAATAATGAATAACAGAGATCTTTTTTATTGTGGGCTCATTCCAGCAGAAACGTTTGTGCTGTCTGATTTCTGCAAGTCCCTCCATGGGGTTTCCCTGTGGCTCTAATAATCTAGGGACACCTGCCAGTGTGTTTGTTGCACGTATGTAAATTGAGACCCAGCATTCAAATGTGTCAAAGCTTTATTTATTCATCCATTTATTGATTTTCAGCATTCATTGATTTACTTGCAGATTAACTTTTCCAAGGCAGAGCTTTGGAAAATAGGAAAATAAGCTTTGTTGATTCTCCCTTGGGTCAAAGAAGGAAAAAAATTCTTCTTTAAAGAATAGGGCGGATGTTGAAGAATCCTTGCATCCCTGGGATAAAGCCCACTTGGTCATGGTGTATGATCTTTTTAATGTGTTGTTGGATTCTGATCGCTAGAATTTTGTTGAGGATTTTTGCATCTATGTTCATCAGTGATATTGGCCTGTAGTTTTCTTTTTTTGTGACATCTTTGTCAGGTTTTGGTATTAGGGTGATGGTGGCCTCATAGAATGAGTTTGGAAGTTTACCTTCCTCTGCAATTTTCTGGAAGAGTTTGAGGAGTATAGGTGTTAGCTCTTCTCGAAATTTTTGGTAGACTTCAGCTGTGAAGCCGTCTGGACCTGGGCTTTTGTTTGCTGGAAGATTTCTGATTACCGTTTCAATTTCCGTGCTTGTGATGGGTCTGTTAAGATTTTCTATTTCTTCCTGGTTCAGTTTTGGAAAATTGTACTTTTCTAAGAATTTGTCCATTTCTTCCACGTTATCCATTTTATTGGCATACAACTGCTGATAGTAGTCTCTTATGATCCTTTGTATTTCTGTGTTGTCTGTTGTGATCTCTCCATTTTCATTTCCAATTTTATTGATTTGATTTTTCTCTCTTTGCTTCTTGATGAGTCTGGCTAATGGTTTGTCAATTTTATTTATCCTTTCAAAGAACCAGCTTTTGGCTTGTTGATTTTTGCTATGGTCTCTTTTGTTTCTTTTGCATTTATTAGCTTGTCTCAGTTCTACTGAACATTTTGATGTTATACTCATGCCTCTAGCTAGACTCTCCACTCTTCACTTGCTCACCATATCAAGGAAGCTGACCTGTTTTGATAGCATCAAGGCTCTTCCTTGCCTCCTGCCCTGTTTTTGCCTTTGGTCAATTAGAAGCACTGTCAACAACTAAATGAGGAGAGAAGGGTGAGGTCAGTGTGATCGATTGTAACCCTGGATGCTCCTCTACAAAGCTACTTTTTTCTAGCTGGCTGCAAGTGTAGTAAAATATCCCACAGACTGTCAAGTAGTCCTTTCACAAAACCGTCTCTATTTCTGGGTCCAGGGTCTACAGTCTTCAGATACAGAGTTACTAACAGCCCAACTGACCAGTCCAGGATACTGCAAGACCTCGTGAGTTCACCACCATTTATCCAAATCTACAAAATTAATCATTTTAGTAACACCTCTTCAAAGTCTCTTAGTTTGAGTATGCCATATGTTTCTTGTTTGCGGCTAACTCAAGAATCCTAAAGCTAGGAATTTATTAATACAGAAATGCATATTTTTTAAAATTTTGTTTTATCTGATCAAGCATCTCTCTCTCCATGTGCGTGTGAGTTACAAGAGAGTGAGGGCATTCCCGACTGCCATATTGACAGAAATGTATTACCATTATGTGTTAGAGGTACATAGGTGACTAACGCACAGGATAAAAAGGTTTATTCTCTGTGTCCTAACTGGGACATGTATAAAGTCAGAGCCCATGAATGAAAGGACTATTTTCTTAAATTAATTTTTGTTGGAGTAGAGTTGCTTTAGAATGGTGTTAGTTTCTACTGTACACTAAAACTAATCAGCTTTAGGTATTACAAGTTCTTTTGTGCTTCCTTCCCATTCAGGTCACCACAGTGCATTAAGTAGGGTTTCCTATGATGTAAAGTGTGTTCTCATTTTCTATTTTATACATAATATTAATGGGCTTGACCATGTTCTCTTTTATTTATCTAAAATAGTCCTTTTCAAAGCAGAATCAAAGCAAAGGACTATTTTTGATAAATAAATGAGAATATGGCTAAATCCATCTTAAATTCTGGGGAATGAAAGTGAAGTGAAAGTGTTATTTTCTCAGTCATGTCCAACTGTTTGCGACCCCATGTCTGTCGACGGATTCTCTAGGCAACAATACTGGAGTGGGTTGCCATGTCCTTCTCCAGGGGATCTTCCCAAACAAAGGATGGAACCAGAGTCTCCTGCATTTCAGGCAGCATCTTTACCATCTGAGCCACCAGGGAAGCCCTTTGGGGAATGAGCTATTCTTTATTCAGTTGAACTGGGCTTTCCTTTTAGGGTAGATAACCAAAATATCCCCCAAAACTTCTTACAATTGCTGCTGTGCTAGAAATTGTCTGAAACTATCATAACTTGAAAGACAAATGGCTAGATAAATGAAATATCTGGCTCACAAATTCACATATAAATTGTAATTCACAGACTAAAGATGCATAAGGTGGAGGTGATAGTTGAGACAAGCACTTAAAAGAAAAGGCATAAAATTGGAAGTGACAAAAACTAACAAATTGACAGTTGCTCAAGTCATCCTACAAATTCTAACATTTCAAAGACAGTTCCTTGGACACAGTAAGACACAGTAAGTCTGCTTGAGATCCAGATTTACATAAGGAATATCTACTAATCATCCTGAAGTACACATTTTTCTGAACCAGGTCAGAACGACATTCTGCAGACAAAAATGGTTTCAGTAGTACCAGGTACAGATAGACTAATTAAATTTTCCTAAGTTCTGCCTTCATTGCAATATTATTCTTCCTTGTGGCAAAATATTTTAACTTTATCTGGTTTTGTCCAGGTAGCGTTTACTGTAGAGGTGATTTCATTTACTTATGTAAAGATTTTCTATTATGCCAATTCAAGGAGATTTATAAAAAAATCCAGAACTTATTTTTAAAGAAATATGTCTATAAAAAGAGTACACACGGAGCTTTCTTGAAGTTTCAGTATTTCAGGCAAAACAATGTCGTCAGAATGTGAGTCTTATTAACAGCGATCTTCTGATTTCCAGAAGGAAAATAAAGCTGAAAGATGTAGTAACAGGTCAAGATGAAGAGGAAAATATCAGTTTGCTCAGAACTGTATTTTAAAAATAGTAGCAACTGGAGTGGAAATGATTTGATTGCTTGTTTGAGAAAGGCATAGGCATGGTTCAAAGACCTTTGTCTGGGCTAAAGCAGACTTTTTTTCATACATTTTCCCATACATTTTCCACTTTGCATGTGTGCTAAGTCACTTCAATCATGTCTGATTCTTTTCTATCCTCTAGACTAGCTCTCCAGCTCCTCTGTCCATGGGCTTCTCCAGGCAAGAACACTGAAATGGGTTGCTATTTCCTCTTCTGAGGGATCTTTCCAACCCGAGGATCGAATCCACGACTCCTGCATCTCCTGAATTGACAGGCGTGTGCTTTACCACAGGCACCGCCTGGAAAGTTGGAAAACGTGGAATTTTACCTATATGTTTTATTTTATTTTTTAAAAAGATGTATCCTCATATTAGTATGTCAATATTTTCCACTCTAGTAGCATACTAACATAAGTATAGTATCTTTGAAAAAAGCAAAACCAAAAACATAGGTAAAGATTCCACATTTTCCTATGATTTTCCATAGATGTAATAATTGCCAATCATTTAGAATAAAATACTTATTTCTAATATTTTCTATGTTATGCACATATTTTATATATGCTCAAATATTATATCTCTTTAAACATATGTAGAAATTTTTTTTTTCAAAATTATGTGGGCTACTGTTATGAAAGAAAGAAGAAAGTGAAATAGTTCAGTCACGTTTGATTCTTTGCAACTGCATAAAGTGTAGCCTGCCGGACTCCTCCTCCCATGCGATTTTGCAAGCAAGAATATTGGCGTGAGTTACTGTTTCCTTGTCCAGGGGATCTTCCTATCCCAGAGGTTGAAACTGTGTCTCCCACACTTTGACTAGAAAAACCACAGCTTTGACTAGACGGACCTCTGTTGGTAAAGTAATGATTCTTTAAATATATGGCGCCTGTTTGTCATAGCTTTCCTTCCAAGGAGCAAGTTGCTTTTAAATTCATGGCTGCAGTCACCATCTGCAGTGATCTGGGAGCCCAAGAAAATAAAGTCTGTCACTGTTTCCATTGTTTCCCCATCTATTTGCCATGAAGTGATGGAACCGGATGCGTGATCTTAGTTTTCTGAATGTTGAGTTTTAAATCAGCTCAGCTTTTTCATTCTCCTCTTTCACTTTCATCAAGAAGCTCTTTAGTTCCTCTTCTCTTTCTGCCATAATGGTGCTGTCATCTGCATATCTGAGGTTATTGATATTTCTCCTGGTAATCTTGATTCCAGCTTGTGCTTCATACTGCCTGGCATTTCACATGTTGTACTTTACATCAGTTCAGTTCAGTTGCTCAGTCGTGTCTGACTCTTTGCAATCCCTTGGACTGCAGCACACCAGGCCTCCCTGTCCATCACCAACTCCCAGAGTTTACTCAAACACATGTCCATTGAGTCAGTGATACCATCCATCCATCTCATCCTCTGTCGTCCCCTTCTCCTCCTACCCTCAGTCTTTCCCAGCATCACAGTCTTTTCCAATGAGTCAGTACTTTTCATCAGGTGGCCAGAGTACTGGAGTTTCAGCTTCAACATCAGTCCTTCTAATGAACATTCAGGACTAATTTCCTTTAGGATGGACCGGTTGGATCTCCTTGGAGTCCAAGGGACTCTCAAGAGTCTTCTCCAACACCACAGTTCAAAAGCATCAATTCTTCACTGCTTAGGTTTCCTTATATGCCAAACCTTTGACTGTGTGGGTCACAATAAACTGGAAAATTCTGAAAGAGATTGGAATACCAGAACACATGACCTACCTCTTGAGAAATCTGTATGCAGGTCATGAAGCAACAGTTATATCTGGACATGGAACAACAGACTGGTTCCAAATAAAAAAGGAGTACGTCAAGGCTGTATATTTTCAGTCTGCTTATTTAACTTATATGCAGAGTACATCATGAGAAATGCTGAGCTGGATGAAGCAAAACCTGGAATCAAGATTGCTGGGAGAAATATCAATAACCTCAGATATGCAGATGACACCACCCTTATGGCAGAAAGTGAAGAGGAACTAAAGAACCTCTTGATGAAAGTGAAAGAGGAGAGTAAAAACTTTAGCTTAAAGCTCAACATTCAGAAAACAAAGATCTTGGCATCCAGTCTCATCACTTCATGGCAAATAGATGGAGGAACAGTGAAAGACTTTATTTTCTTGGGCTCCAAAATCACTGCAGATGATGAAATTAAAAGACACTTACTCCTTGGAAGAAAAGTTATGACCAACATAGATGGCATGTTAAAAAGCAGAGCCATTGCTTTGTCAACAAAGGTCTGTCTAGTCAAGGCTATGGTCTTTCCAGTAGTCATGTATGGATGTGAGAGTTGGACTATAAAGAAAGCTGAGCAGCAAAGAATTGATCCTTTTGACCTGTACTCTGCATAGAAGTTAAATAAGCGGGGTGACAATATAAAACCTTGATATACTACTCCTTTTCCTATTTGGAACCACCTGTTTTTCCATGTCAGATTCTAACTGGTGCTTCTTGACCTGCATACAGTAATTTTGCTACTCTTTGGTCTAGTTGTAATGACTCCACCTGCAGAAGACATGGGTTTGATTCCTGGGTTGGGAAGATCTCCAGGAGAAGGAAATGGTGACCCATTCCAGTATTCTTGCCTGAGAAATTCCATGGATAGAGGAGTCTGGTGGACTACAGTCCATAGGGGTTGTAAGAGCTGGACATGACTTAGACACTAAACAACTGCAAATAGTTATAAAATAGATAAAGCAAGATGCATCAAAGGATTAAGTCGAATTATAAAACCACTACTATGTATGATCAACTTGTTAAGTAATGCAAAAAATGAGTTAATTCATAAAAATTATGTTTAAACAACAAATCCAGCATTCACAAGATATTTAAAATGACTAAATTATTATAAACCATTATACGATTAGATCTCTGTAGGCCATGCTAAAAAATAAAAATAAAAAAGCCTTATAAAGCACTTTGTCATTTGTACTGGAAGTTGAAAAAATACTATACATGATATATGGTAATCACTGTGATTCTGGAGACAGCATTCTAAAATGGATATAAAAAGTCATTTTATAAGAAAAATTGCTATATAGTACACAAAACAATGGCTTTTGTGTGAGCAATATAGCTCTTCTGCATCAGAATGAGGTGGCATATTGGAATTTCTTATATTTGGAAAAGTGTACAAAGTACAAAAAATCCTGGGATTTTACCAAGCCTTCAGAGGTACTATAACTGGTTAGAAAAATAAGCCTCTCCAAGAATGGAAGATAAACTATGTACATTAGTAGGCTTAAAAGCCTTGTCAGTATCTATACAGTACTTAGATTCCTGTTTATCTGTTCTATTATGAAAGTAAGTCTTGAAAACTTCTAAACCCTCATTTACAGATATAATTTGTGATTTTATGGTTATGCCAATGACTTCTCATATATTAACTTTGGATTTAAATGTAATAAAACATGATTTTACAAACAGATAGATAGTTAATATGAGCAAAGATTAGTTAATATGAGTTTGGAATTAAGTAACAGAAAGGACAGCTTACATTTTTGGCTCATATCAAGTAAATTTTTATATAAAATAGGCATCAGAAAAATTGAAAAGTGACCCCAGAGCCCTTCTGACTTCTGTTATCTTTTGCAAAGTGTTTCTTTCATAACTATGATTGATGTCTTTGTGGTGGTAAAATTACTGCAGCCAAATTCAGGCCAACATGCTTCCTCATTAAGTCCTGTCAGATATTAATGATGCTTCCTGAAGTCCTCCCAGGAAAGATAAGGCACCTTCCTTCTCAGAAGATGCAAACATGCTACTCTTTAAATATCACTGGCCCAAGAAGACCACGTGTTGTTTTTGCTGAAATATTGTAATAAGGGTTAAGAAACTTTTATGATGCATTTTGTCACAACTTGGTCCTTGAAATGGATGCAGAATCATGTTATCTCAGAACTCACATGACACACAGGAAAAGAGTGCATGTCTGAATGAAGCAGAGTTGTGTTTGGAGGCAAAAAAAGAAAAGGGGGAAGGGGGAAAGCTGATTTTGGAGAAGTAACAAAAATGTACGATATTCAACGGAGAAAGTTCACCTGTTAAAATAATACTTCTGATAGAAATGAAACATTGACTCCACATACAAGATGCCATAATGTTTTGTAGAATAAATCTTAGTTCTGAAGAGAGTAGCCTTCACTGCAGTTTCTGAAAATGCGTGTTATTGACGATGATCTTATTGATATAATGTAAACATAATCTGAATAAATCCCATAAATTTAACAATGAAAAAATAAAAATAAAGTCTCCAATATAGCAGAGATGAAGGCAGAAAAATAGCATATGTGTTTTAAGTGTCATTGCAATATAAAATATGCAACTAAAAACAATGGGAAAGGAATAAAGTGAAATATAGGTAAGAAGAATAAACAAGTTAATTATATAGGCAGTAGGTGGGAATGAAAGAAACATTTACCACCGACATGGTGGTGATAAAAGTCTAAATAAAGTAATAAGGGAGCAAGGGCATAAAAGGTAAATACTAGAACAAAACTATGAAACTATGAACATCATTAAATTCCAAAACAATTTACGAAGAGCAAAAACATTACATACTGAAACAGCACACATAATATACATAGAATAATAAGACAGAGCAGACATCAAACTAATTGATTTTATCAATAAATGCAAATGACAATAGCTCAGCATTTAAAATATATTTTTAATTCTTACCTCCAGAGAAAGACCTAACTATATGCTGCAGATGAAGCACAAGCTTTTAACATAGGATAATTCAAATGGCTAAAAATAAACTCATGCCAAGAAAATCAAAATGAGAGAAAAGCAGGACTTGTGATCTTCATATCAAGCAAATTAAAATGGGCAAAAAAAAAAATTACTGGAGGATCCAAGGAAAGACATGATTTGGTGTTAAAGCTACAATTAAAAAAAATTATGAACAGAAACATGCAAGCATCAGATAACACAGATACTTTGAAAATCAGAAATTGCTGTAGATTTAAGGGATTGTAGATGGAAACACCCCTGCAAGAGGGCATGGCAACCCACTCCAGTATTCTTGCTTGGAGAATCCCATGGACAGAGGAGACTGGCAGGCTGCAGTCCATGGGGTTGCAAAGAGTCAGAGACGGCTGAAGCAACTTAGCATGCATGCAGATGGAAAAACACTAATAAAAATGTTTTAACATTTCAAGATATTAAGCCACTAGTGTCAGCATAAGACAAATAAAATTGACAAAATATAAACAGAGGCAGAAGACCTAACTGCATTTTGATAAAGTGGATAGCAGATGCATGTGCCAAACGGTGCACCCCATTAAGACAGAATATGTCTTCTTTTCATGTGTACTTTGAACATTCACAAAATCTGTTCATATATAGAGTTATAAAGAGATCATGAATAAATTTCATGTAGTATACTAGAAATATGTTTTAATCTCAAAAATCAATGCATTAAAATTAAACATCTAATAAAGTTGATAAACCAAAAAAATCTATTTTGTCAATTTATTCTAGTAGCTAAAGGAATAAAATATATTGCATTAACATATTTTTGATTAGTTGATAAGAAAGCATTCATTCATTTATTTGGAGGATCTTTAAATTGATTTATTTATTTTTTTTTTAATTTTATTTATTTTTTTTTATTTTTTAAATTTTAAAATCTTTAATTCTTACATGTGTTCCCAAACATGAACCCCTCTCCCACCTCCCTCCCCATAACATCTCTCTGGGTCATCCCCATGCACCAGCTCCAAGCATGCTGTATCCTGCATCAGACTTAAATTGATTTAAAGAGAAATGTTTTACACGCATCCCTTCTTAAAGACCACTGAGTAATATTATATATGTTTTAAATGTTCATCGAATGCACATTTTAAAATATGGACACAACAAATACCGATAATATAACAAAAATTTAACACAGTACTCAGCACCTTTGAATTGACCCTTTTGAACTGTGGTGTTGGAGAAGACTCTTGAGAGTTCCTTGGACTGCAAGGAGACCCAATCAGTCTGTCTTAAAGGAAATCAGTCTTGAATATTCCTTGGAAGGACTCGTGCTGAAACTGAAACTCCAATATTTTGGTCACCTGTTGCAAAGAACTAACACACTGGAAAAGACCCTGATGCTGGGAAAGATTAAAGGTAGGAGGAGAAGGGGACAACAGAGGATGAGATGGTTGGATGGCATCACCGACTCAATGGACATGAGTTTGAGCAAGCTTTGGGAGATGGTGATGAACAGGGAAGCCTGGAGTGCTGCAGTCCATGGGGTCACAAAGAATTGGTCATGACTGAGCAACTGAACAGAACAGAACAAAACAGCACCTGTATGTGAATTAAGATCATAGAAGTCAAGCATGTTGTTTCTGGTGATTTAATAGCACAGCACACAAATAGATTGTCTCAGCTAGAGGAATAGAGGGCAGCTAAGGACAAGCAACGTGTGTTCCACGTTCCCCATGCCCATTCTTTACTGCTTGAGCCACCCTGGGAAGCCCTCCTGAGGCCACACTCTATTCCAAGTAAAGTCTAACTGACTTCATATCATTATACTGAAGTTCATTATCTTCGTTTTGAAAATGTACTGTGGTTGTATAAGATATTAACATCAGTGAAATATGAATAAAGGTATAAATATGAATAAATAAATGAATATGAATATAAATGAATAAATAAATATGAATAAAAGGTATATGAGGACTTTATGTATTAGTTTAGAAACTCTTCTTCAAGTCCAAGTTTACTTCAAAACAATTTAAAAACTAAGTGATCTTAAATTTAATATTTTCAATATGTTAGCAACAAATATCAAAAGCAGGGGATTTTCATAAAACTTATTGTAAGTTTCTTAGAATTTAAAAACTGTAAATAATATTGAAAATCTATTAAACAGTTAATGCTTGAAATGGGATATGTAAATTAAAATTACAGAATTTGTTAAAAATAATGTTAAAGAGAAAACATATTACTACATTTGGAGTATATTTTAAGCAGTGGAATCATATTTTAAAACATAAACACAAACAAAAATAAGAAAATAAGTGAATAAAAAATGAATTCAAACCCAGTCTCGACCACAACAAAAAGAAAGAAAGTATAAAGATGGAAATAATAAATATAAAGCTAGATGGGGAATGGATAAATTAGAAGCTTGGGATTAGCAGATACATATTTCTATATATAAAATAAACAATGGGGTATATTATATAGCACAGGGAACTATATTCAATATCTGGTAATAAACCACGATGTAAAATAGTACCAAAAAGTATACATATATATACATATATATCTTACTTTGCTATACATTAGAAACTAACACATTATAAATCAATTCAATTTTTTTTAAATAAAAATATTTATGACATAGCCAATTTGAAAAACTAGGAACTAATTAATAATGTCTTCTTTTTGATAAAAATAACAACATACAATCCACTTTCTAATTTAATGAAAAAAAAAGATAAGGTACACATATAAATATAAGATAGGACTAAAAGAAATAATTATTGAAGTAAAATATAATAAAAACAAGAGAATCCCATATTTATGGATATATGTTTTTTAAAATAAAATAATACTATATAACTAACTGAATTTGACCCATTAAAAATAAAAAGCTTGAAGAGATCAATTTTTGTAAATGAAAAAATAGCTTTTAAAAAATTTCACTTCATAAAAGCACCTGTCCCAGAAAGTTTGTTCTCCAGACATGACAGGCTCAATGCTCAGTAGTACTCTGACTTTGAATTACTAGGGTAATATATCCTGAAAAGAAAATTGAAAAAGAAATATCAAACTTTATCACAATAGTTAGTTTGTTTTATGTGTAGTAATATCATAATTTTAAAAGAACTTTAAATATCTCTGAAAGTAAGGAAAATATATTCATTTTATTTTATCCAAGATTTTCATTGTTCTAGAAAATATTTGCATATATAAATTAAAGGAAGTTAGGGAAATTAGCAATAATGTTACAGTAAAAGTTAAAATAATCATTACTTTAATGATTTAAAGGCCAGATGAAGAATAAAATTATGTTTATCACCAAATGTTTGTCAGTGCATAGGCCTCCTAACTTTTTCTGTAAGGATGGAATATGGGATGAACGTATTTCTTGGATTGAAATTCATTTGGTGCTGATGGTCAAAGGCTATCATCTGGTTAATTGCATTTTTTGGTCTACCTTTCAGTCATGTCATTATAGGCAGGATAGCTCTGTTGCTCTTTCTCTACATAAGTTTCAATTTAAGAGAACTTAGTTTATCATTAGTTTATCATTCCTTTGAATTACACAATAGCTAGTGATTTTAGGAAATGTTTAATTCAAACAATTTCTACCTCAATAGTAATTATTCAGTGCTGTTTCCTTGATGATGATGATAATAATGAGATCAAAACTTATATGAACAAAGCATAGCCTTGTTTTTTTTTTAAGTGTTTTATAAGAATTAAGTCATTTAATCCTTACAACAGTCTAAGGGGTACCCTAAAAGCAAACATCAAATTATAATTTCTTAAATTTCCCTTTAAACATCATAAACATCCATTATATGAATCAGTGGAAGAACAAAAAAGCCATATTACTAGTGAGGAGTTTAGCCCAGAATATCTTCAAAGATATGCAGAAAAATTAAGACAGCCAAGAATGACTTTCTATATAATGCAGTAATCAGAAAAAGTACAATTGCATTTATATTTGTGTAATAAAAATTAAATTGATTTCAATGCATAACTGTGTCTCACTGCTGCCATAAATGTATTTAATAAAGCTGTACTTTAAAGATATAGTTAGAATTAGAAAATTCAAACTATGAAATTTATAAGAAAAATAATCATGGTCTGCTAAACTGTAGGGGCTTCGCAGGCAGCACCAGTGGTCAAGAACACACCTGTCAATGCAGGAGACATAAAAGGCCCAGCTTCGATCCCTGGATGGGGAAAATCCCCTGGAGGAGGGCATGGCAACCCACTCTAGTATTCTTGCCTGGAGAATCCCATGGATAGAGGAGCCTGGTGGGCTACAGTCCATAGGGTTGCAAAGAACTGGACACAACTGAAGTGACTTAGCATGCACACACAGTAAACTATAGTATAGACATAAACGCAATTTGCCATGATGATTTAAAGTCAATTAAAAATAACATTCTGAATCAGTAATAAATATTCATAGTGAAGTAACTCAAAAAATATTTATTCAAAGAATGTTTATATGAGATAAAAAACACTTCAAAAGTTCCATCAAGATTTTTAACACCATGTATTAGTTAAAAAGCAATCAAGCATTTGGAAAATATTACGAATTTAATAAAACTTCCATGAAAGAACTATACGAAAAGTATTAATGTAGTCATAGATTTATTATCTACTTTGTGGCAAAACATATATCTACTTGATGAGTTTGGAAGTTGCAAAGTAAAGATAATTGACAGGTCTCCAACTCTGTCAATGAAAAATGTTGTTTCGGATTACTTAAAATGTAAACTTCAAAGCTTAGATGATATATTGGGTTTTCTCTCCCTTGAGGTCCTAGAAAGAACATCTGAAATAACACATTAAAAAATTATTGACAATGTTCAAGAACAATGGTTTTACTGAAAAATCCTACTGCATTTGCTTACAAAAAGTGATGGTGCAATGTTAGGTGTAAAAGCCTGAAGTTCTGGTCAGATTTCTAGAAAAGTTACAGAATCAATGTTTTCACCTGCAGGTTAATCTATTTATCTGTTCAGAGTAATTCATATTTTTATTTTGTACTTTTTAATCTTCATCATGCATTGGAGAAGGAAATAGCAACCCACTGCAGTGTTCTTGCCTGGGGAATCCCAGGGATGGGGAAGCCTGGTGGGCTGCCGTCTATGGGGTCTCACAGAGTCGGACACGACTGAAGCGACTTAGAAGCAGCAGTATATTTCCTATGTAGTATATTACATCACTTTGATATAGATTCCCTATGCAGTTGTATACAAATGTTCAATTAGTCTGTTATACCCCTGTCACATATATATTATATGTTAACTATATTTCAATAAAAACAAATAAAAAGGGGATTAAAAAAATATAAAAGTCAGAAAATACTTGTAGTTTAACTGGCAGATTTTTGGTACTAATATATTTAAAACAGGTTTTAATTTTATTGTCTTAAATAATCATTGTTATAGAAATAGGGTTAAAGAGGTATTTGAATATTTGACAAATAAAAATATTAGATTTCTTTTGATATTTTTATTATATTACAAAAAGTGAAAAAAGCAACTTAATTTTATAGGGAATATTTAACTAATTCAAATCCAGATATTAATTAAACATAAAAAAGTGATTGAATATATAAGAATGAATAAAGCAATCTATGAAAAAGTAGAAATTATGAAAGAAAGCAAGAATAACACTATTTGCTCAGATTCTTTTTTTTTTTTAACTTTTTATTTTTACTTTATTTTACTTTATAATACTGTATTGGTTTTGCCATACATTGACATGAATCCACCACGGGTGTACATGCGATCCCAAACATGAGCCCTCCTCCCACCTCCCTCCCCACAACTTCGCTCTGGGTCATCCCCGTGCACCAGCCCCAAGCATGCTGTATCCTGCATCAGACATAGACTGGAGATTCGATTCTTACATGACAGTATACATGTTTCAATGCCATTCTCCCAAATCATCCCACCCTCTCCCTCTCCCTCAGAGTCCAAAAGTCTGCTATACACATCTGTGTCTTTCTTGCTGTCTTGCATACAGGGTCATCATTGCCATCTTTCTAAATTCCATATATATTTGTGAGTATACTGTATTGGTGTTTTTCTTTCTGGCTTACTTCACTCTGTATAATCTGCTCCAGTTTCATCCATCTCATCAGAACTGATTCAAATGTATTCTTTTTAACGGCTGAGTAATACTCCATTGTGTATATGTACCACAGCTTTCTTATCCATTCATCTGCTGATGGACATCTAGGTTGTTTCCATGTCCTGGCTATTATAAACAGTGCTGTATTTGCTCAGATTCTAAAGCTGACATTTTCCGAGACAAAACTCTTAGGCGGTGTAATAAACTATATGAAATCATGTTTGTTCTTTGATTGACAAACTGATGAATAGAATGAAAATCTTTCAATTTTATTCATTTCTGGAATTTCAGCAGATGATGTTCATAAATCTTTGTGGATTATCAATAGAAAATTATAAAAATAAAACATTTTATTATAAAATTTTAATTAATTTCATAATTTTATTATGAGAGATGTTTAATATAAAACTGACACAAGCTGATTATAAAAATGGTCAGCTAGATACTTATTTGTAGTACATACAAATATGTATGTTCACAATATGTACTACATACATACAAAGTATCTAGCTATTTTTATAACATCTCTAATGTATTCAGGCATTCCTGTCTTTGTACAGATGACATTAAAAAGAAAAAAAAAAGATGGCATGATTCCCACCAAGTAAGTTTAAATATCTCTGTTAGTTCCAGCTTGAGCAATTGGCATTAATTTATATAGAATATGATGAATTTTTAAATTTTGACCTTATATATAAGTAATTACTTTTATTTATCAGAGAAAACCATATCTTATTTTGGTCAAACACTGTGTATTCATTATGAAGTATAAGCTTAAGTGGAAATGGAAATTCAGGAAAAAAACAATTAACTTATAAAAATTTATTATTATGTGCGCATGAACTGATTTGCAGTGTGATGTTCTCTCTCCCTCTTTCTCGCTCTCTCTCTATATATATGCAATATATGCATGTATATAACTTAAGTTTAATATTCTGTCCTCATAGGGGCTTCTCAGGTAATGCTAGTGTTAAAAATCCCAGCTGCCAGTGCAGGAGAAGTAAGAGACATCATTTCAATCTGTGGTTCAGGAAGATGCCCTGGAAGAGGGCATGGCCATCTACTCCAGTGTTCTTGCCTGGAAGATCCCATGGCTAGAGGAGCCTGCAGGCTACAGTCCACAGGGACACAGAAGTTGGACACGACTGAAGTGGCAGCACACACGCAGGCGTTCTGTCATCCTATACACTAGATTCCGTGCTCTATTTTTAAAATAAATTGTCAAAAGTAATATTTAACTGCAGTGTTTCAGTGTTATGTTTACAATCACTTCTTATATCTCTTATTGTATGTGTTTACATTTATCAATGTATAAATGTCTGTTGTGTAAAGAATAACACATAATTTATACATTTTACATGTATAATACAAAATACAATGATAATATTTAGAAATAAAACAAATACACTAATGCATTTGCATATATATATATATTGATGACTATAATTTCTATTAGAAAATTTAAGATGCTACCTAGATAGCATATTGAAAATTTTAAGATGCAACCTAGATAGCATATTGAAAAGCAGAGACATTACTTTGCCAACAAAGGTCCATCTAGTCAAGGCTATGGTTTTTCCAGCGGTCATGTATGGATGTGAGAGTTGGACTGTGAAGAAAGCTGAGTGCCAAAGAATTGATGCTTTTGAACTGTGGTTTTGGAGAAGACTCCTGAGAGTCCCTTGGACTGCAAGGAGATCCAACCAGTCCATTCTTTTTTTTTTTTTTTTAATTTTACTTTACAATACTGTATTGGTTTTGCCGTACATCAACATGAATCCGCCATGGGTGTACACGTGTTCCCAATCCTGAACCCCCCTCCCACCTCCCTCCCCATACCATCTCTCTGGGTCATCCCAGTGCACCAGCCCTAAGCATCCTGTATCCTGCATCAAACCTAGACTGGCGATTCATTTCTTATGTAATATTATACATGTTTCAATGCCATTCTCCCAAATCATCCCACCCTCTCCCTCTCCCTCTCCCTCTCCCACACAGTCCAAAAGACTAGAAAGCTGTGGTACATATACACAACCAGTGCATTCTGAAGGAGATCAGCCCTGGGTGTACTTTGAAAGGACTGATACTAAAGCTGAAACTCCAGTACTTTGGCCACCTCATGTGAAGTGTTGACTCATTGGAAAAGACTCTGATGCTGGGAGGGATTAGGGGCAGGAGGAGAAGGGGACAACAGAGGATGAGATGGCTGGATGGCATCACCGACTCGATGGACGTGAGTTTGAGTGAACTCTGGGAGTTGGTGATGGCAAGGAGGCCTGGCGTGCCGCGATTCATGGGGTTGCAAAGAGCCGGACACGACTGAGCGACTGAACTGAACTAAAGATGGAAGTTGTTTAATTAAAAATGATAACTTAAACAGTGTGTGCTTTAGTTATAATGAACAAACCAGGTTTTTCTCAACTTTAATATTATTGATATTTAGGGTTGAATATTTCTTTTTACACTGTAGAATTTTCAGCAGTGTCTCTGGGCTCTATACACAAGGCAGCGATAAACCCTCAGCTCTGACAACAAAAGTGTCTGTAGATATTTTCAAACATTCCTGTTGAGCTAAATCACCCTGGTTGAGAAACATTAAAACATATGTTAAGAATATATTTTCTTTCAAAAAGTATTTACATGTATTTTATTAGACATAGTATCTATATATCCACCTTCATTTGTAATGTTGATTTTTAATATTAGTATTCAAAAAGACCATTACTGTTGTCTTCATCTGCTTGGGCTGCTATGAAATAGTACCATAGACTGAGAAGCCTATAAACAGCAGAAATGTATTGCTTACACTCCTGGAAGTTAAAAGTGTGGGATCAGTATGCCAGCATAGTCAGGTTCTGGTAAAAGCCCTCTGGAGTTTCAATATGCTATCTTTTTCCTGTGTCCTCACATGGCAGAAAGAAACAAAAGAGTTCTCTGGAGTGTCTTTTATAAGGAACTTCCCTGGTGGCTCAGATGGTAAAGTGTCTGTCTATAATGTGGGAGACCCGGGTTCAATTCCTGGGTTGGGAAGATACCCTGGAAAAGGAAATGGCAATCCACTCCAATACTATTGCCTGGAAAATCCCATGGACAGAGGAGCCTGGAAGGCTACAGTCCATGGGGTCGCAAAGAGTCAGATACGACTGAGCAGCTTCACTTTTTACTTTCAATCCCATTTGTAAGACTACAATCTTCATGACCTCATCTAAATCTAATTATAAACTGCGCCTCCAGACACCATGGCATTGGGGATTAGTTATCAATATATGAATCGGGATGGGAGGAGAGGCACCAACATCCAGTTTAAAACCATGCATGCATATGTGCTCAGTTGCTTCAGTCGTGTTCAACTCTTTGAGACCCCATGGACTGTAGCACATCAGGCTCCCTCTGTCCATGGGATTCTCCAGGCCAGAACTCTAGAGTGGGTTGTCATGCTCTCCTCCAGGGGATCTTCCCCCAGGGACTGAACCTGCATCTCCTGCATTGCAAGCAGATTCTTTACCCACTGAGCCACCTGGGAAGCCCAGTCTGTAACCATATTTTATACTTATCAAATAATTTATAACTGTGGAACAACTATTGAGGTTTTAAAGAACATGTATTACAAAGCATAATTTATATTGTTCTAATTTTTAAAAATTTCATCTAATAAAAGTACATTTAGCATCCACTAATCCAAGCTGTAGGCCAAAATCTATTCTTATCAGGTCTAGGCAGTGTTCTAGAAGCTTGCACTATCAGATGTTCCTTTACAAGCTTACATATTTGCTTAATTGTACCTATTCCTCTAGGGCTTCCCTGGTAGCTCAGCTGGCAAGAATCCAGCTGCAATTCAGGAGGCCCCCGTACAATTCCTGGGTCAGGAAGGTACCCTGGAGAAGGGATAGCTACCCACTTCAGTATTTTTGCGTTTCTCCGGTAACTCAGGCAGTAAAGAATCTTCCTGCAGTGTGGGAGGCCTAGGTTTGATACCTGGGTTGGGAAGATCCTCTGGAGGAGAGCATGGCAAGCCACTCCAGTATTCTTGCCTGGAGAATCCCAAAAGACAGAGGACCCTGGTGAGCTGCAGTCCATGGGGTCACAGAGAGTCGGACATGAATGAGTGACTAAGTATGCACTATATATGCTTTGCCTTTCAATAGATTCTGTTATTAAAACATACAAAAAATCATGATACCCAATTTATGAAACATTTCTTGCTAAATCATTTGATAATTAAGCCACTGTTAGTGCTTTTATAGTCTCTGTGTTTATCACAATTTTGTCTTATACAAGGTTTATCTTGAATTACTTACATTTTTATCACTTGCACACTTTAAATATAGTCATATCTCAATAGGTATTTGTGAGTAACTTCTAAGTGATTGGTAACCTCTTTAAAGGCTTTGTATAAATTCTTAGCTAAGCCAAAATGGATTGGCCTAACTCTGGTTTCTAAACACCCTAAATTTCCTCGGAGAGTTCTGTCTTATGCACGATTTGTCTCGTGTGGACACACAAGGCTATTGAACAAACCTTGTATTTTGTCAGCCCAGATTGGCTTAACAACATTTTTGAAAAGAAGATATCATTAAGCATATTGTAAAGCAATTGACAAAGGAAAGATAAACTACAACCATCAGATGTGATTGTTTTTGATGATGGTTTTGACATGCCATTGATTGGTATGTCTCTCATAGTGAATCTTATTTTTCTTCTCAGATGTGTAATGGAAAAATATGACAGTCTTGTGTCAAACTGCCATATGAAATTGATGCAAGGTTGCTTTTGACAGGAAAATGCAAGTTCCCCAGGTACTGATTAGAATTGTTCTAAAATACACTTTAAATGTCTATATTAAACATCATTTTAAGTTGAAATTGAAAGGATGAAAAAGATATTCTATGAAAATGATAAACAAGGAGTGCCTATACTTCCTTCAGAAAAATTAGACTTTAAGTAAACATATAATCACAAGACAAAGAAGGCTATTATTTAATCAGAAAAGGATCAGTTCATCCGAAAGATATACCAATTATATATATTCCAACACCAGAGCACCTAAATATATGAAACAAACATTGAAAGATCTGAAGGAAAAGAAAGACAACAGTACAAAACAAGAGTAGAAGACTTCAATATCTTATTTTCAACAATAGTTAAAAAATTCGACAGAAAATCAATAAGGAAACAGCAAGTTTGAACATCACTATAGACTAAATACCCCAAACAGACTGATGGTGAGCATTCTGCTCAACAATAGCAAAATGCCTTCCTAAGTGCACTCAAAATAATTCTCCAGGACAGATCACATGTTAACTCACAAAACAGATTTTAACAAATTTAAGAAGATTGAAATCATACCAAGTATCTTTTCTGACCACAATGGAATGAAACTTCAAATCACTGATATATAGAAGGAAAACTAGAACTCCCCAAATATGTGAAAATTGAGCAATTTACTCCTGAATAACCACAGGGTCAAACAAGAAATTACAAAGGAAATTAGAAAATAATAACACATTTATTTCCCAAGGTCTTTTTTATTTTTCTATATTCCCTTTATACAAAAATGGATTGTGCTAAGTCATTAAGTGAAGTGGTATCTGACTCTTTGTGACTCCACGGACTGTAGACTGCCAGGCTCCTCTGTCAATGGAATTCTCCAGGCAAGAATACTGGAATGGGTTACCATATCTTCCTCCAGGGGATCTTCCCAACCCTGGGATCCAACCCACATTTCTTATGTCTCCTTCATTGGCTGGTGGGTTCTTTACCACTAGCGCTACCTGGGAAGACCCTTTCCCCCAAATGGATAACCAGATATAATAACATTATTTTCAAATATAAAATGTGTACAGGTTCAATAAAATTTTTGATGCTTTATTAAATATAAATTAACAGATGACCAGTTATTGCAGCATATAAATGTCAAAAATCTTCATTAGGCCAGTGTCATTGGGAAGTACTGTTTTTGCATTGTGTCTTTTAATCTTTATACAACCCTATGACATCTGCATTTTTATTTTGCCATTTTATGACTAAGTAAACTCACAGGTTAAGTGATTTGCCCAATACGCATGGCTCACAAGGGGCTAAATTACCACCTGTGTCAGTTTCCCAGCCCAGAAAGCTGCAAATCTTAGCATACATTGAGAAAAACCTGTCAGTGGCCCACACCGTCCCTTACCATCTGCAAAAATATTCTCTTTTGTTACAGAAATAAAAACTGAGTCTTCTGAAAAGAAAAAAAGCAATTTGGTTCTTGTTAAACACATAGAATTCTTTTAAAAACTCCATTTGTTTATTGTAACTACTGAATATTCAAGTGCTTCTGTCTTTAAAATAATTTATAAGTGGCATCTACATAAAACATTGTTGAAATGCTATAGTGCTCAAATATAATCATGTGAAATAATGTCATCTTATCACTTCTATTAGAGATTAGGTTAACTTTTCAGGTAATCAATTTTTATAAAATGGCTCCAACAGTAAAAATAAAATAAAAAATAAAAAAGTGTGACATATTTCAACAATATGTTAGAGAAAGAATAAGTTTTAGTTCTTATGCAAGAGAAAAACAAATGCAGGCATATAGAAAAATGAACATTCTCTGTTAATGAAGTGAAACTTTGCATAATGGCACACAAGTTACTTATATCTGCTTTTGATAAAAGTTAAATTAATTCTGAATTGCATTACTTTTAAAAATTTACTTTTATTCTTTTTTATGTGTGTGTTTTATTTTATTATTATTATTATTTCTTTTACTTTACAATATTGTATTTGTTTTGCCACACATCAACATGAATCCAATATTTTAATTAGAATGAAAGTAAATTTAAAATTTATTATAAATTTATTAATTTATTATATTAGGGAAGACAACAAATGTATATGTTTCTATAAAGAAGCATGTTAGGATTTTGTGGTATATACCAATAAAAGCAAAAAAATTGCTGTTCAGGTACTTGAATGATGCATATGAGTGGAAACAGAGACTGAACAGAAAAATTCAAGTCATAGTGAATAACAAAAGCAATCACTGAAAAATTTTAGTGAATGTGGAAGGGCATGATGGTCAATCCATTTTTGCCTGTAACATTATTTTGACATCCCTTCGAAGTTGCTATTTTTTCTAACAAATTATTAAAGCATCACTTACAATTTTAAGGTACAAACCTGTTGCAAAATTATTCAAAGATATTTTTATGGACCATAATTTGCAAAAGTATATCTAAAGAAATCTTTCTCTATCAAATAATCTTTAAAATAAACAAAGCAAGGGAAGTGAAGTTGTTCAGTTGTGTCCGACTCTTTGCGACCCCGTGGACTGTAGCCTTCCAGGCTCCTCTGTCCATGGGATTTTCCAGGCAATAGTACTGGAGTGGATTGCTATTTCCTTCTCCAGGGTATCTTCCCAACCCAAGGATTGAACCCAGGTCTCCCACATTGTAGACAGACGCAAACAAAGCAAAACAGACCAAAAACAAGGTAAGAGAATACAAGATGTCTGGGATCATGTGCATTTGGAAATTACAAAGTGCTTTCCCTATATGGAAAATTATAAATTGTTTTAGTATCATACAATTCTCAACAGTTCTCCAGTTGTAAAATTATGTCAACATTGTTAGAAAAGCTGTAAAAGTAGACTTTCTATCAACTGCAGGAGGGGAATATCCTGTGAATGTAGCAGGGTGATTAGCTATCTTCACTACTGACATAAATTAAGAGGAAACAAAGAGCCTCTTAATGAGGGTGAAAGAGGAGAGTGAAAAAGCATGCTTAAAACTCAATATTCAAAAAACTAAGATCATTGCATCCAGCCCCATTACTTCACGGCAAATAGATGGGGAAACAGTGACAGACTTAATTCCTTGGGCTCTAAAATCACTGTGAACCCTGACTGCAGTCAGAAAATTCAATATTAATAATAAAGTTTGCTCCTTGGAAGAAAAGCTATAACAAACCTAGATGGCATATTCAAATGCAGAGACATAATTTTGCCAACAAATACCCATATAGTTCAAGTGTGGTGTTGGAAAAGACTCTTGAGAGTCCCTTGGACTGCAAGGAGATCCAACCAGTCAATCCTAAAAGAAATCATTCCTGAATATTCACTGGAAAGACTAATGCTGAAGTTGAAACTCCAATACTTTGGTCATCTGATGCAAAGAACTGACTCATTGGAAAAGACCCAGATTTGGGGAACCATTAAAGGCAGGAGCAGAAGGGGACAACAGAGGATAAATTGGTTGGAGGGCATCACCAACTCGATGAACATGAGTTTGAGTAAGATTTGGGAGTTGGTGATAGACAGGGAAGGCTGGCATGCTGAAGTCCATGGGGTCACCAAGATTTGGACATGACTGAGTGACTGAACTGAACTGATCCACATAGTGCAAGCTATGGTTTTTTAGTAGTTATGCACACATGTGAGAGTTGGACTATAAAAAAAGCTGAATGCCAAAGATTTGATGTTTTCTAGTTGTAGGGCTGGAGAAGACTCTTTAGAGTCCCTTGTACTGGAAGGAGATCAAACCAGTCAATAAAAGAAAACAATCCTGAATATTCATTGGAAGGACTGATGCTGAAGTAGAAGCTCCAATACTTTGGTCAGCTGATGTGAAGAGCCAACTCATTGGAATAGATCCTGATGCTGGGAAAGAATGAGGGCAGGAGGAGAAGGGGGAGACAGAGGAAGAGGTGGTTGGATGGCATCACCAACTCAATGGACATGAGTTTGATCAATCTCTGGGAGACAATGAAGGACAGGGAAGCCTGGCATGCTGTGATTCATGGGTCACAAAGGGTGGGACACAACTTAGTGGCTGAACAAAAACAAAATATCATGACTAAAGTTTCTTTGATTGTTTTTTTAATTTTTGCTTTTATCTTAAGTGAACTCTTCAATTCATATTTTTAAAATATGGAATTTTCTAGCAAGTAAGTATAAGCCTATACATTTTGTTCTACTTAAGTTTTGACTAGCTGAGAAAGCATTTAACAAATCAAATTTTGGGAGTCATTAATTCAATTCTTGAGAGGGCTTATAACACATATATTCCATTTCAATTAAAAAATAATCATTATTGGTGTTGGTGCACATGTCCTTGGATACATATGCATACTTGAATTTCAAAGGTCATTGATTCCATGTATACAATTTAATTTAGTAGTAATAAAAAGGTATCGTTACACAAAACTCTTTCTATTTACATTCTTCACTGAACATGTTTTAAAATATATTTAGGATTATGTAGTTATAGCCCTTGTCTTCCATTTGCTGCATAATATATACCATAATGATTATCAGTGGAATTTTACTTATTTATTCTGCTTGTACTGGTCCACCGCTAGCATAAACACTAATTTTAAAAAATACAGATTCAGAAATTTACTGTGTAATAATACAGATATTTAATTTTCACAAATATTTAATTTCTGTTATTTGTTCTTAAATTTAATAATTTCCCACTTTGATTATATAATTTGGCTTTATTTGCTGTTTGCTGTTTTGTCCCTCTCTGTTTAGTATTAACATAAATTCATATAACTTCATATACTAAAATAATGCAGTTTTAAAAGAACATATAATACAACAGTTAAACATAATATCTGTCCTTTTGTGCAATGGACAAAGTACCAATCATGCCCCTCTCTGGAAACTGTGTTAAGAATTACAGTAACTGTATTGTAATATGTTTAACAGAATATAACCTGCCACCCATAGAAAATGTGTTAGGAGCGACTTTGGTGAGTAGCTATGTAATAAGGATTTTTAAATTACATTACATAGCACCGTATAGTTTTTCTCTTATATCTCCTGCATTGGTAGGCAGGTTCTTTACCACTACCTCCACCTGGGAAGTCTTTCTCTTACCCTTATTTAATTCTACCCCCCAAAAAACCCCAATATGTAGCTATATATTTTATTGTTTGGGATTCCATGGTGGCTCAGGGGTGAAGAATCTGTCTGCAGTGCAGAAGATGCAGGAGACGCGGATTCAGTCCCTGGGTCAGGAAGATCCCCTGGAAAAGGAACAGGCAACCCACTTCAGGATTCTTGCTTGGAGAATCCCATAGACAGAGAAGCCTGGCTGACGGCAGTCCGTGGGGTCTGGAAAAGTAGTATGCGACTGAGCACAGCACAGCAGCATACACACTTTTCACTGCGTCCGTGTACTGGGTTCATCCTTGTCTACTGGATATTGTGAAGGACGTAGAAAGGCAAGATTACTTTACAGTCTTCTACAGATTTCCTGAACAGTGGCTTGTCCACTCTTTCTCTGAGGCAGTTTTCTTGCATTCAAATTCAGTGTTTAGATTTTTATGTTCTCTCTCTCTCTCTTCTTTTTTTTTTTAGCATTTGCTTCTTCTACTGCTTTTTGTGGCTTATTTGTCTGTGTATATATTCAACTACTCTATTTAGGCTTTGTTTTTGTTTTTTTTTTTCCATTCTTGAGTGCATTTATTATTTAATACCACTTTCCTCTGCTGGCTGCTATCTCAGTTTACTTTCTGTAAGCTGGGGCTGTGCCTTTTGGTGATATGCTCTGGACTTCAGTTTGGATTTCTCCTGGGCTATTCTGCCTGTTAGTGATTTCCCGAATGGGTTACATCCTGCTTGGCTGCTGTTGAGTTCTGCTTTCTGCTTGTTTATTTTAAGGCTCATTGGATTTTCCTCCTAAATGAGGTTTGTTTCACTTTTCTAAGGGCATTCATACCTTTTTATCCTGCTTTTGTATTGCTACTGTCCCTGTATCTGAAGATAATCAACTCATGAATTTTTATATTTTTAAAATCTTTTTGAATATTTTCGGTTTTATATTATTTTAAACTATATTGCTTTCTTGTTTATATATTCATGTTTGTTTTCTTCAGAACAAATGTTACTGTATCGTCAATGCTGTGTTACATTGAAAATTGCTAAAGGAGTAAAAATAAAAGCAAATATGAAGAAAAATTATTGTCCAACTGTTAATTATGAAACAGTGAACATTATTTCATTAAATGACTTTATTACTTTAATTATGGATACTTTATTTTAAAAGATTTTTTATAAATTGTTTGCTCTTACATGATTTTTATCACAGTAATTACATACAGGGGCTTCCCTGGTCACTCAGTGGTAAATAATCCTTCTGCCAATGCAGGAGAAGCCTGGAGAATCCCATGGACAGAGGAGATTGGAGGGCTACAGTCTATGGGATCACAAAAGAGATGGATACCACTCAGTGACAGAGTAATTGTGTACATAGCTAAAAATTGAATGATGCTACAATTTTATCTTTAAAAAAGTACTCGTTATTTGCTATATCCCCAAATATCAGTGAGTTTATATGTATATAAACTCATTTATATATATATAGGTAAGGAAATGGCAACTCACTCCAGTATTCTTGCCTGGAAAATTCCCGTGGACAGAGGAGCCTAGTGGACTAAAGTATGGGGTTGCAAAGAGTCAGACATGACTAAGCACTTGTCAGCTGCATATAAATACCCATTCATTTTATATGCATATGTATATACATATGTATAAATGTCTTTTCTAAATAATATACACATACCAGTATTTTTATATAATTTTTCAAACTTAGTTATTATCTGCTAAAGAACGTTAGAATTTAGATATGTACCCAAATATCCACTACAGACACTCCTTTTTCTTAAGCTAGTAATATACTACACTATTATCTCTTTCTATATATAGACAGGTATATGGCTAGCTGAATTATTAGGTACTTGTATGAGTAGATTGAGACAAACAGTATTTTCATATAAACCACACATTGTATCACATTTATAGTTCTTTTTCTATAAAATTTTTGGCCTCTTTTCTGCATTTTATCATGGTTTTATATTTACTTTATTTATTAGTTTCCTATACAGCTTTGATTATAACACAACCAAACACTCTAACTGAATTCTGAATCCTTTCTCAATATGACCTTGAAAGGGTGTAAAGCACTGGTCGCTCAGTCATGTCTGACTGTTTGGACCCCATGAACTGTAACCTGCCACTCTAGCTAATCTAACACATTTATCTATTAATGTTTTCAAACATATAGTTTCTCTAACATTTTAATGTAGTAAAAAAGTCAGTTATGTCATTGGCTACACATCACTAGCTGAATATGGGATTAGATTATACCTTGATGCTTCATTATATTTCAAGAAGAGATAGGAATACCAGACCACCTGACCTGCCTCTTGAGAAATCTGTATGTAAGTCAGGAAGCAACAGTTAGAACTGGACATGGAACAACAGACTGGTTCCCAAACAGGAAAAGGAGCGTGTCAAGGCTGTATATTGTCACCCTGCTTATTTAACTTCTATGCAGAGTACATCATGAGAAACGCTGGACTGGAAGAAACACAAGCTGGAAACAAGATTGCCGGGAGATATATCAATAATCTCAGATATGCACATGACACCACCCTTATGGCAGAAAGTGAAGAGGAACTAAAAAGCCTCTTGATGAAAGTGAAAGAGGAGAGTGAAAAAGTTGGCTTAAAGCTCAACAGTCAGAAAACGAAGATCACTTCATGGGAAATAGATGAGGAAACAGTAGAAACAGTGTTAGACTTTATTTTCTTGGGCTCCAAAATCACTGCAGATGGTGACTGCAGCCATGAAATTAAAAGACGCTTACTCCTTGGAAGAAAAGTTATGAGCAACCTAGATAGCATATTCAAAAGCAGAGACATTACTTTGCCGACTAAGGTCCGTCTAGTCAAGGCTATGGTTTTTCCAGTAATCCCATATGGAGGTGAGAGTTGGACTGTGAAGAAAGCTGAGGGCCGAAGAAGTGATGCTTTTGAACTGTGGTGTTGGAGAAGACTCTTGAGAGTCCCTTGGACTGCAAGGAGATCCAACCGGTCCATTCTGAAGGAGATCAGCCCTGGGATTTCCTTGGAAGGAATGATGCTAAAGCTGAAGTTCCAGTACTTTGGCCACCTCATGTGAAGAGTTGACTCATTGGAAAAGACTTTGATGCTGGGAGGGACTGAGGGCAGGAGGAGAAGGGGACGACAGAGGATGAGATGGCTGGATGGCATCACTGACTCGATGGACGTGAATCTGAGTGAACTCCGGGAGTTGGTGACGGACAGGGAGGCCTGGCATGGTGCAATTCATGGGGTCGCAAAGAGTCAGACATGACTGAGCGACTGAACTGAACTGAACTGAACTGAATTATTGTTTAAGCATAATGATTATTTGTTAAAAATTTTGTTAGATTGCAGTTGATTTACTATGTTGTGTTAGTGTCTACTGTGCAGAATACTGTATCAGTTATGCATTTACGTATATCCACTACCCACTCTTTTTTAGATTCTTTCCCCATAGTACTGGGTAGAATTCTTTGTGCTCCACAATAGTTCCTTATTAGTTCCATTTTATACATAGTAGTGTATATTTGTCAATCCCAGTCTTCCAATTTATCTTTCCTCACCCCCACCACTTCACTCCCAGGTACCACAAGCTTATTTTCTACAGCCTGATGATTATAGATTTTAAAAGCTCCTATCATTTTGGTTGAAGCATCTAGCTGCTCTGCATTAGATGTGATGATTTTGTTATCAGTCACCTGCTTTCTTATTTCTAGAAAAAGAATAAAATTCCAAACCTGACATCACCTGCTATTTCTTTTAGGACAGTGACGTTGACCATATGTCACATCTGAATATCCTCTCATAAACAGTCTGGAAAGGCCAGCCATTTCTAAATTTAGAATATTCCAATATATTTTTATCATTCTAATTTGCCTTGAAATAGCCAATTAATATAAAGGAAGCTTTTATATATACATGTATACATGTACATATATATACACACACACAGCTACAAATGTATACACATATAAACAGATACATATTTGCATTTTTTAAAATTTTAATAAAGTAACTTATTATTCAAGATAATCTATTTTCATTAATATTTATGGTACTTCTCATTACATTTTATTAGCTTCATTTTATGTTAAAGTAAATTAGGATTTACTTATGATATACTTTATAACATGGTCCATATAATACAACATCAGAATTTAAATTTCCTCAGTTTTATACCACTGTTCTTAGATTACAATACTCAGAATTTTAAAATTTCAATTTTAAACTTTTTTTCAGTTCCAGTGTTCAGAATCTAGAATTCAAATTTAAGTCTGGTCCTATTTACCAGAATAAAATGACCTTTTTCTATCTAGCTTTATTGAGATATAATTGACATACAGCACTATATGTTTAAAGTGTACAACATAAAGACTCAACATATGTATATATTGTGAAATGGTTGCCACAATAGTTAACATTCATATTCTCATCTAGCTATAATTTTTAAAAAATTTTCTTTTTAAAGAGAAATTTCTGGACCTATTCTCATAGCAACTTTCAAATATATCACATACCACTGTTAACTATCATTGTCATATTTCATCATATTGTACGTATATCTCAGTTCTTATCCATCTTGTAACTGGAATTCTGTAATTTTTGACTATTTTTACCCAGTTTTCCATCCCCCACCCTGGACTTTTGCTACTACTAGGGTGAGCTCTTTGTCCACGAGTGTTTTTTTTTTTTTTTTTAAGATGACTCCACATATGAGTGAGATAATGCAATAGTTATCTTTCTCCATTTGACTTATTTCCTATGGCATAATGCCTTCAAGGTCCATCTATATTATCATAAATGGCAGGATTTCCTTCTTTATTTAATGTGCTCAGATGGTCAGTCATGTCCAACCATTTGTGACTTCTTAGACTGTAACCTACCAGGCTCCTCTGTCCATGAGATGCTCCAGGAAAGAATACTGGAGTGGGTTGCCATTTCCTCCTCCAGAGAATCTTCCCAACCCAGGTATTAAACTCCCATTTCTTGTGTCTCTTGCATTGGCAGGTGGATTCTTTACCACTAGTGCCACCTGGGAAATGCAGAAATAATGTTATATTGTTAATATTCAAACTACACTTTCTTTATCCGTTCATATATGACACTTAAGCTGTTTCCATATCCTGTTATTATAAATAATGCTGCAATGAACAACGAATGAGGGTGCAGATCCTTTTTCAACATAGCGATTTTGTTTCTTTTGGGTACACTCAGAGTGAAATTGCTGCATCATATCATAGCCCTATTTTTGAATTTCTTGAGGTGACTCCATGCTGTTTTCCATATTGGCTGTACCAATTTACATTTGCACCAGAAGTGTACAAGTGTTCTCATTTCTCCACACTCTCATCAACATTCGTTAACTCTTGTGTTTTTGATGCCAGTCATTCTGACAGGAATGTGGTGATAACTCATTGTGGTTTTGATTTGCATTTCTCTAATTACTAAATACTAATTTTCATGTATTTGTTGGTCATTTAAATATCTAACTTGGCAATATGTCTATTCAGCTTCTTTATTCATTTTTGTTTGGATTATTTGTTGTGTTTTGCTTTTGAACTGTTATGTGTTCTTTATATATTTTGGATATTAACCTCTTATCAGATACAAAATTTACAAATATTTTTCCCTTTCCATAGCTTGCTTTTTCACCTTGTTTAGTGGTTCTTTTACTGTGAAGAAGCTTTGTAGTTTAATGAAGTCCCAATTGCTTATTTTTTATTTTGTTTCTTGTGCTTTAAGTATCATATTCTAAAATTATTACCAAGACTCATCTCAAGAAGCTTTTTTTTTATATGTGTTCTTCTTAGAGTTTTATAGTTTCAGTTCTTACATTTAAGTCTTTAATTTAATCCTAGGAATATATATTCTGCCAAGACAGAATCAGAAAAAAATAGAGTTTGAATACACCAATTATTAGTAAGGAGATTGAATCAGTAATCAGAATTCTCCCACAGTAGAAAAATTTTAGTTAATACAAAGAAAGCAATAGATAAGGAATAGAGGTTTACACACACACAAAAAGATGTGGAATATATATATATATATATATATATATAATACATATATATATAAGAAAATCACAAAAGCAAATCCATCTATGTCAATAATAACATTGAATGAAGAGAGTACACAACCATATTAAAACATAGAAATCATCAGATTGGATAATAAGAAAATGATATTCAACTACATCCTCTATAAAGGAAACATTCAAATAGCTCAAAATCAAAAGGAAGAAATAAATTAATATGATACAAACAGCAACCATAGAAAAGTCAGAATGGCTATAAAAATATTGGACACAATACATTGAAACAAAAAAAAATACTAAGTATAACGATAGACATCGTATAATAGGAAAGTCAGTCTACGCTGGAGATGAATGCTCCATTTTCAGTAAAGACTAGAACAGCTATCAACTGTGCACAACAACAGGAAAAGAGGATGAGCAAACGAAACACAAACTACACTTTTTGTCTTCAAATAAAATTTTCCACATATTAATTGATCCTGTTGATTAATATTTTTTCTTAATGGTTTGTATTTGAACATTTTATAGGAAGTTCTTCATGACTTTAAAAAATATATGTTCTCTAATATTTTATTGCTCTCATAATAATACATTTTCCCCATCTTCAAACAATCTTGAGTTCAGTTTCATCTTTGATGTTAAATGAGATCTATTTTTTTTTGTCTTTATATGGCAAGTAGTTTTCTCTTTTAGCATTGATTTATGATGTCTTCTTCATTGGGTGCTAAGTTAGTATAGGCATATGAAGCTGTTACAAAAGTAAATATTCTGTTCCATTTGTCAATTTTGATTGTTTTTCTATTACTAGCACTTCATTTTATGAAGGCTAGTAGTGTCTTACTATATCCGCATAAATACTCTTGCTCTTGGAATTTTCAAATTTTCAAGCACTGTGCTCCATAAGACTATGAAGAGCTCCATTACAGATTTTCTTCATTAACACACATAAAAAATAAATTCTAATTTAAAGATCAAAAAGTATTATGTAGTTAAATATATATATGTATATAGTTATTTCTGTTAGCATATGATATATAGCTCTATGTAGTATATCAGTTTATACTATATATGAAAGTGTTTTGTATATATATATAATGAATATCATATACACTTATTCAGATATAAATTTTAAAAGAAAGAAATATATAGGTCTTTATCAACCACACACAGTTTCAAGTAGCTCATCTACTAAAACAAATCCCAGTTGCTGATAGGGATAACATTGACCTTAGTAACCAGTTTGGAGAGATAGATATCATCATAATATGAAATTACCCCAACAATAATATTCAGGAAACAATAATATTCAGACCAGCAACATAGGGAAATTAGTAATTTCCTGATAAAGCATTCCGTCAATGACTGAGAAGAGCTGTCGGATGCATCCTTCATAAGTTCCCTTACATTTTGGGTAGGATACCTCTGAAGTGCTAAATATCTGAATGGCACTTACTTCATAATATACCTCTAAAGGCTTCTTTCCCTTCATATTCCCATTTCCTCATTTCAAACCAAAATTGTTTTCTTGATTGCTTCCCACAGGAAACACACTTGAAATCTAATCCTATCTTCAGGATCTACCCTAATCTTTTTTTTTTTTTTTTTCCCCTCATCAACTTTGCTTGTTTGGATATATCTTCCTGACATACAGACATTGGCTTCTCTAGTGTGTTCAGGTCCTCTGAACTTGTTTCTGTCTGATGTCATTCTTTACATCATCTTGTTCTGTTTCATGACTTTAGATATTCCCACCTTCTTAAGACAAATGTATAGCTCTATTTCTCATGCCTGGCCTTCTCCCGGAGACTCTCACATGTGCATTACCGCACACTCACCATTTCCCTTTGGATACCTGATAAAACTCAAATTTACTAATTCCAAACCTGAATCCTTAATTCTCCCCTCATCTCTATGCAACCTTCTAACCTTTAGCCTTTTCCTTTCCAAGGAATACCAACTACATTTTTCTTGTTTACTTGCCACAAATTATCCAAAGCTATCATGAACCCCCATTATTTTATTTAAAAAATAGTTAAGAAAAAATCATACCTAATCTGATCATCACTACTTTTGAAATGCATCCCCAAACTCACCTTTTTATCATAGCTTCATCACTACTGCCTGTGTCAAAAGTACCATAAATTGGTTTCAATCTCACTCCTTATTTCCTGTCTTGCCTTCCTTCTAGAATAGGTAAAATTATCTTCTAAAAATTGTTGCATAGTGACATTTCTCTGTTCAAAACCCTCAATGGACTTGGTATGCTACTCACATTGAGATAAACACATCCTCCTCTGCTTTGTTTCCTGGTATGAATGGTCCCTCTAACTTCTCTGACATCATCTTCAATCACTAGCATCTTCACTCTTTCCATCCATGTCTTTGGTCTCCTACCAGATCTGCAGTGCTTTATCTACACTTTTTCCTCCAAGAAATTGCCATTGGGTCTTCCCTACACCTGGAACATTCTTTTGCAAAATTGCTCCATGATATCTTTCTTACTTCATTTGTTGCACTCTGTAAATATCTGTCAGAGAGCTCTTACCTGAAAAGATGAACACCCCTACATTGTTTTGTATCTTCATTCCCAGCTCATGTTCCTTCATAAAACTTATTACCACCTGATGTTTTTATATTCATATATGTGTGTGAGTGTGTGTATTTTTGTGCTTGTTCATGTTTTTCTCCCCTATTTGATTTTAAGTGCTATAGCAACAGAAATATAATCTATTATGGAAACTTCTAAATTCCCAGTACCTGGTTCATAGCATTTGTTAACTAAACATCTGTTTAATAGGTAAGTGTATGAATGAGTGAATGACTTTGCCTTTGCTTCATTATAAACTAAACTATACTGGACTAGTTTTTGCAGGTCACTGAACACAATGGAAAAATGCGGTATTAAATCAAATAAAAGCCAAGTCAGACTTGTAAGACCGCTGAAAGGGTGTTATTCATGCACTACACTTGAAAAAGTAACTCCAAAATTTGGCTACTAAAATAATAATTATTTTATTTATTTTAGTGCATTTCTGAATTCAAATTCATATATTCCAACACATTGTAAAATAATGCTAAAATGCAAGAACAAGAGGAAATTGCATATTCAAATTTATGGCTTAGATTATTGTCCTTTAGTTCATCCTTTATTATCTGAACTTAGAGCCAGGTATTCATCATAACTATTCTATTGATAGTAGTTAAATCAGCTATACTTTGTTTAGGTTAATTTTTACATGGTAATTTTATATTGTGAAAATACATATATTAAATAAAAGTACATGTGTGTGTGTGTGTACCTAAGAGAACTTTTCTGGGAAGAACATTTTAGTTTTTAGAAAAAATTCAGATGTTCATGTATGATTTCTAAAGAAAACTTATGTGATTTAAAACACATACTTATTCTATAAAGAGAAATATGTCAAAGAATTTAATGGTAATAGCAACTCTCTAAAACAAGGCAAATGTGTTTTTAGACCAGAAGCCAAGTCATACATGCAACTATAAAAGAAAAGGTTGAAACTGCAGGTCTTCTGGATTAATGACATGGATGAAAGCTGGGGAGGGTGTTTTCCTCTTTTTAGGAGTTTGATACTTAATGTACTTGATGTTGAATTTGGAAGTTCAGCCAATGTGAGTATGAGAAGAGGTTTCTTGTTTGTGAAAAAGATTGAGGAAGTTGCTTCCCTCCACTGCCTCGGGACCTGTCTTCATGAAGTTTTTAGTCCAAGAAAGAAGGGAGGCAGAAAACAGCCTTGCGATCAGGAATTGAGTCAAACACAAACAGCCTGAGATACTAGATTTTAAATATTAAGAGCTGAAACTCAAAGATCTAGTTTTGAACTGGCACCCCTGGGGCTTCATGACAATTCAATCCTCGTGATATCAGACAAGAGTTAGGGAAAGATGACAAGATAAAAGAAACTAAAAGCCAGTATAGAAATGAACATAAGGTAAAGCTTCAAGCTAGAATTACATTAAGATGTATCAGAATTACAATTTGGATTCATTCTAGAAGGCATAAAAATTTACAGATCTACAGAGACACAGGGAGTATACACATCCATGGTCATACCCTCACAAAAATCACTTAAAAATGCAGTTTATCAAGAAGAATATGTAAGCAAGTATAATTAAGAATAACGGGCAAAATAAATACACAAATTCATGACAAAGAAGGAAGTATTGACCTTAAAAATATATTAATATCTTTCAATAATTTAAAAAAGAAATGGACACTGTATATTTCACAAAAACCATATTCAGGTTTTTGTGGGTGCAAGTTTTTGTGGTGATAAATAAGGTGAAGTAAAACATATAAGCAGGAAAAGGTAGTGACTTAGAAATAATTTAAACTTTTAGTAAGTATACTAAAACATAAATTTAAAAATTTTTATGTAGATGCTATCGAGATGAAATATGCCATATAGCCTCTAAAGCAGCAGAGGTGGTGCTTCAGGGGACAAGAGTTTAGAAAGAAAGAGGGACCCATGAGAAACCAAGAAGTGAAAGGAAGAAGAAGAAATCTAGAGAAATTAGCTTCCTAGAAGAAAATAAAAGGATTACTAAGAGCAAAACAAAACAAAATTCTTTAATGCTACCATCCGCTGAAACAAAAACACAAGTCCCCATACTTGCTGCGTTGACAGTTTGCTCTACAGAGAAACCCATAAATGAGTTGAAAGTACCTCTCCATAAACATCTTTCTAATTAAAAAGGGAAAGATAGTCCTTAACGGGAGAGAAAATTGGCAGATGTTCCCTTCACTGAGTGATTAGTTAAGGTCACCACTAATGAGGTTCATTAATACAGTGTACCCCCTGGTTGGAAGAACTGAGAAACAGAAGCTATTTGGTGCTACTGTTGCAAAAATATATATATTCAGTTCAGTTGCTCAGTCTTGTTTGACTCTTTGTGACCCCATGGACTGCAGCACTCTGGGACTCTCTGTCCATCACCAACTCCCGGAGTTTACTCAAAATCATGTCCACTGAATCAGTGATGCCATCCAGCCATCTCATCCTCTATCATCCCCTTTTCTTCCCATCTTCAATCTTTTCCAGCATCAGGGTCTTTTCCAATGAGTCAGCTCTTCACATCAGGTGGGCAAAGTATTGGAGTTTCAGCTTCAACATTAGTCCTTCCTGTGAATATTCAGGACTGATTCCCTTTAGGATTGACTGGTTGGATCTCCTTGCAGTCCAAAGGACTCTCAAGAGTCTTTTCCAATACCACAGTTCAAAAGCATCAATTCTTCGGTGCTTGGCTTTCTTTATGGTCCAACACTCACATTTGTACATGACTCCTGGAAAAACCATAACTTTGATTATGCAGACCTTTGTAGGCAAAGTGATATCTCTACTTTTAAAATATGCTGTCCAGGTTTGTCATAGCTTTCCTTCCAAGGAGCAAGCATCTTTTAATTTCATTGCTGCAGTCATTGTCTGAGTGATTTTGGAGTCCAAGAAAATAAAATCTGTCACTCCTTCCACTTTTCCCCCTTCTATTTACTGTGAAGTGATGGGACCAGATGCCATGATCTTAGTTTTTTTAATGTTGAGTTTTGTTTTTCCACTCTCCTCTTTCATCCTCATCAAGAAGCTTTTCAGTTCCTCTTCACTCTCTGCCATTAGAGTGGTATCTTCTGCCTATCTGAGATTGTTGATATTTCTCACGACCATCTTGATTCTAGCTTGAGTTTTCAATTTCCATGCTGTGCTCTGCATAAAACTTAAATAAGCGGAGTGACAATATATAGCCTTGATGTATTCTTTCCCAATTTTGAACTTGTCCATTGTTCCACATCTGTTTCTAGCTGTTTCTTCTTGATCTGAATATAGGTTTCTCAAGAGACAAGTAAGGTAGTCTGGTATTCTCACCTCTTGAAGAATTTTCCACAGTTTGTTGTGATCCACACAGTCAAAGGCTTTAGTGTAGTCAAGGAAGTAAAAGGATGTTTTCCTGGAATTCCCTTATGTACAGCTTTCAAGGAGAAATTTTCAAAGCATATTAAAAGACAAAAAAAAACACAAAAAACAAAAAACAAAAGAAAAACCTTTAACTTAGTGAAAACAGCAGAACCAGACTGAGACATGTTAGAAATAATGCAATTATCAGACCAGAAATTTAAAATATCTATGATTAATACATCAAGAGCTCTAATGGAAAAAGTGGACAACATGCAAAAATAAATGTGTAATATAAGCATGGAGGTGGACGTTCTAAAGCATAAGGTAAAATGCTAGAAACAAAAACACTGTAATAGAAAGAAGAACGACTTTTTAATGTACCCACACAACTAAGGAAAGTGACATTGAAAATATGTCAGTAGAAGCTTCTCGACCTTAAAGACAAAGAACAAAATAGGGCTGGACTAAATGGGGCAGTTATCCAAGAACTTTGAGACAATTACAAAGGTGTAACAGAAATAAAGGGTGCAGCAGATGAACAAAGAAAAGAAAATATTTGAAGTAATAATGACTGAGAAATCCCTACAATGATTGGCAAGCACAAAACTACAGATCTAGGAAACATACAGAACTCAAAGCCAGGTCTACATCAAAAATAAACAAACAAAAAGCAAACAAACCTGAAGCTAAATTTATCACATTCAAAACACCAAAAATAAAAGGCAAACAGAGACACTTGAAGAAGCCAGGGGGGAAGAAACATCTCACCTAAAGCGGAGTTAACGTAAAAATTATATCTGACTTTTCTAGAACTTATGCAAGCAAGAACGAAGTGGAGTTAGCATATGAAAAGGATTAGAAAAAAAAAAAAAACAACCCTCAAAATCTAGAACTCTTAATCCAACAGGAATTCCCTGGTGGTCCAATGCAGGACTCTGCACTTTTACTGGCAGGGTTTTTGTTCCGTCCCTGGTCAGGGAACTAAGATCTCACAAGCTGTGAGGAATGGCCAAAATAAAAATAGAATAAAAAAAGAAACTCAAATAGATAAATTTAAAAAGTAAAAAAAAAAAAAAGAAAAATGTTGAAGGAAAAGTAATCATCAAAGCATTGAAGACAGTCATTGACAGTAGACATGTTATACAAGAAATGTTTAAAAATTTTATAGAAATAGAGTGTTCAAGAAGGAATAAATAAATATTAACTACATTTTTTTCCTTTTTCTTCAATATGAAAGATGGCAGTTTTTTCAAAATAAAAATAGCAACAGTGTACACAATGATTATATCATGTATAATTGAAATAAAGGACAACAATGATGAAAGGAGGTTGTTGTTTAGTCGCTAAGTCATGTCCCACTCTTTTATGACCCCCATGGGCTGTAGCCCACCAGGCTCCTCTGTCCATGGGATTTTTCAGGCAAGAATACTGGAGTGGGTTGCCAATTCCCTCTCCAGGGGATCTTCTCAACCCAGAAATGGAGCTCATGTCTCCTGCTTGGCAGATGAATTCTTTACCATTGAGCCACAAGGGAAGCCCGATATAGGGGTAGGATGGAGGAATCAGGAGAATGTTGCTGTTGTGAAATAATGTGCTACCCACAATATAGTGTAGTATTATTTAAAAGTGTAATTATAGTAGTTGCAAAAGTGTTTTGAAAATTGTAAGGCAAGCGTTTCAGTGGGTGAGTAGATTAATATTTAAAGGAGCTATCAAGTTATGTAAAGACATTGCAGAAACTGTTGCTATGTTTCTAGGACTGCCTTACCAGACAGTGAATGGCTTAAACAATACTAGCTTATTTTTTCACAATACTGAGAACTGGAACCCAATGTCAAGCTGGCAGCAGGTTTATTTTCTTCTCAGGTATCTCTCCTTGGCTTGCAGATGTCTGCCTTCTCTCTGTGTCCTGACCTTTCCTCTCTGCTTCTACATTCTTGGTGTTTTGCTCTTCTCGTAAGGACAATGGTCATATTGGATTAGGGCTGCAATCCTATGACATGAGCTAACCTTAATATATCTTTAAGGGCCATATCTATTAGTGCAGTCACGCTGGCTATCAGCACTTCAGCATATGGATTTTGGGGGACATAATCCACACAGTTAATAAATGAGAGAACCCAGTCTTAGTTACATACTCTATGATTCTAACTATATGATATTCTGGAAAAAGAAAAACTATAGGGAGTAACAGAATCAGCATTTGCTGGGTTTGCTGCTGCTGCTGCTAAGTCGCTTCAGTAGTGTCCGACTCTGTGCAACCCCATAGGTGGCATCCCACCAGGCTCCCCCATCCCTGGGATTCTCCAGGCAAGAGCACTGGAGTGGTTTAAGTGGATGGAATGGGATGGATATGTGGGATACAAGGCATTTTTTTAAAATACAAATTTATTTATTTGGAGGCTAATTACTTTACAATATTGTATTGGTTTTGCCATACATCAACATGTATCTGCCACAGGTATACACATGTTCCCCATCCTGAACCCCCAGCCCACTTCCCTCCCTGTACCACCCCTCTGAGTCATCTCAGTGCACCAGCCCCGAGCATCCTGTATCATGCATTGAACCTGGACTGGTGATTCGTTTCACATATGATATTATACAATGTTTCAGTGCCATTCTTCCAAATCATCCCACCCTCACCCTCTCCCACAGAGTCCCAAAGACTGTTCTATACATCTGTATCTCTTTTGCTGTCTGAAGCAATGAAGGGATTCTCTACCAATCCGTATTGTTGTATCCATGACGCTGCACATCTGTCAATACCTATAGAACTGTACAACACGAAGAATGAACTGTGTAAACTATGGACTTTGGTTAATAACAAGACATCAGTAGTGCTTCACCAATGGTAAAGAAATTAGCACATGATACATGCTGTTAATTATAGGAGATACTATGTGGAGGGTTGAAGGAAACATAGGGATTCTGGGTACATTCTGTACTATATATATATATACTATAAACATAAAACTGAACAAATTAAGTGTACTAGTGAAGAAATAAAACTACTAATGAAGAAATAAAATCATCACTACAAAACTAGATTTTTATGTGAGAAATTCAAGAGCATTCACTTAAAATATTTTAGATGAGGAAAAATCTCTGCCATGATTATCTCACCGTAGAGAAAGAACAAATTGTAAAAAACTAAATATTAATTCATGATCAAGTTTGAGTTACAATCAGTGAATATTCTTAACACAATCACCTTTACCTATGTATAACTTTTAGCAAATACCATTCATCTTAGTAAATATTTCATATCATTTCTATCAAATCCATAAACCAACAGTATTGCTGCACCAACCACCTCTATTCATCATCATATTGGAGGTGATGATCAATGCAATAAGAAATTTAGAATTTTCAAATACTAATGGAGTACTTTAAGAAAATTTAAGTTTAGAGAAAATATTGTCTACTTAGCATTTAAATTTTAAAAGATCAATAACATTATTAGATACCAGTAAGAAAGTGTAGGAGAAATTTATTACAATAGATATTGGGAAAGGAAATATGTAACTAACTTATAAAAAATAGATCTTCAGAGTACTTACTACACATACACAAAAATAACTAAGTGAGGTGATGGATGCTTAACTTGATTGTGGTAATTATTTCACAATATATATGTATATCAAAACATCATGTGGTACATTTTAAATACATATAAATTTCAGTTGTCAGTTATACATCAATAATTCAGCTCTCCATTTTCTTATTTTCATTAAGCTGAAATGCACATGAAAGAGAGCATGTGTATTATCATGCAATTTAACATGACAAAATAAAAAGCTCTGAAACCAGTAATAGGAACATTGATTGACCTTTGAATGAAAATCTCAGGCTATGTTTCTGTCTTTAAGGCTCATTTTGACACAATAGATCCTGGAACACGAACAACTTAGAATGCTAGTATTAAGATATGGTAAATATCATTTATTGAAAGAATAATATAACATTCAGCTTGGTTACAGACGTAATTCATGAGTCATAGTTCAATTATCTTCATCTTCATTGTCTAGTCAATATGCACTTCATCCCTTGTCACTGGAGGCTGAGATAAAACCAATACATTAAAACATTACTGTGACATCAGAGTGTATTTATTGAGACTTATTTCAATAAACATTCAATAATGTATATTTCTACATGGGTTGCTATTTCCTTCTTCAGGGGATCTTCTCCACCCAGGGATCAAACCCGCATCTCCTGTTTCTCCTGCTTTGCAGGCAGATTCTTTACCCGCTGAGCCACTGGGGAAGCTCCTTAAATGTTATAATAATTATCAATTATTAAAATATTGATATCCAAAAAAAATGCTATCAGATACTTATGATTGAATGAATACATAAATATGATTGAGTGAAGCATAGCAAGGATTCTCTATTAAGAAAAGTACTTGATTTTTGGATTTACTTTTGCAAAGGACTATTTAGAATCAGGTTTCCCTGGTGGCTCAGACAAGAATCCTCCTGCAATGTGGGAGACTAGGTTCAATCCCTGGGTTGGGAACATTCCCTGGAGGAGGGCATGGCAACCCACTCCAGTATTCTTGCCTGGAGAATACAACACCATGGACAAAGGAGCCTAGCAGGCTACAGTCCATGGGGTCCCAAAGAGTTTGACAGAACTGGGTGACTAACACTTTTACTTTCATTAAGAATCAGGCTATCAGGTACAAAGTGTCTTTATTTACCTGGATCGTATTACATTCATTTAGAAAGTGATTCTCATTTTTAAGGATATGGCTCATAAAACTCTAAAAGTCATCTTACTGTGATGAAAGATTACACTTTCTCATGAGAGTCTATCAAAATGTAGTTTCCAATTGCATTTTAAGATAATCAAATCTGTGCGTGTGCTTTAGCAGTCAACCCATGAAGCACCACATGTTCTCAGGTATATTTCATGAAGAACTCTGAAACTCAGAAGCTGCTATGTATCCTAGTCAGTAACATTTCCTCTAAAGAATCCCGAGACAGGGATTCTTATATACACCAGGGTATATAACTGCATAAAACAAGCCTTGTCACACATTTGACTAAAGAAGAAGTTCTAAGTCTTTCTGAATTTACAGCAACCTTGTCACGTGACAGCATAATTCACGTTTTGTGAGTCTCTCACATCTCTGACTTCTATCTTTGATACTATTTATATTGATCTTGCCTTTTGTCTTCTGGTGAGCATCCCTGTTCTTTGTCCAGATGCCTTCCTTCTGTTATCATCTGTCAGGAGGATGGGAAATGATATTTCAGGGCAATACACTGAGGGGATGTATAATTCATTTTAAAAGTCTTGATGTTAAAAGTACTTTAAGAATCACATTAAATGATTTACTCCAGAAAAATCTGAGCCAATAGAGAATGCTGCTGCTGCTGCTGCTGCTAAGTCACTTCAGTTGTGGCTGACTCTGTGCTGCGACCCCATAGATGGCAGCCCACCAGGCTCCTTCATCCCTGGGATTCTCCAGGCAAGAGTATTGGAGTAGGGTGCCATTGCCTTCTCTGAATACAGAATGTCCTTAAGATAAAATACCTGACTATAACCATCATCTATGAGGCAAGCATGGCACATATATGTAATTATAAAAAGTATAATTAGAAATAAAATTCACTAAATTTAAATACTCAGATTTCAATTTTGATAATAAAATAATAAAAGCATGGTGTTTGTAAGAAGAAATAGCCAAATTAAACAATAATATTACTTTCTCCTGAATTCCTGTATTGTTTAATTCCTTCCTTTCCTCCTTTCTATTTTTCCATCAAAAATTTCTTGAATGCCTACTGTGTGCCAGATACAATTTTAGATACATAAGTAAACACTAATTCTAGTAATAAAAGACTTCTGCCATGTGAACATAGATTTGTGTGTGTTTGTTAGTTGCTGAGTTGTGTCTGACTCTTTGTGACTCACTGGACTATAGCCCACCAGGCTCCTCTGTCCATGGTTCTCCAAGCAAGAAAACTGGAGTGGGTTTCCATTTCCTACTCCAGTGTATCTTTCTGACCCAGGGATAGAACCTGGGTCTCCTGCATTGAAGGCTGATTCTTCACCATCTGAGACACCGGGGAAACCCATATTCAATTTGGGAAGTAGAAACAGTCTGTAATAAATATTAAAAATGACATAGTATATTAAAAGCTAATATGCGCTACTGAATAAAGGAAAAACAAAGCAGGTTAAGGGTGAGTTGTTAGTGTGGAGCAGGCATGACTATTTGTAGCAGTCAATTAGGTGTTCAGGAAAAGCTTCATTGTGAAAGTGAGATCAGTAATCATCCAGATAAACATTGGAGCAATATAGTATGTGTTAAGGATACCCTAGGGCTTCCCTGTTGGTGCACAAGGTAAAGAATCTGCCTGCCATGCTGAGACCTGCCATGCTCAGTTGCGAGTCAGGAAGATACCCTGGAGAAGGAAATGGCAACGCATTCTAACATTTCTGCCTAGAGAATCCCCATGGACAGAGGAGTCTGGCTGACTACAATCTATGGGGTCACAAAAAGTTGGACACAACTGAGTGACTAACACACACACACACACAAGGATGCTTTACAGGACTGCCTAAGTGGTGCTGCTGCTGTTAAGTCACTTCAGTCATGTCTGACTCTGTGCTACCCCATAGACAGCAGCCCACTAGGCTCCTCTGTCCCTAGGATTTTCCAGGAAAGAGTACTGAAGTAAGTTGCCATTGCCTTCTCCACCTAAGTGGTGCTCGTGGTAAAGAATCTGCTTGCCAATGCAGGAGATGCAAAGGACGCTGGTTTGATGCCCAGTTTGGGATGATCTCCTGGAGAAGTAAATGGGAAACTTCTCCAGTATTCTTGCCTGGAAAATTCCATGGAAAGAAGAGTCTAGCCAGCTACAGTCCATGGGGCCTCAAAGAGTCAAACATAGTGGAGCAACTGAGCACAAGGATGCCCTATATGGCTGGAGTATGCGAAAAAGAACCACAATCTATCATATATGTCTCTTCCTGTATCAGTTCAGTCTTTCAGTCATGTCCGACTCTTTGCAGCCCCATGAACTGCAGCACACCAGGCCTCCCAGTCCATCACCAACTCCCAGAGTCCACTGAAACCCATGTCCATCGAGTCAGTGATGCCATCCAACCATCTCATCCTCTGTCGTCCCCTTCTCCTCCCACCCGCAATCTTTCCCAGCATCAGGGTCTTTTCAATGAGTAAGCTCTTTGCATCAGGGAGCGAAAGTATTGGAGTTTCAGCTTCAACATCAGTCCTTCCAATGAACACCCAGGACTGATCTCCTTTAGGATGGACTGGTTGGATGTCCTTGCAGTCCAAGGGACTCTCAAGAGTCTTCTCCAACACCACAGTTCAAAACCATCAATTCTTCAGTGCTCAGCTTTCCTTATAGTCCAACTCTCATATCCATACATGACCACTGGAAAAAAAATAGCCTTGACTAAATGGACCTTTGTTGGCAAAGTAATGTCTCTGTTTTTTAATATGCTGTCTAGATTGGTCATAACTTTCCTTCCAAGGAGTCAGCATCTTTTAATTTCATGGCTGCAATCACCATCTTCAGTGATTTTGGAGCCCAGAAAATAAAGTCAGCCACTGTTTCCCCATCTAGTTGCCATGAAGGGATGGGACTGGTTGCCATGATCTTAGTTTTCTGAATGTTGAGATTTAGGCCAACTTTTTCACTCTCCTCTTTCACTTTCAAGAGGCTTCCTCAATTTCTGCCATATCAAGCATAATGTTAATGAATTGCAGCATGATACAGTACCAAGAAAATGAACTTCTAGGTCAGAGGGTCTTGGACCGGGGCACCTTTTTTCCTACTTACCAGCCAGTAAATGCATACAATTGTTTAATCCCTGTGAACCTCAGGGATTTCATAAATATATCTTCATAACACCCAATTTCTTCAGGACAAATAAATTATACTACATAGCTATTTAAAACACTCAGCATGTATTAACAGTGGCAGTGCACTGCAGTGGGGAAATATGACTTGCTAATTCAAGCTTCAGTCAGTACAATTCAGTCGCTCAGTCGTGTCCGACTCTTTGCGACCCCATGAATTGCAGCACACCAGGCCTCCCTGTCTATCATCGTCTCCCAGAGTTCACTCAAAATCATGTCCATTGAGTTGGTGATGCCATACAGCCATCTCATCCTCTGTCGTCCCCTTCTCCTCCTGCCCCAATCCCTCCCAGCATCACAGTCTTTTCCAATGAGTCAACTCTTCGCATGAGGTAGCCAAAGTACTGGAGTTTCAGCTTTAGCATCATTCCTTCCGAAGAACACCCAGGGCTGATGTCCTTCAGAATGGACTGGTTGGATCTCCTTGCAGTCCAAGGGAGTGTCAAGAGTCTTCTCCAACATCATAATTCAAAAGCATCAGTTCTTCGGTACTCAGCTTTCTTCACAGTCCAACTCTCACATCCATACATGACAACTGGAAAAACCATAGCCTTGACTAGATGGACCTTTGTAGGGAATGTAATGTCTCTGCTTTTCAATGTGCTATGTAGGTTGGTCATAACTTTTCTTCCAAGGAGTAAGTGTCTTTTAATTTCATGGCTTCAATCACCATCTTCAGTGATTTTAGAGCCCCCCAAAATATTTCCACTGTTTCCCCATCCATTTCCCATAAAGTGATGGGACCAGATGACATGATCTTCATTTTCTGAATGCGGAGCTTTAAGCCAACTTTTTCACTCTCCCCTTTCACTTTCATAAAGAGGCTTTTTAGTTCCTCTTTATTTTCTACCATCAGGGTGGTGTCATCTGCATATCTGAGGTTATTGATATTTCTCCCAGTAATCTTGATTCCAGCTTGTGCTTCTTCCAGCCCAGCGTTTCTCATGATGTACTCTACATAGAAGTTAAATAAGCAGAGCGACAATATACAGCCTTGAAGTACTCCTCTTCCTATTTGGAACCAGTTCATTGTTCCCTGTCCAGTTCTAACTGTTGCTCCTTGTCTTGCATATAGGTTTCTCAAGAAGCAGGTCAGGTGGTCTGGTATTCCCATCTCTTTCAGAATTTTCCACAGTTTATTTTGATCCACATAGTCAAAGGCTTTGACCTAGACAATAAAGCAGAAATAGATGTTTTTCTGGAACTCTCTTGCTTTTTCCATGATTCAGCGGATGTTGGCAATTTGATCTCTGGTTCCTCTGCCTTTTCTAAAACCACCTTGAGTATCTGGAAGTTCATGGTTCACATATTGCTGAAGCCCGCCTTGGAGAATTTTGAGCATTACTTTACCAGCGTGTGAGATGAGTGCAATTGTGCAGTAGTTGAGCAATCTTTGGCATTGCCTTTCTCTGGGATTGGAATGAAAACTGACCTTTTCCAGTCCTGTGGCCAATGCTGAGTTTTCCAAATTAGCTGGCATTTTGAGTGCAGCACTTTCACAGCATCACCTTTTAGGATTTTAAATAGCTCAACTGGAATATATATTGCAATATATTGCATAGGAACCTGGAATGTTAGGTCCGTGAATCACGGTAAATTGGAAGTGGTCAAACAGGAGATGGCAAGAGTGAACGTTGATATTTTAGGAATCAGCGAACTAAAATGGACTGGAATGGGTAAATTTAACTCAGATGACCATTATATCTACTACTGCGGGCAGGAATCCCTTAGAAGAAATGGAATTGTCATCATGGTCAACAAAAGAGTCCGAAATGCAGTACTTGGATGCAATCTCAAAAATGACAGAATGATCTCTGTTCATTTCCAAGGCAAACCATTCTATATCACACTAATCCAAGTCTATGCCCCAACCAGTAATGCTGAAGAAGCTGAAGTTGAATGATTCTATCAAGACATACGAGACCTTTTAGAACTAACACCCAAAAAAGATGTGCTTTTCATTACAGGGGACTGGAATGCAAAAGTAGGAAGTCAAGAAACACCTGGAGTAACAGGAAAATTTGGCCTTGGAATACAGAATGAAGCAGGACAAAGGCTAACAGAGTTTTGCCAAGAGAATGCACTGGTCAGAGCAAATTCAAGCTTATGTGATGCTAAATCATGTATGTTGGTAATTGGAATCAATGGAATTACCTCTTTGTTGTTTTCTACATGATATTTACTTCCAGAAATATATACATACTATACTTTTCTTACATGACATTAATCTCTTTTTCTAATGTTCCCAGGATTATATGAATGATCACTACTATGATAGAATCACTGAAATCAATTTATTTAATACATTTAAAATTATTTCCTGAATTATTATTTTCAAGGAATATTTTTCGGAGTATCTCTTTTTCTTTCAGGTACCACAGATGCATGTGGAGATGTGTGGCTGCCATTTCTCTGGATGCAGTGATCTCAACCTTATTGTCATCTCCTTTGGACACACCTCCATTTTACTGCATCATCTTCTAGGTTTGTTTTACAGGTGCACCAAGTGAAGAGTCAACAGAAAATCCTCTTAGAGATCACCCATTCTGGCTTCAGTTACCTTTTCACAAAGATCAGTTAATTCTGGGATGGTGTTGGCAAGGTTAATTAGTTACTTGTCAAAGTATACCTTCAATATTTATGGAGAGAAACATATTCCATCTGTATCCTTAATCACAATCTTTAAATATTTCTTATTTTAGTTCCTCATTTTAAATTTTGAACAAATGAGTATTTTATCTCTTCATTCTTGCTTCCTGCAATCCTTCTACTAAGCTCTCCCAGTGATAGTCCCTTAATGCAATTCTTTGCACCCTTATTTGATTTTCTTTTAATTATTCCTTTTTTTTTTTCACTTTTTCTCACCAGGTCCTTTCTTAGAGGGACTAAGGTAATCCACTGGAGACATGACATTCATTTCAACAACTTGTGTGGGAACCACTGAGCAGCAATACAGAAATGAAATTCAAAAATAACTTTATGCTATAAATGAAAATTTAGTTGAAATGAACAATGCATCTGAGAATCCAATCTAAAATGTAAGAGTCCTAGGAGAAAATACAAGAAAAAAATAATTTGGGGGCAAGTGAAAATTTTTTTTATTACAGATAAAAATCATGTGCCAATACAAGTTGACAAATAAATCAACAAAATATCTTCCCTTTAAAACACTAGGAAACACCAGGAAAATAAAACTTAAAAATACAAAAAACTGAAAAATAATTTTTAGATTACATAAATGTGACAAGGCCTTGTACACAGAAAATGATAAGAATCTTTAAAAATATTAGAAATAAAAGCAAAAAGGCAAAAAGGTGTAAGATATTTGATCATGCATTTTACAAATGATACTTTATGGATGTCCAATAAGCATGCAAACAGGCATTCAACCTCAGAAAAATGATTTTTGAAATATTTTTATACTAATAGATACTAATATATACATAATGGTTAAAATTAAAGATGGGTAATATCAAGAGCAAAAATAAAAGTTTTACTTTTATTTTGTTTATTTGCTCTACCTATTTATGTATTTACTTTATTTACTTATTTACTTGTTCAATTTTATTTACTTTATTTATTTATTTACTTTATTAACTTCTACTTTTGCTTTATTGACTATGCCAAAGCCTTTGTGTGGTCACATCAAACTGTGGAAAATTCTGAAAGAATGGGGATAGCAGACCATCTGATCTGCCTCCTAAAAAATCTGCATGCAGGTCAAGAAGCAACTGTCAGAATTGGACAGGGAACAACAGACTGGTTGCAAATAGGAAAAGGAGTATTTCAAGCCTGTATATTGTCACCCTGCTTATTTAATTTATATGCAGAGTACACCATGTGAAATTCTGGGCTGGAAGAAGCACAAGCTGGAATCAAGATTCCAAGGAGAAATACCAATAACCTCATATATGTAGATGACACCACCTTTATGGCAGAAAACGAAGAGGAACTAAAAAGCCTCTTGATTAAAGTGAAAGAGGAGAGGGAAAAAGTTGTTCTAAAACTCAACATTCAGAAAACTAAGATCATGGCATCTGGTCCCATCACTTCATGGCAAATAGATGAGGAAACAATGGATATTGTGACAGGCTTTATTTTCTTGGCCTCCAAAATCACTGCAGATGGGTGACTGCAGCCGTGAAATTAAAAGATGCTTGCTCCTTGGAAGAAAAGCTATGACCAACCTGGACAGCATATTAGAAAGAAGAGACATTGCTTTACCAACAAAGGTCCATCTAATCAAAGCTATGTCTTTTCCAGTAGTCATGTATGAATGTGATAGTTGGATTATAAAGAAAGCTGAGTGCTGAATATTGATTCCTTCGGACTGTTGTGTTGGAGAAGACTCTTGAGAGTCTCTTGGACTGCAAGGAGATCCTAAAGGAAAACAGTCCTGAAGATTCATTGAAAGGACTGATAATGAAGTTGAAACTCCAATACTCTGGACACCTGATGCTAAAAGCTGACTCTTTGGAAAAGACCCTGATGTTGAGAAAGATTGAAGGCAGGAGGAGATGGGGACAACAGAGGATAAGATGTTTGGATGGCATCACCGATGTGATGGACATGAGTTTGAGTAAGCTCTGGGTGTTGGTTATGAACAGGGAAGCATGGCGTGCTGCAGTCCATGGGGTCGCAAAGAGTCAGACACAACTGAGCGACTGAACTGAACTGAATATAAAGAGCTGGTAAATACATGGTAACAAGCAAGTGGAGATGGAAAATATTTCAACTTTGGAAAACAGTTTGGCCATTTTTTTTTAAGTCAGACGTGCATTATTCACATCACTCTGCCTTTCCACTCCTCCCAAAGAAAATAAAATTTAATTCCATATAAATTATTTTATATGAATGATCAGAGCAGCTTTATTCTTAAATGTCAAATTTTGGAAACAGCTCCTATGCCCATCAACATGTAAATGAATAAACAGACTTAGATATATTTGGAATACTACCCATCAATATAAGGATATGAGCTACTGATGCACACAATGATACACCTGATCTCAAAAATGTGTTTCTGAACAAAAAAAGGCAGTCAAAATAGTGCATCTTCTATGACTACATTTGATTTCTCCTTTCCTGCAAGCACAGAGCAGAACTCCCCCCAAAAGGGCTGCAACTTCCTCATGGATTTTGGCATTAGAGACACATGGACAGGATCCAAGCCAAGTTAAGCAGACCCATAGTCACAGCAGTAAAGCCACAGCAGCTGCTATGGACCGTGATTAATAAATAAATCTTTTGTATAAGTCACTGAGATTTTCAAGCTTTTATTATCACAGAAAACCTCAGCAGCACAAGAAAATGCAAAAAGTTCAGGAAACATAGATAGCATTTCATGAATTATTTATTTTGAATTATGAGAGAGAATAAGATCTAGTGCAGAAATGTCTACTTCTCTAGAGGATATACTCCAATAAAGAGGAGAATGATGCTAGAATAATATTTCACATAATATAATTTTAGATATTGACCGGTAGTAATATGCAGTCATGACCATTAATGCTATCCAGGAAAAACAGTTGACAAATTCACTGCAAACATTAAAATAACACATCCTTTAGAAATGTAGAAATTGCAGTGACACATTCCAACTAGATCCTCATTTGTTGTTGTTGTTGTATTGTTAGCATATTCTTTCTTCACTCAGAAAAACTTGATTAAATAAGTTCAATTCAATTGGGCAGTCATGTCAAATTCTTTGTGACCCCATGAACTGCAGCACGCCAGGCCTCCCTATTCATCACCAACTCCTGGAGTTTACTCAAACTCATGTCCATTGAGTCAGTGATGCCATCCAACCATCTCATCCTCTGTCATCCCTTTCTCCTCCTGCCTTCAAACTTTCCCAGAAACAGGGTCCTTTCAAATAAGTCAGTTCTTCGCATCAGGTGGCCAAAGTATTGGAGTTTCAGCTTCAGCATCAGTCCTTCCAAAGAATATTAAAGACTGATTTCCTTTAGGATGGACTGGTTGGATGTCCTTGCTGTCCAAGTGACTCTCAAGAGTCTTCCCCAATACTAAAGTTCAAAAGCATCAATTCTTCGGCACTCAGCTTTCTTTCTAGTCCAATTCTCACATCCATACATGACTACTGGAGAAACCATAGCTTGGACTAGATGACCTTTGTTAGCAAAGAAATGTCTCTTCTTTTTAATATGCTATCTAAGATGGTCATCATAAAGGACATCAGTCCTGGGTGTTCATTGGAAGGACTGATGTTGAAGCTGAAACTCCAATACTTTGGCCACCTGATGTGAAGAGCTGACTCATCTGAAAAGACCCTGATGCTGGCAAAGATTGAGGGCGGGAGGAGAAGGGGACGACGGAGGATGAGATGGCTGGATGGCATCACCGATTCAATGGACATGGGTTTGGTTGGACTCTGGGAGTTTGTGATGGACATGGAGGCCTGGCGTGCTGCATGCAGTTCATGGGATCACAAGAATCGGACACGACTGAGCGACTGAACTGAACTGAAGTTGGTCATAACTTTTCTTCCAAGAAACAAGCGTGTTTTAATTTCATGGCTGTATTCGTCATCTGTCTTAATATAAACTTACACTCGTCTCTTTTTGATAATAAAGATGTTATTTTAATGGGTGTGTTGAGTAGTAATCACACTGTTAGGTAAAACATTTAAAACCATCTCTTAGAATCATTCTACAGTATAACACACTACGGGCCCCTTACAGAGTTTTACTTCTTAGGGAAAATTAGATTCATCATTTCTGTGTTCTTGTGATGGGGCAAACATCATCTTAAATGACTACCTAAAAGTATTGCAGTATTAAAGTCCATGATCTTACATCATGCAAATCCAACAGATCTCCAAATTGTGCTTATTTTCTAATTTTCAAAATTTTCTGTTTTCCTGACTACTAGCTCATAAATTTCTTTAATTTCTCTAATAGCATAGATTCCTATATATTTTCCTTTACTTTGTCTCATTTTTCTGTATTCTAGATTCTCACTACTATTGAGATAATGCTTCTACAGTAAGAATTAGATCATTTCCTTAAAATAACCAGTACTGTCCTACACATTCCACACTTGCTAATGCAGTGCTTAAGTAACTGAGGATCTGGCTCCTGTCTACCTTTGCAAAATTATTAACAATACCCCATTGCATGCTCTATGCTTGATGCTATATAGCTATCATTTATGGATTAGTTCTTTGAAACAAGCTGTCTTTTAAGCACAATGCATATATTATTACATTAAATAATAACAATAAGTATATGAGATAGAAAACATTAGTGTTTCATTTTTTTTGGCTGCCTACAAGAGACTAACTTTATTTTTTTAATATAAATTTATTTTACTTGGAGGCTAATTACTTTACAATATTGTATTGGTTTTGCCATACATCAATATGAATCTGCCACAGGTATACATGTGTTCCCCATCCTGAACCCCTCATCCTCTTCCCTCCCCATACCATCCCTCTGGGTCATCCCAGTGCACCAGCCCCAAGCATCCAGTATCATGCATCAAACCTGGACTTGAGATTCATTTTATATATGATATTATAAATGTCTCAATGCCATTCTCCCAAATCATCCCACCCTATCCCTATCCCACAGAGTCCAAAATACTGTTCTATACATCTGTGTCTCTTTGGCTGTTTCTCATACAGTGTTATCATTACCATCTTTCTCAATTCCATGCATATGTGTTAGTCTTTCTAAATTCCATATATATGCATTAGTATACTGTATTGGTGTTTTTCTTTCTGGCTTACTTCACTCTGTATAATTGGCTCCAGTTTCATCCACCTCATTCGAACTGATTCAAATGTATTCTTTTTAATGGCTGAGTAAAACTTGTGTATATGTGTGTGTATTTGTACCACAGCTTTCTTATCTGTTCATCTGCTGATGGACATCTAGGTTGCGTCCACGTCCTGGCTATTATAAACAGTGCTGCGATGAACATTGGGGTACACGTGTCTCTTTCAGTTCTGGTTTCCTCGGTGTGTATGCCCAGAAGTGGGATTGCTGGGTCATAAGGCAGTTCTATTTCCAGTTTTTTAAGGAATCTCCACGCTGTTCTACATAGTGGCTGTACTAGTTTGCATTCCCACCAACAGTGTAGGAGGGTTCCCTTTTCTCCACACCCTCTCCAGCATTTATTGCTTGCAGACTTTTGGATCACAGCCATTCTGACTGGCGTGAAATGGTACCTCATTGTGGTTTTTTTTTTTATTTTTTTAAATTTTAAAGTCTTTGATTTGCATTTCTCTGATAATGAGTGATGTTGAGCATCTTTTCATGTGTTTGTTAGCCATCTTTATGTCTTCTTTGGAGAAATGTCTGTTTAGTTCTTTGGCCCACTTTTTGATTGGGTCGTTTATTTTTCTGGAATTGAGCTGCAGGTGTTGCTTGTATTTTTTGAGATTAGTTATTTGTCAGTTGCTTCATTTGCTATTATTTTCTCCTATTCTGAAGGCTGTCTTTTCACCTCGCTTATAGTTTCCTTTGTTGTGCAGAAGCTGTTAAGTTTAATTAGGTCCCATTTGTTTGTTTTTGCTTTTATTTCCAGTATTCTGGGAGGTGGATCATAGAGGATCCTGCTGTGATTTATGTCAGAGAGTGTTTTGCCTATGTTCTCCTCTAGGAGTTTTATAGTTTCTGGTCTTACATTTAGATCTTTAATCCATTTTGAATTTATTTTTGTGAATGGTGTTAGAAAGTGATCTAGTTTCATTCTTTTATAAGTGGTTGACCAGTTTCCCCAGCACCAGTTGTTAAAGAGACTGTCTTTAATCCATTGTATATTCTTGCGTCCTTTGTCAAAGATAAGGTGTCCATGCTGCTGCTGCTCCTAAGTCGCTTCAGTCATATCTGACTCTGTGTAACCCCATAGACGGCAACCCACCAGGCTCCCCTGTCCCTGGGATTCTCCAGGCAAGAACACTGGAGTGGATTGCCATTTCCTTCTCCAATGCATAAAAGTGAAAAGTGAAAGTGAGGTTGCTCAGTCGTGTCTGACTCTTGGCGATCCCATGGACTGTAGCCTACGAGGCTTTTCCGTCCATGGGATTTTCCAGGCAAGAGTATTGGAATAGGATAGCATCGTCTTCTCTGAAGGTGTCCATAGGTGTGTGGATTTATCTCTGGGCTTTCTATTTTGTCTCATTGATCTATATTTCTGTCTTTGTGCCAGTACTATACTGTCTTGATGACTGTGGCTTTGTAGTAAAGCCTGAAGTCAGGCAGGTTGATTCCTCCAGTTCCATTCTTCTTTCTCGAGATTGCTTTGGCTATTCAAGGTTTTTTGTATTTCCATACAAATCTTGAAATTATTTGTTCTAGCTCTGTGGAAAATACCGCTGGTAGCTTGATACGGATTGCATTGAATCTGTAGATTGCTTTGAGTAGTATACTCATTTTAACTATATTGATTCTTCTGATCCATGAACATGGTATATTTCTCCATTTATTAGTGTTCTCTTTGATTTCTTTCAGCACTGTTTTATAGTTTTCTATATGGAGGTCTTTAATTCTTTAGGTAGATATATTCCTAAGTATTTTATTCTTTTCGTTGCAAAGGTGAATGGAATTGTTTCCTTAATTTCTTTTCTTACATTTTCATTATTAGTGTATAAGAATGCAAGGGATTTCTGTGTGTTGATTTTATATCCTGCAACTTTACTATATTCATTGATTAGCTCTAGTAATTTTCTGGTGGAGTCTTTAGGGTTTTCTATGTAGAGGATCATGTCATCTGCAACAGTGAGTGTTTTATTTCTTCTTTTCCAATCTGGATTCCTTGTATTTCTTTTTCTGCTCTGACTGCTGTCGCCAAAACTTCTAGAACTATGTTGAATAGTAGCGGTGAAAGTGGGCACCCTTGTCTTGTTCCTAACTTTAGGGGAAATGCTTTCAATTTTTCACCATTGAGGATAATGTTTGCTGTGGGTTTGTCATATATATCTTTTATTATGTTGAGGTATGTTCCTTCTATTCCTGCTTTCTGGAGAGTTTTTATCATAAATGGATGTTGAATTTTGTCAAAGGCTTTCTTTGCATCTATTGAGATAATCATATGGCTTTTATTTTTCAATTTGTTAATGTGGTGAATTACATTGATTGATTTGTGGATATTGAAAAATCCTTGCATCCCTGGCATAAAGCCCACTTGGTCATGGTGTATGATCTTTTTAATGTGTTGTTGGATTCTGATTGCTAGAATTGTGTTAAGGATTTTTGCATCTATGTTCATCAGTGATATCGGCCTGTAGTTTTCTTTTCTTGTGGCATCTTTGTCAGGTTTTGGTATTAAGATGATGGTGGCCTCATAGAATGAGTTTGGAAGTTTTCCTTCCTCTGCAATTTTCTGGAAGAGTTTGAGTAGGATAGGTATTAGCTCTTCTCAAAATTTTTGGTAGACTTCAGCTGTGAAGCCGTCTGGACCTGGGCTTTTGTTTGCTGGAAGATTTCTGATTACAGTTTCAAATTCCATGCTTGTGATGGGTCTGTTAAGATTTTCTATTTCTTCCTGGTTCAGTTTTGAAAAGTTGTACTTTTCTAAGAATTTGTCCATTTCTTCCACGTTATCCATTTTATTGGCATATAATTGCTGATAGTAGTCTCTTATGATCCTTTGTATTTCTGTGTTGTCTGTTGTGATCTCTCTAATTTCATTTCTAATTTTATTGATTTGATTTTTCTCCCTTTGTTTCTTGATGAGTCTGGCTAATCGTTTGTCAATTTTATTTATCCTTTCAAAGAACTAGCTTTTTGCTTCGTTGATTTTTTCTATGGCCTCCTTTGTTTCTTTTACATTTATTTCTTCCCTAATTTTTAAGATTTATTTCATTTTACTATTCCTGGGGTTCTCCATTTCTTCCTTTTCTAGTTGCTTTAGGTGTATAGTTAGGTTATTTATTTGACTTTTTCTTGTTTCTTGAGGTATGCTTGTATTGCTATGAACTGTCCCCTTAGCACTACTTTTATAGTGTCCCACAGGTTTGGGGTTGCTGTGTTTTCATTTTCATTTGTTTCTATGCATATTTTGATTTCTTTTTTTATTTATTCTGTGATTTGTTGGTTATTCAGAAGCGTGTTGTTCAGCCTCCATATGTTGGAATTTTTAATAGTTTTTCTCCTGTAATTGAGATCTAATCTTAATGCATTATAGTCAGAAAAGATGCTTGGAATGATTTTAATTTTTTTGAATTTATCAAGGCTAGATTTGTCTCTGCTTTTTAATATGCTGTCTAGATTGGTCAGAACTTTTCTTCCAAGGAGTAAGTGTCTTTTAATTTCATGGCTGCAATCACCATCTGTAGTGATTTTGGAGCCCAGAAAAATAAAGTCAGCCACTGTTTCCACTGTTTCCCTTTCTATTTGTCATGAAGTTATGGGACCGGATGCCATGATCTTAGTTTTCTGAATGTTGAGTTTTAAGCCAGGTTTTTCACCCTCCTCTTTCACTTTCATCAAGAGGCTCTTTAGTTCTTCTTCACTTCCTGCCATAAGAGTGCTGTCATATGCATATCTGAGATTATTAATATTTGTCCCAGCAATCTTGATTCCAGCTTGTGTTCCTCCAGCCTGGTGTTTCTCATGATGTACTCTGCGTATAAGTTAAATAAACAGGGTGACAATGCACAGCCTTGACGTATTCTTTTTCCTATTTGGAACCAGTCTGTTGTTCCGTGTCCCATTCTAACTGTTGCTTCCTGACCTGCATACAGATTTCTCAAGGGGCAGGTGAGGTGGTCTGGTATTCCCATCTCTTTCAGAATTTTCCACAGTCTATTGTGATCCACACAGTCAAAGGCTTTGGCATAGTCAATAAAGCATAAATAGATGTTTTTCTGAAACTCTGTTGCTTTTTCAATGATCCAACGGATGTTGGGAATCTGATACTGATTTAAACATTGTAAAGTAATTGGTTTCACTAACCAATGTGTTTGTGACTGAGACTAAAAATAAGAAAAATATAAGTAATTTTTGAAATTATTCAAAAAAATTATCACTCAAACTGCACCAATTTGAAGAAAACCAAAACAAATATAATGAAAAATGTTTACTCTTCTGTCTCAAAATATATGGCAAAACCAATACAATATTGTAATGTAGTTAGCCTCCAATTAAAATAAATTAAAAAAAAAAAAAGCACAGACATCACTTTGCCAACAAATGTCCATCTAGTAAGGCTATGGTTTTTCCAGTGGTCATGTATGGATGTGAGAGTTGGACTATAAAGAAAGCTGAGGGCTGAAGAATTGATGCTTTTGAACTGTGGTGCTGGAGAATACTCTTGAGAGTCCCTTGGACTGCAAGGACATCCAACCAGTCCATCCTAAAGGAAATCAGTCCTGGGTGTTCATTGGAAGGACTGACGTTGAAGCTGAAACTCCAGTACTTTGGAAACCTGATGTGAAGAGCTGACTCATTGGAAAAGACCCTGATGCTGGGAAAGATTGAGGGCGGGAGGAGAAGGTGTTGACAGAGGATGAGATGGTTGGATGGCGTCACCGACTTGACAGACATGAGTTTGAGTGAACTCCGGGAGTTGGTGATGGACAGGGAGGCCTGGCGTGCTGCAGTTAATGGGGTTGCAAAGAGTTGGACATGACTGAGCGACTGAACTGAACTGAACTGAAATCAGTATTTAAACTAATATCAAGATTGGTTAAAATTTTGAATATTAGCATACATATATATCAACTACTGAATTGTAATAATATAATTTCTATACAAATTAGAAAACTATTTTTTATGTTTTATTTCACAACTAGATCATTGAAATCATATTGCACGTAGAATAGTATTTACTTGACAGATAGTGAATTATTATATATATTTTTAAATAGTAATACTACAGTAATCTTTACACTTGAAAATGTTGTTATTATATGGTATTTAAAATTGTTTATTTTAAATAGTGTCTGATATTTTAATCTATTGCCTAATAGTTTAAAAACTAAGAGAAATTATATTTTTTTAAAATGTTTTTCTGATGATGGCGTTGTTGTGGTTTAATTGTTATGCCATGTCCGCCTCTTTTGTAACCCATGAACTATAGCCCACCAGGCTCCTCTGTCCATGGAATTACCCAGGTGAGAATACTGGAATGAGATGTTATTACATTTTCCAGGGAGTCTTCCCTACCCAGGGACTGAACCTGTGTCTCTTGCACTGACAGGTAGATTTTTTTATAGCTGAGCCACCAAGGAAGCCAAGGGATATAAATTTAATTTGAATATTTGCAACAGAAATTCATCGAAGACAAATGAATTAAAGCATGTTTAAAGTTCAGATTTTTGCATAATGTTTTAGAGAGCTAAAAACTTTTTTAACCAGTCTACTTTTTTCCTTTAGGTTTACTTTTTAAAATATCATAGTTTCTTCATATTTTCATAAAGAATCAAAAGTCCCTTGAGAGATTTATAAATTCAGGTACTATGACTACATTAATTTCAGAGTTTGCTGAATTTCAGTGTGATTACCAAGAAAAACCACTAATTGTTTACTTTTCAGAACATTTTCTCACTTCTGATGTTTTGGAATATTTAAATTTATGTCACACCTTTCAGTAGAAGCAGGAGAAACCAGAAGAGGTCAGATTATCATAAATATTTGAAGGCTGGATAAAAGTATATGCTAATGGGTTGAATGTGTCTTATGCTAAAAATAAAAAAAGAGATGGATCATGGATAATCATAAAGGACCATCAATTAGAATGATATACATATATAATTTTGAACTATGTGATATTTCAAGTAATATATACTTTTGAAATATGAAAATAATAAAGAATAGCATTTTAGTAATTAGAAAGATAAGGACAAACAGAACTATATGGTCAGCTTGCATAGAAAGAGAAAAATAATTTTCTACAAGTCAATGTCTATTAAAGATATAATGAAAACAATTCTCTTCATAGAGTAGAGGATTGTTTAGAGATTTTATGAAATATTCAAGTGATGGCAAGTAAGTAGTTTATTTTTCTAATACTAGAATTCAAGGAAACATCTAATGGATCTATATGTATTGAAATAGTCATCAGTTAATCTTTAAAATTATGAAACATTTATATTCCAGTTCTGTGATAATTTCACTTAGAGTGCACATAGATAGAGATTTCACAAGGCAGATCCTATGAGGTTGAAAAGATAAGGAGAAAGTGACCAAGTAAGCTAACATGGGTACTTAAATTGGAGAAATAAACAAGGAGAGGGTGTTTTACTACTGTTCAAATGAAAAACTACTATAACTGAGAAAAAAATTGTGTTATATGATGTTGGCCAGTCACGTAACATAATACTGAGGAATGAATTAAAAATAAATAGGAAGAGGATAAAGTGTAAAACATTTTATAATTTATTTGCAAATCATGATAATATAAAATCAAAAAATTAATTTCATATACAATAAGTTGTACAACAGAAAGGCTTAAATCAGAATTAATTAATAAGGGTAAAATTACATATAATAATGATCAAATATATCCTCATAAAGATGACACTAAGAACATTTGAACTTATGGTTGGACTTAACCAATCTGCTAATTGATGTTATTGTTCTCTAGTAAAAATATTTCTTGTGTACAGCTAAAATAATCACAGAAAATCTTTCAAGTCTTATCAGTAGACTATCAAAACTTTTGGAATAATACTGAACAGTGACAACACTATAGGAGGAAATATTATAAACAATTATATGAATATCTGAGCAACTTTCTTTAATAAATTTTAGATAAAAGTAATCAATAGATTATATATAAAATATTACTGTTGTTGTTCATTCAATAAGTCATGTCTGATTCTTTGTGATCCCATGGACTGCAGCATGCCAGATTTCCCGTCCTTTACTATAATATGTTCCACAAACATAAAAATGATCCAAAGAGGACAAAGGTCAAAATATATATACGACATATACATATGTGCTAAGTATATATGTGCAAAGTATTTCTTATTATTATACATGTACTAAGAAAGAAATTCATATATCTCACCACACTAAGAAGCACACTGAGAAACTGTATTTATCCTTTCATGGTCATCTCTTATACATAGAGAAAAGAATTTTCCATAATTCAATGCCTATTAAAGATAGGATTAATCACATCAAGATACATAATAATCCCTTACTTTCCTCTTGGTTCAGTACCATGAAGACACTAAAATGGCTCAATGTTACACTAATTTAAGGAATCATTCTGATCTTTGAAATAAATATTCTGTTCCTTGGAATTAAAATATCAAAACCAATACAATGTAAGATATAAAGTAAGGGAACTTTTTAAACGAAGATTTTTTTAGGCATAAAAGGACTCATTCCTACTTGAAATGCTGTTTTCCAAATTCATACATTCTGGCTTTTGGAAAAACCATACCACGTTACTATTTGATTCAAAGCATTTATGACAGTCTTGGTACAACAACCCAAATCTGTGCAACATACACTACTGTGAAGTGGCATTCTTCCTCAGAAGCAATGTTGCGTAGGACATTAGAGTAAATAAGAGAAATTCTAACAAGATAGTGGTAGTATAGCAATTAATTTAAAATCTTCCCGAAGTTACTGAGCTAAGAAAGCCAAAACTCCATGGAAAATATTTATTAAAAAAAAAAAAAAAAACCCTCAATCTGCTCCACTTATGTATTGCCACATAACAAACTGCCTTAAATACTAGCGCCTTACAATTTTTTTTTTTTTTTTTTTTTGCCATTGTTGTCATTTAGTTGCTAAGTCATGTCCAACCCTTGAAATCCACCAGGCTCCTCTGTCCATTGGATTCTCTAGGCAAGGATACTGGAGTGGGTTGCCATTTCCTTCTCCAGGGGATCTTCCCAACCCAGGGATTGAACCTGCATCTTCTGCACTGGCAGGTGGATTTTTTTTTTTTTTTTAACACTAAGCCACCAGTGAAGCCCGCTTTTTAAAATTATACCTCACATTTTTGTGGGTCAAGAATTCAGACAAGAATTAGGATGACAATTCTTCAGTTCAGTGTGGCATTGATAGAGAGTTTTCATTGGTATTCAAAGGCATTTGGTCAGGTCTGAAGGGCTACACACAGCATCCTTGTATCTCTGTAACCTTGGGTGGAATGAATGAAAGGCAGAGGTTAGCTCAAACTACTGACCAGTTGACATACTTAAGACTCTCCTGAATGGTGGTTGAAAGGTCATAAGACTTCTTACATCATGGATCAGCGCTTTCAGATGGAATATTCCAAAAACCAAGATGTAGAAGCTACCAGTTTCCTTGGGACTGGTATGATGTTAATTTCACCATACGCCATTTGTCCAAGCAAATACAAAGAACTGCCAAATTAAAGGAACATGGTGTACACTCATCTTTTAGTGGAAAAATTGTTAAGAATTGGCAGCCATGTTTAATTGTATGCATTACATGACAATGAACAAGAAGAAATATGAACAACTGAGAATAAAATAGAACCAAGTAACTCTTGCATTGCTATGAGAAAAAAAGCCCAGGAAAAATGAATTACTTGTCTTATTCCAGAGAAAAGAGAAAGCCAATATCACTGTTGAAGCATCACTGAAATTTTTGGAAGGAAAATTTGGGAAATCAAACTGCAGACCAGACCCATTTCCTTGCTTTTCTACTCTGATTACGTTTCTCCAGGATCCTTTATCTCTCTAAATGTCAACATCATCTTCCTCACTTCATTTTTTTTTTCTGTCCCTGACAACACATTCAATCCCCACTAGTGCTATTTGTTCTAAATTCAAAATAAAAAGTCTGTTTCTCTTCACCTCCCCTGCTATGATCCTGGTTAAAGCTACCATCATCTTACACCTTTTTTATTTTGATTCATCCATCAGTCTTCCCTGTCTTCTAGTTGACACCCTCTTGTCGAGCATACTCAAGACTTCAACTCTGTCAATTATCTCTTTTTTTGAAATTTTTAATTATTCATTTTACTTTCAGTTGTGCTGGGTTATTGTTGCTGTGCAGGCTACACACCATGAGAACTAGTTCTTCTCTAGTCCTTTAAGGACACTAGCTTCAGAAGCATCCATAGCAGGTGCTAAGACACTAAGACAAGCTACAGAATGCAGACAGTTTATGTGGAAAGTGACCCCAGGACTCACTGGGAAGGAAAAGCAATAGATAAAGTGTGACTATCAAGGATGTAACCACCAACAACACTTGAAGCTAAAATCTGCTGAAGAACATATTAGACAGTGGAGTTTATGCCTCAGAGTTATCTCAAAAAGGAAGACAAGGAGCTGAAGTATTGATACTCCAATGCCCAATAGTCAGAAGAGGCAGTCTGCTTTTCTTGGAAAAATTTTCCCAAATAGGTAGAAATCTACCTGTAGTTACTTTTTCCTTATTGATCCTTGTCTCCTCTGGAACCATGCATGTTATGTCCAGTCCATTTGGAAAACAACTTTACAGATGCTACAAGATAAATGAGGCTAAATTAAAGCTGTCTCACATGACCTGTGGGGGCTCCCCCTGCAGCTCAGTAGTAAAGAATACATCTTCCAATTCAGGAGTTGCAGAGATGCAGGTTCAGCCCCTGGGCTGGGAAAAGCCCAGGAGGAAATGGCAACCCACTCCAGTATTCTTGCCTGGGAAATCCCGTGGGCAGAGGAGCCTCACAGGCTACAGTCTAGGATGTCAAAATAGTTGGAGATAACTAAACCACAACACGTGGCCTGTGAAGGCTAATTGCGCTTTTCTTTCCAATTCGGAGGCCAGTGACATTGTATGGGTAGTTTGAAATCAATTGTGATGCATTTCCCCCCACCCATGGAAATTGAAAGAAAAAAAAACCAAACATGCAAATCAGAGCTTTTCCAGAGAGCTAGCTGTTAGACTTTTATTAGCCCTTCCCCGAAATTCACAGATGATACAGTGGTAAAGAATCCACCTGTCAAATCAGGAGACATGGGTTCAATTCTCGAGTTGGGAAGATCCCCTGAAGGAGGATGGCAAGCCACTGAAGTATTCTTGCTTGGAAAATCCCATGGACAGAGGAACCTGGCCTACAGCTCATGGGGTCGGACATGACTGAGAGACTGATCATGCATGAAGATAGCTCCTGCCACCAAGATCTTGTCAGTAGCTGGCGAAATTTTCTGGCTGGAGAAAGGGTACAGCTTGATCTGAATATATTTGCTAGATTCATTCTCAGACACCTCTGTTTTTCCTTGAATGCTATAGAACAAATTAACATGGTTGACAAACAACTCCATCCATCTTACAAACTTTTAATAAATTTTCTTATAGGAGTATCAGAAGGAAACTGATCATTATGGATGTAACTTTTTATCAACTGCTTAGTAATTTATCATGATAATATAATTACAAGTTAATGCTTCAGTACAATTTGAGGGAAGAAATGCTAATAAGAAAACCTATTGTCTTCTTTGGAGAATGATAAAAAAGACTTTTAACATTTTTTTTTCATTTGCCTTGATCTTTGCAAAATAAAGCTTAAATAGAAGAAAGAATCAATTGAAATATAACTTAACCAAGTTTGAAAATCACTTCCTTTTAATAAGCAACAAGAGCCTGTAGTGTCTTCTTTAATTCCTGTAAATAATTTATCATTTGAATCTCCATGCCTCTAAGGTATAGGGTAAGTTACAACTTTTTTTCTTCTTCACATGCCCTTTAGCTTATAACTACATCAAAGATAGATCTGAGATGTTTAGAATAAACGCCTCCATTTCAGAATACATGTCATGTTATTTTTAAAGATGTTACAACATGGCTTATTTGACAAGACCACAAGATATATTTTAAGAGGTGAAATAGCACATTCAACATGGACTTTGATTTTCATTTCTGCATTTAACATTGTTGGTAGAATAAGCAAATTTGGTCCACTTGAAAATTTATAACTGATTGCTTTTCTATGTGAAGCTGTGAAATAAGAAAATGGAATCTTTGTCAGAAATGTAGATGAAAAATATGTATAATAGACAACCTCAGCTCATGTATATTCATTACTTATATTCTTCCATTAGAAATATATAAAACTGAACTCTTTGATAAAGGAGAAAATTCTTATTTTTGTTTTAGTTCTTCAATTAGTGTTTATTAAAATAAAGTTTTCAATAAACCTAATACAAAACATAAGAATCATAAGAGTATAAAGCAACTACTGTTTTAAGTTTAGTAAGTTTAAACTTCTCTGAAAGGAGATCAAACCAGTCAATCCTAAAACAAATCAGTACTGAATGTTCATCGGAAGGACTGAAGCCGAAGATGAAGCTCCAATATTTTGGTCACCTGATGTGAAGAACTGACCCTTTGGAAAAGACCCTGATGCTGGGAATGATTGAAGGCAGGAGGAGAAGGGAACAACAGAAGATGAGATGGTTGGAAGGCATCACTGACTCAATGGACTTGTGTTTGAGCAAACTCCAGGAGTTAGTGATGGACAGGAAAACCTGGTATGCTGCAGTTCATGGGGTCACAAAGAGTTGGACATGACTGGATGACTGAACTGAACTGAAGTGAACTGAAGTCATCACTTTATTTCACGGATCCTGAAGATCCTTCTGCCTAGCATGTACGTTGGTACCACTTCTGGTCCCAAGAATTTCAGGTCCTGATGAATTCTTTTATAAATGAAAAGGGTGGTGGGCCTCCTTCCAGCTTTCTTTGTGAGTATAAGCTTCGGCATAAATTCCATCTACTGTTCCAGGAGATAGCATCCATATTTAATTCAGTTAAATATCACTGATTATTTTGTAGTAAATTGTTTAAAAATGAGTTCAGTAAAATGAGAAAAATGTATCACTTGTTGACACATAATTTTTGTAAGTAGAATAGAGAGAGAATAATTTAATGAGGAAAATAGTCAATAGAAAAACTTTTAATAGTGACAATGACCATATAATGTTAAACCAGCATAAATGTAAGACTTGAGTAATTTTTTTCTATTCTTCGTGAATATGGACTTGTTAATATAGATTCACAATTGAATGCCTGTATGAACTCCACTAAAGGGCAAACATGAATTTTCAAAGACATTCATCTGCTTTCAACTATAGGAAGTTTCTCTGGTGGAGCAAGAATAAAGACAGTTCTATTACTGTATTATTCTTGGGGTGTTTCTTTTATTTTAATTTATAGGTCTCCTGTGATAAGGTCCCCAAGAGTTGAGTGGTTTGTACTATGTCAGCACAGTGGTTAAAATGCAAGACCATACCATTAAGTCAAAGAGCAGTTAGTTGACATACCAAAACCTTAGAAATGAGTATATGAGAAAATAAGATGAATTATGGATCATCTAAAAAAAAAAAAGTCCAGAATCGAATTTCTTGTGTACTTTCTATCTGAAAATTTCCAATTTATCAGCAAGTAGAAAATTTCCTAGTATAGCATATTAAGCCACAAAGCATACATCTAGATATTTTTTCTTTGAAATAAATGTCTTCATAAAGTAACTGAATGTAAAATATGATATTCATAAAACTGTCCTCAAAGTATTCTTTTAACAGGCATATAAAATTACTGTTGTTTGTTTAGTTGTTAAGTCATGTCTGAGTCTGACTTTTTGTGATCCCTGGGAAGTCTATGGGATTTCCCAGGCACGAATACTGAAGTGGCTTGCCATTTCCTTCTCCCGGGTATCTTCCTGACCCAGGTATGGAACCCCTGTCTCCTGTATTGCAGGCAGATTCATTATCACAGAGCCACCTGGGAAGTTTAGACATATCAAACAATATAATTAAATATGTGCCTAATAATTTCAAGGTAATATTTAATTGAACCATTTCAAAAAAATCTATAGATATTTTATTTATATTCATAAATATTTATTACATACATTTAATAAATTAAATAATGTATTCAAAGAGTCAGTGCAATGGTGGGTCTAAACGTGTCTCTAAGAAGATTTCCCTTGGACTTACAGTTTAACTAAATACTTTCTCTTCAGTGCCTAAGAAATCAACTTACAAATTATATTATATATTGTATATACTGTTGTTGTCTGGTCTCTCAGTCAAGTCCAACTATTTGTGACCCTAATGACTGCAGCATGCCAGGCTTCCTTGTCCTTCACAATATCCCAGAGTTTGCTCAAACTCATGTCAATTGAGTCAGTGATGCCATCCAACCATCTAATTCTCTGTCATTCCCTTCTCCTCCTGCCTTCAATCTTTCTCAGCATCAGGGTCTTTTCCAATGAGTCAGCTCTTGGCATCAGTCAGTTCAGTTGGTCAGTCATGTCTGTCTTTGAGACCCCAGCGACTGCAGCATGCCAGGCTTCCCTGTTCTTCACCATCTTCCAGAGTTTGCTCAAACTCATGTCCATTGAGTTGGTGATTCCATCTAACCACTTAATTCTCTGCCATACTCTTCTCCTCCTGCCTTCAATCTTTCTAACCATCAGGGACTTTTCTAGTGAGTTAGTTCTTCTCATCAGTTCACCAAAGTATTGGAACTTCAGCTTGAGCATCAGAACTTCTAATGAATATTCAGGATTAATTTCCTTTAGGATTGACTGGTTTGATCTCCTTGAGGGCCAAGGAACTCTCAAGAGTCTTCTCCAACACCACAGTTCAAAGGCGTCAATTCTTTAGTGCTCAGCTTTCTTCATGGTCCAACTCTCACATCCAAAAATAACTACAGGGAAAACCAGAGTTTTGACTATACAGACCTTTGTTAGCAAAGTAATCGCTCTGCTTTTGAACATGTCATCTAGATTGGTCATAGCTTTTCTTCCAAGGAGCAAGCACCTTCTAATTTCATGGCTGCAATCACCATCTTTAGTGATTTTGGAGCCCAAGAAAATAAAGTCTCTCATTATTTCCATTGTTTGCCCATCTATTTACCATGAAGTGATGGGGCCAGATCTCATGATCTTCATTTTTTGAAAGTTGAGTTAAAAGCCAGCTTTTTCACTCTCCTCTTCCACCTTCATCAAGAGGGTCTTTAATTCCTTTTTGCTCTCTGCAATAAGGGTGTTGTCATCTCCATCTCAGGTTATTAGTATTTCTTCCCATAATCTTGATTTCAGCTTGTGTTTCATCCAGCCTGGCCTATTTTTCAGCCAGGCATAATTTCAGGTGCTCAGTCTTGTCCAGTTCTTTTGCAACCTCATGGACTGGACTGTAGCCTGTCAGACTCTTTCATCTTATTCTTTCTCAGGCAAGAATACTGGAGTGGGTTGCCATTTCCTTCTACAATATATTGGCATATAATACATATAAACATATATAAATAAATGCATATTATATATAAATAAATACATTATACAAAACATAAAAATACATATGAATAAATATGTTTAAATAAAATATAAATATAATGGCTAGTTTATATTAAACTAGGGGCTTTCTTGGTGGCTCAGATGGTAGAAAATCTACCTATGATACAGGAGACCCAGGTTTGATCCCGGTCTAGAATATTGCCCAGAGAAGAAAATGGCAACCCACTCCTGTGTTCCTCTCTGGGAAGTCCCATGGACAAAGAAGCCTGACTGGCTACAGTCCATAGATTTACAAATAATCGGACATGACTGAGTGACTAACACTTCCATATTTATTAAATTCTAAGCTTATAGTAAGTATTATAATTATAATAATTATGAATATAAGTGCCTTCTAAGTCTTACTTTTTTATAATTAGCTATTATATGATTGGCTTCCCTAATAGCTCAGTTGGTAAAGAATCTTCCTGCAAAGCAGGAGACCCCAGTTCAATCCCTGGGTCTGGAAGATTCCCTGGAGAAGGAATAAGCTACCCACTCAAGTATTCTTGGGCTTCCTTTGTGGCTCAGCTAGTAAAGAATTCTCCTGCAAATGGGGGAGACCTGGGTTTGATCCCTGGGTTGTGAAGATTCCCTGGAGGAAGGAAAGGCTACCCACTTCAGTAGTCTGGCCTGGAGAGTTTCATGGGCTGTATAGTCCATGGGGTCACAAAGAATCATACACGACTGAGTGACTTTCACTCACTTAGCTATACTGATACTTGTATTGCAAGTATAATACATAGTTATGTGGTATATATAAATGTGTATATATAGATAGCTATGCTGTTCAGTTCAGATCAGTTCAGTCGCTCAGTCATGTCTGACTCTTTGTGACCACATGTACTGCAGTACCCTAGGCTTCCCTGTCCATCACCAACTCCCAGAACAAACCCAAACTCATGTCCATCAAGTCGGTGATGCCATCCAACTATCTCATCCTCTGTTGTCCCCTTCTCTTCCTGCTTTCAATCTTTCCCAGAATCAGGATCTTTTCAAATGAGTCGATTCTTCACCTCAAGTGGCCACTTTGGAGTTTCAGCTTCAGCATCAGTCCTTCCAACGAGTATTCAGGACTGATTTCCCTTAGGATGAACTGGTTGGATCTCTTTAATGACCACGGGACTCTCAAGGGTCTTCTCCAACACCAAAATTCAAAACCATCAATTCTTTGGAGCTCATCTTCATTTATAGTGCAACTCTCACATTCATATGTGACTACTGGAAAAACCATAGCTTTGACTAGATGGACCTTTATTGACAAAGTAATGTCTCTGCTTTCTAATACGGTGTTTAGGCTGTTCATAGTTTTCCTTCCAAGGAGCAAGAGTCTTTCAACTTCATAGCTGCAATCACCATCTGCAGTAATTTTGGAGCCCAAACAAGTAAAATCTCTTTTTGTTTCCATTGTTTCCCCATCTATTTTCCATGAAGTGTTGGAACCTGATGCCATGATCTTGGTTTTCTGAATCTTGAGTTTTAAGAGAATTTTTTCACTCTCTTCTTTCACTTTCATCAAGAGGCTCTTTAGTTCTTCTTCACTTTCTACCATAAGAGTGGTGTCATCTGTATATCTGAGGTTTTTTATATTTCTCAAGTCAATCTTGATTCTAGCTTGTGCTTCATCCAGCCCAGCACTTTGCATGATGTACTCTGCATATAAATTAAATAAACAGGGTGACAATATATAGCCTTGATGTACTCTTTTCCTGATTTGAAATCAGTCTGTTGATCCATGTCCAGTTCTAACTGTTGCTTCTTGACCTGCATACAGATTTCTCAGGAGACAGGTATTGGTCTGATATTCCAGCTCTTTAAGAATTTTCCACAGTTTGTTGTGATCCACACAATCAAAGGCTTTGGCATAGTTAATAAATCAGAAGTAGATATTATTCTGGAACTCTCATGCTTTTTCAGTGACTCAACAGATGTTGGCAATTTGATATTATAGCCAATATATAATTTAAAGATTTCTATGTTCTACCCCGAAAATTAACTTGCTGTTTATTATATTGTTTTACTGTACAGAGTTCAGATTTTTTAAGATTAAATCTCAACTTCTACACCAGCTCAAATTGTCCCTTGGCTATAGACATCAGGATAATCTGGCCTGGGATAAGAGGTGAGCCAGTGTATGGATTCATTGACTGTGGCTCCAGAGTTAGCCAAGGATAAATAACCTATTTCTAAGGGCAAATTTGAGGTTTTTATTAAGTTCTTAAAGCAGCTCCAGAAGCTCGTTCTATGCTGTATACAGCTATCTAGTTTTGTTCATTTTATTTTGCTTCTGTAGAATACATGGGCATAGATAATGAGTATTATTCAGTTCAGTTCAGTTCAGTCGCTCAGTCGTGTCTGGCTCTTTGAGACCCCATGAATCGCAGCACGCCAGGCCTCCTTGTCCATCACCAACTCAGTTCACTCAGACTCACGTCCATCGAGTCCGTGATGCCATCCAGCCATCTCATTCTCTGTTGTCCCCTTCTCCTCCTACCCCAATCCCTCCCAGCATCACAGTTTTCCAATGAGTAAACTCTTCGCATGAGGTGGCCAAAGTACTGGAGTTTCAGCTTTAGCATCATTCCTTCCAAAGAAATCCCAGGGCTGATCTCCTTCAGAATGGACTGGTTGGATCTCCTTGCAGTCCAAGGGACTCTCAAGAATCTTCTCCAACACCACAGTTCAAAAGCATCATTCTTTGGTGCTCAGCCTTCTTCACAGTCCAGCTCTCACATCCATGCATGACCACAGGAGTATTATTAAGTTTATTGCTTAATAACGTGGTTCTACTTTTTAAAGGTTATTGACATATTTTTATAATATGGATTTTATTAATATAATTATCTGAACATATTTGTGCTAAGTCACTTCAGTCATGTCTGACTCCTTGCAACCCTATAGACTGGAGCCTGCCAGACTCCTCTGTCCATGGGATTCTCCAAGCAAGAATGCTGGAGTGGGTTGTCATGCCCTCCTCCAGGGAATCTTCCTGGCCCAGGGATAGAACCTGAGTCTGTTATGTCTCCTGCATTGCAGGCAGGTTCTTTAACCACTAATGCTACCTGGGAAGCCCAATCATTTTGAATAGGAAAAACCTGAAAAATATGGTAGTGTTCATTGTACAAGTTTTAACACATGCAGACACAGGAGAATATAGAATGTTTCTCTAAAAACTCTTTGCATGTAAGTTTATCACTGCCTTGTTTCTTTGCATGAAATCTTAATTATTCTGTGAGTGCATCTTGTGTGGCTAATAAAATTAGCATTCTAATTTATAAAATATACAAAATATTTGTTGGCATATTAATAGGCTGGCAGACTTATATTCTATTTTACAAATGCTCCTGCTTTTTCATAGAGCTATTACTTATCATAAAAGCTTTTGTTAACATAAGAAATCCTTAGACAGATCAGGTGAAAATTGGTGATGAAACACTGTTGATGGACATGTTTACTCCTAAATCCACACACCCCACCCTCCCCCACCCCCCAAAAAAAACTTGGCCAAATTGGTTCTCTTGAGCTGCAAGCAGTCACACTCAGGGGTGCAGCAAATACTTAGGATTGTTTTATTGGTTTCATGCCATTGAAGGGACATTTTAAACCATTAGAGCCAAGTATTTTTTCATATCCTTGAATGAGAGGAGTGTGCATTTTTGTACACTGCCATATCCCAGTGTCAGACTAAAGAATTATATCAGCTGTGCTATAGCCAGATTCCATTTCTTTTTAAATTTTTAATGCATCCAGCTTACTTATGAATTTTATTGGGGAAAGAAGACAATACATTTTAAAGTGCACAGTGTAGTATTATTAACAGCAATTTAGATCTTCTCATTTCTCTCTAAAGAGGTGTTTTATTTAGCATAATATGTCTTAGGATTCAAATCTTGCCTTTATTTTTAAAAAGTATGTAACAGCAAACAAATACAGTAACATTTATGAGCTTCAGTTTATTCATCAAAACAAATGTGACAAAGTAGCCAAAAACATACAACAGAGAAAGGAAAGTCTCTTAAATAAATGATGTTGTGGAAAGTGGACAGCCACATACAAAAGAATGAAAATAGACCACTTGTACCATATGCAAAAATTAACTCAAAATGCATTAAAGATTTCCTAGAAGAAAACATAGCACTACACATTTCACCATCAGTATTAGTAATACCTTTTTGGTTGTCTCTTCAGAAAAGGGAAAGAAAAGCAAAAATTAACAAACATTACTACACCAAACTAAAAAGCTTCTGCTGCAAACGAAAGCATCAGTAAATTAAAGAAAGATAACCTACTGAGTGACAGAGGACATTTGTAAATCATATTTCTGATAAGGAATTAAGCCAAAATTTATAAGACTTATATAACTCAACAAAATATAAAAACAACAATTTAAAAATGGACAGAGGATCTTAAGAGGTATTTTTCTTTTTCCAAAAAAGACATATATATGGCCAATAGGCACATGAAAAACTGTTCAACATCACTGATTATTAGGAAAATGCAAATCAAAACTACAATGAGATACCACCTGACACCTGTCAGAATGACTGTCATCAAAAAGACAGACAAGAAATGACAAGTGTCGGTATGGATGTGGACAAAAGGGAATTCTTGTGCACTATGAAAAATGCTATGAACATTCATTCAAAACTTAAGAATAAAACTACCACATGATCCGACTATTCCACTTCTTTGGTTTACCAGAAACCTACAATTTTTAAACTGAAGTATAACTTATTACAATGTCATGTTAATTTTAAGAGTGTAACAAAACAATTCAGATATATCTGTATTCATATCTATATATAAATATAGATTCTTTTCAGATTCTTTTCCATTATAATTACAAGATATTAAAATAGTTCTCTATGCTATGCAGTAGGTCCTTGATGTTTCCCTATTTTATAAATAGTAGTATGTATGTACATTTTGTTTTTTGCATGTTAAAAACACTCAGGTACAACAGTAGTAGACCATAGTGTTAGTTACTCAGTTGTTTCTGACTCTATAGGACCCCATGGACTGTAGCCCACCAGGCTCCTCAGTCCATGGAATTCTCCAGGCAAGAATACTGGAGTTGGGTAGTCATCCCCAGCAGTGTGTATATGTTATGACCATCTAAAACTCCACTTTTTGGTGTTTACCAAAAAATACAAGATCTCTAATCCAAAAAAATATATGCACTTTCATTTTTATCCCAGCATTATTTGCAATAACCAAGATATGGAAACAAACTAGGTGCCCATGGACAGATGAATTACTAAAAAAGATACAGTATTCATATACAATGGAATCTATTCAGCAATTAAAGAAATCATTAAATCTTGCCATTTGCAATATAGATTGGACTTGAGGTTATTATTCTAATTGAAATATGTCAGAGAAAGACAAATACACTATGAATGGAATAAAGAAAAATAAAATAAAATAAAGCAAACCTATAGATACAGAGAATAGATTGGTGCTTACCAGGGGGTTGGAAGGCGGGCAAAAGGGTTAAAGAGGTCGACTGTGTGGTGATGAATGGAAACTAGATTTTTGGTGATGAGCATTCTGTGGTGTGGTGCTTCCCTGCTGGCACAGTCGTAAAGAACATATCTGCCAATGCAAGAGATGCGCATTTGATCCCTGTGTTGAGAAGATCCCCTGGAGAAGCAAATGGCAACCCACTCCAGTATTCTTGCCTGGAGAATTCCATGGACAGAGGAACTCAGTGGGCTCAGCCCATGGGGCTGCGAAGAGTCAAACACAGCTGAGTGCACATACGCTGCTAGTACTACTAAGCTGCAATGTGTCGACTCACAATGCTATGTACAGGAAACCACATAATGTGTTCAACCAAAGTTACCTGAATAAAAATAAACCTCATCAACATGAATCCACCATGGGTGTACACGTGTGCCTCTTATAGGTTATTAAAAGTATTGAGTAGAGTTCTCTCAATTAAGGATTAAGTCCTTCTTGTCAAGGAAAAAAACCTTAAAAAATGTTGATAATGTTGCCTGTTTATATTTACTTTATATAGTATTATAGAAATATCAAAAGAAGCATCACTCATATGATTAGTTAGTAAACTCTGGAATTCTAGGAATTTTTAAAATCTGAATAATAATTCACATTTTTTTATGTATAAGATGTATATTGATAACCTCTGAACAATCCTTTGAAACAGTGCACAATAAAATTCTGAATTTCAGGTCAGTATTACTTCTCTTGAAATAGAACAAAATGCAGAATATTATCAAGAATTTCTGATTTTCTTCATTCAGTTATTAAAATTCTCTAGAACATCTAAAAATATCTCTTGGCCAGACTCATAGACTCATGTACTCTGCTCTAATTATTCCCTATTCAAGTGAAATATTGCATTTTATGTAGAGCCCTGCAACTACTGAATTAGAAAATTTGGCACACATTCCTAAGACAGGAGAAAGATATAAATAGAACATATTCAACTTCTTGGAAGCAGAGTCCCTATGAAGGAAAAAGCGTATATTTACAGCTATCAGGAGACAAATGCTTTTTGTTCCTGTTGCAATAATGTTTATTTTATTGTTAGTGAACCAAAAGGTGTACTTGAGGCCATCAATTTAAAAATGATGTTATGGCAGTCCAATTCATACTGATAATTTTTTTGTATTATTTGCAGAAGCAGATTGAATCATTTTAACAGATCAGTAGATCAAAAAAAAATGATAAGGAGATTGAAAGCAAAAGGAACAGGGGGCAGCAGAGGAGGAGATGGGTAGAAGGCATCACCACCTCAGTGGACATGAATTTGAGCAAACTCCAGGAGATAATGAAGGACAGAGGAGCCTGGTGTGCTGCATTCCATGGGGTTTCAAAGAGTCAGACACAACTTCACAGCTGAAAAACAAGAAGAAAAGGAGGTTAACAGATAATTTGATGAGTCAATTATATTTAATTAAATTGTCATCAAAATATTTTTATAAATGGAGAGAGTGATATCACCAAGAGGGCAAAGTAAAATACCCCAGCCTCCATCTACAGATGTAGGTTGACAGAGAACTTTCCACAAACAGAAACTTTCTGGGAGAGCTCCAGTTAGGAAACTCCAGCAACACAATAGAACAAAAAATTCCTGAATATAACCGTGCCAGAAGGGAAGGTGAAACAGCTTCAATGCCTGTATAATTCCATCCTTCAAGCCAGTGGTCCTCAGTGACCAGGAGCAACTCTTCATTCACAAAGGGTTTCTTTTACCAGGGATGGGAGAACAGAGTGAGTAACCAGCTCTCCTAGCCATTCTGGGAACATCGTGAAGGACCCACTTCAGTTTTACTCCATCCAGAGACTGACAAAGATGAGATTTGTAGAGATGTCTAGAAGCAAGGAAGAAAAGCAAAGGATGTCAGCACCAGCCAATATATTTATAAGCAACATCTTGACTGGTCAGAAATCCAAATCAGATAACATATGCAAAACAATTCACAGGGTTTACATACAGAAGCTGCTAAATAGAGAGTATTCACTACCCATGCTCAACATTTTCTGTTCTTTAGTAAATCAGCACACTTTTGTACTTCATGCAGACAATATTATTAAGTTATCAAACAACCATTTCTATCCTTCCTTATGAAAACAAAACAAAACAAAAACAAAATGTATTTCTGGGTGACAATACTTGCTTTTCCAGTTTGGATTTGCAAACTAGACATGGCCATAAAAACATATGTATGAATATAAATATATCCTATATACTTGTATCTCCTATAAAGAAAAATCTTCTGGTGTGCTTCTGAGAGAGAAAACATCCACCCAAAGAAAACTCCTTTTGCTTACCACTCACACTGCATTTGAATTTAGGCATGAAAATTTGTGTTGAATGAAAAGACAGCATAATGAGATTCAGGGCAACATGTTGAGAATGGTTGAAAGAGGAATAGACTGATCAATTTGTTGACCTTCTATAAGATCCCCTGGCAGTAAGATAATTAAGTCTCTATTTCTTTATCCACTATTAGATGAGAATTCTGATTTTTGGTATAATTCTAAATTGAATAATCAGAAATTGCTGTGCCTGTATATACTAATTTTCTTCTGCTATCATGGTATGAATGTATACAGTTTAAATCAATGTTGTTAATAGAAATTATTCAACTTATGGATTTAATGTTGCTGGCAAATTGAGGAAATGAATAAAACAGGACTAGCCCCTACCCACAGAGATCTTTAACTTTATTGCAGAAGTAAAAGCAAGATTGTACCTCACCTTTAAGACAACATAATTCTCCTTAAACTCTCTCCTCATCTAATCCTGAAGGATCATGTCAATACCTCTAAAATGGTATTAAAATATTGTACACTCAGAGACTTCATTTATGCATTCACGTATGACTTAGTTTATCTAATAAACATTGCTTGAACAGTAGTAATGGACAGATTCTTGACAGGGGTAGACATGGTTTTAAAGACGAAGAAGACGCAATCCGTTCCCTCTAGGAGCTCACGGTTTACCTTTACAAATTAACACAAATTCATGGTATACTTTTTAAGTTCATGATTCTAAATGTATTTTTACTACAATAATGATGCAAAAATGCCACCACCACCACCGCCAAAAATACTGTAATTAGCTGTACCAGAAAAACCTACAAATAATTCACAGAAAATGATACATAAAAGCTTACTTGTGACGGCTTTGTCATGTTTTGAAGAAGAAGAAAGGCCTCAATTCTGTGTAAGGAACTTGAAAAATCCAATTAAGAAAGAAATATATTTGTATGGTATTTTAAGAACATGGTGAACTGTGGGGAAATAAAGAACCAGATGAGCTAAAATTCCAGTTGAGAACGGGTTGTTCCGACTGGAACTGAGATCATTGAACATTTTCAACCCTGGGCACATTTGCAGGATATGAGCTTATTCTGAGGCTTGTGCATGGCAGTTCAGCTCAATTCAGTCACTCAGTCGTGTCTGACTCTTTGTGACCCCATGGACTGCAGTATGCCAGGCCTCCCTGTCCATCACCAACTCCCAGAGCTTACGCAAACTCACGTCCATCAAGTCGGTGATGCCATCCAACCATCTCATCCTCTGTCGACCCCTTCTGTCTTCAGTCTTTCCCAGCATCAGGGTCTTTTCCAATGAGTCAGTTTTTCACAACAGGTGGCCAAAGTATTGAAGTTTCATCTTCAACATCAGACCTTCCAATGAATATTCAACACTGATTTCCTTTAGGATTCACTGAATGGATCTCCTTGCAGTCCAAGGGACTTTCAAGAGTCTTCTCTAACACCACAGTTCAAAAACATCAATTCTTTGGTGCTGAGTCCAATTCTTACATCCATATATGACTACTGGAAAAACCATAGCTTTGACTAGACGGACTTTTTTTTTTTTTTTTGACTAGACGGCTCATACATGTCAAAGGTTGACTATTCTACTAGGTTTTCCAGAGCAGGAAAAGAAGCTTGTGATGGCCCATTAAGCCAGCAAAACCATTCAGCTCATTTCAGTTGAGTCACTCAGTCGTGTCTGACTCTTTGTGACCCCATGAATCGCAGCACGCCAGGCCTCCCTGTCCATCACCAACTCCCAGAGTTCACTCAGACTCACGTCCATTGAGTCAGTGATGCCATCCAGCCATCTCATCCTCTGTCATCCCCTTCTCCTCTTGCCCCCAATCCCTACTAGCATCAAAGTCTTTTCCAATGAGTCAACTCTTCGCATGAGGTGGCCAGAGTACTGGAGTTTCAGCTTTAGCATTATTCCTTCCAAAGAAATACCAGGGCTGATCTCCTTCAGAATGGACTGGTTGGATCTCCTTGCAGTCCAAGGGACTCTCAAGTGTCTTCTCCAACACCACAGTACCAATCTGTAAAGGATCCATGGTCAGTTTTCACCATGGAGCACTTACAGATGATGGAGGAGTATATCAAGCTGGGAAAAAATGGAAGAGACTGGAAGAGTAGAGTTAAATCTTCTATAATCTTCTGATGTGTAAGAGACAAAGTACCAATAAAGGAAAAAAAGAATGACACCAATAACATGACCTTTAAGTTATTCAAAACAAACAATAGGTAAAATGTGTATAATTAAGCTGTAGCCCAGGCAGACTCAATAAGCTAAATCATAGTTCCTCATCTTACAAACCTGTCAGTTCAGCTGAGCTGGAATAGAGACCTGAACCATCAGTTATTGGAGAAGATGAGTAACACAACAAGCCAAATCATCTTCCCTTATCGGTCATTATAAAATATTGAGTATAATACAAGTAGGATTTATTGACTTTCTATTTTATATATAGTGGTTTGTATCTGCTAAGCCTAAGCTCCTAATGTGTCTGAAGAACCAAACCTTTTTGGTTATCTATTTTATATACAGTAGTGCATGGGAAATAGATGGGGAAACAGTGTAAACAGTGTCAGACTTTACTTTTTTGGGCTCCAAAATCACTGCAGATGGTGATTGAAGCCATGTAATTAAAAGATGCTTAGTCCTTGGAAGAAAAGTTATGACCAACCTAGATAGCATATTGAAAAGAGAGACATTACTTTGCTAACAAAAGTCCGTCTAGTCAAGGCTATGGTTTTTCCTGTGGTCATGTATGGGTGTGAGAGTTGGACTATGAAGAAAGCTGAGTGCCAAAGAATTGATGCTTTTGAACTGTGGTGTTGAAGAAGACTCTTGAGAGTCCCTTGGACTGCAAGGAGATCCAACCAGTCCATCCTAAAGGAGATCAGTCCTAGGTGTTCATTGGAAGGACTGATGCTGAAGCTGAAACTTCAATACTTTGGCCACCTCATGCGAAGAGTTGACTCATTGGAAATGACCCTGGTGCTGGGAGGGATTGGGGGCAGGAGGAGAAGGGGACGACAGAGGATGAAATGGCTGGATGTCATCACCGACTAGATGGACATGAATTTGAGTGAAGGCCTGGAGGCCTGGCGTGCTGTGATTCATGGGGTCGCCAAGAGTCGGACACAACTGAGTGACTGAACTAACTAACTGAACTGATTGCATATGTACTAATAGTTTCAAGGAATTAAATCTGATAGAAAGAGTGCCTGAAGAACTATGGAGGTTTTTAACATTGTACAGGAGGCAGTGATCAAACCAACCCCATGAAAAGCTAATGCAAAAATGCAAAATGGTTTTCTGAGTAGGCCTTACAAATAGCCTAGAAACAAAGAGAAGCAAGAGGCAAAGGAGAGAATGAAACATACACCCGTTTGAATGCTATTCCAAAGAATAGTGAGGATAGATAAGAAAGCCTTCCTAAGTGATCAATGTAAAGAAATAGAGGAAAACAATAGAATGAGAAAGAGCAGAGATCTCTTCAAGAAAATTAGAGATACTAAGGGAATATTTCATGTAAAGAGGGGAACAATAAAGGACAGAAACAATACAGACCTAACAGAAGCTATAAGAAGAGGTGGCAAGAAAACACAGAAGAACTATACAAAAAATATCTTCATGACCCAGATAACCACCATGGTGTGATCACTCACCTGTGCCAGGCTTCCTAGAGTAGAAAGTCAAGAGGGACTTAGGAAGCATCATGACAAACAAAGTAAGCAGAAGTGATGGAATTCCAACTGAGCTATTTCAAATTCTAAAAGATGATGTTGTGAAAGTGCTGCACTCAATATGTCAGCAAATTTGGAAAATTCAGCTGTGACCAAAGAACTGGAAAAGTTTGGTCTACATCCAAACCCAAAGAAGGGCAATGCCAAACAATGTTTAAACTACAGCACAGTTGCACTTATTTCATATACAAACAAATTAATGCTCAAAATTCTCCAAGCCAGGCTTCAACAGTATGTGAACCAAGAACCTGCAGATGTTCAAGCTGGATTTAGCTTCCAGCTGGAAAGGGAGAGGAACCAGAGATCACATTGCCAGCATGCATTGGATCATAGAAAAAGCAAGAGAATTCCAGAAAAACATTTATTTCTGCTTCATTGACTGCACCAAAGTCTTTGACTGCGTGCCACAACAAACTGGAAAATTCTTAAAGTGATGAGAATAGCAGACCACCTTACCTGTCTCCTGAGAAATCAGCATGCAGGTCAAGACGCAACAGTTAGAACTGGACATGGAATGATGGACTGATTCCAAATTGGAAAAGGAGTACTTCAAGGCTGTATATTGTCACTCTGCTTATTTAACTTATATGCACAAGACATCATGTGAAATACAAGGCTGGATGAAGTATGAGCTGGAATCAAGACTGCAGGAAGAAATATCAATAGCCTCAGATATGCAGATGGCACCATCCTTATGGCACAAAACAAAGAACTAAAAAGCTTCTTGATGAAGGTGAAAGAAGAGAGTGAAAAACCTGGCTTAAAACTCAATGTTTATAAAATGGAGGCTGAGAAAAGATGGCGGAGGTATAGGATGGGAAGACCACTTTCTCCCTCACAAATTCCTCAAAAGAACATTTCAATGCTGAGCAAACTCCACAAAACAACTTCTGTAGGCTGGCAGAGGGCATCAGGCAACCAGAAAAGCAGACCATTGTCTTCAAAAACAGAGAGAAGAAACCCAGCTCCACCCACCAGAACTCCAACACAAGCCTCCCTAACCAGGAAACCTTGACAAGCCACTGATAGAACCCCACCCACAGTGAGGAAGCTCCATAATAAAGAGAACCCCACAAATTACCAGAATATAAAAAGGCCACCCCAAACGCAGCAATATAACCAAGATGAAGAGACACAGGAATACTCAGCAGGTAAAGGAACAGGAGAATTGCCCACCAAACCAAACAAAAGAGGAAGAAGTAGGGAATCTACCTGAGAAGGAATTCCGAATATTGATAGTGAAAATGATCCAAAATCTTGAAATCAAAATGAAATCACAGATAAATAGCCTAGAGACAAGGATTGAGAAGATGCAAGAAAGGTTTAACAAGGACCTAGAAGAAATAAAAAAGAGTCAAAATGTAATGAATAACACAATAAATGAGATCAGAAACACTCTGGAGGCAACAAATAGTAGAATAACGGAGGCAGAAGATAGGATTAGTGAAATAGAAGATAGAGTGGTAGAAATAAATGAATCAGAGAGGAAACAAGAAAAACGAATTAAAAGAAATGAGGACAATCTCAGAGACCTCCAGGACAATATGAAACATTCCAACATTCGAATTATAGGAGTCCCAGAAGAAGAAGACAGAAAGAAAGATCATGAGAAAATCCTTGAGGAGATAATAGTTGAAAACTTCCCCAAAATGGGGAAGGAAATAATCACCCAAGTCCAGGAAACACAGAGAGTTCCAAATAGGATAAACCCAAGGCGAAACACCCCAAGACACATATTAATCAAATTAACAAAGATCAAACACAAAGACCAAATATTAAAAGCAGCAAGGGAAAAACAGAAAACACACAAGGGGATTCCCATAAGGATAACAGCTGATCTTTCAATAGAAACTCTTCAGGCCAGGAGGGAATGGCAAGACATACTTAAAGTGATGAAAGACAATAACCTACAGCCCAGATTACTGTACCCAGCAAGGATCTCATTCAAATACGAAGGAGAAATCAAAAGCTTTACAGACAAGCAAAAGCTGAGAGAATTCAGCACCACCAAACCAGCTCTCCAACAAATTCTGAAGGATATCCTCTAGACAGGAAACACAAAAAGGGTGTATAAACCTGAACCCAAAACAATAAAGAAAATGGTAACGGGATCATACTTATCAATAATTACCTTAAACGTAAATGGGTTGAACGCCCCAACCAAAAGGCAAAGACTGGCCAAATGGATACAAAAACAGGACCCCTCTATATGCTGCTTACAAGAGACCCACCTCAAAACAAGGGCCACATACAGACTGAAAGTAAAGGGCTGGAAAAAGATATACCACGCAAATAGAGACCAAAAGAAAGCAGGAGTGGCAATACTCATATCCGATAAAATAGACTTTAAAACAAAGGCTGTGAAAAGAGACAAAGAAAGCCACTACATAATGATCAAAGGATCAATCCAAGAAGAAGATATAACAATTATAAATATATATGCAGCCAATATAGGAGTACGGCAATATGTAAGACAAATGCTAACAAGTATGAAAGGGGAAATCAACAATAACACAATAATAGTGGGAGACTTTAATACCCCACTCACACCTATGGACAGATCAACTAAACAGAAAATTAACGAAGAAACGCAAACTTTAAATGATACATTAGATCAGTTAGACCTAATTGATATCTATAGGACATTTCACCCCAAAACAATGAATTTCACCTTTTTTTCAAGTGCTCATGGAACCTTCTTCAGGATAGATCACATCCTGGGCCATAAATCTAAACTTGATAAATTCAAAAAAATCGAAATCATTCCAAACATCTTTTCTGACCATAATGCATTAAGATTAGATCTTAATTACAGGAGAAAAACTATTAAAAATTCCAACATATGGAGGATGAACAACACACTTCTGAATAACCAACAAATCACAGAAGAAATCAAAAAAGAAATCAAAATATGCATAGAAACTAATGAAAATGAAAACACAACAACCCAAAACCTGTGGGACACTGTAAAAGCAGTGCTAAGAGGAAAGTTCATAGCAATACAGGCATACCTCAAGAAACAAGAAAAAAGTCAAATAAATAACCTAACTCTACACCTAAAGCAACTAGAAAAGGAAGAATTGGAGAGCCCCAGAGTTAGTAGAAGGAAATGCTTGGGGCCGGTGCATGGGGATGACCCAGAGAGATGTTGTGGGGAGGGAGGTGGGAGGGGGGTTCATGTTTGGGAACGTATGTAAGAATTAAAGATTTTAAAATTAAAAAAAAAAAAATTAGGGCAGAAATAAATGAAAAAGAAACAAAAGAGACCATAGCAAAAATCAACAAAGCCAAAAGCTGGTTCTTTGAAAGGATAAATAAAATTGACAAACCATTAGCCAGACTCATCAAGAAGCAAAGAGAGAAAAATCAAATCAATAAAATTAGAAATGAAAATGGAGAGATCACAACAGACAACACAGAAATACAAAGGATCATAAGAGACTACTATCAGTAGTTGTATGCCAATAAAATGGACAACGTGGAAGAAATGGACAAATTCTTAGAAAAGCACAATTTTCCAAAACTGAACCAGGAAGAAATAGAAAATCTTAACAGACCCATCACAAGCACGGAAATTGAAACTGTAATCAGAAATCTTTCAGGAAACAAAAGCCCAGGTCCAGACAGCTTCACAGCTGAATTCTACCAAAAATTTCGAGAAGAGCTAACACCTATCCTACTCAAACTCTTTCAGAAAATTGCAGAGGAAGGAAAACTTCCAAACTCATTCTATGAGGCCACCATCACCCTAATACCAAAACCTGATAAAGATGTCACAAAAAAAGAAAACTACAGGCCAATATCACTGATGAACATAGATGCAAAAATCCTCAACAAAATTCTAGCAATCAGAATCCAACAACACATTGAAAAGATCATACACCATGACCAAGTGGGCTTTATCCCAGGGATGCAAGGATTCTTCAATATCCACAAATCAATCAATGTAATTCACCACATTAACAAATTGAAAAATAAAAACCATATGATTATCTCAATAGATGCAGAGAAGGCCTTTGACAAAATTCAACATCAATTTAGGATAAAAACTCTCCAGAAAGCAGGAATAGAAGGAACATACCTCAACATAATAAAAGCTATATATGACAAACCCACAGCAAACATTATCCTCAATGGGGAAAAATTGAAAGCATTTCCCCTAAAGTCAGGAACAAGACAAGGGTGCCCACTTTCACCGCTACTATTCAACATAGTTCTGGAAGTTTTGGCCACAGCAATCAGAGCAGAAAAAGAAACAAAAGGAATCCAAATTGGAAAAGAAGAAGTAAAACTTTCACTGTTTGCAGATGACATGATCCTCTACATAGAAAACCCTAAAGACTCCACCAGAAAATTACTAGAGCTAATCAATGAATACAGTAAAGTTGCAGGATAGAAAATCAACACCCAGAAATCCCTTGTATTCCTATACACGAATAATGAGAAAGTAGAAAAAGAAATTAAGGAAACAATTCCATTCACCATTACAATGAAAAGAATAAAATACTTAGGAATATATCTACCTAAGGAAACTAAAGACCTATATATAGAAAACTATAAAACACTGATGAAAGAAATCAAAGAGGACACTAATAGATGGAGAAATATACCATGTTCATGGATCGGAAGAATTAATATAGTAAAAATGAGTATACTACCCAAAGCAATTTACAAATTCAATGCAATCCCTATCAAGCTACCAGCCATATTTTTCACAGAACTAGAACAAATAATTTCAAGATTTGTATGGAAATACAAAAAACCTCAAATTTCCAAAGCAATCTTGAGAAAGAAGAATGGAACTGGAGGAATCAACTTGCCTGACTTCAGGCTCTACTACAAAGCCACAGTCATCAAAACAGTATGGTACTGGCACAAAGACAGACATATAGATCAAGGGAACAAAATAAAAAGCCCAGAGATAAATCCACACACATATGGACACCTTATCTTTGACAAAGGAGGCAAGAATATACAATGGAGTAAAGACAATCTCTTTAACAAGTGGTGCTGGAAAAACTGGTTAATCACTTGTGAAAGAATGAAACTAGACCACTTTCTAACACCGCACACAAAAATAAACTCAAAATGGATTAAAGATCTAAATGTAAGACCAGAAACTATAAAACTCCTAGAGGAGAACATAGGCAAAACACTCTCAGACATAAATCACAGCAGGATCCTCTATGATCCACCTCCCAGAATTCTGGAAATAAAAGCAAAAATAAACAAATGGATCTAATTAAAATTAAAAGCTTCTGCACAACAAAGGAAAATATAAGCAAGGTGAAAAGACAGCCTTCTGAATGGGAGAAAATAATAGCAAATGAAGCAACTGACAAACAACTAATCTCAAAAATATACAAGCAACTTATGCAGCTCAATTCCAGAAAAATAAACGACCCAATCAAAAAATGGGCCAAATAACTAAATAGACATTTCTCCAAAGAAGACATACGGATGGCTAACAAACACATGAAAAGATGCTCAACATCACTCATTATTAGAGAAATACAAATCAAAACCACAATGAGGTACCACTTCACACCAGTCAGAATGGCTGCGATCCAAAAATCTGCAAGCAATAAATGCTGGAGAGGGTGTGGAGAAAAGGGAACCCTCCTACACTGTTGGTGGGAATGCAAACTAGTACAGCCACTATGGAGAACAGTGTGGAGATTCCTTAAAAAATTGCAAATAGAACTACCTTATGACCCAGCAATCTCACTGCTGGGCATACACACCGAGGAAACCAGAATTGAAAGAGACACATGTACCCCAATGTTCATCACAGCACTGTTTATAATAGCCAGGACATGGAAACAACCTAGATGTCCATCAGCAGATGAATGGATAAGAAAGCTGTGGTACATATACACAATGGAGTATTACTCAGCCATAAAAAAGAATTCATTTGAATCAGTTCTGATGAGATGGATGAAACAGGAGCCGATTATACAGAGTGAAGTAAGCCAGAAAGAAAAACACCAATACAGTATACTAACACATATATATGGAATTTAGAAAGATGGCAATGATGACCCTGTATGCAAGACAGCAAAAAGGACACAGATGTGTATAATGAACTTTTGGACTCAGAGGAAGAGGGAGAGGGTGGGATGATTTGGGAGAATGGCATTCTAACATGTATACTATCATGTAAGGATCGAATCATCAGTCTATGTCTGACGCAGGATACAGCATGCTTGGGGCTGGTGCATGGGGATGACCCAGAGAGATGTTATGGGGAGGGAGGTGGGAGGGGGGTTCATGTTTGGGAACGCATGTAAGAATTAAAGATTTTAAAATTTAAAAAAAATAAAAAAAAAAAAACCTCAGTGTTTATAAAATGAAGATCGAGGCATCCAGTCTCATCATTCCATGGCGAATAGATGGGGAAACAATGGAAATAGTGGTAAACTTTCTTTTCCTAAACTCCAAAATCAATGCAGATGGTGACCGCAGCCATTAAATTAAAAAAAAAAAATCTTCCTCCTTGGAAGAAAAGCCTTGACCAACCTAGACACCATATTCAAAAGCAGAAACATTATTTTGCCATCCAAGGTCCAAAACTATGGTTTTTCTGGTAGTTATGTATGGATATGAGAATTGGACCATAAAGAAGGCTGTGCACCGATGAATTGATGCTTTTGAACTGTGGTGTTGGAGAAGAATGTTGAGCCCGCTTTGGACTGCACGGTGAACAAATCAATCAATCTTAAAGGAAATCACTCCTGAATATTCATTAGAAGGACTGATGCTGAAGCTACAGTACATTGGCCACTTGATGCACAGAGTCGATTCACTAGAAAAGAAACAGATGCTTCAAAAGATTGAAGGCAGAAAGGGATGATAGAGGACAAGATGGTTGGATGTCATCACCAACTCAATGGACAGGAGTTGAGCAAGCTCTGGGAGATTGTGAAGGACAAGGGTGCCTGCCGTGTTGCAGGTCATGCTGTCACAAAGATTTGGATATGACTGAGCAACTGAACAACAACAAGTCTATAAATGTGGGCTTCCCTGGTAGCTCAGCTGGCAAAGAATCTGTCTGTAATGCAGGAGACCCAGGTTCAATTCCTGGGTAGGGAAGAAGAGCCCTTGGAGAAGGAATAGGCTATCCACTGCAGTATTCTTGGACTTCCCTGGTGGCCCAGATGGTAAAGAACCAGCCTGCAATGTGCTGTGTGGGATACCTGGATTTGGTCCTTTTTTGGGAAGATCCCTTGGAGAAGTGAATGGCAACCTACTCCAGTATTCTTGCATAGAGAATTCCATGGACAGAGATACCTGGCAAGATACAGTCTATGGGGTCCCAAAGAGTCAGACATGACTGAGTGACTAAGCCCAGCACAGTAGTGGTGTGTATATGTTAATCCCAAACTCCTAATGAATTATTTTGCTGTGTACCTGAAACAAACACAAACACAACATTATAAATATACTATACTTCAACAAAAGGCATCAACCCAAAAGTGAAAGATCACGCTTTTAATCACATACTCTGATCGTATAAGCCGGAGCTAAAACCAGATAAAGAATAGACTCCCCTGCTCTATTTTCTGACAAGGGAAATGCATGAATTGGTGAATAGAAGCTTCTGTTAGCGCAGATGTAGTGGTCTCCCTACATCTTGAGAAAGCCCTATGCAAAATGTTCAGGCCGTGTTATGGTCTGGGGGCCTACAGGCAAGGTTGTTGAGTTAGAGGCAAAATTTTCTTCAGGATTTCTTCCCTTTTCCGCATAAAGAGGTCACAACAGAAGTCCCTGAAGAGGACTTATGCCCAATACTTCATATAAAAAGACTTAGAAATGAAGGTCCCAGAGCTAGAAATGAGAATATGTGGAGAGCATAATTTGCCCGAGGAGCTGAGTTTTAACTAAAACTCCCTTCAAAGACTGTGATGCACTTGCTGTTCCCCAAATTTGATGTGGGAAGGCACTAGCCCTGCTGAGGCCTGCCAGTGAAAGCCTACTTAATTGCCTGTTTTCAGGCTAAAACACACACACACACACACACACACACACACACACACACACAAACACACTCATATCTTTTAAGCCTGGAGCTGAACTCCTCAGACCTGATACAGAAAAAACAAACACATTTTGAGCAAAAGTAACAGGGGTTTAATGTTCTATTGAATATTTTTATAATTTTGTCTTCTATATAATTTTCCTGTTGTAGTTTAGTCACTAAGTCATGTCCAGCTCTTTGTGACCCCACGGACTACAGAGCACCAGGTTTCCCTGTCCTCCACTAGCTTCCTGCTCATGTCCATTGAGTTGGTGATGTTATGTAACCATTTCATCCTCTGCCACCCCCTCTTCTTTGGCCTTCAGTCTTTCCCAGCATCAGGGTCTTTTGCAATGAGCTGGCTCTTTGCATCAAGTGGCCAAAGTACAGAAGCTTCAGTTTCAGCATCAATCCTTCAAAATAAAATTTATCAAATTAGAGCTCAGATGGTAAAGAATCTGCCTGCAATGCAGGAGACCCAGGTTTGATCCCTCTGTTGGGAAGATCCTATGGAGAAGGAAAGGGCTACACACTCCAGTATTCTTGCCTGGACAGTCCCATGGTCAGAGGAGCCTGAGGGGTTACAGCCCATGGGGTTGCCAGACATGACTGACTAATATTTTCAGCTCACTTCAGAGTTGACTTGGTTAGTGAGATGGAAGAGAGGAACTCTGACATATTGCTAAGTAAATAAAGAGCTCTGCCAAACACAGGTTGAAAAAATTCTAAATTAGCCTAAAATGTCCTTTGTAGATGAGCTTAGATTCTCATCTGATTATATTCCTCTCCAGGACGCCAGCATTTTACAAAAATTCCTATAATTGCAAACTACAATGATTCATGATGTTGACAAGATTTTTCTGTGGTAAACATTGATCATTCATATTTTCATAAAACATAACCCATTTAGCCATTATAAATAGTTGAGTTCATCTGATTTGCTTTTTCTAACATGATAAATAAAAAAATGAGACATAATAATTATGGGCTTTCCCCCCATTCTCTGTATTGAGGACTTCTGGGAAGAAGGGGTCACTTTGACCCAGTGACCTATGATATTCTTTCTCAGGTCAACATACTATTAGTCCTCACTAGCAGAAAGACCATAGGGAGTCATGGAGAATGTTTCAGACCTGCCTACATTTCATACTGAAAGCAAAACAGGAAATTAAGGATTATGGAGCATGACTGACTAGGGAGGAGACTGGTTTTTATTCTATTTAATGGTGAAAATAAAATTTCCAAAAGAGATCTCTTTTTTCGTGGATGAGCCTATCTTCTAAATGTATTACTCAGAAGGGAACTTACATGTGAAATCTGAAACTAAAAATTCATCTTAATGTGGGAACAAATCCACAGTTTTAGAGATCTGCCTCTGATGATCTTAAGATCAGATTTTTCTTGAGCCTGGTGTTTGTATATATCTTTTGGATTTTAGAACAACTTGGAGTTAGATTTTCTAATTGATCTGGGCCCAGTTTAACAATTCAAGTCTTTTTATTTTTGTAGATATCACATTTTAAGCTATATTTTCTATTTTAATAGCTGTTTATGCCTCACTGTACCATACTTTGTCAATTGAAGTTTTGATTTCTGTTTTCATTTTTTTAGGGTTTACTTCTACAACTATTACACTTATGCTATACAAATTTAGACTCCCCCAGGGCCTCAGAGGTCAGTAATCTGCCTGTAATACAGCAGACACAGGAGATGTGGTTTCAAACTCTGGGTCAGGAAGTTTTCCTGGAGGAGGAAATGTAATCTACTTACAGTATTCTTACCCAGAAAATCCCAGGGACAGAGGCGCCGCCGTGGGCTACAGTCCATGGCATAGAGAAGAGAATTGGAAGTGACTGAGCACTATACAAATTTAAGACTGTATTTATCAGTACACCATTATGTGATATGATGAAATTAGTATATTCATTTGACTCTTTCCTCAGAGAAGTGAATTTTCCCTTAACGGTGGATAGGAGCCCTTCTGAACTGCTCTCCAGTTACTTGTCTCCAACTGACCTACAAACACTAAACAAAATGAAAATAAAAAGGCATGGTGCTATACAGTAGGTCTTTGCCCCATGTTATGTGGAAGCCTAGATCGGAGGGGATTTGGAGGAGAACAGATGCACGTATATGTATGAGTGCAGCCCTTTGATCCAATTGAAATTATCACGACACTGTTAATTTGCTATACTCCAATACAAAATAAAGAGTTTAATTTAAAAAGACCATTAAAAAATGTCATTGTGGTCATAGAATCTCCCAATGATTATATCTTTTCAAAATCAGGAAAGAAACAGTTCCATTTTCAGATTTAGCCATGCATTTTCTCAATTATGCTTCCATGCTGTGTATCACAGGATGATGCACACTCTATTGGTAATGTTCTTAAAGTGACTCCTTTGGATTGTCTCCATATGTTTTATGCTTTTAAATGTTTTCAACAGGTTAAACTTCTTTGTTTTTATAGTAACATTTGCCATTAAAAATTAAGCTCATCAGATAGTAACAGAGAATCTCCACATGATAAATAACAGTGGCTTCAAGATGTAGAAGCTTACTTTTCTTCTTCAAAAAAGTTTTCAGTCTGTCAGTTCAGACCTTATTACAGGGTCTCTTGTCCATGAAGTCCTCAGAGACTCCAGTTCTCACTACCCTGTTACTCAAATGTTCACATTACAAATGGTTTGCATTTTCAAGGTCAACTCATGGCCTCAGTAGTTGCTTCAGGACCAGTTACCATAAATAAGGTCTGGCAGCACGGAGGAGGAAGAAATAAAGCAAAAGGGGGAGTGACCAAGGCCTGAGCATATCTAAAAATGAGAGTGGGTTGCCATTTCCTCTTCCAAGGAATCTTCCCAACCCAGGGATTGAACTGTGTGTCTCCTGCACTGACAGGCAGATTCTTTACCACTGAGCCACTGGGGATGTCTTTGACTTATCATATATCTATTGCAATTTAGTAAGTACATAGACACATTTCTAATTTTAATAGGTGCATTTTATGGGTATATAACAATTTGAATGCTATTTTAAAATACTACTTTTGGGCAGTTAGGTTTTCTTCTAAGTTTTAGTGTTAGAAAGCTTCATAGTACAGTGTTTAACATGACAGATTTGCCTGAGATCAAAGTTTTGTTTCTGAGAACTTTATTGCTATCAGGTTAACATACTTTAGGTATATTAAAGTGGGATAGGGACAAGTTTCAGAAAACGTTCAGAAATCAATCAGTGAACCAAGTCTACAGTGGGTGAGAAGTTTTAAGATATGACAAGGTTCTTTCAAATATTATTATTCAATGTGTTATATAAGGGGTGAAACTATTATAAGAATACATTTAGTCAAATATTATATTTGCTATTGAAATATCATAATGCTGTCCACTGAATATTGACTGATTCCTTGTATTTTATACAATATTATTAGTGTTTTATGCCTCATTGATTAGTATACTGAAATTCAGTACCAATGCAAGATTTATAATTTTTTAGAGTATGTTTTTTATATAAATTTATTTATTTTAATTGGAGGCTAACTACTTTACAATATTGTAGTGGTTTTGCCATAAGCAAAAGAAACACAGATGTATAGAGCATATATTAATAATTTTATACACAATGAAATGTTTATTACTATTGGGTTGGCCAAAATGTTTATTCAGACTTTTTTGTAAGATCACATGGAAAAATCTGAATGAACATTTTATGGTTCTCTGAAACTGTAATAACAGGCTTATGTACTTAGTAGGAAGTCAAGAAACCTTTTCCCTTGCTTTAGCCAATGCAAAGGATAATTTCAACCATGTTTACAAAAAGATAGGAAAACTTTCATGTATTACAAATTATTTCTGGGTGGACTCAGTTTCCTTTCTTTTCATTTAAAAAACCGGGGCATATTCAATGGAAAAACCAATACAATATTGTAAAGTAATTAGCCTCCAATTAAAATAAATAAATTTATATTAAACAACAACAGCAACAATAACAACAAAAAAAACACGGCATATTCATTTTCAGTTAGGAGAATTATCACACTTGAAAGTGTTAGTTGCTTAGTCATGTCTGACTTTTTGTAACCCCATGGACAGTAGCCTGCCAGGATCCTTGTCTATGGGATTCTCTAGGCAAGAATACTGGATTGGGTTGCAATTCCCTTCTCCAGGGGATCTTCCTGACCCAGGAATTGAACCCAGGTCTCCTGCACTGTAGGCAGATTATTTACTGTCTGAGCTACCTATCACATTTACAGTCAAGTTTTGAATTGTGGTGTTGGAGAAAACTCTTGAGAGTCCCTTGGCCTGTAAGGAGATCAAACCAGTCAATCCTATTCATTGGAAGGACTGATGCTGAAGCTGAAGCTCCAATACTTAGGCCACCTGATGTGGAGAGCCAACTCTTTAGAAAAGACCCTGATGCTGGAAAAATTGAAGGCAGGAGAAGAAAGGGGACAACAGAGGACAAGATGGTTGGATGGTATCACCAACTCAATGGACATGAGTTTGAGCAAGCTCCATGAGATGGTGAAGGACAGGGAAGCCTGGCATGCTACAATCCATGGGTTAGCAAAGAGTTGGACATGACTGAGATACTGAACTACAAAAACAGTCGGTTTTATTTACTAGCACATGAGCTAGTCCATTAAAAATATTTCTATTGCATTTTAGCAGAGTTCCAATTCTTCTGCCATTTATATCTTGCCATTCAGGTCAGTTCAGTTCAGTCACTCAGTCATGTCCAAGTCTCTACGACCCCATGAATCGCAGCATGCCAGGCCTCCCTGTCCATCACCAACTCCTGGAGTTCACCCAAACTCATGTGCATCGAGTCGGTGATGCCATCCAGCCATCTCATCCTCTGTCGTTCCCTTCTCCTCCTGCCCCCAATCCCTCCCAGCATCAGGGTCTTTTCCAATGAGTCAACTCTTCGCATGAGGTGGCCAAAGTATTGGAGTTTCAGCCTCAGCATCAGTCCTTCCAATGAACACCCAGGGCTGATCTCCTTTAGGATGGATTGGTTGGAAGTCCTTGCAGTCCAAGAGACTCTCAAGAGTCTTCTTCAACACCACAGCTCAAAAGCATCCATTCTTTGGCACTCAGCTTTCTTCACAGAGTCTTTTAACACATAATTCTTTCTTTGAAATCTATTTCTATGTATCTGACTAAAGCTTCCTGTAACAATGCAATTTCTTTTAAATATGATTCATTTGTCATGTAAGCTTCTGAAATGGTACACACTAGACAGACTTTGAAAAAGAGACTGGATAAGTAAAAATTATTGACATTTTCTTGGATATTTGTGTTATCCACCTCTTGTTGTATTCAGAGCTGTGTCATTTCAGATGCCTTTTTATAGTGCAGTTAAATAATTCAGGTGAAAAAAAATATGTAATTTGCAGAGGAATAGTACTTGGTTTCCTTATTTTTTTATTTTTTTTCCAAAAAAAAAAAAAAAAAGCAGATGTATCAGAACAAAATACACCAAGAATTTTCTTTGTCCTTTCCCAGGTTGGAGAAATTCATAGTACAATCAAAAGACCGAAGAGTGAATATACAATCTGAAAGAACAAAAAGCAGACATGTAGGAGGAAAACACACACAATGTGTATGAAATTCTTTTTATGCTTTCCTTGCTTTTGCTAGTTTCTTAGCATTAACTGAGTAGCAGACAAGCGAGACAGCATATTAAAAAGCAGAGACATTACTTTGCCAACAAAGGTGCATCTAGTCAAGGCTATGGTTTTTCCAGTGGTCATGTATGGATGTGAGAGTTGGACTATAAAGAAAGTTGAGTGCTGAAGAATGGATGCTTTTGAACTGTGGTGTTGGAGAAGGCTCTTAGTCCCTTGGACTGCAAGGACATCCAACCAGTCCATCCTAAAGGAGATCAGTCCTGGGACTGATGTTGAAGCTGAAACTTCAATACTTTGGCCACCTGATGCGAAGAGCTGACATTTGAAAAGACCCTGATGCTGGAAAAGATTGAAGGCAGGAGGAGAAGGGGATGACAGAGGATGAGATGGTTGGATGGCATCACTGGCTCGATGGACATGGGTTTGAGTAGACTCCGGGAGTTGGTGATGGACAGGGAGGCCTGGAGTGCTGCAGTTCATGGGGTCGCAAAGAGTCGGACACAACTGAGCAACTGAACTGAACTGAATTGAGATAACTAAATCTTGACAGATCTGCTCTAACATTTGTATATGCCAGAACAGTTCAAGAAGGAGGAGAGAACCATAAAAATAGATTTGTTAAAAAAAAAATACCAAAAACTATTTTTCTGAAGTGGCTGGTTATGTGTGAAGGGGTATTTGTCTTGCAGGTAGACCTCAGTCTTTTTAAGCTGAGCCTCTATGCTCTGTCCAATTCTGGAGCATTCTGGACAATTAGAGGTTGTTCAAGGAACTCTTATCCTCATTTCTGAGTCAAGGTAGGGATTGGATGTCTCAGATGTTGCACTAGGTTTTTAAATTTTCAGGCTTCTAACTGGTGCCTGCTGTCTTCACTCATCTCTTTTGGAATCCTAGCTAGAAAGGAGTCCATCTCCACATATAAAAAAGTTTCACTTCCAAGAGTTAGGAAGTTTCACTGGGGACATGCCCAGAAGTAGTTCTTTATTTCCCACTTCAGGTCTCCAAATATGGAACAGGGGCAAATGAAACATGAAACAAGGAACCTAAACCTGAGGGTCTCTGCCTGAGCAAAGCAGTCCTGTGTTCCAGAGCAGAGCCTATATAAGAAAGCTCCATAGACCTGAGACTTTGGCTCAGACTGCTGTTAGTGGACTCTGCACCAGGGATGTGCAGGTGCTTTTGTGATGTTACGTGTTCCAGGGTAGCTTAACTAGAGGCTGTTATCCTGTAGCGGGTTTAGGTCTACACTCCAGCATGTTTTGTGTAAATGTGTATTCATATGGATGTTCAGGTGGAGTTGAACTCAAAGGTGTATCTGAAGGTGATTTAAACAATCATACAGATGCTTAAGAGTTTAGGGTTTGGTTCAGTGCCAAAAACTTGCTGTCTTGCTTCACAAATAGTATCCTAAGAAAGCAAGCTTAATGTACCAGCAAAAGGTGAACAAAGTGAAGGAAAATCTCGAATGTAATAGGGTAAATCCTTTGCATGGGGAAAATGCTCTGACATCACAGCTGAAAACATAAATGAAGCTGGAAATCTGTTGAGCAGTGTTTTGTAGGGAAACTAGCACTCTCTTGACTATGCTGTTAGTTCTCCGTGTTCAAGAAGTGGTCACCTTAAAATAAGTAGAGTTAATCTGCAAAGGTATTTACCTTGTGATGTCATTTTGAGTCAACATATTTCAAACATTAGGTGCTTTTACTCATTGCATGTTGATACTGCAAAGTTGCCCTCATAAGAAAAGAGTGTGCATAGTTGACTGGGAAAAGTGTTTGAAGATGGAGAAAGCTGTTTCTTAAAGCAGAACAAATAGTGTGGTAATGAAAAGACACAGATCAAGAAAGAAGTGTCAAAAGAGAATCTTAAAGGGCTTAGCAATACGATTGAAGGATATATAAGCATGACACATTAAGGAAAGAGGAGGACTGGTAGATCTATGTTGAAAACGTGTAAATGCTATCAAGAGGTGGAAAAAGAGCAGCTCTGCAGAGAAGGGGCTGTGCTGGCGTGACATGGGATATGCTGTTACATTCAACTTGGAAAGCCAGATGGACCCCATGCAAAATTTGGCATTGATTTTGAGACTGAAGGCCACACACCCGAAGATGGTATGTAGATGCTTGCTAATTACATAATTGATGTCTCTTGGAAGAGTATGACAGCGCCTCAAGCAAGTACAATATGTCTTGAAAGAACAAGGGAAAGAAATTGACATGGGTTAGGGGCTGTTCGGGAGAAGGCAATGGCACTCCACTCCAGTACTCTTACCTGGAAAATCCCATGGACGGAGGAGCCTGGTGGGCTGCTGTCTATGGGGTCGCACAGAGTTAGACAAGACTGAGCGACTTCCCTTTCACTTTTCACTTTCATACATTGGAGAAGGAAATGGCAACCCACTCCAGTGTTCTTGCCTGGAGAATCCCAGGGACAGGGGAGCCTGGTGGGCCGCCATCTATGGTGTTGCACAGAGTTGGACACGACTGAAGTGACTTAGCAGCAGCACGGGCTGAGGTCAGGGTAAGTATCCCCAAACAGTGGGCAGGGGCTTGTGGGATTTCAGTCTCCAGTTGACATCAAATGGGTGAGCACTCAGGCTTTCTTATCAGCTTGTCTCAGTGGGAGAAAATATACTAGACAAAAGATACAAGGGAAATATTCACAGCAAATTTTTAATAGGAAGAATACAAAAGTACTGTAAACTAGTTTTACTTTCAAATTTTCCAAAAAATTGATTAAATACATAAAATAATGATAAGGAAATCAAATATTAAATATTGTTTATTGTCAATATACAATAAGTATATAATTTGACATAATATTTGATAGAAAGTTCTTGATAATGCATATATTATATTAATATAATAAATACATATGATTGGTAATAGAGATTATATCAGCAAGGTTTATAAACATTTCATCAGGTTTTGTGCTAGTCAGTTTGTCCGGAGATTGTTTAGAGAGTGAATCTTCTGATAACCAGATAGTAACAAGCCTCTGACAAGCGTATCTAGGCTTTACTCATCCTTGAAACTTAAAATGACACCACATATGCATATTTATTTTGCTTTTTGGCTTCTTTCTTTGTTAGTGACATTACATACAGCTTAATTATCTGGATAGAATTGCCTTACATTTAGTAAATGCAGGACTGGGACAATATTTTGTACAGTTTTATGACAGAGATAAATTACAATTGAACAAATGAAGTTTTTATTACAGTGCCAATTTTTCACTCTGATGGAATTAAGTTTGAGCCAACATTTCCATTCAACTCCTCCTTTTCAGGAATTTCAATTCAAAACAGTAAATATGACTTAATCTAGCACTTGGCAAACAATATATTTGGCAAGAAGAAATTCGTTCAGTATAATTTTACAAAGAACTTGATGTGAAATTGGAGACTAAAAAAATGATATGTGAAATAAGATAGAGGTGCTAAATTCATTTTATGTTATATTCTATCAAGCTCTAAAATGAATTTTTATAATTTGTAATATGAAATTTAAATCTTATATGTTTTACACTTAAATTTTTTAAAATTTTTATATGTACTTAATAGAATTATTGTGCACCATGAAGCAAACGTAATAAGACCAAAAGAAGATATTTTAAGCATCAAGGCCTAGAAAACTAAAAATATATTCATTTATAAAGTAATAAGTAGATAGTATAGATTTTAGTATAGATTTTTAAATTAAAAAATACAGAATGCTTTCAGTTATGTTATTATTCATATATTTGTATTATTATTATCTCTAAAAATCCATGGGCCATAGTCATATATATGTGTGTGTGTGTGTGTGTGTGTGTGTACGTATGGAGATTAAAATGCAGGATATTGAATCTTTTGAAAATTGTAAGAAAGAATACTGTAAAGAAGTAACTATTATACATTTTATAGAAAAAACAACAATCTGAAGTTACAGTACTGTGAATAAAAGCAGGCACATTCTAGAAAGAAGTGGGAATTTGGAAGAACAGAACAGCATAAGGCAGCTATCTTGTCTTTAGCAGCTTTTGCCTGAAGGCACACTGCAGTTCACTCCACATGCAGCAGATAAAATTATGATAGAATATTCACAATCATTGGCTTAAAGAAATAGGAGAGAGCTGGGACCACAACAGATGCTTCAAAGGATGGGAGTGCTTGTGAATTAAGTCAATTTAGTGCTGTCCTACTCTTTGCAACCCTATGGACCTAAGCCTGCCAAGCTTTTCTCTCCACTGGATCCTGGCAAGAATATTGGGATGAGTTGCTATGTGGGGTATCTTTCAAACCAAGGGATCTAACCTTCATCTCTAATGTGTGCTGCATTGACAGGAGGGTTATTTACCATTAGCACCACCCAGGAAGCCCCAAATGATGGGGAGTTCCATTCATTTCAGTTCAGTTGCTCAGTCATGTCTGACTCTTTGCGACCCCATGGACTGCAGCATGCCAGGCTTCCCTGTCCGTCACCAACTACTGGAGCTTGCTCAAACTCATGTCCATTGATTTGGTGATGCCATTCAACCATCTCATCCTCTGTTGTCCCCTTCTTCTCCTGCCTTCAATCTTTCCCAGCATCAGGATCTTCAATGTCAGTTCTTCGCATCAGATGTCCATAGTATTGGAGTTTCAGCTTCAACATCAGTCCTTCCAATGAATATTCAGGACTAATTTCCTTTAGGATTGACTTATTTGATTTCCTTGCTGTCCAAGGGACTCTCAAGAGTCTTTTCTAATACCACAGTTCAGAAGCATCAATTTTTCGGTGCTCAGCTTTCTTTATAGTCCAACTCTCACATCCATACTTGACTGGACAGACCTTTGTTGGCAAAGTAACGTCTCTGCTACAATGGAGTATTACTCAGCCATTAAAAAGAATACACTTGAATCAGTTCTAATGAGGTGGATGAAACTGGAGCCTATTATACACAGTGAAGTAAGCCAGAAAGAAAAACACCGATACAATATAATAACACACATATATATGGAATTTAGAAAGATGGTAATGATAACCCTGTATGTGAGACAGCAAAAGAGACACAGATGTAAAGAACAGACTTTTGGACTCTGTGAGAGAGGGACAGGGTGGGATGATTTGGGAGAATGGCATTGAAACATGTACACTATCATGTAAGAAACAAATCGCTAGCCTAGGTTCAATACAGGATGCAGGGTGCTTGGGGCTGGTGCCCTGGGATGACCCAGAGAGATGATATGGGGAGGATGGTGGGAGGGGGGTTCAGGATTGTGAACTCATGTACACCTGTGGTGGATTCATGTCAATGCATGGCCAAAACCAATACAATATTGTAAAGTAAAAAAAATAAAATTAAACTCCCGCTCCCCACCAAAAAACAAATGCTGTCTAGATTGGTCATAGCTTTTCTTCCAGGGAACAAGTGTCAATAATTTCATGGCTGCAGCCCAAGAAAATAAAGTCTGTCACTCCGTGTTCTTTCTCAGTTACTGATAAAGTAGGTATGACTTGCCCCTGGCAATATTTGCTCTATCTGGTTGAGACGTCTTACTATATAATTTTAATTTTTTTTCTTTTTTTGTAAATGTATGACAGAAAGTCCTGAAGATAAAGTTTGTCAGATTAGAGTCTGAATGTCCCCAGGCAAATATGCCAAACAAAAATAATTCATGGAAAATTTCTTGAAATCAATGACTTTAAAAACCTATTTTAGTTATAATCCAAACATAGATTTGGTACAAAGAAAAATTCCATTAGCAATAAACACTCGACATCCCAGAAAAATCATGCAAGAAACACAAATAAAACTTTGTTACCTCCACTGCTGCATAAGGAAGAAAAGCTATACACTCTGCTCACAAAGGAGCAGTAACATGCTTCCCTGAGAGCATTTGACAAACATTTTCCAAAATGTCAAAATACTATAAAAATGTTATTTTTATTTTTGAGGTGCTATTTGCTAAGCATAAAATGCATAAAAGTTAAGGGCACAATTCAATGACATTTATACATGTATAACAATGATCCAAGCTGTAGGATGCATTCATGCTAAATTGCTTCAGTGAGCTCCACCTCTCATGCGACCCCATGGATGGCAGGCTGCCAGGCTCCTCTGACCATGGGATTCTCCAGGCAAGAGTACTGGAGTGAGTTGCCTTGACCTCCTCCAGAGGATCTTCTGGACCCAGGGATTGAACTAGGACTCTTAATGTCTCCTGCATTGGCAGCCCGGTTCTTTAGCACTAGTGCCACCTGGCAAGCCTCAAAACTGTAGAATAGGAATGTGTAATTTGTATTTTTTTTCTCAATTTAGTGTTTAGACGTTTATCCACATTTGTGCATAATTCATTTTGTGCCATAGTGAGATATTTGGAAGGATGATATTTTGTTGTTGGTAATATTTTACTGTATGAAGATACCATATTTGTTTTCCTTACTCCTTCCATATTTAGTTTGTTTCAAATTATTTTTATGGAGAAAGTTCTTGTGAACATATTTGTGGATTTGCGCACTCATTTCTTTTAAGTACGTACTTTAAAGTGAGGTTTCTGGGTGACGGAGTAGCCTTAAGTATAACGTTTAATTAGTGCAAAATTTTTTTCCCCAAATTTTATTAACAATTTTATACTCACACAAGCAATGTGTGGGAATACATTTGCCCCATTTCTTCTTCAAATTTGGGGTTGCCAAGTCTTTATAATTCATATTGTCAGGGGAGTTTGTAATTTTCTTGGTTCTGTCTTGTCAAAACAAAAATTTGAAGTGACAGACACACCATTGTTACAGCCCTAGGTCGGACCAGGGTTACAGCTCTCAAATGGACCAGTGTTACACCTCCATGTTACAACTCAGTTTTATTTAGAAAGTAAAGGAAAATACATTCTCGAGGCATGAGGGAATGCTGACCCAAAAGACATGAAGAGAAGAAAGGCCCCCGGCCCAGTTCTGGCTCCTCTTTTTATATGCTTTTTCTCCTCCCCCTGAGCCGGCCCTATGTAAAATGGGCTAGCCAGGAGTGCTGTCTGTTTTACCTGAGGTCCTCACTCTGGTCTTCAGACCTTCCTTTGTTCTATCTTGTGGGCTTTTCCCTTCCTTGTCTTTTAGCCACTGCCATTCTGGACTCCTTTTTCTTATTCTAACTACCTAACATTCCCCACTCAACAGATAGGAAGTACAATTCTTTAGGAACAGGGAGGTCAAGGTCTCTCTGGTTATTTCCTGCTGAACTGGGACAGCAAGGGGCATTGGGCCTCCCCCTCCCCTCAAGCCTCAGAGTCCTTATACTGGTGTCCGTATGAGAGCGAGTGATATTTTCTGTGGTCGGCTATAGTTTTATATATCCTTGTTGATCTGTCAGTGCATGCTGTAGCTTGTTGATGTGGGCAGAGAGAAAATGGGTTAGACAATTTATAGTACATGGAGCGATCACAAGCAGCTTCAATCTGATGAGACAGGGACTAGTAGGGGCATTAGCCAACTCCAAATTTCAATAACCAAGGATTCCCCCAAAGAGAGATTGTAGCCACTTGGAGAACACTCCATCTCATTCTTTGAGATCTTATGGGGTCTGAATGTTTTTCTTGAGGACCGTGAGACTTTCTTTAACTTAATTGGAGGTATTTACCCAGAAACAACATGTCTCATTTAAGATGGCCAAGTCCCTTCTTGTAGAGGGATCAGGAGATCTATCTCCTGTCTGTTTTGGAATACAACCCCTGCCAAGCTGTGTTGGCTCTTTAGAGCTGTCTTGAGAAATCTTATCCCCAGAAACTCAATTTTGGGGGTGTTCATTAGAATGGCACTCATTTGTAGTTCTGAATAGGTATCTGAGATCTCCCAGGGGTTCACAGGTGTACTGAGTATCATCTTCTGTTTTCTTTCATGGTTTGACTCATGATTAGTGAATCCAGGAATCATGTCCTTGACTGCTGCAGGAGGTAGAAAGCATTACAGGGTAGGGGCCCTTCTATGTGGGCTGGAGTTGAGCCTTTGGGGACCCATCTTTCCAGACTTTAATTAGGACTTGACTCCCTGGAGCATATGGTGGTGACTCTTTTGAATATTTTGGATCCTGGTTGACACCCAAGCATATATCCTGTAGGAATTGCCCAGTGGCCATGGTATAAGACTGGAGGGTCTGAGACTCTGGATCTAGGAAGAGGTCACTGACATAAGCAAAAGGTCTCCCATATAGCTCATAAGTACTAAGGCCAACCTCTTCCTTAGGGGCAATATGGGTGCAGAGGAGAGCTATTGGAAAAGCCTCCTTCCATCCCAGGGAGGTCTCCTGGATTGTCTTTTTAATTTCTGACTTTAAGAATTGCTTGGAGGTTAATTACTTTACAATATTGTATTGGTTTTGCCATACATCAACATGAATCCGCCACAGGTATGCACATGTTCCCCATCCTGAACCCCCCTTTCTCCTCCCTCCCCGTACCATCCCTCTGGGTTGTCCCAGTGCACCAGCCCCAAGCATCCAGTGTCATGCATTGAACCTGGACTGGCGATTCATTTCATATATGATATTATACATGTTTCAATGCCATTCTCCCAAATCATCCCACCCTCTCCCTCTCCCACAGAGTCTAAAAGACTGTTCTATACATCCGTGTCTCTTTTGCTGTCTCGCATACAGGGTTATCATTACCATCTTTCTAAATTCCATATATATGCGTTAGTATACTGTATAGGCGTTTTTCTTTCTGGCTTACTTCACTCTGTATAATAGGCTCCAGTTTCATCCACCTCATTAGAACTGATTCAAATGAATTATTTTTAATGGTTGTAAACTCCAATTAAAATAAATAAATTTATAGTAAAAAAAAAAAAAAAGAATTGGTTGGCTCTTTTTACTTTTCCTGAAGACTTAGGCTGCACAATGGAGATAATAAGTAATGCCCAATGCTTTAGAGACCCATTGGGTGACCTTAGAAGTAAGTGATGTCCTGTTGCCACTTTGTAATGATCTGGACAGACCAAGTTTTAGAATGATTTCATGGAGCAATTTTTGTTTGTTTGTTTGTTTTTTACCACCTCCTCAGCCTTCTCAGTCCAGATGGGAAAGCCTTCAATCCATCCTGTGAATGTATCTATCATGAAAATAGGTATTTATACCCTTGAGAAACTGGCATCTGGGTGAAGTCCATCTGCCAGTCCTCTCCCGGGTATGTCCCACATCATTGGACAGGCTGGACCAGTAGGTGTCTTTGAGCTCCTTGGGGTTATTTAATTTGTAAGTGGGACAAAAGGAGACCACTTGCCTTATAGTCATTTGAAAGTCTGTTCCTCTGAAGGACCTTTTTAGTGATGTTTGGAGGGCCTTCTCCCCTAAATGAGTGGTGGCATATAAGGAGTTAACCAACTTCCATTGGAGGTTCCCAGGCAGAAAAAGGTGTCCCTCCTTTTGGAATCACCCCATAAGATCTTCTTGAAAGCCCTCACTCTTAGCTTTAAGAATCTCACCTCGGTATATGAAGGAGCTTCTGGCAAACTAGTCTGTGAGATGGAGGGGGATGACAGCTTCATTTATGATCCAGAGATCTTGAACCATTTGTCAACTTCCATCCTTTTTTTTTTACAGGGAGGATCGGGGTGTTACACGGTAAATTGGTGAAGACCAATAGCCCAAAGGCAAGGAATTTATTTATTAGAGGTTATAGTCCTTCCAAAGCTTCTCTTCTGAGGGGATATTACTTCCAGTTAGGAAACTGAGTGGGATCTTCAAGGACAATGACTGGTTCAGTTTGGTGGGCTCATCCAGGAGTCCCCTTCTCCCATACCTAGGGCTTAATTTTGACCCCTCATAATTTTTGGTCCCTCTTTATTGGAGAGGGTGCAATGTGTTCCTCAGTAGTAACCAGAAGCTGTAGGGCTCTAAGGGCTGAAAAGCTTCCCATCACACGGGTGGTCCCCAGTTTAGAAAGTATATCTCTTCCCAATAAGGGAGTAGGATACTCAGGGACCACCAGAAACTGGTGGTAAAATATTTGTCCATCCCAGCAACAAAGAAGTGCTTGGTGACTCTTTCAGTAGTTGTTTTTCCTGTAGCACCCAAAACGGTACAGGTTTGGGAGGAGTAGGAGGTCAGGAAAGACTAAGTAGCCCCTGTGTCAACAAGAAATTCTTGGACCTACCTGCCACATCCAGTTGCACCCTTGGGTCCAGCGGGTTCAGTTGAACTTCCAGCCCTGTGATGATTATCTGTGACAGGCAGGCTGGCTGGAGTGGGCTGCTTCAGTCCTGTTGAACCATTGTGTGGGAAGGCTTGGCACTTGACCTTGAGGCTCTTGGGTCCTGAGAGCAGAGTGCTGCCCAATGTCCCAATTGATGGCATTTGTAGAAAGCCACATTAAGAAATTTGTCATGATTTGGACACTCTTTGGCCCAATGCCACACCTGTCTACAGATTAGACACTTTCCTTATGCTTTGTCCTCCAAGGACTCGGGGTTTGTCACAAGGCTTCCCTGGAGGGTGGCCAGCATCTGGGCATACCTTGCCTCTTTCCTTTTCTCCCTTTCCTAGGCCTTGGCCTCCCTCTCCTGTTCTCTGTTATGAAAGGTATTGATGGCTGTCTGGACCACCTCGTCTAAAGAGGCAGCAGGGTCCTGTTGCTGTAGCTGTGGTAAATTTATCCCAATGTCTGAGCACATTGTGATAGGAATCTGTCCTTTAAAATCACCTGTCCCTTTTAAGAGTCTAAGTCTAGTTTGGTAATCTTTTGGAAGGCCTCTTTTAGCCTTTCCAGAAAGGCAAAGGAATTCTCGTTGCGCTCCTGAGTAATAGCTGAGTCCTGGGCATAGATGATTACTTTTTGCTGGGCTGCTTTCATTCCTGCCTTCACACAGGTCAGAAAAAAATCTCTTTCCCAGATGTGCTCAGGGTCTTTATAATTCCAATTAGGGTCTGAGGATGTGACTGCGATTTCCCCTACTGGGTATTTATCGCTTGACATGTGAAGCCCTGTAGCAAACCTTCAGGCTTCCTTCAAGACCCTAGCATGCTCAGGGTCAGATAAAGTTTGGCTAAATATGACCATGATGTCCTTCCACATCAAGCTAAGGCCAAGGTAATGTGTTGGAATGTATCTATATATTTGCCTGGATCATCTGTATAGCTTTCCAGGTCTTGTTTGATCTGTCTTAGTTCTAAGAGGGAGAAGGGCTTATGGACCCGAGTTGGTCCGAATTCTCCTCCAGTTTCAACTAAGGGACATACTCGAGTTGGTTTTGTGGAGGGGGTGCTCCCAGATATGGGGGCATGTTTGGATACAAGGAAGGAACATCAGGCAACTTGGGAGTTGTGGGAGGTGAGCCTTCATGGGGTGGGGGTGGGGTTCCTTCTCTTGGTTGTCTGTGCCTAACACCGTTTGCCTAGTAGGCTCACTTCTAGGGCATGCAACCATCCCACACTTAAGACAGAGTTCCTGCATATCTCTCAGTCAGAAGAAAATTTGGGCATAGGGATCTCTGTCCATTTTCCTTGCCTTTTGCAGAATAAGTCTAGCTGCAAGATGGTATTGTAATTTAAACTCCCATCCTCAGTCCAGTGTTCCTTGTACCCCAGAGAATACCATGGCCAGGCAGTGACACAAAAAACTGTTAAGTGACTTCTCGTTAGATTTAGAAGATTGAACAGCTTCCAGTTATAAAGGACGCATCTCAAAGGCGTCTGCCAGGAAGTGGATTGGTTATTTCCCATCTGAAAGACAGTGGTGACAGGGAGGAAAAGAAAAAAAAAAAAGAAAACTAATAGGCCTCCTTCAGTTTCCATGGGTGGACTTCCTTAAGGATGAGTCTTTTGAAGTTCATTCTACTCAGTACTGTTGCAACCTTAGAGCCAGGTGTCCCCGGGCCAGGGTGCAGATCCCCAGGCAAGCTGAGGCATGACAGCTGCCTGGAGATAGAATCCCTGGGCAGGTCGAGGCATTTTGGCTTCCTGATAATTGAGCCCCTGGGCAGGTTGAGGCATGTCCACCTCCTGGGACCCCTGGACTGGCAGATCCCTGAGTAGGTTGAGGCCTGACAATCTTTCAAGGACCAGATCCCTAGGCAGGTCTAGGCAGGTTGGCTTCCTGGTACCCCCGGACTGGAGTTGGGCATCCCCAAGCTCTCCAGCATGACCAGTGCTGGGTGTAATTAAGGGGTTGTAATTTTAGCTCATTTTCAGTTTATTCACCTTAGATGGGAATAGATATCATGATGTAAAGAAATCTAAGCCTGTGCCCTGAGACTGGGAATGTGGTGAAGCAGTCATAAGCCTTATCCTCTTACTGTTCTAAGAGAATGTAAGTCACTAATTTCCTCCCCTAGTCCTCCATAAAAGCAGGTTAGAGTGTCTCCAATAGTAATGTCATTGTCATAGACCCAGTTTAGGTAATAACAGAAGTAATGATAATGCAGTGGGTTATCTGGTCCTGTTAGGGGCATTAAGAGTATCTTAATAATAAGTAGGGTGGAGCAATGTTGCCTACAAGGGGGCGGGGAGGGAGTCCTGGTTGTAGGAGTTAGTAATTGGCTTACGAACAAATTGATAAGAGGCAACAGACCAGATTTGATCTGGGAGCATGTTTGTAACTTTAGGAGAAGGGTGGTAAAAGTTTGGGTCCAAACAGCCTGCAGGGCTAACTCCCAAAGTGGCAAACATTATGCCTGGAAGTCCAATTGCCCTTGAAGGGATGCCACCAACAGATGGACTTGTGGCAGGTATTGTGTTCTGTCACCCGCCCTAGCAAGTTCACTGAGAGAAGCTGGTGTTGCACATCTTGTAGGAAGCATGGAAGATGAAGGCCTAAATATCTAGAGGGATTGGATATAATATTTCCCTCCCAAGGGCCAGCTATTTTCTGGTTGTCCCTCCAGAAGTTTTTAGAGGCAACATTGTGGCGCTGAACAGGGCTCAGAAAAGAGCAAGAAACAGGAGGGAAGGGAGCAGGGCACAACTTTTGAAACAATGGCATAGCCCAAGGGCATAATGTGAACCAATTAAAATCAAAAGGGTTCAAGATGACAAGTTAAATTAAACTAAACCTTGATCTCCAATCTGCAACCTAAATGACACACCGAGGTGGCAGGACAGTTTCAGTTCAGTTCAGTTCAGTCGCTCAGTCGTGTCCTACTCTTTGCAAATTCATGAATCGAGCACGCCAGGCCTCCCTGTCCATCACCAAGTCCCGGAGTTCACTCAGACTCACGTCCATCGAGTCAGTGATGCCATCCAGCCATCTCATCCTCTGTTGTCCCCTTTTCCTCTTGCCCCCAATCCATCCCAGCATCAGAGTCTTTTCCAAAGAGTCAACGCTTCTCATGAGGTGGCCAAAGTACTGGAGTTTCAGCTTTAGCACGACTCCTTCCAAAGAACACCCAGGAATGATCTCCTTTAGAATGGACTGGTTGGATCTTCTTCCAGTCCATGGGACTCTCAAGAGTCTTCTCCAACATCCCTAGATACTGTTATCTTGTTCAAACGTCAAAAGTCTCCAACACCACAGTTAAAAAGCATCAATTCTTCGGTGCTCAGCTTTCTTCACAGTCCAACTCTCACATCCATACATGACCACTGGAAAAACCATAGCCTTGACTAGACAGACCTTTGTTGGCAAAGTAATGTCTCTGCTTTTGAATATGCTGTCTAGATTGGTCATAACTTTCCTTCCAAGGAGTAAGTGTCTTTTTTATTTCATGGCTGCAATCACCATCTGCAGTGATTTTTGAGCCCACCCCCCCCACCACCAAATAAAGTCTACCACTATTTCCACTGTTTCCCCAGCTATTTGTCATCCAGACCACCTGACCTGCCTCCTGAGAAATTTGTATGTCAGTGAGGAAGCAACAGTTAGAAGTGGACATGGAACAACAGACTGGTTCCAAATAGGAAAAGGAGTACATCAAGGCTGTATATGTCACTCTGCTTATTCAACTTATATGTAGAGTACATCATGAAAAACACTGGGATGGATGAAGCACAAGTGGAATCAAGATTGTCAGGAGAAATATCTATAACCTCAGATATGCAGATGGCACCACCCTTATGGCAGAAAGTGAAGAACTAAAGAGCCTCTTGATGAAAGTGAGAGAGGAGAGTGAAAAAGTTGACTTAAAACTCAACATTCAGAAGACTAAGATCATGGCATCCAGTCCCATCACTTCATGACAAATAGATGGGGAAACAGTGGAAACAGTGGCTAACTTTATTTTTCTGGTCTCCAAAATCACTGCAGATGGTGATTGTAGCCATAAAATTAAAAGATGCTTACTCCTTGGAAGGAAAGTTATGACCAACCTAGACAGCATATTAAAAAGCAGAGCCATTACTTTGCCAACAAAATTTCGTCTAGGTAAGGCTACTGTTTTTCCAGTAGTCACACATGGAGGTGAGAGTTGGACTATAAAGAAAGCTGAGTGCTGAAGAATTGATGCTTTTTAACTGTGGTGTTGGAGAAGACTTTTGACAGTCCCTTGGACTGCAAGGAGATCCAACCAGTCCATCCTAAAGGAGATAAGTCCTGAGTGTTCATAGAAAGGGCTGATGTTAAAGGTGAAACTCCAATACTTTGGCCACCTGATGTGAAGAACTGACCCATTTGAAAAGACCTTGATGCTAGGAAAGATTGAAGGCAGGGGGAGAATGGGACAACCGAGGATGAGCTGGTTGGATGGCATCACCAACTCAATGTACATGAGTGTGATTAAACTCTGGGAGTTGGTGATCGACAGGGTGACCTAGTGTGCTGTGGTCCATGGGTTTGCAAAGAGTCAGACACAACTGCAGAACTGAACCGAACTGATGGGACCAGATGCCATGATCTTAGTTTTCTGAATGTTGAGCTTTAAGCCAACTTTTTCACTCTCCTCTTTCACTTTCATCAAGAGGCTCTAGTTCTTCTTCACTTTCTGCCGTAAGGGTGGTGTCATCTGCATATCTGAGGTTATTGATATTTCTCCTGTCAATCTTGATTCCAGCTTGTGTTCATCCAGCCCAGTGTTTCTCATCCTGTACTCTGCATATAAGTTAAATAATCAGGGTGACAATATACAGCCTTGATGTACTCCCTTTCCTATTTGGAACAGTCTGTTGTTCCATGTCCAGTTCTAACTGTTGCTTCCTCACCTGCATATAGGTTTCTTAAGAGGCAGGTCAGGTGGTCTGGTATTCCCACCTCTTTCAGAATTTTCCCAAGTTTGTTGTGATCCACACAGTCAAAGGCTTTGGCATTGGCATTAAAGCAAAATAGATGTTTTTTTTTTTTTTTCTGGAGCCCTCTTGCTTTTCCAATGACCCAGTGGGTGTTGGCAATTTGATCTCTGGTTACTCTGCCCTTTCTAAAACCAGCTAGAAGATTTGGAAGTTCGTGGTTAACAGATTGTTGAAGACTGGCTTGGAGAATTTTGAGCATTACTTTACTAGCATGTGAGATGAGTGCAACTGTGAGGTAGTCTGAGCATTCTTTAGCATTGCCTTTCTTTGGAATTGGAATGAAAACTGACCTTTTCCAGTTCTGTAGCCACTGCTGAGTTTTCCAAATTTGTTTTCATATTGAGTGCAACACTTTCACAGCATCAACTTTTAGGATTTGAATTAGCTCAAGTGAAATTCCATCACCCCCACCAGCTTTGTTCATAGTGATGCTTCCAATGGCCCACTTGAGTTCACATTCCAGGATATCTAGCATTTTCCTTAATACTCAGCCCATGGATCCCCACAGACTTCCCTTTGCAGGTTTCTAACTGCTGTCTCAACTCAACAGAATTATTTGCCTTACTTTAGCTTTCTCTATTTCCCTACATTGTGTCCTGAAAACTTTCTCTAATCTATAACTTGGGCTAATTTTAAGCCTTATGTTTTTGTTTCCTTTGTTTTAGGAGTAACTGTCTGGTGAGCTAGTTTTCCAAAAGCTGAAAACTTCGTGTCCTCTATTTGTTAATTTTTTAATTGTTTAAGGTTGAAGAGTAATTTTAGTCCATCTTTATTCTACCTGTAAGCCAAGATCAATAATTTTTAAGAATCACATTACTTAAATATAAACTCTGTTCACAGGCTCAAACATAAACTTATTTAAGCCAAAATATTGATTGATTTGTGTTTCAAATCCATATTCATTAGATATCCCCTTAAAATGATGTTATTGATTAATAAATGTAGACTGATTGAATAAATGCAAAAGAGAATGTATGAATCAATGAATAGGTGTGTTGACATTAGCATCATTGCTTTTAATGACAGAGGATAACTTCATAAAGACCCAAGGAAAGGAGAATAATTTTGAAATCAAATAAAGAAGAGAAACATATGGATTCAGACAGAATAGTCCACAGAGTGTTTCAAAAATATGTCCAAATAGACATCTGCCTCCTTCTGTCACAAATGCTAACTCTCATTTGAAAATTATTACTTTAAAAATTCAGATGATAGCATTGAGTCTATAATTTGAAATTATTTAAAAATACTTTCTGGTAGAAAATGTTCCTTTTCGAAGTAGGAAGAAAACCAAAATAAGGTAGTACTTTGACAGCTTTTCCATGTTAGAAATAAATGCATAAATTTCAGCAAAAGAATTGCATATGAATAATAAAAATTATTTAAATATTATCTTCAATAATATTATTTAGCAATGCCAAATTTTATAGACTCATGCTATAATGAAGTATATGTCCTATATTCAAACTTTCAATGCTCAAAATTGCACTGCGATTCTTAAGCAGAGTGCTAAATTCTACTTTGCCAATAGAGATACATCAGCTTAGTCATCTGTCATAAATTTCCTCTGTTGTGGATATTAGTAGAAACCTCTGACTCAACCCAACTCTAAGTCAAGATGTAATTTGCTACATAATGTGTTGTGATGGGGAAAGAGAGAATCAATTTTCATTTTGGAGCAAATGGAATAAATTTACACCTGCAGTTGACAAAGAGGTTACAACCTCATCCCAGGAATGCAGAGCAAGCCACAGATGTTCCTAGCTTTAAAATTTGTTGATTTGATTACTGTAACTCACTGAGTCTACACACCTGAAGCTACTCACCCAGTGATTTCAGCTGGTCTAGAATGAAGCGAATCAACTATATTAAACTGGCTATTGGCAATAACACTTTAATATATTTTCATATGCATTGCATCTAATTAAATGACATTCCACCCTCATTTCAAGTGACCAAGGAGAGGAATTTGTAACAAAATATTTGAAACTGTCTATGAACCTTCAATGAACTAGAACAAAAGAGAAAATTATCCTTTATTATATACTAACTGTATATCAGAATGTGATATGCAGGTATATAGAAGCAAGCACATTTATCTATTTAATTTCATGATTACAACAATACTGTTATGTGGCCTTTATTATTTTCATATTTATATAAAGATTTTTTAAACATAGAGACTTGAGTCATATAAAACTTGAAAAACAATACTACTAAAAATAGCATGGTTGAGTTGAATCTGATTTTAAAATCAAACTCAATTTTCTAGAAAACATGGGTACAGGCAATTTTTAAATCATTATGGCTATAATTTCAGTTCTTGAAGAAAGATTTTTAAAAACGTATTTTTCTGTTAGAATAACTCTCACAGCAATATAGCTTTTATTTATCTATCTTGTGTATATTATGCCTTTAAGTTATTTGAGTGTGTCATATAATAAAGTATTTACCACAAGAGATATGTTTTAAATAAACAAATAATAAAATCTGAATATGAATAAGAACTAGAAAATGTTTTGTTCTTCCTCTCAGATCTCCCACATTGCAGGCGATTCTTTACTGTCTGAGCCACTAGGAAAGCCTAAGAATATTGGAGTGGGTAGCCTAGCCCTTCTTCAGGGGATTTTCCCAACCCAGCAATTGAACCTGGGTCTCTTGCATTGCAGGTGATTCTTTACCAGCTGAGCTACCAGGGAACTGTCCTTCCTCAGACATGTAAATAAGAACCACGCCTTTCTCTCTCTTCATGAAAATCATGTCAGCTATCATTATTATCCTTATAATGAAAGCATTTCTTTTTCTGTGAGAGAAGTGAAGTGAAGTCACTCAGTCATGTCCGACTCTTTGTGACCTCATGGACTATAGCCTACAGGCTCCTCCGTCCATGGGATTTTCCGGGCAAAGGTACAAGGAACCTTTAAAATACTGAAAGGGATTTTAAAATACTGGAGAATATGAAAGGGAAGAAAATGGCAGGACTCTTCATCTTCTTCTAGGCTTTTTTTAATATACATATTGCTTTATAGATCTGTTCTGAACTGACAGAGAGACTACTTGGTGATGACTTAGTAAAGCCTGTAATGAGAGTATTTCATGGAGAAGCAACAAGTCAGCATTGGCAGGATATGGATATGAATTGGAGGAAAAGGTTCTCAGCAGACATGCTTCCAGAATTAGATATTTCTTTTCCAAATGGTAGTAGAGAATTTGGCCATTATTGCTTAATAAGATCCAGACCTATGAGTAAGCACATGGGAGTGAATTTGTAGATACTTAACCATCAGGCTGAACCATCAGGCTGAATAGATTTCAGGTCATTCTATCAGACAAATTATTTTGCAGAGGGTACCAGGACATGGTCAGGTTTATGGGAGCAGGGTCAACTTCTAGGTGATAGAGGAGGCATGAGGAGGACAGATTGCTCAGTGCTCTGGGACAGCATACCAGGAGTGAAAGCAGAAAAAAGGTGTTCTTTTTAAAGCAATTTGTATTGGAGGATAGTTGCTTTACAATGATAGTTGCTTAACGATGTTGTGTTAGTTTCTGCTGTACAACAAAATGAATTGGCTATATGTATACATACACCCCCTCTTTTTTTGGATTTCCTTCCCATCTAGGTCACCACAGGGCACTGAGTAGAGTTACCTAAGCTGTAGAGTAGGTTCTCATTAGTTATCTATTTTATACAAAGTATCAATAGTTATACATGTTAATCCCATATCCCAATTCATTCCACCCACCCCATCCAGGCCCTGCTTCTCCTTCGGTAACCATAAACTTGTTTTCTATATCTGTGACTCTATTTCTGACTGAACCAATGTGATGGTCAGGAATAGAAACCAGATTCTTAATGGAGAAGCAAAGACAGAGAATAGTTACTAATTCCAGACGCCTTCTGACTTGTAGGTTGAAGGCTGAGCATTTTCTGCTTACCTTGATTAAAACTGACTGCTATCTGGAGTATGTGGAAGTGGTGGGATCTTCCTGTAGATAAAATTGTCTCACAGACTGTTGTGTGGATTTGGAGAGTGAGTGAAGCAAAAGTCGCTCAGTCGTGCCTGACATTTTGTGACCCCATGGACTGTAGCCTGCCAGGCTCCTCTGTCTATTGAATTCTCTAGGCTAGAATACTGGAGTGCATAGCCATTCCCTTCTCCAGGGGATCTTCCCAACCCAGGCACTGGACCAGGGTCTCCTGCATTGCTGGTGGATTCTTTACCAGCTGAGCTACCAGGGACTTGGAAAAGACTGTGGTAAAAATTTTAGTATGAACGGTTAACAGAGAATTCCAATGTAACTACAGAAAACTACAGTATGAGTGTCTAAATGTGCCCTGAAATCTATCTGGAAGTGAAAAGAGGGAAAAGATAAAAAGACTAAACTCTGTGATTTAGAATGTATGTTTGTCATGCTAGAGATCCAACACACACTTTTATGATAGTAACAAATTCATGAAGTGGGGTCAACAATTATCTTGCTCTGGTAAAACTGTTGCTGGGAAATTAAGGTAAGGACTATCTCAGCTCAGTTCAGCTGCTCAATCGTATCTGACTCTTTGCGACCCCATGAATCACAGCACGCCAGGCCTCCCTGTCCATCACCAACTCCCAGAGTTCACTCAGACTCACGTCCATCGAGTCCGTGATACCATCCAGCCATCTCATCCTCGGTCGTCCCCTTCTCCTCCTGCCCCCAATCCCTCCCAGCATCAGAGTCTTTTCCAATGAGTCAGCTCTTAGCATGAGGTGGCCAAAGTACTGGAGCTTCAGCTTTAGCATCATTCCTTCCAAAGAAATCCCAGAGTTGATCTCCTTCAGAATGGACTGGTTGGATCTCCTTGCAGTCCAAGGGACTCTCAAGAGTCTTCTCCAACACCACATTTCAAAAGCATCAATTCTTTGGTGCTCAGCCTTCTTCACAGTCCAGCTCTCACATCCATACATGACCACTGGAAAAACCATAGCCTTGACTAGATGGACCTTAGTCAGCAAAGTAATGTCTCTGCTTTTGAATATGCTATCTAGGTTGGTCATAACTTTTCTTCCAAGGAGTAAGTGTCTTTTAATTTCATGGCTGCAGTCACCATCTGCAGTGATTTTGGAGCCCCCCAAAATAAAGTCTGACACTGTTTCCACTGTTTCCCCATCTATTTCCCATGAAGTGATGGGACCGGATGTTTCCCATGAAGTGATGGGACCGGATGCCATGATCTTCGTTTTCTGAATGTTGAGCTTTAAGCCAACTTTTTCACTCTCCTCTTTCATTTTCATCAAGAGGCTTTTTAGCTCCTCTTCACTTTCTGCCATAAGGGTGGTGTCATCTGCATATCTGAGGTTTCTGAGATTCCCAGCAATCTTGATTCCAGCTTGTGTTTCTTCCAGCGTTTCTCATGATGTACTCTGCATAGAAGTTAAATAAGCAGGGTGACAGTATACAGCCTTGACATACTCCTTTTCCTATTTGGAACCAGTGTGTTGTTCCATGTCCAGTTCTAACTGTTGCTTCCTGACCTGCATACGGATTTCTCAAGAGGCAGGTCAGGTGGTCTGGTATTCCCATCTCTTTCAGAATTTTCCACAGTTTATTGTGATCCACACAGTCAAAGGCTTTGGCATAGTCAATAAAGCAGAAATAGATGTGTTTCTGGAACTCTCTTGCTTTTTCCATGATCCAGCGGATGTTGGCAATTTGATCTCTGGTTCCTCTGCCTTTTCTAGAACCAGCTTGAACATCAGAGAGTTCACGGTTCACGTATTGCTGAAGCCTGGCTTGGAGAATTTTGAGCATTACTTTGCTAGTGTGTGAGATGAGTGCAATTGTGTGGTAGTTTGAGCATTCTTTGTCATTGCCTTTCTTTTGGATTGGAATGAAAACTGACCTTTTGCAGTCGTGTGGCCACTGCTGAGTTTTCCAAATTTGCTGTCATATTGAGTGCAACACTTTCACAGCATCATCTTCAGGATTTGAAACAGCTCCACTGGAATTCCATCACCTCCACTAGCTTTGTTCATAGTGATGCTTTCTAAGGTCCAATTGACTTCACATTAGAGATTCAGGAGATGAGATGGCTGGATGGCATGACTGATAAAATGGACATGAACTTGGGCAAACTCAGAGATGGTGAGGGACAGGGAGGCCTGGTGTGCTGCAGTCCATGGGATCACAGAGAGTCTGACAAGACTGGGTGACTGAACAGCAATAACAACAATGTCACATTTAGAGGAAGTGTCATATTTCCTGTAAGAACCGGGGCTTTTCTGAGGAGAAAATTCGTGAGCTTTCATAGAGATTAACACTACTGATGTGCCATTTCTCCATGTCTGCTTCTCTTTCCAATGCTACTGATCCATCCTTGACTGACTTTTAAGAATGTCTGTGAAGTGCATTTAGCACATGAAAATGCATTCCAATCTTCTGTATAACATGAACAGTGGAATTATATGTGTATAAAAAAGCTTTTGTGAGAGCCAAGAAGACTAAGTGATGCTGATAAATAATTATTATTATTTTTATTTTTTGGATACAGAGATAACTTTCAAATGCATCATTGAATTATACCCTCAAAAATGCAGTGAGTGATCATGTATGCTATATATTAACTAACTTTTAAGTGCTAAATAATAAATCTTTGATCTTTGTTAGTATGTTAAACAGAATATATGCTACAAATATTACTAATTTTAATGTTGCATTAGAAAACCAGTATATGATTATGACAGTTTGAACATTTAGAAAATTGCAATAAATGATCAGTACAGTAATATAACTTTAATGCCAGGACCTGAGGTCAGCAAAATATAGTCTGCTAGCCAAAGTTCAAAAAATTTATTGTCACACTCTTTACAGAAAGACTTTGCAAGTCTTGACTTAGTGGATAATACTTTTTACAATTGATTCCATTCTTCTGCATATTCTGTGCTTTTATTAGCCAATATAATTTCTTTTTTCCAATATTATTTCAATGACATTAAATATCCTGAATTTAAAATGTCTTATTTTTTTTTTGAAATAAACTAAATTTACCTGTGTTTATGTATCCATGGACAGAGGAGCCTGGTAAGAGTCAGACACGACTGAGTGACTTCACTTTCACTTTTCACTTTCATGCATTGGAGAAGGAAACAAATTGCAACCCAATTGCAAACCACTCCAGTGTTCTTGCCTGGAGAATCCCAGAGAAGGGGAAGCCTGGTGGGCTGCCATCTCTGGGGTTGCAGAGTCGGACACAACTGAAGTGAGTTAGCAGCAGCAGCAGCATATATACATACACACGTATCTATCTATCTATCTATCTATCTAGATAGATAGATAGATAGATAGATAGATAGATATAAAATAGGTTTATAAACTACTTTAAAAATTTAGAAAATTTCAGTGAAATAATTCCAGCTCAAACTGTCAATTCAGTTCAGTTGCTCAGTAGTGTCAGACTGTTTGCGACCCCATGGACTGCAACATGACAAGCTACCCTGTCCATCGCCAACTCCCAGAGATTACTCAAACTCATGTCCATTGAATCAGGGATACCATCCAACCATCTCTTCCTTTGTCATCCCCTTCTTCTCCTGGCTTCAATCATTCCAAGCACCAGGGTCTTTTCAAATGAGTTCTTCCCATCAGGTGACCAAGGTATTTGAGTTTCAGCTTGAAAATCAGTTCTTCCAATCAATATTCAGGATTTATTTCCTTTAGGGCTGACTGGTTTGACCTCCTTGCAGTCCAGGGACTCTCAAGAGTCTTCTCCAACACCACAGTTCAAAAGCATCAATCCTTTGGTGCTAAACTTTCTTTATAGTCCAACTCTCATATCCATATATGACTACTGGAAAAACTATAGGTTTGACTAGATGAACCTTTGTTGGCAAAGTAATGTCTCTGCTTTTTAATATGCCGTCTAGGTTGGTCATAGCTTTTCTTCCAAGGCGTGAGCATTTTTTTAATTTCATGGCTTTAATCACCATCTGCTGTGATTTTGGAGACCAAAAAAAAAAAAAAAAAGTCTGTCACTATTTCCATTTGCCCCCATCTATTTGCCATGAAGTGATGGGACTGGATGCCATGATCTTCATGTTTTGAATGTTGAGTTTTAAGACTGCTTTTTCACTCTCCTCTTTCATTTTCATCAAGAGGCTCTTTAGTTCTTCTTCACTTTCTGCTATAAGGGTGGTGTCATCTGCACATCTGAAGTTATTGATATTTCTCCTGGCAATGTTGAGTCCAGCTTGTGCTTCATTCAGCCCTGTATTTCTCATGATGTACACTGCATATAAGTTGAATGAGCAGGGTGACAATATACAGCCATGACATACTCCTTTCCCAATTTGGAAATCATCTGTTGTTCCATGTCTGGTTCTAACTGTTGCTTGTTGGCCTGCATACATATTTATCAGGAGGCAGGTAAGGTGGTATTGTACATTTGAATAATTAGGAGAAATGTTTTGCTATCTCTAGATACTCACTGCCTTTTCTAGAAGATTATGTAACAAATATTCATATCTGTTTTATTGCGGATATGAATTGAACCTCCCAAACTGTATAATGTGGGCTTCCCAGGTGGCTTGGTGGTAAAGAATCCACCTACTTATGAAGGAGACTTAGAAGGCATGAGTTTGACCCCTGGGTTGGATCGATCCCCTGGAATAGAAAATGACAACCCACTTCAGTATTTTTGCTTGGAAAATACCAGGGACAGAAGAGCCTGGTGGGCTAGAGTCCATAGGGTTGCAAAGAGTCAGAATCAACCGACCAAATGAGCACCCAAATGGTCTAATTCTAACGTTTTTAATATATGCACATATCATGGCATCTGGTCCGATCACTTTATGGCAAATAGATGGGGAAATAATGTTAATTGTGACAGACTTTCTTTTCTTGGGCTCCAGAATCACTGTAGGTGATGACTACAGAAATGGAGTTAAAGCACACTTGTTCCTTGAGGGGAAAAAAAAATGTAACAAAACTAGACAGCATATTAAAAAGCAGAGACATTACTGACAAAGGTCCAAATAGTCAAACCTATGGTTTTACCAGTAGTCATGTATGGATATGAAAGTTGGACCGTAAAGAAAGCTGAGTGCCAAAGAACTGATGCTTTTGAACTGTGGTGTTGGAGAAGACCCTTGGGAGTCCCTTGGACTGCAAGGAGAGCCAACCAGTCAACAAGTCATGTCTGACTCTTTGAGACCATGTAGACTGAAGAAAGCCAGGCTTTCCATTCTTTCACCATTTCCTGGAGTTTGCTTGTATTCATGTCCATTGATTCATGATGTCATCCAACCATCTCATCCTCTGTCACCCCCTTCTTCTCCTACTTCAATCTTTCCCAGCATCAGGTTCTTTTCCAATGACTAAGCTCTCTGCATCATGTGGCCAAAGTATTAGAGCTTCAGTTCAGCATCAGTCCTTCCCATGAATATTCAGGGTTGATTTCTTTTAGAATTGACTGATTTTATCTCCTTACAGTCCAAGGGACTCTCAAGAGTCTTCTCCAACACCACAGTTCAAAAGCATCAATTCTTAGGCAGTTAGGCTTCTTTATGGTCCAACTCACATCTTTATATGACTGCTGGAAAAAATAAAGCTTTGACTATGAAGACCTTTGTGAGCAGTGATGTCCTTGCTTTTGAATACACTGAATATGCTGTCTAATTTGTCATAGCTTTTCTTCCAAAGACTCAGCTGAAGAGGTATCTGCCTCCAATGCGGTAGACCTGGGTTTGATCCCTGGGTTGGGAAGATCCCCTGGAGAAGAGAAAGGCTATCCACTCCATTATTCTGACCTGGAGAATTCCATGGACTGTATAATTATTACAGTTACTATTACAAATAATCACAGATATGTCAGACATGACTGAGCGAGAAACTTTCATTTCTTCCAGTGAGTGAGTTTTTTTTAATTTCATGGCTGCAGTCACTGTCCACAGTGATTTTGGAGCTCAAGAAAACAAAGTTTGTCACTGTTTCCACTCCCCACTCCCATCTATTTGCCATGAAGTGATGGGATCAGATGCCATGATCTTAATTTTTTGAATGTTGAGTTTTAAACTAGCTTTTTCACTCTCCTATTGCACCTATCAAGCAACGTGGCCTGAACAGTATTGTTTCAAGAATACTAGAAGCCTTCACTACTAGGAAGCATTTTAATTTCATCATGTTGCTGTTTTAACATTAAAAATAGGTTATTTTTATCAAATGTGCTGTAGATAAAATTTAAAAATAAAACTAATAGATGAGCTAAATGATATTTATTCAATATGATTAGAAATATAAAATTCAAAATAAATACCCATAATTAAAATATACATAGAAACATAATTTTAGATATAAGTAACCGTGTTACATTTTCAGAAGTTATTTTTTATGCTTTGATTTGAGCTGTACATATTGAAACAAAAATATTGCGTTGAATGAAGTTCATCATTATTAGAAAAATTTAAAATTTACTACATTACTTAGATTTAAATAAGAGCATTGTTTTTTAAAAAGCTAAGCAAAAATCAACACCTTGAATATATAATAGAAATTGCCAATTAGGAAATATAATGAAAAACAAATCCCAGTCATAAAAATTATAAAGCTTTAAATTACATAGAAATAGACTTTCTAAAAAATTAGAAAAGTATATATAAAGAAAATCATTAAAATTCTCACTATTAAAATAAGAATAAATGGTGATATAAGCCTTATAAAACAGGCCAAAACAATATATAAGTTTCATCTAATTAAAAAGAAAAGTATCAACCTTCTCCTTTGAGTGGGAAATTGGCAAATTAATTTTTAATTACATGGCAAAGAAAATATGAGAAAATCTATAGCATTTTCTAAAAGTGTTTATACTGTATTTCATTTGATTGTGCTACAAAACTATAGTAGCTAAAGCTGACATGTTTATTCATAGGGAACAAAGAATAAATAAATATAGAAATGGCTAATATATAAAGAGACACTTGTATAAGATTTTATTGTGTGAAAAAATGTATTTCTAAATCAGTCAGAAAGGGGTTTAAAAGAAAAATAGTTCATATCTCTTCTTCATATCATTTTTGAAACTAAATTCCAAATATTTTAGTTTTAAAAATGGAAATATGTTAAAATTTTTCCTAGTAAAAAACACATATAAAATATTTTATTGTGTATTGAATAGCATTATTGTCACAAAAAAATGAACCTATAATAATAGAAAATAATTGACTGGATAAATTATAAATCCATTCATTATAAATTTAAAAAATTAGCAATTAAAAATGGGTAATTATGTGCAATCCTTATGAAAATTCAAAAGAATATTTTAAAGCAGAAATGAAGGTTATTAGCAGTGAAGAGAGGGCTTTAGAGTTAATATGCAGTAGGAGGCAGTGAGGAGCAATAGTTTTTACTGAACAAGGACCAGAATGGAAATATAATGGGGGAACCAGATCACTGACTCAGATAATGGGGCAGTCTTACATCATGCCATTTTTCAAAATTACTATGAATATGTGGCCAGCCAGCTCATGTTGAGGAAGGTTCATAGAACATGGGTTTATGAAAAGTGAGCTACACAGATAAGAACGAGCAACTGAACTGAACTGAAACCTTGCACAAGTGTATGTTGATTATGATACAATAAACACTGCCAAATGAAAGTTATGAACAAATAACATAATATGAGCAAAATTATAATTCATAATTGTTTAAAATGAAAAAAGAAGAAAATCAAATATTGAATATTAAAAGACATATTCATACCTGCAAATTTATATGTTTACAAGCAAATACAAAGTACAAATACATACATCTGTATATTTATATTTATCTATATCAAGGTGGATATTAAAATGAGAAAACCTTCAATCCTTGACAAACAGCTCATTGTTCAGTTGCAAAGTCTCCTGCATCTCCTGCATTGGCAGGCCACATCGCTTCTTTCATTTAGTGCTGGATTCCATTTATTATTACTACTATTTTGCTTACTTTTTTCTCATAGCTCGGTTGGTAAAGAATCCATCTGCAATGCAGGAGGCCCTGGTTTGATTCCTGTGTGCAAAGATCTGCTGGAGAAGAATAAGCTACCCACTCGAGCATTGTTGGGCTTCCCTTGTGGCTCAGCTGGTAAAGAATCTGCCTGCAATGAGAGAAACCTGGGTTCTATCCCTGGGTTGGGAAGATGCCCTGGAGAAGAGAAAGGCTACCCACTCCAGTATTCTGGCCTGGAGAATTCTATGAACTGTATAGTCCATGTGGTCTTGGAGTTGGTCACAACTGAGGGACTTTCACTTTCACTTTTACTTTTTCATCAAAGTGCCTTGATAAATGTTACCGTTTGTTATTTGTGTAATTTTATTTGAAACTAGCAACAGAATTCTGTACCACACAAACAATAGAACATCTTTGTTAACAGCACTGGCTTTGGATTCATACATTTTAATGTTTGAATCCCAACTTTGTTATTTTCTAGTTTCCTCATCTTAGGTAATGTGATTGTATCTAAATTTCTCTGTTGTCTGTTTACTTATATTAGAAATTGCATTTCACAGTTTGTGCTAGTGGTAAATAATCCACCTGCCAATGCAGGAGATGTAAGAGACATGGGTTCAATCACTGGATCAGAAAGATACCATGGAGAAGGAAATGGCAATCCACTCCAGTATTCTTGCCTGGAAAATCCCACGGACAGAGGAGCCTAGGGTCGCAAAGAGTTGGACACAACTGAGCAACTAACACTTTCACTTTCAATAATCCAGCACTCTTACTTGGACATTTTGTCAATCCCTACTTTCTAAGTGAAAGTGAAGTTGCTCAGTTGTGTCTGACTCTTTGTGACCCCATGGACTGTGTAGCCTACCCGGCTCCTCTGTTCATGCAATTTTCCAGGCAAGAGTACTGGAGTGGGTTGCCATTTCCTTCTCCAGGGGATCTTCCCAACACAGGGATTGAACCCGGGTCTCCTGCACCGCAGCCAGATGCTTTGCCATCTGAGCCACCAGGGACCCCACCTGTTCCCCCTCCTTTCTAGGTACAGACCAAAGAAGAAAGCTACAACATTGCAGATATCCATCAGCTTGCTAGAAAGAAGGAGGTCATCACAATAAGTATGTTTTCTTTGTTAAAGAGCTTATTGCCCTTGGTATTATGAAGGATATGGGTTGGTTTGTGTAGAGCTGCCATTTTTTGCTTATCATGACTGTACTAGCCGGTACCAAGCAAGGTTAGACATCCCACCATCGCACCCACATCCCGCCTCTGCAGCTTTTACCAGCATGGCTACCCTCAGTTTTCATATATTACAAATGTATCAGTCCTGCAGTCTGGACATCATTTCCAGAGATGCTCAGGGGGTTATAATGAATCACACCTCTGAGCCTTAACCTCCAGCCATTGACATTCTGACTTTACTAGTTTTGCTAAGAAATGTTCCACTAACTTTCAGCACATGCAGAAAATCACACTTTAGTTTTATCTGCCTTCATTTTGATTAATTTTGTAATATTTCTAAGATGTCTTCTCTGATGAGGAACTTTATTTTGTTTTAAAAATTAATTATTCAGATTTTCTTCTCAGTTATATATCTCATGTATCATCTCAGTGGGGAAAATTGGAAGATATTAATAGGTTTTCCATCCTTGTCTTAGTGAGAGTCACCTTTATGTTTTGCACCAAAAAATACTCTTTAATATTTCATTGTCACAATTACTATGCCATGATGTGGTTCCTCAGAGTCAAAAATAAAAAATCTAAGTAACTCTTGAGTTTACTGCATCTGGTTTGTCCAATTTAATTTCTCCTTAGTAACTAGGGAAAAGTGTATTATGCTTTAGAATGGTTGGAGAACAGCTGTTTTACAGAATCTATCCCTGTCAACATTATATCCTGAAGTTAAATGACTGTGTTACCTGACCTTTATTCTTGTGCTGAAAGCCAGTTAATGGCTATAGCAGCAACTCATATTTAGAGAACAGATTTGCATACTGTATTACAGCTTAATAATAGGCAGAATAAATGATAATACATGGTGAATCCTTTATAAATACATTTAATGACATTTATGGAGCAGTGGATAACAATATAGATGAGTAAATCTATGGGTTGAGTGATATAAATATTTAAATATGTATGAAATACACGTTTGATCATAGAAGAGTAGAGAAGATGGATTTAAAAAACAAAATATAAGACAAAAAAGAGAGAAAATGAGAAACTAAGCTAGCTGATGGGAGTCTTCATTTATCTGCTATTTATTTTTTCAGGTTGTTAGTCCTGAAGCTGAAACTCCAGTACTTTGGCCACCTGATGTGAAGAGCTGATTCATTGGAAAAGACTATGATGCTGGGAGGGATTGGGGGCAGGAGAAGATGGGGATGACAGAGGATGAGATGGCTGGATGGCATCACTGACTCGATGGACGTGAGTCTGAGTGAACTCCGGGAGATGGTGATGGACGAGGAGGCCTGGCGTGCTGTGATTCATGGAGTTGCAAAGAGTTGGACACGACTGAGCGACTGAACTGAACTGAACTCAATGTGGTAATAACTTAAGTCACGCCAATAGTTGTAATTTACCCCAGTCTTTGAAACTGAACATGCTGGGTCCTTGTGATTTTTTTCAAGTTGATTATTTCAGGCTTCCTTGGTGGTTCAGGTGGTAAAGAAACCACATGTGATGCAGGGTACCATGGTTCAAACCCTGGGTGGGGAAGATCCCTTGATGAGGGAAATGGTAACTGACTCCAGTATTCTTGCTGGAGAATTCCATGGAAATGGACTGGCAGGCTGTAGCCCACAGGGTAGTAAAGAGGGACAGGACTGAGGGACTAACACTTTCACTTTTACCCCAGTCTTTGAAAAAATCTGATCCCTTGTGATTTTCTCTAGTTGATTATTTCTGTTGAATCATGACAAAAAAAAAAAAAGAAAAGAAAAATAAATAAAAACACTAATCCTTTTTGCAAAGAATCCCCTTTTAAACCTAAATGATTAATTTCTATTGAAACACACACATAACCTCTGTAATACCTAACCATGAATTAAATATGATATCTTTTAAAGTACCAAAACAATGTATACACTTAAGAATACTCACCTGAAAACACAGTGTCTTAGGTCAGAAGTCGAGTTCTAGTAGAATGTCAAGTTCTTTTTTTCCCCTCAAATCAATCCGCTCTGGAAGAAGAATGAAGAGAAAGAGACACATATAAAATATTAAATAATCGAATAGCTTTACAGAACTAACCTGATGATCTACTCAGATGTATAAGCTGCACTGATTTCATGCATTTTTAATTGTCAGTATAATATTCTCTTTTCTTCATTTTTTCAAAAATATTTTCTATAGGAACCCTTTTATGGAGGCCAGAACACTCCTATATTTTACCTTATGGAGATTGAAAGCATTTCATTTTATTACATAGAAATTTGAACTCCTTTCAGCTTTAACCAGTAATACAAGTTCAAGGCATTTTTCAACACTGAACTAAAGATTTATATCAAACATAACATTTATGCTAATTGAAACATAGATATGATATCAGTTCAAAGAGATCCATAGGTTACAAAGAGCTAAATGTTAAAGAGTACATGCCTTTCCTTGTTTATACATTGGTATATTAAGACATCTCAGCCTTGCATTTATTTTAATAAAATGGAGATGTGGAGACTATAATTTTATTTACCAATTTGTTGAGATAGTTAATTGCTTTGTTACTAACAAATGGAAATTATTAATGTTAAATAGATAAAAAGATATCTATGGGTCTGAGACAGTTGTACCACTTAAAAAACCATAGACCTTGTTTAAAAATATATATGTATATACATATACATTTACATATATTTCTTTGATCCTTGTACATATAGTTTCCCTAGAAAGAAAACAGACTGAGAAAATCATATACATTCTATGGAGGACTTATTCATCAATGCATTTCCTGTGGGACCAAAGAGGGTGATAAACAGGAAGAATTGCCTAGACCAGATATGGATTCAGATGCCCATGGAGAATGAAAGAGGGGTATGTTCCTTCCGAGAACAGAATGTCTGCCTACTCATGAACACTCACATGTTCAGGACTGTAACTATCTCCAGGTGTGATAAAACTTATTCAGAGCTACATGGCCCCATGTCTTCACTGCTTCCTGTTTCAAAAAGTGTGTGTGTGCACATGTTCTTACTGTAGAGTAAGATAACGTGATTTACCAGCTCATAGATTCCAAATTAAGAAAAGGTAATACACTATTGTAAAGTAATTAACCTCCAATTAAAAGAAATAAATTTATATTTTAAAAAAAGAAAAGGTAGTTTGGAAGAAGATGTAAAAACTTCTGTGCATCAACAGAAATCCTGGACGTGAAGCTGGATACAGTGACATCATCTTGATCTGTCTGGGCTGCTAAAATGAAATACCATAAACTAGGTGGCCTAGAAAACAAACATTTATTTCTTATGGTTTTGGAGGCTGGCAAGTCCAAGTTCAAGGCCCTGGTAGTTTTGATGTCTGGTGTGGACCTGCATCCTGGCTCATAGACAGCCTTCTACCCCCTCTGTGTCTTCACATGGAGAAAAGGTAAGTTAACTCTCATCATAGTCTATTCTGACAAATAAATTTAGTTGTCATAAGTTACCAAACGTTTTATAGTTCATTAGCTTTGTATATGAATTTTTATTTAGGTTCTCATTATTTTATTAAATATGCATACAAGTAGTTCCTAATCAGGCACTTTCCTTCACAGTTTTTTCTTTCATACATTTGTTTACGTTACAAGTGTAGATGATAAGGAAAAATTCAACTTTAATTTTCATCTTATTTAAATTCTGAAGAAGAAGAAACATGTAAGGACAGTTTAACAAGGAGAAAAATAAAATTTGAAACCATGTATTAAGAGTGTGTATTAATAAAGAGTACTAAAATATGAACTCTTTAAATAAAGAGTAAAATATGCATGTCCTCTTTCTCACAATTATGAGATAGCATAAAAGATAGCACATTCTCTAATGTCTTCAAATATATCAGTGATGAAATTTTACTCTGTAAATTGAAAATGAAGTTATGTTTTGCAATCAGGTGTAACATTGCTACATTTTTTTGGATTAGTTGTGTCTTCTATTTGGTATTCAGTGTTTCCTGATACTATTCTTAAATCTATCAGCATCATTGACTCATAAAACTTCACCTTTGCCACAAGATACACTGTGAGTACTGCAGTTCCTAGAATTAATCAACATTATTAATGATCTAGAAAAATCACCTTTAAAAAAATGTGTGCAGTGACTACTTATGTTTTTCATCTAACTTATTCCCTGGTGGCTTCAATGGTAAAGAATCTGCCTGCAATGCAGGATACCCGGGGTCGATCCCTGGATTGAAAAGATTCCCTGGAGAAGGGAATGGCAACCGACTCCAGTATTCTTGCCTAAAGAATCCCATGGACAGAGAAACCTGGCGGGCTACAATCCATGGGGTTGCAAAGAGTCAGACTAACACTAACACTTGATCAAGTTTTCAGAAGGTTACCAGAGGCAGCATTTGATATCCTACTGCCAACAACATGAAAGGAATTGTTATATCAAGTATTAGTATAATATGAACCAATGTTTGGAAATAATTGATATACCAGTTATCTGGAAATTATTTTGTTTATTTATTTTTAATCTCAGTTTTATTTATTTATTTATTTTGCTTCACAATATTGTATTGCTTTTGCCACACATTGACATGAATCTGCCACGGGTGTACATGTGTTTCCCATCCTGAACCCCCCTCCCACCTCCCTCCCCATCCCATCCCTCTGGATCATCCCAGTGCACCAGCCCCGAGCACCCTGTATCATGCATCAAACCTGGACTGATGATTCATTTCACATGTGATAATTTACAGGTTTCAACATTGAAATAATTTTAAAATGAGGATCTTTCTCTTCAGAACTTGCCCAATCATGGGGTTTCTTGCAGCCGATGACATGGTTTTGTCTCTCTCATATTCCTCACATTCCTAAGACATCTTTGCCTGACAGAGCATGAATAGAATATATATTTTCTCTACTATTAGGGAGAATGACCTTAAACAGTTAGCACTTAGTGACATATACAATAGCCCTATAAAGAAAATATTTCACATGTTTAATAAAAGTAGTAAAAGACATAAAATGTTCTTTTCAGTCTCTTAAACACTTTGAAAGTGAAAGTGAAGTCTGTCAGTCATGTCCAACTCTTTGCGACGCCATGGACTATAGCCTCCTAGGCTCCTCTGTCCATGGGATTATCCAGGCAATAGTACTGGAGTGGACTGCCATTTCCTTCTCCAGGGGATCTATCTTTATATTTGTCTATCATATATATCTATTATCTACTATATCAATTAGTCATCTGTCTGTATTCATCATCTACCTAGTATATACTGCAGTTAAATAAAACTGAAACAGAAATTTGAGAGCAAGTAGATGGCTCCCTAAATATATCCAGTGAAACAAGTAGGGGAATTAGAATCCTTGCAGTTCATTCAAGGTTGATTATGCTCTTGGTTATGATTTTAGATAAAATAAATATGTAAACAGGCCAACATTTACTCTATATGCTTATTTTCAATGTATTAATTGCCAAGAATAAGTATTTTTTTCCCCAAGATTCACAATGATGTCTATAATTTGGGACACTTCTTTTTTATTTTATTTAAGATCCTTTCTTCAGGTAGGGCTTGCAGAATTGAATGCTTTTCATTTAAGTGTTCATTCCTAGACTCCCCCCAGAGCCTACTACAGAGCCTGGTACTGATATAACATAAGATAGTGTTCTGTTCGGTTCAGTAGCTCAGTCGTGTCCGACTCTTTGTGACCCCATGAATTGCAGCACACCAGGCCCCCCTATGCATCACCAACTCCCGGAGTTCACTCAAACTCATGTCCATCAATTCGGTGATGCCATCCAGCCATCTCATCCTCTGTCATCCCTTTCTCCTCCTGCCCCCAATCCCTCCCAGCATCAGAGTCTTTTCCAATGAGTCAACTCTTCGCATGAGATGGCCAAAGTATTGGAGTTTCAGCTTCAGCATCAATCCTTCCAAGGAACACTCAGGATTGATCTCCTTTAGGATGGACTGGTTGGATCTCCTTGCAGTCCAAGGGACTCTCAAGAGTCTTCTCCGACACCACAGTTCAAAAGCATCAATTCCTCAGTGCTCAGCTTTCTTCACAGTCCAACTCTCACATCCATACATGACCACCTGAAAAACCATAGCCTTGACTAGATGTACTTTTGTTGGCAAAGCAATATCTCTGCTTTTTAATATGCTATGTAGGCTGGTCATATCTTTCCTTTCAAGGAGTAAACATCTTTTAATTTCATTGCTGACACTGTATCCACTGTTTCCCCATCTATTTCCCATGAAGTGATGGGACCAGATGCCATGATCTTCGTTTCATGAATGTTGAGTTTTAAACCAACTTTTTCACTCTCCTCTTTCACTTTCATCAAGAGGTTTTTTAGTCCCTCTTCACTTTCTGCCATAAGGGTGGTGTCATCTGCATATCTGGGGTCATTGATATTTCTCTCGGCAATCTTGATTCCAGCTTGTGCTTCTTCCAGCCCAGCGTTTCTCATGATGTACTCTGCATAGAAGTTAAATAAGCAGGGTGACAATATACAGCCTTGACATACTCCTTTTTCTATTTGGAACCAGTCTGTTGTTCCTTGTCCAGTTCTGACTGTTGCTTCCTGACCTGATAGTGTTAGGTAATTAGAATAGGAAAAAGGAGTCCAGAATGGTGGTGGCTAAAAAGACAAAGGGAGAAGCCCACAAAAATAAGACAAAGGGAGAAGCCCACAAAAATAGAACAAATGAAGGCCACGGACCAGAGTGAGGACCTCAAGTAAAACAAAGAGCACTCCTGGCTATCCCAATTACATAGGGCAGGATCAGGGGGAGGAGAAAAACATATAAAATAGGGAGCCAAAATTGAGCCAGGGGCTTCTCTTTTCTTTGGGTCTTTTGGATTGGCATGCTTTCATGCCTCAAGGATGTATTTTTCTTTATGCTCTAAGTAAACCTGAGCTGTAACACTGGTACATCCCAGGAAATTACACAGGGCTGTAACACTGGTCCATCCAAGGGCTGTAATATTGGTCTGTCCATAGCTTCAAATTTTTGTTGTGATGAGACAGAACCGAGGTAATTACAAACTCCCCCAACAATAGCATTTGGAAATTAGTAATGAGTAGAGCCTGGGAAGGAAAAATATACAAGTTCTTCCCCGAATCATATCTCTCCATTATTACAATCACCATACACTCAAATGCTCTTTATCATTTCTACACAATGATGAATAACCATTGCAAAAGGTTTATACTTTGTGACATTCCCTACAACCCCTTGAAATTCTTTCAGTTATTTATCTTTAATCATTCTTGCTCATGATAATTCTCTTGTCTCCTTAGTTTGACTTCTACCTTTTCTTTGTTCTCTTTGTTTGAATTTGCCTGTGTATCTTTACTTGCCTCTTATTTCAACCTATATTAAGTTCATTGCAAATATTCTGTTATGCTAAACTACATACTATTTTTTGCACTCATTTGTTAGGAATGTAAATTTATGAACGCTATGGAAAACAGTATGGAGGTTCATCAAAGCATACAAATCCTACATGATTCACTAATACCATTTTTGGGTATATATCCAAAGGAAATGAAATCAGGATCTCAAAGATATATTTACACTTTGCATTCATTGCAGCATTATTCACAAAAGCCAAGATGTGCTATAACTATTTAATTAAAGGTTTCATAAATTTCCACTGGTAGGTCTGTTTCCTGGGTCTGAATTTCAAATACTCTGGCTGACAGTCCCCTCCCTGTTTTCTGCATTCCCTTAGTTGAGTCTCCAATTTTATGTTTGTATTCCTTTCAAATAAATAAATAAACTAAGATCTGATTGTAAGTGAATTTACAGAACAAAATTTCAGAAATGCAATCTTTATTAACACCGCAATGGGATCTAAACACTGGCAGGTCATGTGACTTGGGCAAAAGACCTTTCTTTGGTCTGATGGTTATCTTTCAGCTTCAAAAACAGGAAGATTTCAGCTTGACGATCATGTTCTTAGTGTTTTGGTTCATAAATCCCTAGCACACATGATATTTTGAAAGTTTGTGGACATGAGGTTATTATCTATCAAACTTGAATCACCAATCTCTTCATTATCCACCCCTTTCTGACCTGATCATTCAGGATTTCTTCAGATCCATGAAATGAAAATTGTGGACATATCCCCCTCGGTGGAATCCAGAGAAAGACCATAGCTTCACTGACACCTAGACGCCCAGGTCTCTGTAACCACTTGGCTCTAGGAATCTAACGTCACGTGGTTGCCAGAAAAGGAGACAGCGGAGCAGAATGTGTGCTTCATATTCCCCAAATTCCCTCTATTTCCATGTCATTTCTGCCCAACACTCAGTCACCTATGAGTGACCTCACTCACAGACTCTATGCATCTTTCTCCTTTAACTTGATTTAGATCCTATATGGATTTTTGAAAGATTCATGTCTTTAGAATGAACTTTATTATTTTAATGCTAAAAATTTTAACTTATCCCTAAATACATGTAAAAGAAACAAGTCCAATAAATATGACAATACTGTTCTTAATCAGATTCATATTTTCTTTTGAAATATCTTCAAATGAACACTTTAATTTCCTAGATGTAGAACTTCTAGATAGAAGATAAATATTGCTGGGAAAAAGACTCAGTATTTTATCATCTGAAACTCTATTATCTTTATATGAGTTGGGAAAGAGGGAAAATTCAAATAGCTATTTTTAAGTGAATTTACTATCATTTACTTTCAAACTTTAGTAGGCAAAGATTAATTATGTAATGAATGATGATGCAGTCTAAATCTTCCTGTGTTCTCCCTTAATATAGAATATTTTAATGTACCAATCTCTTGTCAAGCAGACTCAAGACATGTATGGTCTCTCAAATGGTGATTCTCATCTCATACAGTTAACATGCACACCCAAACACACACACACACAAAAGTGGAAACAGTATTTCCAAAAAATACTTGGACACACTCTCATTTACATGTTTACTTATATGAACTAAATAGCCATTTCTCCAAAGAAGACATACAGATGGCTAATAAACATATGAAAAGATGCTCAACATCATTCATTATTAGAGAAATGCAAATCAAAGCCACAATGAGGTACCATTTCATGCCAGTCAGAATGGCTGCAATCCAAAAGTCTACAAGCAATAAATGCTGGAGAAGGTGCAGAGAAAAGGGAACCCTCTTACACTGTTGGTGGGAATGCAAACTAGTAAAACCACTATGGAGAACAGTGTGGAGATTCCTTAAAAAACTGGAAATAGAACTGCCTTTTGACCCAGCAGTCCCACTGCTGGGCATACACACTGAGGAAACCAGAATTGAAAGAGACACATGTACCCCAGTGTTCATTGCAGCACTGTTTATAACAGCCAGGACATGGAAACAACCTAGATGTCCATCAGCAGATGAATGGATTAGAAAGCTGTGGTACATATACACAATGGAGTATTACTCAGCCTTTAAAAAGAATCCATTTGAATCCGTTCTAATGAGGTGGATGAAACTGGAGCTGATTATACAGAGTGAATTAAGCCAGAAAGAAAAACACCAATACAGCATACTAACACATATATATGGAATTTAGAAAGATGGTAACGATAACCCTGTATGCGAGACAGCAAAATAGACACAGATGTATAGAACAATCTTTTGGACTCAGAGGGAGAGGGAGAGGGTGGGATGACTTGGGACAATGGCATTGAATCATGTATAATATCATATAAGAAACAAATTGCCAGTCCAGGTTAGATGCATGATACTGGATGCTTGGGGCTGCTGCACTGGGATGACCCAGAGGGATGGTATGAGGAGGGAGGAGGGAGGGGGTTCAGGATGGGAAACAAGTGTACACCCATGGCAGATTCATGTATTCATGTACGTATGGCAAAACCAATACAATATTGTAAAGCAATTAGCCTCCAATTAAAATAAATAAATTTAAATTTTTAAAAAATGAAAGAAAAGAAAGGTAACTTCAAACTCTAAAACCAATCTATGTTTTCATCATAGTTTGAAATTTCTGAGATACAAATGATATTTAAAATTTTGGTTTAATGTTATTTATAAAATGTTCTTTAGTCATTAATTTGAAATTTCTCTTCCCCTATCCACTAGAGTTTAACTATCTCTACACACTCTCCTGTCTCTCAGTTCAGTTCAGTTCAGTTCAGTCACTCAGTCATGTTCAAATCTCTGCGACCCCATGAATCGCAGTATGCCAGGCCTCCCTGTCCATCACCGACTTCCGGAGTTCAACCAAACTCATACGCACTGGTCATGCCATCCAGCCATCTCATCCTCTGTCGTCCCCTTCTCCTCCTGCCCCCAATCCCTCCCAGCATTATGGTCTTTTCCAATGAGTCAACTCTTCGCATGAGATGACCAAAGTATTGGAGTTTTAGCTTCAGGATCAGTCCTTCCAAGGAACACCCAGGACTGGTCTCCTTTAGAATGGACTGGTTGGATCTCCTTGCAGTTCAAGGGACTGTCAAGAGTCTTCTCCAACACCACAGTCAAAGGCATCAATTCTTCAGCACTCAGCTTTCTTCACAGTCCAACTCTCACATCCACACATGACCACTGGAAAAACCACAGCCTTGACTAGACGGACCTTTGTTGGCAAAGTAATATCTCTGTTTTTTAATATGCTATCTAGGTCCTGTCTCTACTATTCTTTAAAATATCAAGAGAATTTAAAAGATCAATTCTTTTTCTATCTATAGGTAAATAGATCTTTTTAAAATAAAATTAATAAATATGATTATACTTAATATTATTTAGTTACAAATATCATGAATGTGATCATCTGAGAAGGTAAACAATTTATATATTTTGTATAATTTCATTTTGTTCTTTGTTCTTTTAATACTTTGAGATATATTTGTATATTATAAAATATATATAATATATAATATAAATCATATATATATATAATAAAATTTAATTAAAACTGATGTTGCTTTATCTTAGAGAGTTAATCAAAGATGCAGACCAGTTATTATTAGAAGGCAGAGTCAAAGAAGAATGATTTATACCTTTTGGACTAAACCATACTTAACTAAATTTTGCAGCAGCTAAATTTAAATTTTTACTTGCAGAAGATAGTTTGAGTGACAGATCAAACAGTGATGTACCAAGCAGTGATGCATCAAACAGTGATGTACAATCTATATTTCTGCCAATATTGTGATCACGGGGACATTGCTTCCAAACTAAGGTGAATCTGGTGAGTGTGCCATTTATGTTGTTATAGTAATGCTATTTATAAATAGATAATAAATACCAGAAGTACACAGGACTTCTAGTCAGAGAATATCTCATATGCAATGTCAATAATTTTGTATTTATTGAAACTTGCTTATTACACAGTGAAATATTTTATATTGACAAATGTTTTTCTCCAAAGCAGATTTTATACATTATTTTGAAATTTTCTTAATCAATTTAACAACATTGCTCAAACTGATTTCTGCTTTTTAGATCTGAATGTTGGAAAACTTACTCTTAATTTTAGTAATACCACCTCCCTATTCAAAAATGAAATACCAGATGCAATTTTGGACATGAAATGTTTAAATGCGATGGAAAGGCACAAAGTGATATTCCCATGAAAGGCCCCAGTGGGAAAATAACAGCAGAAACGAACTGCAATTTTGACTCTAGTTAAGCTCCGGATGTATCATTCTACAAGCAGAATGATATTGTGAAACTCTATATTCTATTCTAAGAACCCAAAGATAAGCCTGGGTAAAAATATATTTCAGTGTACAGCTGTTACTACATCAAGATGACCTTTCTGAAAATGAGTTTGACTACTCTACTCTGGGGAAGTCCTGTTGCTTAGTTTCTTTATAATGAGCAAAAATCTTCAAGTGCATGAAATGGAGAATGCCATAGTGTATCAGATGCATATTAATTTCTCAGGTTACCTGAGACTGGCTGCTGCCTGGCTCTTCATAAAATGGCTCCATTTCATCTTAAAACATAATCTCTGGGCTTCTCTTTTGACTCTGCCTTGCAATGCAAAGAATACTAGTTTGAGCCCTGGTCTGCAAAGATCCCACATGCCGTGGAACAACTAAGCCCTCGTGGCACGAGTACTGAGCCTGTGCTCTAGAGCCTGGGAGCTGCAACTACTGAGCCATGTGCCATAACTTCTGAAGCCCGTGTTGCCTAACACCCATGCCCAGCAAGAAGAGAAGAAACGGCAGTGAGAAGACAGCCCACCATAACCAGATAGCAGCCCTGACTCGGCACAACTAGAGAAAAGTCCCAATAGCTCCAAAGACCCAGCACAGCCAAGAATAAATATAACGTAAATAATAATAATAATAATCTCTTTGTGACCTTCATAGAATAACACATCACTTTGAGTTTCAGTGCTAGACTCTTTAAATGCTGTGCGTGCTTACTATGCCCCTTCAGTCATGTCCCACTCTTTGCGACTCTATGGACTATGGCCCACCAGGCTCCTCTGTCCATGGGGTTGTCCAGGCAAGAATACTGGAGTGAGTTGCCATTCCCTCCTCCAAGAGATCTTCCTAACCCAGGGACTGAAAACACATTTCTTGTCTCCTGCACTGACATACGAGTTCTTTACTACTAGCATCACATGGGAAGCCCTATCAGTAAGTTCAGTCGCCCAGTCATGTCTGACTCATTGCAACCCCATGTACTGCAGCACACTAGGCCTCTCTGTCCATCACCAACTCCCAGAGTTTACTCAAACTCATGTCCATTGTGTCCGTGATGCTATCCAACCCATCTCATCCTCTGTCATCCCCTTCTCCTCCTGCCTTCAATCTTTCCCAGCATCCTGTTCTTTTCCAGTGAGTCAACTCTTTGCATCAGGTGGCTAAAGTATTGGAGTTTCAACTTCAGCATCAGTCCTTCCAATGAATATTCAAGATTGATTTCCTTTAAGATGGACTGGTAGGATCTCCTTGCTGCCCAAGGGACTCTCAAGAGTCTTCTCCAACACCACAGTTCAAAAGTATAAATTCTTCAGCACTCAGCTTTCTTTCTAGTCCAACTCTCACATCCATACATAACTACTGGAAAAACCATAGCTTTGACTAGACAGACTTTTGTTGGCCAAGTCAGGTCTTTGCTATTTAATAAGTAGGTTGGTCATAACTTTTCTCCAAGGAGCAAGCATCTTTTAATTTCTTGGCCGCAGTCACCATCTGCACTGATTTTGGAGCCCCCAAAATAATCTCTCACTCTTTCCACCATTTCCCTATCTATTTGCCATGAAGTGATGGGAACGGATGCCATGATCTTCGTTTTCTGAATGTTGAGCTTTAAGCCAGCTTTTTCACTCTCCTCTTTCACCTACATCAAGAGTCTCTTTAGTTCCTCTTTGCTTTCTGCCATAAGGGTGATGTCATCTGCATATCTAAGGTTATTGATATTACTCCCGGCAATCTTGATTCAAGCTTGTGCTTCATCCAGCCCAGCATTATGCATGATGTACTCTGAATTTAAGGTGAATAAGCAGGGTGACAATATACAGGCTTGACATCTTTCCCGATTTGGAACCAGGCTGTTGTTCCATGTCCAGTTCTAACTGTTGCTTCTTGACCTGCATACAGATTTCTTGGGAGGCAGGTCCAGTGGTCTGGCATTCCCATCTCTTTAAGAATTTTGAAAGGAATCTCTATAAATGCTACTAGAACAATATTGGGAAATGCTTCTTAATAAGATGGGCTTCTATAAGGACAATTTCAGTGAGAAACAGGAGAAGCCTCTTCCAGTGTCTATGTTGCTGTTGTTCAGCAGCTCAGTGGTGTCGACTCTGTGACCCCATGGACTGTAGCATGCCAGGCTTCCTACCAACTGTCTACTGGAGTTGTTGCTCAAACTCATGTCCAATGAGTCAGTGATTCTATTTAAAAATCGTATCCTCTGTCGTCCCCTTGTCCACCTGCCTTCACTCTTTCCCAGCATAAGGGTCTTTTCCAATGAGTCAGCTCTTCACATCAGTAGTCCAAGGTAGTCCATACACTAAATTAATGCTGTTCTTGCTTTTGGCCCATTTATAGTGCATTGCCCAGGAAAGAAACAGAGAACATGACAGTCTTCCCAAGGATACCAAGATACACTCTGATAGGCTTGCCTGCTCCAAACTTACCAGACTGATTGGTATAGGGTAGGCTTAGATGATGAAGTTTTTCATCTGCAGTTTATTACCTTTTTTGCAGGCCATTTGTTTCTTGCTTCTTTATTTCAACCTCTTCTTCCATAAATGAGGATGCATCTCAATTAAAAGAAAGTCAGAAAACAGAAGGTAATGAGATTTCCCCACAAAAATTAGCTGTAAGAAAGTGAACCTATCCCTAAAACAGAAATTTGAGCAGAATCAAAATGTTGGTTTATTTTCTGAATATTTATATTACGAGAAGATTTTGTTCCAGGCTACAAGACAAACTTAGACAGTAGTATGTGTATTTTTAATAGGTTCTCTCTCTATATATGCATATATCTATGTCAGAGCCAACTGAGATGAGCCTAAAAAGTTTGTTTTTAAAGTAGAAACTTTGTCTCTTTCTCCATTTGCCTTTCTCACTCAAGATAAGAACATATCGTGGTTTTTTTTTGTTCTTATTAAAATAAAATTATAGACAGATGAATACATAGATTCTGTTTTTGAACTTAATATAATTACTAAAGAATGTATCCTGTACATAATTTCAAATCTGCTTATATAGATATATTTATTATTTTAATGGATCCAAATTATTAAATGCTACAATATGTTTAATCAGTAGCCAAATTAAAAGTAGAATTCAACCCAACTGTTCTTACTATATAATAAGAGAATAAAGATTGTTGATATGCCTGATAAATGTTATAGTGAGGGAAGTGTGCATTAGAAATTTTGCAGAATTTGTTAAAATCACATGAATGTTAATTCATGCTAAATTATAAACCTCACATCTGGCCTGAGTGGAAGGAATTAAAATTTAGATGATGAATCACACTGAGTTGAGAACTATATGCAACTTTTAAATTTTTTAAAATTAATCAGGCTGAACTTTCCTCCTATACTTACAGAAAGAGAGAAATAGGCCTTTCAGTTTTAGAGGAAAAAGTTTTATTTTTTTACATTCCATGTTACCTCATTATATATTAAGATAAAATTAAAAATAAATAATATTGAGCTATGTTTTCTTTGAAAATTAATACGGACTATGTGTCATATATCGGAGAAAGCAATGGCACCCCACTCCAGCACTCTTGCCTGGAAAATCCCATGGACGGAGGAGCCTGGTGCACTGCATTTATATACTTAGTTGATTAAACAGAATGCAAGTAATTTGATATAAAATATAATTAAATAATTGCCTAGCTATTGAAGATTGCAATTAGTCTTTCAAGTTCTCAGAGTTATGGATTTTGTTGCAGATAAGAAAGAAAAAATAGATAAGCAAGCATTTAAAAATTCAGAGCTACATCTAATCCATTGTTAATCAGCTAATATTACTATTTTGAGGTGAATACAAAAATGCCTAGAGATCTTGTTTTATTATGTCATGAAAAGAGTGTACAATAAGGCTTTGATTGAACAGTTTAGCAGCAGTGACTCTAAGATGTATGTGTATTTTAATTATCTTCCTGAGGAAGAAGAACATGTATGGGTCAACCTAGCTTTTATCATCTGTCTATAAAATTGGTAGAGAAATTAACAGCTAAGATTGATGTGTGGCACCTAAGAATGAGTGCGGAGGACAAAGAGTTCATAAGTCATGCAAAGTGTATGAAAATTTCTCCTCTGCACGGTCCTGACTTACTGATGGAAGTGGAAGTCCTTCAGAGGCTGCCCCTTTCTGTGTATTGGTAATATAATGTTATCCCTTCCAGCACAAGTTTCTTAGGTTGTTCTGTCCATAGCACTTGTTGAGCCAAAGGAAAGTGCTAGATCAGGGATGGCAGAGCCTGGTGGGCTGCCGTCTATGGGGTCACACAGAATCGGACACGACTGAAGTGACTTAGTAGCTGCAGCAGCAGCAGCAGCAGTCGCTCAGCTGTGTCTGAATCTTTGGGACCCCATGAACTTTATCCTGCCCAGGCTCCTCTGGCCATGAAATTCTCAAGGCAAGAATACTACAGCGGGTAATCTTTCCCTTCTCCAGGGAATCTTCCCAACCCAGGGATCGAACCCGGGTCTCCTGCATTGCAAGCAGATTCTTTACAGTCTGAGCCACCAGGGAAGCTCCACTCTCAAATACATCACCAGATGTTCAGAGGGACTACTTTGGTTTATAGAATAGCCTGGGAATACATTCACCCTTCAGAGTGTATAAATATCAAATGATACTCTGACATGCCAAAAACTGTTGCTGTTTAGTCACTAAGTCGTGTCCTACTCTTTTGTGACCCATCGACTTTTACCCACTCAGCTCCTCTCTCCACGGGATTTTCCAGGCAAAAATACTAGAGTATTTCCTTCTCCAGGGGATCTTCCTGACCCAGAGATCTAACCCAGGTCTTCTGCATTGACAGGCTGGTTCTTTAGTGCTGAGCCAGTGAGGGAGCCCCATATTTTAAAATTTTTTGGTCATACTACCAGTATATAGGATCTTAGTTCCTGACTAGGGATCCAACGTGTGCTCCTTGCATTGGAATTGCAGATTCTTAACCACTGAGAGGAAAGTCCCTCCCAGCACTCTGAGTTACTGCAAAAGGTGTCAGGTGCTGATGGGGCAGAAAATAAACTGGCATTGGATCTGTGTACAAGTACTAGGAGATTGTCATGCAAGAGATGATGTCATGGTATCCTGTGGTGATTAATACTCCATGTAACTCTTTACTGCAAAAACAAGTTACTTGTCTTGGCCCATTGCAGGGTCAAGGCCACTTTCTATCTTCTTAGGCACAGGACTCTTCTCATCAGTCTGTCGGGGCTGCTATAACAAAGTGCCAGAGAATGGCACTTTATAAACAACAGAGGTTTATTTCCTACAGTTGGGGATGCTAGATTGTCCAAGATGATGAAGTCAGCATGGTCAGGGGCTGCTAAAAGCCTTTCTCCTTATCGCATACTCCTGACTTCTCTTTGTGTCCTGACACAGCTGAAGAGCTAACAAGTTATCTAGGCCTCCTTTATAAGGGCACTAACCCCATTTTTGGAGAAGTCAATGGTACCCCACTCCAGTACTCTTGCCTGGGAAATTCCATGGATGGAGGAGCCTGGTGGGCTGCAATCCATGGGGTAACGAAGAGTCAGACATGACTAAACGACTTCGCTTTCACTTTTCACTTTCATGCACTGGAGAAGGAAATGACAACTCACTCCAGTGTTCTTGCCTGGAGAATCCCAGGGACGGGGGAGCCTGGGGGATGCCGTTTGTGGGGTCACACAGAGTCGGACATGACTGAAGTGACTTAGCAGCAGCAGCAGCAGCAATCCCATTCTTGAGGGCTCCACACTCATGGTTTAACCACCTTTCAAAAGCTGCATCTCATTTTATTTATTTATATGTTTTATTTATTTATTTATTTATTTATTTATATATTTTTAATTTTTATTTTTACTTTATATTACTTTACAATACTGTATTGGCTTTGCCATATATCGACACGAATCCACCACGGATGTACAGGAGCTCCCAGACATGAACCCTCCTCCCACCTCCCACCCCACACCATCCCTCTGGATCATCCCCATGCACCAGCCCCAAGCATCCTGTATCCTGTATCGAACATAGACTGGCGATTCGTTTCTTACCTGACAGTATACATGTTTCAATGCCATTCTCCCAAATCAGCCCACCCTCTCCCTCTCCCTCTGAGTCCAAAAGTCTGCTCTAGACATCTGTGTCTCTTTTGCTATCTCACATACAGGCTTATCGTTACCATCTTTCTAAATTCCATATATATGTGTTAGTATACTGTATTGGTGTTCTTCTTTCTGGCTTACTTCACTCTGTATAATCAGCTCCAGTTTCATCCATCTCATTAGAACTGATTCAAATGTATTCTTTTTAAAGGCTGAGTAATACTCCATTGTGTATATGTACCGCAGCTTTCTTATCCATTCATCTGCTGATGGACGTCTAGGTTGTTTCCATGTCCTGGCTATTATAAACAGTGCTGCAATGAACATTGGGGTACATGCGTCTCTTTCAATTTTGGTTTCCGAGGTGTGTATTCCCAGCTGTGGGATTGCTGGGTCATAAGGCAGTTCTATTAGCAATTTTTTAAGGAATCTCCACACTGTTCTCCATAGTGGCTGTACTAGTTTGCATTCCCACCAACAGTGCAAGAGGGTTCCCTTTTCTCCACACCCTCTCCAGCATTTAAATGCTGCATTTCATAATATCATCTCAGAGGTTAAGATTTCAACATATGAATTTTAGAGGGGGATAAACATGCAGACTATAACAGACTCTCCCCCTTTTGATGAACATTTTCAAAAAGATCTCCTGTTTTAGGGATCACAGTCTGTTAAATTCCCTTTCTTCTACTTCCTCAATCCACTCTCTGGTTTACACCACATCCACACAGTCCCTCTATGTCTATGCCTTATTTACCAAAATGTTTTTCTTCCTCCTCTTTTCTGATTGAGCTTGAAGATTTGTTAAACCCAGTTCTCTCATTTTTGGTGATCTTCAAAACAAATGATTTGTTCTTCTTTTCATGAAAGAAGAAAGGATTTTAAAAGCACATACATTCTGAAAGTTTGGGGGCAGTAAAAGCTTGAATTCCTTATAAGGAAGAAGTAAAGAACAAACAAGAATCATCAGTTGATCCTTGCTTTTCTGTGACAATTAATTTTAAGCATTAATGACATAAGGAAGTTAAAACTTCCTGGGTAGTTTTAATTTATTGTTAATAAACTGAAATTTGGTAGATAGACACCCATATCTTACCACTTCAGTTTGCTTAAGAAGCCCATGAACCATGTCAAAATTCCCAAGTCCCTTAGCAGATGGGTATAGTTAGAAAGTTGGAATTTCTGTTCTGTGAATAGAGGATATTTGTAAACTTTTTGTCTTGACTGTGTATTAATCACTGTGTTTTGGTTTCATTATAATTCATATCTGTATTAATACAGAGTTGTTTGCATAACACATTATACAGTACCAGTAACACTTGAAGATACTGTCTGTTATGAATGGATACAGCTAAAGTAACACATAACTTGCTATCAGTATAATTATAGTAAAATATTTTGGTAATATTTAAGAACATTAGAAATCATCTTTCATATTTCATGCCTATATTAGTTAAAATATTTCATATAAATCTTTTAATATTTAATTTAAATATTATATATTTAAATACTTTAATGAAATCTTTAAGAATTTGTATAATTTCCTATCAGGACCTTGGCTGAAACATTTTTATTCAGCCTGTTCTTTATTTCTGCTAAATCCTTTTGTTCTGTCAGGTAAAAATTGTTCCCCATGGAGTTCTTTGTGCTTCAAAAATATTGGATAAGTTTGACAGCTCTTTTCCAATATTTCATCTTTTCCAACAAAGATGAAATTAGCATAGCTGACAATAAGGAAAAAAAAAACATATAAGCATATCATTGTTGATTGGAATCTAGAACTTGTGAGACAATGACCTGTTTCCTATGCAATTATGTCATGGCCTGAAATGCCTCAGATGTTGCTGTTCAGGCAACATCAAAGAACAATGACGATCTCATGGTCTGAACTCCTTTGTGAAATACATAATATCAATGATAGCATGCACCCCTCAATTCCTCAGTGCTGTTTATTGAAATAGCTCAGAAGAGCTAAAAATGGTTGCCAAGACTGGAAATCCAGCAAAAAAAAAAAAAAAAAAAAAAAAGATCTCTGTGAATGTGCTAGTTGTATTTTTTTGTTTGTGTGTTTAACCTGTTGAGGCTTTCACTATTAGTGGGCTGTTAATGGAGGTACCCGCAAAGGATAAAGTAAATCAGTGAAATAGTCTCCAGTTCACCAGGAAGATAGGTAATTATTTCTGATTATTTGTAATAATAAATATTTGTATTTGTACAATCATGGGTTTCTATCTTTCTGCTGCATTTTGACCATCAGGGTAAATATAAGGAACATTTCAATTATACAGAGTTGCTGCTAAGTTACTTCAGTCGTATCCAACTCTGTGTGACCCCATAGACGGCAGCCCACCAGGCTCCCCGTCCCTGGGATTCTCCAGGCAAGAACACTGGAGTGGGTTGCCATTTCCTTCTCCAATGCGTGAAAGTAAAAAGTGAAAGTGAAATCTCTCAGCTGTGTCCAACTGTTCGGGACCCCCTGGACTGCAGCTCACCAGGCTCCTCTTCGAATTAGTTCTAATGAGATGGATGAAACTGGAGCCTATTTTACAGAGTGAAGTAAGCCAGAAAGTAAAACATGGGATCTTCCAGGCAAGAGTACTGGAGTGGGTTGCCATTGCCTGAGTCAACTTCTAAACCAACTGACTTACTTTCTACTCTTCAATATAGTGTGCTGGTTTACATTTACTAGAAAAAGAACAATACATATAACATATAAAAGAAAATAACATATAAATACTTAATTCTTTTAGAACATCTAAGAATTGGAAAGCATGTTTCATAAAATGTAGATCACACATACGTAAATATTTTATTATACTCTAATTATCTCTATATAGCAAGAAATTAGCCAAATGACAATAATAAAATAATTAAAGCTGGTTTATAAATTCAGAATGATTTCTAAAGGATTTTACTATTCCATATCCAATTATTAGTGCTTTTGTTTAGCAAGTAGATAGCTAATATGTTAATAGGAAAGTTCAAATTTATTAGCCTTCTTAGAAAATTGCCTACTTCTTAGGGGAAATTGCATTAACTCTCTTGATTCCTGGATCTCAAATATTGCCACCGAAGAACTAAAGAGTGGATGAAAAATACATTTTAAAACTAACTCTTTAAAAAATCACATTAAAACTAACTCTCGATACAGATTTTATCAAAACAATCATATATATTTTTTATTTTTAATATAAATTTATTTATTACAATTGGAAGCTAATTACTTCACAGTATTGCATTGGTTTTGCCATACATCAACATGAATCCACCACAGGTATACATGTGTTCCCCACCCTGAAGCCCCCTTCCTCCTCCCTCCTTGTACCATCCCTCTGGGTGTCTCAGTGCACCAGCCCCAAGCATCCAGTATCATGCATCGAACCTGGACTGGCAATTCGTTTCTTATATGATATTATACATGTTTCAATGCCATTCTCCCAAATCATCCCACCCTCTCCCTCTCCCACAGAGTCCAAAAGATTGTTCTATACATCTGTGTCTCTTTTGCTGTCTCGCATACAGGGTTATCGTAACCATCTTCCTAAATTCCATAAATAGGTGTTAGTATACCGTTTTGGTGTTTTACTTTCTGGCTTACTTCACTCTGTAAAATAGGCTCCAGTTTCATCCATCTCATTAGAACCAATTCAAATGTATTATTTTTAATGGCAGAGTAATACTCCATTGTGTATATGTACCACAGCTTTCTTATCCATTCGTCTGCTGATGGACATCTAGGTTGTTTCCATGTCCTGGCTATTATAAACAGCGTTGCGATGAACATTGGGGTACATGTGTCTCTTTCAATTCTGGTTTCCTTGGTGTGTATGCCCAGCAGTGGGATTGCTGGGTCATAAGGCAGTTCTATTTCCAGGTTTTTAAGGAATTTCCACACTATTCTCCATAGTGGCTGTACTAGTTTGCATTCCCATCAACAGTGTAAGAGGGTTCCCTTTTCTCCACATCCTCTCCAGCTTTTATTGCTTGTAGACTTTTGGATCGCAGCCATTCTGACTGGCGTGAAATGGTACCTCATTGTGGTTTTGATTTGCATTTCTCTGATAATGAGTGATGTTGAGCATCTTTTCATGTGTTTGTTAGCCATCTTTATGTCTTCTTTGGAGAAATGTCTGTTTAGTTCTTTGGCCTATTTTTTGATTGGGTCATTTATTTTTCTGGAATTGAGCTGCAGGGGTTGCTTGTTATTTTTGAGACTATTTCTTTGTCAGTTGCTTCACTTGCTATTATTTTCTCCCATTCTGAAGGCTGTCTTTTCACCTTGCTTATAGTTTCCTTTGTTGTGCAGAAGCTTTTAAATTTAATTAGGTCCTATTTGTTTATTTTTGCTTCTATTTCCAGTATTCTGGGAGGTGGGTCATAGAAGATCCTGCTGTGATTTATGTCGGAGAGTGTTTTGCCTATGTTCTCCTCTAGGAGTTTTATAGTTTCTGGTCTTACATTTAGATCTTTAATCCATTTTGAGTTTGTTTTTGTTTATGGTGTTAGAAAGTGTTCTAGTGTTCTAGTTTCATTCTTTTAAAAGTGGTTGACCAGTTTTCCCAGCGACACAATGTACTTTTAAATAACAAATTAAATTTCATGATCTAGTCTACATGCTTGTGACACATTGATTTTTATATTTTCTCCTGACAAGATGATTTGCTGAACTAAGTCATTTTGCATATCTGCAAAGAAAATGACTCTTTAAGAAATAGTTGTCTTCTCAGTTAAATTGAAAGCATTAAGCAACTCATGTTCAAATGACTATGTTTGAGTAGAGTTTTATGTTGGACAACACATCAGTTAAAATAAATTTTTATTATAAAATGCTTGGAAGGATGTGTCTCAAACACCTATACATTTTCTGTCATAATACATTTTCTTTCTGTTATACAGCTCCAATGAAGGCAGTTATTTTTTTCTGTTATCCTCAGAACTTCCATGGTGACTCAGATAGTGAAAAAGTCATCTGCAATGCAGGACACCCAGGTTCAATCCCCGGGTTGGGAAGATCCCCTGCAGTGGAACAGTACCCCACTGCAGTATTCTTGTCTGGAGAATTCCCTGGATAGTGGAGCCTGGGGGCTATAGTCCATGGGGTAGCAAACGGTCGGACACACCTGAGCAACTAACAGTTTCACTTTCACAACTAGCAACAGTAGACCGGGATCCACCTTGAAACCTCCGATTTTAAGCATCAGTTAAGTAGTTCTCTGATCTGTCTTAATTGGCTATTGGATATACTCAGTTTCACTCTAAACTGAAATGATAATATAATAAGACAAAATGAATATCTACTCTTCTTGCTATTGTTAAAATGTCACAAAAAGTTATTTATACAAAAATGCATTTTAAGGGATTTGAGCTTAAATGAATGATACTAGCGATTGTGATCTGTAACTCCAAAAAATTTGCGCTTTAAATGTTTTTAATAATGTATTTTCCTTCTAATAGTGAATATAAATGGATATATCTGTTTTTAAATGCAATAAATGATTATGCAATTTATCTGTAAAGATAACAGAAGGGCCTTTGTAATAACCTGAAAGCATTTCATATTCATGCTATTTTGTTTCTGAGGATACTCTTATGTTTCTTAAGTCTAACATTTTAAACATTCTTCTAAAGTATTTTTAATTCATTATCTCTCTCCTACAAATAAAGGCACCCACAGTTAATGTATAGTTGCTACATATAAGTGTACTTATGGAGTTTTAATATTTTATTATCTGTGTTAAAAGTATGCCAACTAAGGTTTATATTAGACTTCCTGATGTACTTCCCTTAGGCATTGTATCAAATATTTCTATATTCACTCTTATTATAATGATACCTATCCTCATAGCTTTAAGTACCATATATATATAGAGAGAGAGAGACAAATTCCAAAATCTTATCTGTAATTCACACCTCTATTTAATATGCATTACACTCATTAGATAATTTAAAGCTAAATGTGTTGATATCATCCTGAAATCTATTCTTGAAAATTAAAATACAGAAACAAAATGAAATATTTAAGAGAAATAAATAATTGTGTTCCTTGCTTTGCATAAAATACCATGCCGATTACAATCTATACATATTTGTTCTGAGTCCTGTTTGCCAGGTTCTCTGGTCACTGAACTTCAACACTGGTCACCAAAAATTGTACAAAGTGAGGACTGCCTATAACATGTAATGACCCCTCCAGAGTAATGTTTCCATATTCTTCACCCCTACATAGATACTTCCGATGTTCATGTTCCAGATGAGATAAGTTTTCTCCTCATCCTTCCAAATAAATAATCAAATATATGTATATGTTATGTTTCCCCAGAACAATGGGCAAACTGAAGTTCAATGATGACTAAATTATCTTAAGTTTTGTATCTTTAGATCTTTAGTGCATCAATTTAAAAGAGCTTTAAAATCTCAAATGAAATTGTTTTGCACTATGGAAAAAGTGTACCTGTTTTACTAACAATTTTCATTTAAAAAGCTAAATGTTATCTTGATGACTTTTACCAAAGTCCACTCCTAAGATAACCTCTATATGCAGATGTGTTAAATTGAAAAGAACAAGAGTTATAGATTAACGTGTTCAAATTACATAATACCCTCTCAAACCAGCAAAACAAGCAAACAAACAAGCATCAGCATTCATTTAATGAGAAGAGACTTCACCTTTATGATCATCCCCCTTGCAAAACATAAACTTGAGCCTAACAAACTTCAAACAAAATCAAATTGAGAGACATCTTACAGAATGCCGGACCACTATCTCTCAAAATTGTCAAAATCGTCTATAGCAAGGAAAGTCTGAGAAAATATCATAGGCTAAGCTGTGGAGAAATTACTCAAAAGTGTCATTGTGGTTGGGACAGAAAGAGGATAGGAGGGAAGAGGAAATGAATCTGATTAAACTGTGGAATTGAATAAGGATGTACCAGTCATTTTCTTCATTCTGACAAATGTATATAAGAAATTAGCAACAGGGGAAACAAGTGTGGTGAATGTGGGAACTCTCTCTGTGGTCTGTTTATAACCTCTCTGTCAATCTAAAATTATTTTAAAACAGTTTATTTGCATAAAATGTATTATTCAAAGTAAGGTTAACCCAACCCATGGTTCAAATGAAGTCATAAATAAAACTTAGCCATTTGAAAAATTGACTTCTTTGTATCTTTAATGAGTTAGTAGGATAGAAATTCAGAGGGTGGTGAAATTGATGAGAATCACCACCACCACCACCACCACCCCCGCCCCCCGCCATGAGGTACTTTTTACATAGAATTAAGAGATGTCTATAAATGAGCTCACAAATTACAATTAAAGTTTTGGTCTTGGAAAAGTACAGCTGTCTCTATAGTATTTGGAGATGTTACAAATCAATTGAAACCAATGACCAGAAGACAATGTGTATATATATTCTAAATTTACTTTAAAGCCATTGTCTTAGACCAGCCTATAAATATATATATATATATTTACATAAATAAATCATTTATATATTTATATATATTTACATATTATATATATTAAACCAGATTTCAATTAGATGAATTAGATGCTCTGAAATCAAGTCATAAAACAGGTTTCTAAAAGGTGACATCATCTTGAACTGTTTAATAGGTCCCACCAATTCTGTTTCCATACTTGATGAGCCATTAATCACATGACCACATGGATCAACCAAGGTGTCACCATGTGGGGAAACAGACAACTACTGCATACAGACAAAGCGAACTAGTTCCGCTTTCTAAAAGACAGTGTAACAAAGGTGACATGTATAATCTGACTTCACCTGGAAATCAGGATTTTTCTTAGAACACTCTGAAATCGCAGCTGGAGAAAAAACATTTCCTGCCTGGGAGAAATCACAATCTAACTTTTAAAAAGATGGGGGAAGAATTGTGGCATCTTTTCACACTTGGAAAGAAGAAAAGATGCATGACCATTGCTGGGGAGGCATTTAAATTTTCAAGCTGGGCAACCATGGCAACCACTCCTGATGACAAAATTCAGGGAGGAGGGAGAGGAAGATAGAGGTCCTTGACTGGTGGACCAAATTTACTTTCATCCCACTCTTCAGTTCTGGAAAAGGTCTAAATACTCTGACATTTCTCTCCTCCCACCAACCTGTACAAATGAACTCCAATGTTATGTAGAGAATTCATTCAGTCCCCTGCAGGGATCACTCAGGTCTCACAGAAAAGGACTTTGTCATAAGCTGGACACTGGTTCAAAATGACTCCACCCCTGTGAACCAGCAAGACATTAGGGCAAGTAGACAATTTCTCACTCGGTTGGAAGTCCGTTGTAAAAGGTTATGGATTAAACCTAATGGGAAAGAGAAAACCCAACTGTGATAAATGATGTTCTTTGAAAGGCTACATTAAACCCAGGCACTGTTGTGAGGTGTCCAGAGAGTAAACTCCTTGTACCTAGGTGATGGATTACTCGATACGGCATCTGTGGTCTTTGGTGTAGAAGAATACACCAAGGAGTTGATGTAGACAGGAATGTCATTTAAATGAGAGAAATAACCCCCCATACAACATCACAAGTGAGATACAGTGTGTCTACAGCATTTTAAAAGCAATTTATGATACCCTATGATTCATGATGCTTCTCACAGCTTCAGTTTCCTGAAGAATCAACCCAGAGAAATTATCATAATGGTCAAGGTCATTTCTTCTCACAATGTGCTACAATTCAGTGTTTTGCACCTTTGGAAAAAAATTGAATTACCACCATGCCACACACAGGCTTGAAAGGACAAGTGTTTTGATATGGGAAATGCTGAAGAATTAATGCCTTTGAACTGTGGTATTGGAGAAGACTCTTGAGAGTCCCTTGGACTGCAAGGAGATCTAACCAATCCATCCTAAAGGAAATCAGCCCTGAATATTCATTGGAAGGACTGATGCTGAAGCTGAAACTCCAGTACTTTAGCCACCTGATGCGAAGAACTGACTCATTGGAAAAGACCCTGATGCTGGGAATGATTGAAGGCAGGAAGAGAAAGAGATGACAGAGGATGAGCTGGTTGGACGGCATCAGCGACTCAATGGACATGAGTTTTGTAAACTCTGGGAGTTGGTGATGGATAGGGAGGTTTGGAGTGCTGTAGTCCATGGGGTCGCAAAGAGTCAGACACGACTGAGTGACTGAAATGTACTGAACGTTTATTAGTAGAGGAAATGTTCTTTTGCACAATAAATTAATAGAAAAGACTGCAAAGATTTTAATATTTTTCAACCAATTATATTTGATACTTTTCAATGTCACTATTAAATATACCAAATCTTAATGTTTTTTATTATGCAAAAGTTGGATACGAAGAGTTATCTGGAGTAAGTTTGGCCTTTGAGTATAAAATGAAGCAGGGTAAAGACTAACAGAGTTTTGTCAAGATAAAGCACTGGTCATAGCAAAAACCCTTTTCCAACAACACAATAATGACTCTACACATGGACATCACCAGATAGCCAACACAGAAATCGGATTGATTATATTCTGCAGCCAAAGATGGAGAAGTTCTAAATAGTCAGCAAAAACAAGACCAAGAGCTGCCTGTGACTCAGATCATGAACTCCTATTGCAAATTTCTGGCTTAAATTGAAGAAAGTACGGAAAACAACTAGGCCATTCAGATCTGATCTAAATCAAATCCTTTATGATTATACAGTGAGGTGATGAATAGGTTCAAGGAGTTAGATCTGGTAGACAGAGTGCCAGAAGAATTATGGGTAAAGATTCATACATTGTGCAGGGGGCAATGGTTTAACCATACCAAATAAAAAGAAATGCAAGAAGGCAAAGTAGCTGTCAGTAGAGGCCTTACAAACATCTGCAGAAAGAGAAGAAGTGAAGGCAAAGGAGAAAAGGCAAGATATACCCAAGTGAATTCATTGTTCCAGAGAATAGCAAGGAGTGATAAGAAAGCCTTGTTAAGCGAACATGTAAAGAAATAGAGGAAAACAATAGAAAGGGAAAGAGTAGAGATCCCTTCAAGAAAATTGGAGATACCAAGGGAATATTTCTTGCAAGGAGGAGCACAATAAAGGACAGAAACTGTAAGACCCAAACAGAAATAGAGAGATTAAGATGATGTGGCAAAAATACATGGAAAGATTATACAAAAAATGTTTTAATGACCCAAATATCTGGGATGGTGGTGTCACTTACATAGTACTAGACATCCTAGAGTGTGAAGTAAGTGGGCCTCAGGAAGCATTACTATGAACAAAGCTAGTGGAGGTGATAAAATTCCAGCTAAGCTATTTCAAATCCTAAAAGATGATGTTGTTAAAGTGCTGCACTCAATATCCCAGTAAATTTGGAAAACTCGGCAGTGGCCACAGGACCGGAAAAGGTATGATTTCATTCCCATTTTAAAGAAAACAACAGCAAAGAATGTTCAAATTACCATACAGTTGTGTTAATTTCACATGCTAGCAAGGTAATGCTCAAAATTCTTCAAGCTAGGCTTCAACAGTATGTGAACTGAGAACTTCCAGATATACAAGCAGGATTTAGAAAAGGCAGAAGAACCAGAGATCCAATTCCAACGTCCACTGGATCATAGGAAAAAAAGAAAATTCCAGAAAAAATATCCATTTCTGCTTCATTTACTATGCTAAAGCCTTTGTGTGGATCACAACAAACTGTGGAGAATTCTTAAAGGGATGGGAATACCTGCCTTCCGAGAAACATGTATGCATGAAAAGAAGAACAGTTGGATCCAGACTTGGAACAATGGAAAGGTTCAAAATTGGGAAAGCAGTCAAGGCTGTATATTATTACACTGCATATTTTACTTCTGTGTGGATACATCATGCGAAATGCCAGGCTGGATGTAGCACAAGCTGAAATCAACATTGCCAGTAGAAGTACTCAACCTTATATATGCAGATGATACCACTCTAATGTCAGTAAGCAATGAGGAACTAAAGAGCCTCTTGATGAGGGTGAAAGAGGAGAGTGAAAAACCTGACTTAAAACTCAACATTAAGTAAACTATGATCATGCCGTTCAGTCCCATCACTTTATAGCAAATAGATGGGGAAAAAGTGAAAACAGTGACAGATTTTATTTTCTTGGTCTCCAAAAATCTCTGATGACTGTGAGTGCAACAATGAAACTAAAAGAAGCTTGCTCCTTGGAAGAAAATGGTACTACAAACCTAGACTTCGTATTAAACAGCAGAGACATTACTTTGCTGCAAAGTTCTGTATAGTCAAAACTATGGCTTTTCATTAGTCGTGTATAAATGTGAGAATTGGACTACAAAGAAGGCTGAGAACTGAAGAATTGATGCTTTCAAAATTGCAGTGCTAGAGAGGACTCTTGAGAGTCCCTTGGACAACAGAAGATCAAACCAGTGCAATTCCTGAAGGAAATCAACCTCAATATGAAATGGAAGGACTGAAGCTTGAAGCTCCAATACTTTGGCCACCTGATTTCAAAGAGCCAATACATTGGAAAAGACTCTGATGTTGGGACACCTTGAGGCAAGAGGAGAAGGGTGTGACAGAGGATGAGCCGGTTGGATGGCACCACTGACTCAATGCACATGAGTTTGAACAAACTCCCAGATATGGCGAAGGACAGAGAAGCCTGGTATGATGCCGTTCATGGGATTACAATGAGTTGGACATGATTTACTACAGAACAACAGCAATAGCTAAGAAAGAAAGATGGAAGAGTTCCAACTTAATGGATTATATTAATAGAATCCTAAAGAGGGTAAATGGAGAAGGCAATGGCAACCCACTCCAGTACTCTTGCCTGGAAAATCCCATGGGCGAGGAGCCTGGTAGGCTGCAGTCCATGGGGTCGCGAAGAGTCAGACATGACTGAGCGACTTCACTTTCACTTTCCACTTTCATGCATTGGAGAAGGAAATGGCAACCCACTCCAGTGTTCTTGCCTGGAGAATCCCAGGGACAGGGAACCTGGTGGGCTGCCGTCTATGGGGTCGCATAGAGTTGGACACAACTGAAGCAACTTAGCAGCAGCAAAGAGGGTAAATAACTAAGTTCTACATGGAGATAATAGGGACTTTAAAGATATTAAAACTTGCATAATTTTCTAAAACCTTCCAGAGACCAATTATTAATCAATAGCTTTAATTAGGTCTTTAAATATTGATAACAAAATGATTATAAACATGTACATTTAAAGCAATAAAAGGGACATCATGTGTTTGAACATATTTAATGATATTTTCAGAAGATTTTTACTGTTTGCTCATCTTAAAGAGAGAGCTACACAGATTTAGTGATTCTTGAGAAAAAGACACAAAGAGATTTGAGGGGCAGAGAGATGTCCACAATATTGTAAAGTAAAAAAAAATTATACTTAAAAAAATTTCAATATAAATATCAACAGTTATGTTTAATGAACTTTTCTCTAAACAGTCATTTGAAAAGGGCACATATAGAATAATTTTAGAGAAGTAGCAAAAAATATGGTCATTTCATATAATATTCCTTTTAAAATCATGTTAATTTAGTACCCCCAAACAAACTTGTTTAAATTCAAAAGGTGGAAAATGCAAAATTATCTAAGTTGGCAATAAACTTTACTAAATGTTTTACCATAAATAAATGAATCACTTTTCAGGCTTTCACAAATATGATTCTTGGGACTTAAACACTGGTAGCACAGTGTTTAAGAATCTCCCTTCATTGGAAAGTGGGTTCAATTCCTGTTCAGCGAACTATGATTCCACATGCCATGAAGCTGTTATACTCACAAGCTATAACTACTGAGCCTGCACAGCCAAAATTAAAAAAAAAATACAATTATTGGTACATATTCCTCACTGAGATAGTCTAGCAAAATATGAGCCAATGACTGCTGCTAAAAAAAAAAAAAAGGCATTTCTGGATAGTTTTCATTAGGGTTGTGAGTGTGTTTCCTTCTACTCATCTTCTCTTGGTAGGTATATCATAACATGAGGGCATTGTGTGCACTGAAGGTAGTTTTTCTAATCCTTCAAATTTACAAAAGTTGAATTTCTAAGCTGTACGTGACTCCCTTTGGACTCCAACTTGCATTATCTCGCTGCTCGCATTATATTGCTTTTCAATCAACTGTATTCTTTAACTTTTACACATTCATGAATTGTGTTGGTGGAGTGGGATATAAGATATTTGTTGGTCAGAGTGGAAAAATGCTCACAACATACACATATTTTGTAGAAGGTGCTGGGCTGGTAATAAGAGTTTAGTGTTGTTTAGTCACTAAGTCGTGTCTAACTTTGCAACCCCATGAACTGCAGCACACCCAGGTTTCCCTGTATTTCACTGTCTCCTGCAGTTTGCTCAAACTTGTGTCCTTTGAGTTGGTGATACCATCCAATTATCTCATCCTCTGTAACCTCCTTGTTCTTCTGCCCTCAATCTTTCCCAGATCAGGATCACTTCCAATGAGTTGGCCCTTTGCATAAGGTGGACAAAGTTTTGGAGCTTCAACTTCAACAACAGTCCTTCCAGTGAATATTTAGGACTGATTTCCTTTAAGATGGACTGGTTTGATCTCCTTGCTGTCCAAGGGACTCTCAAGAGTCTTCTCCAACACCACAGTTCCAAAGTATCAATTCTATAGCGCTCACCCTTCTTTATGTTCCAACTCTCACTTCTGTACATGACCTACTAGAAAGACCATAGTTTTGACTATATGGACCTTTGTTGGCCAAGTGATGTCTGCTTTTATATATGCTGTCTATGTTTGTCATAGCTTTTCTTCCAAGGATCAAGCATCTTTTGATTTCATGGCTGCAGTCACTAGCCACATTGATACAAGAATAAATCAGATTATCTGTTAACATTCAATTAATTAAAAAATTATATCACTCTAGGTCCCCAGAAATATGACTTCCATTGTCATGGGTTCAAGAAATTCTTGCACTTAGCAACAAAATTCCTTCCAATAACCCCTTCCAAGGGCTGTCTGTAACCCTGAAAATGTGAGGAAGAAAGAATAGTTTTCAGCCAAACAGAAAGAAAAATATACATTGTTCTCTAGTTGTTTGCCAGCTACCTTTTCAAATTCTTTCTTTTCCTTGAATAGGTAAAGAAAATAACCTTAATATATTATATGCATAAGTTCCTGCAAGTTTCTTTCTTTAAAAAAAATAATTTTATTTATTTATTTAGGCTGTGCTGGATCTTCGTTGCTGTGTGAGCTTTTTCTAGTTGAGGGGGGGCAGGAACAACTCTTTAGTTGCGGTGTGTGGGCTTCCTGATGATGTGGCTTCTCTTGCGGCTGAACGCAGGCTCTAGAGTGAGGGAGCTTTAGCAGTTGGCATCTCCTGGGGGATAGAGCACAGGCTCAGTAGTTGAGGTTCACAGACTTAGTTGCTCTGTGGCATATTGCATCTTCCTGGCTCAGGAATAGAACCCATGTCTCCTGAATTGGCAGGCGAATTCTTTACCACTGAGCCACCAAGGAAACTGCCAAGTTTCAAATAATTGTTACTTTATGGGAATACAAAAAACTTTCAGTAATGTAACCCATTAAATTTCAGACCCATTACATTTGACAATATGCTAGCAAAAATTCAACTTCCTAAAAATCAATGGTGAGCATTGAGACCTACCATGAAACACAAATTATTTTTCTTTCATAATGAAGCCACAAGAGAGACAGGATTTAAATTAATTAAAATGGCCTGCATAATCCATGCTTATGTGAAACGTTAAGACTACCAATTGTCCAGAGGCAAAAGAGAAAAACTATTCTTAATGTACTCCCATATAATTAAGGTCATGAATATATTTATACTCTTTGTCAGGGCTCTTC